>NC_132805.1:13525500-14884000 GCF_048594095.1 Paramormyrops kingsleyae
ATCTAACCACTTTTCCTGATCAGGGCTACAGGCAGCCCTGAAGCTTATCACATCGGGCAGTAGGCTGGGGTCCCACCCTGGACTGGATCCCATTCCATTCTATGACACATACACACACACACACCATGGTCTATGTTAATAATGGCAACAAGCCTAAATGTATGTCTCTGAACTGTGGGAGGAAGCCAGGGTACCTGAAATGAGCCCACATGGCATGGGGGAGACATGCAGCCTCCACACTAACCCCGGGGGAATGCAGGCAGTGAGGATGCAAGTGCGGGTCACAAACTTAATTAAAACACGGGTTTATTAAAAAAAAATTAAAATTCAGGTGCCAAGGTGCTTTTGAATATATTTATGGTATTTTGAATTCAAAAATTCCATTACTTTTGCTAAATTGGTTCTAGTTTTTGAGATAATGGACATCCATGAAAATAATGCATTCCCCCAATACGACTTGTGTGTGATGATAAATGCAATAGCTTTAGTTCTGTCTTTTAACTCTTTAACAGTGTCTTAGGTAATGAGATATCCCATATAATTATTTTGTATTTCAATTTGTAGGCCTACGATGCTATAAAAGTGACTTTTTGAAGCCAGAATTCAACTGTGAATTTGCAGAGGAATCAAGTCGGCTACAGTATAAGTTTGTCAACCCAGTCTTGGTTTATACCCAAATACATATAAAAATTATGACTTCATCAAGAAGAGCCTGCATTTACCAAATGCATGAATGACACTGATGTTTTTTGAAGCATTGACATTAATAACAATTAATAACTAATTAATATTGTTTTAATTAATCAAATCATACATAATTTTTTCCTGTCACTGTTAGATATTTTTAATTTCTTTTTTGTATGATGTTAGACTGTTTACTTACTGGTTGTAACTAAAATAAAAATATTCTTGCAATTCGGAATGCTTTTCAAACATGTTGCGTTAATTAATTATTAAATATCTCAAACTAGAGCCAATCTGGCAAAACTTCCATCCATCCATCCATTTTCTCCCGCTTATCCGAGGTCGGGTTGCGGGGGCAGCAGTCTCAGCAGGGAAACCCAGACTTCCCGCTCCCCGGCCACGTCATCCAGCTCCTCTGGGGGAATCCCGAGGCGTTCCCAGGCCAGCCGAGAGACATAGTCCCTCCAGCGTGTCCTGGGTCTTCCCTGGGGCCTCCTCCCAGTGGGACACCAGGGAGGCGTCCAGGAGGCATCCTAATCAGATGCCTGAGCCACCTCATCTGGCTCCTCTCGATGCGGAGGAGCAGCGGCTCTACTCTGAGTCCCTCCCGAATGACCGAGCTCCTCACCCTATCTCTAAGGGAGAGCTCAGCCACCCTGCGGAGGAAACTCATTTCGCGATCTCGTTCTTTCGGTCACTACCCACAGCTCGTGACCATAGGTGAGGGTAGGAACGTAGATCGACTGGTAAATCGAGAGCTTTGCCTTTTGGCTCAGAGCTTTTTAACCACCTCAGCGACCTCCGCCCCAGATATAGGGGAGTCCCCATACTCTGCTTTCACATTGGAAGACGTGTCGGTGGGATTGAGGAGGTCTTAGGTTGGTCCACCAACCCAAAACGTCCCGAGTTGAAGTCAGCAGCACCCCATCCCCACCATAAACAGTGTTGATGTTGCACCGCTTTCCCGCCCAGAGCCGCGGGATGGTGGACCAGAATCGCCTCGAAGCCATCCGTAAGTCCTTTTCCATGGCCTCGCCAAACTCCTCCCATACCCGAGTTTTTGCCTCAGCGCCGCTGAAGCCGCATCCCGCTTGGCCTGCCGGTACCTGTCAGCTGCCTCTGGAGTCCCACAGGCTAAAAAGGCCCGGTAGGACTCCTTCTTCAGCTTGACGGCATCCCTCACCACTGGTGTCCACCAGCGGGTTCGGGGATTGCCGCCGCGATAGGCACCGACCACCTTATGGCCACAGCTCCGGTCAGCCGCCTCCACAATGGAGGCGCGGAACATGGCCCATTCGGAATCAATGTCCCCTGCCTCCCCCGGGACACGGGAGAAGTTCTGCCGGAGGTAGGAGTTGAAACTCCTCCTGACAGGGGATTCCGGCAGATGTTCCCAGCACTATACGCTTGGGCCTGCCAGGTCTGACCGGCTTCCTTCCCCACCAACGGAGCCAACCCACCACCAGCTAGTGATCAGTTGACAGCTCCGCCCCTCTCTTCACCCGAGTGTCCAAGACATGCGGCCGCAAGTTCGATGACACGACTACAAAGTCGATCATCGAACTGCAGCCTAGGGTGTCCTGGTGCCAAGTGCACATATGAACACCCTTATGCCTGAACATGGTGTTCATTATGGACAATCCATGACGTGCACAGAAGTCCAACAACAAAACACCGCTCGGGTTCAGATCGGGGGGGCCGTTCCTCCCAATCACGCCGCTCCAGGTCTCACTGTCATTGCCCACGTGGGCATTGAAGTCCCCCAGTAGAACAAGAGAGTCCCCAGGAGGAGTGCTCTCCAACACCCCTTCCAAGGACTCCAAAAAGGGTGGGTAATCGGGACTGCCACTTGGTGCATAAGCACAAACAACAGTCAGGACCCATCCCCCCACCCGAAGGCGAGGGGGGCGACCCTCTCGTCCACTGCGGTAAACCCCAATGTACAGGCGCCCAGCCTGGGGGCAATAAGTATGCCCACCTCAGCTCGGCACCTCTCCCGTGAGCAACTCCAGAGTGGAAGAGGGTCCAACCCCCTTCGAGGAGACTGGTTCCAGAGCCCAAGCCGTGCGTCGAGGTGAGCCCGACTATGTCTAGCCGGAACTTCACAACCTCGCGCACCAGCTCAGGCTCCTTCCCCATCAGAGAGGTTACATTCCATGTCCCTAGAGCTAGCTTCTGCAGCCGAGGATCGGACCAAGGTCCCCGCCTTCGGCCACTGCCCAGCTCACATCGCACCCGACCCCTATGGCCCCTCCTATGGGTGGTGAGCCCATTGGAGGGGGGACCCACGTGCCTTGTTCGGGCTGTGCCCGACCAGGCCCCATGAGTACAGACCTGGCCACTAGGCGCTCGCCATCGAGCCCCACCCCCAGGCCTGGCTCCAGGTGGGGGCCCCGGTCACCCGCGTCCAGGCAAGAGAAACCGTGATTCCACTATTTTTTTCATCATAAGGGGTCTTGTGAGCCGCACTTCGTCTGGTTCCTCACCCAGGACCTGTTTGCCTTGGGTGACCCTACCAGGGGCATAAAGCCCCAGGCAACTTACAGTAGCTCCTGGGATCATTGGAACACGCAAACCCCTCCACCACGATAAGGTGTCGGCTCCAGGAGAGGCAAAACTTATATTCTTAAAAAAAAAAGTCATATTCTTAATCAGCACCATAAACTTAATATAAAACCGTACAGACATCGTTGGCACCAAAATCACTGTATACCAGTGTAATTATAATAAAACAATGATGGAAAACAACCGCTGTGCTTAGCCCTGAACAGCGAGACACCAAATACTCAAAGATGATAAACGATAAAGGCAGAATGCAGGTGACAGAATGCCACTTATTGCCCATGACACAGCGGCTGTGATTGAAGTATAGTCTGTGTGGCTCCTTCTCCAATCTCCCCATAGGTGCCCCCGCCGTCCCAGGGGTCCGTTTGATTATGCACAAGGCGGGTTTTTCCGGATGGCAAAATACAGCCCTGTGTTTGGACATGGCCTCGAGAAGGCATCAAGAATCGGGGGCAGAAAAGAGAAAAAATAAAGAGAAGGCGAGATGATGCTCGTGCAACGCCTGCAGGTGGGTCCATGTTTATGATGTCGATTATTAAAAACGGGGATATTTGTAACAGTTAGCCGTTCCATGCATACCTGTGCTCACATAACCAGGTAATGCTAGGTACTGTTAGCAAACTAAACATTTTATAATATTTTTACAAGATAGTCCAGTGTTCCCCAGTTCGGACCACTGACACGCTGGTAATATATCCCGTATAGTATGTCCAAATTAAGGACGGCAGCAATTTTGTCATTGTTATTTTACGATCAGTGTCGAGAGTGTTGACTTCATTCATCATCCTGAACTATGTTTGGCGCTTTTTCTTCATGGAAAAAAATGAAATACAAAAAAAATTCAATCTTAAGGTTATGTCTTTCTTTTCTATAATCATATGTAGGTGTGTAGAGCTTTAAAGAGTTTTCAGATGGTGTTCAGAGTTTTGGTATTGTGCCTCATCAATTCTGTTTTTTTCCTGTAAAAAGGTAAAATAGAGTTTGGAATTATGTCACACACAAATGATTTACGTACTGTATAGATAAATAAATAATTAATGTACGCAAAATTTGTTCTATTATGGGTTTAAATCTGTAAACTGTATTTCAATATGAAATCCTTGAAGTCAATGCTGAGATTTGTGCAAGGAGGAACTCAAGGCCAGGAGGAAGATTCGGATGAGCAACCATCTACCAGCAGTTCCAGCACTCAGCATCAACCAGCACACCAATATTGAATCCTTATTCTTTTTTTATCAGATGGGGGTGGGGCATCACAAAGCTGCTGTGCTTAGGGCACCCAAATGGCTAGCAGCAGCCCTAAGAGCAGCCACGGCCGTATGCACCATTGAGGTCCCGAGGTCGGGAACTTGGTATTTTACTCAGTTGCGAAATTGCTCATGAATGGCTTTAATTTATTTTGGTAAAGATTTCATAACAAAAGCGAACAATACCGTCATTAACTTCCACGTCTGATCACAGTAAAGCAGATTGTCAAGTTGTTACTACAAGATCTCTCGGTTTGTCTAGCACCATTACTTAAATGAATGAAGCAGCACAGATAAGTAGCCTGAGTTCATCGCACCCTTCAGTCTTATGCCGGGGTAAGCTTATCCTGAAAGGGCCGCTGTGTTTCAGGTTTTTACTGCAACTCTCTAAGTAGATTACTAATTACTGATTGGCAGAAGTGGAAAATTTAGGTCCAGAAAGTGAAAATCCAAACCAAGATCTTGTTTCAACCAAGCAGTAGATGATGAAGAATCACAGCCTATTGAACTAGCTGATTGAAACGAAATCTTGGTCTAGATTTTTACTTTCTGGACCTGAGATTGGTCCAGATCTTCTGATTGGTCCAATCTTCTGATTGGCTGAAGAGTTCTCACACGTGGATTTGAACAACTGACCTAATGGTTATCCCAAAAACCTGCATACACACTCCCCGTTAGAGGATAAGATTGCCCACCTCTAGTCTAGTGGATAAATTAAATATTTCTGATCGCTACACCACTTTTTAAAACATTACAAAAGACACCAGTATGTTTCTTTTATTCAATCCAATTGTAGTTAAGAATATTAGCAGTAGGCTTTGGAACATTGTTTTGGTTTTCAGTGATGCATTACAGTTTTTTTCCAATCATTTTCACACTTGTCTCAATACCATGTCCACTTTTTCAAAACACTTAACACATTGGGCTGTACCAATACACAACTGAGCACACCACTTAACCTTTGGTGCAAAATGCCCTACAACCACCAAAACGTTTCACAATTCACCCAAAAGTGACTCATGCTTCCATAACCATGACAAATGCTGTCAGCCAACAACACTACTGGGGCACTCAATGTTCATTGGGCTAAAAAACACTAACAACTTTCAGCATTGCAAATTACATATATAAAGTGTGGCTGTATCCTCCAGTTTGGCACAAATTACTGTCATGTTGCATTGTAAAAATAAAATAAACAAGAACTACTTTTGCATGTGAAAATTGTAATACCAACCAATTCTGAAATGCTGCAATATATTTCATTAGAAGTCATGTAAGTGTTGCTGTTTCTTTTTTGCAGTATGTAAATATTTCATTCCTAGCAGAAAATGCCAATCCAAAGATGGCCCCTTTTGTACATATGGCAAATTGGCACTAACCAAACAAATTCCTAGATAGGTTCTTAGCTGAAATTTCAGGCTGGTGTGTGTTTTCATTCAGCTTTCCAGCTTCAACCATTGTAAAATGCTTGGGGTGATCTAGGGCAGGGGTCTCCAACTCCAGTCCTGGAGAGCTACTGTCCAGTAGGTTTTTCTATCCTACCTGGCTTCTGATGAGTCACACCTATACTCAAGTAAATACCAGGAACAGGTGTGGCTCATCAGAAGCCAGGTAGGATAGAAAACCTACTGGACAGTAGCTCTCCAGGACCGGACTTGGAGATCCCTGATCTAGGGGGATGGTGGTGGTCTAGTTAGGGATCTGGCTGGGCTCCCATTAGGAACCCCAGAAGATTGTGAGTTCACTCCCAGGAGGTGCCATCATTGTGCTCCTGAGCAAGGCCCTTGACCCCAACTTGCTCCAGGGGGACTGTCTCTGTAGATATAGTACTTCACTGTAAGTCGCTTTGGATAAAAGTGCCTGCTAAATGAATACATGTAAATGTTGCACTGTAATACAGTATATGTGTTGCCATACCCACTGTTTTTGCACAGATTACATTGTGTTGCCTTGCAAAAAGGAAAGGGACACTCCATGGCCTCATTCGTATAGATGTAGATGGTAACGAAGCAGCAAACAAAAACAAAATTAGGAAATTTCTGCTAAAAGCACAATTATTTGTGTTAGTGCAAGTGCATAGTGTCCTTTGTCTGTCAAAATGCAGTATGTTTCAATTGACAGTGCTCTAAATTTCATTAGGTTTTGACCTGAAAGTTAACTGTTTCGAACAGATTATCTAAACGTCTGAAAAATCGGCTGTAGTTGTACAAAGTTTTGCTGGTGGCGAACACTGACTGAGAGAATTATTCATGAAATTTGGGGGAAGTGGTGATTGAATGCATATTGTGTCAAAGCAATGCAAATGTATACATAGTTTAGCTCACATGGTCCAATGGTATGGTGCATGTGTTAAGTGTGGACATGGTATTGAGACACGCGTTAAAATGATTAGAAAAAACTGTAACTTTCAGGTCAAAACGTAATGAAATTTAGAACACTATAAATTGAAATATTCTGCATTTTGACAGATAAAGGACACTATGCACTTGCACTAACACAAATAATTATGCTTTTAGCAGAAATTTCATAATTTTTTTTGTTTGCTGTATTGTTGTCATTTATACAAATGAGGTCATGGAGTGTCCCTTTCCTTTTTGCATCGCAACACAATGTATTCTGTGGAAAAACAGTGGGTATGGCAACACATTACAGTAAAACATTTACATTTATTCATTTAGCAGACACTTTTATCCAAAGTGACTTCCAGTGAAGTACTGTATCTACAGGGACAGTCCCCCTGGAGCAAGTTGGGGTCAAGGGCCTTGCTCAGGGGCACAATGGTGGCACCCCCTGGGAGTGAACTCACAATCTTCCGGTGTTCCTAATGGGAGCCCAGCCAGATTCCTAACTACTAGACCACCACTGTCCCCCTAGATCACCATCAAGCATTTTACAATGCTTGAAGCTGGAACGTGAATGAAAACACACACCTGCCTGTAATTTCAGCTAAGCACCTATCTAGGAATTTGTTTGGTTAGTGCCAATTTGCTATATGTACAAATGGGGCCATCTTTGGATTGGCATTTTCCATTGCCATTTTGCTTTAGCTAGTGAGACATGGATGCCGCAAGAGGCAGAGGAAGAGCAAGAAGACATCAACGGAGAGGAAGAGGAAGAACCATGTTTACTGATAAAATCAGAGCCACAGTAATTGACCATGTTGTAACTCATGGTCTGTCCCTGAGGAAAGCGGGTCTAAGAGTTCAACCCCACCTGCCTAGATCCACAGAGGCATCAATTGTCAGGATATTCAGGCAAAGCAACAGGTACTGTACACTATTTAGAGCATTCTGACTGAAGGCATTTGATTGATGTGTATATTACTGTAGAGGTGTGATTTGAGTAAAGTTTCTGGGGAAAAAACTGATGCATCGGTGCATGTTTGTCTTTACTGTAACCCACTACTGTAGGATCCAGCGTTTACCTCCCACAGGAGGGAGAGGAAGAACTTACCAGTATTTGTGATTGTGTGGGACAATGTGGCCTTTCATCAGTCCCGCCAAGTCACAGAGTGGTTTATTGCCCATCACAGGATGATTATTCTTGCCACCATACTCTCCATTCCTCAACCCCACTGAAGAATTTTTTTCTGCATGGGGATGGAAGGTATATGACCATCAGCCACATGATCAGATGTTGCTTTTAGATGCAATGGCTGTTGGGTGTAAGGACATCCATGTGGAGGACATCCAGAGCTAGATAAGGCACTCAAAAAGATTTTTTCCTCAGTGTATTGCAAGAGAAAATATTCGGTGTCATGTCGATGAAAATTTATGGCCAAATGCAAAGGACCGAATGGATCAGGCCAGGTCAACAGTATACTTGACTGTATACAGTGAAACTTTGCTATTTTGCATTTTTTTTTTTGTAATGTAATGTACTTTCAGTAGGTGGTTGTAACGTATTTTTCTTTTCCATTGTATTGCACGGCTGAATTTATTTACTGTATTACAGTTTTTGCCCGTTGCTTGAACACGTTTTGAAAAACTTGGCTCATCGTGTCAAAACTCTACACACAAGCAAATAAGACACTACACTAGGAAATAAACCATTCAAATCTATGTCAAATTGAAACTCCGCCATCAAAACCTAACAATCTTTTGTCAAAATGTCACTCTAAGGACAAAATGATACCCACTTGCATCATAAGAATACACTGTCAGATCAGCAACAACACGCTAGTCTACTTTACATAAAGCACTACAGGTTTTTGTTTGCACGGTTTTTATTCAGTTCTACAGTAGGCACATTTTCACAGCAACCAAAAAATGACACTCAACACCCTACATTACAGTAGTGTACTTTACTGTACAGTTAATTTAGTTAAAGCAAAAAAAAAAAAAAAACACTACTGGAAACAGAAAAACACAATTGTGTGTAAAGTGGGCTTTATGGATCCTGCCGTCTGTTGGGGTCTGGCCACAGGATCTCATCAACATCGCAAGCAATGTCTTCTCTCGCTAAGCATTGGGGAAAATATCCCCTTGTGTGCCGAATCCATCCATGGATTGACCTTACCTCAATGTCTCCGCAGGCCTGTTCCATTGCCTGCAGAAGAGGCATGCGGGCATGTGGTTGGCGGTCATATACGCACCATCTCCAAGCAGAAAAACACTCTACAATAGGGTTGAGAAATGGCGAGTAAGGGGGCAAATACACAACCTCAAATTGGTCATGGTAGGTGAACCAGTTCCGGACGACAGCAACCCGATGGAAACTGACATTGTCCCAGACAACAACAAACCTGGGCTGCTCTGGTCTGTCCTGTACAACTGCATCATGAAGTGCATCTTGAAATGCGAGTATGTCTTGCGCATTATAGGTCTATTTCTGCTAAGGTTGAATCCAGCCTCGTCAATGTAAATATATTCATGAGGCTGAGCAGCTCCATCCATGTCCAAGATTCTCTGCAACAAAAAGTACATATTGTGGATGGCAGTACTCAAAACACAACTACACTACTACACATACAGAACCACTCCACCACAAAGGTACCTGTGTAGCTTTCTGAACATATCTATGTGGTACTGATCCAATGGTACATATTCAGCTGTTACTGGATTGCACCCATTCTGTATTGTACAGTAAATGTAAAGGACTGTAACTGTAGCTGGCTGATTGGTGTTCAGTTTTGTAAGTAAGTGTTGTCAGGTGTGTGCCTAAGTGTTTTCAATTACCCAATGTGTTTTGTATTTTGAATAGATGTGTTTTCCCAATGGTACACTGAGATGTCAATTTTGACCGAAGTGTCTTATGTATGAAATAGTGTGTAGTGTGCAGGAGCAAGTGTGTTGCAGAAAGGAGCAAGTGTTTTGCAGAATTGCAACTAAAGTGCAAAGCAGCGCTTTTGTTTAAGGTATGGTTAGACTTTGTTTAAGGTATACATTTACATTTACAGCATTTGGCAGACGCCCTTAGCCAGAGCGACTTACATAAGTGCTTTAAGACTGCACAATGAATTTTTCCGGATACTAGCCCAGTAAAAACCAAGGCTATGAATACCATCGATTTAAGTAATGCAAGTATAATGCCAGAAGTGCTAATTCAGGTATTTCTGGAAAAGGTGTGTTTTAAGTCGTCTTTTGAAGACATTCAGTGACTCAGCTGTTCGGACATCTAGGGGGAGTTCATTCCACTAACTTGGTGCCAGAACAGAGAAGAGTCGGGAGGTGTGTCTTCCTTGTGCCTTGAGGGGTGGTGGGACCAGTCGAGCAGTGCTGGAGGATCGGAGAGATCGTGGTGCAGTGCGGGGTGTGATGAGGTCTTTTAGGTAGGATGGAGCCAGATCATTTTTGGCTTTGTATGCGAGCATCAGTGTTTTGAATCTGATGCGGGCAGCCACAGGAAGCCAGTGTAGGGAGCGCAGCAAAGGAGTGGTGTGGGTGAACTTGGGAAGGTTGAAAACAAGTCCAGCAGCTGCATTCTGAATCAGTTGGAGGGGACGAATGACGCTCAGTGGTAAACCCGCTAGGAGCGAGTTGCAGTAGTCAAGGCGGGAGATGACGAGGGACTGAACGAGTATCTGGGTAGCCTGTGTGGAAAGAAATGGACGTATCCTTCTGATATTAAACAGGAGAAACCGACAAGAGCGGGAAACGTTGGCGATATGAGAGGAAAAGGACAGATGATTGTCCATGGTAACCCCAAGGTTGCGAGCAGAAACCGAAGGATGGATCAGGGAGTTGTCGAGGGAGATTGCAAGGTCCAGGAGGGGGGATGAGTCAGCAGGGATGTACAGCAGTTCCGTTTTACTAGGGTTGAGTTTCAGTTGGTGAGCGGTCATCCAAGATGAGATATCAGCTAGACATGCAGATATCTTAGTGGAGACATGAGTGTCTGAAGGAGGGAACAAGAGGATGAGTTGAGTGTCATCTGCATAGCAGTGGTATGAGAAGCCATGAGAGGATATGACCTCACCAAGAGATTTGGTATAGAGGGAGAACAGGAGTGGGCCAAGAACTGAGCCCTGAGGGACGCCAGTGAAGAGACTACGTGGGGTAGATGTGAGTCCTTTCCATGTCACTCTGTATGATCGGCCTTCGAGGTAGGATGCAAGCCATTGCCAAGCCAAACCACCAATGCCAAGACTCCTAAGGATGGATAGGAGAGTCTTGTGGTTAACCGTGTCAAATGCTGCTGATAGGTCAAGAAGGATGAGGACAGATGACAGCTTAGCTGACCTAGCAGCATGCAGCTTCTCAGTTACTGCTAAGAGGGCAGTCTCTGTGGAGTGAGCTGCTTTGAAGCCAGACTGATTAGGATCCTGGAGGTTGTTCTGAGAGAGGTAAAGAGAGAGCTGGTTGTAGACTGTGCGTTTGAGGATTTTTGAAAGGAAGGAAAGAAGAGATACTGGTCGGTAGTTGCAAGTGTCCGAGGGATTTAGAGTGGGTTTTTTCAAGATGGGAATGACCCTGGCTATTTTGAATGCTGTTGGTACATGACCGGAAGTTATGGAGCCATTAATGATAGTGGTGATGAAGGAGAAGGTCCAGAGAGATTGTCTGGAGCAATGTGGAAGGGATTGGATCCAGTGGGCAGGTGGTAGGGTTGGAAGATGAGATGACTTTCATGATCTCATCAACTGTAAGACTGGTAAACTGGGTCAGTAAGGGGGAAGGGAAATCCTGGGTGTGTAGTGTAGTGGATGGGGAGGGAGAGAATGTCTGGCAGATTTCGCCAATCCTTTTGTAAAAGAAGGTGGCAAAGTCTTCAGCAGTCAAGCAGGATGGAGCAGGAGGAGTTGGAGGGTTGAGTAGTGATGAAAAGATATTATGGAGTTTACGGGGATCATGTGAGGATAGCTCAAGTTTTTCCTTATAAAAGGCAGTTTTAGCTGCAGTCACATCCGAAGAGAATTTGGATAGAAGAGTACGGTAGGAAGACAGATCTGCATCAAGTTTAGATTTCTTCCATGTCCTCTGCTACCCGCAATTCCCTTCGGTTGCTGCGCAATGCAGCTGAAAGCCAAGGAGCAGGGCGATTTTTCTTGGGGTTAAGAGACAGTGGGCAGAGGTGATCAATGGATGAGGAAAGTGAGGAGAGAAGAGTATCAGTTGCAGGTTCCAGTGCAAGGGAGGAAAAGGAGTTAAGGTCAGGAAGATAGGACAGGGTGCAGGAAGCAACAGATGAAGGGGAGACAGAGTGGAGGTTTGGTCTAGTGGGTGAGAAATGTTGAAAGCCAGGATTGGGTAAGACAGGAAGGGTGATGGTAAAGGATACTAAGTGGTGATCAGAAATGTGAAGAGGAGTAATGGTGATGTCGGTGGCTGGAGAGGGGCGGCTGAAAACCAGGTCGAGAACATTACCTCCTTTGTGTGTTGGAGAGCAGTTGTTGGATGTCAGAGAAAAGGAATAGAGAAAAGGGAGGAGACCAGAAGAAAGGAGCTTGTCATGGGGGAGATTGAAGTCACCAAGGAGAATGAGAGAGGAGCTGTCAGTGGGGAAGAGACTGAGGAGAGTATCCAGCTCCTCTAGAAAGTGGCCTAGGGGGCCAGGAGGGCGGTAGACAACAATGATAAGAATATTGAATGGAGGAAACTGCAACTCCATGGAATTCAAAGGATGAAATGTTGAGCTGGGGGAGAGAGAGGGGTGTGAAGCACCAGTTCCGAGGTAGTAACAGACCTGTGCCACCGCCCCTGCCAGTCTGGCGTGGAGAGTGAGAGAAAGCATAAGCAGAGGAGAGAGCAGCTGGTGTAGCCGAGTTCTCTGGGGATATCCAGGTCTCAGTTAGAGCCAGAAAGTCAAAAGAATGGTGGGAAGCAAAGGCGGAAATGAAATCAGCCTTCTTTACAGCAGACTGGCAATTCCAGAGACCGCCCAACACCCGACGTTGGGACTGGGATGACAGGGGAGGGTAGATAAGATTACTGGATGTGCGGCGCCTGGATGTTGGATGGGATCTTCTAGATCTAAGAGATAGGTGGACTGGGATAGGTCTGAGGCACATGTCTGCAGTGATGGTGTGAGTTTGCAAAATTGAGAATAGAATAGAAAAGGATAGAATGAGTAGTAACAGATTAACTGCGTTTGTCTCTAACCGCCACAGACACACTGAGTACTGAGCTGGACTCACCTTCAATATAACTCAGTTAGCCCCACCCCTAATTTACACCTTCAGCGAGACCGAAACTACACTTGATTGGCTACCTGAAACTACTGATTAACAGAAACTAGCAGACACTACAACAGTTTCAACTGAGTCCAAGACAGAAAGTAAACAAAGACAGAGTCCTACCTTACTAGCAGAGAAGAAATCCAAATCAGAGCTTGTATAGTAACAACAACTTCAAGTTATGTTACTTTGGTTTAAGCATGTGTCTATAGTGTTCAAGCAATGGGTAAAAACTGTAATTGTTTGTATTACAATGTTTACTGTAAGAAATGTTGTCACGCCCGGCTCCGTCCGATCCTAATGTGTGCCACGCCCACCTCGTTACCTCGTGTTCATCCCTGATTGTTCTCACCTGTTGCCTGTTACGTTTGCCTAGTCTTGTGTATTTAGTCCTAGTCTGAGTCAGTCTCCCTAGATTTGTCATTGATGTTTGCTGTCGTGCTTCCCCGGTCCCTTAATAAATCCCCGTTTTACCCTGCTTCCTGGCTCCTTTTCCCTGCTTCCCGGATCGCCTGCAAGCCGATCGTGACAAATGTCATGCGATTTTTTTATTATTTTGTAATAAACATTGTGTGAAAATAAAGGATACAATAACACATCATATATATGCATTTTGCAGCGCTTCAAGTTGTTTGTGTTTTTTCATGCATTGTACCTTGTGTGACAAAGTCATCCTGTGTGAGAGTGCATGTGCTATAGCAGTGGTTCTCAAACTTTTTCAGCAGGAGCCCCCCTTGTGTAGGGTGAATCCTTTTGTGGCCCCCCTCCTCAAAAAAAAAATCATGACGCAAAACATCCTCAAACTTACAATTTTACTTAATTTTAGATTTTAGATTCTGTTTGTAGTCTTTATTTCTCTGGTTTGTTAAATTTACATATCACAAAATATAACATTGTATTAAAACAGTTTTGACAGTAAAACTAACATTGTCTGAAAAGTGCAACAAAAGTACTGAATACTGAACAGTAATTTATGATGTCCATAGCAGCATAGTGTGCTACGTAAAATTTATATTTACATTTTTTTATACTTCTATTTTTTTTTTAAATACATTATATTTTACATAGGTTGACAAGCCTGATTTACATACAGGTCATTTTTTTTTTAGATTCTACAACTTCGATGCGGCCCCCCTAGCGCCATCTGGTGGCCCCTCAGGGGGCCGCGGCCCCCAGTTTGAGAACCACTGTGCTATACAGTAGTTATGGCAGCATGAGTCACTTTTGGGTGAAGTGTGGAGTGTTTTGGTGGTTTTAGTGCATTTTGCTCCTGAAAGTTAACTGATATGCTCAGGTGCATGTTTGTAACATTCACAGTGTGAAGTGTTTTGAAAAAGTGGATATGGTATTGAGACAAGTGTGAAAATGATTGGCAAAAACTGTAATTCTTTATCAATTGTGGGATGCATTGTATAAATATTTATGATTATAAAATTTAAAATCAGGTGTGATTAATCACAGTAAACTATGTGATTAGTTAATTTTTTCATCAGTTTACAGCCACAATATATAGTGTATTCATTTCGTATGGATGTAATGATTCTCCAAATCCAGATTTTTGTTCAGACCTTGTTTTTTGAGCCACAGTTTTTTGTTTTTTTTTTGGCAGGGGGAGGGTGGGGGGTTAATATGAAAAAAAAAACGGGGAAAAAAAATCTCTATTACTAATTACCAACAATATGGAACACTAAAGAGAAGAACACTAAAGAACATGTTAGATCGAATTCACATAAAATAACTACGGAATTTTTTGTAACACGACAAACTGTGTGCATTTTGTCCAGTACATGATTGCCATCTCTATTTTCCATTGGGTAACCAAAATCATCCCACACCACTGAATTCAATGTGCTCAGGGGATCATGATTGGACCAAAATAGTCACGTGACACATGCAGTTTTTTTAGTTTTAGTAGTTTTTTAAAACTTAAAATAGTTTTCTTATCCTGTAGGTAACAAGTGAATTGATCTTAAAATTACATTTTAAAACTCTATCAATTGCTAAAGAATCTTTAAAGTTAATCAAAATCCGATCAAAATCCTTAAAAATCTATTTTTCTCAAATGAATCATGCTGTAATTGCCATTTTTAATATAGAATTTTAAAAGCTGTTTTGTTTTGGTGTTCCCGCTTTTGAAATTTATGAATTCAGGAAACTATAGCATCCCTACTACAGAAGGGACAGTGAGGCAGGAAAAATCAGGCTAATTAGCCAGACCATGTTGATCAGTTCATGTTAGGGAAAAACAATAACACTCAAGGTGGTTCATTTACAATAACCCAACTCACTAACTTTTCTATTCCTGTTCAAAATCCCATTCATAATCAAAGGTTAAGCTTTCCTCATAATCAGATTGAGAAATTAAGCTTAACATGTGTTTCACTACTTACTACTCAGAAGAAGTTCTCCCGGTCGGCTATAACATCTAGTAAAATTGCCCAAAAATCAGTAAGTGATTCCAGCCTTCTCTTCTCAGAGCAGTATTCAAAGCTACAACATGTCCAAAGCTAATGCTAGAGCTGAGGCACATTTAACAGACGACCACTGTGAACTGGTAAATATGGAGACAAACGCCAAAGGTACCAAAAGCACCTTCACATTGCCTTCCAAGCTGCCAATACCGCAGAAAAACCAAAAAGGAGAGGAGAATTCAAGATTCAAGATTCAAAGAACTTTATTAATCCCAAAGGGAAATTGCTTTGTCTTGGTTATACAGTTGCTCTGATTAATTTACTGGGAAGAAAGGAAAAAAAAGAAAATAGTTTAGGAAAAAGTATTAGAATGGAAAAATATAGATATAAAAATTTAAAGAAAAATACCAATAAATAGAAGTAAAATATAATAAAATTAAATTAAGTATAGCACACATGTTTAGTAATGCACTAGAAATGCCGTGTAGATAAGGAGAAATATTGCACAAATGTAATAGTCAGATATTGCACTTGGAACATTAGTTGAGAACAATAGTGTTGTAAAATATTATTGAGCAGGAACTACTCATAGTTCAAGTCCCGTACTGAAAACATTACAGAGAAGAGTTATATAAATACATCTGCTGGCTCCCATGCTGGATATGTCTCCAACGCTGCAATCCTGGCAACGATTAAAATTCTTCGAAACATGGAGGAGGAATTAAAAACAGAGCTAAAGCATAAACCGTTAACCATATCTAATCTCAGAAAAACGGTTGAAATCACAGATTGTAAAAAAATTACCAAAGCAACAGATGAAGAAATGAAACAAAGAGAAAAACATTCAACTGAGAAAAAAGTTGCAGAACTGGAGCGCTACAAAAGGAGATGGAACTTAATATTAGCTGGTTTAAAAGAAGGCAATGGAGAAAACACACGGCAGATCATGATAAATATCATCCAAAAGATTGCTCCACAATGGGGGCAGAAGATGGATTTCATCCTGGACTCTGTGCACCATCTAGGACCTGTCATCCTCGACAGACCATCATGCAGTTTACTGGAAGGGATTTCAGGGTTTCAGTCGTGATCAGCAGGGGTCGCCATTCTCCTGAAAAATTTCCCTGGTCAGATTGTATCCCGTAAAGCAGAAGTTCACTGTCTTTGGCTGTCCCTCATTCTTACTCTTGATGAGTTGAAATTCATATTACTCAATGTCTATGGCTACAATAACAGCAGAGATAACAAAGAATTGTTTGACCAAATCTCCTTACACCTGGACCTTCTTAAATGATCACATTTGACTGACAAAGTTATAATTGGGGGCGACCTTAACGATTTTTATAAGTCTCCCTCCAGATATTATGCAAATCACCCCAACACCACATTTTCTAACCTTTGCAATGAACAAAATCTAACTTATGCATGGAGACACTTTAATCCAGGAATTCTTACATAAACATGGTTCAGCTCAAATCAAAACCTAAAATTGAGAACTGACCATTGGTTAATTACAGGCCACTTACTATGTTAGGAAATCAGTTCTGATATTTCTATTGCTCCACAAACCAATCATAGTGTTATCTATCTGTACATTAAACCTAAAAACTGATGAATTCATGTAAACAAATACTGGAAGTTTAATTCCAGTCTGCTTAAAAATAACAATTACTGCCAAAAAATTAAATCACTGATTACAGAGATCATGAACTCTGAAGAACTAACAACACTGGTCAAGAAATGGGAGTTTATAAAATATGAACTGCCCCAGTTTACCATTTCTTTCATAAAAAAAAAGTGAAAAGTGAAATTAATTTAATTATAAAACAATTAAATGTATGCTGCAATAGACCTAACCCTAATGAAGATGATAGACAGAAAATACTAAACCTTCAGTCCAAAAAGCACAAGAGGCATTTATCAGATCTAGCACTAAATGGATTGAGTAGGTGAAAAAAAACAATTTCTGCATTTCTGCATATTTTTGTGGATGCTATTGGATTTCTGATCCAATAAAACAGAAATTACAGATGACAAATTAATTTCCTCAGAAATGTTTACATTTTATAGCCAACTTTACAGCTCTACATTTTATAAAGAGGACCCTCACACATTTATAAAGTACATAACTAAATATATCCCCAAAGTAAATAACTGCAAACAAATGTGTTAAAATCATATAACAATTGCAGAAATTGATGCAGAAATTACTCTTACAGTTTTTCTGAATTGCTAAATCACATTTCCTAAAATCTCTTCTCCTTTTCTCAAAACACTAAGCACAAACCCTAAAGTTCAAGCTACACTGACAAAACCTTTGAGTCATCAAACAATTTTCTCAAAACTATATTATCTTTGCTCAAAAGCAAACACTGCTTTCAGATCATGCATCAAGCCAGTCAGTACCTAAATAATACTGAGCAGTCATTACACACTACAGGTCGACCGTATTTGTTTATGTAGTGTGTCACAATTGCTGATTAGTGTTTTTACATTTGCTGGTTTTGTGTGTTTCCTGACAGTTGTGCTTGATTTTGAGTAAAGTTAAAATTGTTTTGGTTCAGCTGTTTGATTTTGCTTGATGTTAAGGACCTGAGTAGTCCGTGACCTGCTTGATTGAACTGTTTAATGTTACTGAGAAACTAGTCAAAAGTAGTCAAAAACAGGCCTTGATGAAATTGATCTGAAATGAGATAGAATAACATCAATAAATAAGTTATAGTGTAAACTGCAATACATGAGCTGAGTAAATCACTTTCACAGCAGCCGTCTGCTAAGCAACCAGAGGTCTGACTCCAATGTGTTACTGACTCTCCACTTCAGGCTGAGCCCGTATGAGTGGTACAATAATCCCCCCTTGAGCATCAGGTCATGCTGGCGAACCAGTACACCGTGGGAAACAGCCTGTTGTTTCCTCGTGGGGGGGTTCATGCAACAGGGCTTGGAGATCATGCCCCGCGCGCTCTCCACTCGCTGCGTCAGTGGCGTCTGGTGAGTGATCCACTCAGGGATTTACACAGGGATAGTGTCCAGATAATGATACAGATCCTTATACCTGGCATGTGCTACACAGTGCAAGGCAGCTCAGAGTGAGAGAGGGTGAGTCATGTGACTTTAGGTCATGTAGCGCATACTTGGTTAAGTGTATCTGTTTGCATTTATGGGCATGGGCTGGTACTTTGTATGTCCTGTGGCGTGTGTGAACGAAAAAGTTTCCGTGCATCGATACAAAGCTCAGTCTGTTTATATGCATTTAGGTTCGATGGTGTATGAGTGCCTGTGTTCCTGTTGCAACTGTGTCCTCAGGTCTTGGGATAGAAAACATCAGGGGCAACTTCGTGGTGCTGATCTGCTGTCTGATAATCGCCGTGTTTGTTGCCATCACCCTTGGCCCAGCCAGACCCAGAGATCCGGCCCAGTAGATCACCGTAGCGGCTTGCCGGATGTGTCTGTCTTTGCTTCGTCATGAGCATGCTGTCATGCGAGCCTCTCTGAGGGGCTGCTGTGTGCTTCAGAGTCTGGGTGAAGCTGTGGCTTCCGCCATCCCTAAGTGCGAGACGCCAGTGCTGGCCCACACGCCTTGGTCATGCAACTTTGCCGAAACACACACAGAGATGGGATTCAACCCCCAACCCTGATGTACGACCCTCAGCTCAGCTGCTGGGTATGCCTTAGCATAATTCCGGTGAATTACTTAGAGATTATTATGAGAACAATGAGTGCTATAACTGCCATGTGAACATGCAGTTTGGAGTGAGGGTGTCTTTCACTGCCAGACCACTGGTTTGCAGTATGCAAATGAGCTGATTGTGTGTGTATATGTAGCTGAGAATGTGACAAAAGGGTGCAAATAAGCAACAGAACACAGCAGTCTGTTCTGCACAGCATTTATTCACTGGTATTATCATACCACACGCAGGCCGAACCAGGAAACATGTAGCTTGCTGACCCTGTCTATCAGCAATAGGGGCACAAGCGAACAACAGCAATATCTGGCAGTTAATAGAACACTTTACTTAATGAACCAATGTCACATGTAATGAAGCATCAGAGCTCAGTCCGGAGTGGTTAGGCCCTCTTGGTCTCGGCGTAAGTTGTGTCCCTGTCCGCGTTCGGTCCACCTGAAGGAAGATGGGCGCTTGACACTTGGCTGGGAAAGATCACTTCTCCATACTCTACGTCTGGTTTGGACTGGGGAACCTTCGTGCTGCCTGCTTTCCTGAAGAAACCAATTTCTGCATAGTTTAAATCCTGGGAAAAAATATCATTAGTTGCTAATTAGAAAAGTTCAGAAAAAACATCCATAAATAAATAACTATAAAGCAACTGGGGTCCACATGCAGCACCCTTAATACCGAACTAGGACATTATACTTGCAGACTGGAATAATGGATAGTGACCACAATCCACTGGAAACTACTGATTGCTCAAATGTAGCTTCATGAACCATTTGCTCTATTTTCTAATCCCACTAGATGGTACTTACTGTTCAAAAATGGGCAAAGCAAGCCCCAAAACAAACCAAGAGCACCATGAAATGGTGTCAGAGGATACAGCAAATGGTTCATGAAGCTTCATTCGGCCATCACTACTGGAAACACGGCATACTAGCTAACATTTGACAGAAACATACACCTCTATTAAAGGGGCAGTTCACCCCAAAATAAAAAAATATGTTATTCTAGTATGCTGCAGGGCTATTTATCCATCTAGTTTGTTAGGGTGAGAGTTGCCTAATTGTGGAGATATCGGCCGTAGAATGTCTTCTCAGAAAAATAATGGGACTGAATGGCATTCTTTCTGTGGTGATTAAAGCACCAAAAATTTGAAAAATGCAACAACAGAGTCTCTTTCCAGAAGTCATGACCGGGTTACAACAAACAAACAAACAACAAACAAATTTATTTTTGTATAGCACATTATCACAACATTACATTGTCTCAAAGCGCTTTACAGCATCCCCACCCAAAGCCCCCAGTGAGTAAGCCATAGACGACAGTGGCAAGGAAAAACTCCCGAGAAGGAAGAAACCTTGTGAGGGATCAGACTCAAAGGGGGAACCCATCCTCCAGGGGCCGGCAGGGAGAGTCAAATTGGAGAGATGGCTAAGTGCCATGTCATACTCAAAATAATCCACAGACTTAGTAGTGAGCAGTTTAATGTAGAAACTATTTAACTTCTACCAAACTCCACACACCAACCATATCACTGTGCAGAACTCATGGCGCTCATGTTCCTGACAATGTGACCGGATGTGAACATCAATGGCGTCCATCTCGGGTGAGCTCTCACGTTAGCTAGCTCAGTAGTGCTAGGTGAGCTATCAGTTAGGTTACCACCTAATCCATGTCAGAAAGGACACTTTGATTTAGGACAGGATTTGTAAACTGGCATTTCAATCAAAAGGACCTGGATTTCACTTAAGCACCGAGTGAATTTTAGCTGTGTGCTGATTGGTCAGTGCATGTGCCACTAATGTTAATGTGAAACAGCTGGATGAGACTTTTAGTCAAGGAAAGAAACAGTCAAAGCACAAGAAAAAACTGAACTATTTTGCCAAGCACAGGAGCTTTTCAGTTTTAAAGAAGTTTGTAAAATCTAAATTAGTTCAAAGTGTCCTTTCTGACACAGATTAGCTGGTAACCCTAACTATCAGTATCAGTTAGCATCAGCTAGCAACACTAACAAATAGCAAAAAAACTATCTTAGCTAATAGTAATAATAGCTCGATACTGTTAGCTCACCTTTTTTTGGTGCTTTGATCACCACAGAAAGAATACCATTCAGTCCCATAATATTAGCAAGAAGACCAACATTTAAACGTTTTTTGATTTTGGGGTGAACTGCCCCTTTAAAGATGCTCCTAGTGTCATATTTGTCAGTGGCTGACTAATATAAGAATAACTGTTTCTTGGCATGCTAACTCTCAGGCTCTCGTCCTGTATCTGTGCTCAGGGCACTTCCCCTTCTTCTCCTTAAATCAAATCAAATAGGCTTTTGTCAATTTCCTATATGTTCATAACATACAAGGGAATTGAAATGATGTTCCTCTCTCGTCTTTGTAATGCAGTACAAAAAGGAAAAAAAAAGTAAAAAGTATAAACATATAAGACATGAGATAAATACGATAAAACTAAAATAAGTAAACCTCTATACAGTATACAGTACAATATACAACATACAGTCAGTGATGCAAAAACAGCATATAAAACTAGTAAGAGTGATGTAAAGTGAGGAAGTGCATTCTAGAGCAGCTTTTGAGTGCAAAAAAGACAGTTGGCAGGTAGTTCCCTGGTAGGTAGTGACTAATGCAGTTCTGTTACATCATGTGCAAGATGAATATTGTGAGATGTTTTAAACCACTATGATTATGTTTCATTCATTTTATTTTTTACAGATGAATATAAATCTAAAGGGATTTTCCAGTGTTTTTGGGTTTTGAAAGTTTTCTGTTATATTTTCACCCAACTTAATTCAAGATGCCACAACCTAGATACGTACCTTATCTTGATCATTGGTGGTCTGATCTGGGCCTGTGGTGGAATCAGTTAAGCAGACTGATAAGCCATGTTTTCTGATTTATTTTTAGAGAAGTGGATTTGTGGCAACAACACAGTGAGACAATAAGATCAGCTGCGACTTACGGCTTCTTGCGCTGGTCGTTTTCCGGGCACTGTGGAAAAATGAAATGTTAAAGTCAGCATATTAGTAGCATATATCCAATGTTTTAATGACCTATTTGTTCTTGTAACATCAAATCATTGCTACGGCAACTATGTTTACTGTTTGAATGTGAATTTCTTACTAAAATACTTTGTCATATTTATACGGACCATATAAATCATATCATGTTTTTATGTTTTTCAGATGGCAGCTCATCCTGTGTGTTTCATAATCATCCTGCAAGACTCGCTCTGGGTGGGACAGCAGACAGGACCACATGACGTGGGGAGGAGAGCAGGAAATAAGGACTTTATGTTGACCGAGGTGGAGATTGGGTTAACAAAACAGACTCGAGGAAAAAAAAATCAATCGTAGATGAGGGGAGAGGTATGCTTGAAACCAAAAACACATTGGGTTATGGAGGAGCTGCAACTGAGGACTGGAGAGCCTGAGTTTGTTCACACTGTGAGAGAAAAGGAAGCTCTTAAGATTTGGGAACAAGTGACAGGTGAACTGAGGGGGTTCACTGGACATCTGACTGCACCTTGCCCCAGGATGTACAGTCCTGATCAGGATTATTGGCACTCCTCAATTGTAAGTACCGAATGTAGATAATCTTCAGAAATAATTGCAAATGTACCTATTTTGTATAATCAGAATATGTAATGAAATGTTCAGTTATTGAACAACAACAACAAGAAAGCTGTTACATTTTATAGTGAAATAAAAAATATTGACATAAAATGTACACTGGACCCGATTATAACTGGCACCCTTTACTAATACTTGGTCGCAGAACCTTTGGCAAATCTCTGGAAACATTTATTGTAGCCATCTATAAGCTCCTTGCATCCATCTGCTTGTAGCTTCTGCCTCTCTTCCATTGCTATGCATTCAAGCTCAATGAGTCCTTTTTGCAATGGCAAATTTCAGCTTCCTGTGAAGGTTTTCAGTGGGATTTAGGCCAGGGCCAGTTTAAAACAGTCCATCTTCCATTTTCAGCATTCTCTTTTACTGTTCGACGTGTGCTTTAGGTTGTTGTCCTGCTGAAAGACCCAAGATTTTTGCCCAAACCTAGTTTTTGGACACTAGATAACACATTTCCTTCTAAAATATCATGGTAATCGTCTGATTTCATCATTCTTTGGTACATTCAATGCCTTCTGTACCAGAGGCAACAAAGCAGCCCCACAACATGATAGAACCCAAATCATACTATGCTGTAAGTAGGGTGTTCTTTTCCTTATGGGCTTCATTACTTTGCCTATAAACAAACTGCTACACTACATTCCCAAAGAGCTCTACTTTGGTTTCATCTGTCCATAGAAAGATTATGGCTTACCTAAGAAAGTTTTTGCCTTTTTGGGTTGTTCTCTCAATAATAGTTTCCTCCATTGCCTTCACCCATGGAGTCCTACTTGGGTTAGTGTGTGGTTTATGGTACAGACAGAAACCACCACTCCAGTTGCTCCAGGTCAGCCTGAAGCTCTGCGTTGTGTTTTTTCCACAATCAGCACCAACCTTCACAGGCTCACAGTTTCTTCTTAGCACCACCTCCTGAAAGTATCTTAATACTTTTATGACTGGGAAACGTCTTGATAATGTTTGCCTTCTAACTTTGAAATATTGTTTTATGATAATGGCAGTTCTGATGCTCTTCGGACAGCTCTATTGTCATTGCCATTGTGAAAAAGAATCTGGAAGCAATCAGCCCCTTTTTATGTAGTAAAACTATCATTCGTTGCTTAATTCAGGTCATGTGCACATTGAAGGTTAAGCACAGGTGAATCTTGTTTCCTAGTTTGTTTGAGGAAGTAATTTATAATCATACAGTATTAAGGTGCCAATAACCGTGTCCAGTGTACAGGTTATGTCTATATTTTTTATTTCACTATATGACAGGTTTTAGTTGCTGTTTAATAACTTTTTACATTTTATTAAATATTCTAATTATACAAAAATGGTTAATTTGCATTTATTTCTTTAATACTTGCAGCTGAGGGATGCCAATAACCAGAATGACCAGAACTGTACATGACTAACCTGGTTTTACAGTTAACAGCTAACTCGGGATTAACATCTGTGTATCATTGAAGTCAGATTATCCCATAATGAAGTGTACGTACTGTTTTAGGGTGACATACACAGCGGCAGCCAGCAGGACTGTGAACAGCAGGGCAGCCATGACAGTTCCCACAATCCAAAGGGAAGCTCCATGGGAGGGCTCTGTGAAGTGTGAGACCGTCTAAACTGAACTCACAGTAAAACATGCTGAAATACAGTGACAATGTAGTATATAACACTGACATGCTACAACCGAATATTAAGGGCAAGATATGCTTAAGTCATATATAACGTGTGGATTTACACTGGTTTTCTTAAGAGTACATCTGTTCTCTGTATAATTTTCATAGAAAATGTGATTTTTTTTTTATTTTATTGAGAGCTAATTTTACGACTGTGTGTTTCTGCATTAGTTAGTAAAGCATACAAACCATTCAGCATAACATCTCTGCTCTTACCTGTTACAGTGACTGTGGTGGTCGCTTGAAAGCTGCCGCTGGGGAAGGTGGTGTACTGACAGACGTAGTTTCCGGTGTCATTCATTATCACGTCTGAGATTCGGATGGACACATGATGCTGGGAGTGACTGAAAAAAGTTATTCTGTCACTGAATTTGAGACTTGGGTAATTTGCCTCAGACCCTTTTTTAAAAACAACAATTTTCTCTTCAGGCTTCTCTGATGATCCCCATGACCACTCAACCTGTATCACGTTGGTATTGCTCACACTCAGCCTACAGTTCAGTGTGAAATCACCACCCAGGTCAGCATTAACATGTGGATCTGTAATGATGTGTGGAACATTTCCAGCTGAAAGACAGATGGACAGAGAAAAGAGACCGAAGTCAATGGCTGCATTGTTGTACAATTGTTACACCAGCAGGTTAAATGTCACTAAATCAACCTCATATTGGACTGTGGGAGGAAACCCATATAAGGGAGAACGTGCAAAATGTACACATTCTGGGGGGTAGGAAGGGAACCCCTGGACCTGAAAATGTGAAGCTACACCGTTATCCACTGAGCCACAGACAGACTAGTGGAAAATCACCATAATTATCTATTAATATACAATGGATATAAAAAGTGTACACACCCCTGTTAAAATGCCATGTTTTTGTGATGTAAAAATGAAATGATAAATCGTTTCAAAACTTTTCCCTCCTTTAATGTGACCTATATCCTGTACAATTCAACTGAAAAGAATCTGTTAGGGGGGAAAATATAAAAAATAAAAATAAAACTGGGTGCATGAGTGTGCACACCCTTAAACTAATACTTAGTTGAAAGACCTTTTGATTTAATTACATATTAAATATTACATATTAATTACAATTAAATATTCAGTCTATTTAAGGGAGTGTATCAGCATGCCACATCTTGATTTGGCAATATTTGCCCACTCTTCTAAAAGCGCTTCAAATCTGTCAGATTGTAATGGCATCTCTTGTGCACAGTCACTTTTCACATCACAAAAACCTGCCATTTTAACAGGGGTGTGGACACTTTTTGTATCCACTGTACATACAAGATTCTTTTTCTATTTATTTATTTATTTATTTATTTTTATTGCCCACCACCACCACCCCCCCTCTTCAGAGGACAACTTTATTTTACATTAAATTCAAGAGCAAAGAGTGTGAACTCCGAACTCACCCGTCCTAGTACCGTGAAGGGAAAAAAAAAAAAAAGGGAAAGGGGGGGGGGATACAGAAACAACAATCGTAACAATAACAGACATTAATCACCATGGTGAGAGGGGGAGAGAGAGAAAAAAAGAAAACAAAGGTATACAGAAATAATAACACTAATAATGTAGTTGGGATGGAGAAAATTAAGTATAGGGGAATACAGAATACAAACAACCATAAGAAACATAACAATCATTACAAGGACATCAAACAACAAAAATTATAACAATATCAATAATAATTAATAATGTTACAAATAGGTATTATATATATGTATTATATATATGTAGCATACACACACGTGATCATACCCATATACATGTATATTTCAATTCCTATATCTATAACACACACTAAAAAATAATAATAATGATATTGATCGCTCAACCATTCTTGTATGTGCAAGGGTAGGTGTGAACTGATTTGTCATTGGATGTACATACAAGATTCTTACCTGTATAATGAGCCAGGCTGGTCATCACCAGTAAAATGGAAAATACACCAAATTCCATTACGGGAAAATATTGATGATTTCAAAGCTGACCTGAGAGAAAATTGACCATTGCACTTTTATGGGATTATAATAATAAAACATATAATTATATCCCTGTGTTGGTTTTGTAGCCAGCTTATTATGTCACCCAATTGGGAAATACATATGATTTTGGGACTGGACTGCCATCACTACAGACATTTCCTCATTTACTGTCATAACACGTCGGTGATAACGATGGGAAGGGAAGCACAGGAGTCCAGGAATAAGGGTAATGAGAGATTTATTGCGAGAAACAACACTGAATATGGGGAGAGGACTGGCAGCAACGTTAAACTGATGTTAATGACAGGACTGGGGAAACATACTCTAACGAAATGCACTAGACATACTCTAACATACTCTAGACTGAAATGCACAGGAATCAGGAAAACAATTCAAAACAGCTCATCACACGGGGATTACACACAAGGTTAATGAGGGGGCAGAATTTGACTTAGTGATGAACTGGAACTGGTCAAACTTTGAGACAGCTTGAATTAATTTTGGTTCTGCTTTTCCTTTTGTTCCAAGTTATTTTTTCCTAGTGTCGTAACTCCTAGTGTTTGGTTAATGTTCCCTAGTTTCCTGTTTATTAATTGTAATGTATTCCACCTGTTTGTCGTCCTGTGCCTTCCTGATTGGTTGATTTGGTTATAGTTCACACTTGCCCTTTGTCCTCACTCTCTGTGTATTTATGTGCCTGCCTCATTTCATTTCCCCAGTCAGTTGTTGTTCATGTTACTGCATGTTAGTAGCTCTGCTGGTTCACTAGACCTGCTCCCTGGTTTGCTCTCTTCCATAGCTGTGTGTACTTTGTAGTTTCCTTAGTTTTTTCTTCATTTTTCCCTGTTTGTTTTTGACCCCTCACTTTCCTTTTGTTTTGTGTTCTTCCCCAGTGTGTTCAGTTTGTTTAATAAACCCCCTTGTTCTCGGAGCCGCACCGTGGATCGTAACCTTTTTCTATCTTCGCCATGCCCCGCCATAACAGTTTAGCATCTACTTTGCAAAATAGTGCCAAAGTGCTAGAAACAGCAATATAATATACTCATGTGTGATGAATAAATAGAAAATACACAACTATACAGCAGTATACATATTGGATTTCAAATGAAATAATAATAATAATATACATAGTCCCCTCATTTTTACTGTGGGTTCAAAAGTAATTTTACAATTGACTAACAAGCTGCTTCATGGTTGAGTGTGGGCTGTTCCCTCATAATTGTATTAATGGTTAAACAGGTAAATGGTATGGACTGTGAATTTGCATTTGAGCTGTCAATGCAAGTAAAGCAGGCCATTGTTAGGCTGAGAAAACAAAACAAACACATCAGAAAGACAGCAGGGACACTAGGAGTGCCAAAATCAAGTTTGTTACCTCCTTAAAATGAAGGAACACCCTCTGCTAAAGTCTACAGTCAGGAGAAGTCTTCATGAAAGCAAATACAAAGGGTTTACCACAAGGTGCAAACCACTGGTAAGACTGAAGGATATGAAGGTCAGATTAGACCTTGCAAGAAAACACTACTGACAGAACAAGCTTCCCCAGGTCTGGAGAAAAATTCTTTGTACAAATTAAAAGAGTATGGAGAAGGGAATGAATGGCTTATGATCCACAGCCTACCACATCATCTATAAAACATGGTATAGGCAGTGTAATGACATGGCAAGGCATGTATGGCTGCCAGCGGAATTGGGTCACTAGTGTTTATTGATGATATTGCTGCTTGCAGAAGTACAAGGATCAATACCAAAGTATATATTTTGTTAGAATCAGCAAATGCTACGAAACTGATAGGACGGTGCTACTCAGTAGAGATAGACAATGGCCCAAAACAGAATGTGAAAGCAACCTAAGAGCTTTTCATAGCAAAGAAGTGGAATATTATTCAATGGTAGAGTCCGTCACTGTCACGCCCACGGAGGCGGGACACGACAGGTGTAGCTCATCCACAAAGGACTGACTGCCTTTATAAGCAGAACGGGACCCGCTATGCTTCGCGAAGTATTGAGCTAATGATTTGCAGCCATACCAAGCGTTTCTCTCGTCTCTCGTCTGCCCTCTTCTCCCGTCCTTACCTGTTATCCTGTTGTGCGACCCTCACCCTCTTGCCTTCCCTCCTCAGACCCGTTCCCGTACCTGACCTGCCTTCCCCGCTGAGCCCGGCATCTCCTGTTCCCCCTTCCTTGTGTGTCCCGGTCTCGTGCTTACCTGTCGGATGGATCTCCCGGATAACGAACCCAGCTTACGGGCAACGACACCGATTCCTGCTCGCCCCTTCGGTCCCGTGCCATCGGATCTCTCCCGGAGAGATCGCTCCCTCGCCTACGGCGCTTTCCCCCTGCGCGTCGGCAGAGAAGGCTGCACTCCTCCGAGGCAAGAAGCCTATCTCCTCCTCTCCCCGCCTTCCGGAGCCACTAATAAAGCTCCTTTACCCCAGCATACCTGGATCTCCTTCTCCCTTCTTCTTCGGGGCTGACAGTCACCTGACCTCAACCTAAGTGATCATGCATTCCACTTGCCGAAGACAAAACTTAAGGCAAAAAGACCAACAAACAGGCAGCAACTGAAGACAGCTGCAATAAAGGCCTGTCAAGGTATCACTAGGGAGGAAACTCAGCATTTGGTGTGTGGGTTTCAGTCTTCAGGCTGTCATTGAGTGCAGAGTATTTTCAGCTAAGTGCCTAAATTGTATCAATGTGCAAATACTTATGGACCAAACTGTATGCAAATATATAGTATATATAAGTAATTATATACAGTGGTACCTCGGTTCTCAAACTTAATCCGTTCCGGACTCTGGATCGAATCCTAAAAAGTTCGAGTTCTGATCGAATTTTTCCCATAAGAAATAATGGAAAACCAATTAACTGGTTCCCGGCCCCCCAAAATTACACCTAAATATGTGTTTTGTTTTTGTTTTGTTTTTTTTCTAGTATTTAAACACAAAATGAACAGGATAAAACAAGAAGAGCATTTTTTTCTTAATGGCTTCCAAAACGATGAAGATCTTATCCCAACATTACCCCTGTCCTGCCCCGATCGTCTGCTCCTTCCGTGTGCCACGCCCCCTCGTTAACCTCTTGTGGGATCCCCATGTGATCAGCTGTTTCTGGTAGTTGTCATTAGTCCTCTGTATTTCGTCCGCGTTTCAGTTTGTTTCCCTAGTCCGGTCATTTGGTGGGTTCGACTTGCTTACAGCGCTGGCTTAGAGCAACGCATTCAGATCCTGAAGCAATGCATTACGGTTAGATGCATTACGACCTCTCACCCAGCTGCACAAACTGGAACCGCCTCCGTGACGACACACCTTTGCCCTTATTGGCTGAAGAGTTTAGTTGCACGCATGACGTTTGTATCCCAGGCAGTTCCGATGCGTAATCTGCTGTTTCTCCCAAATATCACGTAAAGTAGTGAGAACTGGGCCGGTATGCATAAAACTTCCTAAGAATGGTCTTAAGAATGGTCGTACACTTGGACTTAAGAGTAAAAAAAACTTAGCAAAAAGTAGGACCTAAGAGCATTGTTTAAAGCTGCTAAAAGTAATGAGGGGTTAATTCTATAATAATGTAGCTTTTGAAAATAATGCACTTACTAACACGGGAACTGAGAGTGGGTGGGCAGGACGAGGTGATCTTACACCGAACAGTTGGGAGAAATCAGGAACTGACAGAGTGCGACCAGGTCAGGATGACCTCATCCCTGACAGCTGAAAAACAGGAACCCATAATTTAGCCGATGCTTATTTTAACCTTGCTTGTCATGAAGGGGGGACATGTACTCACTAACTAGAGCAAATGTCAATGTACTCACGAACTAGGACAAATGTCAAAATATGTTGAAGTCACGTAGATGGAGAAGTATCAAGAGAAGGGGGGCAACACCCAGAAGGTCTATAAAAAGATAGAGCTGACAAGCTATGTTTTGAGCTTCTTCCTCTACATGCTGAATGTATGTCAGATAGTCGCTCCCTGATCAGAATAAACTGGTGACTTGCAACTACTCCTCGACTGTGCTGTGAATCTCTTCTCATCAACGGACTCGGTGGAGGGTGAACTCCAACAGTAACTTTCAGCAAAGTCTAAGCCCAATTCCTAAGTGCTGACGGAGCCAGCATTTAAGTGTCGTGAAATGAGGACTACAAATAAACTCCCGCCCCAAATACTGAGTTCAACCAATAGAGGAGCTGCACGGTGAATATATTAGTGACATTAAACCGTTAATGTACAGCTTCATACAACATACCTTTCTGTGATCATACCTTTAATTGGTTGTACGAAAATCTACCTAGCACATCACAAATCAATTTCCACTAATAGATGTACATGTTGTATATATTATGGGTCAAACGCAAAGCTCATAGCAAGACATTGAATTCTAAAAGAAAACCAAACTGGACGACAAACAAAACGGTTCTTTTGGCACAGTTGGTGCTTAAATGGAAGGAGGTAGTGCGAGGAAAGTTTGGCCCAGCTGTTACAAGCACAGACAAAAAACCTTAGGGGGCTATTGCAAGCTCCGTAAATGCTGCGTCACCTCGGACACGGCGTTCAGCAGAGGAATGTGAAAAAAAGTGGTATAATGTTTTATCGACCTCGCGAAAGGAAATCACAGTTTATAAAGCAAGCATGCAAGCTACAGGTTTGTGTCATTACTTATTTTGCTCTTATGACCCTCGCTATAATAAATGATGATGATAATAATAATAATAATAATTATTATTATTATTATTATTATATTTTTCCAGTTGCCAAAAACGTAGCATCATTATCACCTTCAGTTCACCTTCAGTTCAAGTGCATTTTTAGGTGACGTAGGAGATTGTATCCGATTCCTAATTAGGTTGGTAACAAAAAGAATGCCGTCATGATCGAGCCTGTACCTTTTTATCAATTCATTATTGTCGTACGTCTGCAGTACGCCCTTTCTTTCACGGAAAGTGCACGGTCTCCGTCTTCGTGCGCGTAGTGCTGCTGCCATCTTGCAACTAATAACTGGTTTAGCTCTCTTAAATAATTTAGGAGCTGAGTCCTACTCTTAATACTTAAGAATGTTTATGCATGCCACTTATTCTTAAGTCTGGGAGTAGGAGCAAAATCACGTCACTCTTAGAATTGTGACGCATTTAAGAGTGAAATTTTACTCTGAGAAGTTTTATGCATACCGGCCCTGGTTTTCAGTTAATTTACCTGGTAAAATAAAGTTTAAATAAATTACATAAATGCTCTAATAGTACACATAAGTTAGTGGTTTATTTATTGTTAGTTACTGTAATGTTGCGCTGCTTTATTTGGTTAATCGTCCAGTCTGTGAAGAAGGCATTCAAGTAAGAAATTACTCATTTCCTGCCGCATACAATTTATATTAGGTCAGCGTTCACGGTTCGACTTCTGATATTCAGATCGAGTTCTAGGTCAAACTGGTTTGTTCGACTTTCAAGAAATTCGAGTTCTAGTGAGTTCGAGAACCAAGGTACCACTATATTAAGATGGCGGCGCGGCGATAGCATGCAGCAGCCACTCCGGATCCAAATAGTGCTGTTTTTGTGCTATTATTGTTCTATACTGCTTCCCACCACGACTTCTACGCGTACATTGATACTAGAACAAGCGGCGTTCATGTCTACCAACAACAAACACTCCTAAACTACAAGGATCACCCAAAAACTGACATCCAACATGATCTGCTGGAGACGCTGCGTGCCCTCGGGTTGCTACGGAGACCAGGCCTCCGGTCCTCATCGTCGCCTGATGCCGGTGGCCGGAGTTGCCGTAATCGCGGCAAACGTGCCGGGGTCCGCGTCAGGCTAAGGGCTAATCCAAGCCGACCGGGCCTTCCATCAATCCTGCTCTCCAATGATTGCCCCCTGGAAAATAAAATGGACTACGTTCGACTCCAGCAGACTACCCAGCGTGAAATTAGAGACTGCTGCATCTTCGTTTTAACAGAAACATGGCTCAGCGACAGAGTTCCGGACACAGCCATTCAGCTAGATGGGCTCACCTCATTTCGTGCCGACAGAAATGCAGTTCTGTGCGGTAAGACTCGCGGTGGTGGCTTGTGTATTTACATCAACAAGGAATGAAGCAAGAACTCTGTACTCGTTTCTAGTTACTGCTCATCGCTGGTGGAGTTTCTAACTGTTAAATGCAGACCTTTTTATTTACCACGGGAATTCACCACTGTGCTTATTATAGCCGTGTACATTTCACCCAGTGCTAACGCTAAAGAGGCACTCTGTGAGCTGTACAGGGCTATCAGCGAATTGCAGAACTCACACCCCGATGGCCTGTTTATTGTCGCCGGAGATTTCAACCATGCAAATCTAAAGACAGTGCTCCCGAAATTCCATCAGCATGCGACGAGAGGAGAAAACGTGTTGGATCTTGTTTACACAAACATTTCTACCGTGTACCGAGCGAAGCCCCACCCCCACCTTGGATACTCAGACCACATGACTGTTATGCTAATACCAGCATACAGACCGCTTGTCAGAATCTCCAAACCAGCCCTGAGACAGGTGAGAACCTGGCCTGCAGGAGCTATCTCTGCTCTCCAGGACTGTTTTGAGCACAATGACCGGGTCATGTTCAGGGAGGCTGCAACAAATGGCGACACCACCAGTTTGAAGGAGTACACATCGTCTGTGACCAGCTATACCAGCAAGTGCATTGACGATGTCACTGTCTCCAAGACGATTACAACACACTCCAACCAGAAGTTGTGGATGACTGCAGAGGTGCGTGAGCTGCTAAAAACCCAAGACTCCGCCTTCAGAGCAGGCAACAAGACAGCCCTGAGAACAATGAGAGCCGAACTGTCTCGAGCCATCAGAGCAGCAAAGCATGCGTACAGCCAGAGAATCCACAGTCATTTCCAGGACAGCGGTGACACGCGGTGCATGTGGCAGGGCATCCAAGCCATCACCAACTACAGGACGACAACACCTGCCTTGTGCTAGTGATGTCTCCCTACCAGATGCGCTGAACAACTTCTACTCACGGGTCGATGCTCAGAACGACGTGATGGTGAGGAAGTCCACCCCTCCTCACAACGACCAGGTTCTGTGTCTAACCACGGCTGATGTGAGGAAAACTTCTCAGAGTTAACCCACGGAAAGCTACTGGTCCAGGCAACATCCCTGGAAGAGTGCTCAGAGAATGTGCAGACCAGCTGGCAGTCCTCACTGACATCTTCAACCTCTCCCTGAGCACTGCTGTCGTTCCAATGTGCCTCAAGGCCACCACCACCGTTCCCATGCCAAAGAAGTCCTCAGTGTCCTGCCTCAACGACTACCGTGCCGTTGCACTCACACCCATCATGATGAAGTGCTTCAAGAGGCTCGCCATGAGGCACATTAAGAACCTGCTGCCCCCCTCTCTGGATCCATTGCAGCCGGTCAAAAGATGATGCCATCGCCACCACCCTACATCTGGCCTTCACCCACCTGGAAAATAAGGACACATACGTACGAATGCTGTTCATAGACTTCAGCTCAGCATTCAACACAATCATTTCTCAGCACCTGATTGGAAAGTTGAGCCTGCTGGGCCTGAATATCTCCCTCTGCAACTGGAGACCTCAGTCAGTCCAGATCGGAAACCGCGTCTCCAACACCACCACACTGAGCACTGGAGCCCCCCAGGGCTGTGCGCTCAGCCCACTACTGTTCACTCTGCTGACTCACGACCATGTCCTCAAGTTCGGCGATGACACTACTGTGGTGGGTCTCATCAGCAACAACGATGAGTCAGCATACAGAGAGGAGGTGCAACAGCTAACAAATTGGTGTAAAGTCAACAATCTGTCTCTGAATGTGGACAAAACAATAGAGATGATTGTCGACTTCAGGAGAGCATGGAGCGGTCACTGTCCACTGAATATCAATGGATAATTTGTGGAGGTCACCTGGTGGAGAACCTCTCCTGGTCTCTCGACACCAGATCCATAACCAGGAAAGCCCAGCAGTGTCTCTACTTTCTGCGAAAGCTGAGGAAAGCCCATCTCCCACCACCCATTCTCACCACCTTCTACAGAGGGACTATCGAGAGCATACTGAACAGCTGCATCACTGTCTGGTATGGAAACTGCACCGTATAGGATCGCAAGGCCCTACAGCAGATAGTGAGAACATCTGAGAAGATCATTGGAGTCTCTCTTCCCTCTATCACAGACACCTATCACACCCGCTGCATCCACAAAGCCACTAGCATTGTTGAGGACTCCACGCACACTTCACACATACTTTTCACCCTCCTGCCTTCTGGCAAGAGGTACCGGAGCATTCGGGCCCTCACTGCCAGACTGTGCAACAGCTTCTTCCCCCAAGCCATCAGACTTCTGAACAGAGACCGGACTGATACACACACACACACCTTACACTGTCCACTACCTCAATAACTTTTTGCACAACCTATTGCACTGTCGCACTTTACACTTAGCCTGTCTTACTCTTAAGACAAGTCTTACTCTCATCTCTTTTATTGCACTGTCTGGTGGTGGTGGTCCCCTTATTTAAGAAAGAGGACCGGAGGGTGTGTTCCAACTACAGGGGGATCACACTTCTCAGCCTTCCTGGGAAAGTCTATTCCGGGGTACTGGAGAGGAGGGCGAGATCGATAGTCGAATCTCAGATTCAGGAGGAACAATGCGGTTTTCGTCCTGGCCGTGGAAAACTGGACCAGCTTTATACCCTTGCGAGGGTACTGGAGGGGGCCTGCCTATCCAGTCTACATGTGTTTTATGGACTTGGAAAAGGCTTATGACCAGGTTCCCCGAGGTGCTCTGTGGGGGGTGCTTTGGGAGTATGGGGTCCGGGGTCCACTGTTGTGGGCGATTCTGTCCCTGTACTGTATGAACGGAGCTGAAGCTTGGTCCGCATTGCCGGAAATAAGTCGGATGTGTTCCCAGTGCGGGTTGGGCTCCGCCAGGGCTGCCCTTTGTCATCGGTCCTGTTTATAATATTTATGGACAGGATTTCTAGGCGCAGCCAGGGTGTTGAGGGTGTCCAGTTTGGTGGCCTCAGGATTGCCTGGCTGCTTTTTGTGGACGATGTCGTCCTGTTGGCTTCATCTGCTGGGGACCTCCAGCATGCACTGGGGCAGTTTGCAGCTGAGTGCGAAGTGGTGGGATGAGGATTAGCACCTCCAAGTCCGAGACCATGGTTCTCAGCCGGAAACGGGTGGTTTGCCCTCTTCGGGTCAGGGAAGAGGTACTGCCTCAAGTGGAGGAGTTCAAGTATCTCGGGGTCTTGTTCACGAGTGAGAGTAGGCGAGATCGAGAGCTGGACAGACAAATTGGAGCGGCGTCTGCAGTTTTGCAGGCGCTTAACCGGTTCGTCGTGGCTAAGAAAGAACTGAGCCGGATAGTAAAGCTCTCGATCTATTAGTCCATCTTCGTCCCTACCCTCACCTATGGCCATGAGCTATGGTTAATGACCGAAAGAATGAGATCGCGAATTTTTCCGCAGGGTGTCTGGACTATCCCTTAGGGATAGGGTGAGAAGTTTGAATATCCAGGAGAGTCTCAGAGTAGAACCGCTGCTTCTCCATGTCGAAAGGAGCCAGTTGAGGTGGTTTGGACATCTGGTGCGGATGCCTCCTGGGCGGCTACCCAGAGAGGTTTTCTGTGCATGTCCTACAGGGAGGAGGCCCTGGGGCAGACCCAGGACATGCTGGAGGGATAATATCTCTTGGCTGGCCTGGTAACGCCTTGGCATCCCCCCCGAAGAGTTGGTAGAGGTAGCTGGAGAGAGGGAGGTCTGGGTATCTCTCCTGAAGCTGCTACCCCGCGACCCGAACCCCGGACAAACGGAAGATAATGGATGGATGGCAGTGCCTTGGGTCGCACTGTGTTTGCACACTTGCACTTTATGTAGTCCTGTGTCGATGTAATGTTATATGTACAGTAGCACCATGGTCCTGGAGGAATGCTGTCTTGTTTCACTATGTACTGTATAAGGTTGAAATGACAATAAAGAGCCACTTGACTTGACTTGACTTATGAAGTGGGGGAGAGTCCGTAGTTGCAGGTAATTATAATTCTTATGCACACCCCACTGTGGCTGTGGGGCAGCTTTTGCAGCTTGTGTGTGTGAAGTCAAAAACAGGTATCAGTAACATTTGATCTCAGAAGAGAATCACAATGGGGTCTGTATGTGTGTTTGTTTGATATTACATGGTAGTTTCTTAGTTATACCATTGGTGTGTCAGTGATAGTTCTTACTGTTGTCATGGAAAAAGTTGTTCGACTACAAATGAGAAAGTAATAAATAGAATATAAATATTTACATTATGAATAACATCATAAGACATACACATTAAGGTATAACCACAGAAATATTCAAGTCCACATTACTGGAATGTAAACATGAACATTTTCTGCTGACAATATTTCCTGCTGCAGGAAACACCCTCTCACTGCACTAGTTGTGGGTACATTTAGGAGCACCAGGCTCACCGACACAGCAGGGGATACATGCAAACGCAGGGAGTGTAAGTGTGGGGATAGAGTAAGGTCAGGCAAATCATGGTATTATTGTAAAAACAGCTTCCCCTAGTGGCCACCTACTTCTGCTTAGATCAAGAAAAATAGGCCTTACAGCAAAACGGTGAACAATTAATTGCCTGTTACCAGAAAGCCAACTGTAGTCAGAATCTGTATATATGTACAATTATAGTCTGTGTTTTCATTAGTCAGTCTCTCTAACGCTGGGCCCACATTAGCACATAATCGTAAAGAATGGCTCTTGGAAACCTAATGAGCCTCATAGGCCAGTGAGCATCATGGGAAAAATAAGATAAACTTTATTGATCCCAGGGGGAAATTATTGTGTACATAGAGGAGACCAGCAAACATATAAGGCAAAACAAACAAAGTAAAACTGTACTGTACATATAATGCAAAATCATCTGCTGTATTGCATTCATTCCCAAAGACTGGGTTGTGAGTACAGGAGATTTTATTTGGGTCAGCAAATAAATTTGCAGAATTTCTTCCAGTTTTTTAAGATTCAATACACCTTTGAGCCACATGAGGGACCTCTTTTTTTTTTCTTTTTCAACCACACTCACGGTTAGGGCTGGACGATTTATCGATTTCAAATAGGAATCGCGATTTGAAACAACGCGATTAGCAAGTCGCAAAAATTGCGATTTAGGATATACATTATACAGCACGTCAGACCCAGGGTTTAAAACTGCTGTGAGAATAGTTTTACAAATTCATGCCGTGCTCCCTGTGTGACAGTCATTCTCACCAATCACACGCGTCGTGCTTCTCCCGTGCCAGTCATGCTCACCAATCAGAAGTGGCCCAAGAAGACGTAAAGGCCCACAAACAGCAAACACGTGAAACCCAAGGAAAATGTTACGTTCGCGGTGCGGAAAAATACTGATTACGCTACTGAGCTATAAGTGAATTGCCTTCCTATTTCATGGTCCGAGAATGTTTCAGAAAGGTCCTATCATTAATAGAACCGGCGAGCTCCTTTTAAACACCAGGTGCAATATTCTTCAGCGTATCATACCTTTGGTTTTTGTTAATAGGCAATACTTTTTTCAACTATGTTATGGTTACAATTATCCTAATCTATTCAGGTGTTCCTTCACAAAGAAATTACAAGGAATACTTGTAATATATCTGTGAAGTGGGCTATGAACTGTAAAACGCACAGCAGAAAAAAATATAATAACGAAGATATTTTTTATTATTATTTGGCTGATGCTACATTATATCATAAAAGAAGAAAACTAAATACAGTCATGTTCGGTGTCTTGGCTTTATAATGCAAATAGTTAATTTAACTAGCTGACTAAAGTACCCTTATGATAACATTAGATTTCATTTGCATTTTTTGGGATAATACCATAACATTTACACAGTTGTGAAAAGACACTAACTTTAAAACTGCTTAATTTTTACCTCCATTTTTCAATACTGCTCTTTATTCACTGAACAGTTGAAGCACTTTTATTTCAAACCATGTTAGATGAATCCATGTGACATAAAAGTGTAATTCAACTGCCTTTTCAGCAGAGCTCCAGAATCTGAAACAATTTTTGTTTTACAAATCATGTGATATAGATATACACTCACCTAAAGGATTATTAGGAACACCTGTTCAATTTCTCATTAATGCAATTATCTAATCAACCAATCACATGGCAGTTGCTTCAATGCATTTAGGGGTGTGGTCCTGGTCAAGACAATCTCCTGAACTCCAAACTGAATGTCAGAATGGGAAAGAAAGGTGATTTAAGCAATTTTGAGCGTGGCATGGTTGTTGGTGCCAGACGGGCCGGTCTGAGTATTTCACAATCTGCTCAGTTACTGGGATTTTCACACAAAACCATTTCTAGGGTTTACAAAGAATGGTGTGCAAAGGGAAAAACACCCAGTATGCGGCAGTCCTGTGGGCGAAAATGCCTTGTTGATGCTAGAGGTCAGAGGAGAATGGGCCGACTGATTCAAGCTGATAGAAGAGCAACTTTGACTGAAATAACCTCTCGTTACAACCGAGGTATGCAGCAAAGCATTTGTGAAGCCACAACAAGCACAACCTTGAGGCGGATGGGCTACAACAGCAGAAGACCCCACCGGGTACCACTCATCTCCACTACAAATAGGAAAAAGAGGCTACAATTTGCACGAGCTCACCAAAATTGGACAGTTGAAGACTGGAAAAATGTTGCCTGGTCTGATGAGTCTCGATTTCTGTTGAGACATTCAAATGGTAGAGTCAGAATTTGGCGTAAACAGAATGAGAACATGGATCCATCATGCCTTGTTACCACTGTGCAGGCTGGTGGTGGTGGTATAATGGTGTGGGGGATGTTTTCTTGGCACACTTTAGGCCCCTTAGTGCCAATCGGGCATCGTTTAAATGCCACGGCCTACCTGAGCATTGTTTCTGACCATGTCCATCCCTTTATGACCACCATGTACCCATCCTCTGATGGCTACTTCCAGCAGGATAATGCACCATGTTACAAAGCTCGAATCATTTCAAATTGGTTTCTTGAACATGACAATGAGTTCAATGTTCTACAATGGCCCCCACAGTCACCAGATCTCAACCCAATAGAGCATCTTTGGGATGTGGTGGAACGGGAGCTTCGTGCCCTGGATGTGCATCCCACAAATCTCCATCAACTGCAAGATGCTATCCTATCAATATGGGCCAACATTTCTAAAGAATGCTTTCAGCACCTTGTTGAATCAATGCCACGTAGAATTAAGGCAGTTCTGAAGGCGAAAGGGGGTCAAACACTGTATTAGTATGGTGTTCCTAATAATCCTTTAGGTGAGTGTACAATCTGATTGGTTCCTCCAATGGACCTGTGGAGCTCTGCAGTTAAGAAGTGTCTGCTTTCAGAACACCCAGTGTTGCCAACTTAGTGACTTTGTCGCTATATTTAGCAAGTTTTTAGACCTTTCTGGCGACTCGTTTTCAAAAAAGCGACTAGCGGCAAATCTCGCGACTTTTTCTGGTGTTATTGGAGACTTTTGGAGACTCTGACGCGGAAGCACGTATTGTTCTTACTCTCCTCACCGAGCAGTGGGTGCTGCCGTGGGCTCCCCTACCATCCCAAAGCATTCACAGGCAGACGCAGCAGCCCCGCCCAGCTGCAGTCAGAGCAGGAGATGTTCCCCTTTCCGCGTCCAGACTGCAAATGAATCGCGCATGTGCAAAGCCACCACTGGCTGATCCTGCCCTGGCTAATTGCCAAAAACTCCACCAAGTAAACAGTTAAATGACAGTTTTCAAGAATAAGTAACTCTGCCAGAGTGTCTCTTTGGGGTCACTTTTGCCGGTCCAAAGCTCGGAAAAAGGAGGAGGGTTGGAATTGTGATATATAAAAACAAGAATCAACAGAAAAAAGTTCATTTGTAGTTCTAAACGTATTTGGGGTGTTTTTTAACCACCTTTTGTCTCTCCCACGACATTATTCCTCTCTCCTACAGCGTCCATTATAATTATATGCACATTATGCAAATTAGGTGATGGCGTCATTTAGCGACTTCTAGCGACTTTTGGGACAACCAATAGTGACTTTCTTTGCTGAGGAGTTGGCAACAGTGAGAACACCGGACAATCTCCACTGTCGGGCCGGAAATCACATGACCTCCACATCTGGCCTGGACATTACGCTACTGAAGTGATTTCACGTAGATATATAATGTAAATTTAAAATAGACTACTAACATTAATTTTAAAAGAAATAATTAAAGTTAGTTCCCCAGTGCTATTGTGGAGTTCATCATTTCTGGTGCGCTAGCTACAGCATGATGGCACTGTTTTACACCCGAGGCGTGTTTCACAAAGCAGGATTTCTTGCTTAGCCAGATAACTTGTTGGATTTAAGGTAGTCTGGGCTTAATATAAGTGAACAAAAATAAAGTCCATTTAGCCCAGACTACCTTAGGGTGCTCTTCCACTGCACCAGCTACTGTACTTTTTGTATGGTACTTTCCGTAATTTCCTTTTCCCATTGACTTCCAGTCGAGTACCAGTACCAAAAGTTCCAATACCTAAAGTACCAAACCAGCTGGAGTACTTTTATGGTGCTTCGGTACTTTGGGGTGGGACTTGTAAACGCTTTTTTGTTGATTGGTTATGCAAGTAACTTGCCTCTGATACATAATACAACCACCATCTTGAAAAAAAGTTACAAACTCAGAAAACATTGATAAATGAATCAAAAAAAGTTTTAATAATGGATGGATGGACAAATGAAGAGACCCAAACTTTAATTGCGATCTGGTCAGAAGATTAGATACAAGATCAGGATGGCATGACTGTCACATTCCGCTCCGTACGATCCCGATGTGTGCCACGCCCCCCTCATTACCTCGTGTTCAGCCCTGATGGTTCTCACCTGTTGCCTGTTCCGTTTACCTAGTCCTGTGTATATCAGTCCGCGTCTCCCCTTGTCTGCCAGATCCGGCATTGTATTGTCATGTGCTGCGCTTCGTCCGTCAGTCTGCCGTAAATAAACCCCGTTTGCCCGTCAGTCCGGCTGCTTTCGTCTGCTTCCCTGCTCGCCTCCCTGGCGAGCGTGACAGAATGCCGGATCTCCGTAGCAACACGATGCGGGAGACCGAGCACCACCGGCTCGGTCTCCTGCAAGACTTCGTGTTCTGGCGCTCCCAACCAACAGTACTGGAGGATCCTGTAGCCCTGGAGCTGGCCACCCGGGGCGCGGACCTCCTCGCAGAAGAGCGCCCGCCAGGACAGCAGTACCCGCTCGAGCGGGCACGCAAGCTCCTACGCCGTCTCAGCAAGCGCCTCGCACGGCTGAGAGGCGAACGCGTCGCCTGGAGCCAGGACGAAGCATTCGCGGTGACTCCGCTTTCGCCTGCCAGCGGCAAGAAGCGGCGGACCAGAGTGCAGCAGGAGGAGGCTCCGTCGCTCTTCATGGGGGCTTGCACTCTGCTCCCCGTCTGGGAGTTAGCCAGGGAGCATGATGGCTCACCGCTGCCCTGGGATGACTTCGCCGCTACCCGCCTGCTCGGCGTCCCGGGTGAGCTGCCGCCACCGCGGGAGGCGTATCCGTACCGGCCGGAACGCCTGCACGGCAAAGGGATCAGCCCGGTGAGAGACGCCATTCCCCGGGTCTCTAGAGCCGGTCTGCCCGCGGCTGCGCTGCCGGCTGCAGCTGCCGCCGCTCTGCCCGCGGCACCGCCTGTCCTGCCTGTCCTGCCTGACCCGCCTGTCCTGCCTGGCTTGCCTGCAGTCCCGGTGGCTGGCCGCGTGGAGGCTGCGCCCACCGAGGCGCCCCCTGCTGGCCGCGTGCTGGTGGCGCCCGCCGAGGCGCCCCCTGCTGGCCGCGTGCTGGTGGCGCCCGCCGAGGCGCCCCCTGCTGGCCGCGTGGTGGCGACGCCCTCCAAGACGCCCCCTGCTGACCACGGGACGGCGGCGCCCGTCCTGCCGGCACTGGAACTGCCTGTTTCGCCCGTCCTGCCGGCACCTGAACTGCCTGTCCTGCCGGCACCTGAACTGCCTGTCCTGCCGGCACCTGAACTGCCCGTCTTGCCTGTCCTGCCGGCGCCTGAACTGCCCGTCTTGCCTGTCCTGCCGGTGCCTGAACTGCCCGTCTGGCCTGTCCTGCCGGCGCCTAAACTGCCTGAGGTGGCCGCGGTTGCGCCCCCTGCTGGCCACGTGATGGCGGCGCCCGCCGAGGCGCCCCCTGCTGGCCGCGTGCTGGTGGCGCCCGCCGAGGCGCCTGCAGTGGCCCCTGCTCTGCCTGCAGCGCCCCCTGCTGGTCGCGTGCTGGCGGCGCCCGCTGAGGCGCCCCCTGCTGACCGTATGCCCGAGACGCCTGCAGTGGTCCATGCTCTGCCTGCAGCACCCCCTGCTGGCCGCGTGATGGCGGCGCCCGCCGAGGCGCCCCCTGCTGGCCGCACGATGGAGGCACCCGTCCTGCCGGCACCGGAACTGCCCGTCTCGCCTGTCCTGTCCGGCCAGCCCTGCTCGCCGGTTCTGCCCGTCTCGCCTGTCCTGTCCGGCCAGCCCTGCTCGCCGGTTCTGCCCGTCTCGCCTGTCCAGCCGGCCCAGCCCTGCTCGCCTGTCCAGCCGGCCCAGCCCTGCTCGCCTGTCCAGCCGGCCCCGCCTGAGGCCGCCGCTCTGCCCGCGGCCCCGCCTGAGGCCGCCGCTCTGCCCGCGGCCCCGCCTGAGGCCGCCGCTCTGCTGACCGTATGCCCGAGACGCCTGCAGTGGTCCATGCTCTGCCTGCAGCACCCCCTGCTGGCCGCGTGATGGCGGCGCCCGCCGAGGCGCCCCCTGCTGGCCGCACGATGGAGGCACCCGTCCTGCCGGCACCGGAACTGCCCGTCTCGCCTGTCCTGTCCGGCCAGCCCTGCTCGCCGGTTCTGCCCGTCTCGCCTGTCCTGTCCGGCCAGCCCTGCTCGCCGGTTCTGCCCGTCTCGCCTGTCCAGCCGGCCCAGCCCTGCTCGCCTGTCCAGCCGGCCCCGCCTGAGGCCGCCGCTCTGCCCGCGGCCCCGCCTGAGGCCGCCGCTCTGCCCGCGGCCCCGCCTGAGGCCGCCGCTCTGCCCGCGGCCCCGCCTGAGGCCGCCGCTCCGGCTGCCCCGCCTGAGGCCGCCGCTCCGGCTGCCCCGCCTGCGGCCACGCCCGCGGCTCTGGCTGTCCTGCCCGCGGCTCTGACTGTCCCGCCTGCGGCCACGCCCGCGGCTCTGACTGCCCTGCCTGTTGCCTCTGTGAAGGCCTTGACTCCCTCACCCTTACCCCGGCAACGCCGACGCCCCTTAGGACCCCGCCTGTCAGTGTCCCGAAGGGGAAGGGGCCATAGGCGTGGGGCCCGGTTCCCGCCCGCCCTGCCCCCTGGCTCGCCCTCGCTCGCCTTGGCTGGGGCTCCGGGGCCGCCTGCGGGTCCTCCGGCTCGGGGTCGGCGGTCGCCGTCGGGTCCTCCCCTGGATCCTCGGTGCCGGTCCTCGGTCCCTCCTCCGGCTCCATGTCGGTCGCCTCCGGGCCCCCCTGCTCCGGCTGTGCGTCGGACGGCGCCTTCGCCGGCTCCGGCTGCGCCTCCGCCTGCCGCGGCTTCCCCCTCCTGCCCGCCTTCACTGGGGTTCCCTCCTGCTCCCTCCGTGTCCCCTCCGTCGCTCCCTCGTCCCGTTCCCTTGGCCCCTGGGTGGTCCCCTCCTGCTCCCTTCTTCCTCCCGCCTGCGGCCCCTCCGGCCGCTGCCCGTCGCCCGCTTGGGCTCCCTCGTGCTCCCCTTGTTCCTCCTCCCTTTCCGTTGGTCCCGCCTGTCTCTGCTCCTCGTCCCTGTGTTCCTCCTTTGTTCACTCCTGGCCCTTTTGTTCCGCCTGTCTCCCCTTCGGTGTCTCCCTTCCTTGTCTGCCTGTCTGCCTTCCCAGTTCTGTGTCGTCTCTTGTCTTTCGTCTCGTCCCTGTTCTTGTTCTGCGTCTCCGTTCTGTTCCCTGGTTTTGGTTGACGTTCTGTTTTGTTTTCCAGGTCCTGTTTTCCCGGTTCGTCTCGTCCGTCGCCTCTCCTCTGGCGCGCCCAGTGTGCGCGCCTTTGGGGGGGGGTTTTGTCACATTCCGCTCCGTACGATCCCGATGTGTGCCACGCCCCCCTCATTACCTCGTGTTCAGCCCTGATGGTTCTCACCTGTTGCCTGTTCCGTTTACCTAGTCCTGTGTATATCAGTCCGCGTCTCCCCTTGTCTGCCAGATCCGGCATTGTATTGTCATGTGCTGCGCTTCGTCCGTCAGTCTGCCGTAAATAAACCCCGTTTGCCCGTCAGTCCGGCTGCTTTCGTCTGCTTCCCTGCTCGCCTCCCTGGCGAGCGTGACAGAGACAGGAAATAAAATTATTTTGTATTATATACTAGGACTGTATGATATTTGAAAAATTTCAAATATCGCAATGTGATTTTGTTGTAATAAATACTGAGATATTTATAAAGCAAAAAAAAAGTTCAAATGAAATATATTTCTCACAATCCCATCTAGGAGTTATTTGAACAGCAGGGATGAAAATGATTATGATTGTCTCAGTGAATGCATGCAGTGCTCATGCAAAATGTAAAATTTAAACAGATTTTTTAAACATATACTTCATAATCTTGAAAAGTAATAACTATTAAAATTGCAAAGCTTGCTAATTTATTCATTTTTCCTATGAGAGAATAAAAATGTTTTAGCAAAACTTAACTCCCCAGCACTACAATATCTGTGGAGTATGAAGGCATGAAAAAGCCTGATCTCAACTTAGCAATCGCGGTACTTGCAATGTGAGAACTGCATGCGCATTTGGTATAACATCGCACCTCGCCCAGCCCTATAATATACACAGAAATTTTTCAAATTCAGTACAAAATACCCCACCTTGCATTGCAATGTCATTCAGCACCAATACCAGTGCAAGTGTGCAAAAACAATCAACACAAAGAAGTGCCTTGCTTCTGCTACTTTTTTTTTGTAAGTACCAAAAGTATGGTAGCTGGCCATAGTGCAGCGGAAAAGTGCCCCAAAATCCAACAAATTATCCAGCTATGCATGAAATCCGGCTTCATAAAACAGGCCCCCAGTGTTTAAAAAATAGTGTACATGAAATATGTAAATCAAAATGCAAAGCTCTAAATTGCAGAAGTGGTTTCAGTAGTATGCTTTCTGGTGCATACAAAATTTTGAAGCTACGTTAATAATTTTAGGTAGCAAACGTTACGGTTTATATTTTGTCTACATTAGGTTATTACAGTTAACCCGGTTGTATACATTAGGTTTTAGGGCTTAATCAGGCTGTCTTTTTTGTATTAGATTCGATAAATTGTTCAGCTATTGTGTTTTAGACCAGTGTTTAAACAAATAATGTGTTACTCTGTCCTGATAATTGTCTATAGTCTGTGGAGGAGGCAGTCAAATAAGAATTTCACTGTACTTTGTACATGTGACAATAAGCTGGAAAAGGCTTCAAATTGTATGCATTATCATATATTCACAAATATGAAGGTAAGAAAGTGAAGCAAGCTAGCTTAGCTAAGGCTACCAGTGTTCTAGTTGCCTAGAAGAAAGAGAAACCACATGTGAATGATGTGTGAAACGAAAATGCAAAAAATACAATGGTACCATATAAAAAGATATAGACCAGATATGGTAATGCAGCTATATTTTCAAACAGCTACAGTAAGTGCAAGTGGCCCATTCTGCCAGATTCTGCAGCCAAGCAACAAGAAAAACAATATAACTCTGCCTAAATGCATTAATTTGGTCTAATTTATAAAGTATTTAACACGCGTATATCAATAACACATGCATGAAACAAAATGGTGATTCATGAGATCTCTTCCAAATGACTGGTTTACCAATACCAGATACTATAAGGTGATGTGAAGATGGCAGTTAAAATGATCAGGAACATTCTTTCATGCACATATTCACTCTTCTCTTAATTTATAAGACCTGTTGTTAAAACGGATCGCAATGGAAGGTTCGCAGAAAAAAAGCTTGGGGAACACTGCTTTATCGAATTCTCATGACTATCGGCTATTTATATATGTGGATCCATGCATGCAAATGGGGAATATCAATTATCTAAATAATGAAATGCAAGAGATATCAATTTATGAGAAGACATAGAATTTGAAATAGCAAATAAAATTCTCCAAAGCGAATACGGTCTTTGAGCTAACATAAATATATGGAAAAATCAATAAACCTCTATTAAAATTTTTAGAGTTACTGTTTCTCAAACAGCCTGTTCACCCTGTTCCATCTGCAAAAGGTTCTAGAACATTCGATGCACCACCCCCAGGCTCTGCAAGTTTTTATCCCAATCTATCGCACTTCTCAACTCCCACCCATCTCATAATTACCAGTAGAAACTCTGCACCTGAATATTTGCACTATAATGTTTTACTGTCCATAAGCATTGTCCTGCACCTACAGTTTACTTACTTTATTGCACCAAGTCATTGTTGTGTAGTGTTTTATTGTTCAGTATTTATTGTTCGACAGTTCTTGGTTCTAGCTGTCTGACACTCTACAGAAATGCAATTTCATTTCATTTGTGTGCAATGACAATAAAGTGACTTGACTTAACCATACTACTGGATGTTAGTGGAGGTTGTTATGCAACAGCTTGGATGTAAACAGTATGATTTAGTTTCTTTGTATTTGAAAAGATATATAAACTATGTATTCTTTAAAAGAGCTGTGCTGTTGTGCATTGAGAGGCCCTGAACTCACCTGTGCTTTAGTGATCGGCTAGTGATCATTTGCAGTGCTGCTAGTTTGCCTTCGTTTTCCAAGCTTTGCAGTCAAAAAAGGAACAGACCCCCAAAAATTGACATTACAAACACAGATACAGTGAGCAGTGAAGTAGCATTTGTGCTGAAGGAAGTGTCCACAAGAGAGTCTGATCATGGGGAAGAGATATCCTGCCCGTGAACAGCAAACAGGGCCGAGTGAGTAACAGCACAGGCACTGCTCCACCCACTGTGGCTGTGCTCTGTATGTTATATTTTATATATGGTTTTTTAGCCACAGGGTATTCTGGTGATTCTGATAATGGTGTTTATCACACTACTCATAAACCACAAAGTAAATATATATATATATATAAAAAGGAACCAAGAAGCAGACAGAGGTAGTGCCTGAATGGCATATGTCATGTATATAACTTTGCATGAGGGACATGAGAGATTTGATCAAATCCGTGGCGCTGCAGCTGGATGAACTGAGACCTAATGACTGATGGGAGAATGTCTGGGCGGTGCATGAGCACCCAGCGGTGAAGCTCTTAGAGAATGCAGCTTTTATCATGGAACACTGTACTGGTGTCTCAGTATGTCTGCTTGATTTCTTATTTTGAAAGCTGTCTAGGAGTCGACTCAGACCCCCAGGCTAATCCAAAGACATGCAGATCATACCAACCCACTGCTGTAGCCAACTCATTATAGGTGCAGGCACATGATTATAACAATTTGCAATGATTGATTCAATCGAATAGATTAGGGAAAAAAAATTAATGACTTTCATGAAGTTGATATAGTTATTAAGCATGAAAATTGCTAGTGCTATTGCCACTATGATGATATGTGTTTAATGTGGGAAACTACATTTCTCAGGAGCCACAGAGGCAGGTCTTAATCAGTTGTTTCTTTTTATGATGGTGAAGCCGACTAGTTTATGTCCTATTAGGAAGCAGATAGTGAGTTAAAGATTGTTGATTAAGGGACCCATTCTAGTGTTAGTTCTGCTGTGAATGTGCTCATGGGGAAAGCCAGAGCCTGCATCAGGCATGGAGCTAACTGGTAATTTCACAGAAAAATATCAACAGTTTAAGCAATCTTACCGTGAGGCTACAGTGCCACCCAAAGAGCCAAAGGTTTCAGGAATCTGAAAGATGAACAATTAAAAATAAAATAAGCAAATATTTACAGAATTCTAGTAATAATAGGGGACTTAAGTATACAAGAGAAATGTGAAATTACAATACCTAAATTTAATGTTCAGTTATAAATATGTATACAAACCATATTGTCACCTTTAAGTTGTGGCATAATCTGGGTATACACATTTAAAGTTTTGTCGTACTACACTTATATTTCCGATTAATTCACTTGTAACTACACTATAGCAACTCCTGGGATGCCAGGATTATGCTATATATAATGTTAATGTTTGGATTTGATGTTTATGCACAGAGGTGGTAGTTTTTAGCCATAGACATTTCGAGCTGTGTTCAGTTTTCACATGGTTCAAAGAACTGAGAAACAATATCAGCTATTCATAAAACTGTGGCTTCATTAGACAGATGCGGATGAGTCGTAACATACAGTACAGCTACTCTGTACAGTAGTGATAGTTAAACTCATCAGTTTAAAATAAAGATGTAGGAAGTTTATACAGAATGGCTAAAATCCAAGGATAATACTCTAAGCAGCACAGTAAGATAAAGTCTTATGGATAAGAGTCTCAAATATTCTTTTATGTAATTTGGATTTTTAAAGACATTATTTTCCAGTAGTACAATATTACATCTGGATTTACTTTGGATTCCTTCCAAAAAAGCTATGGAAAAACTTTGCAAAACAACCTGTTAAATTCAGCAATGCAGGACCCTGGACTGGATAAGCAGTTACAAGAATTTGTGTAGATCCTTCAACTAAGCAAGGCCTAGATTAATTAAGAATTACTGACCTTGTTCAAACACATACAGTAGACATTGTTCCAGTTTTGCGTCTGAGAATGAGATGTTTAAGTAATTCAGTTTAACTGTGATGGAGTGAAAAAAATAAGAGGAAGAGGGTTGCAACATTGTGTGGTTTTGCTTCACAGTTTAACACCCTTCGTACTGCTGTCTGTTACCATGGCCCTTCTTCCTCAGGCAGCAGAGGGTAAGCTTAACATCAGCATTGACCATGAGCCACAAGTTGCATGCAGGGAACAAACAAGTATTTCATTTTTAGAGAACCCTCTTTTACACGTCCTTAAGCAGTGGAACCGTAAACACAGAAATAAGCCAGAATACAGTGTGAATGTATTACACTAGCTAGGAATATCTATTTTCCCCAAATAACATAAAACATTATGTTTTAAATTGGTCTAAATGCCTTATTGCAATTATTATGTGCTATTTAATGTGCTTTAACATAATTATATGTTGGATGGGTGTTAATCTGTAAAGTAGAAGATTTATTTAGTTTTTACTGCATATTTGTTTTTTTGTAACATTTTGCACTTTCCTTCGGCTGTATTACTTTGGGCCATTGAGCCATCACCATCCTCTCTCCTTGGAACTACTGTATTGAGCATTACCCCTCTGTAGGGTTCATTGTGACCAGCATCATTCTTTTTTAACTTTTGTAAGGGTTTAAGCAATTCTGTGGACTGGTTGCTGTTGTTATGACGGGGTATGACTGGAGGAAGGATGGTGTGGCTTACGAAAGTTTTGTTTTTATTATAAACAGACTAAACAAACAGGAAACAAAGGAACCATGAGGAGTCAAACATAGGCAGGTAGGGCACAGGACTAACTAGACCACAGGTGTCAGACTCCAGTCCTGGGGGGCCGGAGCCCTGCACATTTTTGGGTTTCCCCTCATTTAACAGACCTGATTCAACTTCTTGTGCTAATTACCACATGGCTGTTGAGCTGAATCATTTGTGGTAGAACAGGGAAGGAACTAAGCTACACAGGGCTCCGGCCCCTGAGGACTGCAGTTTGACACCCCTGAACTAGACTATAACTAAGATGAGGGAAAACTAACACTAAACATGGTTGGGGAAACACAAGCAAGAAAGACAAACAAGAAGAGAAACAGGAACAAATACAAAGCAGCAATAGCTACAATGACTGACTATGAAAGAGAATAAGGGCAAGCACTTAAATACATGAGACAAGGGCTAGGTATGGAACAGCTGCAGGCAATAACCAATTAACGAAATACTGAAGACCAGAGTAACAAGACACAGGTGAAGGTAATAACACTACAGATTTAAACACTAGGAGATACTGGGAATAGTCATCCCTCGCCACTTCACGCTTCGACTTTCACGGCTTCACTCTATTGCGATTTTTTTGTCTATTGATTACAGTTTTTTACAATCGCTATGACAGTTTTTTCAAAACATTTAAGTTTCCTAAACTCTTAACGCACCATCACGCCTAAAACACACAATTGGCAAAACGGTTAATTTCATGCTCAAAATCACACATCGTGTAAACTAAACCCCAAAACTAATTTTCAAAACTACCACAGTACACTATGTCTAGCAAAGCACTGCAAACATGTTTTAAAATCAAATACTTATTCAAAACAGTAACACATGTAGGGTTCCAACAGGAACATTTAGTCAATCATAACACATTGACAAAAAAACACTATCATCAGCTGAAATTACAGAAACTGCATTATTTTATGTGTCAGGTCTGCCCTTATATTTGAAGCCTGTCCACATTTTTGTTTTGTTGGGTTTCGTTTCTTTTCAATTCAATACAAAAAAGTGGTGAATGACCATCTCAGAGTAGCTTTATAAAATGTATGTCAGCTCGCGGCAAGCAGGCAAGCGGTGAAGCAGGAGAGCGAACCGGAAATACGGACAAACGGGGTTTAATGGAGGCAGACTGACGGACAAAGCACAGCACATGACAATACAATGACAAGTCTGGGGAAGACTGACTCAGACGAGGACTAAATACAAAAGACAAGCTAGACTTAACAGGACACAGGCGATCACAATTAGGGCTGAACACGAGGTAACGAGGTGGGCGTGGCACACATCAGGAGCGGACGGAGCGGATCATGACAATGTACAGTTTATGTAAAACAAAAAATACAGACACAGAACTGCTTCAGTACAGACTTTATTTGCAAAAGGACATTACTGCAAGATATACAAACAGAAAAAGCACCGTAATTATAATTTTAAAAAAACAAAGTAATCTTCTATTCTGCCCGGTCTTCTGCATTTGGCCACATGTTCTCATCCACATCACACCTGATATCTTCTCTGGCAAGGTATCGTGGGAAGAATCTTTTGGCATGCCTTATCCACCCCTGGCAGTGTTCAGCTGTGATGTCTTGGCATGCAGCATCCATTGCATCCAGGAGGGACATTTGGTCATGTGGACGATGGTCAAAAACCTTCCATCTCCAGGCTGAAAAAAACTCCTCAATGGGGTTGAGGAAAGGGGAGTATGGGCAAGGAAATGGGACATCATCCTTGGATGGGCGTCAAACCAGGCTGTGACTGCACGGGAATGGTGGAATGCCACATTGTCCCATGTGATAACATATATTGGCAAGTGGTCTCCCACCTGTCCCCTTTCTACCTCTGGCACCAGTCTTTCGTGCAGGTCTTCTAAAAACAGGAGAAGGCGGTCAGTGTTGTAGGGGCCAATCTGACATTTATGCAGGAGTGCACCGTTGTTGGAGATTGCGGCGCACATGGTGATGTTGGCTCCTCTCTGGCCCGGCACGGTAACTGTGGCCCTTTGGCCTATTATGTTTCTCCCACGGCGACGCCTTTTCGCCAAGTTGAAGCCAGTCTCGTCAACATTGATAATTTCATGTGGGACTTGATTGGCCTCCAACTCCATGACTCTCTGAAAGTAATTACACACAGTGTATGTAAATGCTGTGCTGTACTGTATATCTACTGTATGTACTAATGCACTCCAGGTTTATAGAGTAGTTTACTGCAAAACACACTGTGTATAGTACAGTAATGACTGTATTGCATAACCTTATCTGGACGTATTGGTGACGGAGTTCTTTGATGCGCTCACTGTTCCTTTCAAAAGGAACTTTGTATAGTTGTTTCATTCGGACTCTGTGTTTAGCTAGAGTCAGAGAAATGGATGTTATGCTGATTGCTGCAAGGTTCCCAAAGACAAGGTTGTCCTCTACAACTCTGGAGTGAATATCCTTCAGTTTTATTTCATTGTCAGCAATCACCATGTTGACAATAGCAAGTTCCTGTTCTTCATTCAAGAGCTTTCCTCTGCCCCCTGAGGGAGGTAGACGTTGAATCCTTAGAGGGACAAAATACAGTTACATATTAGAGACCGGAGGCATACAGTCACTCTAATACAGTAAATGGTAAAATTATTTACACTTTGCTGTAGGAGAAGCGATATCCTACCTGTTGGTTTCTCTGAAAATGCGGACAATGGATGCCACTGTGTCTCGGCTGAGATTTGGCTGTACTCGTTCACCAGCCTCTCTGTATGATAGCCCGTGGTTTAAGACATGGTCAATGATAGTAACTCTTATTTGATCAGTTACCCTAGCTCTGGTCCTTCTTTGAGCGCCACCACACATTCTAACTCCTCTCCCTCTACCTTGCCCCACTCCTCTCAATTGTCCTGGCACGCACGCACGCACGCACGCACGCACTCACTCACTCACTCACTCACTCACTCACTCACTCACTCACTCACTCACTCACTCACTCACTCACTCACTCACTCACTCACTCACTCACTCACTCACTCACTCACTCACTCACTCACTCACTCACTCACTCACTCACTCACTCACTCACTCACTCACTCACTCACTCACTCACTCACTCACTCTATATTGTTCCTTTTCCACACAAGATCAGCCCAAAGAGTCCTCTTTTATAACTTATGATCATGTGATTGGAAAAACCTCAACACCTGAGTGTGGTTCCTAGATTGGAATCAGCTGTGATTTATACACTCACCTAAAGGATTATTAGGAACACCTGTTCAATTTCTCATTAATGCAATTATCTAATCAACCAATCACATGGCAGTTGCTTCAATGCATTTCGGGGTGTGGTCCTGGTCAAGACAATCTCCTGAACTCCAAACTGAATGTCAGAATGGGAAAGGTGATTTAAGCAATTTTGAGTGTGGCATGGTTGTTGGTGCCAGACGGGCCGGTCTGAGTATTTCACAATCTGCTCAGTTACTGGGATTTTCACGCACAACCATTTCTAGAGTTTACAAAGAATGGTGTGCAAAGGGAAAAACATCCAGTATGCGGCAGTCCTGTGGGCGAAAATGCCTTGTTGATGCTAGAGGTCAGAGGAGAATGGGCCGACTGATTCAAGCTGATAGAAGAGCAACTTTGACTGAAATAACCACTCGTTACAACCGAGGTATGCAGCAAAGCATTTGTGAACCCACAACACGCACAACCTTGAGGCAGATGGGCTACAACAGCAGAAGACCCCACCGGGTACCACTCATCTCCACTACAAATAGGAAAAAGAGGCTACAATTTGCACGAGCTCACCAAAATTGGACAGTTGAAGACTGGAAAAATGTTGCCTGGTCTGATGAGTCTCGATTTCTGTTGAGACATTCAAATGGTAGAGTCAGAATTTGGCATAAACAGAATGAGAACATGGATCCATCATGCCTTGTTACCACTGTGCAGGCTGGTGGTGGTGGTGTAATGGTGTGGGGGATGTTTTCTTGGCACACTTTAGGCCCCTTAGTGCCAATTGGCCATCGTTTAAATGCCACGGTCTACCTGAGCATTGTTTCTGACCATGTCCATCCCTTTATGACCACCATGTACCCATCCTCTGATGGCTACTCCAGCAGGATAATGCACCATGTCACAACGCTCGAATCATTTCAAATTGGTTTCTTGAACATGACAATGAGTTCACTGTACTACAATGGCCCCCACAGTGACCAGATCTCAACCCAATAGAGCATCTTTGGGATGTGGTGGAACGGGAGCTTCGTGCCCTGGATGTGCATCCCAAAAATCTCCATCAACTGCAAGATGCTATCCTATCAATATGGGCCAACATTTCTAAAGAATGCTTTCAGCACCTTGTTGAATCAATGCTACGTAGAATTAAGGCAGTTCTGAAGGCGAAAGGGGGTCAAACACCGTATTAGTATGGTGTTCCTAATAATCCTTTAGGTGAGTGTATAAGTTATGTTTAGAACATGATGTTATCTGTTCTGACATACAGTGTTAAAGCATTTGTAAATTTGACTGTAAAATTACATTGTTTTGGTCTTGGTTGAGCTTGTGTGTAAAAGAAGTTCAAGCATTTTAAATTGGTGTTAACTGTATGCATTTTGTATCAAAGCAACAAGAAATGTGTTAATTGTATAGCCTACAAAGACGGATGTTGTGCTAACCATGTTAAGAGTTTAGGAAACTTGTTAAATGTTTTGAAAAAACTGTCATAGCAATTGTAAAAAACTGTAAAAGGTCGATCGAGACAATGAAAATGATTCATCGCTACGCATCGGAAGCATCTTTGCTCTTCGTAATTAAACGTACAATAATAACAATATGATATTTATAACATCTAATATTTCTTATTTTCTATTATTTTTTCTAATATTTTGGGTAATACGAGTGTAATTGTCATGACCTGCCTGTCCGACCCTCTTGTACATGTGTGCCACGCCCCCTTATTAACCACATATGCAACCCCGATTGTGACCAGCTGTTTTCTGTCAATTTAATTCAGTTTGAAGTCCACGTCAGTGTCTATAAGCCCAGGTCTGTCATTAACGTTTTGACGTTACATGTTCCTGTGTCCTGTGTTTGGAGTATTTCCAAATAAACCCTTCAGTCCTGATTCCTCGTCTCCCCGTTCCTGCTTCCGTGTCCAGCCAAGTCAAATATTAATAAAACATTGTTCTTAACAACTTTGTTAAACTGGTGTGGTAGGAAAATTATAAATCAACCTCTCTGATAACACAGAGAGGCACAATAAAAGTCTGGACCTCTTAGTTTGGTGAGTAAAGAAAATCTCTTTTATTCTAGCAATTTCAGCAAAGCGCTCCCATCACACTCTGGCACTTGGTACCAAGTCACACCCAGCACACAGAGCAACCAGTAGATAAACCATAACTCCCAGGACTTCTGAGTCCTGATTGGTCACAAAATATCAACAAACTAAGCTGAAACGTGTAACAAACACAATTCTCCTGCTCCATTGGTTCACCTTGGTAGCAAGGTAAAGTTCACCCATTATACACAATTTACTGGAGACAGCCTCGGCTTCTAGACTCTACTTGAGATATGTATGTAGATATTAATTATATGACATTGAATCCCTGTTAATGTTTGGGTATTCCATTGATTAATGATTAACACTCTGATGTATTGTCCCTGAATCACTGAAAATACATGGTTAACGTATGATTAGTATGATTAACATTAGTATGATTAACATGATTACTTATGCAATTAATTGCATAACATATTATATATTTTCTTTATTAAGCTATAACTCTTTGTGCACCAGTTGGGGCAGCTTCGAGTCTCTTCCTGCAAGTGGTTTCTCCCCCCCTTTGCTCCACTGTCTGCCTCTCCAAGGTCCGAGCTTTCTTCAGGGTCTGCGGAGCCAACTGCAGGCAGCTATCACAAAGCGAGGTCACACAGTATTCAAAACAATCTCTTCTTGCCTAAGGCCTAAAACATAACAGACCCAATATGCCTCCCCTCCCAGGCCTACTAATGTCCAATTTTACTTCCACACTGGAGGTAGATAGATAAACCTAAATAAACAAAGAATGGAACTTGAATGCAGCATATCTATGTACATTACGGACATCCTGATATCCATTTTTTTTCAGAACACCACAATCATAAAACATAGAACATAAACATTGCATTAACATTAATGACATTGTATCATCACACCTTTCAAAAATACATCCAGGAATGTAACATGGATAAATTCTACATAGACAATGTTTAGTTATGTGTGCTCAACACACAATTGTTTCAGTCCAAGAACTGAATCAATTTCATTTTCAATGCTTGAACTTCTGGTGAAAGCTTGGTTGGTTCCAGCTCCATCAAAATTTTTTGATACACTTCAAATGTGCACTTCAGGGCCAGTATGCATAAAATTTCCTAAGAATGGTCGTACACTTGGACTTAAGAGTTAAAAAAATCTTAGCAAAAAGTAGGACCTAAGAGCATTGTATAAAGCTGCTAAAAGTAACTTTCAGCAAAGTCTAAGCCCAATTCCTAAGTGCTGACGGAGCCAGCATTTAAGTGTCGCGAAATGAGGACTACAAATAAAATCCCGCCCCAAATACTGAGTTCAACCAATAGAGGAGCTGCACGGTGAATATATTAGTGACATTAAACCATTAATGTAGAGCTTTATACAACATACCTTTCTGTGATCATACCTTTAATTGGTTGCACGAAAATCTATCGAGCACATCACCAATCAATTTCCACTAATAGATGCACATGTTGTATAAATTATGGGTCAAACGCAAAACTCATAGCAAGACATTGGATTCTAAAAGAAAACCAAACTGGACAACAAACAAAACGGTTCTTTTGGCACAGTTGATGCTTAAATGGAAGGAGGTAGTGCAACGAAAGTTTAGCCCAGCTGTTATAAGAACGGACATGGGTATTTCGTTATTTTGGATTCCCTGAAGACATTGTCTCCGATAGAGGTCCTCAGTTTACATCCCGAGTATTCAAGTCCCTCTGTCACAAACTAAATATTGCTCTAAGCCTGACATCTGCCTATCATCCTCAGTCTAACGGCTTAGCAGAAAGGACTAATCAAGAGGTGTCAAAAGCCCTCCAGCTTCTGTGTAAGGACTGTCCAACGGAATGGGCTACTCACCTGGTCTGGGCTGAGTATGTGTTAAACTCCCGCATAACTCCGGTTACCCGTATGTCCCCATTTCAGTGTGTCTTGGGTTACACTCCTTCGCTCTTCCCGTGGGAGGCTGAACCCTGTGACGTACCCCAAGTTGAGGACTGGTATCGCAAGGCGAAACATGTCTGGCAAGTAGCCCACCGGGCCCTTTCTCACCAGGCTTCCAAACAGAAGGCCCAGGCTGATAGACGGAGAAGACCGGCCCTGCCTTACCGGGTGGGGCAGAGGGTGTGGCTGTCTACCCGCAACTTGAAACTGCCTTCCTGCCGTAAGTTGTCGGCTCAGTTCATAGGGCTCTTTAAGATCGTGAGGCGAGTGGGTCCTGACTCCTTCCGGTTAGCGTTACTGGGTCCTTGCCACGGACCCTGCTCTGGTAACGGACTTCCATCTCCGTAATCCTTCCAAGCCGGCTCAGAGGCCCCGTGGTTGCCCGCAGCGCACTCCTCAGCCTCTGGGAGGCGGCCGTCGGGGGGGTTACTGTCACGCCCACAGGGACGAAGCCACACCGCGATAGGCAATCATCGCAATCCAGCCAAGCTACTTAAACCCGACACAAAGCTCTAAGGGTTGCGAAGTATTGTTGCCAAATCTATGACACTTACTGAGCGTTTTTCTGTCTTTTGTCTAACCCTCCTGCCCTGCCTGCATCGTCGACTCCTGTTGTCACGCCTGCCCAGCTTCCCTGATCATCTCCGCCTGCCCACCCGATCCTGTCTGCCCTGCTGTCCTGGTTTTCCTTCGTCTACCTTCCTGTCCCATCGGTCCCTTGTCTCGTCTCTTTTTGTAGGACTGACCACCCCGGCTTCTGACTTCCTGCGACCAACCCAACTCTCCGCCTGTCTCGGGGCAGGTCAGCCATCTGTTGCTGTCCTGCAACTCCATGATCATGCTGGCAGGCAATACACATAGCGAGTACCTTTCTTACTGCTGAATTGGCACCAGGAACCCAAAACTTTGTTCTCAACTTGGAGATTACATGATTGTGACCACAATGAGCCAAGTTCTCATGTATTTCTCTGAGGATAAGCTTTGGGAAGTGAAGATCCTTATTCAGGATTGCTGGCCGCTTTGACTCTTCGGGTAGTGCCACTCTGCTGAGCCGTCCTCCGACCCTAAGGATGCCTTGTTCAAGTACTGGATTCAGTTTGAAAAGATTACTAGTCCTCTTCACCCCTTGACCTTTAGAAAGTGTGGCGATCTCTTTGGAAAATGTCTTTCCTTGGCAATAGTGAATGATTGCTTCCTCAGCCTTTGCAAGACTTTCCATAGTTAGTTTTTTGGTGTCCCCTTGAAACAGCCTGTCCTTGAAAGCTTTCATTTCCTTCTCGACTTCAAGTTGATCTTTAACAGCATTCAACTACTTCCTTTTGCGACACAGTTGCAGCAGAATACTCTTGACTTTAAGCATCCATGCAACTGCCTTTTTGAGTCTAAACCAGGAAGAGAAATACTGCAGGAACTCCAGCACTACATCTTCACATTCCTTGACTGTAGTAGCACACACCAGGTTACTCTTTACCTCTGGGTCATCTGTAGTCAGGTCTCCAAATGGGTGCATAATCTTTGGCCATTCTTCCATGGGTTTGGTGAGAAAGTCCGGCCCCTGTAACCATGTGTGGCACTGAATGAAGCGCTCTGCTTGGAGTCCCCTTGACGCAAAGTCAGCAGGATTCAGTGAGGTGTTGATATACCTCCACTGCTGTGGATTGGAGCACTTCAAGATGGCATCCACACGGTTAGCAACGAAGGTGCGGAACCTACTTGTTTGGTTGCTGATATACTTAAGTACTGTGGTACTATCTGACCAAAATACAGATGGTTGGATTGGAAGCTGCAATTCAGATGCCAGAACCCTGTCCTTGCGTGCTGCCATTGTTGCTGCGATAAGTTCCATGCGGGGAACCATCATGGGCTTAAGTGGGGCCACTCTTGCCTTTCCCAACATGAATGCGCAATGGATTCTGTTACTGCTGTTCTTCTGTACCGTAGCCCTCTTCACTGGCATCAGCAAAATGTTGCAGCTGATTGTACTCTCCAAAGCCCACAGGCTTAAAACATCTTGGAACGCTTATGTTCTCTAGCTGGTGGAGCTGGGTCTTCCACTTGAGCCACTTATGAGCTAGGTCTGCAGATATAATGACGTCCCAGCCAATCTTTCTCCTGCAAAGCTCCTGCAGAAGCATACAGTAAGTGTGTGTCACCTTTTGTCCTCTTTTGGGTTTCACTTGGACTGGAACTATCACCAAGATGTGCTCTGTTTTCTCTGCACTGTGAGCAGGTGCTCCCATTCCGACAAATCCATTCATGACTGACTCTGATGTTTGGTCTTCCCTTTCAACTGCTTCCACTTCAGAATCTGCCCCTTTGTTTGTACCACTAGGCTTTGTCTTCATGTGTAACAAACCTGACAACTGGCCTTTTCTTTGCACGAACTACTCATGTGTCTCTGCTTAAGACAGCTGAAGCATAGTCCTTTAGTTCGCATGAAATCAATCTTTTCCTTATGAAGCGACTTCGTCAACCTCCTGCACTGTTCAATAGTGTGCTGTTCACCATGACAGAAGAGACAGGGTTTGGAAAATTTCCTGTCCAATTAGACTATTTTGAAAATACAGTTGCAGGTAAATATTATGAGGTTGCAGGTTATGAGTTTTTGGGCTGTTTTCATAATGTTCCATAGCAGCGGACTGTAAGGGGAAAAAGAAATTAATTATTATGAATGCAAGTGGCTGATAATCCTGAATAACACTGAATCACTAGCCAATGCACACAGAAAGCAGGTGCCATGCTTTCAGACACTCACACAAGCAATCTTAAGGCAAATCTAAACCAAAACCTAAAATTAGCTACATCAGAAGAATTTGGGTAGTTTGTGAACCCTACGGACTATTTACAAGGAAATAAAACTGTTACGTACATGTAACTGCGTGTGCAGACTAATCTCGAATTTAAACTCTCATTCCAGGCAGCTAACCAAAGTTGACAACCCAGGGAAAACAGTGTGTCTGTCTACATGACATCATTGTGTTTAACTGTGGTTTTAAAATGTTGAACATTTGAATTTGATCTGCAGGCAAAATACTGGTTTATTTCTCTGAGATACAATGCACTGAGATTTCAAATACTGGGCTAGTTTCAGCTTCCGTTGGGCAGATTTTAAGCAGATGTTGGGCTGGAGATTTTTGCTGGACCTGGCAACACTGAGCACAAGTATTTTTTAAATGCTGCACCATAATGGATATTTATTTTGTTATGCTTCGTATTTTTGAGACAGTATTTGTGTTGCACAGTTCTAATATGAATCTGAAAGTTGCTAATGTGAATACAGTACAGATCAGGTACAGTTAATAATCTAAATGTGCACCTTAATGGGTATTTATTTATTTTTTTAATAATTTAATTAAGAATATATAGATTTATTTTTAAGTAAATTATAGTTTTTTATTAATAGGTTGCACCAGTATTGACAGAGGCTTTTTATTTAAGAAAGACAGTCATACTTTGTTCAGTAAACCTCTGTTTAATAAAGAAAAAAGAAGCAAGTTATGTTTTGTTTTTTTTTTACCCTGCTGTACCAAAAATGTGCCACATCGTGGCTTCAAAGCTGAGGTATGTACCGAACTATGATTTTTGTGTACCGTTACACCCCTGCTATGTACACAATAATTTCCCCCTGGGATCCATAAAGTTTATTTTATTTTTCCCATGATGATCACTGGCCTATGAGGCTCATTATGGTTTCCAAGAGCCATTCTTTACAATTATGTACTGATGTGTTAGTGAGACTGACTGCTGAAACCACAGGCTATACAGTACCTGTAAATACACAAGGTCAGACTACAGTTGGCTTTCTGGTAACGGGCAACAACCAGTGCAGACAGATCAGCGATGCCACAACCATCAGTTAGCTTCTTCATGCCTCCTGTGCTCGATCACATAACAAAACTGGCAAGACAGTACCTCACGTTTCTCTGTTGTGGGGGAATAGGCAAATGTAAAAATGTATAGCAATATCTAGTTTCTATTGAGGTTATAAAATTTTGAAAAATCAATAATTGTTCAGTTTTTTGTTATCCATATTTTTTAATATTTTCAATTTAAACTGATGATTGTTTGCAATCATTAAATGTTCACCATATTGCATTTAGGCCTATTTTTTTTTATTTAACCAGAAGTGGGTGGTCGCTAGAGGAAGCCATTTTTACAATAATACCATGATTTGCCTGACCTTACTCTATCCCCACACTTACTCTCCTCATGTTTGCAGTGTATCCCCTGCTGTGTAGGTGAGCCTGGTGCTCAAAAATGTACCTGCAACTAGTGTAGTTAGAGGGTGTTTCCTATGGCTGGACATAATGTCAGTGCAAAATGCCATTATTATTGTTAATATTCTTTAAATGTCTAAATATTTATATTGTATTTTTTACTTTCTCAACATTCTCACATTCAAACAGTAAACCAACTTTTTCCATGACATAACAGTAAGAACAATGACTGACACACCAATGGTATAATTAGGAAACTACCATGTAATATCAAACAAACACACATACAGACTCGACTGTGATTCTCTTCTGAGATCAAATGTTACTGATACCTGTGTAGCCCTTTTTTATGTCCTTCAACGTAATGGGCTGACCTGAGTTCTTTGACTATCACCGTTCTGAGCCCCACCTCTCTACCTCTATATACAGAGACCCTTCAACAGACGATGTGTAAACAGAAACACAACAAACTTTATTTTACAAAATAATAAGTAACTCAACCAATCCTCTCTGGAAATGAATAATCAAGAGGGGAAGGAAAGGAAAGATCTCCTCAACCAAGAATCGTATCAATACTCACCAAATAAAACCATTTGACATTGTACACAATACTTAAGACAAATTATAGCTCCAAAAGTAAACAGTAGGTTAAGAAATTAATCAAACCAGAATAAAAAGAATAATAAAAAGAAACACGTTGCAGGCCTGAGGTGATGCGATGGCGCGCTTAGCTGTATTACCAATTGAACAGTCTCTGGTACTCACGTCCCTTTTTCCACCAAATCCTTCCACCGGTCTCATTGTCCCGTATTGCCAGATGAACAACAGCCTTATCTTGGTAGCTTGGGGGTGCAATCCGAGCGAAATGGGCCCCGCGTTGGCCTCTCAGAGGAACCTCCAGCGTCTCACGGTAGCTGGAGGCGCTATCTGAGCAGCTCCATATGCCGTAATGCCCGGTACGTCCAAGGCTTACTCAGTTGCAATTAGGGCGTCACTCCCGAACAAAATAAAACCACATTGCTTAAGTTGCCCTACTACAAAGGAAAAGGGGGGAACAGAAATATCCACCAAATGCTAATACTAATTAGCTCCTAGCCACCGTAATGAAGTGGCGTATTTACCAATAAACAAACTCAGCTCTGAACTAAAACCTCAAAAGACGTGCTATATCTAAATATAAATAGCACGGTGGAACTTAGATTCCCACCGAAAGGTACGTCCCCGATTTTAAAACGGGATACGACTGGAACAAAAAGAACTCTTCTCTCTTTTTTTTCCGCGCCAAGCCGCGTGCAGCGTATGTCTCTTTTCCGATCCTGCTCCCGCCTCTCTTTTATATGTTCTCCAATCTGTAGTACTAATCCAATGATGGACAGTCCCAATCACCTATTCTTTAACAACTGCCACTATGAGGAATCAAACTAGGTAGCGCATAGAGAACAAGTTGGTATTACCTGCTCTTAAAGACAGCGTACGCTTAGGCCATGAATTAATCAATCCAGCCACATACATGTAACACACTATATCAGTTACTCATCCGTAGGCTGAGTAATGCCAGGCTACACCTGTTTTTGACTTCACACACACAAGCTGCAAAAGCTGCCCCACAGCCACAGTGGGGTGTGCAGAAAAACTACACAGGATGAGGAACGGCTTCTTCCCCACAGCTGTCTCCCTGCTGAACTCTCAACACCACCGCTAATCTTCACCCAGTCCCACCTGTAACTACGGACTCTCCCCCACTTCATAATTACTTATATATACTATATATTTACATATGGACAGAATTTACAGAATTCTTCTTTTTTGCATATTGCATGCTGTATATACTTGTTTCAACCACACTATGTATATACCCTTGTATAGTTGCATGTTTCTGATTCATTTATTTATCACACATGTATGTATTGCACAGCTGTTTCTAGCACTTCTGCATGGTTTTGCACTTTCATATTAGTTCCATACTGCATTTCATTGTCTGAGTACTTGTAGTTTGTGCAATTAAAATTGAATCTAATCTAATCTACTAAAATCTGTAAACCTGTGAAAACTAAACACTAGCAAACAAAAAGTTATAACAGCATTTTAATTTTGGGAATACATTTAGATATTTATTTTAACTGTTTTGGTGTGATTTGTCTGTAAATTTTAACCAGTCCAGATCTTCACCCATCCAGTGTGTCTGGAAGTTTGGAAAGTTATCATGCTTACAAGATGAAGTGTGTGAACTGCCCTTCTCTTTGCTATCACTAAGCAGTGCAGCTTTAATTTGGGTGCAATGTCTCAAAATTTGATCACTTGCCAATCGTTACCAATACAATGTTCTTGCAAATTTAAAAAAAGATCCATCAAATACTTTTAAAGCTACTTTGTTCACAAGACCAAGTGTCTTCTATAGTTTCCATTTCCTTGCTTTATTTCCACATGATACCTGTACCAGGTATAGGTCGTCATCCTTGTGATGTTTTTGTGAAGCAGTAATAAGATCTATTAAATTCCTATTGTTTTGTCACATGCACAAGGTCAAATGCTGTCTGCTATCATCCTCCCCTTTACTGCCACTGTTTGGCATTGCTCCAGTTTTGGGGCAATCTGTCTAAAAACTTGACCAGTTCCACTTCATCACCCAGAAAATGTGTTTGCAAAGTTCAAAAAAGATCCATTAAATACCTTTTGAGTTAAGGTGTTAATGAGTCAAGTGTCTGAAACTTCCATTTTCTTTGATATCACTATGCTGTGCTGCTTGTACTAAGACCTGTAGTTTTGTTTGAACCAGATCAGAGATATTATAATATTTTTATTATCATCCCATAAAAGTACAATGCTTAATTTTCTACCAGATCAGCTTTGAAATCATCAATATTTTCCCATCATGGATTTTGGTGTATTTTACATTTTACTGGTGACGACCAGTCTGGCTCTTTATACAGGTAAGAAACTCATATGTATATTAATTTTAAATTGGTGCAGTTGTCCACTGCAGTCTGTCTGTAGCTGGGGGGTAGTGGTGTATCCTCACATATCCATGTCGGTGGGGTTCCTGTCCCCTGTAATGTGTGTGGATTTTGCACATTGCCCCTTATATGGGTTTCCACCCACAGTCAAATATCATGAAGTTGATTTTAATCACATTTAACCTGCTGGTGTAACAATTGTAACCATGTAGCCATTCACTTCTCTCTCTTTTCCCTGTCAGTCTGTTTGCCTGTCTGTCTTTCAGCTGGGAATGGTCCACACATCATTACAGATCCACATGTTAATGCCATCATGGGTGGTGAATTCACACTGAACTGTAGGAATTTGAGTAATATCAGTGTGTCACAGGTTCAATGGTCGTGGGAATCATCAGAGAAGCCTGAAGAAAAAATTGTTGTATTTAACAAACAGTTCGGGACAAATGACCTGAGTCCCAAATTCAGGGGCAGAGTAACTTTCTTCAATCATTCCCAGCATCATGTGTCCATCCAAGTCTCAGACGTGATGATGAATGACACCGGAAACTACACCTGTCAGTACAGCACCTTCCCCAGCGGCATCTTTCAAGCGACCACCACAGTAACCGTAACAGGTAAGAGCAGAGATGTTATGCTGAATGGTTTGCATGCTTTACTAACTAATACACACACAGACGTTAAATTACCTCTTGATAAAATAAAAAGTGATATTTTTTATGAAGGTTATACAGAGAACAGATGTATCCTTAAGAATACCAGTGTCACTATGTGCCATCATCTATATTATATATGTTGTAAATGGTCGTAGTATATCAGTAATAGATAACTACATTGTCACTGTATTTTAGCATATTTTGCTATGAAGCTGAGTTCTGTTGAGTTCAGTTTAGACGGTCTCACACTTCACAGAGCCCCCCCATGGAGCTTCCCTTTGGATTCTGGGAACTGTCATGACTGCCCTGCTGTTCACAGTCCTGCTGGTTGCCTCTGTGTATGTCACCCTAAAACAGTATGTACGCTTCATTATTGGATAATCTGAAGGCTGGCGGTGTATTTTTACACAGATGTTAATCTGTGTAAAAATGTAACCATGGTGTGAGTGGAACCAACTGCAACTCAACATCAACAAGACCAAGGAACTGGTGGTTGACTTAAAAAGACTACGGTCTCCTGCTACTCCCCTGTCCATTAGGGGGGTGGATGTGGAGATCGTTCAGGACTACAAGTACCTCGGCATCCACCTGGACAATAAGCTGGACTGGTCAAAGCACTCTCTGGCCACCTACAAGAAGGGTCAAAGTAGGATGTACTTCCGACGGAAATTCAGGTCTTTTAGAGTCTGCAACACTATGCTGCGGATGTTTTATGAGTCTGTGGTGGCCAGCGCCATTTTCTTCTCTGTAGCCAGCTGGGGTGGCAGCATGAAAGTGGCAGAGGCCAAGAGGCTCAACAAACTTATCAGGAAAGCGGCTTCTGTACAGGGCTGTGGAGTCGGAGTCGAGGAGTCGGAGTCGGAGACAATTTTGGGTACCTGGAGTCAGAGTCCGCAAAAAGTTAACCGACTCCGACTCCTACTAAATTTATCCCAAGGTCAGCAGACTGATTCAAGCTGATAGAAGAGCAACTTTGACTGAAATAACCACTCGTTACAACCGAGGTATGCAGCAAAGCATTTGTGAAACCACAACACGCACAACCTTGAGGCGGATGGGCTACAACAGCAGAAGACCCCACCGGGTACCACTCATCTCCACTACAAATAGGAAAAAGAGGCTACAATTTGCACGAGCTCACCAAAATTGGACAGTTGAAGACTGGAAAAATGTTGCCTGGTCTGATGAGTCTCGATTTCTGTTGAGACATTCAAATGGTAGAGTCAGAATTTGGCGTAAACAGAATGAGAACATGGATCCATCATGCCTTGTTACCACTGTGCAGGCTGGTGGTGGTGGTGTAATGGTGTGGGGGATGTTTTCTTGGCACACTTTAGGCCCCTTAGTGCCAATTGGGCATCGTTTAAATGCCACGGCCTACCTGAGCATTGTTTCTGACCATGTCCATCCCTTTATGACCACCATGTACCCATCCTCTGATGGCTACTTCCAGCAGGATAATGCACCATGTCACAAAGCTCGAATCATTTCAAATTGGTTTCTTGAACATGACAATGAGTTCACTGTACTAAAATGGCCCTCACAGTCACCAGATCTCAACCCAATAGAGCATCTTTGGGATGTGGTGGAACAGGAGCTTTGTGCCCTGGATGTGCATCCCACAAATCTCCATCAACTGCAAGATGCTATCCTATCAATATGGGCCAACATTTCTAAAGAATGCTTTCAGCACCTTGTTGAATCAATGCCACGTAGAATTAAGGCAGTTCTGAAGGCGAAAGGGGGTCAAACACCATATTAGTTTGGTGTTCCTAATAATCCTTTAGGTGAGTGTATATACATACAGAGGAGTCGGAGTCAGAGTCGGAAGATTTAGAAACTGAGGAGTCGGAGTCGGAGCATTTATCTACCGACTCCACAGCCCTGCTTCTGTAGTGGGTGAGGAACTCGACAGCTTGGAAATGATGGCTGAACGGAGAATATTGTTCAGACTTCAGTCCATCATGAACAATGCTGATCACTCGCTCCACAGTGTGGTGGCTGATCAGAGAAGCACTTTTAGCTACAGGCTGACTAGCATTAAGTGCTCCATTGAACGCCACAGAAGATCTTTCCTACCTACAGCCATCAGACTCTATAACTCCTCACACTGATCTCACACTATGGAAATAATTACCATAGTGAAATACACACAGCCTCAGAGAGTCAGAATACTTTTCCCTTTTTTATTTGAAACGCATTTGTTTATAGGTTTAACATCAGGGGATCACTATGAAGAGGATGTAACATCCACCCCAAAAGCCGGTTTCCCACCACACCTCCCAGTCCCCTCCCACTGACCCTTGTACCTCAATAGGAATAATAATTATAACAACAATATAATCATAATAATATTCGTCATTGTCTTTTTAATCCATTTAGCACTAGTATTTAAATATGAAAAATAACAAAGGAAAAAATGTAAATGAAAAATATATGATTTCTGTTTTTGTTGTTGTTTTTTTCCAGCAGTGGTGACCTGTGTTGCTCCCTTCACTTCTCAGTAAGTCACAGGTGAGGAAAGTGTGAACTGCGGCTTTTCCTCTCCCTCCCCACAACCGCAAAGCAGATCTGAGACAGTGACCTGCCTCCATCCTCTGTGTGTGCATTTACCCCACTGCGCATACATTGTCTTTCAGGACTTCATTGTTCCTTATTTAGTCTTTAGCCAGGACATCTGTTAACAGGGGGGCAAAAAGGGGTCGGAGGAATACACCCGTTTCATTTTTGGCTTGGTGCATGTGCTGTCCCTCGATTCAGCATGGAATCTCTTTAATCTCATTTGGGTGAATTCACACTGAAGGTCTCCCCATCACTAGCTAACCCACCAGCAAACGTTCATGACGATATTGTGTATAAGTGGGAGTCTAACACAGATTTGACTTCAGATTCTTTCCACCCTAATGGAAATAATTACTATCTTCGTCTCTCTGTCCACTTCCCTGCATGTTCCACTTTGACTATGCTGATCAAGGTTATCAAGCTTCCGAATGACATGATTTCAGCTGCAATCCTCAAAACAGTCTGGGAATTAGCCATCAACAGACCATGGAATTCCCCCAAACCCTCAAGTTCCTGCTCACATTTATCCCTTATTTGTTCTGTATGCATGAAACGTGGCAGCTTGACACTATGCAGAAAGAGAGAATGTCACACAGCTTGGCTCTGTGTTCGGGAGTGACAGTGTCAGGAGGGAGTCTGCTGACTAGGAAAGACTCTACACCGAGTCACCAGCAGAGCAGAGTGGTGGAGGACGATGATGCAGGTGGCGGAGGGGGTGCTCTAATTAGGGGAGTCATTCATTCAGGAAATTGCCGCTCAGACGCCATTGTCTTCCATGATGGGTCATCAGACCACACACAGCAAAAGACTCATTGCCTGAAAATGCAGAACCAAACACCACAGGAAATCCTTTCTACCTGTGGCAATAAGAGTGTATAACTCTTCCCCTTTCTGTAGGTGATCTTTTTCAGCATTTATGTCATTAGGTTCTCATTCGGATTGTACAATATTACTCATCTGCTTTTTATTTACTCACCTGTATGCTATGAATGTTTTTTTCATCCCCTCATCACAAGCTGCTATCTCATTTTATTCATGGCACAAACACAAACTCACTTTTCATAACCACTTGCACTAATATTGCAAAATTATTTTATTACATCTGTTATAGTTATTTGTTACTTTGTTAAAATTATTTTGTTATTCTGTTTGCACTATTACTACTGTTCTTTTTAAGCTCTTTACTGTCTTATCTTTATTCCTCTTGTTTCACTGAGCATGTTTAAGACAAAAGAATTTCCCTCGGGATAAATAAAGTTCTTTTCTTATCTTACTCCTTCATGAGTGGCAACCTGAAATGGAGTTCCGTACAGCACGGCGGCAGGCCTGTATTACAGTTTTTCTCCATCGGTTTGGCTCATTTCTTGAAACAGAAATTACATTCTTAAAACTATAAGATCATTTGGCCAAACAGTCTTACAGTTCTGCGTAACATTATAGCTCACTAGCAAAAGTTCATATCTTTCCCAAAACTGTTCACACATGCTTCAAAATAGATTCCTTTCCCATATAAAGAGTCAGTCAATCAAAATGCCATCAAAATGTCAAAGATCTTTCTCAATTGCTTTGGCTCATTTGCATTCACTTACATACATTAGAGTACATAAAAATGTATACAGTATTCTGTACATGTATGAAATATAAACACAAACAAAAAACAAGAAAAATTATATCTAGTCTACAGTAGGGCTTACAGTAAATAAAGTTTCACAACCACAGTAACACTTTCACTGGTTGTTGTCGTCACCCTCCCTCTCCTGGCCACCATCCTCATAGATTTTCATCCACATCGCAGCGGATATTTTCCCTTGCGATGCAGCGAGGGAAGAAATGGCGCGAATGTCTCAACCATCCCCTACACTGATCCCCTGTGATGTCCTCGCACGCAGCATCCATTGCATGGAGCAGGGATCTCTGGTCTTGAGCCTGATGTTCATACACTTTCCACCTCCAAGCGGAAAAAAATTCCTCAATGAGATTGAGGAAAGGAGAGTATGGTGGTAGTAGCTCCATGAGCATCCTTGGATGGGTGGTGAACCAGGCCCTGATGAGCGGCCCACGGTGGAAATTTACATTGTCCCACACGATCACATAGTGTGGTAGGTGAGGCCCTTCGAGACCTCTCTCATTTTCTGGGACCAGATGTGTATAAAGACGGTCCAAGAAAATGAGGAGCTTTTGAGTGTTATATGGGCCTAAACTGGAGATGTGTGTGGCCACACCATTCTCAGATATGGCAGCACACATTGTTAAATTGCCCCCTTGCTGGCCTGGGACATCCACCGTGGCCCGCTGACCAATGATGTTACGGCCACGTCTGCGGCCCTTGGCCAGGTTGAAATCAAATTTTCCAAGAAATTCATATATGATGTTCATGGTATTATGTTCTTGACTAATTTTGACATTTGAACAGACTATTGTGCATATGATGACTTACACGATGAAATCATGCTGACATGTTTTGGAGAGAACAACCATTAGATTGAAAATCAGCTAATCAGTTTAGATCAGCAAGACCTATTTATTTGGAAAATGTGCCAAATGTGGGCTCATTGTGCTAACTGCAGGCTACTTGTACTTAACCATTTGTAAAGATGCACTGAGACACTTGAGACATGTACTAAGGCATTTGCAATTTGATGAAATCAATGAGAAATGCCATTCTGTTGTGAACAATTGCAAGGTGGTTTGGAGATTTGTCCATGTTATTTTGAGAATGTCATTTCTGTTTCAAGAAATGAGCCAAACCAATGGAGAAAAACTGTAATGCTTCATGTTTTTTTTTGTTTGTTTGGTCACAAATTGTGCACTTCATTTGTTCAAGTATCCTCCCTCTCATAGTTCAATATTTCTGCCCAGTAAGTGTGACATAGTACAAAATACTACAGAACGCCTCTGTGCATTTCTGCCTTAATCAGAAAAATTTATTGGAAAATTAAGATTTCATTCATTCTTATTAGTCAGGATAACAGTTTCCCAATTCCTCGGGTGGCGATGAAATAGGGATGTTTCATTTGAGGAAACCCAGACCCCAGCTTCAACACTCAGAGGGTGAATCAGGCAATGGCCAGGCTCATACTGTGGTCCTAACCTGCACACACATGCACAAAATAAGCTAAACTCATCCCACAGCCCCCAGCTTCCAGTCCTGCTTACAATGCCCCAGCTCATCTATGCAGAAATAGGTTTCAGTGTGGTATGGGCAGTGTGGGGCTCGTGGATTTCAACAGACCAACTGCCACGGACTCTGCAGAAAATAAGGATGAAATGCAGATGGTCTGTAGTGCCCAGCACTGGTGGGGGGAGCCTGGGTAGGGGGGGCAGAGGATGAGAGGATCCGGGAGGAACTGGCCCTGAGGTTGACGAGCAAGTGCTTTCTAGGGGACACCATCCACTGAGGTACAGCCTGGCAGGTGACATCAGAAGATGTGAGCTTGAAAATTGCACCTGATGCATGGTGAGTGATTCAGGGAGCCATGCTATGGAGGCAGACAGTAAATCAGACAGAGATCGAAACATATTCATGGGGGATGGGGTGATTATACACTAGCAATGAAAAACAAATTTACAGAATTGGGGTTTGGTATGGAAAAATACTGTCACAACACAATTATATTTAGCAGCAACCACACAACAGCAACTTCACACATCAAACCAATGCAATATAACAATAGTTTCCACAAACATCGTTGGTCACAAGCGAGCAGTATGCTGATGCAGTGCAAGAGGAACCAAATGCTGCAGCACATGAAACCAAGGCCCGCAGGCCAACACTGGAATCTCACACTTAGGGATGGCGGAAGCCACAGCTTCACCCAGATTCTGAAGCACACAGCAGCCCCTCAGAGAGGCTCGCATGACAGCCTGCTCATGACGCAGGTCCTCTGGGTGTGGCAGGGCTGAGGCTAAGGGCGTACCTTGTCTGTGTCTGCTCATTCACACGCACCACAGGAAATACATATTACCAGCCCACGGTGTTAGAGTGGAAAATGTATTACTTTTATCATATTAAGTATGTGTGTTAGCATTATGTAATATATATGTATCAGCCCCTGCGTCTAGTGACAGGGCAGAACAAAGTGGTCCCTAGACGCCGAAGGATGAGAGAACAGGAACTATAACTCTGGGTGGGGAATAGGCTTGTCAACATGGCCAAGGAGGCCTACCCTGGGTTGTGTAGCGTTTCCTGATAAACCTTTGTCTGTAAAGGTACTAGCAGTATTAACAGTTTAAACTACGCCCCATGTAAGCCCCTCCCGCCAAGTATAAATAAAGAAGCCAAGGGACTGCCCGGTGTGACACTGAACTGAGGCGCAGATACTGTCTGTTGCATCTAAGTGAGTGGGCACCCTTGCGCAAGTAAAAGATAAGAAGTGTGCTGTCTCTTTAAGTCCTGAGTCCCAGAAGTGCATGTGTGGAGTGGCAAGCGACAGCGCTTCCTCCACATAGGTGAGGGTGAGAGGGGGTCAAAGCTACGGCGCTTTCCTCCAGCTCCCCAACACACGGCCATAAATCCAAACACATACACTAAAGTAAGTATGCGCTACATGACCGAAGGTCACATGACTCACCCTCTCTCACTCTGAGCTGCCTTGCACTGTGCAACACATGCCAGGGAGAAGCATCTGTATCATTATCTGGACACTATACCAGTGTAAATCCATATCAACAAAAGGTTTCCTGGACCAAACAGTTTTTTAATGTCATTACTATTTTTTGGATAAATAGCTAATGTTTCAGTAACTAATATAAATAAGTAAGGTGAAATAGGGCAGCCTTGAGGAATTCCTACATTGATCTTGAAGCTGGAACTGTTGCCATTAGTGGTTATGACACAGCTACTGATTTCCTGATACACCAACTAAATTCCTGAGTTTAGCTCCAAAACCAAAACACTCAAGTACCAAAAAGATACAACTGGTCCTCCACAGAGTCAAGGGATTTATAAAAGTCTAGGAAAAAAAGCAAACCATTAACTTCAGTTAGATTCCTATATTCAGTGATGTCCATAAGCAGCTTTATATTGTTGTGGATTGGTCTTTCTTTTAAAAAGCTAGATTGTGTTTCTGCAATAAGATTTGAAATCTCTTTTTGAAGACGGGCAGTGAAAATGTAAGCTAGTAGTTTGTAATCATGAGTAATTTCTAAGCGTAATAGGCCTTCTGTTTTCAACGTATCTGGGGTCTTTGTTAGGTTTTGGGACAGAGATGATAAGCCCTTGTCTCATGTGGCAATATGTCTGTAAAAGTCTCCTGTGAGATCATCCAACCCAGGGGCCTTATTACAGTTTCTTCCAATCGTTTTAACGTGTGTCTCAATACAATGTCTACTTTTTCAAAACACTTAACACATGCACCATACCATTGGACCATGTGAGCTAAACTATGTATATTTTTGCATTGCTTTGACACAATATACATTCAATCACCACTTCCCCCAAACTTCATGAATACTTCTCTCAGTCACTGTTTGCCACCAGCAAAACTTTGTACAACTACAGCCGATTTTTCAGACGTTTAGATAATCTGTTCAAAACAGTTAACTTTCAGGTCAAAACCTAATGAAATTTAGAGCACTGTCAATTGAAACATGCTGCATTTTATCAAACAATAAAACAATAAAAATTGCTGCTTCGTTACCATCTACACCATCTATACAAATGAGGCCATGGAGTGTCCCTTTCCTTTTTGCAAGGCAACACAATGTAATCTGTGCAAAAACAGTGGGTATGGCAACACATATATTACAGTAAAACATTTACATTTATTCATTTAGCAGACACTTTTATCAAAAGCATCTTATAGTGAAGTACTGTAACTACAGGGACTGTCCCCCTGGAGCAAGTTGGGGTGAAGCGCCTTGCTCAGGGGCACAATGGTGGCACCACCTGGGATTGAATTCACAATCTTCCGGTGTTCCTACAGTAATAGGAGCCCAGATCCCTAACCACTAGACCACCACCATCCCCCTAGATCAGGGATCTCCAAGTCCGGTCCCGGAGAGCTACTGTCCAGTAGGTTTTCTATCCTACCTGGCTTCTGATGAGCCACACCTGCTCCTGGTATTTACTTGAGTATAGGTGTGATTCATCAGAAGCCAGGTAGGATAGAAAACCTATTGGACAGTACTGTAGCTCTCCAGGACTGGAGTTGGAGACCCCTGCCCTAGATCACCCCAAGCATTTTACAATGGTTGAAGCTGGAAAGCTGAATGAAAACACACACCAGCCTGAAATTTCAGCTAAGAACCTATCTAGGAATTTGTTTGGTTAGTGCCAATTTGCCATATGTACAAAAGGGGCCATCTTTGGATTGGCATTTTCTGCTAGGAATGAAATATTTACATACAGTACTGCAAAAAAGAAACAGCAACACCTACATGATTTCTAATGAAATATATTGTAGCATTTCAGAATTGGTTGGTATTACAATTTTTACACGCAAAAGTAGTTCTTGTTTATTTGATTTTTACAATGCAACATGACGGTAATTCGTGCCAAACTGGAGGATACAGCCACACTTTATATATGTAATTGCAATGCTGAAAGTTGTTAGTGTTTTTTAGAACATTGTGTTTTGTTTTTGAACATTGAGTGCCCCAGTACAGTTGTTGGCTGACAGCATTTGTCATTGTTATGGCAGCATGAGTCACTTTTGGGTGAATTGTGAAACGTTATTGGTACAGCCCACTGTCTGAAGTGTTGTGAAAAAGTAGACATGGTATTGAGACAAGTGTGAAAATGATTGGAAAAAACTCTAATCTAGTTCCAACTGAGTCTGTGAGATAGTAGCCAAAACACAGATTCCTACCTTAACAGCAGAGAAGGAATTCATAACAGAGCTTAAAGCACACTGAATCATGCTCTTTACATCACCACTAATGGCTACTCCCACGATATGGGGACTCCTGAAAGTTATGATTGGAATAGTCATGGTAGTGATGATCACTCATGGAATGTGACTGGCTGTGTGACCTCATACTACAGTAAAGGTAGCTACGATGAGAACCAGAGGTAGTATGATATTGGTCCAGTGGCTCCCGGCTGACATGTGAGCTGTAGCGGCGTGGAGACTCACGGCAGAAGCAGTCAGCAGGTGACCTGCGGTGGCATGGAGGCTCACAGCTGAAACGGTTGGTGAGTGAGCTGTGGTGCTAAAAATATAATTAACAAAAGGTAGAGTTCACCTCTGATGTAACCTGTTGTCCTGTCACATAGTCTCATAGTCCTACATACAGATGCACTTACAATGCAGAATCTCGTTATTGGTCTCGGCATGCGAACATAAATCAAAGAAAGGATCAGGGCATCACCAGTGCAGAGCTTGCTCAGGAATGGCAGGGAGCTGGTGTGAGTACATCTGCATGCACAGTGAGGCGAAGAGTTTTGGAGGATGGCCTGGTGTCAAGAAGGGCAGCAAAGAAGCTAATTCTGAAAAGGGTACAGGGATCTTCTGAGGACTGGGGTAAAGTCATTTTCTCCGATGAATCCCCTTTCCAATTGTTTGGGACATCTGGAAAAAAAGATTTCAGATTTCAATCTGAAAAATCGGCTGTAGTTGTACAAAGTTTTGCTGGTGGAGAACACTGACTGAGAGAAGTATTCATGAAATTTGGGGCAAGTGGTGATTGAATGCATATTGTGTCAAAGCAATGCAAATGTATACATAGTTTAGCTCACATGGTCCAATGGTATGGTGCATGTGTTAAGTGTTTTGAAAAAGTGGACATGGTATTGAGACACGCGTTAAAATGATTGGAAAAAACTGTAATACTTCTACGTCAGCATTACTGAAGTTTTTTTTCCTCTTAGTGCCAAGTGGCTCACAGCCTGCACATCTCTTCACCATTCCTTGCACCTGGCCCTACAGTCTCATGCCCCTTTATAGGAAATTGCAGGGCGTTTCCCTATGCTAATTATGACAAACTGGCACGCGCCTTCAGTTACGAAGACGTGGGATTCATCATTCTTAAGAACAAAGGTGCGAACAATTCTGCTACTTAAGAACACGTCATGAATCTGACGTAGGTTCTTCTTAACCAATTTCGTAGGAACAAGTTTAAGAGAATTCTTAAGAAAATATTGGTGAATGAGTTTACCTTTGATAATGGACATCAATAATCGAATATTAATATCTTTAACATAACGAAAAATATAATAAATAATAGAATATTTCATGAGTTTGGTCATTTCTAGAGTAGGTTGCCTAGGCCCATGAAGAAATATGAAATCATGAGAGGATCAAGGTGTGTGTGGAAGAATTTGCCAGTAGTCTAAGTACCACTGAAAGAAGTTACACCAGGTATCTCTCCCCTTAAACCATAGATTCCCCTTACTTATGCATTCTTCATACATCATGCTGAGGACAATGTAAAACTTTCAACCAATCACTTTAACATATATATCTTTAACCGCTCACCTCTTTCCCCGTCAGTCTGTTATCTCTCTGTTTGGCCCGCAGGTGTCACTGACCATCCCGCCTCCCAAGGTTTCCCGGGTCTGTTCTGTCATGTCCCGCTTGTCCGATCACTCCCATGTGCCACGCCCCCTCATCTACCCCCTGTGAAATCCCCGTGTTTACCAGCTGTTTCTTGTTGCTGTCATTAGTTCAATGTGTTTAAGTCTGCATTAGGCATGTTTTTCCCAGTCCGGTCATTGAAGTCTAATGTCCGTCTTTTATGTTATATCGTGTTCTTTGTTGTTTTTTTTTTTTATTAAATCCTTCGTTCGTCCGACTTCCTGGCTCCTGTGCTGTTTCGGGCTTTGTTTATCTCTTTGGTGCTGGTTTACCCTGCCTAGGTCTAGTTTAGTTATTATATTCTGTCTTATCTAAACTCCCAGTATCTCCTAGTCCTTAAACCTGTAGTGTTTATTACCTTGACCTGTGTCTTATTACTCTTCGGTGTTTGGTTAATTGCTTATGGCCTGCACCAGTTCCTTGTCTAGTCCTTGTCTAAATACATCTCGTGTGTATTTAAGTGCTTGCCCTTATTCTGTTTTGTAGTTGGTCATTGTAGTTATTGTTGCTCTGTTTTTATCGTTGTGTGTTTGTTTGCCCAAGTTTCCCCATCCATATAAAGTGGTAATTTTCCCTCATGTTAGTTACAGCATTGTTAGTCTTTGTCACCTGCCTAGGTTTGACCTCTCATGGTCCTTTTGTTTCCTGTTTGTTTAGTATGTTTATAATAAAAAAAAACCTTTTTCATGAACCACACCATGGCTCGTCCTTCCTTTAGTCATTCCCCACCATAGCAATAGCAACCAGCCCACTGAATTGCTTAAGCCCTTACAAAAGTCACAACACAATGATGCTAGGCACAATGGACCCCACAGAGAGCAAAATGCAGAGTGTTTCCAATACAAAAGGATGATGATGATGACCCAATGGCCCAAAGTGAGCATGTGTTTCTTGGTTACCAAAGGAAAGTACAAATATGACAAAAAACAAACATGCAAACACCAAATCAATGATGTACTTTACGTAGTAACACTTAACTGACATCTAATTATGTTAAAGCACATTAAATAGCACATAATAATTGCAATAATGTGTAATTACTGTTAACCAACTTGAGACTTGTTTTATGTTCATTGGGGAAAAGAGATATTCCTAACTAGTGTGATATACGTATTCACAGTGTATTCTTGCTTATTTCTGTGTTTAATGTTCCACTGCTTAAGCATTGTGAAAGGCAGGGGTCTCCAGCAATAAAATACTTATTTGCTCCCTGCGTGCTTCTAGTGGCTCACAGTCAATGCTGATGTTAAGCTTACCCTCTGCTGCCTGAGGAAGAAGGGCCATGGTAACAGAAGGCAGTACTAAGGGTGTTAAGCTGTGAAGCAAAAAATGTCATTTGACCACAAAATGTTGCAACCCTCTTCCTCTTTTTTTTCTCACTCCATCAGAGTTTGAATTACTTAAACATCTCATTCTCAGATGCAAATATGGAATTATGTCTGCTGTATGTGTTTAAACAAGGTCAGTGATTCTTAATTGATTTAAGTTTTGCTTAGTTGAAGGATCTACGCAAATTCTTGCAATTGCTTATCCAGTGCAGGGTCCTGTGTTGCTGAATTTAACCGTCTTCAATTTCAGGTTGTTTTGCAAAGTATTTTGCATAGCTTATTAAGAATGAATTAAAAGTAAATCCAGATGTAATACTGTACTATTGGAAAATAATGTATATCCTCCTGAGACCCGACCTATTCATTTATGTCCATTGTAGTGGACATTGTATTTTTGCATTTATTTTTTCACTGATGTTGGGAAACGTATTTATTCTTGTTGTGCACTAAAGAGGACATGCTGTGAAATTAAAATAAGAATAAATTTGAAAAAATCTAAATTGTAAGATGTCTTATTCCCTCCAAAGACAAATAAACTACAATTGAAGGACACTTTTTTCCTTGGGTCTCAGGAGGATATAAAAATCCATCCAAACCAAATCAAACAATATTTGAGACTCTTTTCCTTATGGCTTCTTCTTACTGTGCTGCTCAGAGAATTTTCCTTGTGTTGGAGCCATCCTATCTAAACTTCCTACATCTTTTTTTATTTTAACTATCACTACTGTACAGAGTAGCTGTACATTATAACTCATCCGCATCTGTCTGATGAAGCCACAGTTTTAGGAATAGCTGGTATTGTTTCTCATTACTGTGAACCATTTGAAAACTGGAGACATCGCAAATTGTCTGAAACTACCACCTCTGTACATAAACACTAAATCCAAACATTAACATTATATATAGCATAATAACTGGCATCCCAGGAGTTTTTATAATGTTGTTACAAGTGAATTCTTAGGAAATGTAAGTGTAGTGTGACAGAACTTTTAATGTGAATACCCAGATTATGACACAACTTAAAAGTGACTGAATGGTTTATATACCTATTTATAACAGAACATTAAATTTAGGTATTTTAATTTCACAGTCATAATGCATCATGAACATGGCTTTAATGTGTTATGACATTTCATAAAAATGTATAGCCATGTTTATAATAATTTATGAATGCATTATAATACATTATGAATATGTTTAGGAATTGCTAAAAACATGGCTTTAAGTGCGGGCTGTCAAATTTTAGGTGGTCTGTTCCTTTTTCAAATGCAAAGTTTGGAAAACGAAGGCAAACTAGGAGCATCACAAAAGATCACAAGTCAATCATTAAAGCACTGGTCAGTTGAGGGCTCAATGCACAACAGGACAGCTCCTTTTAAAGAATACATGGTTTATATATCTATTCTGTTACAGAGAAATTAAATCATACTGGTTACATCCAAGCTGTTGCATAACAGCCTCCAATAACATCCAGTAGTATGGTCAGGTCACTTTAATGTAATTGCACATGTAACACTTCCGGGTTTCCCAGTCTGTGTTACGAGATTAAAACCTGTTAAACAGGGTGAAAAAGGAGACAATCAATCCCGTGTCTGGCCTTCACGAAAGTCTCTCAGTTCCACTTTATTTCAGCATACCACATTTACAGTACATTCAGTGTGTGACTGGTTTGTTACAGTGACAATCACGTCCAAACAAATTGCAATTCATTGATTATACCTTTCCGCTTATAACAGTCGTTTCCCCTTTGTTACGGTCATCCACTAATTGTTCTCTCTGCACATTAATTTGCGCATTTAGTTACACATGTCCATAATGGTGAAACAACGCGGAGGGAAAAATAACTGATTAACACAGAGCGAGATAAAACATTAACATTACTAGTCACATTTCCAGCCCTTATTTTCTAATCCAAAAAGAATACAAACATACAATGTCATAACAATCGTTTTACACCGTGTTTAAATTGTATTACAGCCATATACAATGCACTCCCCTTCGGGTCAGCTATAAACTTCCATCAGTTACGACCTTAGCGTCCGCCATTAGCGTCCGCGAATCTGGCGCGCACATGTCCAATAACTAATATGTAGATATTATATGAAACAAAATCAATGACCATACACCAGCGTACAAAAACCCGTCTATATTTAATATATGACAATATTAATTAAAGTTAGTGAGGAACTCTAACATTTCCCACCTGTTAAACAGGGTGAAAAAGGAGACAATCAATCCCGTGTTTGGCCTTCACGAAAGTCTCTCAGTTCAAAGAGAAAACCCGGTGTTCGCGAAGTATAGGCACAGGTCCGCTGCCACCTACTGGTTGACCACATACCACTGTTTCTCTCCTTTTTTTTATTTATTTATGGCAATAAGGGCTTAAACAGGATTTTATTAACATGACTAGTACCTTTCCTTTCCTTTAAAATGAATCATAAAACAAACAAAATCAACCATAGAGTAATGCTAAGGGTATCCAAACATCAACATACAAACACAAATGTGACCACACATTGTGGGTGTCACACCTTCCCCGATAACAAAATGAGCTCCCGCCAATACAAACTCTTGCAAACGTAAACAACTTCAATACGTCATGAGTGTGCTGGGTGGGTATGAATGCCCCATCACTATGGCTGGTGGTGGTGTATAGTACTAGATGTTCCACATAGGGGTATAAGGCACACTTTGGACCCTCACTGCACTAACTAAAGGGTAAGCCTGTAAGGACGGCTGACCTAATGTTTCATATGTGAAGAGCCGTCTCGGTCTTTTCTGTCTAGTCGAATGTCTTGTACTTACGTGTCTGTCTGCCATAAGAGTACCTCTTTGTCCCTCTCCTCTTTCGGGATCAACCCTCTCTTCAGCCTCATCACCACTTCTAAAATGTCCTGCATCAGGAGAGGCATCTTGTTCAAGTTGTATTGCTGGTCCTGCTTCGATTGTTTCCCCTTGTCCGATTTGTTCTTCCCTTCTAGGTACACCAGTGGAGTGGGCGTCCAGATTGAAGGCTCCCTGGCTTGGAGTAGGCCGTTCAAGGTGAGTATCCCTCTCCCATACAGGTATTCGGAGCCAGTAATCCCCTGTACTCTGGTCACTCTGAATCAGTTGTGTTCCTATCCTGAAGTGGTCTGCTGGTCTTTGGCACTCTCTGTCTCTTACTTTGCCTTTGGTGTTGATCTTGCAGCACAGGTTTAATTGAATGTGGCTGTGTTCCCACAGGTAAGTCATTGACAAGAAGCAGTAGGTTCCGGTGTAAAGTCCTGGTTTTCTTCTGACTTCCCAATTCTGGTGCAACTACATACACGGGACTGCTTGCCACCTGCTCCTTTACAATATAGATGACTTTCTCCCTATATGACCTCAGCTTGCTGGGCCCTCCCCGTTGACTGAGGTTCCTCACGAGAACTCTGTCCCCAGGCTGTAGAACTACCCCCTTTGCTCGCTGATCATAATAGAGCTTGCCTCTGGTGCTTGAATATTTGCTCTTTTCACTGGCTATCTTGTAAGCCTCTCTCATTCTGTGGGACCAAGTTTCCACATACTTCATGTATGTCTGTGCACTTTCCTCTCCAGTTAGTCCAAATAACAAATCCACTGGTAGTCGAGGATGATGACCATAGAGTAGGAAGTAAGGGGAGAACCCTGTCGACTCGTGCCGTGTACAATTGTACGCATGAATCACCTGCGGCAAGTAGTCCTTCCAGTGTGTCTTCTCCTTGTCTCCCAGTGTTCGCAACATCTGTAGGAGTGTTCTATTAAGCCTTTCAACTGGATTGCTCTGTGGATGATACGGAGATGTCCTGGAGTGGCCTACCCCAGACAATCGTTGAAGGTTTTGGAACAGTTCGTTCTCGAATTCACGACCTTGGTCATGATGCAACTTCGAAGGGTATCCGAAGCGGGGGATAAAATCGTTAAAGATTTTCTCCGCTGTAGTGCGACCAGATTTGTTTTTTGTCGCATATGCTTGGGCGAATCTTGTAAAATGGTCCACCATGACGAGAATATATTCATAACCGCCCCGACTGGCCTCGAGGTGCAAGTAGTCAACACAGACGAGCTCAAGAGGCGAATTGGATGTAATACTGCCCATAGGGGCACACACCTGTGTGACGGGTTTCTTCTGCATGATACACGGGCATTTCCTAGTGATATATGTCTCCACCTCTCTTTTCATGTGTGGCCAAAAGAAGTGCTGTCTCACTAAGTGGAGGACTCTTTCCGTGCCAACATGTGCCATGTTGTCATGTAAGTGTCTCAAAACTGTGTCCCAATACTTTGTAGGTAGGACCAGCTGTTTTCTTCCACCAGCCTGCCTGTACAGCAGTCCATTTTCCATATGTAGTTTGGCCCATTCGTACAAGAGCTTTCTTATCGGTCCCCTTTCCCTGTTCCTCATGTCGCTTGTCAATACAATACCACTGTCCTTCAGTTTAGCGACCGGACCAATCACCTCATCATCTCTCTGTGACTGTACTAACTCACTGTGACTGATCACTGGTAGGACAGAGGGAAACAGGTGGGAAGTCTCCTGGGAGGAGAGGTTAAGAGCAGCAATCCATGCCACATCCTTTTGCATTGCAGCCTTGCTCCCCTGCTAAGTGGCGTGCACCGCGTCCTGAGAGAACTCCTCCGTGCATCCCTGCACATACTTATCAATATCCAGAGGGATGCGCGACAATGTGTCTGCGTCGATGTTAACTCGCCCAGGTCTGTACTTCACATCAAATCGGAAGTCAGACAGTTCCCCCACCCAACGATGGCCTACAGCGTTGAGTTTCGCAGTAGTCATAACGTATGTTAGGGGATTATTATCCATATACACTGTAAAGTGGGGTGCATAGAATAAATAATCCCGAAACTTCTCGCACACAGCCCATTTAAGAGCGAGGAACTCTAACTTTCCACTGTGGAGCCTGTAGTTCCTCTCTGCGGGAGTTAGAGTTCTGGAGCCATATCCAATAACCCTCATCTTCCCTCCCTGCCTTTGGTATAGGACTGCCCCAAGACCTTCCTCCGAGGCATCAGTGTGCAACGTGAAGGGTAGATCAAAGTCTGGGTAAGCTAGGATTGGGGGTTGCACAAGCATGTCAACAAGTCGTTCAATTGTTCTCCTGTGTTCAACTGTCCATTCCACAGGAGTTTTTGATGACAACTGTGGGCTCTTGGTTTTTCCAGATCGGGATTGGGATGGTGATGTCCCCGGATGAGCTTTAAGTAGTTGGAACACAGATTTCGCTATCCGGGAAAAGTCCTGGATGTATGCTCGGTAATAACTAAGGAATCCAAGAAGTCTTCTGACATCACCAACAGTTCGTGGTGATTTTTCCTTCAGGGACAGCACAGCTGTTAAGTCCTTGGGGTCTATCCTCACCCCTGCTGACGACACCAGACGCCCCACATACCTCACTTCCTGTTTAAAGAGGTCACACTTCTCTGGCCGGAGTTTGACCCCATGATGTTGCAACACCCTAAGAACTTTTCGGATCACGTCCACATGTCCCTCTACTGACTGTGAAAAACACAAGATGTCATCAAGATAGGGAATGCAGGACTCATCTCTGAGAGAACCCAACACCTCCTCCATACACCTCTGAAATGCAGCTGGTGCATTGGAGAGCCCGAAGGGGACCCTGACCCACTCATAAAGTCCCCAGGGCGTGATGAAGGCAGTGTAGTGTCTAGATCCCTCAGCAATAAAGCCCTGATGGTAGGCTTTCCCTTGGTCTAAAATACTGAACCATGAGTAGCCACCAAGTGTGTTTATCAAGTCTTGAATGCGTGGCAGAGGGTGTCTGTCTGGGACTGTCTTCTGGTTAAGAAGGCGGTAGTCCACACAGAGGCGAAGAGTCCCATCCTTCTTACGGACACAGACAATGGGCGCGGAGTAAGGTGACTTTGACTTTATGATCCACCCCTTTGCAAGCAGATCCTGAATGTATCCCTTGACTTCCTTAAACAACGGCTTGGGAATTGACGAGTATGCCCGCTGGACTGGTATATTGTCTGTAAGGTGTATTGGCATCTGAAGACTTGGGATGCATCCCACATCATTGTTGTCCTTCTGCTGACTCCTCATATAACATCTGACTGATGATTTCCTGTTGTTGCCCCTCTAGGTGGCTAAGGTCTACAGGAGGATGCCATAGAAGAGGTGGAGGGTTCCCATCACGATCCACCTCAGCACTCTGGATCTCCACTCTGCTCCTCCCTCTGTCAGGTGAGTCAGTCTGTACTATTCTATCAATTGCTTGGACACGGCCAACCGTCATTTTCCATGGTAAAGTAATGTCACGTGTAGTATGATTCCCCATCAGTATTGCTACATATGGGTTCCTGGGATTCCTGACCTCCAGCAAGCCCTCCCCTACATCTAACGCCTCCATCTGTTCACAATCATTCGGCTCAAACAGCAGCACAGATTCTGAAGCATCTATCCTAAATGGCACCCTGCATTTAATCCATGTAACCTGGCCCGCTGCAATAACGACATCTTGGGATCCTACTCGTAGACTTCCTTGTGGTATAGTCAGACTTTTGGCCTGCACAACATCTACAATGGTCTTGGCTTCACCATTGGTAACAGCTACTGCTCCACTGAGCAAACTGACAAGTGTAGGAATCAACCGCTCCGGCTGTCCTTGGATCAACTTCTCCAGCACATTGAACCCCAGTAACGGTTTCTCAAGAGCTACATGACTAACTAAAAAAGGAACATTGATGGAAAGGCTAGGCTCTGTGTTGCCAGGTAAGTTAACAGTGATGGCAACCCATCCATCGAATGGTATTCGATCACCACTTACGGCGTATACTTCTAACATCCCATCACCCCCTAACAGTTCAGAGAGTGATCTTATCTCAGCCTCGGGTAGATATTTGTCTTTCCAACTGCGGTCAACAATGCTGACCTGGGCCCCAGTGTCAAGTAAGGCAGTTACCACCAACCCGTTTAAGATGCACTGTATCAATGCTTTCTTTCCAATGAGCTTGATGACTGAATCTTTTCTAGCATTTGGTGATGAGCAGGGCTGACACTGAATCATGCCCAAATTTTCAAATCTTCTTTGCCCCTTGGTTTTTGATGCAATCTCATATGGTCGACCACAATCTTCCCTATGAGTACCTATATCCCGAGTACTGCTGGGTTGGGACTCTCCTGACAGACTGGTCACTGGTTGTCCCGCACCAGCGACCCACTCCTGTTTCCCTGACCCTCACCCTTCCCAAGACAACCCCTTGCTCGGTGTCCCTCCTTGTCACACACAAAGCAGTGACTACAGTATGGACTACCTGCTTCTACACATTTAAGACAGCCATAAGGTCTTCCCCGTTTCCATCCTGATGGCCTGCTAGGGTGACACTGACATGTTTGCTCGGGTTTTGCAGATGGAACCGACTGCCTCATCGAGTCAACCAGGCTGGTCAATGCATCAATCTTTACTGTGAGCTGTTGTATAACATCTCTATCTTGAGACCTCTGTTTGTGGTCATGGATCTTCTGCGCATCAGGGTTCAGCTGGGCACTGTGTGCAACCATCTGCTTAGGTCTAGTTGTGACACCAAGTCTACGTTGTCGCTCACCCTCGTCACTGGTAATTTTTGTCACATGTCTCAGTATTGCTTCATCACTCACAGTACTGTCTGACAGGATGGGTTTTAGCTCTCGCCGGATATCACTATGCTTATTACCCAAGCCCTGGTAAAGAGTATGCAAAAAGACACCTTGGATTGTTTCTGGGGTGTATCTAATGTCCATATCAGCTTGTTTTGACGTGAAGAGGACTTTCTGCTTTAACCCAATAACTCGATACAGAAACTGCTGTGGTGTCTCTGATTCACTCTGTTTAGTACACATTAACTCCTGAAGGAGATCAGTACTATTTCTCTCACCTAAGTGTGCCCGGAGAAAAACCTTCAGTTCCCCTACTGTCATGTCCTCTTTGTTCATCAACATATCTTTAAAGCTCCCAGGCTTAACAATTCTCAGCACACCCCGGACAATTTCTGAGTCACTAAAATTTTCCTTGACACCTTCTTCAATTTATGTACTTAAGTGGTTGTAAGTTATGTCAGAGGTATGATCGCCAATTTGGCCCCCTTGTACCTTGAATTCCCTACGGTGGAGGTAGGATAAATCTCTCAAGGAGACGAACTTCTCAGGCACTGCACTAACACCATTGGAAGGCTGGCGGCTAGTAGGTAGCGTTCTGATGTCACAACTCACAGCAGGTGTTACTTCCATATCTACAGGCTGTACAGTAGGCAAGGCCATGCACTGACGGAGTTTCTTGCCCAGCTCTTCATAACTACAGTAGCTAGCATTCTCTCTAAGTGATCACCTGTCATGCCCTCCAAGTTAGCGTTATCAGCTGTAGCGGGAGCAACAGGCCGTGCTGTGTTGTCTGACGTCATATTGCCTATGCGAGCTGCCTCAATCTGGGGAGCTACTGCCAGAGTATTAGGAAACTCACCATTTGAATCTGAGTTGAGGAGGGTGGGGATGGCATGGTGCACCTGGCAAATGTCATCAACCATATCTTTCAAAAGCAGTAATGAACTTAAACCCATATCTTCTGAATCAAGTAAAGGTTCACTGTACATATAAGTATGAATATATTCAAAACAACCTTCAGAATCCCTGGCATGAAGCTTAGATTGTTCCCGACCTGGCACCGGACCGACAGCCCTGGCAACCTGGAAAAGTTCATCCCCGGAGAGGGTGAGCAGGCACTTCCGTATGTCCCACACCAGGCTCTTCCTCTCACCGTCTGATGCGACTTCTCCCTCCATTGCAGGTGTTGGTCTCAGGATCTCCAACTATTGGGTCACCGCCTTAACACGCAGGGACATTCTCCATCAACGGATCAGCTTCCAACCGGTATGGATGCTGCCTCCCCGTACGGGCCACCAAAAATCTGTAACACTTCCGGGTTTCCCAGTCTGTGTTACGAGATTAAAACCTGTTAAACAGGGTGAAAAAGGAGACAATCAATCCCGTGTCTGGCCTTCACGAAAGTCTCTCAGTTCCACTTTATTTCAGCATACCACATTTACAGTACATTCAGTGTGTGACTGGTTTGTTACAGTGACAATTACGTCCAAACAAATTGCAATTCATTGATTATACCTTTCCGCTTATAACAGTCGTTTCCCCTTTGTTACGGTCATCCACTAATTGTTCTCTCTGCACATTAATTTGCGCATTTAGTTACACATGTCCATAATGGTGAAACAACGCGGAGGGAAAAATAACTGATTAACACAGAGCGAGATAAAACATTAACATTACTAGTCACATTTCCAGCCCTTATTTTCTAATCCAAAAAGAATACAAACATACAATGTCATAACAATCGTTTTACACCGTGTTTAAATTGTATTACAGCCATATACAATGCACTCCCCTTCGGGTCAGCTATAAACTTCCATCAGTTACGACCTTAGCGTCCGCCATTAGCGTCCGCGAATCTGGCGCGCACATGTCCAATAACTAATATGTAGATATTATATGAAACAAAATCAATGACCATACACCAGCGTACAAAAACCCGTCTATATTTAATATATGACAATATTAATTAAAGTTAGTGAGGAACTCTAACATTTCCCACCTGTTAAACAGGGTGAAAAAGGAGACAATCAATCCCGTGTCTGGCCTTCACGAAAGTCTCTCAGTTCAAAGAGAAAACCCGGTGTTCACGAAGTATAGGCACAGGTCCGCTGCCACCTACTGGTTGACCACATACCACTGTTTCTCTCCTTTTTTTTATTTATTTATGGCAATAAGGGCTTAAACAGGATTTTATTAACATGACTAGTACCTTTCCTTTCCTTTAAAATGAATCATAAAACAAACAAAATCAACCATAGAGTAATGCTAAGGGCATCCAAACATCAACATACAAACACAAATGTGACCACACATTGTGGGTGTCACACACACACATGAAATGAAATTGCATTTCTGCTGAGCATCAGACATCTAGAACCAAGAACAGTTGAACAATAAATACTGAACAATAAAACACTACATAACTGTACGCAATGATGATGCAATAAAGCAAGTAAACTTTAGATGCAAGACAGTGCATATGGACAGTAGACAATGGAAAATAACATTTTAGTGCAAATATGCAGGTGGAGATATTTTCTAATGGTATTTGTGAGAAGGGTGGGAGTTGAGAAGTATGACAGACTGGGGAAAAACTTTTGCTGAGCCTGGTGGTTGGTTTGCACCGAATGTTTCAGAACCTTTTGTAGATGGAATAGGGGGTGCTGCTTAACCAACAGTAAATTTCAAAATGTTAAATGGGATTTATTGATTTGCGTGAGCCAAATAGTGCATTTGCTTTTGAGAAGTTAATTTGCTATTTCAGATACTACATCTTCTCATGAACTGCTATTCTTTCCATTTTATAAAATTGATTATTGATATTTTAACAATAAAAAAAAATCAATAATATCCATTTGCATGAATGGATCCAGATATATAAATAGCCTGTAGTCATGAGAATGCGATACCACAGTGTTTCCCAATCTATTTTCTGGGGATCCACTTTTTAGAAATGACGAACCATTGCGAACCATTTCACAACAGGTCTCATAAATTAAGAGAAGAGTGAATATGTGCGTAAAAGAATGTTCCTGATCATTTTTACTGCCATCTTCACATCACCTTGTAGTATCTTGGTATTATTGGTAAACCAGTCATTTGGAAGAGATCTCATGAATCACATTGTAGTATTTATGTTTCATCAGATGTGTTTAGTTGCCAGAAGATATAATAATGTTGTGTTTCTCTATGTACAGTATATTCAGAATCAGAAGCTTTATTCTCTAAGTACCAGGTGTACAAGGATTTTCTCTTGGTACAGGTGTCCACATAATATTAATCCAATAAAAAAATAATGCCCGATTAAATTTCTTATGCTTCCCAATTCAATCTGAGCTAAGAATGCAGTGGCCCATGACCATACGGCACGGCAATTTTATAGTTTCTCTGGAGGAACATTGGAGTTATTCCTAATTCTGTAGGATTAACTAAATTTCAGTTTAGAATGTAAGTTTCCCAGCAAAGCCCACTATTCTTGTAAATTTTGTTAGTAGTGTTAAACCAGATTTAATTGTGTTAAATTTAATCATCTGATCTTGAATCTTAAATGTAAATTAGCAAGGTGAATATTAAACCGTTTCCTCCCTACTATTAGTCTGTGGCAGCTCATTCGTCTTCATCAACCAGAAGGCTCTCACACTGACCACCACTGACAGCCTCAGTTTGACACTGAATGACATCACAACACTTGGTGGGGTATTTTGTACTGAATTTGAAAAATGGCTATAGAACAGTATATTATTATATATCAGCTGAAGAGCCAATTGAGTTATGTTTTTATGTTACATGAATTCATCCAACATGGTTTGAAGCTGAAAATAAAAGTGCTTCAACTGTTCAACAAATAAAGAGCAGTATTGAAAAATGGGAGGAAAAATTAAGCAGATTTACGTCTTTTCAAAACCGTGTAAATGTTATGGTATCATGCCACAAAATTTAACTTAATGCAAAACTTAATGCAAATGCAGTCGAATGTTATCGCAAGGTTACTTTAGTCAGCTGGTGAAATTAACTATCTGGATTAGTGTGTCGTGACATGATCATATTCATGTTTCTTCTTTTGTATTATAATGCAGCATCAGCCAAATAATAACCATCTTCATAAATATATTTCTCCTTTCAGTTTCTTTAAAAAAAAAATTGTAATATTATTCCTTGTAATTTCTTTGCGAAAGAACACTTGAATGGTTAAGGTTAGGGTCAAGGTTAGAGTGATCGTAATATTAATAACATGGTTGCAAAAAATATTTGTTGTAACAAAAATTGTATGCTTATTAATAATGGAATACTTCTGGCTTTTATTTTCTGTTTGAGAATGACTTTTTCATCAGTGAAACCTGATTGGCTCATCAACAGAGAAAGCCATGTAATACTGTGAAATGTGATTGGAGTTGCGAATCATGGAGTGGTAAAAAAAAAAGTTCCCTCATGTGGCTTAAAGGTGTATTGCAACTCCTGTAACCCACCTGTGGGTCACAACCCAGTCTTTCATTCACAATTTTAAAGAATGCGATACAGCATACTGGCATTCTTGCTAGTGCTAGTGCTAGTAGGATTAGAAGGGAATTAGTTTTCAGGAACCATAAAGATTATTTTTTTACATTTTTACTTGCTAACTGTTTTTTATTATATGTACAGGTTTTTACGTTGTTTGTTTTGCCTTATATGTTTCTTGATCTCTATATACTAGAAGTGTAACAGTACACGTATACATACCGTTTTCCATATGGGTCTTTTGGTTCAGTATGCAAATATACTGAACAAATGCAGCAAATGCATAACCTTTGTGTGTTTCCACCAAGCAACATTCGGAAATGGGGCGGATGAAGCCACACCACTGCGGATGTGCGTGTACGTACTAATGTGAAGCTGTTAATGTCAATACAAGTACAGTACAAGCAGAGTTGCCAGGTCTGTGGTTTTCCCGCCCAATTGGGCTATTTTGAAAATTGAGTTTTAGGTAAATATTAGGAGGTCACGGGTTATGGGTTTTTGGGCTGTTTTCATAATATTATGTGGTAGCAGACTGTAAGGGGAAAAAGAAATTAATTATCATGAATGCAAGTGGCTGCTAATCCTGAATTATACTGAATCGCTAGACAACGAAAGTCAGAGACACACACAAGGAAAGCAGGGTTGCCAACACCCATTCAGTCTCTCACACAAGCAATCTTACAGCAAATCTATATTCCATTATAAATGTAAAGTTAGCTACATCAGAAGCATTGGAGTAGAGTTCAAATGCTACAGACTATTTACAAAGAAATAAAACTGAATTGAATTGAAAGTCTCTTTCCAGGCAACTAACCAAAGTTGACAACCCAGGGAAAACACTCAAAACAGTGTGTCCATCTACATGACATCATTGTGTTTAACTGTGGTTTTAAAATGCTGAACATTTGAACATGCAAAATACTGGTTTATTTCTCTGAGATACAATGCACTGAGATTTCAAATATTGGGCTAGTTTCAGCTTCTATTGGGCGGATTTTAAGCAGATGTTGGGCTGGAGATTTTTGCTGGACCTGGCAACACTGAGCACAGGTATTTTTTTAAATGCTGCACCATAATGGATATTTATTTTGTTATGCTTTGTATTTGTGCAACAAAATTTGTGTTGCACAGTTCTAATATGAAGCTGAAGGCTACTAATATGAATACAGTACAGATCAAGCACAATTCATTTTCTAATTGTGCACCTCAATGGATGTGTATTTTATTTTTATTTACTGGAGAGAATTAAATAGATTTAGTTTTAAGTAAATTTTACTTTTTTATTAGTTGGTTGCACCAGTATTGACAGAGGCTTTTTATTTATTTTTATTTGTTCAGTAAACCACTGTTTAATAAAGAAAAAATAAGTAATTTATGTTTTGTTTTGTTTTGTTTTACCCTGCTGTACAAAAAACTCACCAAACCATGACTTCAAAGCTGGGGTATGTCCCAAATCATGATTTTTGTGTACCGTTACACCCCTGCTATGTACACAATAATTTCCTCCTGGGATCAGTAAAGTTTATCTTATTTTTCTCATGATGCTCACTGGCCTATGAGGCTCATTAGGTTTCCATGAGCCATTCTTTTACAGTTATGTGCTGATGAGGGCCCAGCGTTAGAGAGACCAACCGCTCAAACCACATGATACCCCATATCCTATCTAGTTTCTAGTGATGTCTATATTAATATCTATATTTTTAAAGGATTGATATGTTCTAATTTAAAATAGTTATAGTTTGTGATAATTAATTGTTCACTGTTTTGCTTTAAGTGCTTTTTTTCTTTATCTATATCTAACCAGAAGTGTGTGGCCACTAGGGGGAGGTGTTTTTACAGTAATACCATGATTTTCCTGACCTTACTCTATCCCCACACTTACTCTCACCGTGTTTGCAGTGTATCCCCTGCTGTGTCAGTGAGTCTGGTGCTCCTAAATGTACCCAAATCTAGTGTAGTGAGAGGGTGTTTCCTGTGGCTGGAAATATTGTCAGCACAAAGCTTTTGTGTCTACATCCCAGTGATGTTGACTTGAATATTTCTTTGTTTATGCCTTAATGTCTTAAGATGTTATTCATATTATTTATATTCTTTAGATCTCAAAATATTTATGTTTATTTTTTAAAATACTTTTAGAGCTACTTTGTTCACAAGACCAAGTGTCTTCTACAGTTTCCATTTCTTTGCTTTATTTCCACATGATGCCAGGTGTAGATTGTCATTCTTGTAATGTTTTTGTGAAGCAGTAATAAGATCCATCTAATTCCTATTGATTTATCACATTCACATTGCTTCAATTTTGGGGCAATCTGTCTAAAAACTTGACCAGTTCCACTTCATCACCCAGACAATGTGTTTTTAAAGTTCGAAAAAGATATTTTGAGTATGGTGTTAATGGATCAAGTGTCTGAAACTTCTGTTTTCTTTGATATAACTATTGTAGGAATTACTAGCTCAGGTAAATTTTAATATCTCCACCAATATGTTTTGAAATTAATTAAGGAAAAATTTATTATTATTTTAATGATGATTATTAACTAATTGTTATGCCGAATGGTGGGCTCCTCCAAACTCAATTATGGAATCCCCGTGAGTGTTAATGTGAGACTTAAATGGGATTCTCTAATCACCAGTATCGCTTACTAACCTGGGTTAGAAGGCTTGTCCAGTGAGCTGCATCACCAGGTAATGTAAACGATTGGTAGCGAAGCTCCCCTCACGGCTGTTGAGATAGAGTCTCGCGATATTTAAGGCGAGTTTGAGGTTTCAGAGCTTAGTAGCCAGTACGCAAAGAGGCAGTGACTATTGTGAGCACTCAATGAATGGAGGCTGAAGTTGTGTAACAGACATGCATTTATTCCTAACTAACACTACAGCTAACATAAGACAGACATTACACTTAACATAAACAATAAACACGAAATAACGGAATAAAAACAAACAGAATGTAATTATGGAAATGCAATGACCAAATTTAAATGGGTAACCTTAAATAGGGAAATACTGTTCTGCAAAGCAAGCACAGTTTGTGGAAACACAACCCTGTTCCAACCAAATTATTCAAAGAGATGATCCTGGCAGTGATTGAACCGCTACTAGCAATAGTTAACTCCTCAATCAGCATTGGCCATCTACCAAAATCTCTTAAACTAGCAGTAATTAAACCTCTATTGAAGAAGCCAAACTTAGATCCCTTGGAAATGATAAACTATAGATCAATCTCTAATCTACCATTTATCTCTAAAATAATAGAGAGAGTTGTACCTAGTCAACTAACATCATTTCTGCAGGAGAATCAGATTTATGAAAGATTTCAGTCTGGGTTTAGAGCTTATCATAGCACAGAGACTGCTCTACTGAAGGTAGTAAATGATCTTCTCCTACCTGCTCACCAAGGCTGTGCCTCGCTCCTAGTGCTTCTTGATCTTAGTGCTGCTTTTGATACTATAGACCATGCCATTCTCCTACACAGGCTAGAACATACTGTAGGCATAAGGGGAGTGGCGCTCTCTTGGTTTAAATCTTACCTCTCAGACTGCTATCAGTATGTGAATTGAAATAGTGATTCCTCAGAACATGTCAAGGTCAGATACGGAGTATCACAAGGTTCAGTTTTAGGTCCCCTACTATTTTCACTAAACATGTTACCTTTAGGCTTAGTTATTCATAAGCATGGAGTTAGCTTTCATTGCTTTGCAGATGATACACAATTAAATATATTGGCCAAACCATAAGATAGACAGCAACTTCAGAGAATGGAAGAATGTTTAATTCACATCAAAAAGTGGATGTCAGACAACTTCCTCCAGTTAAATCTAGACAAGACTGAGGTTCTTCTTATTGGCACTAAAGCCGCCAGAAGTAAACTATCTGACATCATAGTCAATCTGGATGGACTATCTTTGGCACCAAGTACTGTTGTTAAAAACCTTGGTGTTATTCTAGATTCTGATCTTTTGTTTGATGTACATGCGTCTAACACTAGCCGTACTGCCTACTTTCACCCGCGTAATATTGCCAAGTTAAGAAACATGCTTTCCTTTCAAGATGCAGAGAAATTGGTTCATGTGTTTATTACCTCCAGGCACGATTACTGTAATGTGTTATTCTCCGGCTGTCCAAATAGGTCATTAAATAAACTCCAGCTAGTCCAGAATGCAGCAGCTAGAGTCCTCACCAAAACTAAAAAATATGATCATATTACCACAATTTCATCTTCACTACATTGGCTGCCAGTTAGATTTTGTGTTGACTACAAAATACTACTCTTAACTTATAAAGCTGTAAATGGTCTTGCACCGCAGTATGTGAGCGACCTCATTTGCAACTACATTCCGAATCGTACGCTTTGATCGCAAGATGCAGGTCTTCTATTCATACCCAGAATAAAGAACGTTACTTCTGGGGGAAGAGCATTTGCTCATAAAGCACCACAGTTATGGAATAAACATCCTATTAGTGTTCGGAACTCAGACACAATCTCTGCTTTTAAGTCAAGGCTTAAGACATACCTCTTTAGTCTTTTGGATAGTAAAATCCCCTTTTCTAAGGAGAATCAGAAATCTGGAGGTTCATGGTCATCTGAGATTAAAGGTGAAAGGGGGGATTGGTGCTGTCGTCCTGCCACTCTTGACGATCACTTAAGATGTTGACAGTAGTTTGGCTTGACGCCAAAACCCCTGGAAACCCTCATGTCTGTGCTTCCTTCCAGGTCTTTCTTTTAGCCAGGCTGCCATAGTTACTTTAGTACTGCTGGAGGTTAGGTTAAGTTTAGGGCAATAACTCTTCTCCATCTTCTCTTTTCCGAGCTGATCCCGAGCTGACACTACACCGCTTGAACCCTCACCTGGACTCCTTGGAGATAATTACAATAAACCAAGTGGGACTTTTAAAACTATATGGACTGAAATTAATGTCAATGTAAATGCAGTTTCATGCTCCCTGGTCGCCCAGAGGAGGATGGGGTCCCCTTCCGAGTCAAGGTTCCTCTCAAGGTTTCTTCCTGCTAGAGGGAGTTTTTCCTTGCCACTGTTGCCTCGGGCTTGCTTGGTGGGGTTCTGGCCAGTTAAATGTAAAGTGCTTTGTGACAATGACTGTTGTTAAAAGTGTTATATAAATAAAATTGAATTGAATTGTATTAATTAACATCATCATCATCATCATCTGCCGCTTGTCCGGGGTTCGGGTCGCGGGGGCAGCAGCTTCAGGAGAGGCACCCAGACCTCCCTCTCCCCAGCTACCTCTACCAGCTCCTCGGGGGGGACACCGAGGCGTTCCCAGGCCAGCCGAGAGATATAATCCCTCCAGCGAGTCCTGGGCCTGCCCTGGGGCCTCCTCCCTGTAGGACATGCACGGAAAACCTCTCCGGGTAGCCGCCCAGGAGGCATCCGCACCAGATGTCCAAACCACCTCAACTGGCTCCTTTCGACGTGAAGAAGCAGCAGTTCTACTCTGAGGCCCTCCCGGATATCCGAACTTCTCACCCTATCCCTAAGGGAAAGCCCAGACACCCTGCGGAGAAACCTCATTTTGGCCGCCTGTATTCGCGATCTCATTCTTTCGGTCATTACCCATAGCTCATGACCATAGGTGAGGGTAGGGACAAAGGTGGACCAATAGATCAAGAGCTTTGCTTTTTGGCTCAGTTCTTTCTTAGCCACGACGGACCGGTGAAGCGCCTGCAAAACTGTAGACGCCGCTCAGATTCGTCTATCCAGCTCCCGATCTCGCCTACCCTCACTCGTGGGTCCCCGAGATACTTAAACTCCTCCACTTGAGGCAGTACGTCTTCCCCGACCCGAAGAGGGCAAACCACCCGTTTCCGGCTGAGAACCATGGTCTCGGACTTGGAGGTGCTAATCCTCATCCCTGCCGCTTCGCACTCGGCTGCGAACCGCCCCAGTGCATGCTGGAGATCCCCAGCAGATGAAGCCAACAGGACGACATTGTCTGCAAAAAGCAGCGAGGCAATCCTGAGGCCACCAAACTGGACACCCTCAACACCCTGGCTGCGCCTAGAAATCCTGTCCATAAATATTATAAACAGGACCGATGACAAAGGGCAGCCCTGGCGGAGCCCAACCCGCACCGGGAACACGTCCGACTTATTACCGGCAATGCGGACCAAGCTTCTGCTCCGTTCGTACAGGGACCGAATCGCCCACAATAGCGGACCCCGGACCCCATACTCCCGAAGCACCCCCCACAGAGCACCTCGGGGAACCCGGTCGTAAGCCTTTTCCAAATCCACAAAACACATGTAGACCGGATAGGCAAACTCCCAGGCCCCCTCCAGTACCCTTGCAAGGGTATAAAGCTGGTCCAGTGTTCCACGGCCAGGACGAACACCGCATTGTTCCTCCTGAATCCGAGATTCGACTATCGATCTCACCCTCCTCTCCAGTACCCCGGAATAGACTTTCCCAGGGAGGCTGAGAAGTGTGATCCCCCTGTAGTTGGAACACACCCTCCGGTCCCCTTTCTTAAATAAGGGGACCACCACCCCAGTCTGCTAATCCAGCGGCACCGTCCCTGACCTCCACGCACTGTTGAGAAGGCGTGTCAGCCACGACAGCCCCACAACATCCAGAGCCTTCAGGTACTCTGGGCGGATCTCGTCCACCACCGGGGCCCGGCCTCCACGGAGCTCTTTAACCACCCTGGCCACCTCAGCCCCAGTGATGGGCAAGCCCCCCCCAGCACCCTCGGGCTCTGTGCCCTCAGATGTCTCAAAGGCAGTGTGCGTAGATGTATCTGAGGCAGGGGTGAGGAGGTCCTCAAAGTATTCTTTCCACCTCCGGATGATGTCCCCAAGTGAGGTCAACAGCCCCCCCCCCCCCACTATAAATAGTAGGAACCAGGAGCTGCTTCCCCTTCCTGATACTCCGAATGGTTTGCCAGAACCTTTTTGAGGCCGACCGAAAGTCACTTTCCATGGCCTCACCGAACTCCTCCCACGCCCGGGTTGTTGCTTCTGCGACCGCCCGAGCTGCGTTCCGCCTGGCCAGCCGGTACCCGTCAGCTGCCTCCGGAGATCCCCGGGCTAATAATTCCCGGTAAGCCTCCTTCTGGTGTCCACCATCGGGTACGGGGGTTACCGCCACGACTGGCACCGACCACCCTGCAGCCACAGCTCCGTACGGCCGCTTCCACAATGGAGGTCCGGAACAGTGTCCATTCAGACTCAATGTCCCCGACCTCCCCCGGCATGCAGTCGGAATACTGCCGGAGGCACGAGTTAAAGCTCGAGCGAACAGGAGCCTCTGCCAGACGTTCCCAGCAGACCCTCACTATGCGCTTGGGCCTACCAGGTCTGACCGGCTTCTTCCCCCGCCACCTGAGCCAACTCATCACCAGGTGGTGATCAGTTGACAGCTCTGCCCCTCTCTTTACCCGAGTGTCCAAGACGGAAGGCCGCAGATCAGATGATACGATCATAAAATCGATCATCGACCTGTAGCCCCGGGCATGTTCGTACCATGTCCACTTATGGACACCCTTATGCTCGAACATGGTGTTCGTTATGGACAAACCATGCATTGCATAGAAGTCCAATAACAGAACACCACTCGGATTCAGATCAGGGAGGCCGTTCCTCCCAATCACCCCCTTCCAGGTCACACTGTCATTGCCCACGTGAGCGTTGAAGTCCCCCAGCAAAACGATGGAATCCCCCTGTGGCACGCCAAATAGCATACCGCTAAGGGAATCCAAGAAGGCCGGGTACTCCGAAGTGACATTCGGCGCATAAGCGCAGATGACAGTCAGAGACCTATCCCCGACCCGAAGGCGCAGGGAAACAGCCCTCTCGTTCACCGGGGTAAACTCCGTTGTTAATGCACCGAGCTGTGGGGCCACCAATAGCCCCACCCCAGCCCGGCGTCGCTCACCCGCCGCAACTCCAGAGTAAAAGAGCGTCCAGCCCCTCTCCAGGAGATTGGTTCCAGAACCCAAGCTATGTGTTGAGGTGAGCCCGACTATATCTAGTCGATACCTCTCAACCTCACGCACAAGCTCAGGCTCCTTCCCCACCAGAGAGGTGACATTCCATGTCCCGAAAGCCAGTTTTGTCAGCCGGGGATCGGACCGCCAGGGCCTCCCTTGGCCGCCACCCGATCCACAATGCACCGAACCCCTGACATTCCCGTTGCGGGTGGTGGGCCCACCTGGGGACAGTCCCGCATGCCTCTTTCGGGCTGTGCCTGGCCGGGCCCCACGGGCCAAGGCCCGGCCACCAGGCGCTCGCCAACGGGCCCCTCCCCCAGGCCTGGCTCCAGGGTGGGGCCCCGGTGACCCTAGTCCGGGCGAGGGAAATGGGACTCTGATTTTATAATTTTTCATGGGGTTCTTTTGGATTGCTCTATGTCTGGCCCCTCCCCTGGGACCTTTTTCCTTGGGAGACCCTACCATGGGCTATTGCCCCCGACAACATAGCCGCCAGGTTCACGAAGGCACGCAAACCCCTCCACCATGATAAGGTGGCAATCCAAGGAGGAGTATTAATTAACAATTATTTATATTATGTATGTTACTGATTCACATCAGTATACGGTATAGGTGTTTTGGGTTGCACCTCAACAGATGTTACACTTTGTACAGACATTACATTACATATTTACATTCAAACAGCACATCTTACCCTTAGATAGGCGTGGCTGTTAGTTTGTGGTAATACCAATTTAAGTTGCACATCTGGCAACAACATATTTTGGTTGGTGTGGCTTATCCCAATTGACCTGCTCTCCAGAATGGATAATGTACATTTTAATTCAGTTCTTTTAATGCAGCATGGTAGAGCACAAAGAGCTTGCTAACGGGCCACAAAGATCAGATAAGGGCCACAGAGGAATGTGGAAAAAAGAAGGGGGGGGGGGGAGGTTGTTAAACAAAGAAAGAAGAATCTCTGATAGTTAGGACACACTGAGATACCTGGTTACACTATTTCATTTTCAAGATTGATTTTGGTATAACCATGAGAATATATATGCAGTAGTACCTATACATATTTATTTATTCGAATTTATATAAGTGTTTAAGTTTGAGGAGTAATACAGGTGATACTCCGTGAACATGGTTATAAGGGTGGCACACAAAACAGTAAGATTGTCTAAGGACACACACAAACATAACCCATCTGTATATTGAGATTAGCAATCATAAGCAAATCATAAGCAAAGAAATATACAGGGTATACAAAAGCCCACTTAGAATAAACTTTCATTAGGGTGTTGGGTGAGTGGTATGTAAGGCAGGATGTCTGGGGAGGGGGTTGCATGCCAAGTCGAGGGACCCCTATCCTTGAGGTCCACTCTGCTGTCCGTAGGTCCCTAAATCTTTGGGCTATAAAAGTCGAAATGCTGGCCTCCTTTGTTGACTGTGTGTGTGTGTGTGTGTGTATGTTTAAGTGTGTTTGTGTGTGTGGGGTCACTAACCCCCCCTTTTGTGCCTAGGCCAGTGAGTACCTCTCGTACCAGGGTAGGCCTTGTCATCCATCCATCCATCCATTTACTTCTGCTTATCCGAGGTCGGGTCGCGGGGGCAGCAGTCTCAGCAGGGAAACCCAGACTTCCCTCTCCCCGGCCACTTCCTCCAGCTCCTCTGGGGGGATCCCGAGGCGTTCCCAGGCCAGCCAAGAGACATAGTCCCTCCAGCGTGTTCTGGGTCTTCCCCGGGGCCTCCTCCCAGTGGGACATGCCCGGAACTCCTCAACAGAGAAGCGTCCAGGAGGCATCCTAAGCAGATGCCCAAGCCACCTCATCTGGCTCCTCTCAATGCGGAGGAGCAGCGGCTATACTCTGAGTCTCTCCCGAAAGACCGAGTTCCTCACCCTATCTCTAAGGGAGAGCCCAGCCACCCTGCGGAGAAAACTCATTTCGGCCGCTTGCACTCGCGATCTCGTTCTTTCGGTCACTACCCACAGCTCATGACCATAGGTGAAGGTAGGAACGTAGATCGACTGGTAAATCGAGAGCTTTACCTTTTGGCTCAGCTCCTTCTTCACCACGACAGACCGATGCAGCGCCCGCATCACTGCTGACGCCGCACCGATCCGCCTGTCGATCTCCCGCTCCATCCTTCCCTCACTCATGAACAAGACCTCGAGATACTTAAACTCCTCCACTTGGGGAAGGACCTCCTCCCCGACCTGGAGAGAGCACTCCACCCTTTTCCGGCTGAGGACCATGGTCTCGGATTTGGAGGTGCTGATTTTCATTCTAGCCGCTTCACACTCGGCTGCGAAATGTTCCAGTGAGAGCCGAAGGTCACAGTCTGATGAGGCCAACAGAACCACATCATCTGCAAAAAGCAGAGACCTAATCCTGAGGTCACCAAACCGGACACCCTCAATGCCCTGGCTGCGCCTAGAAATTCTGTCCATAAAGGTTATGAACAGAATCAGTGATACAGGGCAGCCCTGGCGGAGTCCAACCCTCACCGGGAACGAGTCCGACTTACTGCCGGCAATGCGGACCAAGCTCTGACACCGGTCGTACAGGGACCGAACAGCCCTAATAAGGCAGTCCGGCACCCCGTACTCCCGGAGCACTCCCCACAGGACTCCCCGAGGGACACGGTTGAATGCCTTCTCAAAGTCCACAAAGCACATGTAGACTGGTTGGGCAAACTCCCACGCACCCTCCAGGACCCTGCTGAGAGTATAGAGCTGGTCCACTCTTCCATGGCCAGGGCGAAAACCACACTGCTCCTCCTGAATCCGAGGTTCGACTATCCGATGGACCCTCCTCTCCAGCACCCCCGAATAGACCTTACCAGGGAGGCTGAGGAGTGTGATCCCGCTATAGTTGGAACACACCCTCCGGTCTCCCTTCTTAAAGATGGGGACCACCACCCTGGTCTGCCAATCCAGAGGCACCGCCCCCGATGTCCACGCAATGCCGCAGATGCATGTCACCCAAGACAGCCCCGCAACATCCAGAGCCTTGAGGATCTCCGGGCGGATTTCATCCACCCCTGGGGCCCGGCCACCGAGGAGCCTTTTAACCACCTCAGCAACCTCTGGCCCAGAGATAGGTAAGTCCACCCCCAAGTCCCCAGGCTCTGCTTCCTCATTAGAAGGCGTGTTGGTGGGATTGAGGAGGTCTTTGAAGTATTCCTTCCACCGACCCACAACGTCCCGAACTGAGGTCAGCAGCGCACCATCCCCACCATAAACAGTGTTGATGCTGCACCGCTTTCCCACCCTGAGATGCCGGATGGTGTACCAGAATCTCCTCGAAGCCGTCCGGAAGTCATTCTCCATGGCCTCACCAAACTCCTCCCATACCCGAGTTTTTGCCTCAGCGACAGCCAAAGCCGCGTTCCGCTTAGCCTGCCGGTACTCATCAGCTGCTTCCAGAGTCCCACAGGCCAAAAAGGCCCGATAGGACTCCTTCTTCAGCTTGACGGCATCCCTCACCACCGGTGTCCACCAGCGGGTTCGGGGATTGCCGCCGCGGCAAACACCGACCACCTTCCGGCCACAGCTCCGGTCAGCCACCTCCACAATGGAGGCGCGGAACACGGCCCATTCGGACTCGATGTCCCCCGCCTCCCCCGGAACATGGGAGAAGTTCTGCTGGAGGTAGGAGTTGAAACTCCCTCTGACAGGGGATACCGCCAGACGTTCCCAACAGACCCTCACTATACGCTTGGGCCTGCCAGGCCTGGCCGGCTTCCTCCCCCACCAGCGGAGCCAACCCACCACCAGGTAGTGATCAGTTGACAGCTCTGCCCCTCTCTTCACCCGAGTGTCCAAGACATGCGGCCGCAAGTCCGATGACACGACTACAAAGTCAATCATCAAACTGCGGCCTAGGGTGTCCTGGCGCCAAGTGCATATATGGACACCCTTATGCCTGAACATGGTGTTCATTATGGACAATCCGTGACGAGCACAGAAGTCCAACAATAGAACACCACTCGGGTTCAGATCGGGGGGGCCGTTCCTCCCATTCACGCCACTCCAGGTCTCACTGTCATTGCCCACGTGGGCATTTAAGTCCCCCAGCAGAACAAGAGAGTCCCCGGGGGGAGAGCTCTCCAACACCCCTTCCAAGGACTCCAAAAAGGGTGGGTATTCTGAACTGCCGTTTGGCGCATAAGCGCAAACAACAGTCAGGACCCGTCCCCCCACTCGAAGGCGAAGGGAGGCTACCCTCTCGTCTACTGTGGTAAACCCCAATGTACAGGTGCCCAGCCAGGGAGCAATAAGTTTGCCCACCTCAGCTCGGCGCCTCTCCCTGTGAGCAACTCCAGAGTGGAAGAGGGTCCAACCCCCTTCGAGGAGACTGGTTCGAGAGACCAAGTTGTGCGTCGAGGCAAGCCCGACTATATCTAGTCGGAACCTCACAGCCTCGCGCACCAGCTCAGGCTCCTTCCCCACCAGAGAGGTGACATTCCATGTCCCTAGAGCTAGGTTCTGCAGCCGAGGATCGGACCGCCAAGGTCCCCGCCTTCGGCCACCGCCCAACTCATACTGCACCCGACCCCTATGCCCCCTCCTACAGGTGGTGAGCCCATTGGAGGGGGCTCGCCATTGAGCCCCACCCCCAGGCCTGGCTCCAGGAGGGGGTCCCGGTGACCCGCGTCCAGGCAAGGGAAATCGTGGATAAATGTTTATACTCATCATTAGGGGTCTTGTGAGCCGCACTTCGTCTGGTTCCTCACCCAGGACCTGTTTGCCTTGGGTGACCCTACCAGGGGCTTAAAGCCCCGGGCAACTTAGCTCCTGGGATCATTGGAACATGCAAACCTCTCCACCACGATAAGGTGTCGGCTCCAGGAGAGGATACTGCAAACCAAGGGTGTGTTTCCCAAACAACGACGGAAGTTAGCATTAACGATGCATCGTACTATGGTAGTTCAAACTAACCAACATCCAAAGTACGACTGTTTCCCAAAACCGTCGTACCACAGTAGTTCGAACCACGTTAGTTGGTTGGGACTTCCGTAGTTCGAATTACAGTGGTTCCAGTGCTGATTGGTCAGACTCACGGCGAACCTACCATAGTTCGAACTACAATGGTTCCAGCGCTGATTGGTCAGACTCACAGCGAGACTAACAAACTACTTTCACAGCCGGTCGCATACAAATACACAGTCATGTAATATCATATAAATATATAATAATCACACACACACACACATATATATATATCTGTGTGTGTGTGTGTGTCATCAATTTATAACAGCAATAATATGAAAAATAGCAATCACGCCAAAATAATGCAACGCTTCTTGGAGTAATAAACAGAAGAACTTTTAGCTATGACACTGCATTTTGTGATAGACCCTCCATCTGTAATTACGTTGACTAAGTTCATTGTGTTTCAGTCACACTACGAACCCTTACAAATTCCTGGTCCGACGTAATCGCTTACAGAATGTTAGTGGCTGACGGGAATAGACAGGTGTGTGTAATATCCAAACATCACAGACGTCATTTCCCGAATACAAAGGCATGGATTCGTATCTGACTGCTGTAGTTTCATTCTACTCTTCCATTATGGCAATGACAGCTGTCAGTGAATAAGGAGTACTTCATCAAAGTGCTGTACTCTTTTCTAAGGCGACTGTTGTCCCTCTTAAGTTATGTGTGTAATGAAGAAACTGCACAACACCCAATGATCTGCATAGAGCTACAAAAACACACATGTACACATACAAGGGATAATGATTTATTATTATTATTTTTGGGTTTTATGATTATCTTTTTATTTTATTAATGTTTTTCTGGATAAAATTAGCCATCCCTGTGCTAATCAATACTTTGCAGTCTGAGAATTGTCCCTATTGCTCAATAGACAGTTACCGTACTTATGACCAGAGACCCACACAACAATTACATTTCAAACTACATTTCCAGACAACTTCACATTATATGTGATCGTAGAGCTAAATTATTCCTTATTAGGTATTAAAGATTATTACATTTCTTACTTATACAGTGACTATACCCTTATTAGACTGCATTTTCCACCATCGCTGACATATTTACCTGGAACTACTCTTATACTGTAACTACAGCTCGCGATCTGTAGTTCGAACTACCCAACTTAACGACAGTGTTTGCGAACGTTCGTTCGAACTATGGTTTTGGGAAACACCTGCATCGTATAACCCTCTGGGGTCTAGGGGTAGGGAACACACTTTCACTGACTGGGGCATGATCACACATTTCTTCAAATATCATAAACTTAATTTATGACAAAGAAATTATTTCTTATATATTTGTTTTGATCTTTATTTTAATGTATATTGTAAATATGTCAGATTTTTTGTTAAGTTTGTAATTTGACATCAAAGTATAGACATTTCAAAATGCAGTTTGGAACACTTGCAGAAACATAATAAAAGTACATAGTAAGCAATGCTGGCAGTTTGTTTTGATTAGTGCTGTCAAACAATACAAATTTTTAATCAGATTAATCACAGGGTTGCTGTGGATTAATTTCGATTATTCACGATTAAATATCATAAATTTTTTATCTATATTAATCACATTTCATTTTGCATGAGCAAACAGACTCAAGAAAAAAGGGAATATATATGCACTTAACATGTTTATTGAACATCTTGAACACGAGTCAGATGCATTCCATCTGCCACAGAAGTGCAATACCATGGACCCATATCAAAAAGCAAGATTTTTTGCTTAGCCAGACAACTTGTCGGATTTAAGGTACCTCAGTTTAAATGGTCTTTATCTTCGTTCACTTACAGTTAGCCCAAACTACCGTAAATCCGACAAATAATCCGACTAATCATGAAATCCAATTCTAGTCCGGTTAATTGCCATTGTTAGCAATATCACTTGATAACACATTACGCGTGGTGCTTTACATATAAAACTCTGTAGCAACACGTCCACGGATAAGTTGGATGGTATAGTGTGTGTGACCGATTTTAATAAGCCATAAATGAGAAGTAGTGCTTAGACAGTATAAAACTACAACTTTCCCTTCTGTTGATAAAGGGCGCAGCCATCTTGGATTCTGAACTTGAGATCCTCTGTGTTGCTCCGAGATATTTGATCTCCGAGATACGGGAGCGCGCATGTTGTCACTTCCGGCTTCAAAACTCGGAATCCGACTCGGAATGCGAGTTCCGAGGGCAAATGGAACGCAGCAAAACTGCCCGAAATGGGTTAACAGAAACATTTCATGGATTTTGAGTTAATTGCATTAAAATTTTTAACCAGATTAATCATGATGATGGATTAATCTTCGTTAACCTGTTAATTTTGACAGCCCTAGTTTTTATCCCAGATATCTGATCACCAAAGTCTTGGCTACATGAAGATGACTAAATGGTGTAGTTGCAACATTCAGTTGGATAAATAATCTAGAAAAAGGTAACTCATGCTACTATTTCTGGCTCCTTTCATTGAATATGTAGCAACTTTCATGTGTATGAATGAGCCATTGTCACCTGGCCACGTCCCTACCCCCCTTTTATGGCGCTGATGGGGATGTTTCTGGATCGCGTTTCCCCGTTGCGCTATTAATCAAATTACCATGCGAATGCGATTTGAATATGCGCTAATGCGGCTATTTAGAATGTGAATAGCAATCTTCGGGTGAGAACGGTACTACACGCCCCCGATGCAGGTAAAACAAAGTAAGGTGACATGGTTTACTTTTTTGCTGATTGAACCTAATTTTAAAAACTTTAATACTTCCGACAATAGACGTTTTGAAAAGAAGACAAATTATGGATGTATCCTGCGTTTTTTTCATGATTCTACATTAAGATTTCAGTGAGATATAAACTGAAATAGACGCAAAAAGTACGCTGCGTCGCTGACAATGCATCGTACCACGTAAGTCCGCAGTATCGTTACCTCTGTAGTTCGAACTATGGTTTCGGGAAACATCTGCATCATACTTACATAGTTCGAATGGTTTTGGGAAATGCACCCCAGTGGTCTGGCAGTGAAAGACACCCCCACTCCAAACTGCATGTTCACATAGCAGTTACAGCACTCACATTGTACTCATCCATCACCGCTTAATGCCAATTGGGGTCACAGGGGGGGACCAGAAGCTATCCCAGGAACAAGGGGCACAAGTGGGAACGAACCCTGGGCAGGCACCAACATAATATGTTCTCATAATAATCTCTAAGTAATTCACCGGAATTATCCTAAAACATACCCAGCAGCGGAGTAGAGGGTCACACATCTCCAAGGATGGGGGATTGAATCCAGCCCCCATCTGTGTGTGTGTTTGGTCAAATGTTCTTTCTGTCTAGCTTTCTATTGGATACTTTTATTTTCTCCCACTGTCTAAAAACCTGCTCCCTAATTGTCCATTGTGTTGCCTGTGTTGGACTGGCATTGCTTACAGGGTGTCTCCTACATTGTGCTTCACTCACCTGGAAGGAATACCCAGCAGCTGGAGAAAGCAAAGCCACATAACCAGCTCTGGGTAAAAGAAACGATTACCATAGTGAAACACACAGAGCCTCAGAGAGTCTGAATACTTTTCCCTTTCTTATTTGAAACACATTTGTTTATAAGTTTAACATCAGGGGATCACTATGAAGAGGATGTAACATCCACCCAAAAAGCCAGTTTCCCACCACACCTCCCAGTCCCCTCCCACTGACCCTTGTACCTCAATAGGAATAATAATTCTAACAACAATATAATCATAATAATATTCGTCATTGTCTTTTTAATCCATTTAGCACTAGTATTTAAATATGAAAAATAACAAAGGAAAAAATGTAAATGAAAAATATATGATTTCTGTTTTTGTTGTTGTTTTTCCCACCAGTGGTGACCTGTGTTGCTCCCTTCACTTCTCAGTAAGTCACAGGTGAGGAAAGTGTGAACTGCGGCTTTTCCTCTCCCTCCCCACAACCTCAAAGCAGATCTGAGACAGTGACCTGCCTCCATCCTCTGTGTGTGCATTTACCTCACTGCGTATACATGTGTCTTTCAGGACTTCATTGTTCCTTATTTAGTCTTTTGCTGGGACGTCTATTAACAGGGGGGCAAAAAGGTGTCGGGGGGAATACACCTGATTCAGCATGGAGTCCCTTTAAACTCGTTTGGCTGACTTTGCAATGAAGGTCTCCCTATAACTAGCTAACCCACCTGCAAACGTTCATGACGATATCATGTATAAGTGGGAGTCTAACACAGATTTGACTTCTGATGCTTTCCATACTAATGGAAATAATCACCATCTCCGTCTGTCTGTCCACTTCCCTGCATGTTACACTTGACAATGCTGATCAAGGATGTCAAGCTTCCGAATGACGTGATTTCAGCTGCAATCCTCAAAACAGTCTGGGAATTAGTCAGCGACAGACCATGGAATTCCCAAAGACCCCCAAATTCCTGCTCACATTTATCCCTTATTTGTCCTGTAAGCATGAAACGTGGCAGCTTGACACTATGCAGAAAGAGAGAATGTCACACAGCTTGGCTCTGTGTCCTGGAGTGACAGTATCAGGAGGGAGTCTGCTGACTAGGAAAGACTCTACACCGAGTCACCAGCAGAGCAGAGTGGTGGAGGACGATGATGCAGGTGGCGGAGGGGGTGCTCTAATTAGGGGAGACGTTGGGTCAGGAAATTGTCACTCAGACGCCATTGTCTTACCTCCCATGTACTGCTTCATGAGTGGCAACCTGAAATGGAGCTCCGTACAGCACGGCGGCAGGCCTGTATTAATGCTTCATGTTTTTTTTACCACCATAACCTCACAGGTTGTGCACTTAGTATCCTCCCTCTCATAGTTCAATATTTCTGCCCAGTCAGTGTGATATAGTACAAAATACTACAGAACGCCTCTGTGCATTTCTGCCTTAATCAGAAAAATTAATTGGAAAATTAAGATTTTATTAATTCTTATTAGTCAGGATAACAGTTTCCCAGTTCCTCTGGTGGCGATGAAATAGGGATGTTTCATTTGGGGAAACCCAGACCCCAGCTTCAGCACTCGGAGGGTGAATCAGGCAATGGCCAGGCTCATACTGTGGTCCTAAACCTGCACACACACGCACACAGTAAGCTAAACTCATCCCACAGCCCCCAGCTTCCAGTCCTGCTGCTCTCACGTCCAGCCATCCTTCTTAGCCAGACCCCCACAATGACCCAGCTCATCCCGCCAGCTCCAGGAGTGGCATGGGCCGCAGGCCGGGGTACGGGCAGTGTAGGTCTCGTGGAGTTCAATGGACCAACTGCCATGGACTCCACACACTCCCACTGAAGTTGGAGCTGCTCCTGGTATGGGCGGAGTCTGCTGCTCCATGGGCGGAGTGAAGCCTCAGCAGCTGCACAGGTGAGACAGGGCAGGAATCTTAAATCTCAAGCTCACAGCGTTTCCTACTGAAGGGGAGCCATCGTCCAGCGAGCCTGCCAGCATTGCAATCTAGGCGGCCCTATTTTGCAGCAGGTTACAAGTCTGAATGTTACAAAATCTAACCCCTCTTCATGCATTTTCCCCCCCGACTCCATTTGGGTTGGTAGGGGGGCAGAGGATGAGGGGGGCCCACCTGTCAGGGGCCCAGAGCCGCTATACAGCTTGCCATTGTTGAGGCGCATCTCCCTTACCAACCGGAGGGGCCGCAGAGCCCCCAGTGAAAGGCGTGTGGGGTGGCGGGGGCCTCCCAGGTTGGTGAGGGGACGGCGTCTAGGTGAAAGGGAGCTCTTCTTACAGAAAATGACATTCCGAAATTCCGTCAACATCTCCTGGCACACAGAAACCTGGGGGGGGGGGGGGCTACAGGGCAGGCAGAAAGGGAGGGGAACAGGTAGGTCACATTCCAGAAGAGCAGGAACACAGCAGAGCTTCAACAGCAACATCACAAAAAAAATGTCAAAGGAAAGGTCAAGCAAAAGGGCAGGACTATATATCACACGGGCAGAGAGGGGTCAGTGCCAGACAGACAGCCAAACAAAGCCCTCCCAAGACAAAACACAACACAGATGACATCCCCATGGGATAAATATTAGAAGAAAAACAATGGACAACACAGACAGTACCAGGGTCAGATATGTTCCTTAAACAGAATAGTCACCCGAGTGCACGCAAACACAGGCATGGATTCACACTGTCTGAACTGCCTACGTAGAATAAAATCACACAGCATAGTGACCAGATGAACATTTCTTCAGAAACAGAAAGAAGCACTTAAGAATCATCAGACTAAAAAGCTAGTAATTATAGCCATCTGACACACATTTTGCAGCTCTGACTGTATCTGTTTTTTCATGAGTTTCTTCCTTTGCTTTTTCTTTTAGCTTGGTACATCTCTGTCAACGAGCAAGTGTCAGCCTTTCTGTGACCTGGGGGCCGCTTTTCTGGGGGACACCATCCACTGAGGTACAGCCTGGCAGGTGACATCAGAAGATGTGAGCTTGAAAATATGCACCTGATGCATGGTGAGTGATTCAGGGAGCCACACTATGGAGGCAGACAGTAAATCACACAGAGATCGAAACGTATTCATGGGGGATGGGGTGATTATACACTAGCAATGAAAAACAAATTTACAGAATTGGGGTTTGGTATGGAAAAATACTGTCACAACACAATTATATTTAGCAGCAACCACACAACAGCAACTTCACACATCAAACCAATGCAATATAACAATAGTTTCCACAAACATCGTTGGTCACAAGCGAGCAGGATGTTGATGCAGTGCAAGAGGAACCAAATGCTGCAGCACATGAAACCAAGGCCCACAGGCCAACACTGGCGTCTCGCACTTAGGGATGGCGGAAGCCACAGCTTCACCCAGACTCTGAAGCACACAGTAGCCCCTCAGAGAGGCTCGCATGACAGCCTGCTCATGACGCAGGTCCTCTGGGTGTGGCAGGGCTGAGGCTAAGGGCGTACCTTGTCTGTGTCTGCTCATTCACACACACCACAGGAAATACATATTACCAGCCCACGCCCATAAATCCAAACACATACACTAAAGTAAGTATGCGCTACATGACCGAAGGTCACATGACTCAGTAACTAATATAAATAAATAAGGTGAAATGGGGCAACCTTGAGGAATTCCTAAATTGATCTTGAAGCTGGAACTGGTGCCGTTAGGGGTTATGAGACAGCTACTGACTTCCTGATACACCAACTAAATTCCTGAGTTTAGCTCCAAAACCAAAACACTCAAGTACCAAAAAGATACAACAGGTCCTTCACAGAGTCAAAGGATTTATAAAAGTCTAGGAAAAAAAGCAAACCATTATCTTCAGTTAGATTCATATATTCAGTGATGTCCATAAGCAGCCTTATATTGTTGTGGATTGGTCTTTCTTTTAAAAAGCTAGATTTTGTTTCTGCAATAAGATTTTTAATCTGTTTGAAGAAGGGCAGTGAAAATGTAAGTTAGTAGCCAAAAGCGACCCACCTGACATGTGGAGCAGCCATAGACGTTCACATCCCCGAGCGATGCCCCCAGTGAGATGTGTGACAGCAGTAGGTTGATCTCTGACCCCCTCACAAAGGCGTTAAGCATTTCTACCTTCGTCATGCACACATAGCGATGACCTCACACTTTCCCATAGACGTTAAAGGTGAAAAATGCTGAGGGTGACACACAGTAACCTGTCCGGGCTGCGGAGGGCACACTCTGGTGTGTCTGTGTCAAAACCTAATGAAATTTAGAGCACTGTAAATTGAAATATGCTGCATTTTGACAGACAAAGGACACCGTGCACTTGCACTAACACAAATAATTGTGCTTTTAGCTGAAATTTTGTCATTTTGTTTTTGTTTGCTGCTTTGTTACCATCTATACAAATGAGGTCCTGGAGTGTCCCTTTGCAATGCAACACAATGCATTCTGTGCAAGAATAGTGGGTATGGCAACACATATATTACAGTACAACATTTACATGTATTCATTTAGCAGACACTTTTATCCAAAGCGACTTCCAGTGAAGTACTATATCTACAGAGACAGTCCCCCTGGAGCAAGTTGGGGTCAAGGGCCTTGCTCAGGGGCACAATGGTGGCACCCCCTGGGAGTGAACTCACAATCTTCCGGTGTTCCTAATGGGAGCCCAGCCAGATTCCTAACTACTAGACCACCACCGTCCCCCTAGATCACCATCAAGCATTTTACAATGCTTGAAGCTGGAAAGTGAATGAAAACACACACCTGCCTGTAATTTCAGCTAAGCACCTATCTAGGAATTTATGTGGTTAGTGCCAATTTGCTATATGTACAAAAGGGGCCATCTTTGGATTGGCCTTTTTCATTGCCATTTCTCTTTAGCTAGTGAGACATGGATGCCGCAAGAGGCAGAGGAAGAGCAAGAAGACATCAACGGAGAGGAAGAGGAAGAACCATGGTTACTGATGAAATCAGAGCCACAGTAATTGACCATGTTGTAACTCATGGTCTGTCCCTGAGGGAAGCGGGTCTAAGAGTTCAGCCCCACCTGCCTAGATCCACAGTGGCATCAATTGTCAGGATTTTCAGGCAAAGCAACAGGTACTATACACTATTTAGAGCATTCTGACTGAAGGCATTTGATTGATGTGTATATTACTGTAGTGGTGTGATTTGAGGAAAGTCTCTGGGGAAAAAACTGCTGCATTGGTGCACGTTTGTCTTTACTGTAACCCACTACTGTAGCATTTAGCGTTTACCTCCCACAGGAGGGAGAGGAAGAACTTACCAGTATTTGTAATTGTGTGGGACGATGTGGCCTTTCATCATTCCCGCCAAGTCACAGAGTGGTTTATTACCCATCCCGTGATGATGTCATTATTCTTGCCACCATACTCTCCATTCCTCAACCCCATTGAAGATTTTTTTTCTGCATGGGGATGGAAAGTATATGACCATCGGTCAAATGATCAGATGTCGCTTTTAGATGCAATAGCTGCTGGGTGTATGAACATCCATGTGAAGGACATCCAGAGCTGGATAAGGCACTCAAAGAGATTTTTTCCTTGATGTATTGCAAGAGAAAATATTCAGTGTGATGTTGATGAAAATTTATAGTCAAATGCAGAGGACCGAATGGATTAGGCCAGGTCAACAGTATACTTGACTGTATACAGTGAAACTTTGCTATGAGGCATTTTTTTTTCTATTGAATGTAATGTACTTTCAGTAGGTGGTTGTAATGTGTTTTTCTTTTCCAGTGTATGGCACAGCTGAATTTATTTACTGTATTATTTGGTAGTATTACAATGTTTACTGCTTGCAATAAACATTGTGTGAAAATAAAGGATACAACAACACATCATATATATGCATTTTGCAGCGCTTCAAGTTGTTTGTGTTTTTTCATGCATTGTACCTTGTGTGATAAAGTCGTCTTGTGAGAGAGTGCGTGTGCTACAGTTTTGGCAGGATGAAGTGTGAAGTGTTTTGGTGATTTTAGCGCATTTTGCACCGAAAGGTAGCTGATATGCTCAGGTGCATGTTTGTAAAGTTCACAGTGTGAAGTGTTTTGAAAAAGTGGACATGGTATTGAGACAAATGTGAAAATGATTGGAAAAACTGTAAGAGAAACCGATTACTGCATCAGGTTCTGCAATTTTAATTTGATTTTCACATGTTTGTTTGAAGTTATCATCTACTTTGGGGATAGACCTGTAAAGTTGGCTGTAAATTAAAAAAAAATTCTGAGGAAATTAATTTGTCATCTGTAATTTCCCTATTGTTAACAAGGTTCAATAGCATTTTTTCCCTGTCTTCTTTTGTACGGCGGGGAAATTAGTCACACAGCACGTCTCTCAGCGGAAACAAAGGGTAACACTTCATGTCTCAGCCTCTCGCTGTGGTAGCATCGTGCATGTTTACACTAGCTGAATACATATATTTAGACAGTAACAGTAATTATAAAATTAAATACATTTTAAAATAAAGATTTCTTATTAATTATTTTAATATCATTAATAATTAACCATTAATACATTTAATTACAATAACATTTGAGGGGCATAGAGTAAGTAACAGGGTATCTGTTATTTTGTCCTACCATGTGATAATATCCTACCAGCATAAATATCTGCTCCCCTCTCTAAGGGTGGTACAGTAGGACATTATTATAGATGCAAACACTTCATAAATATCTGCTCCCCTCTCTCTTAAGGGTGGTAGGACATTATTATAGATGTAAACACTCCATAAATATCTGCTCCCCTCTCTGTTAAGGGTGGTAGGACATTATTATAGACGTAAACACTCCATAAATATCTGCTCCCCTCTATGTTAAGGGTGGTAGGACATTATTATAGACATAAACACTCTATAAATATCTGCTCCCCTCCATGTTTAGGGTGGTAGGACATTATTATAGACATAAAGACTCTATAAATATCTGCTCCCCTCCATGTTTAGGGTGGTAGGACATTATTAAAGATACAGAAATATAGATATAGTTATCTTTCATATTGTCATAGTTAATCTTTAAATATCCATGTTCTACCCTTTAGTGAATGTATCTGAGTATCCTAACCCATCCTTACTCATTAGACCAGCAGGTCCATTTCATATTTAAATCATTTGGGAATGCAAATATGTCACATTCGGCAGGCAGGCGAGCCGGGAAGCAGGTGAGATGAGCCGGATAGACCGGTAAATGGGTTTTAATGGTCACTAAAGGACAGACAGGCACGAACATCCGGACAATACAATGACAGATCTGCGAGACAGTGGGAGACACGGACTAATATACACCAGACAAGTCAAAAGGAACAGGAAACAGGTGATGACAATCAGGGATTAACATGAGGTAACGAGGTGGGCGTGGCACACACGAGGATCGGACGGAGCTGGGCGTGACAGAACCCCCCCCAGCACACCGGGCGCACCCGAGGGGAGGCGACGGACGAGACGAGGGAACAGGACCTGACAAAAACCAAGACATCACCGGGGCGCAGGAAACAGAACAGAAACACAAATCAAGCAGAGGGGCAGAAACCAAGACAAAACCTGACAAAGGACTGGGAACGCGGACAGACAGAACAGGAAGGGAGACACAGGGGAAACACCCACAGGAGGAACAAAAGGAACAGGAGGAGAAGGAGCAGGAACAGGAGGGACAAAGGGACGAGGAGCAGACCAGGGAGACCAGAAAGGAAGGGACAGAGGACAAAGGGGAGCCTGAGGGAGCCCAGACGGGCGGCGGCCGGAGGGGCCGCAGGCGAGATGGAGGCAGGAGCCGCAGGGGACCACACAGGGGCCAAGGAAACGGGTTGAGGGAGTGACAGAGGGGACACGGAGGGAGCCGGAGGGAACACCGGCGCAGGCAGGCAGGAGGGGGAAGCCGTGGCAGGCGAAGGCATAGCTGGAGCCGGGGAAGGCACTGTCCGATGCCAAGCCGAAGCAGGGGGGCCCGGAGGCGCCCGACACGCAGCCGGAGGCAGGACCGAAGACTGGCACCGGGGGGGACCTGGAGGCGACCACCGAGCCGGCGCCGCAGGACCCGCAGGCAGCCACCAAGCCACGGCCAGGGGACGCACGGGCAAGCCAGGGGGCAGGGCAGGTGGGACCCGGGCACGACGTTTGTGTCCCCTCCCCTTACGGGACACAGAAATGCGGGGTCCTGGGGGGTGTCGGCCTCGCTGGGGCAAGGGCGATGGAGTCACAAGGGAGGTCCCCGAGGGGTCCCACTCAAGCTCCTCCTCCTCCAAGGAGGAAGAACTGTCTGGGACCTCCTCGGGGACTGGGACCAGTGCAGGGGGGACAGGAGTCATGGCCTCCAGTGAGGTAGCAGGTGGTGCGGCCGGAACCGCGGGTGTAGCGGCAGGCAGGATGGGCGAGCCGGGCTGGACAGGCGGGACGGGCTGGACAGGCAGGAAGGGCTGGATGGACAGGATGGGCGGGCTGGACAGGCAGGGCCGCGGGCAGAGTGGCGGCAGCAGGGGGTGCCTCAGCGGGCACCTCGGGCATGCAGCCAGCAGGGGGTGCCTCAGCGGGAACCCCGGGCGTGCGGCCAGCAGTGGGCGCCACAGCGGGCACCTCGGGCATGCAGCCAGCAGGGGGCGCCTCCAACACGTGGCCAGCAGGGGGCGCCTCAGCAGGCACCTCGGACGGTGCCGCAGGCAGAGCGGTGGCAGCAGCCGGGAGGTCTGGAGCAGGCAGGTCTGGAGCAGGCGTTGCCCCTTTAAGGGCCTTGGAGACCCGGGGAACAGCGTCCCTTCCCACCTGTATCCCTCCTTGGCCCAGGCATTCTGCTCGTCGGCGGAGCTGGCAGCGGGAGCGACCTCCTGGATGATCGGGAAGTCCCCGTGCCCACTGGCAGGGATGAAAGCGGGGCGAAGAGAGCAAGCCCCCACGAAGATAGTTGGGGCTTCTTCCTTTCCTTTTTCCCTGTGCCTCTTCTTCTTTCGCTGGCTGGGGCAGGTCGGTAAAGGCGGGGTTGCCTCTGAGAAGGAGAGCGGCGACTGCCACTTCTCCTCCCATTCGCTGACGAGCTGCTGCAAAAGCACGCGCACTTCCGCCATTGCGTGCGCTTCTGTGCGTGGGGTTACCTCCTGTAGTAGGGTCCAGCTCTTCTCTGCCAGGGCGAGTAAGCCAGGATCCTCTCAGATCTCTGGCAGCTTTCGCCAGTAACACACCTCGTGCAGTAGGACGAGCCATAGGTCCTCGTCCTGCCGCGGTGAGTCTTTGGGGAGATCTGTCATTATGTCACGTTCGGCAGGCAGGCGAGCCGGGAAGCAGGCAAGATCAGCCGAATAGACGGGTAAACGAGTTTTAATGGTCACTAAAGGACAGACAGGCACGAAGCTGGGCGTGACAGAATATTTTATATAAGATGACCACTGTGTACAGCCCTATTATTCAAATCACGGTCCTCGAGGTCCAAGCACTGCTGGTTTTCCAGGCTTCCTTTACCTGTGAGCCAGATGTGAAGCCTCTGACCATTCAGAATCAGTAATTATTAAACTACCTGGGAGAACTGAAAACAAGGCCTGGATTTGGAATCAAGGTCCAGATTTGAAGAGGCCTGTGGCCTGTACTACGAAGCGCGGTTACTGGCTTATCGGGGTAATTGTCGGATTTAAGGTACCACAGTTTAAATGGACTTCGTATTCGCTCACTTACATTTTGCCAAGACTACCTTAAATTCAACAAGTTACCCCGGTAAGCCAGTAACCACGCTTCGTAGTATAGGCCCCTGGTGTAGAGTATAGAATACACTGCATATAAATAAATAAATAAATAAAAATATATCCTTAAAAACAAACAGCAATAAATGAATCACACATGTTTTACTAATTAAGTTGTTATTTACTTAATTGGAATAATGTTTTTTTTTGTCCAATCACAATGTCCCCACTAGCTTCATTAGTTACACAGCACCTGAAAACAGAGGAAATTTAATAATGTTACACAAAGCAGCACATACTTGTAAAAGAGAAAATATAAAATAACCCATGATTCTTCAGAAAACTGATATTTTCAAAAATGGTAACAGAAAGGATAATATATTCATGCGTGTTCCAATATAATGTGTCTTGGGATAAAATGTAGTCTTTGCATAGAGAAGTCACAACATGACTTTCAGCACTAAAAATTAAGTAAATTCCGTTTTTATCGATTAATACATTTTGTTTTCATTACGTTTCACATATAATGTATCTATAACCAGGGTCCAAGTGCAGTATTACATTGTTAATGCAAACATTATGCTCGGATCATTAGATTTTTCGTGAGTAAAAACGTGTACATGAAATAGAAATCTTATTTATTTATTTTTATTAACAGATAATAAGAATGCGATTTTACATGTTTCAGAATAAAAGATGAACAGTTATCATAGAGACGTAAACTGTTATGCAAACCAGTACAGCCGCTCCCTACGCAATCTGCGCAGGGCACCAACTCCCAGGGTGGCACCATCCCAGCTGCTCAAAAAAAACCGTTTTTATATATTAGAATAATAAATTAATATTAATAATATACACTCACCTAAAGGATTATTAGGAACACCATACTAATACGGTGTTTGACCCCCTTTCGCCTTCAGAACTGCCTTAATTCTACGTGGCTTTGATTCAACAAGGTGCTGAAAGCATTCTTTAGAAATGTTGGCCCATATTGATAGGATAGCATCTTGCAGTTGATGGAGATTTGTGGGATGCACATCCAGGGCACGAAGCTCCCGTTCCACCACATCCCAAAGATGCTCTATTGGGTTGAGATCTGGTGACTGTGGGGGGGCATTTTAGTACAGTGAACTCATTGTCATGTTCAAGAAACCAGTTTGAAATGATTCGAGCTTTGTGACATGGTGCATTATCCTGCTGGAAGTAGCCATCAGAGGATGGGTACATGGTGGTCATAAAGGGATGGACATGGTCAGAAACAATGCTCAGGTAGGCCGTGGCATTTAAACGATGCCCAATTGGCACTAAGGGGCCTAAAGTGTGCCAAGAAAACATCCCCCACACCATTACACCACCACCAGCAGCCTGCACAGTGGTAACAAGGCATGATGGATCCATGTTCTCATTCTGTTTACGCCAAATTCTGACTCTACCATTTGAATGTCTCAACAGAAATCGAGACTCATCAGACCAGGCAACATTTTTCCAGTCTTCAACTGTCCAATTTTGGTGAGCTCGTGCAAATTGTAGCCTCTTTTTCCTATTTGTAGTGGAGATGAGTGGTACCCGGTGGGGTCTTCTGCTGTTGTAGCCCATCCGCCTCAAGGTGGTGCGTGTTGTGGCTTCACAAATGCTTTGCTGCATACCTCGGTTGTAACGAGTGTTTATTTCACTCAAAGTTGCTCTTCTATCAGCTTGAATCAGTCGGCCCATTCTCCTCTGACCTCTAGTATCAACAAGGCATTTTCACCCACAGGACTGCCGCATACTGGATGTTTTTCCCTTTGCACACCATTCTTTGTAAACCCTAGAAATGGTTGTGCGTGACAATCCCACGTAACTGAGCAGATTGTGAAATACTCAGACCGGCCCATCTGGCACCAACAACCATGCCACGCTCAAAATTGCTTAAATCACCTTTCTTTCCCATTCTGACATTCAGTTTGGAGTTCAGGAGATTGTCTTGACCAGGACCACACCCCTAAATTCATTGAAGCAACTGCCATGTGATTTGTTGATTAGATAATTGCATTAATGAGAAATTGAACAGGTGTTCCTAATAATCCTGTAGGTGAGTGTACATATACAAATAAACAAAAATATACAAGTTGTACCCAAATCTCTGGATTGCTCTGCGCATAGCAGTGACGCTCCCTGTAACTGTTGCCTCTGCTGAGCGAAGTTTTTCTAAAATTAAGCTCATCAAAACGTACTTGCGCTCATCTATGGCACAAGAGCGCATGAGTGGTCTGGCAATTGTCAGCATCAACTCTGAATTAGCAAAGGCTTTATCATATGAAGAGCTCATTTACGACTTTGCCTCAAGAAAAAGCAGAAGTGTGCCTTTGTAAATTTTGAACTTTGGGAAGCTCCAGCAGATGACAGTGTTGATTTTATTTCAGTTTATTATTGTTTATTTTATTTATTATAAATGTTTTATTCAAAGTGTAATTTTAGTTTGTATTTTTTGCTGTAGAGCTACAATTGTAATTTATAAATGATACAATTTATTTATGTATTTACTTTTATTTGAATAAAGTTCTATTTTGGCCCCTATAGTAGGTGTTTTTTTTATTATTTTATTTTTACTTCCGTAATATTTGGGGGAGGGGGCACAAAAGTAAATTTCTGCTTAGGGCACCCATTTGGCCAGCAGCGGCCCTGATGCAAACTATGGATAATGCAAACCCTGAGTTACATTCGCACACAGCCAAGTTTTAAAGCAGCGTGAAGATCACGCGGATGCTTTGCAGGCAAGAGTGTATTCAAACTGCACATGCACATGGTAAGTCGAAAATGTATGACACTCAAACACGCGCACACACACATACAGTGAGGTCAATAAGTATTTGATCACCCTGTGATTTTGCAAGTTATCTTACTTAGAAGTCATGGAGGGGTCTACAATTTTCAGCATACAGTAGGTGCATTTCCACTGTGAGAGACAGAATCTAAAAAGAAAAATCCGGAAATCACATTGTATGATTTTTGAACAATTTATTTGTGAATTACTGTGTCAAATAAGTATTTGATCACTTGAGTCAAAAAAAAATAAATATTTGGTACAGAAGCCTTTGTTAACAATTACAGAGGTCAAACGGTTCCTGTAGTTCTTCACCAGGTTTGCACACACTGCAGGAGGGATTTTGGCCCACTCCTCCATACAGATCTTCTCTAGATCTGTCAGGTTTCGGGGCTGTCGCTGGGCAACGCAGAGTTTCAGTTCCCTCCAAAGATTTTGTATTGGATTTAGGTCTGGAGACTGGCTAGGCCACTCCAGAACCTTGATATGCTTCTTACGGAGCCACTCCTTGGTTTTCCTGGCTGTGTGCTTTGGGTCATTGTCATGTTGGAAGACCCAGCCACGACCCATCTTTAATGCTCTGACTAAGGGAAGGAGGTTTTTGCCCAATATGTCACAATACATGGCCCCGTTCATCCTCTCCTTAATACAGTGCAGTCGTCCTGTCCCCTGTGCAGAAAAACACCCCCAGAGCATGATGCTTCCAGCCCCATTCTTCACTGTAAGTATGGTATTATTGGGATGATACTCATCATTCTTCTTCCTCCAAACACGGCGAATGGAGTTAAGACCAAAAAGTTCTACTTTGGTCTCATCTGACCACAAGACTTTCTCCCATGACTCCTCTGAATCATCCAGATGGTCCCTGGCAAACTTCAGACGGGCCTGGACATGGGCTGACTTAAGCAGGGGAACCTTCCGTGCGATGCAAGATTTTAAACCATGACGTCTTAGTGTATTACTGATAGTAGCCTTGGAAATGATGGTCCCAGCTCTCTTCACAGCATTGACCAGCTCCTCCCATGTAGCTCTGGGCTGATTCTTCACCATTCTTAGCATCATTGAAACCCCACGAGGAGAGATCTTCCGTGGGGCCCCAGTATGAGGGACATTGACAGTCATCATTAGCCTCTTCCATTTTCTGACAATTGCTCCAACAGTTGTTCTTTTTTCACCAAGCTGCTTGACAATTGCCCTGTAGCCCTTTCCAGCTTTGTGAAGGTCTATAATTTTGTCTCTTGTGTCTTTTGACAGCTCTTTGGTTTTGCCCATGTTGCTACTTAGACTTTGGCTGATTGTGGGGTGCACAGGTGTCTTTATGACAGCTAATGACCTCAAACAGGTGCTACTAATTTAGAATCATGAGGAGAGTGTAGCTGGACTATTTAAAAGCAAAATAACAGGTCTTTGAGGGTCAGAAATCTGGCTGATAAGCAAGTGATCAAATACTTATTTGACACAGTAATTCACAAGTAAATTGTTAAAAAATCATACAATGTGATTTCTGGATTTTTCTTTTTAGATTCTGTCTCTCACAGTGGAAATGTACCTATGCTGAAAATTGTAGACCCCCCCATGATTTCTAAGTAAGAGAACTTGCAAAATCACAGGGTGATCAAATACTTATTGACCTCACTGTGTGTGTGTGTGTGTGTGTGTGTGTGTGTGTGTGTGTGTGTGTATATATATATATATATATATATATATATATATATATATATATAAACTAAAAATGCGATAAAACATAAAACTAACCTTGTTTATTCTTCGAAAAGCAGACTCGAAAGCAGCAGATATTTTTGGGCGTGTGTTAAGTAGCGAACGAGCATGCACAGTTAACTCTGGTAGGACATTTTCATGGGTAGGAAAGAATTTCAGAACACCTGTTACCAATAAATTGGTTTTGCATTATTTCTTACGGGGAAAATTTGACCAGAACTCGAACTTTTTAGGATTCAAACCCAAGTTCTGAATGGATTAAGTTCGAGTTCCGAGGTACCACTGTAATTTTTTCCACCTCCTCAATCCATTTAGCACTAGATCTGATAAATGCCCTTTGTGCTTTTTGAATGTACATTTCATCTAGTTTGTACTGAAGCATGGGAGTCGCCGTCATTAAATCTGAGGGGGACGTGTCCCCCTCACATTTCATAATTATTCGTTTGGACCCCCCCCCCCCACACACACACACGTTTAACATATAAATATTAGTTTTATGCCAGTGTGTAATATGGGCCAGATGATATAGCATATCAATATGGGCCAACATTTCTAAAGAATGCTTTCAGCACCTTGTTGAATCAATGCCACGTAGAATTAAGGCAGTTCTGAAGGCGAAAGGGGGTCAAACACCGTATTAGTATGGTGCTTCTGACGCCCCTGGACTGAAGGTTTATTATTTTCTGTCTATCATCTTCAGTAGGGTTAGGTATATTGCCCTATATATTTCATTGTTTTATGATGTCTAATTCATGTCTTTCAAGGTCACTTTAAACTTTTTTACTGAATGAAATGGCAAACTGGTGTATTTTATATTATTGACCAGTGTTGTTAGTTCTTCAGAGTTCATGATCTCTGTAATCAGTGATTAAATTTTTTGGCAGTAATCGTTATTTTTAAGCAGACTGGAATTAAACTTCCAGTATTTGTTTACATGAATTCATCTATTTTTAGGTTTAATGTACAGATAGATAACACTATGATTGGTTAGTGGAGCAACAGAAATATCAGAACTGATTTCCTAACATAGCAAGTGTCCTGTAATTAACCAATGGTCAATTCTCGATTTTAGGTTTTGATTTGAGCTGAACCATGTTTATTTAAGAATTCCTGGATTAAAGTGTCTCCACGCATAAGTTAGATTTTGTTCATTGCAATGGTTAGAAAATGTGGTGTTGGGGTGGCTTGCATAATATCTGGAGGGAGACTTAAATCGTCTTTGACTAAGTTAAGGTCGCACCCAATTATAACTTTGTCAGTCAAATGTGATCATTTAAGAAGGTCCAGGTGTAAGGAGATTTGTTCAAACAATTCTTTGTTATATCTGCTGTTATTGTAGCCATAGACATTGAATAATATGACAGTGCACATCCGCTATATGGGATACAATCTGACCAGGGAAATTTTCAGGAGGATGGCGACCCCTGCTGATCGTGAGGTGCCATGACTGAAATAAGCTTCATCTCCCCGTAGTTTAGACCAGAATATAACATCTTCAATTTTGGAATGAGATTCTTGTAGCAAAATAATATTAGCCTTTACAGAATAAAAATAAGCTTTTTCTTTTCGTCATGTACCTTAGACCTCTTGCATCAACAAAAATAAGAGATATCTTTTTTAACTGAAACGTGTTACATGAAACACAGATAAGGAAATAGAATTATTTTGAACAGTTATTGAACAGGAGTAAATGTGTTGTCTCATAAAGGTGTGTTTGTAGTAGTAAAACCCTGAAAATGTTGTTTCTCATATTCAAAACTCACTTGTAGGTAAGAATCAATGACCCAAGACAGCAGGCTATGGTGTGACTCTCTGTCCATTAATGAAGGCACAGGGACCTTGGAACGCAGTCTTAAGACCTGCCTTCCTTGCCTGCTCCACTTTGACTGTTTTTCTGAGATTAGATATGGTTAGCGTTTTATGCTTTAGCTCTGTTTTTAATTCATCCTCCATGTTTCGAAGAATTTTAATCGTTGCCAGGATTGCAGCGTTGGAGACATATCCAGCATGGGAGCCAGCAGATGTATTCTCCTCTCTTTTTCTGCGGTATGGGCAGCTTGGAAGGCAATGTGAATATGTTTTTGGTACCTTTGGTGTTCGTCTCCATATTTACCGGTTTGCAGTGGTCATCTGTTAAAAGTGCCTTAGCTCTAGCATTAGCTTTGGACATGTTTACTTGTGCTTTGAATACAGCTGTGAGAAGAGAAGGCTGGAATCACTTACTGATTTCTGGACACTTTCACTAGATGTTATAGCCGACAAAGAGAAGTTCTTATGAGTATTAAGTTCAGATCATTCTACTTTCAGGGCTTTGCTACTCGGAGCCATTTATACCGTGTCTGTTCCCTCCGCCATCTTGCTAGAATCGATTTACACGTTTTATGCTTAAGCTTTCATTATAAGAAATGTGGGCTGCTATAGTTTTAAAAAGTTACCAGTGCTGTATGCAGTGGGATGTTGAACAGAAATATAAAATGAATTAGTGAGTCAAGTTATGTAACCTCCACTGTAAAATTCTCATGTAATATCTCATAATTTTTACGGAAGAAAACTGGCACTTGTGGTTGCCAGAATAATTTTGTAAAAAATAGTCAAACCGTAATCATCATTACAGAACAATGTGTAAATTTAACAGCATAAAAATCTATAAAGAATAGTTTAAATCAGGAAATTCAACATTGTAATTCTACTGAATTAGCATGATAATTACGCTATTAAGCCAATTCTTTCAGTAAGATTTACATCCAGTTATCACTTATTATACAGTACATTGAATCCCATTCAGTTTCACTGAAAAATACCAAGCAAACATTAGTGGAGTAAAAAATTGTCATTGTTGACACACCATAACAAAATGTGTCTGCTGCATAGCAGAGAACAGCTATTATTTATCACTGATGGGGATTCGAACTAGCAAGGTATGTTAGAGGGTACAGTATGTTGTGGATATTTGTCTCTACTACATTTTATCTCTAGTAATTTTTTGGTGGCATTAATGGCTGTATGCGACCTGACTCCATGCCTTTAGTACTCTTGGGGTTCTTGTTGGTCCAGAACGTTTTTCTTTGATGTATGCAGTGCATCAGGGTTATTCAGAGCTGGTCTTAATGCGTTTGCCTAGTTCATCTGGCTTTAAGCTAGTTGTGGTGAGGTACTGTACTTGCAGTAATGGATAACCAATACTGCTTCTCTTAGCTGTTGGTCAGCCAAAAACTTTCCCCCAGGCAGGAATCTTCAAGAAGCCACACAGATTAGACTCTGGTAGGCCAAAACAGCCAAAAAATGCAATTTAGTATTATTTTAGTCAAGGCCCATACTCACAAAGCATTTCATCTTACCCCTAAGAGTACTCCTAAATCACTCTAAAAGTTTTTAACTAAGAGTTTTTTCCTATACTGTAATCTATTCACAAAGTGGCTGAGAACAACTTTTAGTTAGGAAAAAACTGTGGTAATTATTTTTTATTATTATTATTACTTTACTTTGATAAGCTTACTTTGCTGCTTACTTTTGCTGCTTGTTCCCGATCTCCTGGTTTTCGATCCTGCCTGTACGACTACATCTCTGCCCGCTCCCAGTCTATGTTCTATCTGCACAAGTAATTAAAGGCTCTGTGAGAAATCCCTCTGTTGGTCCGAGCGGGTTTGTGACAGAATACCTCGCCAGCAACATGGACCCCAAGGAGCTACAAGCCCAGCTCCAAGATTCCCTGCAACAAATTGTGCAACTCACTGATGTTGTTGGTGAGATTCAGGAAGGGATGGCCACCGCTCTCCCGCTTCCCACCACTCCTCCGCGACGTACTTCTCTCACCGGCATGCCGGTTGCCATGCCGAACAGATATGATGGTGATCCTGAATCCTGCAGGGCTTTTCTTATGCAGTGCGGGCTCTATATTGACCATCATCAGGAGCAGTTCCAGAGCGACGAAGACCGGGTCGACTTCGTTGTTTCTCTGCTGAGCGGCCGTTCCCTGGATTGGGCAACCGCCCTCTGAACTGACCGCAGCCCACTCCTCCGGTCTTCCAGAGCATTCCAGAACGCATTTTCAGAAGTGTTCGATCATCCAGCAGTGGGGCATAGTCGAGGCGATCTGCTGTGCGAACTATACCAGGGAAATAGAACAGCCACCGACTTTTCCCTGAAGCTTCGCACCCTCACAGCCGAGCCAGACTGCCTGGAGGTTTTATGCAGATGAGCACTCAACCCGGAACTACAGGCAAAGATCACATGCCGGGGAGCTGCCCGCTTGTTTGAAGAATATGTCCAGCTTTCAATAACGCTGGATAACATTGTCCGGGCAAGACGCTGCCCGGCTCAGAGGTCTAACTCGCATCGCCCTCTTGCATCACCGCGACCAATCAAGCCTGAACCCATGCAGATCGGATGCACACTATTGTCGCAAACCGAGCACCTCCGTCGTCTCTAGCAGCAGCTCTGCCTGTACTGCGGAGAGGTGGAGCATGTTCAATAGATTTTCTCAACGCGACCAGCCTGGATGTCCCCGAGTTCGATACACGTAAGGGTTTTTTCGCTGCCTATGGTTACCCGTACTCAGATGTCTGTCCCTTTTTCCTTGTGTTGGGAGAATGTACAGGCCACTGGACACGCCCTCCTGGATTCAGGGGCCGCCGGCAACTTTATGAACATCCATTATACCACTGAACATCAGGTACCTTTGGAGCCTCTCCCAACTCCGCTTATAGTGAGAGGAGTCGATGGATCTCCCTTATCCTCTGGTCAGGTGACCCATTGTTAAGCTTTCTGATAATCCCCTCAGTGCATGACCATGTCATACTTGGACACCCTTGGTTTCGACTGCATAACCCCCAGATAAACTGGAAGGTAGGAGAAATTCAATCCTGGTCTGGGGAATGTATTTCCAAGTGCCTAACCCTGCCGTGTAGAGTTTCTTCTGTTGAAAGTCCGCAACCCGATGACGTGTCTATCATACCTCCTTAGTATAAGGACTTCCAAGATGTCTTCAGCAAAGCCCAGGCATTTGGGCTCCCGCCTCATTGCTGGTCGGACTGTTCCATCAAACTGGTGGAGGAGTCAGTCCTTCCTAAAGGACGTATTTACCCTCTTGCACAACCCGAGGAGGAGGCCATGCAGAATTATATCAGAGAGGCCCTACATCAAGGTATTATTCATCCTTCTACCTCCCCCATTTCTGCTGGGTTTTTCTTTGTCAAGAAGAAGGATGCTTACTGCGTCCCTGTATAGATTACCGGGCATTGAATTCAATCACCAAGAAACGCCGAGAGCCCCTTCCACTCATCCCCTCTGCATTAGAACAACTGCGATCAGCTCGGATCTTTACTAAATTAGACCTGCGGAGCGGGTACAGTGTAATCTGAATCCGAGAGAGAAATGAGTGGAAGACCTCGTTTATCACCACAACTGGCTAGTATGAATACCTCGTGATGCACTATGGGCTAGCTAACAGTCCGTCGATATTTCAATCCTTCATCGGGGAGGTTCTGGGGGACATGTTGAATCGCTTTGACATGGCCTATATAGATGACCATCAGTTATATGTTAAAGGAGAGAAATGTGAGTTTCATTGCACCTCAGTGAAATTCTTAGGTTATCGGATACGGCCAGGGGGGATAGAAATGGATGATGATAAGGAGAAAGCAGTGTGTGAATGGCCTCTGCCCCGCACTATCAAACACCTACAATGCTTCCTGAGCCCCTTACGGACCTTCTCAAGGTCCAAGGCTGCGGTGGATACCCTCCGCTATTTCCACATTCCAGCTACTGATGCACCTGTTCTGCTCAGCCCCAATTCTGCGACAACCCGACCCTTTGTTACCCTTTCTAGCAGAGACCGATGCTTCAGAGGTGGGGGTTGGAGCCCTCTTGTCCCAACAGAACCCCGATTCAGGTAAAACCCATCCGTGTGCCTACTTTTCCCAGAAACTCTCCCCAGCTGAGGGTAATTACAATATTGGGAACCGAGAGCTTTTGGCTATTGTTACGTGCCGTTGTTTTTACTCCGCCTCCACGTCCGAACTCCGCCCACGACCGTGCCCGCTAGACCTGCCCTGGCTCCACCCCCACCTCCGGGCCCCGCCTTCGATTCCTGCTCGACCCCGTCACTTCCGTCCGGAGAGGGATAAGAGCCAGACGGAGAAACACTTCGCTAGCTTAGCTCATTGTTTGATTATTTGTTGGATTGCTTTATTTGGTTTGATTATTTGTGTATGACTTTTGATTTCCTTGACTACCGATTCTTTGCCTTACCCCTTTCTGTACTTTCGCCCGGTCTGCTTGATTTTCTGGTTATCGATCTTTTGCTTGCTTTTGGTTTACGTCTTCGCGCGCCCCTCTCACTTTGACGCTTTACTGTGTGTATGTTTTGTGTGATTGTTTGGTGCTTAGGGAGTGATTGCCGGTTTTGTTTGGAAGTTTTTGTGACTGTTTTTGGATAGGGAGTTAGGAGTATCACTTGTTGTTTGGTTTTACACTTAGTTAAGCTAGAATTGGGTTGTGTTGGACAAGTGGGTTTTTGTTTCTTATTTTGGCGATAATCACTCCTGAGTCTTTCTGCACTAAACCATTTGTTCTGTGTCTGTCTTGCGTGAATAAAATATAAAAAACTATAAAAATATCCCCTTTGTCCACGTGTGTTCCCTTGTACACCACACCCTGTGTTCCCCTCGTTCCCCTTTCCCCATTCCCTTCCTCTGTTACACCCTAACCCCTAGACAGGGTCGTAACAGAATTGGGGGCTCGTCCGGGATATTCCTGTCTGGGATATCTTCGTTCCTCTGTGTTGTCCTTCTGTGTACTTTCGGTTTTGCTTGGCGGATTGATTGTAGTGGGGATAGTTGGTGTACTTGGGATTGCAGTATGGCTACCTTTGACCTGCTCGAGTTTACCCTGAACCCCACGCAGGAACACTTTGAATCTTGCAGGAAAGCTGACCTAGTAGCCATTGCGGGGTTTTTCAACGTTAGGATTCCGATCTGTGCGTCGAAGCAGGAAATTAAGCAGGTCCTGCACGACGAATTAGTCATGCAAGGTATTCTGCCCGAGCCAGGTGAACTTTCGGGTGTTGCACCTTGCCCACACCGGTCTCCTGCGTCGGCGGAAGCAGAAGGCCCGGTGCCAGGGGTTCGCATGGATCCCGGAAGTCCCGGCTCGTCTAAGGAGGAGATTCTCCTCACAATTCGACTCCGAGAAACCGAACTGGAGATTAAGAAACAGGACTGCCAAGCCCAAATCTTACGAATTAGGGCTTTGGAGTTGGAGGCAGAACGGGATGCTAACATGCAAAGGGCGAGGGCAGGTCCAAAACCGCCTGTTCCTCACCCTCGTAAGGTAAGCTCGCCCCTTGATGCCGACCGCTCCACTGCTCGTGCCGGTGTAGGTTCACTGGACGAGAGTGTGCGTCCTAATGCTCCATCTCCCCCGGTTCCTACTCGATCCCCTGAAAGGGAAACTACTGGCTTTGATGTAAGCCGTCACATTGGACTTGTGCCCATTTTTAGGGAAAATGAGGTAGACGCTTACTTCCCCATCTTCGAACGCATTGCGACCACCTTGAATTGGCCCCGGCATCTTTGGTCGTTGCTACTGCAGTGCAAGCTTGTGGGGAAGGCTCAAGAGGTCTGTTCAGCCCTTGGTTTAGAGCAAAGTCTCGACTATGACATTGTGAAGGCTACAGTTTTGAGAGCTTACGAACTAGTGCCTGAAGCATATCGGCAGAATTTCAGGAAGCTTTGTAAATCCGCCTCGCAAACCCACGTGGAATTCGCTCGGGAAAAGTCACTCCTCTTTGATAAATGGTGTACCGCTAGTGGTGTGACTAACTTCGATCAGCTCAAGGAACTGCTTTTGTTAGAGGAGTTTAAAAATTGTTTGCCTGATCGTGTGGTTATTTACTTGAATGAACAGAAAGCTATGTCTCTTGCGGAAGCCGCTACCCTCGCCGATGAGTTTGTATTAACCCACAGAACTGTGTTTGTCCCTACTCCTTTGCCTCGTAAGCTCCATCCCAGACCGGTGCCGCCTCCTGCGAAGGTTGCCCCGATGGCCCCACCGGTAGAAACTAGAGAATGTTTTTATTGTCATGAAGTTGGTCACCTCATCTCTGTTTGTCCTGCGTTACGACGCAAGAACGCTCGTTCGAATGTGAAAAAGGTAATTGTGACAGATTGTGTTCCCGTCTCTGATGCCCCAATCTCACCTAACTCTGTTGAACCCTCCTTCCAGCCGTTTGTATTCCCTGGTTTTATTTCTCTGATGAACTCTGATGTGAAGTGCCCCATCACTATATTGCGGGACACTGGTGCTGCTCAGTCCTTCATTTTGGAATCTGTGTTGCCCTTTGATAACTCGTCTTATGCCGGTTCTGATGTGTTAGTTCAAGGTATTGAACTAGGAACCATGAGAGTGCCTCTCCACCAGGTTTGCTTAGAGACTAATGATTTTTCGGGTGTTGTGAAAGTTGCTGTTCGACCTCGACTTCCTGTTTCGGGTGTATCTTTTATTTTGGGGAATGACATTGCGGGAGGTAAGGTAGTTCCTCTACCTGAGGTAGCGTCAGAACCAGAGAGTGGCTCTGACAATTTAGAATTTGATTTCCCTGGTGCTTTTCCCGCTTGTGTCCTTACTCGTGCTCAAGCTAGACAACTAGCAGACATCGACCTGGCTGATTCCTTCATGGCTGAACGAAAGGTATCTATTCCGTCCCCATGTGCTAGTCCCCCACTTATAAAAGACCCAGAATTACCTCAAGCTATAGATGATGTGTGTACGCGAAAGGATTTGATCGCAGCTCAGGGAGCTGACCCGACTCTTAAGGAGTGTTTTGGTTCGGCCGTAGAGAAAGCGACCTTAGCAGACCATTCAGTGGCTTACTTTATTGATCGTGGTCTGTTGATGCGGAAGTGGACACCCCCTCAGACTACTTTGGATTGGGCTATTCTATTTCAGATAGTGGTTCCGTGTTCCCATAGAAACCAGGTACTAACTTTGGCCCATGACCACCCATGTTCTGGACATTTAGGTATTAGAAAGACGCTCGCTCGTGTAGTAAGATATTTCTATTGGCCTGGTATAAATTCAGAGGTTAAGAAATACTGTCAATCTTGTCATATTTGTCAGCTGGTAGGAAAACCAAATCAGGTAATTCCCCCTGCGCCCTTGCGTCCTATCCCCGCTATCGGAGAACCCTTCGAACATGTTGTTATTGATTGTGTGGGTCCTTTGCCTAGAACTCGTTCTGGATATGAATACATTTTTACCCTTATGTGTGCCTCTACTCGTTACCCGGAAGCGATACCAATTCGAAGTTTACGTACCAGAGGTGTGGTAAAAGCTCTAATTAAATTCTGTACCACCTTCGGGTTACCTAAATACGTCCAGTCTGACCAAGGTTCAAATTTTACGTCCCTGTTATTTTCCCAGGTGTTGCAGGAATTGAATATTCGACACCGGGTCTCCAGTGCCTATCACCCGGAGTCCCAAGGTGCTCTTGAGCGGTTTCACCAGACATTTAAAACAATGTTGCGGACTTTTTGTTTAGAAGCAGGAAAGGATTGGGATGAGGGAATCCCCCTACTCCTGTTTGCCATTCGGGATACCATACAGGAATCCACCGGATTCAGCCCAGCTGAGCTCGTGTTTGGACACACCGTGCGCGGACCTTTAAAGGTCCTCCAAGAACAGTGGTTGTCCCCTGATCCATCCCCTCAGAATAGGAACGTATCGATGTTTGCTAAGTCGTTACGTGAACGCCTTAGTGCGGCTCGGGAACTGGCCAAGCGTTCGCTATGGTCGTCGCAGAAGGAAATGAAGGCTCGGTTCGATGTGAAAGCTAAAGAGCGTACTTTCCAGGAGGGAGATCGGGTGTTGGTCCTTTTACCCCTGCCTGGTTCTTCTTTACAAGCGCGTTTCTCAGGTCCTTATAAAATAAAGGAAAAGCTTAGTCCTCTAAATTACGTCATCGAAACCCCAGATCGAAAGCGAAAAACCCGATTGTGTCATGTAAACATGTTAAAATCGTATGTTGATCGCACAGTCTCTGTCCCTTCGTCCGCTCCTGTTGTGCTCCCCTCTGCCCTCGTTAATGTGCCGGTGCGAGACTACTCGCCGGAAATCGATGGTTTACATCTTGGCAGGAATTGTTTGCCCTGTGCTCGTTTGCCCAATTCGGAAGCCCTTGAAACCCTTACGGAAAGACTTGATCATTTGCCCCGCGCCGCCAAATCAGATATTCAAGCCCTAATTCGTAGATTCCCCTCACTGTTCTCTGACACCCCTTCGCAGACCCCTGTTTTGGTTCACGACATTGACGTGGGAGACCATGTCCCCATCAAACAACACCCCTATCGTGTTAGTCCTAGGAAGCGGGTGCAGCTACAGAAAGAGACGGATTACCTATTAGAAACGGGTTTCGCTATCCCTAGTTCTAGCCCGTGGAGTTCCCCTTGCCTACTCGTTCCAAAACCTGATGGTACATTCCGTTTCTGTACGGATTATCGAAAAGTGAATGCTGTTACTAAACCAGACGCTTTTCCCCTTCCCCGAATGGAAGACTGTGTAGACCGCATTGGTTCCGCCAAATTTGTCACAAAACTCGACCTCCTGAAAGGTTACTGGCAGGTTCCATTGACCCCTCGTGCTTCGGAAATTTCTGCTTTCGTCACCCCAGACACCTTCATGCAGTACACAGTTATGTCATTCGGATTACGAAATGCCCCGGCTACGTTCCAACGGCTTATGACTAGAGTTCTGGGAGGTGTGCAAAATTGTGAAGCATACTTAGATGACGTAGTCGTGTACTCTGATTCGTGGGAGCATCATTTGGCAACGTTGGAACAAGTGTTTATGAGACTCAGGGATGCTTCCTTAGTATTAAATCTGGAGAAATGTGAGTTCGGTCAGGGCACGGTTACGTACCTTGGTAAGTTAGTGGGACGCGGAACAGTGAAGCCTGTCGACGCCAAGGTCCAGGCTATAACATCTTTCCCTATTCCCAAAACTAGAAAGGACCTTCGTCGCTTCCTAGGCATGGCAGGCTATTATCGTTGCTTTTGCCGAAACTTCTCCGATGTTGTGTTGCCCCTCACTAACTTACTTCGTAAGGACGCCCAAATGATTTGGTCTGCTGAGTGTCAGTCGGCTTTTGACGCGGTGAAATCGTTACTCTCCAGTTCCCCTGTATTAGCTACCCCTGACTTCGGGAAACCTTTCAAGTTAGAAGTTGATGCCAGTGGTACCGGTGCCGGCGCCGTCCTTCTCCAGGAGGATGATGCAGGTCTGGACCACCCTGTCTGCTATTGGTCGAAGAAATTTGTCAAACACCAATTGGCATATAGCACTATTGAGAAGGAAGCCCTCGCGTTATTACTTGCCCTACAGCAGTTCGAAGTATACGTAGGTGACAGTGTTCAGCCAGTGGTCGTGTTCACGGACCACAACCCCCTACTGTTTCTAAATAGGATGCGGAATAACAACCAACGTCTCATGCGCTGGTCTTTGATTATACAGGCTTTCAATTTGCAGATTCTCCACAAAAAAGGAACCAGCAACCTGGTGGCGGATGCCCTCTCACGTTCCTGTTAAATTTGTAATGTGTATTTGTAATGTGTAATTGTGTTAGAAATTATGAACCCTACGAGGTTCACACTTATGGGGGGGGGTGTTACGTGCCGTTGTTTTTACCCCGCCTCCACGTCCGAACTCCGCCCACGACCGTGCCCGCTAGACCTGCCCTGGCTCCACCCCCACCTCCGGGCCCCGCCTTCGATTCCTGCTCGACCCCGTCACTTCCGTCCGGAGAGGGATAAGAGCCGGACGGAGAAACACTTCGCTAGCTTAACTCATTGCTTGATTATTTGTTGGATTGCTTTATTTGGTTTGATTATTTGTGTATGACTTTTGATTTCCTTGACTACCGATTCTTTGCCTTACCCCTTTCTGTACTTTCGCCCGGTCTGCTTGATTTTCTGGTTATCGATCTTTTGCTTGCTTTTGGTTTACGTCTTCGCGCGCCCCTCTCACTTTGACGCTTTACTGTGTGTATGTTTTGTGTGATTGTTTGGTGCTTAGGGAGTGATTGCCGGTTTTGTTTGGAAGTTTTTGTGACTGTTTTTGGATAGGGAGTTAGGAGTATCACTTGTTGTTTGGTTTTACACTTAGTTAAGCTAGAATTGGGTTGTGTTGGACAAGTGGGTTTTTGTTTCTTATTTTGGCGATAATCACTCCTGAGTCTTTCTGCACTAAACCATTTGTTCTGTGTCTGTCTTGCGTGAATAAAATATAAAAAACTATAAAAATATCCCCTTTGTCCACGTGTGTTCCCTTGTACACCACACCCTGTGTTCCCCTCGTTCCCCTTTCCCCATTCCCTTCCTCTGTTACACCCTAACCCCTAGACAGGGTCGTAACACTATCAAACTAGCCCTAGTAGAGTAGAGACACTGGTTGGAGGGTGCTCTCCATCCTTTTCAGGTACACGGATCATCGCAACCTGGAGTACCTCCGCACAGCCAAACGACTGAATGCTCGTCAAGCCCGGTGGGCACTGTTCTTTACCCGTTTTGAGTTCCAGGTCAAGTATACAGTATTCCAGGATCCAAGAACCTCAAGGCAGACATACTATCTCACCAGTCCAATGCCCCCAAGGTCCCTGAGGAACCGGTCAGTATCCTGCCTCCCTCGTGTTTCGCCGGTCTGGTTACCTGGGACCTGGAGGAACAGTTAGAACATCTGGTGCAACAGCAATCACCTCCTGCCGAGTGTCCTCCGGATCGGAGGTATGTTCCTTCACAGCTCCGCAACAAGGTTCTTCAATGGGTCCATACATCTCTCGGTTCAGGTCATCCTGGAACGGCTGCGACCACCCGCCTCATCGCTCGCCGCTACTGGTGGCCAGGATGGAGATGAGAGGTACATTGCTATGTTCAATCTTGTCCAATCTGTGCCCAGAACAAAGCTCCATCCACTCCACCCTCTGGCCTCCTTCACTCACTCCCCATGCTCTCACCTGGGTTCTTGCCTCAGATATCTTGGATCCTGCCCTGCTCACCCAGTTCCACCCGGACAGGCCAGGTCTCCGTCCTGCGATGGGTCTCTTGGCCTCCAGGAGGCGGCCGTCGCGGGGGTATGTCATGCCCTGCTGGTGGACCAGCAATGGGAGGTGGCTGCCCCCAACCAATACCAGGATTCCACACTAGATAAAAGCCCGACAACACCACAGCCCGGTGCGAGGTATTGTTGCTGCAAAGATACATACTGAGTGTTCATTTCCCTGTGTCCCATATAGCTCCGTTCTGCTCTGCTTGCCCTGCCCGACTCTCCCTGCAACCCGTCTCAACCTCCCTCCTGCCCTTCCTCCCCTTGCGCCTTGTTTGTGTTTTCGGACGGACCCCCCGGTTATCAACCCTTTTGCCTGCGACCTCGACTACGGATCCGGATCCTGACCCTGGCCTGCATGACCACGTCTCTGCCTGCTCCCAGTCTCTGTTCTATCTGCACAGTTAAATAAAGGCTCTGTGAGCAATCCCTCTGTTGGTCCGAGCGGGTTTGTGAAATTTAATAAGGAGTAATGTTAATAAGGAATGTGTGACATATATCCTGCCTTTAAAATATATATTTTGAAAAGTACTTAATTTTTTTTCTTGCACCTCGAAAGGTCCCTCCAACTTGCAGGGAACAATGTGGGGGTTAGTGGCAGGATTTGTACTCCAGCCACCATTAACACTAAACGCAGTGGATTACTTGGGTTGTTACCGACATCTGGTGTAAATTTAATGTTAATAGCCCCATTAGAAATATATTTACTGGAAAAAATGTTGACGCGTTCAATACTTATTTTCCCTGCTGTATTGTGAGACTCAGATTAAGGCACTCTCTATGTGTCTTGTCTGTTGTCTCAGTGTATGGTCCAACTGCGGTGAATGATATCTTGGTGTGGGAGACATTTTATTCACAACTTGACTTAGGGCGCTTTTCCACCGCACAAAGTACGGTACTTTCGGTACAGTACTTTCGGTATGGTACTTTCGCTTTTCCATTGACTTCCAGTCGAGTACCAGTACCGAAATCTCGAGTACCGAAAGTGCCAAACCAGTTGGGGTACTTCTTTGGTACTTCGGTACTTTGGGGTGGGACTTGCAAACATATTTGCTGTCGATTGGTTATGCAAATAGCCTGCCGCTGAAACACAAAATACAACCGCCATCTTTTGAAATACACAGCGAGAAACAAAATAAAAAGCAGTAGAAACAAAAATATAAAAAAGTAAAATGGAAGGATGGACAAACAAGGAAACACAGGCTTTAATCGCCATATGGTCGGATGAACAGATCCAGTGGGATTTGGATGGCATGACTCGAAATAAAAAAGTTTTTGCCGTTCCGAGCAGTTCGGTTTCCCTATGTTTCCCCTGTCGCGCGCTGATTTGTACACGGTTTCGCTGTTGTTTTCATGTCTTTTTACTAGGTAAACAAGCCATATATTAATTTTAAAACATCACATGCCTTTTGTATGTCTTTTGTTTTTACAGATAAATGAAATTACTTAATTCGCTGGATAGAGATATTTCTTGATGAAAACGGTATAGTATTGCTTATAAGACTATATTATGCGTGACGATCTACTGTATTCACATGTAATAATGTACCTGAGTGATTTTCAGACATTTCACATACCTCTTTGCTTTAATATTAGGGGAAACATTATTTCCTGATAGACAAGAGAAATATAGGGAAAGTGAATTGCCCGGAACACCATAATACCAAGCCGCTTGGAAGAAATGGGGCAGACGCGAAACACCGAACAATGATGCTTGAAAATCAAAAAACATAATTAAATAATTTGTTTGCTTTCAAAAGACTGAATTAGCAGTAAGCTAATTCTTACTGCTTTGATCGGCTTAGCCAAAGTAAGTGTACCTACGTAAACGTAATTAATGGCAGCATGATTCGGATTTTACTGAATCTTGTACTGTGATGGAAGCTGACATAACAATAGACCGCATTTTCCAGCCTCAACTGTTAGTTTTAATTTTGGGCTGTCAGTCAGGGGCGGTCACTGATGATGTCATTTGGCGCCGGTACCATTTTTTACGCCAGTGGAAAACCGACATGAAAGAAGTACCAAACTTTCGGCACTGAAAGTACGGTACCTGGTGCAGTGGAAAAACGCCCTTAGTTGATGGGTGCCCATGAGGTAACACTCCTCTGGTTGTGGGTCATTTTAATTTGACCATTGGCACTGACAAGGTTGGCTATGAGGAATGTGTCGGTCCCCCATGGGTCTGGTGACTGTGGTGAAAGCTCCATGCTCCTTGACTTTGCAAAGGTCAGAGATTATGGGTCACTTGATCCTGGTTCCAGCACCTTGAGCCACATCACTGGACATGGTACTTCAGTACTGGTGGTGTGGCAAAGAAGACTATCACAAGAATGGAGTAGGATTTTCAATGAGACACGTGATTGGGCCAAGGTAAATATCAAACATATTTACTGTCCAAATTGTTTGTGAGACAAAACCAACATCAGTTAAGTAATTTTATAGAAGAAAGAGTAGACTTAAAACTTCAGGCTATAAACCGTATCTCATCCTGCTTTTGCGTAAGCATTCAGAGCTAGGAGACAACATTTGCCCTCTGCTGGTCTGGAGGAATATTACTGCAGCACGCATGCGCGACTGCAACCATCTGCATCCAAGACCGGAAGCGTACAATAGCATAAGCGGAAAGCATAAAATATGAATGACGCTTAAGCGCAGACATAAAAATGTGGGCTACATGCGCACCGACTGCAGCCGTCTGCAACCAACTCCTGGTAACGATATTTGCATCACGTCCTCTTCTCCACAACGGAAAGTGCATGCAGAAAAGTCAATTATGAATTAGCTACTGCATGTGTGTCAGGACCAATATAGGTAAGAGAGGCAATAGGAAGTCCTACAAATATTACAGTTTTTCTCGATTACTTTGGTAAACACTTTGTGAAACATACTTGACATTTTCACGACTATAAGAGAGTTTCTCATAACACATCATGCATATAGCATAACACTATGGTTTAGCTGCAAAAGTCTGTAACTTGCCAAAAACAATTAGTTCATGTCTCAAAAGCAAATAATTGCACCAATGAATTAGTCAGTGCCACCAAATTGAAAAGTACAATCAGCATCATGTCAACAATGAGAGCCAACACACTTAAATATATTGTAAGTATGTCAGTGTAAGTATACATATATGTTTCTGAGCTCCACAGTGCGTGGTCCTGTTGTAACTGCAAACAGTGGCTCACTGTAACTAAAAGTAAACACATATAAAATAAGTGAAAAGTGACATCTACATGGGGAGCTTTGGGCCGCTGCATCCATGCGCGCTGCCATCTAGGATCCACTACTTATTGTACTTATTTTATTATAAGTGATGTGATTTCTTTTGATGCATGGCCCAAAATCCATGGAACAAAGGATTTAAATGCTCTAATGTAAACACAGGTAGAAGCCAGCACAAACAAAATACTGCGATAAAATGGAAATTAGTTTAAGCATGCTAGAAAATTATATCTGAAAATAATATGATTTAAGTCTATTTATTTTGAACCATGATAGATTTCTTCAATGAAACCTCAGGTTCTTTTAGAGTTTAATGATGAGGCAGGTTCCTTAAGTTCAAGCAGTTTATTAAGACAGAATGAAGATGTTACAGAAAGATGTTTCACACGGTCGGTTCAGTATCTGCCTTTACCCCCACTGAGGGAAACAGGCCCTTTATCTATGATCTTAGTCCACACTCCTGGAGACGGCCTTGGGGAGAGTTAGTCGTATGAGAGGCAAATAATATGATGAGCAAGTAGCAACGACAAAGAAATATAAAAATAAGAAATATGAAAGCTATAAATGAGTGAACTAAATGAACATAATTAAATAACTACAAATTAACTAGGGAAATCCTTCAACCATTAAAAGGTCTGTTATGTCTTTGAATTGGTTTTTATTACTTGACTGTCAAGGACTGCGGGGAAGGTTGACGACCCACTAGCGGCTCACAGGACACAACAGGGGTTTATTATCAAAACTGAAAACACTAGGAACACTACTGAACAAAAACAGACCATGAGGGGGTCAAAACTAAAAAAGGGATAACAAAGACTAACTACAAAAGGATCAGGACAACAAGGAGCAGGTTGGCAGGCAAAGTACAAAATACACAACACTCTGTAATGTACAATAGAGCTACATAACTGACATGCAATAACAATGACCCACTGGGGAACTGAACTAAGACAGGAACTTAAATACAGAAACTAAAATGGATAATGACACAACAAGAGTGAGACATGGGAAAATTAACCAATCTGGGAGAGTGCAGGGCAACGAGCAATCAGGTAAACACACAAGGACAGACAAAAGAACAGGCAACAGGTAAAACTAATATTTGCCTCAGGGAACTCTGAAACTAAATAGGGAAACTAAGAACTGACAAAGAAACAAGGAAACATAATCTAACACTGGGGGAATAACAGACAGGTAAAACACAGGCACAAAGTAAAAAACCAAAACCGAATACAAGTTACAAAACAGAAAAACAGGAGATGGGATTTGAACGCAAGACTGAGGGGTTGACAGGTAGCCGCATGCTCAGCACATTGAGTCATGCGGCCATTTAGGGAACAGGGGAAACACTAAAGAGTAACAACAAGGAGGACAGGGTGGCCAGCGACACCTGCTCACCAAACAGGGAGAAGACAAAACACTGGGACAAGCAGGTACTGACCCTGACATTTAACCATGTATAAGCAAAAGTCCAAGGACCTAAACATTTTCATGACAGAATATTACATCTAAACAAAAATCTCACTTTTTATACGGTTAACATTATCTCACGATTTCCAAGTATAGAAGCCGAGGAATTTAAAGGGTTTGGGCCACTAAAAATTCACTTCAGTATGATGTTTGAATGCAATTTCCCTTGTAAACTAACTGGTCCAAAGTTGTTTTCACCTTTACATCATTACTCATGTTCACATTTGGTAACATTTTTTTTGACAAATTTCCGGCAAGAACTAAAGGGACTTTCACGGAGTTAAATGCTTTGAGCCAGTGACAACTCACTTCAGGATGTCAGTATATGATGTCTACAAGTGATATCACTTGATTCCTGCCTGGCTTAACCACCAATAACGGAAACACAAGACCCAAGAAAACTAAAGGAGAAGATAGCGAAGGAACAACACCAGGGGACAAACCGACAGAAGGGACAGAACCACCATAGGGCACGAAACCAACAGGGGGGACACCGACTAAAGGAGAGAAAGGACCAGGCAGAAACACAGAGGGGAGGCAGACAAACAGGGAGCAAACACAGGGGGAATACCCACCGGGGGAACTAAACCAAAAGGACTAAAACCAGGGGATGGGGACATAAAGGGCGGGAGAAATCTAGGAGCCGGAGGGAGCTCTGGCGGGTGCAAGGCAAGAGCAGCTAGGGCCACCGGCGACCATGAGGCTGCAGCCGGAAGCACCACCAGCCGGAGGTGGAGGTAACACCGGAGGGAGCGAGGAGGAAGGCGGAGGGATTGCCAGAGCAGACGAGGAGGAAGATGGAGGGAGTCGGAGCCGCAACAGGCAACGACGTAGCCTCAGCAGGCAAGCGACCGGCGGGGATCGCAGGTGACCGACGAGTCATCTCCGGAGGGACCGCAGACAACCAACGAGCAGGAGTCAGGGGAACCGCTGAGCAGGAGCAAGGGGCCTCCTGCAAGGGGCAAATGAATTTTGTAATGTTAACTGATATTTTTTTTGAGTTCTTGCTGTCGCTACTATAATGTTCCTGCCATTGAAATATCTCTTTCACTAACAACTGAGTGGCAGACAACTAGTTAAAGCATTGGCTTGCTTCCCTGACTTATCATACTTGCCTTATTGTTCAACATGACAAATTCTCAGATGCCGAATGAGGTTTGTTCTATTAAAATGTCGTTCCCCCACGAGGAATCATTTCTGCTTCACACACATTGCACATAGCGATTCTATTGTCTTTGCTGGACACCAGTAGAACTGCCAGACTGGTGAAGCCATTTTAGCTAGGTAATTTTCCCGCACACTGAGATATCTCTTGGGTATATCGTGTCATCTGATCAGCACTTCTGATGGGCCTTTATAGAGCACTGATCAAATTATTTAGAATGATTACACAGGTCTACAAAAATGGATTTAGGGTATTTTGAGGGTGCTGAATTAAAAAATCACATAACACTGTATAACACAAAACATGAAAATATATGTAAAGTTTTGCTTAATTGGTTCTAGTTTTTGAGATTGAGATTTGAGAAAGTCTTTTGACTTTTTAACAGTGTTTTATGTAATGAAACGAATGATGAAGCGTTGTCTTCATCATGAGTCAGAAAATAAAATTATAGTAAAGTTCACATGTGCATGTTTGCATGTTCACTTATTGCTGTGGTTACTGTGGTGGTGAAAATTTGCCAAGTTCTTCCAAAGGAAGGGCATCATGGGAATGCCTGTCTGGTATTTGGGCTTCACAAATGCAGTCAAAAGAAGATGTCCCTGGGTTTTTCACCTATTTTGACTTCACCAAGTCCACATATTTCACAATAGAGGGCCAGACTTCCAATGCTCGTTCAACAGCTGGCAAATTTTCGAGCCACCGATGGCCACAGAAAGGTAGAGGGAACCTTGAGAATGATGTTGCAGCTGTGAAGTCCTCTCTTTTGGCTGGTGCAAAGTGGAAAAGAAAATGTAGTGCTTTGAGCACTTTCTCCACCATCCACACTTCAATACCTTTAAAGTCTTGAATGAGTTGTGAAGAGTATGTAGGCCACAACTTCCTACAATTACTAACTGTGTCCCAGCAAATTGCTCACCACAGTGTGAATGTCATCATTGGACGTATAGGAGTGATGCCGGCTAACCGTTTGCAAAGCCCATAGCACTTCTGCTTTCAGTGTGTCGGTTGAGGAGAATGTACTGAAGGCATTGCTTGTCGTGGGATCCAGAGATACTGCCAAAGTGGGTGTAGGCCTATCTGTAGAGGTTGTACTTGCAGGACTGGCAAACAACTGAATGGGGACAATTGTTGTCCGACTTTCGACAAAACGCTTGTGCTTCTCTCCCCTGATATGTGAGTCGATGGCTTTAGAGCCCATTGTTGCCAGTTTGATTACTTTTTTACAAAGGTCGCATCGCACCTCGTAGACATTAGTCGTCTTTTTCAACCAGCCACAGTACTTTTTTTTGAAGCATAGACATTAATAACAATTAATAACTAATTAATATTGTATTATTTAATCAAATCATACATAACTTTTTCCTGTCACTATTAGATATTTTTTATTTCTTTTTTGTATGATGTTAGACTGTTTACTTACTAAATAAAAATATTCTTGCAATTCTGAATGCTTTTCAAACGTGTTGTGTTAACTATTAAATATCTCAGAAACTAGAGCCAATCTGGCAAAACCGAAGTCATATTCTTAATCAGCACCATACACTTAATATAAAACCGTTCAGACATCATTGGCACCAAAATCACTGTATACCAGTGTTATCGGCCGATAATGATTCATAGCTGATCGATTGGGGCATCCTTAAATAAAACAGTTGGAAATTTGTATGACGATTACACGTGTTGTTTTGTAAATGTTAACTACCATTTGAGAAAAGCTCCAAAGCAATCAAGAAAAGCTGTAAAATACAGTACAGTAGCAAACCAAAACATCACACAGCACCGTATAACAAAACAATTATGGAATATATTTTAAAATCATTTTGTAAGTTTGGTTAACTAATAGATAATAATAGATTTTGACCAACGTACTAGACTAAAGCAACTGAAAATTGTACCAAATGATGATAACTGTACAAAACCATTTGCATGTATGTACTAAAATATTTGGAAATTTGTCTGAAGCAATGAGACATTAAGTTTTTCTGGCTAAGCAAGAAATCCTGCTTCTTGAAACAGGTGTAAAACAGTGCCATCATGCTGTAGCTTGTACACCGGAAATGATAGAACACAGAAGCGATATTGTGACTTCCACTATAGTACTGGATATGATGTTAGTGCAACATCGGGAACTGACTTTAAAAACGTATTTGCTATTGCAGTGATACTAGTGCAACACTGGGAACGGATGTAAATGATCTTATTTAAATCTACAGAATGAATGTTAAACGTCTATTTTAAATTGTAAATCTATTCACATGAGTTCTCTTCAGTAGCCTAATGTCTGGGCCAGATGTGGAGGTCATGTGATTTCCAGCCCCACAGTGAAGGTCTCCCATTGTACTGCAAACAGACCCTTCTCAGCTACAGAGCTCAAGAACTCTGTGATTTGCAACTCCACTGGAGGAACCAATCAGACTGTGTATCTATATCGCATGATTTGGAAAATGTAAATTGTACATACATGCCGTGCCATGTCATTATATTGTGTATACCATGTTTTATAGATGATGTGGTAGGCTTTGGATCATAAGCCATTCATTGCATTCTCTACACTCTTTTAATCTGTACAAAGAATTTTTCTCCAGACCTGGGAAAGTTTGTTCTGTCAGTGATGTTTTCTTTCAAGGTCTAATCTGACCTTCATATTATTCAAGCTTACCAGTGGTTTTCACCTTGTGATAAAATCTTTGTATTTGCTTTCATGAAAACTTCTACTGATGGAAGACTTCAGCAGAATGTGTTCTTTCTTTTTAAGAAAGTATCAAACTGTTGATTTTGGCACTCCTAGTGTCTCTGCTGTCTTTCTGATGGGTTCGTTTTGTTTTCTCAGCCTAACAATGGCCTGCTTTGCTTGCATTGACAGCTCTTTGGCTCTCATATTGAGAGTTCACAGCAGCAGCTTCCAAATGCGAATTCACAGTTCATGCTGTTTACCTGTTTAATCATTAATAAAATTATGAGGGAACAGCCCACACTCAACCATGAAGCAGCTTGTTAGTCAATTGTAAAATTACTTTTGAACCCTTAAAAATGAAGGGACTATGTATATTATTATTATTTCATTTGAAATCCAATATGTATACTGCTGTATAGTTGTGTATTTTCTATTTATTCATCACACATGTATACAGTATATGTATATATGGAGTTTAAGTCAAGGGAGGTAATGCTAAGATTATACAATTCCTTGGTGAGACCTCACCTAGAATATTGTGTGCAGGTTTGGTCACCATATCTTAAAAAGAACATAGCGGCCTTAGAAAAGGTGCAGCGTAGGGCCACAAGAATGATTCCTGGTCTTAGAGGAATGTCATATGAGGAAAGGTTATTTGAGCTAAATCTGTTCAGCCTCAAGCAAAGGAGACTGAGGGGGGACATGATCCAGGTCTATAAGATTCTAACAGGTTTGGATGCTGTTCAACCGAATAGTTACTTCAGTATTAGTTCAAATACAAGAACTCGTGGCCATAGGTGGAAATTAGCAGGAGAACATTTCAAACTGGATTTAAGGAAGCACTTCTTTACACAGCGTGTAGTCAGAGTATGGAATAGTCTTCCTGATAATGTAGTGCAAGCTGAATCCTTGGGTTCCTTTAAATCAGAGCTAGATAAGATTTTAACAACTCTGAGCTATTAGTTAAGTTCTCCCCAAGCGAGCTCGATGGGCCGAATGGCCTCCTCTCGTTTGTATAGTTCTTATGTTCTTATATTATATTGCTGTTTTTAGCACTTTGGTACTATGTTGCACATTAGATGCCAAACTGTTATGGCGGGGCATGGCGAAGGTGGAATAAGGTTACGATCCACGGTGCGGCTCGGAGAACAAGGGGGTTTATTAAACAAACTGAACACACTGGGGAAGAGCACAAAACAAAAGGAAAGTGAGGGGTCAAAAACAAACAGGGAAAAATTAAGAACAAACTAAGGAAACTACAAAGTACACACAGCTAGGGAAGAAAGCAAATCAGGGAGCAGGTCTAGTGAACCAGCAGAGCTACTAACATGCAGTAACATGAACAACAACTGACTGGGGAAATGAAATGAGGCAGGCACATAAATACACAGAGAGTGAGGACAAAGGGCAAGTGTGAACTATAACCAAATCAACCAATCAGGAAGGCACAGGACGACAATACAGGTGGAATACATTACGATTAATAAACAGGAAACTAGGGAACATTAACCAAACACTAGGAGTTACGACACTAGGAGAAAAAAACTCGGAAGAAAAGTAAAAGCAGAACAAAAATTAACGCAAGCTGTCTCAAAATTTGATCAGATCCAGTGCATCACTCAGTGAAGGTCTGAAACATTTGAAAAAGATTGTGAAATATTGTTTGAATTGTTTGAGAAAGTGCTGTAGGGACGGCAGGCCAGTCCCAAAACCTTATGTATTCCCCAATCGGGTGGCATAGTAAACTGGCTACAAAACCAACACATTAGATTTTTCTTCTCAATCTCCAGACAAAGGATATAATTATATGTTTTTATTATTATAATTCCATAAAAGTGCAATGCTTAATTTTCTCCCAGGTCAGCTTTGAAATCATCAATATTTTCCCGTCATGGATTTCGGTGTATTTTCCATTTTACTGGTGATGACCAGCCTGGCTCTTTATACAGGTAAGAAACTTGTATGTACAGTGAATACAAAAAGTGTCCTACACCCCTGTTAAAATGCCAGGTTATTATGATGTGAAAAGTGACCAGAAGAGGGCCGTGCACAAGAGATGCCATTACAATCTGACAGATTTGAAGCACTTTTGCAAGGAAGAGTAGGCAAATATTGCCAAATCAAGATGTGGCATGCTGATACACTCCCTCAAATAGACTGAATGCTGTATATAAATCAAAAGGTGCTTCAACAAAGTATTAGTTTATGGTTCTGCACACTTATGCACCCAGCTTATTGTACGCTTTTTATTTTGTATGTTTTTCCCCTTAACAGATTGTTTGTTTGTATTTCAGAATTGTACAGGTTATAGGTCACATTAAAGGTGGGAAAGGTTTTGAAACTATTTATTTTGGTCTCATTTATTTCACTTTTTATATCCATTGTATATTAATAGATATGGTGATTTTCCACTAGTCTGTCTGAGGCTCAGTGGATAGCGGTGTAGCTTTACATTTTCAGGTCCAGGGGTTCCCTTCCTGCCCCCCAGAATGTGTACATTTTGCACGTTCTCCCTTATATGGGTTTCCTCCCACAGTCCAATATGAGGTTGATTTAGTGACATTTAACCTGCTGGTGTAACAATTGTACAGCAATGCAGCCATTAACTTCAGTCTCTTTTCTCTGTTCATCTGTCTTTCAGTTGGGAATGTTCCACACATCATTACAGATCCACATGTTAATGCCGACCTGGGTAGTGAATTCACACTGAACTGTAGGCTGAGTCTGAGGTTATGTGGTTGTGGGGATCATCAGAGAAGCCTGAAGAAAAAATTGTTGTTTTTAACAAACAGTTTGGGACAAATTACCCGAGTCTCAAATTCAGGGGCAGAGTAACTTTCTTCAGTCATTTACAGCATCATGTGTCCATCCAAGTCTCAGACGTGATGATGAATGACACCGGGAACTACACCTGTCAGTACACCACCTTCCCCAGCGGCAGCTTCCAAGCGACCACCACAGTCACCATAACAGGTAAGAGCAGAGATGTTATGCTGAATGGTTTGCATGCTTTACTAACTAATGCAGAAACACACAGTCGTAAAATTAGCGCGCAATAAAAAAATTTAAAAATCACATTTTCTATGAAAATTATACAGAGAACAGATGTACCCTTAAGAAAACCAGTGTAAATCCACACGTTATGTATGACTTAAGCATATCTTGCCCTTAATATTCGGTTGTAGCATGTCAGTGTTATATACTACATTGTCACTGCATTTCAGCATGTTTTACTGTGAGTTCTGTTGAGACGGTTTCTCACTTCACAGAGCCCCCCCATGGAGCTTCCCTTTGGATTGTGGGAACTGTCATTGCTGCCCTGCTGTTCAGTCCCACTAACTGCCTCTGTGTATGTCACCCTACAACAGTACGTACGCTTCATTATGGGATATTCTGAAGCCCAGTGGTGTCATTGTACACAGATGTTAATCCCGAATTAGCTGTTAACTGTAAAACCAGGTTAGTCATGTACAGTTCTGGTCAGAATAATAATAATAATAATAATACGTTTTATTTAAAAGGTGCCTTTCTAGCACCCAAGGACACTGTACAATAAAGCAAATGCTAATTTGAAAAGATGGGTTTTGAGAGCAGATTTAAAAAGTGAAAGTGAGTTGATGTTTCTGGTATCTGGTGGGAGTGAGTTCCAGAGCCGTGGAGCGGAGCGACTGAAGGCTCTGTACTCCATGGTGGTAAGACGGGCAGAAGGAACAGCCAAGTGAATAGAAGATGATCTGAGGGTGCGGGAGGGGGTAGCAATGTGAAGGAGATCATGTAGCAGTGTGAAGGAGATCATGTAGGTATGGAAGTGCTAGGTTGTGAATGGCCTTGAACGTTAAGAGAAGGGTTTTGAATTCAATACGAAACTTGACAGGGAGCCAGTGAACCTGGTGGGTGTAATGCTGTGGAGGGATGGTGTCCTGGTAATAATCCAAGCGGCCGAGTTTTGAACGAGTTGTAATTTGTGAAGGGTTTTTTGGGGAAGACCTAGGAGGAGGGTATTACAATAATCCAATCGAGAGGTAACAAGACTACGAACAAGAATAGCAGCAGCCTGGGGGGTGAGGGAGGTTGATATTACGGAGATGGAAATATGCAGACCGGGTGATATTATTAACATGGGACTGAAAGTAAAGGGTACTGTCGAAGATGACACCCAGACTCTTAACCTGTGGAGAAGGGGAAACGGAGCAGTTATCAATGTCAAGGGAAAAACTGTTGATTTTGGATAATGTTGTTTTAGTGCCAATGAGGAGTACCTCAGTTTTATCACTGTTTAGTTTAAGAAAATTTGAAGAGAACCAAGATTTTATTTTAGCCATACAATCGATAAGGCAAGAGGGAGGAAGATTGGAAGTGGGCTTACAAGTGAGGTAGAGCTGGGTGTCATCTGCATAACAGTGAAAATTAATATTGTATTGATGGAAGATAATGCCAAGCGGAAGAAGATAAATAATGAAAAGGAGGGGCCCCAGGACAGAGCCTTGGGGTACTCCTGAGGTAACAGAGAAAAACTGGGATGTAAAAGACTTAAGTTGTATGAACTGAGTATGGCGTGACAGATAGGATCTGAACCACTCAAAGGGAGTGTGGGTAATACCAATGGAGGATAGCCTGTTAAATAGGGTGATATGACAAATTGTGTCGAAGGCCGCACTCAGATCAAGAAGAATGAGAATGGATAGTGAACCAGAATCGGCTGCCATAAGGAGGTCATTGGTCATTTTTAGTAGAGCAGTTTCTGTACTGTGAAGGGGACGAAAGCCCGACTGAAACTGTTCATAAAGGTCGTTACGTGATAGATGAGAATGGAGTTGAGTAGCTACTGTTTTTTCAAGAATTTTGGAAATGAAGGGTAAATTAGAAATAGGGTGTAGGTTATTAAAATTAGAAGGATCTGCACCAGGTTTTTTCAATATCGGAGTTATAGCAACAGTTTTGGAAAATTCTGGGACAGTTCCCGTTGAAAGAGAAGAATGAATAATAGCAGAGATAAGAGGGACCAAAGAACGGAGGCAAGCTTTAATGAGAGGTGTAGGGAGGGGATTGAGCCTACAGGTAGATGACTTAGACTTATGTATAACATCTGAGATTTCTGACATAGTAGGAAGCTGAAAGGACAAAAAAGAGTGAGATGGTGGAGAAAGGTCAGGTAAGCTACTAAGAGTGAACTGTGAACCCTGATGAATATTCTGAATTTGTTCGGCAAAAAAAGACATGAGAGAATTACAGAAAGCAGATGATTGTAAATTAGATGATAGAGAATCCAGGGGTTGAATGCTATGCTTAACCAATGAAACCAATGACCTAGTATTACCTACATTTGAACAGATTATTCCAGAGTAATAGTTGGTTTTAGCTTGAGTGATACAGTCCTTATAATGTAATATGTGACTATCGTACATGTCTTTGTGAAAAAGTAGTCCAGTCTTCCTGTATAGTCGCTCGAGTTGCCGTCCTTTGGCTTTCATAAGTCGAAGTTCATGCGTAAACCAGGGGGCGGAATAGGAGAAAGAAACTGATCTGGTTTTTAATGGAGCAGGAGAGTTAAGAATACATTGAAGGCTAGCATTATAGTGTGAGACCAGCTCTTCCACTGTTGTTAAGTTATGAATGTCAATGAAGGAGTTAATACTAGAGGAGAGGATGTCAAGGTTAATATCTTTAATGTTACCAAAGGATTAGTTTTACAGCGTTTTACTATTTTATTTTTTGCGGACAATACTTTTTGGGAATGAACGGAGGTAAGAATTTTAAGACTTGGGTAAATTAAATTTAAGACCTAGGATGAAAATCTGGGCATTTTTAAGACATTTTAAGGCCTTAAATTTAACTTTCTGAATTTTACACTTTTTAAGACTTTTTAAGACCCCGAGGGAACCCTGACCAAAGAACTTGAAATCCCTGTTTTCACAGTTCATAACATTATCAGTTAGTTTCCCAGTCATAAAATTGTTAAGATGCTTTCAGGAGGTGATACTAAGAAGAAACTGTGAGCCTGTGAAGGTTGGTGCCGATTGTGGAAAAAACACAACGCAGGACATCTAAAGAGCTTCAGGCTGACCTGGAGCAACTGGAGTGGTGGTTTCTGTCTGTACCATAAACCACACACTAACCCAAGTAGGACTACGTGGGTGAAGGCAATAGGGGAAACTTATTATTGAAAGAACAACCCAAAAAGGCAAGACTTACATTTGCAAAAACTTTCTTAGGTAAGCCACAATCTTTCTATGGACAGATGAAACCAAAGTAGAGCTCTTTGCAAATGTAGTGCAGCAGTTTGTTTATAGGCAAAGGAATGAAGCCCATAAGGAAAAGAACACCCTACTTACAGCATAGTATGATTTGGGTTCTATCATGTTGTGGGGCTGCTCTGTTGCATCTGGTATGGAAGGCATTGAATGTACCAAAGAAATTATGAAATCAGAAGATTACTATGATATTTTAGAAGGAAATGTGTTATCTAGTGTCCAAAAACTAGGTTTGGGTAAAAGTAATAATAATAATAATAAATTTTATTTGTATTGCACTTTATATTTTAGCAATCTCAAAGTGCTACACAGTAAAAATAAAGAAATAAAAACAGGAGGATCTATAAAATACTTTAATAAAATGTCTTTCTAAAAAGATGAGTTTTTAGGTTTTGTTTAAAAGCATCAGTCGACTGTGGGGCTCTCAGGTAGTCAGGGAGGGCGTTCCACAGCCTCGGCACCACAGATGAAAAAGCCCTATCACCCATGCTGCGGAGCTTGGTTCTGGGGACTTGGAGGGTGTTAGTGTGTACAGAGCGGAGGGTGCGTGAGGAGGTATGGGGGATGAGGAGTTCTCGTAAGTAAAGGGGAGCATGTCCATAGATGCACTGATGGGTGAGGAGAGAGACCTTGTACTCTATCCTGAGTGGCACAGGGAGCCAGTGAAGGGTTTTCAGGATGGGGGTGATGTGGTCATGCTTTCGCACCCTCATCAGGATCCTGGCAGCGCTGTTCTGAATATACTGTAGTCTCTGGATATTCTTGCCAGGAATCCCAATGAGGAGTGCATTACAGTAATCCAGCCTGGAGGAGACAAAGGCGTGGACGAGCTTCTCTGCATCTGCCAGGCTGAGTGTTGGGCGGAGTTTGGCGATGTTCTTGAGGTGGTAGAATGTTGACTTACAGAGGTGTTTGATGTGGGTGTCAAAGGTGAGTTGAGGGTCCATTTTAACACCCAAATTGGTGACAGATGTGGAAAGGGGGATGTTTTGGCCAGAGAAAGTGATACTGGTGATGGTACAAGAGCGGAGATGGTGTGGTGTGCCAACTAAGATGGCTTCAGTTTTGGAACTGTTCAGCTTTAGGAAGTTGAGCCTCATCCACACCTCTATATCCTCCAGGCAGTTAGTCAGTGTGGATGCTGACAGAGGGGCAGTAGAGGTGATGGGGGTAGTCCTAAGGTAAAGCTGAATGTCATCGGCATAGCAATGAAAAGATAAACCATGTCTGCTAATGATGTTTCCAAGGGGGAGCATGTAGATGGTGAAAAGGATGGGGCCTAGCACAGAGCCCTGTGGGACACCACAGCTGACGTTGTGGGTATGAGATTTTGCACTGCCAAGGGTGACATGCTCAGTTCTGCCGGTCAGGTATGATGTGAACCAGTTGTGAACATTTCCTGAGAGTCCAATGGAGTATTGCAGGCGGTGAAGGAGGATGTTGTGGTCTATTGTGTCAAAAGAAGCGGTCAGGTCAAGGAGGATGAGTAGAGAGGGGGAACCAGTATCTGCTGTCATCAGAAGGTCATTGGTGACCCTGACCAGGGCGAAAACCAGACTGAAACTTTTCAAACAGGTTATTTAGTTTGATCCTTCATTTATCATGAAGTTGTGCTGCAACAGTTTTTTCCAGAACATTAGAAAGAAATGGAAGATTGGCGATAGGCCTATAGTTAGACAGAACTTCAGGATCCAGGGTGGGTTTTTTCAGTAGAGGTCTGATGACAGCAGTTTTTAATGCAGAAGGAATATGGCCAGCCAGGAGGGAGTTGTTTATAATCCTGGTGATGAGTGGAGAGACAGCAGAGATGTTAGCATTCAACAGGGCTGAGGGGAAAGGGTCCAGGGAACTGGTCGACAGTTTCATTTTCCTGATGACGTCCTCCACCTCTTCCCGGGTGGTAGCAGAGAAGGAGCAAAGGGGCTGGACAGTCTCAGACAGTGGGTCGATAGTTGGAGGAGGCAGGATATCCGTGGTGGAGAGGTGTGAGCGGATGTTATCAACTTTTTGTTTGAAAAAATTGAGGTACATGTTGCACCTCTCCTCGGTGGCCTCGGAGTGGGTAGGTGAAGGAGGTTTTAGAAGGTGATTTATAGTTGAAAAAAGTTTTTGGGAGTTCCTAGAACTGTTGCTGATGATGTTGGAAAAGAACCTGGACCGAGCAACCTTCAGAGCTTCTGCATATGCCTTCTTGTGTTCCCTGTAAGCCTGTTTGTGGACAGTCAGCCCAGAAGCCTTGAGCCGCCTCTCAAGGACACGCCCAGCCGCCTTCATTTTTCGCAGCTCACAGGTGTACCAAGGTGCTGAGCACGAGAATGAGACAGACCTGGATGTTAAGGGCGCGTGGAAGTCCAGAAGACTGCTCAGGGACTGGTTATAGAAATCCACGAGGTCAGCAACAGAGAGGGGGTTGGTAGAGTCAGAGGAGAGAAGTTTAAGGTCCAGGTCCAGGGCATCCGCATTGATGTTCTTCAGACTTCTGAAATGGATCTGTCATTTTGGTTTGGTACGGAGGGAGAGAAAGGGCAGCTCCATCGACACTACTTTGTGATCTGAAATACCAAGATCATATACCTGTAGGTTACTGATGGGGGCAGAGTTTGAAATGACCAAGTAAAGTGTGTGACCCCTAGAATGTGTGGGGACATCAACATGTTGCTGTAGGTTGAGGGAATCTAGCAGCTCAAGGAAATCAGCAGTGAGATAACCTGTGGGATTGTCGACATGAATATTTATATCTCCTAGGATTATAATGTTAGCAGAGGTAGCACAAAGTGTTGAGAGAAGATCAGATATTTCCGGGATGAAGGCAGAGTTGGGTTTTGGAGGTCGGTAGATAAGGAGAACGGTCATGGGAAAACGGGGCTTACATTTAAATGCAAGGCACTCACAGGAAGATGTTGCAGATATCGAGATAGGGGACAACGCCAAGTCCTGACGGTGGATGATAGCTACAGTAAGCCACCACCACGCCCAGTGCTGCGAGCTGCCTCCAGGTAACTGTAGCCAAGTGGACAGGCTTCATTTAGGGCAGAGTAAACCTCTGACTGGTGCCAGGTTTCTTGCAAACACATGAAGTCAAGTCCTTTCTCCCTGATGTGTTCTTCAATAAGTGTGGATTTATTGCTGATGGATTGGCAGTTAAACAGTTCAAATTTGATCAATGACTGTGGAGTAAATCTCTGTAAAGGTCGCAGATCATTAAAATCCACTCCACGCAGCTTAGAGTCCACTCCAGAAAATAAATCTAGCTGGGAATGTGAGGATCTCGTGGTGTTTCTCTCAATGGCTCGGGTATTTCCCAAGCTGGGGTGCAGAGATCTCGCGATACTTCCCGTGTTGATAGTAGTTGGAGCGACGGTGCTCTGATGACGCGTCAGACGTGTGACAGGTCACCAAAAAGATGGAATGTTGGTAGCAGAGCACTTTGGCTGGTTATGGAAGATGAACTTTCGACCAGAGCCTCTATGAGTATAACGAGGACCGCGAAAGAGTCCAAGTTCTTTAATAACAGCGATGTTAATTCCAGAAGTGGTTGCGGGATTAAGTCGGCGGAGTTGTGAGCTGGAATAGCTGAACGCCATACTGACCTAAAATCCGTAAAATCCGAATCAGATGGCAAAACAGTATATCCGGGCAACAGGTGAGTAGACAGCAAAAGCTTGATAAAGTCCGTAAAAATCCAAGGCAGGCGGTAAAACAGTACAGGAAATACTTTCAGAAAAAAAAAATATGAAACTTTCTAACTAAAACTAAAAGTAAAATAATAAATTAGACTCAGAGGGAGAAGCGGCGAACATTCAACGCCAGCGTCCTCTCCCAGGTGTTTATTCAGTGACACTGCCACTGCTCTCTAAGTGTTTCCTGGGAAAAGAAGATATTAATCCAACAAAACATCATCAAAAGTCTTGGGTCTTTCAGCAGGACAATGACTTAAAGCACACGTCAAACAGTAAAAGATGGACTATTTTAAACTGATTATCGACATTCAGTATTTACAGTTGAGGAGTATAATCAGGGGTCTCATTTATAACCGTTGCATACGCACAAAACGGGACCTAAAATATGCGTACGCCTCTTTCTACCCAAACGTTGTGATCTATAGAAACAAACTTGACGGCAGAATGTGCGCATATGTACGCCAACTCTGACCCATGCCTGTGAACATTTTGGAGAAAAAAATACGACCGTGGGTGAAGAGGGTGAGCAATAACGTGAGTGGCATCAGTACATAAATAATAATTCCTTGTGCTAGTGAGTTATACACCGTACATTTAATTTCACTTATTCAGTCACATATTTATAATAGTGAATAAACATATAAGTAATATATATAATCCAACTCAAATCTTAACTTAATCTACACTTTTAATCTATGTACCGCAGCTGATGAAATGTAAATGGATAAGTGGTGGTCGTTAATATCACGATCATTTGGAAACGGTGTGAAACAATCAGTCTCATTGCTGAAAACACACAAATACCACAATCACATTTGTGCGCAACATAACATAATGGATACGCTGGCATTGTTAGAAGATTACGCCAATGGCAGAATTAAAAGAGAACGGGTGTTCAGGGACCATAAAGGTTTTTTGGCCCATGATGATGACTGGCTCATAAGCCGATTTAGATTACCTAGATGTGTGCGTTTGGAGCTATGTGCTGAACTGGGTCCATTGTTAGTGTGCTGACAGTTGTAAAACTTTGTTTTAAATTGTATCCATTTAGTTCCATTTTTTCAATAGATTTATCTAATTTTGATTAATTTCTTCTGTGTTATATTTATATTTAATATTGCTTACATTTCAGAATGGAAAAGGAATTTTATTTGATTAAGGGTTATTTCCTTTAAGTATTTTGTCTATATTTTAACTGCGGTCACGTCATTTCCTGTATGCCGGCGGGAGATTAATAAGTGGACATAAGCGGCTCTGGAGTTTTTGAACTGCACAAGGAGTTAAAGGAAGCATTTAGTAAGGATTTTCAGCATCAAACTTCCCTCTTAGCTCACATGCAGGCAAAAGTGGTACGTTGTACTTTGAGTTTTATCGATGTTTGAATGTATTTTTAGTGAATATGTAATTGATGTATTTTCTTTGTATTTGTCCTGTATCTTTAGGTTTAAGGTGTTTACGGCGGTGCTTAGGCACTGTGAATAAACATCTGTGTTCAAGACACTTGGGACGCGTTGTGACTAAGAGCGGCACAGTAAAACACTTATCTGCTTCGGCGAAAGCTCCGAGAGCAAGTCAGTGAAGCTGCGCGAAAAGTACAGAAGTCTGCGAGCGATCGAGAGAGAAAGAGGCGCAGCACGCTCGTCATCGGGAAAGGCCACATTTGGAACGGTAACATTTGAATAAAGGAGCAAGCAGACAAGAGAAGGCTAAGCAAGCAAGAACCTTAAATTTGTGTCTTGGAAGTAGCGTAAGTACTTGTAAACTGCAGCTAAAGTTTCAATTGTGCCGTATCTTATTTGTGCTTAAAGGCAAATGTGAATATTTACGTCGTCTGTAACTAGTAAACTAGCAAAGCAACTATAAATGCCGTATTTCTGAATTAGCCAATTTAAGATTTCTGTGTGAAACATTTAATAATTTATATAACTTCATACAAGTGTGTCATTTATATTAACATTGTTATAAGGTCATGTTTAACATTTTCCACTGTTTGACCTTTTATATAGTTCATTGTGAATTTCAAGTATTTAAGTCTGGCATTTGTAGTTTTGATGTGTGTTTATGTAAGTGTTTACCTAAGGCAATTTAAGTTATATTTATGCATTTATTGAAAGCCCCTAGTAACTTAAGGAAAGACACGTTTATCCTGAACTCACATACAGTGGGTACGGAAAGTATTCAGACCTCCTTCAATTTTTCACTCTTTGTTATATTGCAGCCATTTGCTAAAATCATTTAAAATATTTTTTTTCCTCATTAATGTACACACAGCACCCCATATTGACAGACAAAAAAAATAATTTTTGAAATTGATACAGATTTATTAAAAAAGAAAAACTGAAATATCACATGGTCCTAAGTATTCAGACCCTTTGCTGTGACACTCATATATTTAACTCAGGTGCTTTCCATTTCTTCTGATCATCCTTCATTCATCCATTTGAGTCCAGCTATGTTTGATTATACTGATTGGACTTGATTTGGAAAGCCACACACCCGTCTATATAAGACCTTACAGCTCACAATGCATGTCAGAGCAAATGAGAATCATGAGGTCAAAGGAACTGCCTGAAGAGCTCAGAGACAGAATTGTGGCAAGGCACAGATCTGGCCAAGGTTACAAAAAAATTTCTGCTGTACTTAAGGTTCCCAAGAGCATAGTGGCCTCCATAATCCTTAAATGGAAGACGTTTGGGACTACCAGAACCCTTCCTAGAGCTGGCCGTCCGGCCAAGCTGAGCTACCGGGGGAGAAGAGCCTTGGTGAGAGAGGTAAAGAAGAACCCAAAGATCACTTTGGCTGAGCTCCAGAGATGCAGTCAGGAGATGGGAGAAAGTTGCAGAAAGTCAACCATCACTGCAGCCCTCCACCAGTCAGGGCTTTATGGCAGAGTGGCCTGTCGGAAGCCTCTCCTCAGTGCAAGACACATGACGGCCCGCATGGAGTTTGCTAAAAGACACCTGAAGGACTCTGAGATGGTGAGAAATAAGATTCTCTGGTCTGATGAGACCAAGATAGAACTTTTTGGCCTTAATTCTAAGCGGTATGTGTGGAGACAATCAGGCACTGCTCATCACTTGTCCAATACAGTCCCCACAGTGAAGCATGGCGGTGGCAGCATCATGCTGTGGGGGTGTTTTTCAGCTGCAGGTACAGGACGACTGGTTGCAATCGAGGGAAAGATGAATGTGGCCAAGTACAGGGATATCCTGGACAAAAACCCTCTCCAGAGTGCTAAGGACCTCAGACTGGGCTGAAGGTTTACCTTCCAACAAGACAATGACCCTAAGCACACAGCTAAAATAACGAAGGAGTGGCTTCACAACAACTCTGTAACTGTTCTTGAATGGCCCAGCCAGAGCCCTGACTTAAACCCAATTGAGCATCTCTGGAGAGACCTAAAAATGGCTGTCCACCAACGTTTACCATCCAACCTGACAGAACTGGAGAGGATCTGCAAGGAGTATCCCCAAATCCAGGTGTGAAAAACTTGTTGCATCTTTCCCAAGAAGACTCATGGCTGTATTAGCTCAAAAGGGTGCTTCTACTAAATACTGAGCAAAGGGTCTGAATACTTAGGACCATGTGATATTTCAGTTTTTCTTTTTTAATAAATCTGCAACAACTTCAAAAATTCTTTTTTTTTGTCTGTCAATATGGGGTGCTGTGTGTACATTAATGAGGAAAAAAAATTATTTTAAATGATTTTAGCAAATGGCTGCAATATAACAAAGAGTGAAAAATTGAAGGGGGTCTGAATACTTTCCGTACCCACTGTACTTAAGGTATTTGTCACAACACATTTAACATGTCAGCTACTAAGGAGGAAATGCTGCAGTCCATTTATCAAGTAAGCCATGCTGGCCCTTCCACAGAAAATGTTGGTGATGCAGAGAACCAAACCCTACCACAGCAGGTTGAACCCAGTAAAGAAACTGAAGTAGCTGCTCAAGACGGTCAACCCCAGGCAGGAATAGTTATCATACAGCTGTTGTATAAATCTATTTTGTTGTAGGGAAGGTGCTGAGGTGAACAGGGGAGGATACAAGGAAGAAACTTGGGTGGGCATAACTGGTTGAGGGAGAAAGACTGGTACAATGATTGAAAGCTGTCCTTCCAGACACTAATAGATCGTAAGAATCTGCCAACTCAAGAGAAACTGTTTTTTCTGCGTAAGTATGTTGGTGGTCCAGCCAAGAGAGCAATTGAAGGACATTTTCTGGTTGGAACAGAAACTGCTTACCGTGCTGCTTGGGACATACTTGAAGAAAGATTTGGAAATCCATTTGTAATTGGCAAGTCATATCCAGACAAGATACAATTACGGCATAAGATTAGCCCCAAAGACAGTAGTGATCTAAGTGAATTTGTAGATTTTCTGAGCAGCGTTGAATTTGCCATGCCCTATGTTCAAGGTTTACAAGCTCTAGATGACTGCATTGAAAACCAAAGGATCGCATCCAAGTTACCAGATTGGTTGAGTTCACGTTGGAACAGAACAGTCACAAAGTTCCAGGATGAACACATGAGGTTCCCTGATTTTAAATATTTTGTAGCATTTCTCAAAAAAGAAGCCCGAATTGTATGCAACCCTATCACATCTTTGCACGCAATGAAGTCATCAGATCATGAAAGGACTCAACGGACCCGAAACTTCGGTGCCAAAACGCTTACCACTAATTCCTCCGAGAGAACAAAAATTATGTGCATTTTTTGCAAGAAACAAGGCCACATTCTCCATAATTGTTGCAAGATTATGAGTAAGCCAGTTGAAGAAAGAGTTAAATTTGTACAAATGGAGAAGTTATATTTTGGCTGTCTTAAGGGCGGTCATAACTCCAAAAGCTGCGCATCCAGAAGTGTATGTGAAAAATGTGGAAAACGTCACCCCACATGCCTACATCAGGATCGTGAGAAGAAGGATAAAGAACAAAGACTAAGAACCTATCAAGAACAACCAAAGACGAACCAAGAGTATAGAGAAAGGGGATCTGAACCAATAACAATGCAAGAATCTAAGCAAGCAACCTCCAACAGAGTTGTACAAGAAAGAGGCAACACCCATACCTCACCAATTGTTCCAGTTTATGTTTCAACAGTAGCTGAACCAGACAAGGAAATTTTGGTGTATGCGTTGCTTGATAGCCAGAGCGACTCTGCATTCATCCTCAAGGACATATCGGAGATGCTGAATGCCAAGAAAGAATGTGTGAAGCTTAAAATTTCCACTATAACTTCAAAAACAAAGGTTGTGTCATGCCAAAAAATGAAAGTTAGAGGCATTAAATCTGAAACAAAAATCAAGCTCCCAACCACTTATACAAGAAATTACATACCTGTAAATAGATCTCACATACTGTACCCACAAGCGAAACAGTACGATCTTGGCCTCATCTAGAACACTTAGCGGATGAAATGTCTCCTGAACTTGACTGTGAAATAGGATTGTTAATTGGTTATAATTGTCCCCAAGCCTTACTTCCCAGAGATGTCATCAGTGGCCAAGAAGACCAGCCTATATCTGTGTTGGGTTGGAGCATCGTTGGTTACAACAATTCCAGCAATGTGAGTCACCGTATCATCTCGAAGCAAGTTTTGCCAAGCATCACGCCATCTGGCAAGCTCAAGTCTGACTTCCCCTTTGTCTTTAGAAACCAAATAAAAGAAATGTTTGCTCTGACAGATATAATTAAACTGATTTTAATGAAAGGACTAGTGAAATTTCAATATCACAAGAAGATATTCAGTTTTTAGCAAAGCTGAAGGAAGGGATCAAACAAAGGCAAGATGGGCACTATGAGATGCCATTGCCCTTTAAGGAAGTGAGGCCAAATCTGCCAAACAACAAGGCTACCGTTCGAAAACTGGCTAACTGACAGGAAGCAGCGAGTAGTTATTAGAGGCACAATGTCACAGTGGGCCTCCGTTCTTAGTGGGGTACCGCAGGGTTCAATTTTAGGACCACTATTGTTCCTAATTTACATTAATGATATTGACACAAATACATACAGTAAACTTAGATAAAAGTAGATACTGATCTAGCAGCAGAGAGGCTTCAACGGGATCTGGATTTAATTAGCGAATGGGCTGATACTTGGCAGATGAAATTTAACACAGATAAATGTAAGGTAATCCATGCAGGGAGCAGAAATATAAAGTACAGATATTTTATGGGTTTCACTGAAATAAAGGTAGCTGATTACGAGAAAGATCTCGGTATGTATGTTGATGCTTCCATGTCCCACTCTCGCCAGTGTGGGGAAGCAATAAAAAAGGCGAACAGAATGTTGGGTTATATCTCTAGGTGTGTGGAGTTTAAGTCAAGGGAGGTGATGTTACACTTATATAATTCCTTGGTAAGACCCCACCTAGAATACTGTGTGCAGGTTTGGTCACCATACCTCAAGAAGGACATTGCTGCCTTAGAAAAGGTGCAACGAAGAGCTACGAGAATGATTCCTGGTCTTAGAGGAATGTCTTATGAGGAGAGGTTAGCGGAACTGAATCTGTTTAGCCTTGAGCAAAGGAGACTAAGGGGGGATATGATTCAGATCTATAAGATTCTAACGGGTCTGGATGCTGTTCAGCCAAATGACTATTTCAATATTAGTCTAAATACTAGAACTCGTGGCCATAAGTGGAAATTAGCGGGAGAACATTTTAAAACAAATTTGAGGAAGCACTTCTTTACACAGCGTGTAGTTAGAGTATGGAATAGTCTTCCTGCTAGTGTAGCGGAAGCTAAAACCATGGGTTCCTTTAAATCAGAGCTAGATAAGATTTTAACAACTCTGAGCTATTAGTTAAGTTCTCCCCAAACGAGCTTGATGGGCCGAATGGCCTCCTCTCGTTTGTAAATTTCTTATGTTCTTATGTTCTTATGCTTGTGCTGAACACCGATTAAAATGTTTGAAGAAACGTCTGATAAAGGATGAACAGTACTGCATGGACTATGTGGCTTTCATGAAAGATATTTTAGTACAAGGCGACGCTGAAAGGGTTCCAGAGATGGAGTTAAACAATCAGCCGGCATGGTACAGTATATCCCTCATCATCGGGTTTACCACCCCCAGATGCCAGGCAAGATCCATGTTGTCTTCGACTGCTCTGCAAGATTTAAGAATACATCACTGAATGAACATCTGCTGACGGGACCAGATCTCACAAATACCCTTTTAGGGGTCTTGTGTCGTTTCCGGAAGGGGAGGGTGGCCATTATGTGTGATGTGGAGCGAATGTTTCACCAATTTTATGTCGCACCACGAGATCAGGACTACCTCAGATTCCTGTGGTAGGAGGAAGGCAACATGGAAGCACCACCATCAGTGTTTTGTATGAAGGTACACCTGTTTGGCGCTGCCTCATCCCATGGATGTTCAAATTTTGGCCTCAAGCACCTTTCTGTGCAGGGTGAAGACAAATTTAGTCAAGTTACAGTGAAGTTCATACAGCGTAATTTTTATGTCGACGATGGTTTGACTAGTGTGGACTCTGAACATCTGTGTTCAAGACACTTGGGACTTCGCGGCACAGTTAGAAAGACTAACCCGACGGAACCATGCAATCCCAGTACAAATACAGGTACTGACGACCCTGGGGTTCCTTGCAACTGGCTGTTACCAGCGGGAATTAGCTGACAGGTATATGTTATAAATAACAATAAAACTGTGAATTTGTTCTAAAGCTTGTTTAGGAAATACAATAATAATCTATCGATAAGCCTACATCCATCCATCCATTTTCCAATTCGCTTATCCTTGTGTTTAATTGTATTCTAGGTCTGGGATATCACAACCATCACTAAAATCAATAATACCTGTCATTTTGGATGGGATTATTAAAATGACTAGTAGATACATTAAGTTCCCTTACACTGTGGGAGAACAGGCCAACATCAACATGCAATTTGCAGCAATGTCTGGTTTCCCAAATGTAATCGGTGCAATTGACTGCACTCACGTTGCAATGAGGGTTCCATATGAAAATGAATTTATTTACGTGAATAGAAAACATGTGCATTCTATAAATGTGCAAGTTATTTGTGACGTTGATATGGTCCTGACAAACATGGTTGCAGGATTGCCTGGTTCAACACATGACTCGTTTATCCTGGAACACAGCAGTGTAGGGAGCAGACTGCAGGCTGGCACTGTGCGTGATGACTGGCTTCTTGGTAAGGTGATAAAAACATTGTGTAATTTATAACTCATTGTTCATGAACAATTGAATTCTTATGAAATGCAGGTCACAGCGGCTACCCTCTCAAGTAGTATGGAAGTAAATTAATGACAAAAGTCGTTGATGGAAAAAAAACACGTTGAATTACACTTATCGAATAAAAACGCATTGCATTAATGACGCTTTGAATTTTTGGGAACTGTAATTTAATATGTGTATACATTTAAACATTGAACATTTCAACTGAAAACTTTTCAATTATAATTTCATAGCTTAAATATTCAGTACAAAAATATTCGGCTTCCAAAATTCAGTTCCAAAACATACGTATTTTAAAGTGCATGTTCAACCACCTGAATTCAGTTCATTTAATTTCGCCTCAAAATAAATTTCAAAAGAACAAATTCAGTTGAAAATATTCCATGTGTTTTATTCGCATCTTCATTATTCAAGCAGTAACATTCAGTCCTCTTATTTCTGCTTTACAATATTTTCGCTGTCTCAAATACGCTGCCACAATTTCAGTGGTTTAAAATATGGTACGAAATTCAACCCTCTACATCCGGGACTGGCAGGTTGAGCGATAGACTGCCGATAGAGTTCTCTTCGGGAACCGCGGTCAAAATGAAGCAAGCAATCAGTATACAAGTACTGATTGACTTGGCAGCAGATTTTCGTTGATTGTGTTATTTATGTTTCTTGTCATTTACTGGTCAATACAATAACTTATTGCGCCCCCAACTAATAGGTTTTTATGTAAGTAATTCGCTAGTGTCACACCCTGCTCCGTCCGCTCCTGATGTGTGCCACGCCCCCTCATTATCCACGTGTGCTTTCCCGATCGTGCCCAGCTGTTCCTTGTTAGTTTGGCTTGTCTGCTTTATTTAGTCTGCGTCTGAGTCTGTTACCCCAGATCCGTCATTGATGTTTGTTGGTGTCTCTACCCTGTTGTCCGGAATAAACCCCGTTTGCCTGCACTCTCGGCTTGCTTCGCCTGCTTCCCGGTTCGCTCGCTCACCTACCACAACAGAATGACGGATCTCCCCAACGCACTTCCGCTGGTCGAGGACCTACACATCGACCTGCTCCAGGAGGTGCTCTACTGGCTCCACCAGCCGGAGGTCCGGGAGGACTCCGGACTACTGGACTTAGCCAGCAAAAGCGGGACCCTCCTTCAGGAGATAACCCCGCTCACGGCGGCGCCTGTCATGGCGGAGGTTCGTGAGAACCTCCGACAGCTCGTCAACAGGGTGACGGAGAAGCGGCTTCAGCCGCTCGCCCTCACCGAGACGACCCCGCCGCCATTGTCATGCCCCAGCCGCAAGAAAAAGAAGCGGAAGGGGAAAGGAGAAGCCGCCGCCCCAACACTCTTCGTGGGGGCCTGCTGGCAACAGGTATAATGGCAAGGGTGCCAGCAACTGACTCATACCTTGATGGAATTTGTATAAATAGTGCATTATAACTGTTAATTATGTAAGAAAACAAATGTTTAGCACGATATTATACACTGATGACGATATGAATGTTCATAAACACAACGCGATATTTCACGGCCCAGCCCTGTCGGATGCCGTTTCATCTTCACCGTCTTTTCCTTAATTAATTAGGCATATGATGCCGCATATCATACTTTCAAATTAAAGTCCTAGTAAGGTCTCTTCTGGTGTCATCGCCGACATCACAAACCTGTCAGTCCCCAAGTCGACTACTATCCCATCCCAACTACCTAGCTGGCCAGCTTGAAAGCTAGCGGACCTTGTAGTTGCCCGCAGGCTTACGTTAGCAAGATAAGTTTGGTGATAAGTTTTATAAATGAGACCCCAGGACTGTACATCCTGGGGCAAGGTGCAGTGAGGTGTCCAGCAAGCCCCATCAGTTCACCTGTCACTTGTTCCCAAATCTTATGTAAGAGCTTCCTTTTCTCTCGCAGTGTGAACAAACGCAGGCCCTCCAGTCCTCAGTTGCAGCTCCTCCATAATATATGAATATATTATTTTTTAAGGGATAAAAACATCATTCGTGTCAGTTAAGCATATTGCCCACACACACACCCCGGACTATGGCGCCACCGATTCTTTTCTGCGGGGTATCATGGCCATTATACGCACCTGTTCCCAGGCAATTGTCCATTTGCTGTAATGTCATAAACCGTCGCTGATGTTGACTGAAACCATGCATCAAACAAAGAATAATGATTGGTAAAACAAGCATACCCCAACAAGCTGGGGCTTATTAAGGGGCGCGAGAGACATTACGTAAAATAACTTTTGCTTCAAGAGGCCACTATGACTGGTAACCGACAAAGTTTTGCAGATTTCATAAAACAAGACACCGCAAGAATAGCGTTCGATCCAGAGATAGAGCCTCGACCTAACCCAGCATGGGTGCCTCGCAAGCCGGTGAGACAGCAGAAGCAGGGCACTCTTGGTAACAGGCCCCAGAATTTAGAATCAATCAGGAAAAAATTTGAGATTTTTTTTTGTTTTTTAAGTAATGAAGCACTTTTCTGCCAATGTGAATGATAAAATAAAACATCCTAAGCATTTCGACAAGAAGAATCAAGGAATAACGCGGCCAATCCTTGTTAAAATGACTCGCTCTCTCCATGTCGCTCTTGTGCGTAGAGTCACAATCCCGACACACCATTATCATTTATTGACAACAGCTGAGGCAACTAGTTTTCTGAAATTTAAAGTGTTTATAAAATAAGTAAATGTGTGTAAAATAAGTATACGATGTGGTTTAAAGCATATAGCCAATGATAATTAATAAAGATTTTAAGCATAATATCCCACACACACCCTGGCCTATAGCTGGTAGAAATGGCACTATCCTGCGGCCTACAAGATAAAAGCATATGGCACCAAAGCGGGTTCAGTAGTCTTTAAAAGAATAAAATACATGAATTTAGTAATGTACTGGTTTAAATGCGTTTTGAGGATAATAAAAGTTTTAACGGCATAATTTTAATGGGGTCACCGGAAGCGTCCAGCTTTTCTCGCTAGAGAGGAAAGAGGGTCTGGCAGATTTAAATCGTAAAAGCAGTAGCTGTGTATTGTTAACGGGGTGTTTTTAAACCAAATACACTATTTCACATCGGTAAAAACACAGCCATCCTGTTTTTAGAGGGGATTTATGCGTATTGCATGTCTAGATGTGTCGGTCAGCTAATGGTCACAGTGGGGGAACGGGGCGTCGGCGCAAGAGCTTTTGGAGTCATGAGCGATAAGCCCATGAGAAGGAAGCATCAATGAAACAAAATGGACGCCGTTTAACCGCTAGTCCTGGGTGTGAGAAGCACACAGCCTGCAGCCCCATCCTGGCAGAAAGCACATCACCCCTATTTATTAATCTGTCTTATTTGTAAGTAGTATAAAATAATATATTTCTAATTTAAATAAAAGTCGATCTTTAACACCACAGCTCTAGGACTGTGACATAGGCCCGGACGCCCCCTGCGGGGTTGGATAAAGTATCTAACTACAATTGTTTAGTCAGCGAAACAAAGTGCCATAACTTAAACGGCTGTATTACACATTAGTATAAATTTTTAAACCAATAAGATTTAAGGACTAAAACAATTTAGGTGTATTTTGTTAGTTTTATTTTTAATAAGATGTCCCGGTTAATTTAATTACATTTAATAGCTGTAGGAACTAGTGAGCGGTATTTAACAACATACATCAAAACATCTTCAAGATTCCAGTATGGAAGGGAACCGACAAAGTTTGGCAGATTTCATAAAAAAAGACACTGCAAGGAGGGCGTTCGATCCAGAGATGGCACCGTAGTCCCGGATACGAACTATAGTGAGCGGTATTTAGCTACATACTTCAAAACATTTTAAAAACTTTGGTAGAATAATACCTTAGTTATTTTTATAATTTAAGGGATAAAAAACATTTGCCGTGTTTGTCAATGTGTTATTTTAAGCAAATGCATTATTTTCTAACGGCAAAAGACCTGTCATCATGTTTTAGGTGTGAAATTATACGGTCAAGCAATGTTTTACAGCATGGGGAATTAATAAAGAATTTAAGCATATTGCCCCACACGCGCCACGGAACACAGCCATTATACGTGGCGCTGATGTGTAATATAGACAAATGTTCTTTTTGTCTGCCTTTCTATTGGATACTTTTATTTCCTCCCACTGTCCAAAAACCTGCTTCCTAATTGTCCATTGTGTTGCCTGTGTTGGACTGGCATTGCTTACAGGGTGTCTCCTACATTGTGCTTCACTCACCTGGAAGGAATACCCAGCAGCTGGAGAAAGCAAAGCCACAAACAGCTCTGGGTAAAAGAAACGATTACCATAGTAAAATACACAGAGCCTCAGAGAGTCAGAATACTTTTCCCTTTTTTATTCGAAACGCATTTGTTTATAGGTTTAACATCAGGGGATCACTATGAAGAGGATGTAACATCCACCCCAAAAGCCGGTTTCCCACCACACCTCCCAGTCCCCTCCCACTGACCCCTGTGCCTCAATAGGAATAATAATTATTACAACAATATAATCATAATAATATTTGTCATTGTCCTTTTAATCCATTTAGCACTAGTATAGAAATATGAAAAATAACGAAGGAAAAAAAATGTAAATGAAAAATATATGATTTCTGTTTTTGTTGTTGTTTTTCCCACCAGTGGTGACCTGTGTTGCTCCCTTCACTTCTCAGTAAGTCACAGGTGAGGAAAGTGTGAACTGCGGCTTTTCCTCTCCCTCCCCACAACCTCAAAGCAGATCTGAGACAGTGACCTGCCTCCACCCTCTGTGTGTGCATTTACCTCACTGCGTATACATGTGTCTTTCAGGACTTCATTGTTCATTATTTAGCCTTTAGCCAGGACATCTGTTAACAGGGGGGCAAAAAGGGGTTGGAGGAATACACCCGTTTCATTTTTGGCTCGGTGCATGCGCTGTCCCGCGATTCAGCATGGAATCTCTTTGAATTCGTTTGGCTGGCTTCGCACTGAAGATCTCCCCATCACTAGCTAACTCAACAGCAAATGTTCATGACAAAATTGTGTATAAGTGGAAGTCTAACACAGATTTGACTTCAGATGCTTTCCATACTAATGGAAATAATCACCATCTCCGTCTGTCTGTCCACTTCCCTGCATGTTACACTTGACAATGCTGATCAAGGATGTCAAGCTTCCGAATGACGTGATTTCAGCTGCAATCCTCAAAACAGTCTGGGAATTAGTCACCGACAGACCATGGAATTCCCCCAGACCCTCAAATTCCTGCTCACATTTATCCCTTATTTGTCCTGTAAGCATGAAACGTGGCAGCTTGACACTATGCAGAAAGAGAGAATGTCACACAGCTTGGCTCTGTGTCCTGGAGTGACTGTGTCAGGAGGGAGTCTGCTGACTAGGAAAGACTCTACACCGAGTCACCAGCAGAGCAGAGTGGTGGAGGACGATGATGCAGGTGGCGGAGGGGGTGCTCTAATTAGGGGAGACGTTGGGTCAGGAAATTGTCACTCAGACGCCATTGTCTTACCTCCCATGTACTGCTTCATGAGTGGCAACCTGAAATGGAGCTCCGTACAGCACGGCGGCAGGCCTGTATTAATGCTTCATGTTTTTTTTACCACCATAACTTCACAGGTTGTGCACTTAGTATCCTCCCTCTCATAGTTCAATATTTCTGCCCAGTCAGTGTGACATAGTACAAAATACTACAGAACGCCTCTGTGCATTTCTGCCTTAATCAGAAAAATTAATTGGAAAATTAAGATTTTATTAATTCTTATTAGTCAGGATAACAGTTTCCCAATTCCTCTGGTGGCAATGAAATAGGGATGTTTCATTTGGGGAAACCCAGACCCCAGCTTCAGCATTCTGAGGGTGAATCAGGCAATGGCCAGGCTCATACTGTGGTCCTAAACCTGCACACACACGCACACAGTAAGCTAAACTCATCCCACAGCCCCCAGCTTCCAGTCCTGCTGCTCTCACGTCCAGCCATCCTTCTTAGCCAGACCCCCACAATGACCCAGTTCATCCCGCCAGCTCCAGGAGTGGCATGGGCCGCAGGCCGGGGTACGGGCAGTGTAGGTCTCGTGGAGTTCAACGGACCAACTGCCATGGACTCCACACACTCCCGCTACCTCCCAACCGAGCCGGATTAACAGTGACCAGAGAAAGCAAGAGAGAAAAAAAGAAATAATCAATAAAAGACAAAAAAATATTTTCCAGTCTAATGCTGAGGGGTCCCTCCCTCCCTCTCTTTTCGTATGTCACATATATTCAAGTCTGAGCACTTGACTGAAGTCCCTTGGGTTTAAGGAGGAGGCTCCTGTTGTGGGCGGAGTCTGCTGCTCTGTGGGCGGAGCTAAGCCTCAGCAGCTGCACAGGTGGGAGAGGGCAGGAGTCTAAAAGCTCAAGTGCAGCTCACGGCACTTCTTACTTAAGGGGAGCCGGCACCCAGCGAGCTCGGCAATGCTGCGATCCGGGTGGTCCTATTTTGCACAACCAGTGTCAGCAGGGCAACTCACAGGTCCACAGAGTCAGCAAGGGAGCTGTTGCCATGGCACCCAGCCCTGAGCTGCAGGGTATGGGTGTTCAGCACGTTACAAAATCTAACCCTTCATGCATTTTCACCCCCGACTCCAGCAGTGGGGGGCGGGGGGGGGATATGTGACGGACATGTATCAAATGTGCCAAGGGTCATTCATGGCAAAAATAAACAACTGCAAACAATAAAGACGAAACGCAGAGGGTCTGTAGTGCCCAGCAGAGCCTGGTTTGTGTGGGGTGACCGGGACTCATTCTCCATCCTCGCCGCACTCTGGCCAATCATCTGTCTTTCACTGGATGCTTGATCCTCAGCTGAGTCTGGGCTCTCTCCAGATGGCACATGGAGATCCTTCCCCAAACCATGTAGATCTCCTCATTCCTGCTCCCCCAGGAGGTCTGCGCTGGTGCTGGTCTGTGTTGGGGGTAATGGGCGTGGAGGGGGGGTGTGATGCAGCCGGCGTGGACTGGGACCCCCTCCGCCCTCGCTGTCAGTGTTGGATGATGAAGGAGGGGGTGGTGGGGGGAGCCTGGGTAGGGGGGCAGAGGATGGGGGGATCCGGGAGGAACTGGCCCTCAGGTTCTGTATCCGCCGGCACTCCTGACAGATGCGGATGTGCGTGCAGGAACGTGGGGGTGCCGCTGGCACCGGTGAGGGAGTCGTATTTGCTCCCAGTGGGTCCTCCAGCAGGCGCTGTGGCCCCGGGCCCATGTCCGAGGGGCCGCCCCCACCCCCTGCACCACCTGTCAGGGGCCCCGAGCCGCTGTATAGCTTGCCATTGCTGAGGCGCATCTCCCTTACCAACCGGAGGGGCCGCGGAGCCCCCAGTGAAAGGCGCGTGGGGTGGCGAGGGCCTCCTGGGCCGGTCAGGGGCCGGCGTCTCCGTGAACGGGAGCTCTTCTTACACGAGATGGCGTTCCGAAATTCCGTCAGCATCTCCTGGCACACAGAGATCTGGAGGGTGGGGGGGGGGGGCATACAGGGCAAGCAGAAAGGGAGGAAAACAGGTCACGTTCAGGAAGAGCAGGAACACAGCAGAGCCTCAACGGCAACGTCAGAAAAAAAAACGTCAAAGGAAAGGTCAAGCAAAAGGGCAGGAATATATCACAGGCGCAGAGAGGGGTCAGTGCCAGACAGACAGCCAAACAAAGCCCTCCCAAGACAAAACACAACACAGACGACATCCCCATGGGATAAATATTAGAAGAAAACAATGGACATACAGACAGTACAATGTGTTCCTTATACAGAATAGTCACCCAAATACACGTAAACACAGACATGAATTCACACTGTCTGAACTGCCTACGAAAAATAAAATCACACAGCATTGTGACCAGATGAACATTTCCTTAGAAACAGAAAGAAGCACTTAAGAATCATCAGACTTAAAAGCTAGTAATTATAGCCATCTGACACACATTTTGCAGCTCTGACTGTATCTGTTTTTTCATGAGTTTCTTCTTCGGGTTTTTCATTCCGTTTATCTCCAACATCACCCAGCCCAGACCCCCCCTCACCCCCAGCACAAGAAGGATTATGGATCCAGCTCTGACAGCATTGCTCACTGACAGAAGCTTGGTACATCTCTGTCAACGAGCAAGTGTCAGCCTTTCTGTGACCTGGGGGCCGTTTTTCTGGGGGACACCATCCACTGAGGTACAGCCTGGCAGGTGACATCAGAAGATGTGAGCTTGAAAATATGCACCTGGTGCATGGTGAGTGATTCAGGGAGCCACACTATGGAGGCAGACAGTAAAGAGATTGAAGTGTATTCATGGGTGATGTGGTGATTATACACTCGTAACGACAGCATGCTCTCGACGCAGTACAGACAGACACATCCAGCAAACCGCTGCGGTGACCTACTGGGCCGGTTCTCTGGGTCTGGCCGGGCCGAGGGCGAGGGCGTACCTCGTCTGTCTCTGCTGAGCGCCGCGTCGACCACACAAACTCCATGATGGCAACAAATACGGCAATTATCAGCCCACAGATCAGCACCACGAAGATGCCGCCAATGTTTTCCATCCCAAGACCTGAGGACACAGTTGCAACAGGAACACAGGCACTCATACACCGTCAAACCTAAATAAATAAACAGACTCAGCTTTGCATGGACGCATACACACTTTTCCTTTCACACGCTCCACGGGACATACATGATAGTATCAGCACATGCCCATAAATGCAAACACATATACTTAATTAAGTGCTCTACATGACCTGAGGTCGCATGAATCACCCTCACTCACTATGAACTTCCTGGCACTGTGCAACGCATCTGTATCATTATCTGGACACTATCCCAGTGTAAATTCCTATCAACAGAAGGTTTCCTGGATCAGACACTGACCTTTGGCACGGTGGTCTTCCTCCTTGGGGCAGCGCCCTCCCTCCCACCAGCGCCGCTTGAGGATCTCCAGCCGGTTGTTCTCCTGGAGCTGCAGAATAGCCAGTGTGATCTCATCCCTGAATGGAGAGCCTAAGGGCAGAGTCCGTGTGAACCATGAGGGTGGACCAGGTAGACAGGAAGGTAGAGCAAGTCACCCACATCACTGTGATTCAGCACACAACATAATTCTCCTTCCCTGCCCCCACTAGCCCAAGTGCCCTACTGACCCAGCGGCATGCCGATGCCATAGCCCTTGGTATCCAACAGGCCACCGATCTGTGTGAGGTTGCAGTTCAGTCCCCGGTGGTACTCGTTCATGGTGCTCTCCAGCAAAAAGGCGTATTTGGAGTTGAGCACACGGGCAATGCCCTCCTCGGTACTCTTTACGAACACACTGGGCTGCTTCGACTGCATGTAATTCCACATGCGCTGGTATGTCTGGTACCGCGAGTTCTAGTTCGTCATGGTGAGGGATAGAAGGCAAAACAGGATCATGAGCAAGACCGAGCACCAATCTGCATGACCTGAAAAAGAAACACAGATCCAAAACAAACAGGACGAGAGACCATTCCAGCGTGTTTGGCGAGTCCGAAAATCAGAGCGTACACGAGTGGCAGAATCGTACCCAGGGAATGGAGGCATGGTTTAGACAGAGGCCGATATGTGAGCCGCACAGGCATAATAGCTAACACAGTCTGGCACTTCTGCCGTCATCCGCACACAATGACAAACACAGATGCCAAACCACTTACCCAAGAAAACACAGGCACTTAACAAAAACAAACACAGAAAAACGCACAGAGCAACGAGAGAGAGGGTGACCTCAAAGAGATCACGTGTAGAAACCTCCACCATTGCGCAAGTGGCAGCTCAGCATACCAACAGAAACATGTGACCCAAAGCATAAAACAGTGTCAATAAGTGTGCAGAAAAAGAGGAACAAAGCACTTGACCCGATAACACAAACACAAGTCACAACTGGATCATACCATGAAGAAGGTCATAGTGCTCCCCCCCTGGATGGTGCCGTACTCTATATTGGTCTGGTCTGCCAGGTCATCAGGGGACTCAATGGGCACCTCCATCCTCTGTACCGTGAGGAAGGCAGCCAGGTTGGCCGTATAGGAGGAGATGATGATTAGGGTGAATGCCCACCTGATAGAGGGGGGGGAAAGAGGATATAAATGTCACACATGAATGGACTGCCGTAAGCATGGCGTCCAAAAACCCAGAGAGATCAGCGCGGCCTGATGATGGAGTGTGAAACATACAGTGTAGGATACAGGAGGGTAAACAGAGTCCGGGAGATACATCATCCCAGCCACATTTGCAACCACAGACAGAGAGAGGCATGGGGTAGCTGCATTATTGCAGTTACACTGAGGTTCCTCCCTGGGCAGGCTGCAGTGCGGGACACTTATAGAGGGACTGAGGAGGAACCACACGGGGAAAGCGGAAAACAAAGCCAACAAAATGTACAGCGGGCCAGCGATGCAGAGGGAGCCAAAAGAGAAGGACGAACGGCAGTGGCGCTGGCAGGCAGCCCCACGGATCACTCACCAGACGCCGCTGACGCAGCGGGTGGAGAGCGCGCGGGGCATGATCTCCGAGCCCTGTTGCATGAACCCCCCCACGGGGAACCACAGGCTGTTGCCCAGGGTGTACTGGTTCTCCAGCATGTCCCGGCGCTCCCGTAGACAAGGGTGGGGATTGTACCACTCATACGGACTCAGCCTGAAGTGGAGAGTCAGTAACACATTGGAGTCAGACCTCTGGTTGCTTAGCAGACGGCTGCCGTGAAAGTGATTTACTCAGCTCATGTATTGCAGACTACATTATATCTTATTTATTTATATATTTCTATCTCATTTCAGATCAATTTGATCAAGGCCTGTTTTTAACCATTTTTGACTAGTTTCTCAGTAACAATAAACAGTGGAATCAAGCTGGTCACTGAATACTCAGGTCCTTAGCATCTCTGCAGGTGTTCAGACCACATGCAGTATGTGGAAAAGATGTAATATAATATGCCTTTTACGTGCCTTTGTTGTTATTAAATTCATTCATTATTTTGAATGCATTTGGTGGCAGGATGGCCCATTTGGGGGGTTCAGCTCCCCCCCCCTCTGTGCAGCTATGAAGATATTGTCATTAGTTCTAATTTCACTTCCTCAAATAAAATATCTGAATATAGATTTTAAAATCTTTCCACTTCCTCTGTGCCGCCTCAGCACACTCAAGACAAGCTCCCGAAGACTGACAGTCTAATGAAATGTCACTCTGGGGTCTAAACGGTGACAGTGACATGGAGGAGAAGGTTTTACAGACAGAGAACGGCTCAGAGACAGAAGACACTGATGGTCTTCATCCCAACGGTATTTTCTGTTGGTTTAGAAAAGAAATCTGCCATCGAGGTGCCCTTGTCAAATGAAAATAGTGGGACAGCACAACCATCTTCAACAGAAGCATGGTGTAAACTTACAGACGGAAGTCTTCCAGTAACGCTAAAATGGTTCAGAATTACTGCAACAAAACCAAGGCAGACTTGGCGACAGACTTCAGAACATGTCAAAAAAATCTACTCCCAGTGACCCTGACCAGTATAAGTGGCCAGAAGTTGGATTGATGGATGTCAAGAAATAGACAAGAATAGACTGGACATGACCATTTAGTAGGGATGTCATGCTTCAGGAAAAATAGACGTAACTTAAGGTTTGTTGATATTTGCCCTAAATTGCAAATCAAGAGGAAAAGAAACTGCTAGTCAACAGAACACAGAGAGTAGAAGGGAAATGTTTTGAGTGCTGAACTCACATCACATCACCTCTAAGGTGATTTGTTTTGATAACCATGATACCAAATTTGCTCACTGCTAAAGAGGCAAGCTGGCTGCACTCAGAGATATGTGGGTCGTCTGGTTGAAAAGCCTGATTCTCATGGACAACCCTGGCCCACGTGTTTACAGTGGACAGAGCCCTTTTCTTCAGAGAGGAAGCTATGCCTTATGAAAGTACATCTCAGACAAGCCTGCAAACTGCAGCGTGAAAATTTACAAAGCATGTGATGTGAAATCTAGCTATGGGTGCTATAACTAAATATATATATATATATATATATATAGAATACCTAGAATATCTATATTGAAGGAGCACCTGAGATGAACTGCAGGATGGAGGTCATGGGTATGAATGAAGGACTGCAAGGAACATAACATGTGACATCTTCTTCACATCCTACCGACGTGGAGTCGAGTTACAGAAAGAGGTAGCTGACTATGCTAGAAACAGTGGGTATAAATAACCAAGAGTCCCATAATGAGACAGGGCAGATCTGTGAATTCCTCAGAATGTGCTTTCTCTGGAGGTACAACTGTGTCATACTGCCCCAAAAAGAACAAACCAGGGGGGAGGGGGGGTGAAATGTGTGGCTCAGCAGGTTACGGCTCTGTGCCTATGTCCAGAACATTGTGGGTTCAAATCCCGAGGCCAGCAGAGTAATAATATAACCATTGTGCCCTTCAGCGAGGCCCTTAACCCCAACTGCTTCAGGGATGCTGGTTAATCCTGCTCTCTGAGTCTCACCTGTATGTCACTTTGGACAAAACAGTCTGCTAAATAAATGCATGTAAATGTCATTGTTTTGGCCACAAGACAAGGGAAAAATCCAGAGATTTATCAGTACTGTAATCCCACCAGTGAATAGTTTGGCACAATTGCCAGCAGGTGACTGTCTGTGGGTTTCTGCTGATTCTCTTTGTCCATCTTGCAGAGGAATGATGGAAGATGCATCAGCATCTCATATGCCCTGCTTCCTCCTGACCCCATCAAAAGTGTCCTTGAGCAAGACACTGAACCCCAAATTGCTCCCGGTGTGCAGGTTGGCGCCTTGCATGGCAGCCTCCTCCACCGGTGTGTGGATGGGTGAATGTGAGGCATGTATTGTAAAGCGCTTTGAGTACTTGTAGCTATATAAGCGCTATATAAATGCAGTCCATTTTACCATATTCCTTCAGCAATTATCCAGAGTCCGCAAATCAAGTTTTTAGTATTAAGGAAATTTGGTCAATTACCACTTTTTTATATAGGCCAATCTAGAAAAATAGCATTATTATTGACAGCTTTGAGGAGTGTGCGGGCCTGTTTGACCCAAACCATAATTAAAGGGTTGATACTAACAGTATTGTTGAGTGTCTGGATAAGAAATGTGGATGGGTGTTGTGTTACAGGATGTGGGTCTCACCTGGCAGCTAGAAAGAGCACACAACTGACAGCCAAATAGGCCAGCAGCATGAAGAGCCATACAGCTGGGGAAAAGGGGTCCAGAAAAGAGAAGTAACCCGGCTTTCGGCCCTGGGTGGTCAATCAAATCAACGTATTAGTGCATAGCATTGGTTCCCCTGCAATTCCACTGTTAACCACTAGAGAGCAATGGTTTACACTGTATCTTCATATAACATTGCGAAATGTTATGTAAAAGGTTGCAATAAGTTAACGTTAACAAATTCTGAAAAACACAGAAGTGTGCAATTTTCACGCCGTAACATCCAAGCTCATGCCCATTTTCCTCTTCTATCGCCTATCCTGTCCTTCATCCCTCACCAGCTGGACCCTGTATAAGATGCTGATTCCAAGCGTCATGAAAGGTTTGGAAAAGTCAATGACTTTCTCCCTCTCGGATGTGATGGTGAAGCCGGCAACAGCCAAGTCTGCTTTCTGTTGGATGAAGGGAAAGGAGGAGTGGCTTAGACACCAATAAGGCTGGAAAAGGTATGGCACAGGAATGGAGAAAGGCTGTCATGGAACGAGGTCTGCAGACCTGCACCACTAAAACCCGCATATCCTTATTTACAAGTGCAATTGATTAACGGGGAACTAATTGCCCAGTTTCATCAGCTCAGAGCACCAGCAGAAAACGGGACAATCGTGCAGCGTGCTAGTGCCACAATGGGACTGCACTGCTGTAATTGAAGTATACCACAGTGTAATTAGTTACTAAGAGTTGCTCATTAGCCTGTTAAGGAGGCTGTTGTGTGCCCACAGCAAACCCAGATCCCAGGGCTGGCAGAAAAGGGAACATTTGCTCAGGGTAATTACCCTATTAATGAGCTCCCCCACCATGCCCGTCCAGGAGCCATTGGGTTCCGGAGCTCCATACAGGCCATCGTCCACCAACTTGATCCGGAAAGAGAATTTCAGGATGTCAGCCAGCTCCTTCAGCATGTCAACACAGAAGCCCTCATACTGGTCATTGCCCTGGAACTCCTGGTAGTTGCCCTTGCGCATAACGTAAGGGTTTTCCTACATGGGGGCAGAGAGAGCACACGGCTACAAATTCTGCAGCTGCACCTGGACACGGAGCCTCTTGAGCCCATTAGCTTTTACCAGTATCGTGGTGACAATGAGGGTCTTGTTAGCCAGAGTTTCTGATACGTTGATGTCCAGAGTGGTGGAGTTCATAGCCAGTGTGTTGTTGGAGTACCAGATTCCGATCTAATAAACAGGAAGATGGGTGAAGAAACAGATGTATAGCATTTGAGAAACATGATATCTGATAGCAGGCCAAAACAGGACTTCTACTTGATTTCAAATATTTTTCCAACATTAATAAAATCCCGGAATTATAATGTAGGTGACCCAATGGTCTGCAGGGACTTCTAACCTCTTTGTGACCAACTCTGTGTTTCTCCAGTATTCGGAGGGTGTAGTTGGTTCTTTGGCCTTTGCTGTTGAACTCTACTCGCCCAGTCAAGCCATCGTACTCCACCTGGAGAGGGGGAGATTCACATTCACTCCCTGATGGAACACAAAAGATCTAAAGTATTAAAGAAATTCATTTAAACACAAAGGGAAAAACATCACGGGTATTATTTAGGCCCGTCTCTGAGGAGGGGTGAGGACTGGGACCCGGGCTATGTGATCATATGTCCAAGACAGGATTTAGATAAAGTGTATACATCCAGTGTATGTTTAGTAGGGGGGGGGGGGTAATGTTCCACAAAACTCACGGTTCGGTACAAACCTGGGTTTTAGGTTCATGGAAACAGAATTTGTTTCGAAATTATTTCTTATAACCGCAAACACAATTAGGAAAAGTCTGAATAACAAAATCTAAAACCTGAATAACAAAACCTAAAATGTGCTTATTTGCATATTGTAAAAACAATTATGTCAAATAAATAAACAAAACCAAAACATTAACAATCAAACTAAATTGCATGCTCTCCATTATCAAATATGGCCACATACACTATATGGGCAAAAGTATTGGGACACCTGGCCATTACACCTTCAAGACCTTTTATGACATCCCATTCTAAATCTATAGGCATCTATATGAAGTTGACCCCCCCCCTTTTTCAGCTATAATAGCTGCCACCCTTCTGGAGTGTGTCTGTGGGAATTTTTGCCCATTTATGCAGATAAGCATTTGTGTGATCATGCACTGATGTTGAACGTGAAGGCCTGGCTCACAATCTCTGTTCAAGTTCATCCCAAAGGTGTTCAATGGGGTTGAGGTCAGGGCTCTGTGTGGACCAGTCAAGTTCTTCCACACCAAACTCACCCAACCACATCTTTATGGACCTTGCTTTGTGCACTGGGGCATAGTCAGGCTAGAACAGAAAAGTTGGAATTCTCCAAAATGTCTTGGCATGCTAAAGCATTAAGAGTTCCTTAACTGGAACTAAGGGGCCTAGTCCAAGCCCTGAAAAACAACCCCATACCATTATCCCTCCTCCACCAAACTTTACAATATGCACAATGCAGTCAGGCAGGTAACATTCTCCTGTCATCCGCCAAACCCAGACTCATCCCAGATAGAAAAGCGTGATTCATCACTCAGAACAGAACACGTTTCCACTGCTCCAGAGTAATGTGGCAGCATGCTTTACACCACTCCATGTGACACATGGCATGTTGCTTGGTGATGTGAGGCTTGCATGCAGCTGCTTGGCCATGGAAGCCCATTTCATGAAACTCCCAGCACAGAGTTTTTGCGCTGGGGTTAATGCCAGAGGAAGTTTGGAACTCTGCAGTTACAGTCAACAGAGCATTGGCGACTTCTTCATACTACGCACCTCAGCTGTTACTTTATGTGGTTTGCCACTTCATGGCGGAGTTTCTGTTGTTCCTAAACACTTAATGATTAATTAATTAATTCCATTTTGCAATAATACCACATTGCAATAATATTACTTACAGTTGACTATGGAGTATCTAGCAGAGAAGAAATTTCACAAACTGACTTGCAAAGGTGACATCCTATGACAGCACTACGCTTGGATTTAATGAGTTATTCAGAATGACCCATTTTTTCACAAATGTTTGTAAACCTGACTGCATTTCGCAAGGTTTGAATGAAACACCTGAATTCAATGATTAAGAGGTGTGTCCCAATACTTTTGTCCATATAGTGTATCTGTAGCAATAAACTCTGGTTGCTCCTGTTGTACATACATGGATGATATATCCAAGCTCAGTATAATTGACCCAACAGACAGTTATCTACTTATCAATTACTCTTTCTCCAGTGCTGCTGTACATTATAGGAAAACCAAAACGTTCCCAAACCACAAACTATAACTAACTATTATCAGTATTAGCTTACAGTCACAATGGTTGAGGATATAAACAGATCATACTGCTGCAGAAAGCCAAAGGATAATGGATTCCGATATGGAGGAGAGAGGAAAAATGGGAGAGAGAAATGCTGACAGGTGAGGTGATGACCAAAATGACTGGGGACACAACCAATGACCATGTAGGTGACAGCAGCACACTGGGCTGACACAGAACACATGTATAAGCGAGCAGTGACACAGAGAGACCTCAAATGCAATAATATCAGTCATAGAAATGCAGCCCAAAGCAATCAAATCACCCGGAGGCCCGTGTCAAAATGGCGAGTGTTTTCCGGTCGGAGGTAACCGAGTGACTGACTGACAGCAAGAGGGAGCCGACCGGCACTGACCATGCGCAGGTAGTTCATCAGGCTGGTGCCGTGCTGCCATATCTGTGGCGAGGTGCAGCTGAGGGGCTTCACCCCGATCTCCTGGCTGCGGTTTAGCTCCCGCACTGCACCCACCACCACGTGGACAGCGTCAAACATCAAGGCTGAAGACAGCTGCGGAGAAGGGATAGCGAAGGTTTGTGTGGGCACCGGTAGGGGTAGAGACAGCGACTGAAACACGGCCCTGTGGGTTAGGCGATCAGTGGCCTAAGCGAGTGACTCCATAAACGGTGTGTCAGACTGAGCGCTCCATCTGAATGTTTCCTGTGAAGATTTTACTTTCATTTCTTTTCTGTTTGTATTGTATTGTATTGTCCCGTGAGGTTAAATTGTTTTATGATACCACTGTTACAAACAGGATGTAATTATAAAATATATTTTTAAATTATGACATAAAATTAGCCATTTTCTGTACCTGCTTGTCCTATGCAGGGTCCTGGAACTTATCACTGAAGCTACAGCCATGGAATAACCCAGGACAGGGTGTCAACCCATCACAGAGCACACTCCCCATTTACACCTACTGGGTACTCCAATAGCTCCCACGTGTTTTTGGACTGTGGGGGGGGGGGATGGGAACCAGAGAACCTGGAGGAAACCCATGACGACACAGGGAGAATGTGCAAACTCCACACACATAGAGCCATGGCAGAGACTCGAACCCAGGCCCCAGAGGTATGAAGCAAACAGTGCTAACCACTGCACCACTCCACCATCCCATTACAATTGTGGTTGTTGTTGAGGATGACAACGACAGATACACAGATAATTAATTTAAGTTTATCTCAGTTACAATAAATATGGTAAACAGCAAGGAATTGATCATATAGCTGATAGAGGAAGTAGAGAGTGCAGTGATTAACTTATGATAATCAAAGTGCAAGACCTACCGCAGGCCCAGGGTAGGGACTGAGCTCACAGCCCTCTCTCCAAGACAGATTGAGGCTTCGAATGAACTCCAGGTAGAATGGGTGGCTGGTGTTGAACATCGAGAAGCCTACGATGTTTGAGTTGTCATCCACAATGTCATCTAACCTGAGAAGGGGGAAGTCCTGTGGAAGGTAGACGTATCTCATCAGAGTATAAATGGATGCAGTAAGACATGCTAACATAGTTCAGAGAGAAAAAGAAAAGGGTGTTCTTTCTTTCCACAAACCACTCAAAGTCATTCCATGTATTTGGTCTGTTCCAGTGTCAGCAGACTTGAATGAACTAATCAAGGGCTTGACAATTAGTTGATTAGCTGAATCAGATGGTGTAGTGATGGGATGGAACAAATACATGAAACGGCCGGGGAATCCCTAAGGAGCACCCTCAAAACTGCTGGTGTAAGACAGCTATAGATGAATGACACAGGAAAGCAAGGAATTCTAAGGAAGCAACAGAAAAAAACATAAAAGGAGGAGAACAGAAGTGTACAGGAAGAGTAGTGTAGCATAGGCAGGTAGGGTTCAAGAGATGAGAAGAGGAAAAGAAGAAAACAAAGGAATACGATAAACAGAGGGAGCCTAAGACGTACCCGAGAACAGGCAAGAGATCTCATTACGATAATATTATCAGGCAGTGTTTCCATTGCTTTCCTGGAAGTTCCCTTTGTGTTTTTGTGTTTACTTTTTTCTTCACCTTTTGAACACAAGTATAGACTCTCTGGGGAAATTCTTGCCTTTCCAAACACATGGGACAGAAGACGGCAGGGACTCTTACCATGGTGGTAAGGATGTACTTGTAAAACGCCGATGTCATGCCCAACTCTGATGCCTGAGGGCCAGACAACAACAGAGGAGATTCAGAATGTCGTTTCATTATCCCCTTTATTGCCATGAGCTAACTTCTGGCCCGAGCAGCAAAACACTTGCAATAACATCAATTTTCCCATCTTTTGGAGTGCCTTGCCACTACGTTTGGGTTACACCTTCATAATTGCTTCAATACTTTGATAGTCCCTGTCCAGCATTTAGATTTTTTTTTAGTTACATTTGCATGTTGCTAGTAATGACAAAATATTTTGATGTGAGTCTCGGTTTTCCATTTCCATGAATGCTGAGCAATCGTGGTAAAACAAATTGCTTCAAAAGCACACATTCCTGTCATATCAATTAGTCCAATGTCACCACTGGTAATAGTAGAAAGCTTAGCGTGTGAAATTCATACACTTTGCATTTTAATGCAGATCCAGTCATCATTCTCAATGAATGTTACTTCATTAGTAAAAGTAGATCAGAAGCTGTGAGCAAGTCCGACCTTTTTAAGGATGAGATAAGAGATAGAGGCATTGGCGTCAATAATGATGGTCGCCACTTTGTCGTCACGAATCTCTTTCAGCAGAGGGGTGGGGTCCAGGTTGTCATCCAGCATCCTGATGGACAACGTCTCCCTGGAGATAAGAAATCGCCGCACCAACTCCTCCAATCGCAAGAGACCTGGGGCCGAAGCAGACGTAGGGGGTCGGGTTCATGCATCCCACGTTTTAATTAACTTGCTGTAATTTACTGCTTTGCTTCCTTAAGTGCTGTGTGACATAACACAACAAAATGAACTAAAAAATGTAAATAAGAATGTTCTCCCTCTTGGGGGCTGCTGTAATAGAAGGAAGAAATTCCCCATTTCACAGAAAACGATCCTGTAAGCAGAGTGGTAATCACTGGACCCTGCCAAAACATTTAATTAGATTTCGTTGGGTGCGGGATGTGAGAGGGGAATGATGCTTTTTTTTCCCCAAGTCAAACACGTCTAATAAAATGGTATAATGAAACCAGAGCTTCGTGGTCAGTGAATAACAAAAAAGGGGTGAAGTGTTATATCTCCAGAAACATGATGTACCACCAGCTCTTTTGGAGCAGCTATGTCAGATAAAGCATCACCAGAGTTTTCCCACTGACGTTAATTTTCAAAAACTACCTTATTCATTGCTATTAGCAAAACAACAGCTTTTGGCCACATTATGTCAGGTTTTTATTTATTTATTTATTTATTTTTTAAAAAACATCATGATGAAACTAATCCCTCATTAACCCAAAACAACAGTTTTGTTTTTCTCTGACCGGTAAGATCAAGAGCCAATAAAAAAGTCACATTTGTATTTAACACCGCTCTAGCACAAAATAGACTAAATATCCTTTGTTTATGGTGTGTAATTCTGTATACATTATTACCTGAATTTTAATGAGTGGCAGGATGTGAGGATCAATAGAGGCATCCCAACATCAGTCTGCAGAGGTCTGAATCAAAAATGACCCCGATACATTGTTCTCTCAGCGTCACTGTCTCCCTAAATAGTGTCTCTAAATGGATAATTGCGCAAACACCTGTCCTGCCTCCATGGCAACCCTTTCATTCCCAACAAGCAAGTGAGATGCGAAGCCACAGGATCCTCGAACCGCCACTCCAGTGTGATTCGCAACCTCCAGCCAATCAGAATACGTCAGTCAGTCCTGGATGACATTTCAACATCACTGCACGACCAATAGCATGATGCGATATCCACGTTCAACCTGGTCAACCAATTAAATGAGCCAGCATGTAGCAGTGATATGCAGTCGTCACTCTGCTGCTGTGTTTGCAGGAATGAGCCATAAAAGATGCACACAGAGAGTCATGCATGTGAATTAAATCTGGTCTTCGTACATACCAGCCCACTGGAGCAGAAAACTACTGAATGAGCCAACTAGCGCTGATGCTAACACACTGGCCCCATCTTCCAGCTACTCCCTTACACAGAAAAATGAGCTTACATTCGGCCTTGGCGCAGAGCAGGCTAGCTGATGGGTAGCTGAAGGACTTCAGAATGGCTCCAATGGCGAGGCTGAGGTCCTCGTTGCTGGGGTAGAGGCTGACCGAGGCGAACCTCAGGTATGGAAGTCTCGGTGTCTCTTCCGGACCAATTTTGACATGTGGAATCTGCGGGGGAGACAGGAAATATATGGAGCACAAGCAGGTAAAAGCACAAAGGAATAACCACTGATGAGGGAAATGAGAGATGACAGCTGAGGTAATGAAACGTGCAATGAACACGAATAACAAAACAAATCTGAAGGGAGGTGAGCCCTAACAGATCACTGGTAATCCCTCACTCAATAACCTAGCTTCCAGCATCACCCAGACGTCTCTGTAATTTTAGCAAGTAAACCTCAGGGACCATTCAGCTGTTTGTTTCGAAGGGCTGACCTTGACAGATTCATCCTGAGTGTCACTGAGGCAAAGCATGCAGACGGCCATGTTCAGTTTATAAAGTAACCATAAACACTGTAGTATAAGAGGGACAATGAAAATCAATGCTGTCTGTGAGTAACTCTCGGTTTTTATACTGGAAATCCATCAATAAGGCAGATGAAATTAAACTGCACCTACAGTGTCTTTTCCAGATTTTTATTTACGTGCTGGTTTGTTTAATACTATGGACTATTCAAAAGTAGGCTTCAGTATTTAAAATGTTATAATAATAATAATAATAAAGTAATTATTTTGTTATAACAGACACATTAAAAACAAAACAACATGTGCAGCTAAAAGGCGTTATGACAACAGCTGCAGCACCACACTGCACACACTGCAGACAGGGTAAGTGGGGGTGTTCTCACCTCCTTCTCCCCGCATATGTGACTGACAGTGGATCCGGAGGCGGGGCTAGAGGCAGGGCCGATGACTGAGACCACACCCTTTGGTAGGATCTGACACACTGGAGGGGGGAACCAGACAGCTGGATTAAACTCCAAACCAAATCAAACTGAGTAAAATGTTCTCCCCCCTCATGGCAACTAAAAACCATCTTCATGCAGATTAACTGATTTTGATCGACCGCATCGATAGGTCCTGTTTCGTCATGTGTATTTTAAGTGTCAATAACAGTGCAATCTTCACCAGCACCAGGATGGTGCCACACACACACACACACATGCTCGCACAAGCACACAAAGAGCGGAGCACTCACTAGTGTCTGTGGTCTCATACTGAGAGTCTCTCTGAAGCTCGAAAATGTCCACCTCCACACGAGCCCTGGCTGGGCCCTCCATCACGCTGTTGATGTTTTCACGGGCCAGAGCCAGGGCCAAGCGCTCTCCTCGCCCACACACAGACTGGTCATCCAGGATTGCCGCTGGGGGTTGGAGGGTGGGGGGGTTGGTACACAGAGCAGGGCCTAGCTGGTTATAACCAATAAATATTCCGGCCCAGGTGTATAGAAGACCAGAGAGCACAGCCGGAAAGTTGAGATCGGACGCCTTAGCAGTTAATCGGGGTCAATGGCAGTCAGGTGCATGCTGGAGCAGGTGTGGCACTGAGTGGGGCAGTGGTGTGGCTCACCCATTCGGACGGAGGACAGCACCAGGCCCTGGCTGTAAGAGGGCGGGGCTATGGTCAGTAACAGGAGGACGAAGTGAATCGACAGCAGCAGCGCTGGCAGAGCCGGCATCTTCTACTGCTCCTCATGGAGAATGGTCTTCTGGCTGCCTGTTCCGCCACCTAGTGGATGGGAGGTCTCATGAAACACCACTGCACAGGAGCCCCACAGTGTGATATTGTACACAGTCATGCTAACATATCAATCACACGAGCACATGCATCCGGTAATAGCATTCTTAGACAGGGACACTAAAAATTAAAAAAAAAAAAGACCTGTCCCTTTTACATGGGAAGGATCAGTGAGGAGCCACGCTGACAAGGTGGTCAGGGAGCCTTGCATACATATGAGTCACAATGGGGTAGCAGGTCTTTGAGTCATGGCGGCCTCCCTGTGACCTTTCACCGCCGCTACCGAGACAAAGGACCTGAAAAGCAACAACCTCTCATCTCGAGACTTTTCACCTCCAACCTTTCACACAGAGGGAAAGATCGAGCATCTTTATCTGACCCATGGGATAAACAAACCCCCCCCAACCCCCACCATGACTATCCACCCTTGTCCTTCTCTCTAACTGACTCGTCGGCTTTCTGGTTGAGCGTGTCAGTGGGCGGGAGAGTGTTGCCGCGACTGATATTATTCTGGGTCGCTGTGTTCCTGTTAGAAACCGTCGTCGAGCAAAGATATCTGGACACTGTTATACAAGACAGGATGACTTTAATAGTAAAGGGGACCCGGGTTATAAATAAATCTTCTGTGCCATTTTTTATTTGGAAAAATAAAAACCCAAACAGCAGATCCTCAAGGATGGCGAATTACAGAGCAAACCGCATATCCAACCCTTACCATCCGCTTCTTCGACCAGCATTTGCCTTTACTGAAGATACAACAGCATGTTTTGATGGGCTATCGAGCGGCAGACTTGCCGGGGCAGTCTGTCAAAACCCTAAGTAATCTGACGAGGGCCTGGGGGAGGGACGCCACCACGATCCGTGCGAGGCACGCTCATGCTGATTACCCGAAAGGAGATTGACCCTGGATGGCCACAGGAATTGGCCTGGATTTCAAACCGCAATCAATGGCAGATGAAGCACACACTATTTCACTGTCAGCCCCGGGGGGCGTGGTGATTAGTACACGTCAATAATTTCTGTATTCGCTGGCATGGTGGACGCGACATAGACTGTGGAGAGAGAAGCCATTGATATCCCAAAGGTGATATGGAAAACATGAGAGTCGCTAATGATGCCTACATCTTATTCTGCTCCAAACTCACTCCTCTGGGTTGAAGTCCAGTCCTGCCTGGACCTGAATTGGATCAGCCTGGATCGTGTTGTATAAGCACTTATTACGACACTTAAATTTTACTTGGAGCCGTAAGTCACACTTGGCGCTGGTACCGATGGCACAGAGAAATATATGGAGCAGCATGAATAAACATGAAGTGTGTGTGCGCACGCGCGTGTGTGCGGGTGTGTGTGTGCGGGTGTGCGCCGCGAGCGTGTTTCTGGCGGTGCCGGGGACTTGGCGGCATGCTGGCGGTGTCTGCAGAGCCTCTATTATGACAGAGAAAACCGTAAAATCTGTGATCTTAATTATCAACAGAAAGGGAGGCAGGGAGAATCGCGGGGGGGAAGGGAGGGAGAGAGAGAAAGCGAGAGAGAGAGAGAGAAAGATGGAGAGCTAGAGAGGAGCATATAAAGTCTGCACCCTCAGGCAGAGAAAGGGGGGGGGGGACGAACTGGGGAGCGTGGAAAGGGAGAAAATTAGAGAAGAGGACGGCAATCTTGAGGAGGGGAGAGCGGATTGAGGGAGACTGAAGGGAATGTAAAGGGAACAAGGTGTAGCGGATTGGAGAAGCTCCCTTTGTTTCTGTGCGTAACAAGTCAATCTAACAGTAATAATAAAAGAAATATGAATCACCAACATAATTAAGTCTGAGGCTGGAACAGCGTGAATAGTTGGGGATTAAAGCACCGTACCGCCAACTGTTATAAGAACGAATTCTCCATGTTACAATTAATAGCTATTGTTTGGTGAAGGAGACGTCTTCCACAATGAAATGCTTTGTAACGTGAGTGCGGAGCGAGACTGTAGTCTGGAGGAAATCGGCTGGGACCCCAGGGGGCTGACTCCAGTCTACATGGGGAGAGCCGGCATCCCGCCTGAGCAGCTCCCCAGTCCTCCGTAAGACGCGGCTGCAAGCGCTCAATAAACTTCAAAACCACATCACAGAGAGCCAGGCGGAGAGCGTATTGACTCAGCGATGAACTCTCGCAGAACTGGCATGCTCATTCCTTCTGTCCTCCCCCTCTCTCTCCTTCTCTCTCCATCTCTACTATTCCGATTCTCTGTCTCTCTCCAGCCTCTTCAGACCTGTGCTTGGCGTTGGGCAGCTAGCGGCTGACACCGAAACGTGAGCGTCGTGGGCGGTCTGGCGCCAGCGTTTACCGCGCATTGACACGGCAGTCACATGGGCCCCGGTATGCGCCCAGGCATGTGAGAGGGCATCTGCATTGACAGGCACTGTATCTCAGCCTGCTGCACATTGCGGGATGCAGTCTGCCGACACATCTACGAGAAAAGCACCGACTCCACGACGGAATTACGGAAGAACCAGACAGCGGCAGCTCATTTACCCAGAGGAAGGAGCTCTATGCCACATTAAGTAAGAGTAATTATTTAATGGCTGGTAACTAAGACTAGCAATGAGTCTGGTAGCATATTTCACACGTACCAGGGACATCAGACCGTGCTCAGGCAGGACATAAAAGCATCCATTCGCTTACACGTACGCACACACGTGTACGCACGCGCTGGCCTGTGTGTTCAATGACTCAGATGACATTTGCTCTCTCTGCCTCTCGTCATCGGATACTGCTGCCGTGGCAACAGGCGAGCAAAATCAGAAAGGGATGGGGAGGGAGAGAGAACCGAAAAGCAGGTAAACGAGAGACTGGGGGGTCAGAGTCCGGGGGCGATGCCCAGGAGGGGCTCCGGGGCTCCTACTTGCCGTTGTGTAACTCCGGCACCCGCTACCGCAGCTGGAAACGGTTGGGTCATGGTGCCGCCTACTGCAGTGAAGAACATCGGCCATGAGAGGAGAAGGGCTGGCCGTCATTGCAGAGAGCATTTCTGTGTGCACCAGCATGCAGCTTAACCAGCATTGCGGAAATATGTGTGAGACCCCCCCCCCATGGCTCCTGCTCAATCAACACCCCCCACTAGATTCCCCATTCGCATTTCGTTTGTGTTACCGAGTGGCTCTCAGCTGTGATAATCCACATCAGTGTTCAATGTGTCTATGGAATGAGGCACTCGGATGGATTCAAATGATACAGCGGCATCTCGGTGTGAATGAACACAGAGTGACATCTGTTTGGCCTGTGCGTGTAGCATATGTACATGCATGTACCAAGAACATTTGAAAACACTAAAGTATGGCAAACTAGGGCCCTGGGTTCTTCATCCCTCTCATGGTTTATCATTACAGAGAAAACCATATGACAGCGAGAATCTCCAAACAGCAGAGTGACTGCATATTTACTAATTTGCACAAATTCAGAGGGGGATTTGCAAAGCCTTGTTTCGTAGCTCAATGAGTCATATCAGAGAGTGCAATATATTCGTATTACATCTGTGTGCGAGCGCGTCTGTGTAATTATTACATCTGTGTGTGTGTGCGTGTGTGCGTGTGTGTCTATGTCTACTGGGTATGAATCTACATGCATTTCACACCAGCCACAGATTTCCCAGGTGACATATTGTCAAATCCACCACCCTCAGGATAAAATCATCAGTTTACTCCAGCTGTCAACCAAGTACGCAAATCAATACTAAAAGTACTAAAAGAGGAAACAGGTGGGAAACCGGCCATATAGCATTTGTGGGGGAGTTAAAGGGGCGGAGTAAAGACAAGAAAAAAGAAGTTGGGAAGGTCGAGGCTAAAGCAAGGACAACACATCCATCCATCTTGCATAGCCACGTGTCCAGTACAAGATCTCAGTGAGGCAGGAGCCTGTGCCACGTAGGACAGGGCACAGGGTGGGGAATACCCAGGATGGGGGGGTTAGAGTACAGCAGGGCAAGCACACTCACACACACTTACACACGAACGGGGCAAAGGATCAAGCCCACAACTGTGGAAGCATGAGGCCACAAGCCTGACCACTGAGCCACTGTGCCGCCCTTCAAGGACAGCACAACACAAACAGGAAAGAAGACTGCGGAACAATTAGACTACAGCAAACCTCATAGAAAGGACCTATAAAGAGAAACGGATCAAAAGCGCGGAATGAAGTTGAAAGCGGAGATATAAACACACAGAAAGAGTGGGAGTAGGAGTGAGATGAGGCTCGGAGATGTGGAGTGTGGGAGAGAGATGGAGCGAGGGAGTGGGAAGTGAAGAGTTCTATATTTAATTGCCGCTTCAGGAATAGAGTGACTGTCCACGATAATAGCTTAACATGCCAACGTTAAATCAACATATCAGCAACGCAGATGCACAGCCCATGTGTTAAATGCACATATGACCATCATATCTGAGCAGCACAAGATATGGACATATGGACAGACAATGGACAGCCACACATTTAAACACTGATACAGTGTCTCGGATGCCAGGCCAATGGATGTGGGGCTCCCATCCTGACACAACTAATGCCACAGGCCAAATAAAAGACGCAACTGACACATGACCTTAAGCTCAAGACGCATCCAAAACCGTGTCCATCATGTTCCATCATGGTACTCTGGGGACTCCCGTAGGCCACCTGCCCCAACGGATGTGACACAAGAGATTTCTTCCCATAATTTAATTTCTGTTAAATCTCTGACAAAGGCTGACCTACACCCACCACCGAGCTGAATGTCTTTTTTGGGTCCCCCATTAAATCTTTGTCTGTCGACCACCGGCAACAGTTTTCCATCTCACCAGTGACTCTTGAGGGTCCCCTAAAAATATTGAGCATGGCATTAAATTTCCTTTTATTATGGGGTCTGTTATGACTTATTGGGAGTCCTGGACCTCTCTCATTTCAAGCCATATCTGGAGGCCTGATCCTGCTTACACCATGGGCTTGATGGAGGACCAGGAAGGTGCTCGTTCTCCTGTGCTTCACAGAAGATAGAGTACCTCTGCAGCGCCACTGGCTGCTCACTCTGCCTTGATCACGTGAAATGACCACACAGGTACCTTTCACCCTGCTTAGCACCTATGGCTGCCATTTTGAAGGCCTGGATTTAATTGCTGGTCATTTCTTCTGGGGGGGGGGGGGCAGTTAGATGTTCAGACTGAGACAGCTGGTGGAGGAGTTTAGCCAGGAGTGGAATCATTAATGACCACAGTGGATAAGACGCTCAGTTTGACCTCACATCAAAGATGGAGTCGAGCTGTAATCATCTGATATAATTGCGCCATAGGCAGCACGAAGACATTGACAACATGTTACATATTTTATTTGTAGAGTGCTGCAGGACATGATCTATTCATCCATATTTGGCAATAAAGGGTATCAGTGGCCTACTTCCCCTGTTATGCCCTAATTATTTCCATATTATTAAGCGACTAAACAACATGCTTGATATGGTGAGAGTGTAAGGCCATCATTTATGCTGCAGACACCACCGGCTTGCAGACACTGGCAGGGCGAGTCGCACCGGATGAAGAGGCAGGTTTCAGTCTAACAGAGCGGCAAGGTGCAGAGACACCTGCAAAAACACAGGAGCTTTAACTGTCTACCGGCAGGTGAAGCGCAGACACTCGATCCGGAGGAACGGCAGCGTGGGTCGCACAGGGCAGCCGTGCCGAGCGTGGGCATGTAACAGCAGAGTGAGGAGAACCACGGCCTAGCTGAAAACACCCTACAGACAGGCATTAGCATAGACAGCACCTGGCCAGTGCCCTCGCGCTGTGGTTTAGCAGCAGGAACGCCCAAGGGACGTGGAACCGGCATGTTCCTTATGGCTCGGAGAGTGCCGCCGTGCCCTTTCCAATTCACACCTTAATATCCTTCCTGACCGCATCCAGGTTGGAGATGGAGGTCTGTGGTAATTTCCAGGCTCGGGCCCAGGAAGCTCTCAGGGGCAGTAAGCAGGCCAAGCATGTGAAACGGCACTTTAGCCATCAAAATCCCTGCAAAGCAAAAGCGAGAATGGATGCAAAAATGGACCCCGGATTTTTCAGCTCATAAGTGCACTCTGCAGCGATTAGATGAAAAGACAAACAAAGGACCTGTTGAAGCGTCACCCGGGCTATTTCAGTAGTAATTGACCGTGAAAAATGGGTTCGCTGCAAGGCGTTGCGTAACGCCACTGCGACATTAGCAGGGTGCACATACACACCAATGCATGCGCTGTATACAGGTAACAGCTCATAAAAGCATTGCATAATAGACCAAAATGGCCCTGGGAGTCGGTTAACACATCAGAAATGAGCTGCTGCCGTTTTTGGATCAGCCTCTCAGGGCCGAGACAGGCCTGTATCCACTCCCTTCTAAACACGCTTTAATAGAGTGCACGAAGTGGCCGTATCGGACTTTACAACGGCAAAAAAGAGGCAGATTTATTGCTTTCGCCTTTCGGAAAAGCTGAGACTGATTGACGAATGCGTGGCGGCAGCAGCGGTAGGATAGGAGCAGAGCATCTTAAAAGTCGTCACCCTGCCCCATATATTTGCTGGGTTTACAACGTGAGATTTAATCGTGTAAACGAAAAGGGAGCCAAATGCAGGACCCGAGCGGTAAATTTCACACACTCGTGCTGTTTCATCTCTGTGACCCCCCCCTCCCGGGCCATGCCAACAGATGTCTATTTTAAGTGGGATCCGTGATGCGGGGCCCCCTAATGACCGTGATTATGATCTCCTCGCTGATCGGCTGCCTGTCCGCTTCAGCACATCTGCGAAAGACGGCGATTTGGCTGCAATTAAGGCGATCCGACAATTCGCGGCCACTCACCATTAAAGGCGAAATAGTGGGATTAAAATAAAAGCAAAGCTGCGAGTTCGACATCACTGTCGACTTCAATGGACCTTACTACATCCGTTTGAAAATGTCCGTACTTGTCGAACACTCATTACACTCCAAAGGTGCCACATTTTCCTCCAAAAAGCAAAATGTCCACCCTCGGTGTAGCCACTGTGGCTGTAGAATCCTTCTAGAGAACGGAAAAACCTGTAAGGGACAATTGGCGGCAGAAAAACAGAGAATAAAAAATGAGGGATTACACTAATGTTATTAAAAGAAGAGTAGAACAGAGATAGGAGTTTAGGGAGAGACTAACGGAAAGGTCAGCACTGTAAGACTCCTACGACCATAAATAAAACTGCCTTGGGGTGTGCTGGGGTGGTGGGGGGGACAGCAAAAGGAGCCACAAGGCAGGAGAAGCTCCTGCACTTAACGCATACGGCCGAGATAGAGATGGAAAGAGCTCCTGCGTGCATGCTGGTCTCTCCTGCTTCATGCAGAGAGACAATGGCTGCCAGTCGCTTTATCTGCAGGCACAGGCCGTGTCCCACCACCCCTTTTTTAATTACTCAAGGTTGCCCCAGCAGCTTAATCGGCTCTCTGAAAGGTAACTTAACAATTACTGCAATTACAAAGCCGCGTCATGAATATGCAAGTGTGTCCCGATAAACTACCTTCTGACACAAGGGTTAATATCATAAAGAGCCCTTTTGTTTTAAAATCCTGTTCTGAGCTGCTTTCTCCTTTCAGGCGGTTTAACATCCAAATTAAGTTTTAATGAAGTGTTGGGGCGAACGTGACGGGATGCATGGCACTTGGGGGCAACGTTGCATTTTTTTCTGTTTCCTTGTGACACTGTGGCTGAGGCTTATGTGAAATGTCTCTAATTAGGGTCAGCGTAAGACACCATTAACATGCCGTCGTGGCAGCAGCACACATGTAGCTCCGCCCCACTGACTGCCGACTCCGGGTCGCCCATCACGTTGCCTGTGGGTCCTACATAAGGCTGGCTATGACCGTGCCTGTTCACAGGAAATAGTCAAAAGGTCCCCTCACACACAAAATAAAAGAAGGAGGGAGGGGGGAATTAGTGTGGAGTGCTTTCATTTCAAAGGCCAATGTCTGAGCTCCTGCAGCAGGGAGGATCACAATTCCTGTCAGAGAGTTCGATTCAGCTCAATCGCAAGGCCGATTCTGGCATGACGACCCCTGGAGAGATGCCAGGGGAAGACTGCCGGACAATAAAATCGTCTGCACTAGGCGAGAGTGGCTCCTCTCCTGTCAGCATCCACGGTATTGATGGGGACAGCAACAAGTGACAGGAAAACAGGAGAGCTAATTGCAATAATCAAAGCATACAAGGGTTAATTGAAGGCCCTGCTGATAGGGCCGCGCTCCCGACAGTTTCTCTATTTCCCCAGAGCTCAGCTGTCGACTGCATGTTAAGCAGCGAACGTCGCTGTATCGCCCCCCCAGCCATCTTTCAGGGTTCAGACCCTGCCTTATGGCACCTGGAATCGACCTCTCGCCAAATCTGCCCCTCGCCCCGTCGGTCGCTTCCTGCCCTCGCCTCTGGCTCTACCACTGCTGCCTGCCACCAGCTGGAAAAAACACATGATCACTGGGCCCTCTTCCTGAGCAGGGACTGTTGACAGGACTCAGTGTACAGAGCTTCCTTAGGGGTTTGTTTCAATTCAGACCTTATTCTCGTATGTGTCCCTAGCTCTGAATTAGGACTAACAGCTCCATTGTAGCTGAGGAGCATTCTAAGGAACCCTGGAACAGCACCAATAAGTGCAAGATCCTTCGCTCAGATAAAGATGTGATTTATTTGTCTGTCTCTTCGTTAATTCGGACATCAGACTCTTGCGATTTTTTAACATTAACATCTCAACACCATAATGGATGCTAGGAAGAATCGACAGTGGAGATTAAACTACAAGTTTAAACAGCACAAAATGGATTTAAAACCAGCACAAACATGCCACTCCCACAACCAAGAAAAAAGAAACAATCCAGTAGCAATGTGCCTTATCACCGTACAGCTTAGCTTCTCATACCTGAGGGCTTGCAATTGGGCCGTGAAGCCCATGTGACCTGTAGCCGACGCTGCCGCGAATGCTAAATCGCTTTTTGATAAAAATGGGCCATCGAAAACGCAAGGTACTCCTTCACTGCCAACTGCTGCCTCTGAGGATTTGATATCCCATCCGCAATGTGGTCCACGTCCCTCATCGATGGCATGGAGTTCGTTAGTTCCTTATGCCCCCCGGGGCAGTGGTCCTGCACTGCTGAGACCTATTGTCCTTTACCTCTGTAGCCATTCGTGGAATTATCTTCCCTTTGATATTATGAAATTGCATTAGAGTTCCAGCAGGCACACAAAAGAAAAAGGGCTGGCTTTGATTGCACGGTCTCTGCCTTTCGATACGCCCCAGTTTTAGCACTTAAACCAGCAGTTAAGTCACCAAACTTGAGACCAGACTGTTGGTTATAAATACCGGGAGTGGGGGGGCTTTGGTAGCCCTGGGGTGTCTGCTTAGCAGTAAACACAGCAGTGATGGGCAGGTAGCTTCACAAATGAAACACTTTGCAATTATAGGAGATGAAAGCAGTGAAAAACATTTAAGTAAATTAGAAAAACACACACACACACGCAAAGACAGATCCTTGCGTTTCATATACAATAAGCCTGAAATGAGCCTGGAGCGCATCTCAGAAAGCACATGGCACACAAATGGAAAGGGTAAATTCAGAGAACCTTGGCCTATGCCATGGAGGAACGCACAGGACCCAGGGGAACCCCATACGTACTGAGCCCAAGGCCGGGATACAAACCAACAGCCCTGCGCACATGATGCTACAAGGCTAACTACTGATCCACAAGATCGAGATACACAAAGCAAAACGAACCAAAGCCGTGCTGAAAAAAGCGACACCATAATTCCTCCAAAGAAGGTAGCTTTGTGCTAACACAAATCCAGCTCAGATAATCCAGATTCCTTCCATGCTACTAAAAGTCATTTTCATTACCACTGATTATATTAACTGTAAATATTTAATGTCAAACCGTTTTCATTCTCAGTAATTATTTGTTCAGCCCCAGTACAACAATGATGTTTTCACTGTGGCGTGAGCTGAAGTCTGATCACGCGTTTGTCACCATGCAGGTACCGCCGAGGCCCACGGGGTCGTGAAGGACAGATCGACGTTTTGCCCTCCCCCTAATCACACATCCGGCTGGGATCTTGGTCCAGAGTTGCGTGGGCTTATAGTCCTTTCAGAGCCGTGTGTACGATGCAGCTGCTGATGTGTTCCGAGCATTCTCTGGCTGCCAAGCCCGCATTCTGCTACACGCCACCGGGCATAATCCCCTTTTTGCACCCCCTTCCTAAAGGACATTTATATTGGCCGACTAGCTGGTACATGCACTGCTAAGGTGGCAAGGCTGATGGACCCAGAAAGGAGGAGGAGAGACGGAGCTGATCAAAGTGTCTAAACGTTTCTAAATTTGAACATAAACCAAGGCATCATTTCTATATATTTTTGCATTTCCATCTATTTATTTAGCAGTCGCTTTCATCCAAAGTGATGTACAGCAGGCTCAGCCAGTCTCTGGAACAATTGGGGTTATGAGCCTTGCTCAAGGGCCCAGGGGTGAAACAGAGCTAGCGACCCAGGGATTTTACATAAACTAGGAAAATCAGCAGGAACCAGGAACTCTGGACTCGTTATACCAAACTGGCTCATATAGCATCATAATGGCTATTTTAGAGGTATTGCCTTCGGGATAAAGGTGGTACCAAGGTAGTAGTTCAGCCATAAGTGTGTTCAGGGATGTGCTCTGAGCTTCCTGAGATCACTCCCAGGATCCAGCCCCCAGGATCACCCATGTTCTTTTATATGGATATCCTTTCGTTTTAGTCTGCTGTAATTAGCGTTGATGCAAAATTATGTTTTCTGTCACTCTGAGATAGGTTTAAAACTGGATAAAATCTGTAACCCAACCAGAGGGAGAAGAGAAATGTGCATAGGCGCTAATCCGTTTTCTCACGTGCAGTGAGACATAAATATATTTAATGAAATGTAAAGGGGGATTAAAGGAGAAGGGGGGAAATGGTAGGTGACAGTCCAAATAGGCTTATACTCCAAAATAGGGTTAATGCCACAAGGGAAGTTTTCCATAAACTCCTGACTTACTCATGCATTCATGTTGCTACACTACAGCGTTGTAATTTACTGGTTTCCACTTCCATAATTCCTCACAAGAGGAAGGGAAATGGAGTTTCGGAAGCTGTCGGGAAAGAGGAAGGAAAACGGAGGCAGGTGAAGAGGGGAAGTGATGGGAGAAAGAGATAGGGACAAGACAAATGTGGCAGAGAGGACAGAGAAACAGCGGATGGGGGAGGTGGAAAAAAGAGCGTGAAGAAAAACCTCGAACGGAGAACATTTTCGACATTGGAGTAACTAGGAGAGAGCAGAGAGATGGAGAGGAGATTCCGACACCCCGATATGGAAGGAGGGGTGAGATTAGATATGGGAAAGATTTGGATACAGGAGTGATCAAACGAGCGAGAGAGAGAGAGAGAAGAAAACAGAGTAAGACAGTCTCACAGGAAGCCAGACTCCTCAATTTCAGCAGTACGGTTATACACGGTTATATAAAACAAAATCCACGCATAGCAGGTGGAACCAAAAAGCATAACTGGTGTCAAAGTACAGTAGAGTGAAAAACACCAGGCAGAGCGTACTGGGGGAATTAAATGATTCATATAGTGTTAGATTTGATGGAGATAAACAGGCATGGAGAAATTATAACTACTGATGTTTAATAACTCATTAAATAAGGTCTGTTAGATTACTGTCATTAAGAAGAGTCATTTCATTATTAATTCAAAACTAATTAAAATAACAAGCACGGTGCATATTTGAGATATGCTTCCAGATCTGAAGCTCAGGAAAAGAAGAGTTACAGGTATCAGCTAACGTCATTTTGCAAGAGCTGTTACTGCAATTTGAGCTTCAGATTAATAGTTGGATTAATAATAATTGAATTAATAGTTTTACATTCAATTTTATATTTGAGGTAAACACCCACAACAGCATTTGCTCTCTTTTTCTGATCTAACGTAATTGTATGTTTGTTGGCAGAAGATTGGGTCTTAGCGGCTGCTTCTGAACACCATTAAATTAATGGACAGACTGAGTCACCGAGGACTTAACACGGTGCGTACATGCAGCGTCACTTCTCGACTAGCGTAGATTCGGTGTCTCGCTGAGCACGGCCCTTTAAAGGGTCCTTTTCACGGCCGGATGCCCATGTTCTCCGGCATGTCGCCGGCCGTCTGGGCCGCTCCGAACTCGGCTCAGGGCTGAGTGCCGCGTGTTATGATTCGCCTGATTTGCTCCGGAGCGAGCATCCCTCATGTTTATTGATGCTGTGCCAATCAGCGCCGCTTCAAAGGGCAGTGCGGCCGGAGCCTTCGTAAGCTACCCCTCCAGCTGCAGCTGGGCCCCCACCACCTCCGCCACCCAGCATCTCCACCAGGTGTGCTTTCATCTGAGCGGGCACAATACCCCAGCCGCATCCCTTTTGCTTGGAGACAGCAGATCGACAACCCCGCCCTCTTCCCCCAGTGAAGAAGATGCCACGTTCCCATGGGAACCGGCTATGGCCCCTACAGGCGGGATTTGACCAGGCCCTCCCCCCAGCCTTGTGAAGGCCAGTATAGCGACACCACGGCCAGTTCCTACATCTGGATTCAACCCAGAGGATACAGGAGGATCACTGGAGATTTTTGCTGCTGGAAGGTGAGAAATCCACTCAGGCAAGTAACTCTGATGGCATCTGGCTACTACCCGTCTTTTCTTCCTCCACCGTCTGAGCAAGCTTGACCCCTTTTCTTCAGCCCAGCCAGTTACAGTCAGTGGAACACAATGTAGTGTTGATCCTTAACATTTGGAACCAGACTTTGGCCCCAAATGAACGAGTCCCTACCCTATCACATTCTGCACCTCTCCTTGGAGCCTTCCTGAGATGAACATGGAACGAGGGTTCGTCAGCTTAAGCGAGTCAAATTAAAGGAACTCATGACCAATCCTGATGTGATATCATTTAGTGTGCAAACGTCCTCCAACTCCCAAGCGGACGGTCAAGCCAGCAACCTTAGGAAATTTTAAGGCTCCTTCATAACATTCCCATTCAGTTGCTGTTTTTCTTTTTCCCTACAGAAAACACGGAGATTCTGAAGCATGGAGCGGCACTCAAGCATGCCCTCCCAGAGAGACTGTTACTGGGCACTCTGGCTTACACGGGTGCTCAGCCCCCATTGACACGGCTTGGCGGGGCTCACATCGCATCGCTCTGCTAGGTGCATGACCTAGTGGGTCACATCATTCAGCCAGAACATGAGAGCACACTAACGCGCAGTGACCATGCCGCACCATAAAGTGTACCAAGGCCAAGCATCATAATGCTCACTGTGTCCTTCCCCTGGCTGTGTAATCCGCAAGCTAACACAATCCTCAGCACAATAGGCGGTGATCTAGAAGGTCTCTGCACACTGCCTGCCTACTATTATCATCTGTTTGCTTAGCAGACACCTCTCTCCAGAGAAACTTATACAGTGCGCAATTTTAAACTATGTACCAGTCAATATTAGCTTCAGCAATTTTGGTTAGAATAGAAGAGGAAGACAGCAGTGTCCCTCTCAGGATTTCAAGCCTAGATACCCTCATATCAAAACCCACATCCTCCACGAGCGCCATCCCATAATAACCTCTCAGCTTCTCAGCAGCTCCTTTTGAAATCAATACCCATACCGTACACTCAGCATACACCACAGAGCAGGCTCCACTGAAGGAGCAATTCTGGCGTATTGTGTACTCCCTTGTACAGACTACCATCTCAATAGTGTATACAAAGGGACAGACTGCCATCTCAATGCTGTATAAAAAGGTTACGACTACTGTCTCAGTATTATAAACAAATGGACAGACTACTGTCTCAGTAGTGTATATAAAGGACAGGTTACCATCTCAATATTGTATACAAAGGGACAGACTACTGTCTCAGTAGTGTATACAAAAGTACACACTACCATCTCAGTAGTGTATAAAAAGCTTCAGACTACCATCTCAATATTGTATACAGACACAGAATACACTCACAACAGTCTATACAGAGGAACAGACTCATTTCAGAACAGAGTATATAAGTTTACATACTGTCTTCATAACAGTCTATACAAATACAGCCTACACTTATAACAGTCTATATAGAGGAACAGACCACTTTCAGAACACCATATATAAGCTTATAGACTACCCTCACAATAAGCCATACAAAAGTATGGACTACATTGATAGCAGCCTAAACAGAAAAACAGACAAACCTCACAATAGTGCATACAGAGATACAGAATACACTCACAATATGTACGACACTAAGAACAGTAATTACATATATATACGGCTTACCCTTACAATAGTGTACAAAGGTACTTGCTATACCCACAGTGTTTACAAAAGTATAGACAAGAGTATTAAACCCAGAATAGGCACAGGTACAAACACAAAGGCACAAGCTTCACTCAAAATAGATTTGTTGTGATCACACGATGCATTTAGACATCCTGCTTATGTATTGTTGCTAATTTTGAGGTCAAGGTCATCAGTCCTCATCTTTTGTTCCCCATTGCTAGAAGCATGTTTCGAAAAGCTACTCAGAAGCTCTTCATTTCCAGTTATCCATTAGCCGTTCTTCAAAACATCCTTGCGTCGTCTCAGATCTTCCTGTGCCGGAAAATCACCTCTGCGCTCTGATAATTCCCGCTTCCTTAGCTGGCGCTTTCGTCCACTGAGACTGTGTCCGCGGCACTTTCAGTCACATCGCTCAAAGACTCTGCACCGGATTCCCCTCCTGAGATTTAAATGTGGCGCATTCTGGGCACAAACCCATTTGTTAAAAAACATCGGCATGCGTTTCGATCTTATTCATTAGCTTCTTGTTCCAGAATAAACCCCATATGGTGTCGGATATTCATCTTTAAATAATATTCACCAATTCGTCTCATGCACCATACTCTCAATCTATGGAGTATCCATCTGCCTTCCATCACTGCTTATCCCGTATGGGACTGCTGAGAGTGAAGGTTACCCCCCCTTAGGTTGGGGACACCCTGGATGCAATGTCAGTCCATCACAGGACACATACTGTCATCAAGCTGCTTAAGGCAAAAAACACACATAGCCAATTTGTTTGGACAAACTGCACTGTCATAGTCCCAAGAAATGACAGCGTTGTGGCCATGATATTGTCGAGGTGTGGCCTTTGTACATGGTGTGCAGAGGCCCAGAGGATGAGCAGCAGGTGCACTCAATAATGGCTTCCGAACAGCGTCTGTTGGACTCACCAGCAAGAATAAACCAGCCCAGCTCTGCAAGCGGGGCGGCGTCTTGATCAAAGACTTTCATTTGCTTATTTAAGTCACAGATGGTGCATGAGTTAGAAATATAGACCATGTCTATCCTCATTATAAAACCAATGCAGATTAAGCTTCTTTAGTAGGACAAATTGTCCACCGTGACACCAATATATCCTCCTGAGACCCCACCCATTCATTTATGTCCATTGTAGAGGACATTTTGTTTTTGCGTCTGTCTTTTCACTGATGTAAGGAAACACTAAAGAGGACATGCTGTGAAATTCAAAATAAAAATACATTTAAAAAAATCTAAATTGTAAGATGTCTTATTTCCTCCAAAGACAAATAACCTAAAATTGAAGGACACTTTTTTCCTTGGGTCTCAGGAGGATATAGAGAAAGCGACTGATTTATTCGTAACTGAACACCAATGAACTAAAATCACCATCCTACATCATCCATGACCACTTTGGTCATATTTCTGTAGATGACAATTTCATTCTGTGATTGCAGATGCAACTTTGTGGGTCAGGCGATCTTTGAATAGCAGTGATTGGCTGCAGAATACCATACAACAAGAAGGCGCACTTCCTCGCGTCATTCTGCATTCATCACATTAACCACAAATGATTCAATGAAATATCAGCCATAAAGATTGTGGCCCAGACTTGCCAACAATGCCTTTAAAGTCCATGCACTTCATCCAGACCTTTTATTTGAGTTCCACCATGTACGGTCCAAACGGATCCTCGTTAGGAGCCTGTGGATGTATTCTGGCTCTGAACATATTTTCCAGTCTCAGGTTTCATTAATTAATCACCTTTATTACATCTGCAGTCATTACTCTGAAGCGTGGAGCGTAATGTCCTACAGCAGGTCCCCTTATCCCTGCAAGCCAGAGTCTCTTCAATATATGCAGTTTCCTTAATTTCATTCGAGAACAAGGAATCTATCCCATCATCCACCCTGTTTTTCAGGTATATATTCAGCATTGTTGGTGGGTAAAACACTGAAGGGGGCTCCCTTCCACATCCCGATTTAGGGTTAGGCTCCACCGAGAAGCATGCTGGGTTTTCCAAGCTGAGCTCTTTTTTTTTTTTAAAATTAACCGCGGAAGAATGCAACAGCATTCACCAGGAGCTACAGGTGCATGCTCTGGTCACGATTTATTCCACAGCTGTTACAAGTATTGATGGATCAAGCAAATCACTCTGTGCTTCATTTAACATCACAGTTAAAAAAAAAATCTCCCAGTGAGGGATATTATTAGCCTGTATCTCAAAGTAAGGACCACACCTCAATACAATGCTCAAACACTAAAATACCATAACGGGTAATTTACCAACAAAATGGAAAATAGCATTAGATTTGACCTACAGCACATCTTTAGCACAGACCAAACATAATAAATCAGCCCAGACAGATAAATGAAGCTTGTGCCTTCATTGGCTTTCATATAACAATGAAAAGTGTTGTCATGATACTTTGGCAATAATCGCATTATTAGTAACCTTAATTCGTGGGCCAGCACAAACGGATAAGACTTTGCCAGTAAACCCATCAGAGATATTTTGCTGTGCATTAACCACAAAGAATTTCTCCCAGAGACCAGCAGCAGTTGCTTGTGTAATGGCGTTAGGCACAGTTCAATGGTCTGCTTAAAGACACTATCTTGATTGAATTTGTTTTTATAGCAGATGAGGGAGTTTCCTGTAATAGTCTTTTTATCTCAGTTCTCTGTCATTAAAGAACATTATGACACCATATATTAATGCATTTTCGATGCACAAAATTATATGTACGGCTATAGATCCAGGTTTCTATGTGTCTGGAGGTAAATGATTTCAGGAGGGGCCTTAATTAAGAACAATTTTGCTTCATTAATGTCATGGGGAAAAGCATTCAACTTTCGACGGTCAAGAGCACAACGAGCGAAAGCCTGACGATGCCGGAATTGAACAGGCTACGGAAACTGCAGATAAAAATCACGGACGGCAGCATTCACAAACAGCCACGTACCCCAGACAACCCGATTGCTTGTACACAAATATTCGTCGTGGCAACATACATCGGCATTATGACATCATGCGGACGTCCACACATTCATACAAACTCACGTACACACTTCAAAGTATAAACCCCACAATACTGTTGTTGCATTCCTGCTGTAATTTGCATGCACACACACACACACACACACACACACATCCCTCTCTCTCTCTCTCTCTCTCTCTATATATATATATATATATATATATATATATATACATACATAGATATTTATTACATAGATAAAGAGACAAAGAAAGAGACACACAAATATGAAATTCAACAATCTGACAGCGAGGGCAGGGAACTCAACAATTTAAGAGCAATGTAAAGGAACCACAGTAGCGGTGGAGACGCATGATAAGACACACTCACGCAGACACACGGGTACACAAAAGAGGCATACTCACAGAATGAATCAGACGATACTAGATGCCTTTTTCCATAAGTCAGTGTGGTATCCAGTCAACGCAGCCCTGGCAGACATGTGAACAGGATCCAGGGGGACACAATATCCAAGCTGGGGGAGCAGATGTGGGAGTGCAGTTTGAATGTAGAGAGCAGGGGTGGACAAGGATTCCAAAAGATTTTAATTTTATTTATTTATTAAGAGTGGGGGGTGCTGATGGTTCACTTTAGAAGTGGCAGATTCCTGGGTTTGACCTCTGATTAAACAATATTCCTTTGTTTAAAAAAGTGTGAGGGAAAAAAGGTCTGCAGCTGGGGAACAATAAAAGGAGAGAAGCAGAGGAAGAGTGCGAGGAACGCTGGCTCTCTCTTTCACAGAGGAACAGCAGGGACAGAGTGACAGAGCACCTCACAGACTGCAACAGGGAAAAAAACGCGGTTTTGAGGCAAAAAAGGCCCTTCTCTCGCCTTCCCTCACACTCCCCCTGTCCCCGTCTCTCTCTTTGTGGCGGTCGCAGGCCTCTCTCGCTTATTCAAAGCCGGCATTCAATCACAATCTTGAGTCGAGATGAAGAAAGGGAGGAAAACATACACACACACAGAACAAAATCAAAAACAGATGAAGGTGTCTATTCCCACCTGTTCTCTCTTTTTCTCAGTCTCGCTCCTCCCTCCCCCCCGGACTGCACACTTCCAGAAGCAGTCGCGTTGCGTATCTGTACCTGAGCAACACACCAGAGGATGCATCCGAATCCTCTTAATCAGCCCTGATTGCAGCAACGACCCAGGCGTCCATCAGCAAGCGCCCGTCGTTAGAGCCGATTACAGCCTTCCTGTGCTCACTGCCTGGAACGACAATGACGGCTGATCTCACAAGTGTGGCTCATCCTAGGAATGGCATCAGGCAGGCATCTCGAATTGACTCTAACTGCCCCCCGACTGGAATGCTGCCCTTTGCCCGGTCCATCACAATAACATTCCACCTGTAATTCTGAAGGCACAAAACAAAAACCTATGGCCTTTAGGTATAATCTTGCTTTTCGACCTCCCTCTCTACCTGTGCTGTCAGGTGTCTCCTACCTCCCCCATTTAGGCGCCACTGCTCATTATTCAGCAACGTCCCTGTTCCTCCCCCTGTTCCACTTTATCAGAGAAATGTAACAGATAAAGAATGTTGCATCAAGATTTACTCCACTCTGGATGGTTATGGGTTAAAAAATTTCTACAGTTTATATGGTATCTCTGATCAAAATCAAAAAGCCAGAGATTTCGGGGAGGCTCCAGTTTCTCAGAGGTGCTTATAATCAAATTCCCAAAATTATTAGATCATATCATGGAAAAACTCCAAAGGTCTTTAAGAAGACTGCAGGTGAAAGACTCAGCTATTCCCCTTAAATCCATTCTGACATTCTTAGGCTGGGTATCTCTGGTGTAGTGTTTCCTTCACGTCAGGTCCATCACCAGACACAAAGGAGAAAAGGGGGCCTTGGGTCACTTGAACTAGGGATTCCAATCCAAGAGGCAGAAGGTAACGTGACCCAAACCCTCAACTGTGCACATCCAGTCCTTTCTGGCACCAATGGGTTCTTCAGATTCTAGAAGTGGACCAAAACCTAAATTCAAGTTAATATTTCAATAAGGCAGATGAATTTGCACCAGACCAGGTCAAATTTTGGCCCTTTGTGAGTAGCCAACTAGTCCAAATTCGACTTGATCCAAAACCAGCATGAATCCTTCGGTTCTCATCTGACAGGTGTCGAATGAAATATGGCGATCTTGGTGGATGCTGCTGGCTAGCATGTGGCAGCTAAGACCCATGGTGGGAAGCGTGGCCCCTGGAAGAGGTCCTGCAGTGGAGAGGCCGCACATGGGGGCATGAACCCTGTGGGAACAGAGAGATCTGGAATAAATGGACAAGACTGTGGTATCTGTGTCAACGCCGCTGATTTAGTCATTTTCCTCAGGTCTCTGTCTTTGTCTGGTACACCGTCTCCCATTAGCCCAAACCGATGCTACATTGCATATTGAGGAACGCAAGCAGGGATTAAATTAGTGTCCTTACCTGCACTGTTCACCCTCAAATTGAGGCTGAAGGTGATCTAAAGCTGAACTCCTTGAGTGAGCACTTGGGATTGCTGAAATGCCATTGTAAGCACTCATGGCTTATCGGCTTCTTTTGGGCACAAATTCTCAGCAAAAATGGTGCGTCAAAGCAGAAGAAGCAGATTTGCCAGGAAGTGAGTGGGTCAGGACACGTGAGGGTGCTGTAGGGGGTCAGCGCAGAGTTCTTCTTTGATCCTCTAGATGTATCAATTGGGATTTTTCCTAGATGATGGGAAACTTGCTATCTCTCATATTGTTTTTCTATTGTCAGTCTATAAAGATACCACTAAGGAATAACAATTAATAATGTGCTAATCTGATCCTCACTCAGCTACACAACTCAAAACCGATCAAGGCCAAAAGAGGCAGAACCCGTTGTATGGCCGATAATCACTGACATACACACACAGACACACACACATCGAGAGGACTCTCCAAAATTTTCCAGAAGCTTAATTTCTAATGAAATGTGGCAAGGACTGACAGACGGAGATAGAGAAAAGAGGGGGAGGGGAATGATGAGGACGGTGACGGGGATCCAATTAACGGGGGGAACAAAATCTCAAGCACTTATATGTAGGTTGCTAATCAATACATCAAAACTGATTGACATCGGTCACGGGGCTCCCTGGCAGGGAGGGTGGATGAGAGAGAGACAGGGCGAGAGGAAAATGGCTGATGCGTGAATGAAATTAAGAAAAGACTGAAAAACACTGCCGATGCATCTGATGATGGAGGAATGACAAAGAATGGGGGGGGGCGGGCAAGCGATAAAGAGAGTGGGGCACTCACCCAGCTCAGTTCCTGCTCCACGGGCAACACAATTCCGGCACTGTGATTTCATCCCGAGCAGGAGCAGACAGGGATTCGGAGAAACGGTCGGTGGAATACCAATGGGAGAGCTGTCGGAGCCCCCCCCACAACAGGGAAAAGGTGCTACGGAGGGGAAAAGACACAGTCAAGTCTGTGACCAGTGCTTCCTGTGAAATCCCTCGTGCGGCATAGAGTGAATACCCCCCCTCCCCCCCTGCACACACTCAGCATCACCCCCCACCTTCCAAAAAAATCAAGGGAATCATCACAAAAGCACAGAAGAGCATGCACAGCCTGACTGATGCACACTCACACTCACAGTGGAACAGAGTTGCAATGACACCCCAGGACAGAAATTCGCAGGCCGTTCCCTGATGATGGAGAAAACCCTTGATTGACACTTGTTCCCCCTCCCCCTCGCTATATTCCTCACTGAAGAGAATTCAGTGATGGAGAGAATAAAATAAATGTCCTTTTATGTTCATTCATCCCCCTCCTTTTCGCCTGCATGTTGCCTGTAATTCCACAGTGCTCGACTGCAAGCTGCATTCACTCTCTCTCTCTCTCTCTCTCTCTCTCTCTCCTTCCTCAGTTGTATCCCTGTTTCTTTCCCAGCTCTCTCCAGCCCAATCAGGAGTGCCTCCCTCTCCCTCTCTCTCTCTCTGCTCCCTCCTACTCTACCCCCTTTTCCAACACCCACTCCCTTGCTCTTCCTCCCCCTCTACCGGCACTCTCCATCTCTCTCTCACTCCTCCTCATCTCAGGTGTCCTAAGTGACAAATATCAAGTTCCTGCCTCCGTATCAGATGAACGTGCCTGTCTGGGTCTGTTTTCAGAAATCACAAAGCAGCCGTGACACGGGCACGCGTGCACAGTGACAGCCCTGCCAGCCGGCACATGACCGCCCGGCGCTCAATGACAGCAGCGGGATGATGTCCGCCACTTCACAGGCAGTTGCGGGGCTTTCTGCGCGAGAGTGACATCCTGGCATTGCTAACCTCAGTCATGTTCAGAAGAAGATTCACGAGACATTACAGTTATATGGATGGACACTACGAAGCACAACATTTCGACCAATAATCGGTGCCAATTACCACTGGGACGCAACCTCGTTAAAAAAAAAAAAAAACAACTTTCCCAGAAAGCCATGCTCTTCGTAGGCAAAGACTTGCATTAATGAGGCGGCTTGTCTGTTCGGTGCGTGGCAATAATACAGCGCAGCGAAGAGCGGGAGGCGGCGGCACGGAGACAGAACCCCACGGCTCTGTGGAAAACCGCAGGAGCAGCTTGTCTTTCGGATTATGCCACTTTTCCTGTCTGATCCCTCTTTCCCATGTGGTGGGCAGGCAGGGCGCACATTTCTATCGGCTCGCGTTGTCTTGCCTGCTCACTGCCTGTTGCGAGCTGGTGACAGGGTTTACACTTTTGTCCAAGGGGCTGTACACACACACACACACACACACACACACAGACCTGTACTCATACCTTTGTGGGAACTGTCCATTCATTTCTATGGGCAAATCCCTAATCCTTAACCCCTACCCAGCCCTAGCCTTAACCATAAGTAACCAGACAAAATACAAGGCTTCGGCATTTTTAGTTTTTTTATTGCAGTCACAGATTTTAATATTGGATTTCCCCTTGTGGGGACTGACACAATGGTCCCCACAATGTCAAAATAAGTTGTAATGGACCACACACACACACACTCACTCAGTGAGTTTCAGCAGCAGCCCGTCTGATTCCCTATTCTGTCTCCTCGCATTGTGCCCCCACCCTCTTCGCCGCCTCGTGCACTCGACCACTGTCATCCTCTGTGTGGCGATACCGCGCCCCAAAGCCTCACACACGTGGCCAGGCTGGGACCCATGCGCCACTGACCAGCACAGGCCCAGGACACGCCGGCTCCGCCAGTGGCTCTGATTGGCTCTGGCCGGAAACCACGTGACCGAACGGCTTCATTCTGCCTGTAACATTTACACTTCACCGGTTCCCTTTAACCCTGTGATTGCGTCGTCGTATCAGCCGATGAAGGATATACAGAGAGGATACAGGGTGGGGGGGAGACAGACAAGGAGGGAGAGAGAGAGAGAGAGAGAGAGAGAGAGAGAATTGACATTCAGGCCGAGTGCTGCGCCTTGCCTGTGGAATAATGATTAGCTGTTCAGTATTCGAGTCGCGTAGTCTCTACTATCAATGAGAGAGAGGGATGGGGGGTGGGGGAGGGAGCTCAGAGAGAGAGAGGGAGCAAGGGAGAGAGGGAGAGATGAATACAGGGAGAAACAAGGTGAACAAAAAAAAGGGCTAGAGGAGGAATAAGAAGATGAACGGTGAGGGCAGAGCGGTGGCATGAGCGGCACGGGGGCACACACATGCACTCACACACGCGCCACATCACACAGAGGTTCAGTGTGGCCCCCGCGCTCATGTGCACGTGAACACGCTTCACACTCGTCTGCTGGCTGCAGATGCCAGTGGCCTCAACATACAAATATATAGATTGGAGACCCTAAAATATACAGATAGGCACAGAATGGGTAGGGGGGTGACTTTGTCAAAGTCACAGCAGGTACGACCACCTCAGAAGGCAATAAATAGAGGCTGGGGATGTGTTGGGGGGGGGGGGTGAGAAGGAGATCATGAAGGAAGAAAATGTAGAATGTGGGAAACAGGACAGAAGACAACAGGGGAAAGAGCGAGATGCATTAGGTATAAATGGGTGACAGACAAATGGTCCCTGTCAGTGGGAGAAAATGATAGTTTGGGATTCAGGGCCAGTGTTTGGAACCAGAGACGTAACCAAGGAGCAGGAGGCGAGCCTTAAAAAGCCAGGAGGCAGAATCGGTGGCGCTTGAGGGACCGTGCCAACATGAAGAGAGCCACAGCTCCTGCCAATAAAGCCATTTGAATCTGGGAGGACGAATGAAGTTGGGGGGGGGGGGGGTACTGTCGGGGAGAGTCACTTTCCAGCCCTAACCTTGTCCTCATTCGGCAGCGCGGTCGCTGCGGGTAGCCTTCCAGGCAGCCGATGCGATAAACAAAAATACCACATCGCACGGCATGCCGAGGACGGGCGTGACACCCGGCCCGCACCACCCTCAGCGTCGGGGAGCCCCCGCTCCACTGAACCAGCACCCAGCCATCCCAGGGCACCGCCTCCACCCCCCCATTTGAACAGGGCTGGCTCAGCTGACCCGAAATACACCGGATCACCCTGGACAAAACGGACATGACAAGAAATATAAAGGGATGTTGGCTGTCCGGTGGGGGTCGCGGCGCATAAGAGAAAATGCGCTTTCAGCACAGCAGACAGGGGCTTCAATAACTCAAGCGAAAGATGCGCAGATTAATTTGGAGGTGAAACTGCACAGTTCAGTAATCATCTTTATTGATGTTTTTTGTGGTTAAGAACAGGAGTTGAAATTAAACCTGGAGTAAGGGTCCCGTAGAAGTATGAGCCCATCCAATAGGCTCTTTAATTAACGTGTTAAACAATTGATTGTTTTAAAGGTCACATCTGGATTAATTTACCATCCCCAGAGTACCCTGTTTATGTCCAGATATCTACACTGATGAGGTATTACCATACTAGAGATCCATCTTCCATAGCTCACCCACTACAGGGTCCCAGGTACTACAATAGCTTGAATTACTGTTTGTAATTTTCCCCCTACTCATCTTCAATAAAACAAATCATTTGCTGTGTATTTTGAATAAAAGTATTAACCCCACCCTTTTCCTCCCAATCAGCCAGTGCGGAGGCCTGAATACTGGTACACGCTTCTTTCGGACTGCAGACGTAGCTGCATCTGATGTGATACCAGGCAACTTTGTGTTTCTACTGGGTCACGTACGTTAATTTGACTGGGGCACCACTGGGATGGCCCCACAAATCGAGCAGTTAACTGCCCATGACATCCACAGCTGTGCGTCGGCTAACACGCCTCCTTCTGCCACATATGGGCTGCATGTCCACTTACATTCAGCCATCAAGTGCAGAACACTCCCTGTTTTTTTCTGATGAAGCCACTCCTTCCTTGGTCATTTCCCCAGGCGCTTCCCCACTTGACGCCCGGCCTGTCAATCGTGACCTGATTGGTTTGCTGTCCTGTCCGTCATGCCCTGACGCTTAATCAAGAAGCAGCTGCTGATGGACCCACCCCCCAAAGGGTGCTGACAGCAGAACTAAGCGGAGGAAATGAACCACGGAGACATTTTAAGACTACTATCAAGCATTTAAGACAGACTAGAGGTGCCGTAGGGACTCACAACTTCAGGGCTGTGTGCCTCAATCCCACCAAAGGCGTGAGAGTGGACTCCGGCTGAGTTTCCTCCACAGTTCAAGGACATTAACTCTGGGTAATGGGCACCTGTAAATAACTCTTAGTGCGTAAGGGCCCAGCAACGCACTGGACCGACATCTTACATTTCTTGGGGCTCACTCAGGATCATGGTGCCATTATTGGCCCTGTTTTGGCACTCCCACCCCACCCTGCCCTGAGTGACTCCGGGGGCCCACGTGACATGAGAGCGGAGAGATTGCCCTGGATGACTCCATCTGCCTTGCTAATCAAGGCCCCGGGAAATATTTTATATCCATGTAGAGTTTGCACAGCATGCTAGTGCTCTCAAGGTATATTGACTTAACATAGCTCATCTTTGGGGGCGTGCCAATTAGTTAAGACATTCAAAAGTATATACTCCTATTTAAAAAATTACATAAGTGCAGCCAAATCCTGTTAGCTGGCCAACTGCCTCGAAGCTATACTCTTAATAACTGAATTAAGACAGTATAATCAAACAGATAAAATGGTCACATCTTATTATATGGAGCAGCTTAAATGAAAAAACGAGTCTCTGCGTTACAGAATAAAGACTGTTTTTCTGTTTAAGTAACGGCCTTGACATTTGAAGTGGAAGCCAGCCTGGTGAGCGGGGTGTGATTACTCGAAGGAGCCCCCTGAGGTGTCACGATGAGGCAGCCCGCAGCCCGCAGCTCGAGGACAGCAGGCAAGTGACCTGATCTAAATGAGAGAGCGCGTCAATAACGCGCCGGGGGGGTGGGGAATACGGCAAGCCCCCGTGCTGAACCACATGTACGAAGAGCATCTCTGCACCATCCCGGAGGAGCCGGCTGACCTCCGTCTGTCCACATCTGTTGTCAGGGGCTGTACTCCTGCCTCCGGATTTACAGCCAAGAGCGATCCGACTCGGGGTCACGGCTGCGGCGGTGGCCAGGTCACAGTGAGTGAGTCTTGCCATATAAAATGACTTTCAGGGACCAAAGTGAAATGGGAACAATTTTATTAAAAATTACAAGCCCTGTGCATCCAGACACACATTTCTCAGCTGTAGGACACCCACCTGAAAACCCCACCCCCCCCCCCCCCCACTCTCCAGGTCCTACTCTATGATGAACTCAATGGCGTGCTGGATGTCCTGTCCATCCACTACAGATACGGAGGGGTGCAGGAGGACCACAGAAGATGTCGTCCCCGGGAACGAGACCTCGGCCTGTGGCTGGCTCTGGGCAGAGGTGACGGGAGTGGAGGTCTGCAGCAGCACGATGGTGCGGACAGCGGCCTCGCCTTCACCCTGGCCGGCCGTGCCCTTGGCGGCGGCGGCGTCTCCGTGCACTTTGCTGTGCTTGTCCAGGTTGGAGCGTGAGCGGAAGGTGCGTGGGCAGAGTGTGCAGGTATATGGCTTCTCGCCGCTGTGGGTGCGGGCATGCTCCGTCAGCCGCGCCGCCACCGAGAAGCTCTTCCCGCACAGCCAGCAGACAAATGGCCGCTCGCCGCTGTGGATCCGTTCGTGGTCCTGCAGGTGGGGCAGCTGGCGGAAGCGCTTCCTGCACTGGGAGCACTGAGGATGGGAAAGACAGGCGGGAAGAATGGCTAGCTAAGCATTCTTATCACACTACCCATGCTTCCACTGGATGTCAAAGTTTCAGAAAAACTTGTGGAGAATAAAGTCTTTAAAAACCCCAGAATTTTCTTTCCAGAGCCCCGGCACCACGTCACACTAGCTAAAGACACCCCCCGGAAAGCGGCATAATTACCTCATAGGGTCTCTCGCCGGTGTGGGTGCGCATGTGCAGCCGGAACGTGGAGGCGTAGGCAAAGCCCTTCCCGCAGTGCTCGCAGCGGAAAGGCCTGGGGGTGGCGTCGGGGCTCTTGAAGGCCAGCCGGCGGCAGTGGGCCAGCACGTGCTCCTCCAGGGCGGCGCTGGTGGCGAAGCGCCGTCGGCAGGGGCTGAGTGGGCAGCGCAGGGGTGTCTGGCCCGTGTGCGACAGCCGGTGCAGATCCAGGCCCTCCTGGGTGACGCAGCAGTGGCCGCACATGTCGCACTCCATCTGGCCCACGCTCCTGCCCCGGCCCTGGCCCCTGCCCCTGCCCCGCGCCCGATCATCCTCCCCGGAGCAGCGGCGCAAGTGCACATTGAGGACGGCCTGGCTCAGGAACTGGGCGGAGCAGTGGGGACATGTCTTGGGCTCCTTTTCTGAAAAGGCAAAAGCGGTGGGAGGGGGGGAGTTGTGAGGGCAGAGGGCACGACCCATGGAAAGCACGCTGGAGAGGCAGCTAATCAGACACCATGTCCGGCAGCCAGCTCCGGGATAAGGGTGGCAGATCACGCAAACTGACTGCGAATCGGGTGCAAGTGTGAAATAAATAAGGCACAAAATAAATAAAGAAGTATATATACATGCTGAGAAACAATGCTGTGTTGCTAGGGAACCTGATATCACACATTTTCCGCAAAGGCAGCTCAGAGGCACTGTAAATTAATCGGAAAAAACATAATAAATGTGTTTTTAAGCAACAGTGCATCTTCCACACTAAAATCAAAAATTTACCTTCACCAGAAGTAGGAATTAATTCTAAAGCATGTAAGATGTAGTGTTTCTCAGTATGCATGGAAGAAACATCAGGTGTGTATACATATCCTGTGGCACAGACCAAAGGACGCATAGATACTGTATATACTGTAGCTTATACATTAGGGCTACAGCTATACGGACTTCCCAGTGTCCGTTCAGACGTCTATTTTTGTCAAACGATATGTAACGATCAGAAGCAAACCGGAGCTGGGTTGCTAGGGAACCTGATGCCACATTCATAGAGTCACGCTAATGGAAAGCTCATCGTTACTCGGGATGCGCCCGCCATCAGATTGCGTTCTTGCACTTTGATATGGAAGTGAGAAAAAGGAATAATTTAGTAGTTTTTTAGGAAAGTTCTGCTCTTGAAGTGAGGGGAGCTTTTATTTTTTATTTTTTGGACACTGAAAATGCTTTAAGAAGACATGGCATGGTGATTTACATTTGTATTTGCAGCATAATTATTTTGTGTTAACATCCATCCATCCATCCCTGTTCCATAACTGTGTAGCCAGTGCTGGGTCAGAGTGAGCCTGAGGCTGGATCCAGGCAGCATGGGGCACCAGGCGTGGGACACGAGTCCATCACAAGGGACACACTCACTCACACAATCACACTATGGGCTAATTAAAGACAGGATTGGAAACTCCCATGTCAGCACCTGCTGATAACAGGTATAGCACAGTCCATCAGGTCCGCAGTACTAACACAGTCCATCAGGTCCGCAGTACTACCCAGTCATTCAGTCACAGCTGAGACTTCTCAGATTCCAAAGGTACTACATCTTTAAAACGATTATTGAACACATTAAAGTCATAACTGCAATGCATTTAAGGTGTTTACCACTCTTTTAAAGCATTTGTCCCCAGAAGTCCTGTGCTCTTCACACAGAAAAAAAATACCCAGCACCAAAGGGTGACTGTTTTAACAGGATTAGGCAAAGGGATTATTCTTTATGCGGCTGACTTAATACCCAGAGTCGGAGTGTGTGAGGCGAATTCCTGCAGAGAAAAACCCCACGTTCCCGTTTACGCTCGGGATCCTTAGCGCTGCTGGGGAAGAGGAGAGGAGAGCGGAATGGTGGGGAAGGCGTACCTTGGTGTGTGAGCGAGTGCAAATCCAGGTGTTTTTTACGCTTGAACGACTGGCCACAGGTTGAGCAGTTGAACTGGTTACCAGCATGCTGGAGCCTGCAGGGGTAGAGAACGGAGACAGATAACAGACACATATCCTAACTATGGACACTTTTCCACTGCACCTTCTTGTGTTGATGTTCCACTAGCAGGAAAACAAAGCACCACAGAATGACATCACAACACAAGGGGGGGGGGGGGGGTATTCTGTACCAAGTATATTAGAGGGCTGGGCAATGTGCGATATTGATACCAACACATGCAATTCTCACACAGCAAAGACTGCGACAGTCCGATGGGTTGAATGGCTTTTTCCATACTGACCGGACATTATAGCATGAGGGGGGTTTAAGTTTCACCAAAGCATCTTAGGAAACAAAACATAAAGTTTACAATTTTAATGATTGTCCCTTTTCAAGATTACAATGTTAATTTTGGCAAGAATTTTTAATTTAGTTTTAGTCTTACTCACTTACTGGAAATTGGTAGTTGGATTAAAGTCCCAAGTTAGTCATTGTTTTTGTTTTGTTTTAGTTAAGATTTAGAGTGTGCAACTAAGGTTTAATGTTAGTCTACTTTTAATCATTTTAAGTCATCATTTTCTCAGACAGGTTCACGATACTGAAATTGATTTTGCTGAAGGATATTTCTCCTGGCTGTATAAATTCCCTTGAGAAGCAAACATACCCTATGATGATGAGTTATCTAGGCTGAGAATGCGTTACTGACTTACCAAACTTCTTTCATATATTAAAATGAACGCCTAAAGTTTGTTAGAAAAAGCGCAATAGAATCATATTTACTTTACAGGCCGTATTTTTTCTGCCTACATCAAAAACACATACTTATATTTTTCCCTGTTTCATTTTTGTTATTAGGGCATTAAAACACCCATCAAATTTAACTGTATGGCCATATTATTCGGTAATAATATTTATTAGGGCATCTAAACACCTATCAAACACCCATTTAACCATGTGCAAAACCTTCACAATTTACAATAGCCCTTCTTCAAAAACAGAAAATACATAATACATAATTCATGAAACAACAAAAAGGGGACATTAGTGTGGCATTTAAGACTAAGCATTAAGCTTGTGTCTGTCCTGTTTGCTAGACAGAGCTTACTTATCTCGCTTTAATTTCAGGAAGATACTTCTCGCCAAGATGCACCCTTGCACATGTGTGTGTGTCCCTCAACACTAAGATCAGTTCCTAAAGAAACTCAACTTTATACACCTTTCTAAATTACTCACTCGGGTTTCGCCTCACCCCGTGTCTTACGCTCTCCTTGGCTGTGGCTCATCGCCACACTCATTGCCAGTACCTTTCACACCTACAGGATTTGGAGTTGCCGACAGGTCGAGATATTTAGCCTGGTAGATATCTGGCGGCCGTCTGCAATGCTTCGGCGACTCTGTTGGGTCGCACTGTGAACAGTTCACAGAGAGTGATCGCACGCCGATTTGCCAGCACCGATTGCACACCGATTTACCTCAGATCTGGGACATTTTGTTAGCAATTTCCCAAAACTCTTGGCGAGCGAAAAATCGTGGCTAAAACAGCGTAGTGTGAACTTAGCATTAGTTATACTGGAACTGCCATTTGCTCAGACATGCACAAAGCGGGTAAAACAAATCATCCAATGAGAAAGATGCATGGAGACTGTGAAAACGGATAACAACCAATGCTTTGAGATGGCTACTGTGATCTAGGTTGTCTGCCAAAACAGAGCCAGGAATTTCGTCTCATCTTTACTCATCAGAGCATAACGAACTGAGATATTGCCGTAATTTCGTTGTAAACTATTTTTTCATTTACGTTGTTGTTACAATTTAGTCATGAAATAAAAGCTTGTCACCAAATCCTTACTGTCAAAATTTTCTTTGACAAAATTAACACTGCAAGATTATCAAGTATATGTTTAAAATCAGTGTAAAGTTTACCACCGCTGCTTTTGCATAAGCTCTGCATGCACTCTTCAACCAATCATAATCATTTTCACCTGTGCTGTTTAAATCATTTCTAGATAGCTCTATGAGAAATGTATTTACTTTGAACTCCTTTTTTGATATCCCAATATTCACTGCAACAAAATCACATCACTAGATTTTTAAATTTTCCAGCCCTGGTATATTGTAGCAAACTTTTTTATTTCTTGTCATGTCATCCTGATCTTGTTAAATCTGTTCTTCCAACCAGATTGCAATTAAAGCTTGGGTCTCCATTTGTCCACGCAACCATTATTATTACTCTTTTTGTAACCGCGCCCCCACTGGAGTGCACGTATGCTGTGACTGGGTTAACCGCGCCCCCACTGGAGTGCACGTATGCTGTGACTGGGGTTAACCGCGCCCCCACTGGAGTGCACGTATGCTGTGACGGGGTTAACCGCGCCCCCACTGGAGTGCACGTATGCTGTGACGGGGTTAACCGCGCCCCCACTGGAGTGCACGTATGAGGTGACGGGGTTAACCGCGCCCCCACTGGAGTGCACGTATGCTGTGACGGGGTTAACCGCGCCCCCACTCGAGTGCACGTATGCTGTGACTGGGGTTAACCGCGCCCCCACTGGAGTGCACGTATGCCGTGACGGGGTTAACCGCACCCCCACTGGAGTGCACGTATGCCGTGACTGGGGTTAACCGCGCCCCCACTGGAGTGCACGTATGCCGTGACGGGGTTAACCGCGCCCCCACTGGAGTGCACGTATGCCGTGACGGGGTTAACCGCGCCCCCACTGGAGTGCACGTATGCCGTGACGGGGTTAACCGCGCCCCCACTGGAGTGCACGTATGCCGTGACGGGGTTAACCGCGCCCCCACTGGAGTGCACGTATGCCGTGACGGGGTTAACCGCGCCCCCACTGGAGTGCACGTATGCCGTGACGGGGTTAACCGCGCCCCCACTGGAGTGCACGTATGCCGTGACGGGGTTAACCGCGCCCCCACTGGAGTGCACGTATGCCGTGACGGGGTTAACCGCGCCCCCACTGGAGTGCACGTATGCCGTGACGGGGTTAACCGCGCCCCCACTGGAGTGCACGTATGCCGTGACGGGGTTAACCGCGCCCCCACTGGAGTGCACGTATGCCGTGACGGGGTTAACCGCGTCCCCACTGGAGTGCACGTATGCTGTGACGCGGTTAACCCCAGTCACAGCATACGTGCACTCGAGTGGGGGCGCGGTTAACCCCGTCACAGCATACGTGCACTCGACTGGGGGCGCGGTTAACCCCGTCACAGCATACGTGCACTCCAGTGGGGGCGCGGTTAACCCCGTCACAGCATACGTGCACTCCAGTGGGGGCGCGGTTAACCCCGTCACAGCATACGTGCACTCCAGTGAGGGCGCGGTTAACCCCGTTCATGAAATTTGTATAACCACATCGGACAGTACAATAGCTATATGAACTGCACATGGACACTTGTTAAAGTGTAAACAAAAAGTAATTTTAGAGGTTGGCTATTATTAATGGATAGGATCGATTGTGGACTGTGTGTAGCTGAACCTGTGTATGAAAAGAAGAGCTGCAATAAGTGATTGTATTTAAGTAGCTCACTCACAAAGCATGGTATTATTTTTTAAGTGCCAGTGCAAGAATTGCAAGTTATCATATCAGATCAATTTTAACTTAGCAATTAGCAGATGGTAGGGAAGTCCTTACCATAATCTTTAAGCTAGAATAAAATGCTTAGATAAGACAACCTCAAAATGAGCTACTTCACAAGCTTGGCTTTACTACCTTCTATTTATATACACTGCTCAAAAAAATTAAAGGAACACTTTTTAATTAGAGTATAGCATCGAGTCAATTTAACTTCTGGGATATTGATCTAGTCCGTTAAGTAGCAATGGAGGTTGTTAATCGGTTGCAGCTGCTTTGGTGTTAAAGAAGTTAACAACAGGCGCACTAGAGGGGCAACAATGAGACGACCCCCAAAACAGGAATGGTTTAACAGGTGGAGGCCACTGACATTTTTCCCTCCTCATCTTTTCTGACAGTTTTTTTCACTAATTTTGCATTTGGCTACAGTCAGTGTCACTACTGGTAGCATGAGGTGATACCTGGACCCTACAGAGGTTGCACAGGTAGTCCAACTCCTCCAGGATGGTGCATCAATATGTGCCATTGCCAGAAGGTTTGCTGTGTCTCCCAGCCCAGTCTCAAGGCCATGGAGGACATTCCAGGAGACAGGCAGTTACTCTAGGAGAGATGGACAGGGCCGTAGAAGGTCCTTAACCCATAAGTTGGACCAGTATCTGCTTCTTTGTGCAAGGAGGAACAGGAGGAGCACTGCCAGAGCCCTACAGAATGACCTCCAGCAGGTCACTGGTGTGCATGTCTCTGAGCAAACAATCAGAAACAGGCTTCATGATGGTGGCCTGAGGGCCCGACGTCCTCTAGTGGGCCCTGTGCTCACTGCCCAGGACCGTGGAGCTCGATGGGCATTTGCCACAGAATACCACAATTGGCAGGTCCACCACTGGTGCCCTGTGCTTTTCACAGATGAGAGCAGGTTCACCCTGTGACAGAAGTGAAAGGGTCTGGAGAAGCCGCGGAGAACATTATGCTGCCTGTGACATTGTTCAGCAAGTTCGTTTCGTATCAGGATGAAATCCTTGGACCCATTGTCAGACCCTACGCTGGTGCAGTGGGTCCTGGGTTCCTCCTGGTGCACGACAATGCCCGGCCTCATGTGGCGAGAGTATGCAGGTAGTTCCTGGAGGATGAAGGAATGGATACCGTTGACTGGCCCCCATGCTCGCCTGACCTAAATCCAATGGAACACCTCTGGGACATTATGTTTCAGTCCATCCAACGCCACCAGGTTGCACCTCAGACTGTCCAGGAGCTCAGTGATGCCCTGGTTCAGATCTGGGAGGAGATCCCCCAGGACACCATCCGTCGTCTCATTAGGAGCAGCCCCGACATTATCAGGCATGCCTACAAGCACGTGGGGGCCATACAAACTACTGAGTACGATTTTGAGTTGCTGCAATGAAATTTCGGCAAAATGGACCAGCCTATCGGATAATTTTTTACTTTGATTTTTGGGGTGTCTTTGAATTCAGCCCTCTGTAGGTTTATCATTTTCATTTCCATCAAACAATGTGGCATCCTTTCGTTCCTAACACAATACCCAGTCCATATCAGTATAGATATACAGCATGATTTTTTCCCCCATTTAGATCTGATGTGTTTTCAAAGCGTTCCTTTAATTTTTTTGAGCAGTGTAGCTGTATACAATATTTTAAGGAAAACCAGTATATTTATAATAAAAAAAAAAAATGTAGACTACAATTTATTAGCTTGTTTGTTAAAATAATTGAGACCATGTGAGAGGTCACTTTCTTTCATCATATAACATTTTTATATTTGTGTTGTAGGGTACATTTTCATGTAATTTCAAATATATGTGCAGAACACTTAGACCAGCCAGTTTACATTTAAATATTTTGTTTAGATTTGCATTGTGTTCTTAACCTGTAGCATAATTGCACTGTTATTGAAAAGCACTTGCAGATACCGTAGGCCTGTTCATTATAAATTAATCTGTCATGGTTTTTGTGGCATCTTGTATTGCTTTGACTTACAACTGAATTTTTCCCACTTCATAAAAATATTCAGATAAATATTATATATTGCCATTCAGCTGAAATATATTGAGATATGATCTTTTTTTGTCCATATCTTCTAGTCCTGACCTTAACCATGAGTAACCCAAAAAATACAAGACTTTTGGCATTTTTAGTTTTTTGATTGTATTCCATGTGTTAAAAAGTTAGACTCAACACATTGTGGGGAAATCAGGTCCTACAAAACTACAAAAACGCATGGACACACACACACACGCACACACACACACCCTCACACACACACACACCCTCAGGCCAGACTTATCCTCTCGGCCAGGTGTGTCAAACTCGTCCTAGAGGGCGGAGCCCTGCACATCTTTGGATTTCCCCTCACACACCTGATTCAACTTCTTGCAACTCCTTGTGCTAACTACCACACAGTTCTTGAGCCAAATCATTTGTGGTGGAAATGGGAAACAACTAAGATATGCAGGGCTGCGGCCCCCCAAGACTGGAGTTTGACACCCCTGCTCGAGGCCAACACTCGCAAATCATGTGCCATAATTTGTCTTTGAAACGATAACAAATCACTGTTGCATAATCATCAGGAAAGACAGTGCCCACAGAAAGGGCCACACTTCTGAGACAGAAGGACGATTGCAGCCTCGAACACCAGAAAGGACCCGCGCCGAGGACACCATAAAGGATCAGTTAAAAATAAAACGATAACACCGCCGGTTTGGCTGAGAGCAGCAGATTTCAAGGGAAAATTAGTGGTTGAGAGCAGCGCAGGATAGTCAACAAACAAGCCCGCGAGGCTGGCAAGCCGACAATTACGGAGGGGCTGACATTTATGGCAGGATATGCAAACATTTATTTTCTGAGCGGAGAGGCCGCATCACGCCAGTGTTTCATTATCATCCGCCAAGGAGGAAGCTTGGGCACGAGGCGCTCCCACAGTTTAATTACACACTTTCAATAGTACCCCAGCAAAGCCATTACTGTTTCCACCAGGCAGTTGTTAGGAGCTGGCCAGCACGTCTTCCCCCTTCCTCCAGCCGAGCCTCATGGCTTCCTGCCCGCACACGCTTACTTCTCTGGGGTCCTTTCCATTCCCATGTGGAGCACTGCGGCCCTTCTCTGGCTGACGTTCTTGCCTCGTCAGCTGAGGAGAACAATGCCCCCCCCCCCCCCCAAAAAAAAAAAAAACGCACGCGTGTTGCTCTCCCTCTTCGTCCTTTCCTTGGTCACAAGGAAAATGCTGACGCTTCCCCCCCGGGAGGGTCAGCCAAAGACCTACACCTCTCCCCTGCTATAGATGGAGCCCCTGACCATGAGAGGAACAGCGGCCCCCCACGGTCTCCCAGCACAGAAGAACGACTTACCGGCTCTAAAGATCCCCGAGATGGCTGTTTAAATTCTCCCAAGCCCTTGGCTTCGCTAACAGTGCTGATCGCAGCTTAGAATGTGTCAACACACCAGCCACCAAATGTACTTACACTGACCGTGGGGGCAGTGCACTCCTATCCTTCACTATGACTGTTAAACCAACCTTTTTAACACCTTACAGCCAGTGTGTGCATTTATTTCTGTTGATCACCATTTTGCTCTGTAAGCGTTTACTGCAAGCCCCTGACATAAATCCTCATACCCTCCCTATTCCATGACAAATGGACACTGGGTACTCTCCCCCTCCTGCCTCCCCACGGCAAGGGCAAACACATTACACTGTCTGGGCCTCAGTGTTAAAATGAGCCACCTCTGCCGTCATAGTCTGTTTCCGTCAAGAGAGATAATGACTCCGAAACCTACAAATCATCTGCATCGGAGTTCTCTCCACCGAAAGTATCCTCTGAGTTTTATGGACAGGGATCACATTATCAGTACCAGCTGCATGGGTACTCACAGGACAGTGCATACCAGTCCTACAGGTACTCATGGGACAGCAAGAAACACCCGTACAGATACTCAGGGGACAATGAGTACCAGCCACATGTGTATTCTAGGGACTGCAAGTACCAGCTGCATGGGTACTCAGGAGATAGTCAGTCGAAGCGACATAAGTACTCAGGGGACAGTGAGTACCACTAACACAGATAACACAGAAACTGTGTACTGGCCACATGGGTACTCACAGGACATCAACTACCAGCTGCGCAGGTATTCATGGGTCAGTTACTACCAGCAGCACGAGTACTCACTGTCAGTACCAGCAGCTCAGATAAATTGCTCACTTACTTGCATTTATTGGGGAACAAATTATACCCATTATATTAATTTTTTGAAGCACAGTTTTTAAATACTTCTGATTTTAATAAAATGGAAAAAGAGTGGACTTTTAAAAAAAAATGTTGAAACACTGAATTTCATTTCCTTTGAAAAAATCTGGATCCCCATTATTAATTTTAAATAATTCATCCATCCATCTTCCAACCCCTTTTCCTGAGCAGGGTCATGGGGGCCTGGAGCCCATCCCAGGCAGCACATGACATAAGGTTGGTGTAGACCCTAGATGGAATGCCTGTATATCAGACACGCGCTCACTACGGGCAATTTAGAGATGCCAATCAGGAAAGTAGGATTCAAACACCCAATCATGGAGGTACAAGGCAACAGTACTACCCACTGAGCCACTGTGCCACACTGAATTTGGAATTACTCCAACTTAATTATGAGAGCAGAAAGCAAGTTATATAAAGAGAGAGCGAGTGTGTGTATGCTGTTTGTCAATATCTGATTACTGGGGGTGAACAATGACAATCACCCCTGACTGTTTTCTGCATTTCCCTTGGCTGTGATTGGTTCCTGGGGGAAAGGGCCCTTCAAGATGGCTGAGACACCCACCACGTTCAGCTGCTGTCCGAAAGCTCAGCCTGTCAGCCTACAAATGGAGGGCCAGGCTGGCCCAGCACACGTCTGCATCCTTCCCTTAATGTCAGCCCCCCACCCCATACAATCCTGGGAAACCGAGACAATCCGCTAATTGCTATACACGAGCCACTAAGCATGCATTACGGTGATCGCTAAGTACTAAAGCCAATGTGAGCCTGTAAATTTCCCAGAATCATCTATTCGAATAAACACGTTCATTAAAATACTTTTAGACGGGCGCTGACAGCGATCACTACAGTAATGCAATCATTTCAAAATCAATGGTGTCTTAATTACATAAAATACAAGCTGGTTACGCACAATAAATCCCCCCCCAGATGGACCAAGTTCTGCTCATGCCCGCTTCCTGGCGAAGATGGGCCCTCACCTGTGCCTCTGAAGCTGCGAGCGCGTCTGGAAGCTGGCCGCGCAGTCGGGGCAGGCGTGGGGACGCTGGGTGCTGCCATCCAGCTGGCCGTGGGCAGCCTGGTGCCGCTTGAGCGTGCTGGAATGCGAGAAGGACTTGCCGCAGACCTGGCAGCAGTGGGGCCTGGTGCCCAGGTGGGTGCGGCTGTGCCGCATCAGGTTGCTGGGGCAGGAGAAGGCCTTCCCGCACACCTCGCAGCTAAACAGCTTCTTGCCCGTGTGGCTGAAGACATGGGCGCGGAGCAGGCAGCGGCGTGTGAACGTCAGCTCGCAGTAGGGGCAGGCGTGGGGCAGCGGCGTGCGTGACCAGTCCCGGTACAGCTCAGCCGGCGTGGCCAGACCGCCCGGCGATGGCTCTGACGGCGGCTCGGCTCTCGGTGGCTGGCTGGAGCTCCCTGTGACGTCGCTGGTCCTGTCCGCCTCCTCTGCCCCATCCTCTGCAGAGACCGTGGACAGCATTGGCTTTTAGAATCATGGGGACGCCGAGCACGACGCAGGTGCACATGAAACTCCACAAGGCCTCACCTCTTCGCCTCTTCTGCAGCCGTACCCCGTCAAAAAGCACTACGGAAGCCCCTCTGGATGGGTTCTGGTGGGTGCCCGTCCCCGGGGCCCCCGCAGGGCCCTTGGTGATGCCACGGTGCTGCCTTCGGTGATATAGGAAGAGGGTGGTGTTGGTGAAGCCCTCGCCACACTCGGGGCAGCGGTGCAGCACCTCCCCCAGGGCGTGCTGCGTCTTGCGGTGCTGCACCAGCTCCGGCTCCGTGCTGACGGCCAAGCCGCAGGTCACGCAGAGGAAGCTGGGGCTCACTGTCGTGGCCGGACCACTCGCATCTGGACCGAGATGTTCCATATCGGCCTTGGCAGTCAGGGTGGCGCTCGGTTCTGAAACCTTTCGGGCTTCTGCTGCCTCCAGTGTGGCATCTTGACACCCATCTCCCCTCTCTGGTAGAGAATCAGCAGAACCTGGTGCATTTATGCTCCACTGTCCAGCCCCCTCATGCCCCTGTTCAGTCTCTACCTGCTCCTGTCCAGCCTCCTGTTCAGTCCACTCCTGCCCCTCCCCAATTATCTCCTGCCCCTGTCCAGCCTCCACCTGCCCCTGTCCAGCCTCCACCTGCCCCTGTCCAGCCTCCACCTGCCCCTGTCCAGCCTCCACCTGCCCCTGTCCAGCCTCCTGTTCAGCCCCCTCTTGCCTCAGGACCTCCCCAGCTCCCTCCTGCCCTTGTTCAGATACCTCCTGCCCCAGTTCTACCCCAACACCCCCCTGCCCTTGTTCAGCTACCCCCTGCCCCAGTCCCACTCCAGCACCCTCTTGCCCCTGCTCAGATACCTCCTGCCCCAGTTCTACCCCAACACCCGCCTGCCCTTGTTCAGCTACCCCCTGCCCCAGTCCCACTCCAGCGCCCTCTTGTCCCTGCTCAGATACCTCCTGCCCAAGTTCTACCCCAACAACCCCCTGCCCTTGTTCAGCTACCCCCTGCCCCAGTCCCACTCCAGCGCCCTCTTGCCCCAGCTCAGGTACCTCCTGCCCCAGTTCCAGCCCAGTGCCCTCCTGACTCTCCTCCTCATGCTCCCTCTTTCTATGCTGCCTACGGTGGTAGAGGAATAGGGTGGTGTTAAGGAAACTCTCGCCACATACACTGCAGCGGTGAAGCGCCCCCTCCAGGCCATGATGTGTTTTACGGTGGGCCACCAGCTCTGGAACCAGCCTGAAGCCACACCCACAGTCCACACATAGCAGGCTCTGATTGGCCACTGCAATCGCACTGGCTTTTCCTCTCCTGCTTCCACGCTTCTTGGAGTTTGAGTTGCTGGTCTCACCGCCGTCCTGAGCATTCTGTGCATCAGTCAACTTCATCTCCAAAACAGACCAGCTGACATCGGGCCCAGTCTGCGCCTCGACCTGTTCAACCTCCTCCTGTTCTTCTAGGTCCATCGGGCCCAGATTCCCCGGCTCGCCCACCTGCAGATAAGAGTGATCCCGGCTGACTGCAGTTTCCCCGTCTCGGAGCTCTGTATACGATTCCACTGCAGCCTCGACCTGGGCCTCTTCTCCTGGCTCATCTGCCCCCGGCTCCCCCACCCCATGCCAGCCCTCAGTGAGCTGCCCGGGGGCCACCGCAGCCCCTTGGCACTCGTCCAGCTTGCGGTGCTGCTGCCACAGGAGGAGCGAGTCAAACAGACAGCCACAGTCACCACACTGGTACCGGATCTGCACATCGGACCCCAGGACACATTCCGTTTTCGGAACAGGATTTTGCTCTTGCGGGTCGGAGGAGTCCCTAGGTTGGTCTTGTCCTTCAGGACCGCAGGGGTTCACCAGGGTACAGCTGGCTGGTTCCTTTGCAAGGTTCTGTCCATATGGGATACAGAAGATAAGGGAGAGGTAGAGCACAAACAGCCATCCCTTTCCCACACTGAACAACTGACAACACTTAAGACAAAAAAAGGGCATAAATCATCCCAGAGCCAGTTCTTAATATGAATTTAACGTTACTCTGGGTGAAACTGGGACTGAGAGAACAGAATAAAATAATAAATAAATGAGAGAGTTCCAGAGACATCATTAATCTCGTTCACAGCAGGGACACGGCAGCACAGGGAGCAGAGTGCGACTATCACAAATGCAGTACCAGGCTGCGGGTCGGGCTCAGATTCTACACCGCAGACAGAGCTGTTTGCTAAACTCGCTCATGGCTTGTCATTACCATTAATGCTGAAATTGTTATTATTAAAGGACTTTCATAGTAATGGTTAAACATTTCTGAATTTCCAGATTATGACAGAAAATATGTAAGCTCTTTAAATCGTAATCTGAATGGTTTTATGAATTATTAGCCTGATTTAAATGACAATGAAAATGACTGAATCTCTGTTTAGCTACTACTATGCTACTAGATTTGACTGTGTTAAATATATGCAAAATTCAACAGTCCTTGAGAAAGCAACGTGAACACTCTACAAATTCTACATATTACTAGCTGTTCAAATCCATAAAATTAGTAAGTTAGTGGTAATATTATTCCCACTCACAAATCTAGATAGCACAGCAATGAGTGCATCACACATCCCAACTGAATGGATTGCAGGCTGCAAAGTGATGTGATGTGAGAAAGAGCCGAGACACTGGGGGCCATGGACTGGTGGACAGGCTCACAGGGAGCGAAGATGCGGGGGTGAGTCAACATTGGTCTGCTTTGAGAGTCATGCCACTGACATGACTCAGTGAGCCCATTTCAGAATTACCCTAACGGACAGCAATAAAATATGAAACAGGAAATAAAGGAATTCAGCCACGACACAGCAGCGCAAATCGAACGTCTCAAAGTACCATGGTTCCCTTTATCGACGATTCTGTTTTTGAATTGTCTTACAGATTCTCCGCGGTTTCTTAATGCCGCCAAACAACACCCCGAGGACCAGTCTCTAGTGAATCAGAGAACATGCTGCATAATCGATACGTAAAGCGCCTTAACCATTGGCTCAAAGGACAAATAAGAGCTTCCAGATGTCTAGTCAGTCATAATTGGAGTTTGAAATAAAGCTGAAATTTAAATTCAGAGTAAATGCCTCTTCAATTCCTACTTTCTGTAAACAGTTCATTTAAATGCAAACTCTTCTTGAACATCACATGGAAATTATGAGAATTAAGTTATGATATATGATAATTTGGTCAATGGTATGCAAATGGAGATAATTAAACAGCTGACGGGGACGAGGGCCAAAACATGCACGTGACCCAGGATTTTACGGCGCGTCGAGACGTGGCAGTGGGGTTTCCCTGTCAGGAAGCCAACGAGCAATCCATCAGGGTGGGAGTGATACATCACCCTGGAGCTCAGACACCCCCGCCAAGCCCCCACCTGAACCACGCCGCAACTCAAGTAGCAGTCTGCATGTCAATCACAGCTCTGCACCGCTCTCCTCCTCCCCGCTAAGGATCTAAAGCCACGACCCAGCTGAGTTAGGGACACCGGCAGCTAAGTCCAGGAGTTCCGTGGCATCCAAACCTGTGCCGGCTGACCACTTAACACTGGTGCAATGTTCCGCCTTGTTAGCTCGGACCCCTCAGCCACCTCACGGTCCTGCTTCCGCTCACCTCGTCCTGCAGCCCTGACATCCCCGTCTCGGCCGCCTCGGGATTGCAGGTGAGTTGGTGAGCGAGCACAGCCTCCAGGGAGTCGAACTCCTGGTAGCAGGGGAAGCACATGTACACAGAGGCGTCGTCCATCCCTGGCAGGAAGGAGAGCAAACATATTTGAGGGTACACCGGCTGCCAGACCCTGACATTTTGAAAAAGGCGGCCCGATTTCCCTCCGATGCTCCTCTGCCCCTTTGAAACATAAGAAGGCCAACATTTTGGCCGACATTAGCTGAATTCCTAGCTGACCTCCACATCAGCTGCCAGTGCCCTGATATCAAAGATGATTCTTAAACACACACATTCAGGTCAGGACAGCACAGCACACATTAAAGAAAATAATTAAAAAGGAGAACATTTCATCTGCCATATTTAATGCTTACAGTCACGAGGTGACCATGTGCCGACCCTTCCCGGTGACCGAATCTGCCTCTCTCAGGGCGTGTATGTCTCATTCAGCCGGAGAGCGCAGGCCACGCGGCAGGCGGAACACCGCAGCGCGTCATGTCTGCCCTGGGGGTGTGAAAAACCTCCTCTCCCCATCTCCCTCCCCGAGCAGTAAGTAACCGCCAAGCGACTGCGAGAGACGCTGGATGCTGTGCTAACAGATGGTCAGTTACAAAGTGTTGGCTGAAAAATCTGTTTTAATATGCTGGCACTTTAAGTTAAGTCTAACGCTAAGCTCCATGGCAACACCACCCATTGGATTAAGAAACAAGAAAAGTCATAGCTTAAAACATTAAAAGTCAAAGTTCACGTTCACATTTTGATTGGTGTTGTGACTATATTATACACTGTAGCCATCAGATCTGTCAAACTGTACGGCTACAGGCTTATTTATACTCCTGCATAGAATCTATGCTTTCAGGTACAACGTATCCATGTATCCATGTACCATACGTGGCTATGCTGTACCTGACAGCGTAGATTCTATGCAGAAGTAAAAATTAGCCTTAAAGGTAATTTACTTGCCTAATACTATCACCTCTTTCAACCACACTGAATATATAATTTTTAAATACACATAAATTAGATCTAAGTAAAGTATGTATGGCTCCTCTACACCATGACCCTGCACTGGATAAGCAGTTATGAATGTCTCCTGCATCAAATAGAGACACGCCTTCATGAGTGATTTTTTATTTTTTATAATATATCAATCACGTCACAATGCGATCTTGAGCTAGGGGTTCTGGTAGAGAAAACCTTTTTGAAATGCACACCGGGCAGAACAGGGCAGCTTTACATAACGTAGTCTGATGAATCACAGACACCCTTCAACAGATCAGCCATAAATAGCCACCGCTGCAGCGCACGAACGGACTTTGTCTTTCAGCTGGTTCACTGGAAGGTGAAAACAAAACGGTGACTTAACCGCCTCCTCGTTTGTACGCTGAAATACACTGAATTCCCAGGCATTACAGAGACTGTGACACGGCTGACTTTGGTCCCTTTTTTAATGTTAATCTCACAGATTATTACAAATTAGGCGCACGTGAACATGTGCTCCGGTCACCCCATATTTCCTGCATTGTTTAGACAGACAGGGAGAATGGGTGGGACCATTTTGCTCCAGGGCAGACCCGCCCACCCCCCATGACAGCTGGTCTCAGCCCTGGTTGCGCCAAGTCATAATGTGGGCAGATTCTACAGCTGTCTCTAAGCAGCCAATGGCCCCAGTAATGAGAGAGAGAAGGCTAAGATTATTCAATTTGCATAATAATTATTTCAATCAGTAAGGTGGCACGGCAGTTATCAGTACCGCCTCACACTTCCAGGGTTGTGAGTTTGATTCCCGCCCCTGCCACTGCACGAGCCGAGTTTTCATGCTCTTCCTGCACCCTGTGATAGACCAGCATCCCATCCAGAGTGTCCTCTGATTCATGCCCTGTGATTTCCAGGACCGTGACCCTGTACTGAATAAGCGGGTCTGTAAGACGGATGGATGCACTATCTGTCTCACTTTGGGGAGAAAAAGCATCAGCTAAATAAAAATACAAACGTATTTCAAATAAGCAAATGAGTGAGCAGATAAACCAGCAGACGCAGCAGCCTAGGACTGAAGACAGGGCCTGACAACTCCAATTCTCATAAACCGCAGATGCAGAGATTTTATTGCATTTCAAATTGCACTGGATTATACCGCAAACAGCCAGTAAAGTGCTGCAAAGAAATAACATGTAAAACACAAGGCAAATTGTACTGCAGACATTGGGAGTCTGTAGTCACTACAAATGCCCCCCCGTAGATTTTTTTAAAAGCTGAATCAATACTAGTGAACTTTGAAACTGGATCAGAGACACCCGAGGGAAGGTTAGGAGATTAAAGTCAATAGAGTGGAATATACCCTAAGTAGGTAGAGAGCATAAACTTTGCCACGAGTAAGAGAGGGTACTTGCTTGTAACTCAGGGGTATGCTAATTGAAAACGATCTGAAACATCCTTCAATCAATTAATCACCTGCAAGATAAAAAAAAATACCATTTAAAGAGTCATTTACTACTAAACATAATTTCACTAGTTACAGCTTCTGCAGCTCATATGTGACTGCTGTGAAAATGGGTGCCTTCTGTATACAAAAACTAAATTAATAAAAATTTGAAATGAAGGTTTAATGTTGTTAGAATGGTTTCACTTAGTTGAAAAAAATGAAAATTCTCGGCTACATAGATGCAGAACACTGCAGATGTTTTTTCTTGACATGCTGACCACAATAAGGAACTTGTACTAAATGTAATATTCAGCTGAATTTGGAAACCAGATTAAAACAGCTTTGTAGCCTATTTCTGAAGGATGCATGCAGCACAGGAGTGACCAGCAATATGGGAAGAGGCTAACGATGCGTGTACAGATGAATACGACATTTCTTCAGACCTACAGGAAGCATGGGGTTCGTCATCGGGATAAAAAAAATCTCCTTGAGCAATGGAGTGTTATCTCCATTGCCTGTCAAAAACATATTTCTAGTTTATGATGATGATGCATATCCATTTTAGGCGTGGCTTCATTCGCAGTCAGTCTGCAACTAATTAATGAAGACGCTTTATGACAAAATTTCTACTTCAAATAAATGTATAACTCTTAACTGCCGCTTTGTATCGAATATACAAAACCATACGTCATGAAGCAAATATGAATTTGTACTAGATTAGCGGACTGTTTTGATGAATTTTTTTGCTGGGTAACGGCTTAAACGGCTAGGAAACTGAAACCTAAACTTTCGACTTCATGCTACCAGATAGCTTAGATTACGTCTCTAGTTACTTGCCTAAGCATTTCATATGGGCTGATGAACTGATACCAAGTTACCAAATGAAGTAGTTTAGTTTGCATGACAGTTTCGAGGCTGACTGACGGACGGGACTAGTGGTTTATAGGAGGTAAGCCGGAGGACTGGGCTCAGGACAGCATCCGAGCGCCGCAGCAGCTACATGAGGAAAAGGGTGCCGTGATAGGCGGCTGGCAGTCCTCACACTCTTCCTCGGTGGTGTTATGGCGGCCCAGTAACAAACAAACCAAATGGGTGCCTCCTCTCCTTCGGCGGGGTAGCGACGCATCTGAGCCAGCTCTAGAAATAAGCGTGAATACTCCCCTCTAAATTCAAACTTCGAGCGACAAGTAAAAGCTTTTTTTGTCCGCGCACATTCAATTTTAAAATTAATTTACTCACCTAAAACTGCAGATATCCCAGTCCACAGAAAAAAAATTAGCAAGAACTTCCTCGCCCTCCAGTAACGATGCAGCTCATTGGTTGACCAAAGTTTAGCAAGCGCCAATGAAACGAAGGGAGGTTGCGTCATAATAATACGTAGACTGCGAATCCGCCATTTCTAACTGCAGCAAACGTGGTTCTTTGATTTTTGATTCAAGATTATGTTGCAGATTGTGACTTATTAACTAGTCATTGTGTTAATGCTAACATAATATTTGAGATGAAAAGTATTAATGCACAATGAATATTTCACAGGTAAATATGTATTAATTTCAACCTCCCACATTAGTCTCTAAGCTAGTTGTTATATATAAAGAATTGGGAACAAAAATAACGTTACAGCCTTCAATGTTATAACTTCGAATAAACCAGAAAATATATAACATGCTTATGATATATTCTTTGTTCTCCAGATAGAAGCTGATTTACTGAAATACATTAAACATTCGTAGAACAATATCTTGTCAGATGAATGAGGTAATGAGAATATGGTATGAAGCTCGGAAAGGAAATGGAAACTTGCCAAGCACTTCTGCTCCGTAATTTTGTTTCCTGATCCTAAAACACGGCTGGCATACTGGCTTTAAAAAACAGACTCAGTTATTTATGACTTGTTTTTTCATTACTAACCTAATAATGGATCTCTGACATTCACTTAAACTTAATGGCTTATATTTTTACTTCTAATAATTTGTAGTCTAGACCAATTGCCCCTTTTTATGTTATAGTAATGAGATCAAATTAAATCCCTTTCTACCAGTATATAGCTCTATAAAAATTGAATGTTGTTATCTGTCTGAACAAACCACACTCCACAATTTTTATTATTTTTTGGTAAATAAATTCTAAATTTTTAATTTCAGTAGGCATATTCACATTAAAAACAACAGGATTTCAGTGAGGTAATCCAGATTTTTAGAACAAGAACAAAAGGGGAATTGATATATTCATGGCAAAAATAAAGTCAATATCATTTACTGGACTAAACTGAAAGTACAACCTTACCTGATGAGGTGTATTACAGGAAACTGCCCCATGGGTAATTGCTTTGCAGCTTAACGCCATGCACATTTATTTTAGGGTTTGCTTAAACACAAGTGTACTTGTTGGTTAATAAAATGCAAGCAGCTCATAGTGAGATGGTGGAAAGTTCTGTTCCCTGCGTTTAGCTGATTCAGTGTATTCAGTTCAGTTGGGAGACTATATGCACACATCATTAATTTTGTTGTTCTTCCACATTGTTAGCACATAGCAGCTAAGCCTTGGATTGAGTTGCAGCTCAAGGATTCGTAAAAAGGTTATAAACCAGGTTTGAGGGCCCATGAGTGTTACATACACGTACATACATGCTCCATATAATTTTCAGGTAATTGTCCATACATTTTAAAGGTATTATGGGTCATTTATCAGTTTAAAAAGTATTAAAATGTAAATTTTCTTCTATGAAGTGATACAGTAATTATTCTTGCTTTGGTGCATATTTGTACAATGAAGGATATTAGCTGGAAAAGCATCAATGTTCCTGCAATGCAGTAAATTCACACCAGTGCATACTCAAGATTGTACTGTGAATGGATCAAATATAAAAACGGACCCAGACTGAAACAGAGCCATTCAGCTATATGTCAGCTATTCATTTTTAGCAACTTGCGCACTTAGAGTCAGAGGACAAAGGCTGTCCCAGGTAGTACGGGAATAAATGGGAGAAGAGCCTGCTCACATGGCACATACACAGTTTGGTTGCTGCTTCTTTTGAACCACAAGCCTTTGAACCCAACCCAGGCAGACAAAGTCATGCAAGCAAGCAAATGAACAATTAAAACTACCTATTTTGGCCATACATCAACCAATTGTTTCATCAATTTACTATTCTTGGTTGAAAAACAAGTAATAAACATTGCTCACATGTAACCCTTCTGTGGAAAACCACAGCAACAGCATCAGAGTAATAATGGAAACATCAGTTCTGCCCCATCAGACGTGAAACAACAATAGCTTGACTCCCATAATGCTCCTGTAGTGCTAATGAACATAATAAGCTATTACAATGAATTAAACTGCTCAAGTTCATTTAAGACTCTTGATATTTTGAGTACTTTTTCAGAATGAAGGGCGAAATATTTGGTTTTACTTTTATTTCTGTTGTTTTTCTTTGTAATTCTTTCACATTTAATCTACATCACAGTCTTTTGCAATTTTCACCTGAAAGGTTAATTTCATTGCATTATGTTAGGTAGTACCAGGTACTGTCTTAAAGATCAAAATTAAAAGTACACACACCTTGAAAAGAGTATTGGACCTTCGCTATCTGAAAAATTTCACTATCTAACATCATGAGTCTTTTCCATTCCAACTTGTCTAAGCAAAATTTATGCACTATGGAAATAATCAACATTAGTCATATCGCAGTGTCAACACGCACCTGATGTATTGCTGATTGTCTTCTGTGAATTGATGAGTTCATTTTTTTCTTTATATCCTCCAAGCCCATCACCTTTATCTTGTAAACACAGTGAAAATTCAGGCGCTCTTTGCAATATCCCTCCAACTGATATACCCCTAACCTCCACTCACTGCATCACTGCACACATGAAAACACACGACACAGTGTCCATGACGCACACACCAGTCCTCTTCAAAAGGAAAATGTCTACAGATGGACATAGCACACAAAACATAAGCAAAAACCTCGCCTACCCTGGATTATACACAGAGCAGTCACTGGAGACATGCGACTGTTTGTGTAGGTAATTATTGGTAGCATTGGGTAATGTTCAGGATAATGATTTTGAACAGGGTTTGAGATGTACTGTACCTTATATGCCCTTGCAATTCTTGAATCTTATTTGTTTAGTTATTTATTGTTATTCTTGTTGGCATATATATACTGGTACTATAATATGACGGAAGCCTGACGCTAAGAATTTCACAGAAATATGTTCACATGACAATAAGACTTTATAATCATTCCCCTTTAGCTGAATGTCAGACATTCCTGGGAGAAATGAATAGATGTTACATGGGTATAGTTTAGAGAGGTCAGGTTTGCCTGCATATTGAATATCACAATTTGAGAAACAGAACAGTTCAGAAGTAACAAAACTAAGGACATTGTGCTGAGGACCCTGGTGAACGTGAATGCCCTATCTCTGTACGAATTAACCTTCATATGTTCAAACAAGCTCTGCTCCTGACGGAAAATGTGCTTTTATGTGTTTGACGTTTTGAAAAGCCTCAGTCAGCTGTGAATTGCAAGTGACTCTGTGTTAAACTTTGAGACAGCTATCCACAGAGGTGGAGGGTTTAGATGTCAGCAGAGACCCTGGCAGAAGCCAGCTGTGATCCATAATCCAGGATTTTATTGCTAAAATAAGTGTTATTTGGTGTAGATACCTACCTCAGTAAGTATGATGGATGGCATGTGAAATGGCTGAATTTGGAAGGATTCTCCTTTTCACCCTGTATTATGTATCTCCCAAAGTGACTTTCAGTTTAATATGCCTCCCCTGTTCTCATCTGGCACATGTCCTGCTCACTGGCTCACCTTCATCCGACCGCCTCTGCTGTGCAGAGCTCCAGAGAGCCGGAAGCCTCCCTAATCGATGACGAGAGGCAAAGCAGGCACGAGAACACCGGAGAGGACCCCAGGGTGATCAAAAAGGGGGTCAGTCAGCGAACAGAGGTCCCGCCCACCTCACTGGCAGCAAAGCCTCGGGACTCGACCGCGTTGTTCATATCAAGGAGTAAGAGGGTGTTACAGGGTCACAGCCCGTGTTGTAAACTTCACCGCAGTTCACATGGTCATGTGATTCCTCTTTGTTGACGTGCTCAATCATTCAGAAGAGTCAGCGTCTGACCACTCAGTTATCTCTCTTAAAGGTGCCTGAATAAAACATACAGTTGTAATACAACTGTATACTGATGCAGATGTCTGCAGGCATGTCTACCTTTATGTAATTGATTTTATTCAAACGGTTGTCCGCATAAAAATTTGCAAGGTTTTGAGAACTGTTTAAACGACACATTGGGGGGGGGGGGGGGAAGGGGGATAGATAATGGGGAGAAAGGACAAGAAGAGGGGGAGGATAAGAGAGCTGGCTGGGAAGCACTGGAGAGGGAGAGGACAGCAACTTCACAGAATAAGAGTGGGGGAAAAACTGCAGTGGCCGGTAGCAAGAAAAAATGGAGAGTTGGCAGGATACACTCCCATCATGAATATCACAGGTGAAGAGCCTGATAGAGAACAAATGCCGTCTAAGCAGAGCATCTCTAAATGAAATGGTATGTATTTGAAAGTCATGATGTCGGCACTACAGCCTGGCTTGTGTTTTAAATATATATATATATATATATACACTCACCTAAAGGATTATTAGGAACACCATACTAATACGGTGTTTGACCCCCTTTCGCCTTCAGAACTGCCTTAATTCTACGTGGCATTGATTCAACAAGGTGCTGAAAGCATTCTTTAGAAATGTTGGCCCATATTGATAGGATAGCATCTTGCAGTTGATGGACATTTGTGGGATGCACATCCAGGGCACGAAGCTCCCGTTCCACCACATCCCAAAGATGCTCTATTGGGTTGAGATCTGGTGACTGTGGGGGCCATTTTAGTACAGTGAACTCATTGTCATGTTCAAGAAACCAATTTGAAATGATTCGAGCTTTGTGACATGGTGCATTATCCTGCTGGAAGTAGCCATCAGAGGATGGGTACATGGTGGTCATAAAGGGATGGACATGGTCAGAAACAATGCTCAGGTAGGCCGTGGCATTTAAACGATGCCCAATTGGCACTAAGGGGCCTAAAGTGTGCCAAGAAAACATCCCACACACCATTACACCACCACCACCAGCCTGCACAGTGGTAACAAGGCATGATGGATCCATGTTCTCATTCTGTTTACGCCAAATTCTGACTCTACCATTTGAATATCTCAACAGAAATCGAGACTCATCAGACCAGGCAACATTTTTCCAGTCTTCAACTGTACAATTTTGGTGAGCTCGTGCAAATTGTAGCCTCTTTTTCCTATTTGTAGTGGAGATGAGTGGTACCCGGTGGGGTCTTCTGCTGTTGTAGCCCATCCGCCTCAAGGTTGTGCGTGTTGTGGCTTCACAAATGCTTTGCTGCATACCTCGGTTGTAACGAGTGGTTATTTCAGTCAAAGTTGCTCTTCTATTAGCTTGAATCAGTCGGCCCATTCTCCTCTGACCTCTAGCATCAACAAGGCATTTTCGCCTACAGGACTGCCGCATACTGGATGTTTTTCCCTTTGCACACCATTCTTTGTAAACCCTAGAAATGGTTGTGCGTGAAAATCCCAGTAACTGAGCAGATTGTGAAATACTCAGACCGGCCCGTCTGGCACCAACAACCATGCCACGCTCAAAATTGCTTAAATCACCTTTCTTTCCCATTCTGACATTCGGTTTGGAGTTCAGGAGATTGTCTTGACCAGGACCACAACCGTAAATGCATTGAAGCAACTGCCATGTAATTGGTTGATTAGATAATTGCATTAATAAGAAATTGAACAGGTGTTCCTAATAATCCTTTAGGTGAGTGTATATATATATATATATATGTGTGTGTGTGTGTGTATGTGTGTGTGTTATATATATATATATATATATATATATATATATATATATATATATACACACACACACACACACTGGAAGTGTTAGAAGCTTCACATGCTGCAAGTTGGCTTTGAAAAGCAAATTTACTGACTTTTCACCATGTAGATCAGAACCCAGCTGTATGCCTATGGGCGCAGTAGGGACATGGATACCCTGGCACATTCAGGGGCCCTTGAATGCATAATAATATAAGATTATATAATGCAAGGGCAGCTGGGGGCCCAAGATGGCATTTTATCAGGGGGTCCAGAGATTCTAACTACGCCTCTGCTTATGCCCCTATTCCTCCCCAGTTCCTTCCTCACACAGTCACTCACACTGTGTTACACTTACAGATTTAGCGTGACAAAGCAGTTCCTCGAGTTTGTGGAGGATGCTTGTTGCACCTGGACTCTGTTGCCCTTTCTCGGACGGCGCCGCTATGTGTGTGCAAACTGGCTGTCGATGCAAAAAATGGTTAATGTGTAATACTTCAGTGGAACAGCTGAATATGTGTAAGAGTCAGACTTTCGTCATGCTTCTGTTAAGCACAGCTTTGAACACCTGTTCATTATGTTGTCACAGATCTGTCTACTCCAGTGAAGGCCAGGATAGCCCGTTATATAAATCTAGCACCCAGGGGAATATGCTTTATTTAAGCTTCGTACCCTTAAGCAAAAACAGGTGTTAAAACCAAAATGGGTTCCAATAAATGAAGGGATCCATGCAGAGACCTGAAGATCTACATGCTGTCCAAACATAACAAGGTATTATCTGTTTACAGGGAAGGTCTGTCTGGATGCAGTACAATGGATTACTGCACATTCTAGAATCTTGTGTTCAGAAGAACTGTATTCGCCTTTTTTCACTCATCAGGATAATATTAGTCAGTGGCATTGTGCCAGTCAATTTAGGTACGCACGTGCCTACCCATGAAACGTATAAGTTAATTATTCAGTCAACCAATAACGTGCTTACATTGACTGTGAATAACACGTCGTTAAACTTACAGTTAACTTGCAGTCTGGGTAATCTGGCCAATAATCAAGCTTCCTCCTTCAGATCACATCTCTTAATCCCCTCCCCCATCCCTCATCATTCCTGTCTTTGACGGATAACTTTACAGAGCATAAACAAATTGTCAGGCTGTGACATTCACGACTTACATCTCAGCGGCGGTAAACAAGGTTAGGATATCTTTAGCTGTTTATAATTGCTAGCCAAGTCAATGTGTTACTGCAAGTAAAAGAAGGCAACTAAATTGTTTCTGTGTTGTTGCCCCACAGACATGTGCTGCATTAGCCTAAAACTGTCAAAATATCGCACACATGTCTGCTTGGGTAGCTAATTGATATGCAAGCATAGACATACTGTGAAGCATTAATGTTAGTTAGCTAACGTTAGTCAGCAAGGAGAATGGCAGACCAAATGAGTTTGTAATACTCATATGTATGTAATAGCTACATAAAATTTCGAGAACATTAATATCTGCATTTGTGTATTTTTTGTCTTGTGTGTGGGCGTGAAATGGTGTCTACCCAGAAATTTAGTTTGCATAACGCCCCTGATATTAGTATCATAACTGCCATTGACGTTGCAGTCAAACTTTGTAACAGGCCCTTGATGTTGCCCATTAACTGTTATAGCCCACAATGGGTAATGAGTGGCTATCATCCATCCAGGTGCCCTGGAGGAAGGTGAGGTCATAACCAGAGGTGACCAGGAAGGAACATCTGAAGAAAGGTCCTCAGGACTGTACAGAGGACCATCCACATCAGCACAATGAAAGTTCAGTTTCTCCTGGGAGGTGAAGCAGCAATCCACCATGTTCCTCCTCATCTCTCCTGCCATCCTGGGTCCCAAAGCACCTGCAAAACTGTTCAGGACAGCATTACTGCAGACTAGGGGCAGAGTCAGCCTCTGCTTCTTGCCAGCTTAACGTCCTTTGACCGACTGATCCGGTTTCCGTTCATTCCTCTGCTCTCAGCATTGGCTTGAGTTTGAGGTCACCTTTGTCTGCATTTACAGTGGGGTCCCCAGACTGGGACAAGGGTATCCCATTGATCTGCTATTTCAAGCTTGGCCTGAAACACGCGATGGAAAGCCAGAGATGCACAAATGAGACTAAAATGGAACAGGGAACCAAAGAAGGGACAAAACAGGAAAGAGAGCCTGAAAAGAGATGTTTAATTTCTCTATTGCTAAGATTCTCCTGAACTTTGTTCACCATTTATTGCAAGTTGTTCTGTAAATAGAGAAAGGATCTACTATTAGGGAAAACCAGGAGCGCGGGAGGGGCATGAATACTCTGGCACTGCACTTTACAATGGCCACACAATACATAAAATTGTGAAATTATATAATGGAAGAAGGGGGCTGGGGGACACCAGGTGTCTGGATCTAGAATATCTACCTACATGACTGGGAGAAACACACATAAACATGGGAAGGACAGGCAAAGTCCACACAGACACACACACACACACAGTCGTATAATCATATCTTTTTAGGGACAGCTCATTCATTTCTGTGGGAAAAATGCTAATGCTAACTATGACAACCTTAACCCCTACCCAGCCCTAACCATAAGTAACCAAGCAAAATACAAAAGTTTTTGCATTTTTAGTTTTTTCATTGCCGTCACTGATTTTTATAAAATAGAGTTTTTCCAAATGGGGACCAGGAAACTAGTCCCCATAAGGTAAAAAAAAAAAGGTATTCATCACGTTGTGCGGAAATTTGGTCCCTACATTTAAGGTATACCTGGACAACACACACACACACACGGCAAACATGGGATTCAGACCCCCAGCCTTGGCCATCTGAGGCTGCAAGCGTTAATTGCCGGTTAAAACTCCTTGTTTCCATTCTCACTAGAATGGGTGAGCTAAGCAAGATTCTCAAGCCGTCAAATGTACCAGGACTGAACCAGGAATGTTTACGCAGAACTTAAGTTCAGGTGGCATAGGCCAGGACTCCAGAGGCCCCAGGGAAGTGATGAAGCAGAAAAACACAGACGTGTCGTTTCGTAAGGGGAAGGACTCCAGACGGAAAAGAAAAAAACATTTTTCACTTTTATTGTATGCGTTGCTTTTTTTTTGTCGAAAAGGCGTGAAAACACAACACATTCATGATACTCTTCCTTTCACGGTTTCTTCCGATAACACAGAGGTGCTATATTGTTAAAGCAAAATTCAGCATTAAATGCAAATTTTAGATTAATAACGAACAATATATCTGGTCAGCTTTATGTCCTTCTAACCCTGATTTGATTTGGTCTACAGCAGAAAGCTCCCTCTGTTATTTTAACACTCTATTTAGTATAACAGAAATCAATGCAATGCTCTCTGCACTGTTTGCTGGTAATTTTGCAGTTGAACACACAATTCAAGGCTAGAGGGGCATTCAGACCTGGTGTGGAGCAGCTGAGCTCTCAGCTCCCTAGCGCCCCCTTCCTTTGAGCTCATGTTAGGCAGGTTTGTTGGAGACTTTGCTGCAGAGCTGAGCGGAGCAGGCCCTGGGGCTGTTCAGGGACCTTCAGAGGCTCAGTGCAGCTGGATCATACATAACTGTGTTACGGAAGTTCTACTAGCAACTTACTTTAACTTCTGTCTAATCAAATAAAAACACAAAGGCACATATTTTGATGTTTGCGTTCATTATTTTTGTAGCTGAAGATGCCACAAATGTTTGCATGACAAGGACTTAAACACAAAATATCCATGCTGAATAGCATGTGTTATACTGATGTATCTGTATTGTACATATATATGTATGTATGTATGTATGTATGTATAATCCATAGCAGGTTTCTGGTTACAGCCAATCTGTGTTACCTGGAGGTGGACTGCAGGCTGGGGGGGCAGCTGGCCTGAGCTGGGGCTGCTGCAGCTCCGTTTTTCCAGGTGCTGCTTCCATTGCTGCAGGGAGGTGATGGAAATACCGCAGCACTCACCTATGTGAGACCCGGTGGCTTTTGGGGAGGGCAGGGGGGTGGTGCTTCAGGCCACTGCTCTGCGGGCAAAGCCCCTCATGTACCAGAAGGTCGACGTTAGAGACACTGGTGGACTTAGGTATGGGCAACATGTGCTTTCTGCTCATTCATGGGCTCGTTTGGGGAGAACTTAACTAATAGCTCAGAGCTGTTAAAATCTTACCTAGCTTTGATTTAAAGGAACCCAGGGTTTTAGCTTCCGCTACACTAACAGGGAGACTATTCCATATTCTAACTACATGCTGTGTAAAGAAGTGCTTTCTCAAATTAATTTAAAAATGTTCTCCCGCTAATTTCCACCTATGGCCACAAGTTCTAGTATTTAAACTAATATTGAAGTAGCCATTTGGCTGAACAGCATCCAGACCTGTTAGAATCTTATAGACCTGGATCATGTCCCCTCTTCGTCTCCTTTGCTCAAGGCTAAACAGATTGAGCTCAGCTAACCTCTCCTCATAAGACATTCCTCTAAGACCAGGAATCATTCTCGTAGCCCTACGTTGCACCATTTCCTTCTTAAGGTATGGTGACCAAACCTGCACACAATATTCTAGGTGGGGTCTTACCAAGGAATTATATAATAGTAGCATCACCTCCGTTGACTTAAACTCCACACACCTATAGAGATGTAACCCAACATCCTATTGGCCTTTTTTATTGCTTCCCCACACTGGCGAGAGTGGGACATGGAAGCATCAACATACACACCGAGGTCTTTCTCATAATCGGCTACCTTTATTTCAGTGGAACCCATAAAATATCTGTACTTTATATTTCTGCTCCCTGCATGGAGTACCTTACATTTATCTATGTTAAATTTAATCTGCCGGGTATCAGCCCAGTATCAGTATCTGCTACACCACCCACCTTGGTGTCGTCTGCAAATTTAATCAGTTTACTGTATGTATTGGTGTCAATATCATTAATGTAAATTAGGAACAGTGGTCCTAACCCTGCAGTACCCCACTATGAACGCAGGCCTACTGTGACATTGTGCCTCTAATAATTACTCGCTGCTTCCTGTCTGTTAACCAGTTTTCGATCCAAGCTACTACAGTTCCTAAAATCCCTGCAGCTTTGAGCTTATGCAAAAGCTGTTTGTGGGGGTCAATGTCAGAGGCCTTCTGGAAATCTAAGTAGATCACATCGTAGGTCTTTTTGTGATCAATTTCTCTTGTAGCTTTCTCAAAGAACTCAAGTAAATTACTTAAACAAGATCTACCTCTCCTAAATCCATGTCTACCATTTTTACTTGGATTATAGCTTCCATTACATTTCTAGTTATGCAAGTTAAACTGATTGGCCTACAGTTTGCTGGATTACTTCTATCCCCTTTTTTGAATATGGGCATTATATTAGCATGCTTCGAATCAGAAGGTACCACACCAGCAGATAAAGATTTCTGGAATACCTTGTCAGAGTGGGTGCCCGGGTTCTAGTCAGGTTGACCTCAGATGGCCAAACTGGAAGCCCGAGGTAGGGTGAGTGGTACCATACAAACTAGAACCATCACTGATGAGAGATGACCGGTGTAGAAAAGCTTTCAGGAGACAGGTGGCAATGACTTTTAACTCACATCTTGTCGTTGCGATTGACAAACATAATCAAACTAGAAACTTTTCCTAGGGCATGTGGGGCGATGCAGGAACAGGACAGACACCACACAGTACACATGTGCCCTTTTAGCAGGGATTCAGACAAATTTGTAACAGACATGGTGAGAACAGGAAACATTGAGACTCATGGGAATTTGTGGGAGGAGCTTGCAGGTTTGTACATTTTGCAGTTTTCTCCTGAAGTTTGAGCACAGCAAATTTTTACACTGTATAGGGAGGGACACTGAAGGATGTGGTCACCATGCCAGCTTGGGTCACATGACTCTCCTTTCCAAGAGCCTCCCTCCCTCACACTAACACCGGTGTTATCGTTTAAAGTGAAAATGGCAGGATGACACCATTTAAAGGTGGTACAGTGACTTGGGGGACAGCCTCACACCTCTAGGACGGTCAGTTCGATCCCCACCCCAACCCATCAGTGGCTTTGTCTGTGTCTGTGGCTCCCCTTTGTTAAACCTGGTTTGCCCCTTCAGCATCATATGGTCAGGTCACGTTGTCCTCAATGTGTTTGTGCCCTGCGACTGACTGGCATCTCACGTGGGATGGATACCACTGAAAAAACATGTCAAGCATCGCACAGAAAGATGATCTCATAGCGCACGATGGAGGGCAAGGGCAACTGTGAATTCCATGGAGACATGTTCATCAGCGCTGGGAAGGTGCCCGCTGACAGGCGTCGGACGACTCCGGTGGAGTCGTTAGGCCGAGTCCCCTGGCTGAGCTTGGCTGCCATCCACTACCTCACCAGCATCACCTCAAGCCACTTTTCAGCTGCTGGAAGGGGGGGGGAAACACTCACAGAATCCACAGGGGAGCCCCGAGGAGGCACCGCAGGGCAACAAATAATTTGTGTTGTTAGTGAGCTGGCTAGAGTATAGGTGTGCTCAGTGAAGTCGCTCGTAGAGTTTCCAGCATTTACCTGACTGAACAAAGAGCTCCAATCTGCTTTTTTTGCGAATATTGCGTATATTTGACAGGGGTTAGGGATTTGTGTGAGGTGCATATACCTCCTCTCTGAGAAATATGCACATTTTGCCAGAGGCTTTTTCATTATTCAATATTTTTCCACAGAATTCATTTAATTAAGCGGCCAGCACGGTGGCTCAGTGGGTAGCACTGCCGCCCGAGGGTTGGGGGTTCGAATCCTGTTCCCGCCGCATGTGTGGGGAGTGTGTACATTTCCCCCATATGATGCAGACTTTTCTTTGGCTGTTCTAGTTGCAAAAGACATGCAGCCAGTCAACTAGCAGTCTCAAAAGAGCTATTGGTGCATGTGCCCTGGACGTGATGCCAGGCCGTCACAGGGCACAAGGCAGGGGACACCCTGGACGGGATGCCAGTCTGTCACAAGGCATAAGGTAGGGGACACCCTGGACAGGCACAGGCACAAGACAAAGGACACCATGGATGGGATGCCAGGCCATCACAGGGCACAAGACAAAGGACACCATGGATGGGATGCCAGGCCATCACAGGGCACAAGACAAAGGACACCTTGGACGGGATGCCAGTCCATCACAGGGCACAAGGTAGTGGACACTCTGGACAAGTACAGGGCCCAGTCCTTCACAGGGCACAAGACAGGGGACACCATGGATGGGATGCCAGGTCATCACAGGGCACAGGGCAGGAGACACTCTGGATGGTGTTCATCACAGGGCACCTGCTCACACATAAACACTATGAGCAATTTCGAGACTGTAATTATCCTGACCACTTATCGCATACACACACTGACAATTTTTAGACTGCAAACTCCACACATACAGAGCCAAGGTCAGGAATGAAGCCTGCAGCTTTTTTGGGCAAGGCCAGCATGCTGCCCACTGAGCTGTCACAATGAAACTCATAAGCACGAAATTTCCCAAGCGTTTGCCTCACAGACACTTGTATCAGGAGCAGAAGGAGCAGTGCAATCAACTGCAATGAATTAAAATTGAAAGTAGTAATATATTATCTGATTATTTATCTGTTATAATTAAATTATAGTTTTTCACACCAAACACTTGATTCTCACAACAATCTCTCAAATCCCCACAGCAATAATGCATTTGGCCATTTCACAAACTGCTGAAGTTGAATCACGTATCACGCAGCCCTAAAAGCATCTCTCATGGCTGTATATGATGATAGGATGGATGGTCTATGAAGGTATGATTCAGTCAATAGAGCAGTAAAGTTTCTTTCTTCTGTATTCAACTGATATTGTCAGTCTTATCCTACAGGTCCTTATTATGACACTAAGTATACATGTTGTGCTAAAGCTATTTACAACATTTTTATTTAGCAGATGCTTCCAGGCAAAGCAACGCACATCTCTTATGACAACAGGGCCAGCCTGGATTGATCTCTGGAAAAATTGTACAAGGGTGGGAGTGCGGGGAGAGATGTTGAGGGCTATGCTGAATATGCTCAAGAGCCCGATGGTGAAATCACTCTGCAAATTCTGGGATTTGACCCAACAACCTTCTGAACAGCAGCACAGTGTCCAAACCCACTACCTCCCATCACACAGTAAACAGAGGAGGAAGTAGGCGTGACAGAGGACAGGGAAGGAAGAGGCAGGGGCCACTATCATAGACCATGCAGCCAACCATGGTCTAAGTATGGCTGAGGTAGGGTGGTGGTTGAAGTCTCGAGGGAGCTGGGCTGCTTTGCCATCAATACTGAAGACATGAGAGCAGGTGTATGAATACACAGCTTACTGTAACACTTTACCCAAAACATCACATACATTTCTGTAGGGCATTCCTATGCAGTAAATAGGTCACAGCATAATATAGACTGCACTGATATGTTACATTCTGTATTTTTAGAACTGTACCACTGGCCCACTCCGGTGGCAGAGGCCTGCAATTCACACCCGACCAGAAGGTGGTGAGAGCTAATAATGGCGGCAGATTCAGAAAGATCCAGCATGCTGTCGTTGGGCACGGTGCCGTCTGTCAGGACATCATCACCTCTGTGTGCCTCTCCGCCACAGACACGGCGCCGAGGAGCCACGCAGTGTCTACGAAACGTTTTCTACAGGTTCCAGTCGAGGGCAAACATGAGAGGGTTAGGAGCTAAGATACTTGTATGTAGAGGTAAGACTATACAGCGCTGTCCTCTCAGCATGTACGAGCGGGCTATCATGCCGACTCACATTACGGGGTGTAGGTGTACAGCTGCGTTGCACAGGATCATTCTGGTTCCTGTGTTGTAAACTATTTAGTCTTCATATTTTTCTGCTCAGGGTGCTGGAGCTGGGGGCGAATGAGGCATAGCACATATTTCTGTATGTGGATGAGTCAGACCCTGACCTGAGCAAAGTCAGATGGCTGGCCAGTGGATATGCGGGGGCAGCGCGGTGCGTGCTGAAATATCCCAGCGCTGCGTTATTCTCCATTATCCAGCCTCTGGGCCCCGCAACGCGCACCATGCTCTCCACTTTGTGGCAGCTTGATACAATGCTCTCATTATGGAGAATGAGAGGCGAGCTCATTTGGGACTGCAGGGATCGGTCCCACCCACCTGCCCACGCACACTAATGGTGTGTCCAGTTACCTTGTCCACCCATCCTCACCCCAGCTGAGGAATGCTTTTCGTCATGAGGGGGGGGGGAAGGTGCATGATCGGCAGCCCCATGACCCGATGACACAATGAGGCAGTGGATGTTGGTGCTGAGGCTCGTGGTGGGGGCGGGGGGGGGGGGGGCAGTTCACGAAAAGATTTTCCCCTCAGTGCCTCGGTCACATAACATGAGGTGCCAGAGAGAGGAAAGGCTGTGTGACCTATTTCTTTTTCTTTCTGTCATTCTTTCTTTCTATATTAAGCTGTACAAACATTATGTTTCTTTGCACATTTGTACTGATTGACACTACCGTTTTGTTGAAAAGAATTAGCGTGTTTTGTCTGAATGTTTACATGGTGAAGAGAGGATTTAGTGCCTTTGCTTACAGCGCTGCAGCGGCTGATGGACTTTGTGTGTGTTTCGACGCATGTGATTAATGTTTCAGAGTCCTTTGCGCAGGTGCATCGCTGTTTTGAGAAATGCTCCCATTCTGAGAATGGCAGTTTTGGTGTGAGGAACCTGTCATATTGATTGGGCAGAACTATAATAACGGTCTTAAAAATATAAAACCAGGATGAGCCCTGCATGGTGGATTTGACAGCTGGAGCAGCCGGAGCAGCTGGAGCAGCCAGAGAGTCAGACATTCTCCCAGCTTTGCCACAGGCCCTCTCCTTTCCTTCCTGCCCCAAACATGCCCTTCTTTTTCCTTCTCCTCCTCTCTTCCTCTCTTTCCCTCCCTCCCTCCCTCTCTTCTCCCTCGCTGCCCGTGGCGATGGAGAGGGATGGTGTTGTGTTCACCTCCGCACAGGCCGTCAGCTGGAACGGAAGGGCCGGACGGGTGCCGGGTGCGAGGCGAGAGGGGACGGCCGCCGGTATCTGTTAGCTTCCAGCCATCGCCTGTTCACACACAGCGCAGGTCCAGCAGCCGCTTTGTTCTCCAGCAGCCAGACGGCGCCCGTGTCTGCCTGGAATGACAGGCTCCACCCCCCATCTGCATGTCCTCCCCCCAAAGGCACTCTGAGGTTTCACTGTCAATGTGGGCTAGCAGAACAAACTGTCTCTTAGCTAGTGAAATCAGACCACCGGCAAGCATCCATCTACATGGTATGATTTGTGTTTTATATTTATATTTATATTTATTTGTGAATATTGGGGGGGGAGGCTAGGTAGGGTGACCACCTAATCCATGTCCACTTTGAGTTACTTCAGGTTTTTCAAACTACTTTAAAACTATAAGGATCCTGTGCTTGGTTAATTAATTGGTTGCTATTCTGTGCTATTCTGTGTGTTTGTTACCCTGTTAAAATACCCAGTCCTGATCTCTGTTTTGCTTAGTTCTGTAGTTGTGTTTATTCTGTGGTTCTTAGTTCATTCCTTATTTCTTCCCCTGTTTGTCTTTGACCCCTTGTGGTCCTTTATTTTGTGCCTCCCCTGTTTTGTTCAGTTTCGTTGATAAACCCCTTTGGTCACAGAACCTCCAGTGGATTGTAACCTTCTTCCCGTCTGCCGTAACACTGATCCAGTTGTTTCACATTAACATTAGTGACATATGCATGCCACATGATTATACGAGACTGACCAATCGGCACACAGCAAGAACGCAGTGCTTAAGTGAAATCCATGTCTTTTTAATTGAAATGGGAATTTACAAACCCTGTCCTAACTCATAGTGTCCCCCCTGACATGGATTAAGTGGTCCCCCCCCCAGACACACACAGAGGTTTGAGCAGAATAAATGGTTGGAAGATGGATGGATGAATATTGGGGGCTGTGGTTGCTGAGCCAGATACCTGGGAAGTTCGTTATGGGTCACAGAGTTTCTTCACTCACAACCGCAGTGCAACATGAAACACGGCTGAAAAGACCGTAGGGGGACCAACTGCTGTACCCTCTCATTATTTGTCTTTATGATTGCAATCTTTAATTTACTTCTATATACCCATGTCAACAGAGTACTGGCCAACTGCAGCAATGCAGAGGGACCCTTAAGCGGGTGGAATAATCACTTAGGAGACAGAATGCGAGTGAGAGCCTCATTCTTCTCGGCTATTACAGCACAGATTAGCTCATCTGCCCTGCCAGCCTCGTGTTTTTCATATCAAGTCCTTCAGGGCCTATTGAGTAATGACCACCGACACCTACAGCCGTAAAGGCAGCGTGGCCCTCACTGGAAAATAAGCTCAATAATGCAGAATGATAGACAGAGGAATGGGCAGCGGGGAGATAATTCCTTCTAGATTCTTCAGGAAAATAGTGAGGCGTTCGGGTATCGGCCATGACGGTGAGGCGCATGGTAATAGACCATTACCTCAGAAGAGCCAACGAAATCCAGGGGATGTGAGCGTGCCCAATCATTTCATCGGTTTGACTCTAAGGACATTATTCATTTGATCTGTTTCAGTTTTTCACATTCTAATAACAATGAGAAACATTTTGCAGAGGAATTAGCCCATTAATCTGCAAATGCACAGCCCTTGTAATTAACTGGTTATGGTATAAAATATTTTCTTTTGTTCACACAAGCAAATAAGCTGCTTTTAAAATACACATTTAAACTACTTTCCTGTATTTTGGCATTAATAATTTAATTTAAGAATGCTATGCAATGCTAAATAATGTTTATATGAATTATGTTTCCAGTAATTTTACTTGCCCAACCTAAGTTCAATTACCACGGGCCTTGTGTTTTAAAAGCAATATGTGCCTAGAAAATAAGTTAAGAATGAAGATACTTTATTGATCCCCATGGAGTAATTGGTGAAATCCCTTTACATTCAGATGTATGTACAGGTGGAGCATCCTGAGCCCTGCCTTGTGAGCAGTTGGAGTTAAGGCACATGCTTAAAGGCAATAGGATTACACTACTACCCAGGGGATTTGACCACACAATCTCCTGGACATGGGCAATTATCCCTAACCTTCTGAGCTAAACAGCATCCCCACAAATATCACAATTACAATTCATCAACTTGCTATTCTTACACATTGAGATCTGCAATTTACATGCAAATGCAGTCAAATTCACTGTTAGTGTCCAGAGTGACCCTAATATGACAATTATGACTGCAAAGTATAGTGCTCATTTGGAGATGCACACTAGAATGATTCCTGTGGGACTATGAGGTAGAGAGTCATCCTCTGTAACTGCTTATGCAGTACTGGGTCACCATGAGCCTGGAGTCGATCCCAGGCAGTACTGGGCACACGGCGGGGGACCAGCTTGGAAGGGAGGCTGGCACAGCTCACACACACTATAGCTTCTTCTCATGAACCACCAGCAATTTAGAGTCGGTAATTCAACAGGAGGAAAGCAGAATCCCCACTCGACACCCACACAAACACAGTGAGGACATGTGTGCCCTCACCCATTCACACGGCATTCAATCCCAGCCTGCTGAGCCGTAGCAACGGGCTGCCAATTAAAAGATAAAACGGCATCCACACATCTGCAGCAGCTCTAACATTCAACAAGATCTCCCACACTGTTTGGACTCGAGCCCAACGTTCCTGGGTGCCTCGCCGACCCGGAGCAGCAGCGTGAGCAGGCAGGAAGATGCGCCGAAGCCAAACCGCCGCAGCAACCCTCCGTACGGAGGGCCTCGACACACGGCTCCAGCCTCCACTAAAGAGCCGTGCTGCCATTTCAAAGGAGCTATTTTTAGACTTTCAGAGGACAAACATGCGCAGAGGAGACGACTGGCGAAGCAATGGAGCCACATCGCTCCCATTTTTTCCTCACATACACAAAAGAGGCTTTTAACATTTTGTCAAGCAGGACAGGAATGAATATCTTCTGACATCAGTGGGTAGCTACCCTGTTCACGTACCATGTCCAGCATCCAGGACCCAAAAACACGCAGATTGGAGGATTGGCATCTCCAAATGACCTTGAGTATGTGCCCTTTGATGGACTGGCATCCCAGCCAGCCCTGGCCTGTGCCCACAACAAACTTGATCTGGATAAGTGAGATGAAGTATTTACAACAAAACAGGTCAATTAGATTAATATTATAATTAATACCGAGGTCAGTTAGGGTCAGTGTAGATTGATAATCATAGGTCTGGGGTTAAGTTTCAATTCATGTAACTGTTAATCTGTAATTCTGTCTCGTTTTAGGCTTCTTATTTCCAGAGATTTATTTTTGTATCAGTTCATGAGCTACATATGTATACAAATTTATGGGCCAAAAATGCTGTATGGTAGTTGGATTTTATGGCACGTCGAGGCAGAGCAGCTGATTCGTCTGTCAGGAAGCCAACGAGCAATCCATCAGGGCGGGAGGTGCTGAGTGATGTGTCTCTCTCAAGCTCGCAGGCCCCCCCAACCCACTGCAACTCAAGATGTAAAATGACAGCACCAGGCTCCATGGCTCCTCCCTGACACCCGAGCTGAAGTGCTTGTGCTGTGATCTCCTCATACAGGTTGCATTACAGCGAAGGACATGGCTCTGTATGCAGAGGGTTGTGGGTTCAAGTCCCAGGAGGGGATGACTATGAGTAACTTGATTAATGCTGGAAAATCCATGTCTATAAATGGGTATGTGGAAAACCTCTGATGACCAACTAAATTAGGGAGAAAAAAAAAAAACAGAAATCACACACTGTGTGGGTACGACCCTGTGATGAACTGGCATCTCATACAGGATGTCCCCTGCCTTGTGCCTTATGCTGCCAGGGATGTACTGCAGCCTCACCCTGTCCTTGTACTGGATAAGCAGTTGGCAAATGGACGGATAACTAGAACGGAGGTGAAAAGCATGTATGATCTGCAAGGAAACTTCAATACTTAGTTCATCACAAAGAGCAAAGATTTTCGACTTGAAAGCTTAAGTTTAACATCATACCGGGGAACAATGACCCTATTCTGTCACATAGTGCTGAGAGGAGGTGCCCGTTGGCTAGGGGCCAGCTCACGGTGCTGCCTCTTGTTAGAGTGGAGGGACAGCGCTGTGAATTGGACGAGAGAGACATCCAGAAAGCTCAAACCATAATATATGGGGAAGCTCAGAGTTCACGCTAAAGAGAAAGACGTCAAGATGGAAAAAAAAGGAACAAAAAAAGCTTGACACACTAAGAAAGAAAAACAACTGAGCTTGACAGCAGAAATACATCATTTTGTTTCCCCCATTATGCAATAAAGTCAATTCCTGTGTGCTCTTAAAGACCAAATAATTCACTACCCTGCCCTGTCCTTCTGTTTAAGTCTGCCACCCTAACAACCTTCCCCTGGTCATGATTAACTTTCTTAGATCTTCTAGCTGCTTCGTGATGATGGACCTTTTTATGATGACCATCATACTGCTTAGACAGAATGTTTTAGGGGGCTGTACTGTCTGAATACAAATTGAATATCTTTCATTTATATCTGAATGGATACTGCGGTAAATCAATGTTTGTACTTTCAAGCTGATTTCACTTATAAATAATTAAAAGCATAAACACATTTGGACAGTAATATCAGAGATCTGTTCATTTTCCTATAATGCAGCGGCCTGGAAAGCCCATCCTAGGAAAAACAATGGAGGGACAGAAGCATAGCTGATGTCACCTTGGGCCCCCATATACGGTCCCCCCGCAGTCGAATTTGCTGGCCGTAGGGGGGGGCTATGAAGCACTGGGCCCCCTGAATGTCTCCATGCCCCACCAACACCCCTGTCAGTCCACTGGAGGGCGGTTTTGAGACCAATCACAGAGCAAACGTCAGGCAGCAAACCTTCAGTCCTGGATGTGTGACGTATGCTACTGTGAGGGCTAGTGAGCCTCACAGGGCACTCCTGTAGGTGATATTTAGAATATATTTCCATCCATTTATCTCCCAATCACATATCCACTACATCGCTGCCGGTATTTTAATTTATGCATGTTAAAGGTTTAGGACATGTGGCTGTTGTACCACATTAAAATACAATACAATATTACTCACACTGCAATGTCTAATAAATTACGTTGTCACATTCTGATGATAATTGTAGGCTACTAAATATTAGATGTTAGATTAGATGTATTAGACCACTATACATACCTTAATTACATCGAAAACAGCTCCAGACAAATGGTACAATATGACATAGAACTGACATCAATAGAACTGCCTGATATTACACAGTCGTGTGTACACTGATGGTAAACAGACTGCACAAATAAAGAATTAGGAGGCTAAATTATAATTATGGAATTATATTAACACAAGTATAAACTGAATATAACAGCATATAAAAGTCACTACACTATCATGCGGTATATCTTAATATAACGTCATATCGCCGAAATTTGTAGACTATGTAAGATTAATAATAAAAATAATCTCAATAAAACAATATTATTATTATTGTAGGGAGGCGTTTTATTTAATTAATTTTTTGTCGTGTGGAATCGGTAACCGTGAACATACCCTGAAAACTGTATGAAATAAAGTCATGGCACAAGAAGAACTGTAATTTGGGTATGTCAGCGCAGCCTACATGTCTGCAAATATTACAGGTTGCCAGTCAAGCTCACGGGTTTTTATGCATGTCACAGAAATCCTCCGGCGCTCTGCATCAGCGGGACATGACAATGATCAGACTGAAACGGGGTATCTGTCATGCGTGCTTTATCGCTCCTATTATATATCACTGCGGGGGAAAAGCAGGTTACGCCTACGCTGGAGATAGCAGATGAAACGGTGCGGGGGTTTGGGTGCACAGCGTTGAGTTGGGTGTTTAATTCCTTAACGTCAATTACGGCCGTTTGCAGTGTTGGAGACTTAATTTGCGGTAATTCACAACATGGCGCTATAAATTTCCCTTATCCTTCGTAACGTCGAAATGATAGCAGCGCTGGCGCAAATACTCTAATAAATCATTTCATTTTATGCATTAAATATGGCACGCGAGCAATGCAGATCAAAAGTGGGTTTTCTAAATAAGGAATCCGGTGTCCCGTCTTGGTAGTGCAAGCTTTAGCCCCATGTATGAGGCGAGGATGACTGTTTGGTCGTCTGAGACCTATAGGTGGATTCTTTCTACCTCCCAACACAATTAGATAGAATTTCTCTTTAGAGTCCAGTGTCACACTAGCGATGAGCCACAGCCAGGGTACTGCCAGCCCAGCTCTCCTAGCAAACAAGACTTGTTAGAGCAAATCCCTCCAGATGTACCAGTTTCCTCCCAGAGTAAAAACATGCAGGTATGTGAACTGGTGCCTGTAAAGTGCCCCTAGCCTGTGCCCTGTGAAGGATCGCAGCCTGGCCGTTTGCCCCAGCCTCATGACCAGCGTTCCAGGGGCAGCAGGAAGCCCTCAGGGAGCCGCGCCCAACGACACACAGAAAGATGACAGCAAGGCAGGTGCCTATAGCAGCTTCATCAGTTTATTAATGAGTTTAATTTTATACCAACAAAAACACAGTTTCTCTCTCTCCCTCCCTCCCCTGCACCACGAAAACCCCAGTCCCACCACCCCTCCAACAGCGCCACCCACGCCGGGCAGAGCGACGAACAATGGAATCACGACCCAAGACTTAAACAGACTGCCGACATCTGAATCCAGCTGGGAGTCAGTGGGGACCAAGACATCAAGCGGATGCTGATCTGGACGGGGACGCACACGCAGCCACGGGCACCAGTGACACGCTCACCCAGGCACATCGCTCGCTCTCTAACACACAGACGAGTCGACACAGGCTCGCACAGCTGCAGCCTCCCACATCCTCGGACATACAAATGGGGGGCGGGGGGGCAGAGAGGAGAAGTGGGGCAGCTTACAGGACTAACCATGGCTTCAACTGCTGTTATTCCTATTGTTCTGGACACCACAGCGTCCAAAGATTCTGGCTTGACGCGTGCACACGAATACATAGATTAGCACGATATGCACAAGTCATGTCCCTTCACATTTAGTATGTATGTCCACTGAGTGACTATGGTGTGTGTGTGTGTGTGTGTGTGTGTGTGTGTGTACCTGCAAATACCAGACCTTTATTACACAATATTCCAAAGCTTCAGATACAAGTACCTTGGAACAATTTTAGACAGCTGCTAGTCAATGACTCATTAAAAACAAAATTCCCTAACCCTAAACCCCCCTCTCAAAAACAGACCCATACAGATATACAATAAATAAACAAAATGACATTTAAGAGAAATGACAACCAGAGAGATGGAGGGAGAGAGAATTCAAACAGAAGAACAGTACAATTTCTTCCCCCCCACCCCCAAAAAGGGCCTGAAATAAAATTGTATTTACAGACTGAGAGCCCAGCCTCTGCTTGACTGGCTCCACCCCGCTAGAGAAAAATTACAAGAACAACGATATAATAACAACAAAAAAGTTTATATTTACAGATTTGCAGGGGGGGGGGGAGGGGCTGGGGGGAGAGGCTCCAAAAGCAGGGGGCTGTTTCTACTTGCTGTCTGGAGTAGCTTAGCTGGTGCAGCAGTGGGAGCTGGGAGCAAACGGGGGGGGGGGGGGTTGGTGGGGTAACTGTAACCAGGACAAGAACAGCAGTCGAACCCGAACGGGATGGAAGCCGAGTGACAGAGACAGAAAAGCGGACCCACTTTGGGGATCTGCCAGGGGGAATCTGGGGCGGCCACGACCCGGGGTGAGGGCAGAGCACCACCGCGGTACGGGACGGCAGGGACTGCACCCCGCGTCCCGGAAGACGCCACCACGACGATCGGGCAGGTGGCACGCGGACAAGTAGAGATTCCGGACTACACAGTCACTGGCCGGAAACTCAGACGGTCCCTTCTAAAATCAAAAGCTGTAAGACTTATATGTTCACGCTTGCGATACCCTTCCATCGCCACCTGGTGCCGCTGTTGCTACAGAATTTAGCCAACTCGCGTTTAAAATAAATGTCTAAAATCCACCCATGCTCTAATGAATATAAAAATTAAACATGTACAGAAATGGAAAAAGTTGTCAGTTTCACATAATTAAAAAGTATAAAAGCAGACACTTCCCCCGATTCTTAAACAAAAAGTAAAACTTCCAACGCTCGACACTTTAAAGAAGACCGGAGGATGGAGACGAAACAGCAGTGGCTTCAATGGCAACACAAAGTGCTTTGACGACAAAGACAGCTAAGGATCAGAGCCCCAGAGTGGCAAGCTGCCTCAGCCTCGGGAAAGGCATCCTCCACTGCAACAAGACAGTGAGATGGACAGCTGGGAGAAAAATCCAGTCCACACTGTGAGATTCGGGAGACCTATCCTGGGGGTGACCAGCAGATGGAGACATTGGCCCAGAAGCCAGGAGGAGAGCCGTCAGACAGCCACACCACGGGATTGTCACATGTCTACGATTAGCTCACAACCATTTGCTCTGGTGTTTATTCCTTGGAAACCAGGTTTCAATTATTTATAAAAACAAAGTGTGAGATTCAAATAAATAAAATTTATTTTCTCTTTAAAAAAATGAATGAAATTAAAAAGTGGAGATTACAGACAACATGCCCCTTGAAGATGCCCCTGCTATGCCCTCGGTTACCGCTGCCGCTAGCAGACGCAGATCTGATCGCTGACGCAGACCTCCAGCCTCGCACTGCACGGAAATCCCTGGGCGTCTGCCTGGAGGTAGCTTATACTGACCTGACCTAACCTGACTGAAACTCTACCCTACTGCATAACTACGATGAACCTATGTGTTAGAACTGTTTTTTTTCACTTAAAGGGTAGGGGTTACAAGTTTGGTGGTGGTGGGAGGTGGGGGACAAAAAGATGCTGAACGTTTGTTTGCATGTGTGCGTTTGCTTGTGTGTGTGCGGTGTATTGTGTGCGCGTGTGTGGTATTTGCTTACTACAGTTTGGAGCCAATGACATTGGAAAAATCTGGAGGAATGGGAGGGTAGGGGAGATTTGACTGACAGACAGATAACAAGGGCTGTTCAGGTGCTGTTGCTGAGAGGTCCAGGTGCTGAGCTGGGCTGGGCTGCACTGTCTGAGACACTGCCCTCTGCTGGTAGAGAGAGAAAGCTTACGTTAGGTACTATTTTTTTCCCCATCCCCCTGCTCCACAATTGAATGAATGCAATCGCGCGAGCTTAGGACCCTGGTGCTGGGCGGTCTCGCTGACTTCCCCTTACATTAAGAACAAGTTTCACCTTTGTGCTTTCATCCCATGGAACTGTTTGCAAGATTCTCATCTAAAAGGCATACAAGAGTAGACAGGTTTTGGTATTGGGTTCAAGTTTTGATGTCTGATGTCTACCCTAAGCTCTACAACTAGTGACGAGATGACAGAAAGAGTCACACTAACATTAAGATATGCAAACAGGGCACATTCATGCTTAGATGAATTAATAATTCCATATTTAAGCAAACTTTTTGGACGGACTTAGGAGCCCACCTAAGCCATTAACAGGGTAATTGCAATTGGAAGGCTATTGAAGGGAAATTTGTTAATAAACGGAGCTGGTTTGACGACGGTGCATTACCGTGAGAGGGAGGTGTCGTCTGCGCGCGGGCGTGTGGAGGAATGAGCGTGGAGTTCAGCTGGGGCTGGATGGAGAGCTCTGCGAGGGGGGAAGAGGGTGCGTTAGCAGGGAGCAGCACGGCCTCCCACGCACTGACACGGCGAGGCTGTCACACAGCTGTCAGGTGTGCTCTGAGAAGCCTGGTTTCCCTCAAAAAAGAAGCATTTGGACCTTTTGAAATAAAATGCAGGTTCCCGCCAACGTGAGCGCCAGAGGACAGAGCAGCGGGACAAAGGAACATGCAGGCTTGCCATACTGCCCTCTATTGGACAATAAAAGTTATGTTTTAGCTGCTTGCCTAATAGAATAAGATGATTTCATTCGTCCCCATGGAGAAATTCTCTTTTCACCTCCCCAACCTTGCTGTCCACGAGACACACAGGGACAAATACCAGTGAGATCAAGCTTAGAGGTCACAGTGTAGGGTCACCCCTGGAAGGGGTGATTAAGGTCCTTGCTCAGGGGTCCAATAGCAGTATCAGTCTGCCAGCCCCGGGAACTGAACCAGTAACCTTCCGATTACAAGAACAGAAGTTCTAACCCACTGAACCACACACCTCCCCATTAAATTTATATGGTATATTAACTAGCATGTTGACTGTGTGCTTCCCATTAAGAGACGTTATCTCAATCCCTCCTCTATTAAGGTGGGCCTGCACCTTTTTACAGTGCGAGATATTTTACTGAATACCTGCCCTCCCTCACGATTACGAGAGGACCGTAAAACTGCCGCCTTCAGTGGTGAACCTGAGATTTAGACACTGCACCAGGACCTGCTGAACAGCCTCTCAGTCTCCATATTAGTGCTAAACCCACCCACCCCATCCCAGAAACTGCACTGTGCAAAACATAAGGTCATTTTTTTTGGCTTTGGCCCCTCTGGACAGCAAAAAAGTACCACTGGCTACCAATGTGCGTAATGCTTATTCACACATTACTCAGGTTTAGTTCAAACAAACTGTTTATATTCAAACCTCATATACACCTTTATGACATGACCTGACTGGCTGCTGACAGTCTAGAGTGATCAGACTCTCTACAGGGTGCTCCTTTTGGACCTTATACTTCCTGTCCTTCATGTGAAATCACTTTTCCATTATACGTCACTTTTCACAATATGTAACACTTTACAGTGGACTTTGAGTAACATTTTACTTCATGTGTGAATGATCATGCACTAGTAAAAGCGTACTCGCTTTCATCAGCTCGGACTTCCGTGCGAAATAATGTGCATAAAACGAGGACGATGTGGTTGTCGGCAGCAGCACATTTATTCTCAAGAGATTACGCTGGTTTGCCGAGTCGCCATCCTAAGGGTCCTTTCTTAAATTTGCAGCCAAATACTGAAAGTTAATGATGGTCAGCTATGCTGTGTGAGCTGTACCAAGGGCCAGACCAATGGTGCTGAGGGTTTTCCATTGGAAACCATCTGAGCTGTACCTGCATTGATAGGGCCGAAAGTGTGACCAAAAGGAGCTGTCTGCTTCACCACCATCTGGAGGGGGAGGGGGGGGAGCGGTTCTTTATCAAAAATAAAATCAGTCAGTACGTTTAGTCTGTGTCTGGGGGAGCGCTCATCTTCTGCTGCCGAGGCTCCAACACACGTGTATGAATATTCACAAAGTGGTAGGCACGCCTCGTCAATCCCGAGGGGACACAAGGGTGGGAGTCTTTGGAGCAAATTAAACACAAAGCTGATTAATAAAAATCACTTCCATTCAGGCAACACTGGCCACCTTCACTGCGTTTCCCTAGGTACTGAGACCGGGGGAGGTCAGGGACGAGCCGAAACCTGCAGCTAACAGCAAATTAATCAGTCTGTTAATCAGTGCTGCGTCGGCATGCTAGACATTAGCGGCTGTGCCACAGAACGACCGGGGGGGGGGGGGATGGGAAGACCTACCCACGGGGCTGAAGTTGAAGAGCAGGGGCAGCTCCCGGCCACTGGGGAGCCGTGCACTGGGCTGCCGCAGCTCGTCAAAAAAAGCGTGGGCGCAGGCCTCCAGAGGGGACAGCCGTGTCACCGGCGTGTACTCCAGCAGGCGGGAGCACAGCGCTATGGCCTCTGGAGGGGTTCGCGGCTTGAACACCTGGGGGGACGGGACGGGGTAAGCACACACTCACCAAAAGCAGAGCATGACAGCAGACACGGCGACCTACGGGACAGCCTACCTTCGTCCAGGGGTGTGCTTTGATCTGTGGAAACTTGAACTCCGTGTAGTTGGGGTTCATTTCTCGGATCTGTTCCCTTGTCGGGGTCCCCAAAACCTGAGGTGGAGAGTTATGGTGGTTGCCGGAGCTTAGGCTTGTAAATCAGTGTTACAAACCCAGCACAATGCAATGCATTTAGGCTACCAAACAAGGCGTTTAACCCACTCTGTTAAAGACCAGATGTGCCACCAGGAAGCCCAAACTCGACTGATCTCTCAGGCCAAGCCACACCATCCCTGGCTCACCTTGATGATTTCCACCAGCTGGTCCACTCCGCTGTCCCCAGGGAAGATGGGCTGTCCCAGCAGCAGCTCAGCCAGCACGCACCCAGCGGACCAGATGTCGATGTTGGACGTGTAGTCGGTGGCCCCGAAGATGAGCTCGGGGGCCCGATAGTACCGCGAGCAGATGTAGGAGACATTGGGCTCCCCACGGACAAGCTGCTTTGCACTGGGGGGAGGGGGAGCAGACAAAACAAACCCATTTTGTTTTGAAACAATCCTAGCTGCCGGAAAAGCTCAGACTTCGAACAAGTCACCGTCCACACTTGGTGCAGTCATCAAGGTCGGCAAATAACTACGCAGTGCGAGAAGCCACGGGTGACCAATTGATGCAGGCTTTGATTATTAACCATCGTCAGGACTAACCGACATCTCCTAAATGGGGGGACTCACCTGCCGAAATCACACAGCTTGAGGATGGCAGTCTCGGGGTCCACCAACAGGTTCTGTGGCTTGATGTCTCTGTGACAGACCCCCTGGGAATGGATATAGGCCAGGCTGCGGAATAGCTGGTACATGTAGACCTAGAAGGGAGACAGGACAGCCTTAGGCACACAGATGGCAGCCCCAGACCACACAGGCACTGAAGGGACACACTTCACGTGGGGGGGGATTCATTTCTATGCCACAGAGGAGTGAGAGGAAGGCGACGGAGCACGGAGACACGAGCCTGTGGGCCGTGCAAGGACTCATTTACCACATAACAGTAGAGCCTGGACACAGAACAGGCCTAAGGGATGGAAAGCTGTCAGAACAGGAACAGGGGGTGGACATGCTGGGAGTACAATCTCAAGAGCTCAGACACCTGGGAACTGCTGGGACAGGATATACATGCCGGCAAGTGAGGTATCAACGGGAGCACATCCATGTCTGCAGCTACATGAGTCTCTATAAGATTACCACGGTAAAAGGCTATATGAACACCACCTAGACACCATTATAGAGGAGAACAGCTGCCCCCAGGGCTGGATTATGACAACAGGCCACAGCACGTTGGATTACAGCACAGCGTGATGCCAGAGGGGCGTTTTCCCAATAGCACAGACGAGCGCCACCCTCTCACTGACGCCGCATCACCTCAGCATGAACTGCGCACAGGAAAACCATGCGGGCCTTCAGGCTTCGCTTCAGCTTCCGTTTCCTGGAACAGACGGCTGTGATCGGGGGGGGGAACTGGAGGGTCAGTGACTTTGCAGTAACGCGACAGGTGGCTAAAGACCCGATGTTTGCCTGCAAAACGACTGATTCACCATCTTGGCCACTGGCCAGAGTAACACAAAGGATTAAGCAGGACTCACCAGCACAGTAGGCCTTTGGTATCTATCACTCGATCACCAGGAATTGCTGGGATGCTATCTACAAGCCACTGGCTACCCAGAGTTCGGCAATGAACAGTTCTTAGGGAAGTTGCATATGTCTCAGGCTAAGCACAGATCCCCGTGGAGGAACCCAGAAGGTACCACCCCCTGCAGCATGATAAGCTATCACCCAGCAAAACGCCAAAACATCCACTTTTTAAACCCCAGAGCACAGTCAGCAGTCCAAAGACATTAAAAAACATGAATGATGCCGGATTAAGGATTTAACAGATTTGTTGGAAACAGAGAGCAATCGATTAACAAGTACTAATGAACCACCAACCGATTTAGACCTGCAACCACGGCCAGGGCAGCCTTAGGAGATCAGGGAGATGGACCGTCAAACAGCAGGGTGACAGACACTGCAAGGGCAGCTTTGAGCACTGCACAGTCAGAGAACAGGCTTTAATAAACCGGCTTTCATAGTGACCTCCAGAATTTATGGCATCCTTGGTAAAAATAACCAAAAGAAGGCTTTGGGGAAAAAATGCTTGCTGTTAGGGCTGCACAATTTGGGGAAAATATCGAATCGCGATTTTTCTGACAGAAATTGCAATTACGATTTGATTTGCGATTTAATTTTTTTATGTCAATATTCAATATTCAGTGTGTAGTAATTTTAAAACATATGACGCAGCATGAGATACCATCAGTATTAACTGGTCTATATTCTAATGCAAGGATGAGAATTTAAAGATGTGATGTGTCAAGTTAAAGTAATAATGAAAACAATTGCAGCAAAAAGAAAAATAGCGATCTTGCAGGTAACGCTTATTACCCTCCTAATAACACTAGAACCGCCTTTTCCCACGCCAATGAACAAGCAAGAACTACTTCGGTATATGCAGTCCTTTTGTTTGCGCTATTGTGTTGTTAGCTGCTGTTATTAACACTAATAACACTCAAAGAAAAAAACATAATATTCATAACAGAGTGGCTGTTCTGTCCTGAAACGGTAAAGCTGGAAATTTTTTAACGTAGTATGCATTTTATAAAATGTTGAATAAATAGAAGTAATTTACTGGTGATTTCATGTTGGTCGAAGTTTCCGCTTTTTAACAACTGTATACGGTTATTTTCTATACAAATCAATTAAGGTGAAACAAAAAATGTACGTGTTCATGGTTGCAAACTCTTTCAGACTCTCACACAAGAAATCTAACGGCAAATCTATATTCCATTCTGAACTTAAAATTAGCTGCATCAAAAACGTTACGGCAGTTTACAAACCCTACAGACTATAAGGTAATAAAACTTACATACATGTAAATGTGTGCAGAACAGAGAACAGAAAATCTCCATGCAGCTGACCAAAGTTGCCAACCCTGCATTTTATTTTAAATGAGAAGTAAAATGCAGTTTTCAACTGAAGCAGCTTATCATTCCTTTGCTTTGTTACTCGGACAAATACAAAACGAATGATTAAACATTATATGCGTCTCTTTTTGTATGTTTTCTAAATAAGACCACGCGCCCAAACCCAACTGTAATAGCGATTAAAGAGATCTATTCTTTTAGTATTTATGTTAAAGCAAGAATTTTATTTTATTACTGTTGTGGGATTAATCTTTGCAAACACTTAAATTTAATAAGCACAAAAACATATGACAAACACGACTGTATTGTGGGTTTTACGGCTTTTTTGGAGGTCACCGACTCCGCTGATGTGAGAATTACTGACTGTCTCATTGTTGTTTTGATGGCTTAGCGGTATACTAATGCTATTGCCTATTAACAAAAACCAAAGGTATGATACGCTGAAGTATATTGCAGGTGGTGTTTAAATGGAGCGCCGGTTCTATTGATGATAGGACCTTCCTGAAACATTCTCGGACCATGAAATAGGAAGGCAATTCACTTATAGCTCAGTAGCGGAATCAGTATTTTTCTGCACCGCGAATGCAACATTTTCCTTGGGTTTCACGTGTTTGCTGTTTGTGGGCCTATACGCCTTCTTGGGCCACTTCTGATTGGTGAGCATGACTGGCACGCGAGAAGCACGGCACTTGTGATTGGTGAGAATGACTGTCACACAGGGAGCAAAGCATGAATCTGTAAAACTATTCTCACAGCAGTTTTAAACTCTGGGTCCGACGTGCCGTATGATGTATATCCTAAATCTCAATTTTTGCGACTTACTAATCGTGTTGTTTCAAATCGTGATTTCGATTTGAAATCGATATATTGTGCATCCCTACTTGCTGTTCATTAGCGCGATATATGTCCAAATAGATAAATCTAAGCTCTCACTGAGGTAAACTTCACAGAAAAGAAATAAAAATCACAGCACTAAGTCTTCTCTTTAGATGGCAGATGAGAACACATTTCAAGGGATTTGAGACCATTCTGCCACATGAAATCAAGATACTTTACAGAGTCAGACCCTGGACCTTACTTTTAGGATTCCTCTTCAGCTTGCACCACAAGTTCAGTGGTTTAGGTCAGGGCAGCGCTGAGAAATCTTGATTCCGTGGTCTGTGAAGTGTTTGTTTTTTTTTTTAGATGTGGAGGAATGCTTTGGATCTGACAAAGACTTAACTAAGACCAGTCTTAACCTCCTGGCAGACTGTGGCAGATTTGATGGAGACCATAATGCCATGTATCCAAACAGGATTCTCGGGGCTTTTGCAGGAAAAGCAGACCCACATTAGCGCATATCCACAACGCTTCAGGGTGGGGATTAGGTGCTTTTCGTCATGACCTTGACTTAACGCCAAACCCACCTCTGGTGTTTGTTGCAAAAAAGCTCTATTTTTGTTTGATTTGACAAAATCTACGTCCAATCAAAATTCCAGTAATATTTAGCAAACTCTGCGAGCTTACGTTTGCTGTTTGACGTCAGCAAAGGCTTACTTCTACATCCCTGCCAAATGTTTTTTGGATAGAGGTGGCATCTGGTTCTGAGGACTTGGTAACCTCAGGAAGCAATCAACTGCTGCACTGTATGTGGAGAACAGGATTCTACCAGGTAGAATTATCCAGTTATTCCAGACTTAATTATTGCTCTAATAGAGGAAATCGCAATTTAAGTTTGCAACTATTTTTTAAGGCATTGCCCAATTCACGTAGGTCAATAGCCTACTCATTTCATTCTCATCTTTGTGTTCTCTGGTCTTACCTGTGCGGATGGATACCTATGGGGGTTTGACCTGCATGTAACCTTATATTTATACCCCAGTGGAACAGAAAGTAGTGCATCACAGCTTTAGGGTCCCTAAAAATTGCTTGTAAAAGGTAACATATCAACGTGCAAATGTAGCAATTTGTTCAAGGGACTTTTCAGGGGTGCCAATAATGATTTGTATTTTGAGAAAGAAAAAAAAAATCACATTTAATATTTGGTCCTTATTACCAAGGCTGCCAATGACTTTGGGAGAAACTAAGGATGGACTGGTAGATCTGTAGTGTGAGCAGGAATGTGCACATGGAGACAGACTGCAGATGATCAAAATCAGAATTAGACAGGATACAACCAGCATTGAGCTCCTTTGCCACACTGAATGGCTTAAAGGACACTAAAGGTAGATGATCTGCTTCTACATAACACACACACCCGGTGTGATGTCCTCCAGTTTCAAAGGGAAAAGGGAGTGTAGTTACCTTGACATAGATGATGGGGATGGTGGTCTTGGCCTTGTTGAAGTGCCGGGCCACCCGGTACACCGTCTCTGGGACGAAGTCCAACACCAGGTTCAGGTAGACCTCATCCTTCTGCAGAAAGAAAGCTCCTCAAGATCAGTGCCTTCCCACAGCACAATAACAGCTGCACAGTCTTCAGGTTCTGTTCTCCAAGACAGAGGGCTTCGCATTATTCTGGTCACCATAAGCTATGCTATGTCAATCAGGATGATACCGTTTTACTGAGCTATCTATTCAGTAAAGCAGAAACACCAAGCTCAATGGTAAAAAAGCAGATTCCTTCTGAAATGTGCAAACTCTCAATGGTCACATAGAAAAAGTGGATTTTCCATGAACAAACACAACACTCTCCACTGATTTTCTCATAAGGATGCAGGGGCTTAAAGGAGGGTGAATCTGGAGCACGATAAAGTATCCCACCACCCCGTACTCACCTTCTCCCCACTCGAGTAGAAGAAGTAGCGCAGCCTCACGATGTTGCAGTGGTCCAGCTTGCGCATGATCTGCAGCTCCCGGTTCTGGGCCAGAGAGACACAGCAGAGGTTCTTAAAGTGTTAAAGCAGCATCTCAATAGCCCCAGTTTGAGGCCGGCACCCTTCTGCCTTCCGGTTGCACGTCAGGCACAGTAACACTGTGTCCTGATGCCTCGGGCGCATGTCGTTAGCCAAACGGGCCTCGCTCTCGGTACTCCCTGGGATTTCCCAGGCCGGCTGAGTGAGGCTGCCGCCAGCTGCATACCTTGAACCTCTTGTCCTGCAGGACCTTCTTAATGGCCACCATCTCCTGGCTGTCGATGAGGCGCGCCTGGTACACCACGCCAAAGGAGCCGTTTCCAATCACCTTGATGTCCGTGTAAGACACCTCCTGCGGGCGGTCGGGCCCCTGCCCGGGTGTGGCCACCACCGTCGTCACCTTGCCGCTGTCCCCTGGGAGAAGCACATGGGTTGCTGTGACATTGCAGGCGGTATCTCCTACACGCTTAAGTTACCCACAGATCCTTAGAGATGGGACAATGCGGTACTCGCTTATGCGCCGCTGCCTTGCCCGGTGGCCGCGGTCCTGCATCCCTGGGGGACTTACACATGGCACCTTCCTTCCAAAACCCAAGACCTTAGGCTCTCTGGATTGTGATGAGGCACCACATGGCTGACAGGAACTTGGGAACACATCGCCATGACCCGCGGAGTCACAAGAACAGTGGTACGGCCCTCCTGTAACCCAAACCAAAAATGGGCGTGTGTATGTTTCCCTGTTCTGATTGGTCAGATTATGACTTGGGCAACCCGATCCCCTTTGGCCGTCATATTTGCACACGTCATCCGACAATAAAAAAAAAAAAGAGGGGAAAAAAAAAAAAAGATCGACCAGGTGTAGGGTGCAGACTGCTGGGTAATGGAACAAGCAAGTCATCTGCGGCAGGCTGCCCTGCAGAGACAAGTGGTGCACTGCTGTAACGAGTGAGAGGGCTCATCTGCACAGAGCAACTCTGTCTGCATGCTGCTTCTAGCAGACGGCAGGCTTTTCTTTCATCTTAATGCCACTCTCTAAGGAGACGATAACCCCCGGAATGATGTCTTCACTGGAGCAGTCAGCTCAAGATGGACCGGCACCACCGGGAATGTGGACCATCCTTGCCACGAGCGCCTGTCTGACCAAACAAGCACACTGCTAGTATATGATTTTTAGTTCTAAAGGCATCTCCAGAACCGAATGGACTGACTGAGTTGACAAGTGATCAGCCCACTATATATGGTTGATTAATGTCTGTGAATGCAGATATTGTCCAAAAGGAAAAAAAAAATTCAGCTCCGGTTTCTCTGTAAAAGTTTTCTCCTTAAGAATAACTACAAAGAACCCAAGAACAATTTCCAAAGAAAAAGCCACTAAAAGAAAATATTAAACACCTCTCACAGTATAACTGCGCTCAAACCGTACATTCAGGAAGAAATTCTAGGTCACATCCATAGGTACAAAGCAGATCTGCACGTCACATTAAGGACAATGCTGCCTACAGCGTTACACATGAAAACAGGAAGACTCACCTGTCCACAATTAAGCATTTGCCTCCATTCCAAAAACTCTCCAAATCATTAAAAATGAACATCAAGATATTCCCTTTAATAATAAATGCAATAATGAGTAGCTAAAGAATGTGGATCCCTTACGTTAATAAAACATTGATAAGCGCGACTTCTCACTTTCAGAGTAACCATCCCATTTATAACATGCAAATCAGTAACCTTCTCCAATCTTCTAAATTTAACACTGAGTTTACTGAATATTACAACAAAATACATGTACCCCCTTCGTTAGCTGTACCACTGCTGGGTCCATTTCTCCCAGTTTGTTTTGAAAGCCGTTCAAATTAGGACCAATACATTTACGCACCAAAAACATTTGCCATTTTCTCTACACTGGGCAGAGCGACCACAAAGCAAGAAAAGCCAAAGTCCCAAATAGCAGAGATAATGTTTCTAACATTGCCCCTCAAACACCCTGTCGAATTAGAAATGCCTCATTATTCCCAGTCCCCGTGTTGATCTGCAGGGTCTATTGCTGATGGATAAGATAGATACAAAACCTTTTACAATAATTATTTAGAAAATGTATATCCAATTAGATTAAAAGATGACTCAAAACCAGAAGCACTGCAGCACTTACACTAGAGAAGGACTTGAGCAAACGCTTGCATTTACCATCAAAGCACTTTACAGTCAGGTTACCCAGACAAGACGCTGTGACTCTATACCGTAAATCTCTGCTGCCATAGCCAGAGACCAAAAAATAGATGACTTGATATCATCAGCTGCGTCCGACTCATTCCCCTGTCAACCAGGTAAAAAGAGGCATTAAACTTCAGCAGACTACAAGAACTGATTTTTTAAAAATCACTGCAGCACTTCACAGCCTCAGAATTATTTCCACTATTTATACATCACCATCACACCAAGCTCCTTTGTTTTTATACATGTCCAGCGATTGGCCCCAGCGCTGAGAGACACGACATACGGTATTGTTAAATTGGAAATTACAAAATCGGCAGGCTCACGTCAAGAAATTCCCAAAAAACAACAGGAGAGAAGATCAGAGGACAGGAGGACTCAAATATACACCTCAGTGTACCTGACATTGATACTGCGAGAATCTGAGCTGAGTCCTTGTCCTTTCAGTCCCTCAAAACCTGGCACACACACTCCAGCTGTGCCCCTGCTGTTTACACTGCCAGACTAAGAGTTATACAGCCAAGAGTGCACACTGACATGCTGCAGAAGTGCACCACCACTCAGGATGATTGTCCACCTTGCCTCAATTTTTCAACTAAGTGAAGCTCATTTTTGCAGACATGCAAAATTAAATTAGCAACACCTAACTCTTCACCAGTCTCTCTAATTACATCTGCTCCATAGGCACCGAAGTGGTGAGCACGAGCGCCGAGATCACAGTCACAGATTGATCCATCGAACCAATCCAAATCAAGTATTGCAATTGACCTTACAGCAATCAGGTGAAACTGAACCCTAGCTACTTATAAGTTCTCAACCATACGCATTCTCGTCCTACACTGGCCACTCACACCCCTATACACATCGCCTACACTGGCCATTCACACCCCTATACACATCGCCTACACTGGCCACTCACACCCCTATACACATCACCTACACTGGCCACTCACACCCCTATACACATCGCCTACACTGGCCACTCACACCCCTATACACATCGCCTACACTGGCCACTCACACCCCTATACACATCGCCTACACTGGCCACTTACACCCCTACACCAGCCACTTACACACATATACATCCCCTACAATGGCCACGTACACACCTATATATCTCCCACATGAGCCTTTTCATAAACACAAGTTCTGGCATGGTCATTCTTAAATCTCTTGTCTGTCGCTATAAGGACAAACTCTGCTGCAATATCCACTCACATACCTGCCACTTCTAACAGCGCTCTCATACCAGTGACTATCTAATAGACACAACAAACATTCCTACACAGTATTCAGTGGGTTTCAAACTTGACAATAGTTGACAACACAGGTCAACAACCAGACTATAGAACCAGTCACATTCAGAAAGAACCATACTGCCCATGTATAAGGCCTGTAAATCCACATGAAAAATAATGTGTAGAATGTCACCTGTAAAACGCTTGTCCAAGTCTAAGCATTTACCTTAAGAGCAAACATTTGACTTGTTGCGTTGTAGCACGTAATACAGTATACTAGATTAATAGAATTTCGTTTTTGTTAATGAAGGCAATGAGGCAATATTCCCTGCATCTAAGATACAGCCGTAAAGGGAGATCATGCTTCATTTTAGTAGTGAAGGTAAACTGAAGGATCAGGGCTACAAATGGGAACTAATTTCAGTATTCGATTTTGCCATTGCAAATTCACAATTTATTTTTATTTCTTCTTAAAAGCAGTAGATCCGACCGATTGCGCTAAAACGGTAATCGATACCGTAAAGTTCCTATGGTTTAGCACGTAGAAGCCCCGCAATGTACTCGTTACTGTATTACCAAGAAACAACTTCAATTCGGCCGGTAAATACTAGTGCCCAGATTTCGGCCCCTTTAGCTCCAGGCAAAAAAACAAAAAGACTTATAGCCCAAGTATCGGTTGTGTGCCACAAGACCGATCTTTATTCAATAAGTAGTTTTCTCGTCTTATTTCGATGTCTGCTTTCCTTCCTGCCTCCGACGCCCATATTTCCTCGAGGCCTCTCTCCTTTTTCGATTAAAGCCTGTCGAAAATAGCTGTTGGGGGAGCATCAGAGTCCCTTATCCAAATGGGCCGTTCGCAAAATAAGAAAAGAAAAACTACACAGCTAGCTTGGCATTTAACTCCATTACATGATCTCTCACTCCTCGCATCGTGTTACTTTAGTCAGCAGCCCCGTTTCCCCATAGCTTTAGATTATTAAATAAATACTCACTGCCCATCTTCAAGTTACCAAACCCTGACGAGCTGCTCCCGGAGGCCTGCGAAGCCCCAGTCTTTCCTGCGGCACTCCCACCAGCAACGGCCGATCCGGCGGCGGCTGCAGCGGCTCCGGGAGCGCCTGGTGGCTCGGCAAACGAGCTGGTCCTGGGCCGCCCGCTGCCGCTCATATCTGTGTGCTAGGGTGTCGGGGCAGGGGGGACGAGGGGTCGCTAGATAGGGCCAGACGATTGCCGGATGTGTCTATTTTGACTTTTAAAAAAATCGATAAAAGAAAGGCGGCATTAACACGGTATCAGTGAATATCTTCGTCTATCCCTCTCTCTCTTCTGTCTGAGCAGTTAGACCGGACGCACAGAAACGCACCGCTACGCGCTTTGCCTCATGGGTAACGAAGTCCGGACCGGCAATTCATTAGGATGTTTGAATAACATAAGTACTAAAAATAATAATTTATTCTAATTATTTGTCATTTTTTCACATTTATACAAAACTTTAGATTGGATTTATAACAGAAAACAATGCTTTATTTTACAATGGTGTCTTAGGCGAAAAGCAGAACCAACACACCCCTACTCGTACAAAAGTGATAGGACTTATGGGAAATGTATTCGTTTTCCGATTGAAACTGAACTTATGGAGCTAGTCTTACTTTCACAGACCATTTTTACTTAAACCTCATACAGTAAACGCTGCATGGCAGCTAAATATTCTATTTACGAATAGTGACAAATTACTTGGAGAAGTGATAAACTAGCCCTTTCACTTGTTGTTGTCCGAAACAACATATACAAAATTGACTAGGAAGACAGAAGTTCGGGTGAAATCCCACGGGCTAGCCCCGGAGGATGGAATACCGGGTAAACTTCTCAGAATATTCCCGTTGCATTCCGGACAACATGCGGTACTTTTTAAGTCACGATAGCACTTTAATCGCTCATTTCCCCGTAATGGCGACATGTAACCTTTTGCCGCCCCAAACTACGTCAGATGAAAAACTCCAATCCGCCCGGCATGGGCCCACACGGAGAGTGACAGGCCGTCCGTCCAATCAGCGCCGCCTTAAATCACACGGACAAGCTGTGGGGCGGGCCGGCGCGGAGACAGAGGGAGATCGGCGGACAAACGTTGTATTTCGGCTTCCTTGAACGTGTTTATACTGAGACGTTGAATGCATTTTAAATAGTCGTATAAAAGCCGGAGGAATTTTGCACGGTGTCACGACAAAGAAGGCCACACTGCATCCTCGGCGCGCAGTGACAAGTCACCCGCACGGGGGACTATACTACAACTGTAACAGAGGTAAGACGGTGATCCGGGAGGAAAGGAAGGCCCGGGCTTGTTACAGGAGACCTGCGGAGAAAAGTGGAGAGCGCCGCCTGACGACCGCTTGGAACCGGGGCGCCGCAGCCACGAGAGAGCGGTGCGTCTCAGAAAGGCAGGGGAATCTGGAGAGCGCCACCGTTTGCTCGCCACGGGCCATTACACAGGGGTATACGGTGGAGAATGGAGGGAGACGAAGTGAACGGAGAAATGTGAGTCTGTGAGTTAGGGATAGAGGAGTCGTGCTTATCAACGTGGACGAATATTCAGTAAACAAGCAGCTGTTTTTTTTTTATTTTAAAAAAAAGCAATCTCACATCTAAGTCTTCAGTATACAGTCAAGCACACGATGTTTAATAATAAACACGCTCCGATATGTGCGTACGTTTGCTGAAGGGAGGTTTTAACTAATAAGTACTATACCATATACCAAGTTGAATGTATTGGTAGAGTCCCTAATAGAGACCGATCATATGAATGGCCAGATTGGTGTGTATTAATCAAACGTTTGCATTTGTGTACAGTGGGCATAGCATGCGGCGTCTGGTACCGTAACCCATGCCAGGCTATGGATTTAGCCAACTCATTCTGTATCATAACCAGAAATGTGAAATCTGGAAGCTGACTGAAGTCAACGGGCATCGATCAAACGCCCCGAGCGAAGCACATCGAGCTATAAAATAACAATTAACCTGTAAACTTAGAGTTCTAGTATCTCTACTTATTTGCATAAACTTGCCTTTATAACTTTCATCCCCTTACTGTTCTAGAGATAAAACGTCTCAAACGTAAAGAAAGCTGTGGTGGGAGTTAATCAGCCATGAGAAAGATGTTTGGGTTGAGAAAACATAGGATTCAGACTCATTAATGTGTGTCACAAAGGACACATGTCATTCTGAAACACACTTTGAAAGATAATACAGAAATAATACAAGCAGGGGTTAAACTTAATGAAGACTTATCATAGTTAGAGTGTGGAATAGTCTTCCTGCTAGTGTAGCGGAAGCTAAAACCATGGGTTCCTTTAAATCAGAGCTAGATAAGATTTTAACAACTCTGAGCTATTAGTTAAGTTCTCCCCAAACGAGCTTGATGGGCCGAACGGCCTCCTCTCGTTTGTAAATTTCTTATGTTCTTATGTTCTTATTAGTTATGTTGTATTTTCCCAAGGCCCACTATTGCTATGATTTGGGAAATCGGACATATACACCAACTTTATGTCCTTGTGCATTTGGACAGCATACACACCACAGAAAATACACTTTTCAGACAGATTAATATGTATATTCATTGGTCTTTCTCCACATTTCTACATGCAGAAAGTCTGTGCCCCTCCTGTGCACCAGATCCGCAGTGACAATGGGTGACCAGCAGGAGGAGATGGAGGGCTTGTACGTGCAGCACCAGTATATGTGCAGCGAGTGCCACCAGCTGTTCAACACATTGGAGGAGGTTCTGGTGCATCAGCAGAGCCATACCGGCCCCGATGGCGAGGAAGCGGAGGCGGCGGTGGCCATGGCGGGCAATACAGACCCCCACCAGGCCCTGGTGGCCCAAGGGGAGAGCCAGTACCAGTGCCTGGAGTGCGGAACCCTGCTGAGAAACCCAGAGGAGCTGCTTCTACACCAGGAGCTGCACATGAGAGAGGGGGCGGTGGAGGCAGGCCAGGGTAGGTGGGGTGGGGGGGAGTTCAGAGAGAGGTTTTTGTGAAGGCCCCTGGGAAGCACTAGAAAGCATAAAGGAAGCAGCTGTGAAGGAATAGAGCAAGTGTCTGAGATTGGGCTCCCAGAAGGCCGTGGGTGTGCAGTTTGTGCTTCCCTTAATTACATAATTGGCACAATCAGTATTTTTAGGGTGCTATTTCAGACGAAGAAAGTATATCTGGGGATACACACAATGTACTCGTTGTGTGCTGTGCGTGTCAAATGCTTTGTTTTCAGGTAGTTTTTCAGAAGAACTTGTTCATCAGTTATGATTGTATGTTTATTGTGTTAGAGAGCTTATAGTTGGGGGTTAATGTGCATTTGAAACCCCAGGATGGGAGGCAGCAGTCAGGAGGGTCTGTTGTTCTGGGAAGGAAGTTGAAGATGCAGCAAATTGTAATGAGGTTTGGATGCTTAGCTGAGGCACTCGGAGTGGGAGGAATGTCACGCGCGCTTCCTGTTCCAGAGCTGTGTGAGGTGGTGGCAGCCGGCGAATCAGGAACGGCGCCCCCGCTGTCTGGCCAGATACAGTACCAGTGCCTAGACTGCCTGGCCCTCTTTGATACCCCGGAGGTGTGGCTGGCACACAGACAGACGCACAACAAGAGCGGAGGGCAGAGCAGCAGCACCGACACGGTGAGTGACTCTAAGTGAAAGGCCGCCAGTGCATGGGGAGAGGGCAGCGCCCGGCCGACAGCCACCCCATGCTTTGTCTTCCTCCTCCAGGAGTTCGTGCTGCAGGCTGACGGCACTGTCACGCCGCTGGTCAACGTTCAGAACCTGATCGTCAGTGAGCAGCAAGCCGGGGAAATTCTCACCCTGGCCCAGGTGATGACGCACCCATGTCATCTGCAGAATTTCAGCCTCTGTGTTCGATTCTGTCATGGGACAATTTTGGTGTGAAAGGACTGTGTATCACTGACACTGTTTTCTATCCATGACCCCCCCTCCCCCACCAAGGTTCTGGCAGCCCAGCAGCAGCAGATGTCCTCCCTGCCTACGACACCACCCCGGACTGCTCTTCTCCCGTCCGTGTCCCCCGTGCAAGGCTCGGCAACCCTGCAGCTGCAGATCTGCACAGCCCAGTCTCTGGCAGATGGTTCTGCGGGGCCCCCCCTTCGAAGGGCCAGGCTGCTGCCCCCGCTTCTGCCTAGCCCGTTGGAATCCAATGGCGGGAGGACGGTTGGTGTGGCGACGGTTCCGATCCGGTCGGCGGAGCCTGGAGAGGCGAAGATGGAAGACGAGAGCCAGGTGGTCATCATCCACCCCTACGAGTGCTCCGAGTGCGCCCTGCTCTTCCAAACACCTGAGGACTTCCTACAGCACCAGGGGGAGCACTTCCTGGGCCAGGACAAGGAGAGTGGGGAGGAAGGGTTATTGGAAGGCGAGGGGGATGACGAGGATCAGGCAGAGGATGGGTATCAGCTAGAGGAGAGCGACCAGCCTGGGCAGGAGAGACTCAGAGTGGCAGGCACCCCCCAGAGACGGCAGCAGCTCGGCCTACCGCGCCCCCGTCAGCCTGCTGCCTCTGTGTCCGTACCGCTGCAGTGCACCGAGTGCCAGCGTACCTTCACCTCAGCCAACCGGCTGGCGGCTCACCGCCGCGTCCACGAGCACGGCACGCACGAGTGCCCCGAGTGTGACAAGGTATTCAAGAAGCCGGCATCACTGCAGACACACATGCGCACTCACTCTGGAGAGGCCCGCTACCTCTGCGTGGACTGCGGCCATGGCTTCACTACCGAGATGACGCTGGTCATACACAGGTAGGTCACCGCCGACGAGCGGCTGTATGCTGCATCGGGCAGGCCGGTGGTCCAGCACTGACTCGTCCACCTCCCTTCATAGGAAGACCCACACGGCAGAGCCTCTCCATCGCTGTCAGTTCTGTGCCAAGACTTTCACCAACATGACCAAGTTCCTGTACCACCGGCGAACACATATGGCTCGGGCTCCCTCTACTCCCATTACCATGGTATGGCCTGTTCGGGCATGTGACTGGGAGGACATGCTGGTTCTGTGTGTGTCTGTGTGTGTCTGTGTGTGTGATCTCACTGTGCTCTCTTTGCTCGGCAGGTCCCCACAGCCCCCAGACACTTGCCCCTGTCACACCTCAGCGTCTTGCAGAAAGTCAGGGAGCAGGATGAGGTCGCTACCAGGGAGCGGGAGGCTGCGGCCATTGCTGTGTTCACGCCAGTGGAAGCCGAGGCCTACGGCGACCCCTGCGGGGTGGAGACTGGTACTGTGGGCTCCCAGAAGGAGGAAGGAGCCACTGCGGCCGGGGAGGAGAACGGGCTGGAGCCAGAGCCCGCCCCGGATCAAGTTCGGGGAGCACAGGGCAGCGAGATGTCTTGCCCCATCGACACGGCCGATGTCCTGGCGGGGGACTCGCAGCCCGACTCTTCTGGACCACCAGCGACCCTGTCCCAAGCCTCCGAGTTCCCATGCCCGTCCTGCGGCAAGGCGTTCCCCTCGCAGCTGCGGCTGGTGCGTCACCGGCGCACAGTGCATGTGGCTGAGCGCCGCTTCAAGTGTGGCGTGTGTGGCAAGCCCTTCAAGAAGCGCATCCATGTGCGCAACCACCTGCGGACGCACACAGGCGAGCGGCCCTTCCAGTGCAGTGACTGCGGCAAGACCTTCTCATCCCTGGCCAACCTGTCGCGGCACGGCCTGACGCACTCAGGCCTACGGCCATACCGCTGCGACATCTGCCACAAGGCCTTCACGCAGTCCTCCAACCTGCGGCAGCACCGCCTGCTGCACTCCAACCCCGCCCCCTGTCCCTGCCCCGACTGCCCTGCCACCTTCCTGCGCCCAGCCAAGCTGGCCGCCCACCGCTACACCCAGCACCCGGGGGCCCCCGCGCCATACCCCTGCCCGCACTGCCCCTCGGGCTTCCTGCGTAAGCGCCAGCGGGATCGCCATTGCCTTGAGGTGCACCCTCACCTGGCTCACGCTGACACTCCCCCCGACTCCCTCCCCATGCCCACCAGCCAGCCTCCACCAGGAGGTGACTCCCACCTTCCCGGTTTGGAGCTGGCGGAGGGAGGCGACACCTCCAACGGGGCCAGCATTCCTGCTCCACCAGATACCCCAGCCCCGGTTTGCCGTGGGGGTTTGGACTGCACTGTGTGCGGGAAGCGCCTAAACTCGGCGGCCAACCTGCGGCTGCATCAGCTGAGCCACACTTCCGGGCGTCGCCGCACAACCTCGGCTGCTGGCCGTGCCAAAGGCCACCAGTGTCCCGTGTGCGGAAAGCTGTTTGTGTCCTCATCCGGAGTGGTGCTGCACCAGCGAGTGCACACTGGCGAGCGGCCCTTCCCCTGCGCGCAGTGTGGCAAGTGCTTCCGGCAGAGCACCCACCTGCGGGAGCACCTGCGCACCCACTCGGGCGAGCGGCCCTTCCGCTGCGAGCTCTGCGACAAGAGCTTTGTGCAGAGTATGCACCTGGCCGAGCACCGGCGCACGCATACCGGCGAGCGGCCGCACGTCTGCCTCGTCTGTGGCAAGGCCTTCCGGACGTTCTCCAACCTGCGCAACCACCGCAAGACCCACGCCCGCAACCTGCCGGAGAATGGGCCACAGGCCGCCAGCACCGCTGGCGAAGGGGCAGCGGCGGTAGTGTTAGATGCTTCATCAGTGGACCTTGCAGCTGCAGTACCCGGAATCTGTCCGCAGGGGGAGCCTCAGGTTATCCAGATACAGACACAGCAGCTGCAGCAGGTAAGGATGGACGTTCACTAGCCTAAGTGTAACCAGAGGCTGTGAGAAGAGAGCTTCATATCTCCTGTCTCCTCCACAGACCCAGAACACCCCCACCATCATGTGTAATGAGTTTGGGGAGACGATCGCCATCATCGAGACCAGCGAAGGAGGGGCGCTGCCCTTGGCGGAGGCCATCGAAATCTACCACACGGCCCTGGAGAACAGCCTGGGTATGGACTCCATAACGGTGGACAGCCTACAGCTGCTCTGAGGGCTGCAGTCGACCAGTCCCATGGGAGATGGGGGCTAGTAAAATAAAATGAAAGAAATAAAAACAACTAAAAAACGTAGTCAAAAGTGACTGAAATGTGTGTATAGGGCGTTGGTCTAGCAATCATGTGATAAGCCTCATAACAGAGCATAATGCACTGCAGAAGTGAGCTGTACACACTGAGCTGTTGTACACACACACGCTGTAAAGACCAGCATGCGGCGGGGGAGGGGGGTGGGGAGGGCTGGGCCAAGGGCTCTGCTTCCCATGTGGTCTATGCATCACTCTTTACAGCTTGTACATTTTTTTTTTCTTTTTTGTAAATGTGATTTTTACTTCAGCTGTTAAATTGAATCTCATTTCACTGTAAATAAACATGACAGTGCTGTTTGATACCAAGCTGCAGTCCTGGTCCTCTCTCGCTGCCTGGCCTCCGAATCCAAGCAGAACATGAACCCGGAACATTGCAGCACTTTGGGGGGTGCGGACAGAGCAGCCTGGGAGGGCAGCAGTGCACTGATGGTCTGGATGTCTTACCTTTACAGCTCATTTAAGATGTGTATCCAGCCGCACAGATAGTAAGAGGCTTGGACTGAACCATTGCTGAACAAGTAAGACCAAGCTATATACAAGCAGGGATGAGATACATTCCCCAAGTCTGTCCGTAGGCAAGTCGGAACAGCTAACTATGGTTCTTATTTAGTGTTAGTCAGAAACATCAAAAACATCTTAAAATGAATAGTACAGCACATAATGATACAGAAATAATAAAAGTAACTGCATACAGTACTGTACTGTGCCTCAAGCTGACAAACCGCTGATCCTGTGCAATGTTTTCATGAGTGTCACAAAGTAGTGCCTGCATTCATTATTATAAACCATTGTGATTTGTATTATAGCATTTATGGCAGTGCATTCGCAAGTGCGACTTGTAAGTCTGACGTTATTCGTCCATGGGACTGCCTGTATTTTCAGACAGCTGCATGACAGTTGGGAATTTGGGGTGATTGCTGAGCCCAGCCCTTCAGGAGTATGAACAGCGCCTCTTGATGGAGTGAGGTGGCTGTGATGCTGCCAAACTCCACTGGTGTGTCATAGGTTGTGAGGTGATTAGCTCCTACCTCCCGTCTTTACATCATTGCTTCTGTACCGTATGGTGCCTGGATGTCTTAATTCAAAATCTTCTTAAGTAGGTAGCCCTATTGCCTCACAGCTCCAGGGTTGGGGGTTCGAATCCCTATGTGTGTGTGGGTTGCATGCTGTCCTTGTACTGAACAGGTTTCCTTTCACAGTCAAAATATATGCAGCTGTGAATGCTTGTGAATTGGCCGAGTGCATGTTAGTATGTGCCCTGTGATGGACTGGTGTCCTCTGCCCTATGCTTCCTGGGATAGTCTCTCCGTCCCTGTAGTGGGTAAGAGATGATGGATGGGTGGAAAATAGACTCACATGACAGTTATGCAAAGATGTTTGAAGTACGTGTAGGAAAGGTTTCCTTCCACAATAAATCCTCCATGTACAAAGTTGATAGCTCAGAATTCAGAAAGTTGTGTCTGGATAAATTCGTAGTTGTTCTAACTGCATCATTGCTGTTCTTGGGATACAGTTGGGGTACCATCAGGGTGGGCACTGTTCACATGCTTCGATAGGAGAACGGTAGTCACTGTCTGTGTCTCACAAACAAACAAGCAGCCAAGGTGCTGTGTTAAATCTTTATTGTCATTTTATGCTGCTTTCTATGTAAGAAATATTGCACATGGTCAACATGCCCATTTAGAAACCAAGACCCCTTTTATCATCATAACTGATGATCAAGGAGCAAACACACATGTGTGCAGCAGCCATGATCAATCACATTTTATTCCAGATTTCCACACAAGAAAGAAGCCAACGGATCTTCATTTTCATCTTGTCCTATGGACATATTTTTCCCATAGTTCTTCTCTTCAGTCCTTATAAAGCGCTATTAAATCCTGACCGTAATAAGCCGCTATCTTACGGCTACTTTGATTACTGAAAGAAACCAACTAAAAAGTTATTAATATAGACTTTGTATATTTCCTCAGTAAAACAAGGAGTAACACAACTGTTAATAGTCATAGTCATTTATTTTTTTTTATTTTACAGTTTTATTTTCGGTAACGGCGTTTTTAATATTCAATTATGCATTTTTTTCTGGATTTTTATAACGAGTCCCGTGACTCTACAGTAAATATGTACAACACAACCCGTTCCTGCACAAGGGACAGCCAAATACCAAGCCAGGCTCCCTGCCCATAAACACTCATGCCACACTCGCCCACAGGAGGGCGTGGGACAGAGCAATAAAGTGACAAGACGAACGAGGAGGGGGACAGCGATGGCAGCACAGGGGCGGGGGGCGGGGGTCACGAGGTTCGCCAAGAATATCAAAATAATCTTATGTTTTTTAAGCAGTTACTCCCCTCCAAACGCCACGCACTGTAAGGAGAAGGGGAGAATTTAAAGAGGGAAGACAAAGGAGGAGTGAGAGAGGAGAGTGGCTGTCCTTCATGCATGCTCTCCAAAACACAAACAAAGGATAAGATGAGAAAACAAAACAGCAGTGAGGGCTAATTCTGTGGGTAATACCAATCCACAATAACAGTAAGAACAATAATAATAATAATAATAATAATAATAATATAATGAACTTGAGAATCACGTGAGTCAATTTAAAATCAAGTTTATATTCCTTTAAAAAGTTAAAACACTCTGCTTGCCTTCAGGGGAAATAAGTCCTTCCTCTTCTTCATCCCTCTGTTAGGTTTGTTTAGATTTGAGTTCAATTTAATCTTAGTCACTGCCGGGCTGAACAGTCAGGGCCCGAGAGCGGCGTTCACGGATCCCCCGCTTCCTTCATGGCCGTCCAATTTGGCCAATCACAGGAAGGCAGAAACTCCGAGCTCCCCCCGGAGCTCTCAAGTAACTGGCCCTGATTGCCTGCTACTGTGGAGTGGGAGGAGCTAGTACATTTATTTAAAGAGGCGGAGCCAAATGGAACAAGGAGTATGTGTGGTTCTCCATTCATCAATGTGATCTCCAGTCAATGGGGCTCAGTCTTTCAATGTCCTGCAGAGCTAAATGAGCCAGTGACAGGTGGAAGAACTAGACCCCACCCCCTTTAGTAACCAAATAACTACTTTCCTCTCACCCTCATTTAAAAAAAATAAAAATGAATGACTGCCTGTAAAAAGACTGAATGAAGCCACGCTGGTCCAGGACCCCGCATGTGTCCTGTATAGTGCCACGTGCCCGGCCAGGCCAGGCCGGACTGTGCTAGCAGTGGCAACTCGTCCATTCTGCGTCTCCGTATTTCAGCCGGCAGTGAGAAGAGGCCTGTGCTGCGCATAAAGAGTCTCTGAGGAAAAGAAACCCAGTGTGTTCACTTCCGAAAACCTCATCCGTCTCCCTTCACGCGACGCCCTTCCAAAACAACCCACCCCCACCCCCCGCCGCTGCTTTCTGAGCTGGCACTCTGGGCCGACGAGACAGGCAGGTCCAGGCACAGGTGGAAAGCTAGGCTTTTTTGGGGGGTGGGGGGGGTGCACGGGGCCAGCAGCCATCCATCAACCTGTCCCACCTCCTGCCGGGCTCATCTGCTAGACTCCTGCGACTCGCTGGCGCCCCCACGGTGCTCTCCAGGGCTGTGTGCTCTCTCCAATGCTGCTTCCTTCTCTGACAGCTCCACCCCTACCCCTCCTTCGGCTGACGGGCCGCCAGAGGGTCCTGGGAGGGAGACCAGGTCCGAAATCCCACCGGCAGCTCCAAGCCCCGAGCAGCCGGGTTCGGAGGGCACTGCCGTCTGCATGATCTTCTGCCGGACCTCGCGGATCTTCAATTGCAGGCACACCTTGGTGGGGAAGATCTCCACATAGCGGGCCTGGAAGGCGGCTGTGGCCTGAGCTGCATTTGGGGGGGGGGGGGGGTGAGAAACATTAGCATCAGAAGCAGTAGCACAGCGACTCGGGGAGAGAGACTGAGGGGAGGGGAGCCCACCTGTGGGGAAGAAGCCATGTTCCTGAAAGAGCTGCATGACCAACGCCCGTCTCTGGTCCAGGGTCCGGCGCAGGGATGAGTATGGCACCTTGTCAAACTCCAGCTCCCCCAGGATGTCCTCGCCGTCAGTTCCTGTGTCAGCAGACGGGGCCATCAGGAGAGCCCATGGGGAGCAAGCCCCACCCACCCAGCAGGGCTGCAGGGGACACTCACCAGGCCGCTCAAAGGTGAAGATGTCACCCTCGCACTTGGCAGCACTTTTGGGTGTGTTGGGCTCCGAGCTGCAGCTGGACCGGCGCCGGCTCTTCCTCTTGGGCGAGACAGGATCCTCTGTGGACGAGTCCAGGTCTGCGGGCGGCACGGCGTGGCAGGAGAGTTACAGCCACGACGGCTCTGACTGACACGTCTCTGAGTTACTGCCTTCCATTGACACCAGCCTCTGCTGTGTCCTTCAGTCCTCCCTCTACCGTATTACATTCCTATCTCACTCACTCTCTCGCTCACCCTCTTCCTTCCTCCCTCGCTCGCTTACCGGTGGAGTTCTTCCTCTTCCTGCGGTAGCTGCCCAAGATGGCACGCGGCGAGGTAGCCAGGCTCTGCAGCGTGGGGGATGGTAGCACCTCTTCCGGTCGGAACTCCGGCAGCTCGGCAAAGCGCTCCTCGAACGCCACCTCTGACAGGACCCTGGACAAAGCGCAGCGAGCTTTAGGGGGCGCCATTCTATCACCTTCGCGTCCAGCCTAACCACATATGCCGCTGCAATCTGCTGGATAAAACATCTTTTAACTGCTTATCTAGAACTGGGGCACAGAGAGTCTGGGGCTGATCCAGGGCAGCACGGGCAGAGGATGGCAGGCCTCCACAGGGCAGACAAGCTCTCAAACACTCCCAAACCCTGGAGGGCAAGAGTGCAGCTATGGGGTGGATATTTAAGAACTAATCAGCTGAAGGCGCACAGCACCAGGAGCCCTTGATGACTGTAGCTCCTGCAGAGATGCTAATCAAAGGGTCAGAGCTACACCATTTAAACCCTTAATGCAGGGCCATACCAGCCTTCAAAGTAAGACGCCAGAGCTGGCAGGCGGACAGGGACTGGGGGGCAGGGGCTGATGCTAATGAGATCCAATCGGGAGTACAAATCTGGTCATGTGGCCACCGCTGCCAGGGAACAAAGTCCCTTTTGTTAGGCTCTTTGAAGTAATTACTAGTGAAATGATTTCTTTCATAGACAAAGCGGGTTTTTTTCAACTGAAGTCTGCCGAAAAAAAAGAAAAGACGATCATTTCATAATTCATTGACTTGGCTTTTATCAGTAGTACGTTATCTGTCGCTGCACACTTTCAGGGGGGGCTGGGAGTTTGCAGCACAGAGAGTCCGGAGTGCCTTTGCTCACACCGGGGGTGACTGACACTGCGATACAGCGAGCTCACATGACCACTGGAACCCATCTCTCACTGCGCATTCACCCTGTACAGGGCTGCCATTCGGTAAGGAGACAGATCCCCAGCTGCCCAGTCTGAGTCTGAGCTCAGTCGACGTTCCTGTTGTGACTCAGCCAATCCCGGCTAAGATGTGATCACTATGTCCCCCCACTCACTTGTCCACAGAGTCAAAGGTCTTCTTCAGTGGTGGAGGGCGAGCCTTAACCTTCTTGGGAGGGGGAGCATCTTTGTCGCTCTGTGGAGGTGGCAGTGGGGGGTCAGGACCGGGCGGAGGGGGCAAAGGAGAGGATGGGAGGGAATCCCTCCATCCAGCCTGTGCAGGAGAGAGAGACAGAGAGAATGTATGAGAGCAAGGGAGCGATAAGCAGCTCTGCTGTAACAGCAACACTTCATATCACTTTGCTGTGAAGTGCTTACATGCGCCTTTGTGATGCTGTAGCACTCGTACACACTCACGCCCACACAGACACACACTCACGCCCACACAGACACACACTCACGCCCACACAGACACACACTCACGCCCACACAGACACACACAGACGCCCACACAGACACATACACACGCCCACACAGTCACATACACACGCACGCATGCACGCCCACAGTCACATACACACGCACGCAGACACATACACACGCACGCAGACACATACACACGCACACACGAATATGCACACCAGGGTCAGATATATAAAATTTTGCATGTGGTGGCATGAAAATTTTAAAGGGTTGCAAACTGAAAACATTCTTTCAGATGCTCAAGTATATATGTATGATCTATACTATTTTTATTAGATCCCATCCCCAGTTGCATGAATATGTCCCGTCCTGCTCCTGTGGCTCGCTTTAGTTCAGCCTTATAGCCTACGATTCCGACCCGAACATACAAACAATTTTTTTACTCATTTGGTACATGAAAGTATAAGTGAGTTTGACAACTCAATATTATCAACCAATAATAACCTGCAACCGAATTTAAATGACATTGTTTTTTAGATATCACCCTGCCCTGTGGAAAAAGCAGAGAACTGATGAGATTTACTAATTCGTATACTGTTGATTCATGTAAACTATATTTACATAATTAGAAATTAATATTTTAATGTTACCCATCTAACAGTTGCTACATTGTAGTTTGAAGCGAATGCCCTGCCTATACTAAAAGATAGAGCTAAAGTGGAACAAACCATCATTTATTGGAGGGGCAGCCTACCTAGTATTTTGAGCTTGGGAGAACTTAATTATTAATTGTTTAATTTATATAATAGTTACACCACTCAAAACTAACGTGGCAACCAAAGGAAGGGGTGGTAGCACACACACAGGTCCCCACAACTTCAAAGTAACATTTGGTCCCCACAATGTAATATAAACCTAAACACACACACACACACACAATCACCTCACCCCTGTTACTAACATGAACAGCGATACTACACAATCACAGCAGGGTAGCTAATGCACATTCTTTTCACAAAGTAAACACCTGGTCCCTTGTTTTAATCCACAGTTATTTTGTGAAATTAACAAATGATGTTAAAATAACAGGCCACACAAAGGGAATGGCCCGAGGCCCCCAACAGCGACCACTGTGTCTGCCTGCCTTCCACGTTTGTGCCACATCCACATCACCAGTTGCGTCTCACCTCCTTGGGACCTCCCTCCTTGCCACGGCTAGGAGCGCTGTCCCCCACCCCGTGGCCCTCCGGGGGCCCGTCTGAAGGTCCCTCTTCTGGAGGGTGGGGTGCAGGAGAGCCGACGTCCCCAAGCCGCTCCATCTCGAATGGGAATCGGCTGCTCCCCCCACTAACGCTCTCCTTCTCTCTCTCCCTCTCGCGCTCCTTCTCCCTCTCTCTATCTCTCTCCTTCCCCCGCCCCCCTCCTTCATAGCTCCCCACAGGGATACTAGCGACTGCAGCTTTCACTTTCTGAGGGGTCCTTGTCTGAACAGAGGGTAATTTGGGGGTGCCCGGAGCACTGCCTGCTGGAGAATCAACAAAATGAAATTTCAGTTAAACAATCAGCAGGAATAAATAAGGTAAGAAAAAAAATAACCAAAGTGAACCAAGTAAGGCCTCTTACCAGTATGCAAGGGCACGGAGGGGCTGCTAGCCCGTAGGGACGCTCCTGAACCACTAGAGGTCTGTACTGTGCTTCCGCTTAGCTTGCTGGAGGACTGAGAGTGAGGCTGTCTCTCCAGGGGTGAGTGCGCCTGTGCGCGTGGCGGCCTGTCCAGCTGCGAGTACACCTGCACATCGGTGTGCCTATCCGGCTGCGGGTGGCCCTGCCTCTCCGCCCCGGCGTGCGCCCCTGTCCTGTCGGCGTGGGGCTGCGTGTGCTTAGGCAGGATGTGCGGGGAGAGGGTGGAGGGGCTGGACACAGTGTACACCACGCTGGGGGGCACTGCCGCCACGGACACCACCCCTGTTGCCAGGGTGACGCTGGGTGGAGGGTAAATGGCAGTAACTATCTGCCCCCCACCCCCAGAGGCAGGGGCTGGCAGCGACGAAATCGGGGGGCAGTTTGGAGACTGAGCAGAAGCCAAAAGTGGTGTTTGACCTGGGATAGGAGAGGGGGAGGGACAGAGAGACCACTGATGATGAAGGTCTTATAGACTAATACGAAACATGCAGCTTAACACTCAGCCACTTTAACACTCACTACGCTAATCTAAAGTCAATCAGTTCACCATAACACTCACTAGGCTCACATTAGTGCTCAGTCAGTTCACCTTAACCAAATAACTGGGCTCCTACTGACCCGTTATACTGACCTGCTATAAGGGGCTGTACCAGGGTTTGACCTGGGGGCGCTATGGCAGTGAACCCCAATGTCGCCAGCGATGGGGGTACATAGGCCGACCCGGGAGGGGGAGGGCCCTGGTGTAGGGAGGAACCAGTTGTTGTGGAAACCAAGGGTAAAGAGGCAGGACCCCCAGGAGTGGACTGAACATAGGTGATCCTACACAGGAAGAGGAGCAAAGAGAGATAAACCCATCATGACAGATTAGTGGCTGTAGCACCCAAAAAAATGTCTGTACAACCTGAAGCAAAGGGGGCGGCGGAGTGACGTGGGCACCTTGTGGCCGGGGGTGGCAGCAACACAGTCTGAGAGGGGGCGGAGCCTGGAGTCATCATTGTGGCCGTCCCCATGGAAACGGGAAAGGGGCTACCAGGATGCACTGCCCCCCCAGATGGGAGCTGTGACTGAACGACAGGCATCGGAGCGATCTGGATAATCTGTACGGGCGGGGTGAGGGGAGGGTTACAAAGGGATTACCCGCTTCCTGCTCCCTCAGGTAGCACGGCACGGTCCTGGCAGAGCCCACACTCCCCAATGGCGGCTGCTCACCTTGCTCCCGTGCTGGGAGCCGTTCTGCACAGGCACAGGCACCGTTGGCGTCACCAGGGGAAAGGGCTGGCTGGGGGCCGGCGCCGCCCGCACCGTTGCCATGGGGACCAGCATCTTGCCCTGTGTTTGCACTGCGGCCAGAGAGGGCGACAGCGGGCGGAAGCTCAGTACCCAGCGCGAACGTCAGGCCGCGTAGTGGCTTTGGACACATGGGGTTGCCCGTCACCCACAATGCCTCCTCGACTTCCCTCCAGGACGGCGTTAAGTTTAGCAGCTAACAGACCCCCAACACACAGATCCTGCGATCCTGGCGGGAGCAGATTTTCTAGCACTTACTAAACAGTCAATAAGGAACAAGCACAAGCAGGAAACGCAACAGCACCTAAACTGGGGTATAATTACTTTTAGGCATTTCACAGTTGCTCTAGAAACAACAGCGCAACTATACTGAGCACCCACAACTATCCCCTCACCTCCGGTTCCAGGGCTGACCACTCCCACTGCTGGACTTGGGGCATATCCTGCCACCTGCCCCGCCCCAGACTGCTTCCCATTGGCCAAGGAGACATTTGCGGGAGGGGCCGAGGGCAGGGTGAAGACACTGCTTTGCTGGTTTGGCTGCTGAGGGGAGGGGCTCTTGGGGTTGGTGCTGGCAGGCAGGGTGGGCAGAATATACTGCACTTGCGTGATGGCCTTGCTCCCACACGTGGGGGCCAGCGGAGGAGCAGGGAGGAACTGGGGCTGAAGCAAGGAGAGGGGCAGGGGGCCATTATTATGGCCGTGAGCGGGGGCAGGCAGGGGTTGAGGTGGCGGCTGGGAAGGGGCAATGAGCTGGGCAGGGAATGTGCTTCCCAGAACCAGATTGGTGACTAGCCCTCCTGGCCCGCCCCCCGACGTCCCTGTGACTACAGGGTTAGGGGAGGATGCAGAGTAGTACCCACCCCCTCCGGCTGCCCCGCCTCCTCCTCCAGCTCCTGCTCCTATCAGCAGCTGGGTCTGTGTCGGGGTGGGTTTCCTGTCGGGGGGCAGGGGGCTGGAGGCGGCCCCTCCTTCGCGGGGCTTGCTGGCGATGGGGACAGGTGTGCTGACCACGGGCCGCACCACGTTGGTCACAACCGTGTTGGCCATTCGAACTGCACCCAGACCCCCTGCCAGCGGGGACAGGCCCAGGGGGGCTGCAGGGGACAGGGGAGGAGCTATGGCCCCAGAACTGGCGATGACTGACTGGTTGGAGGAGGATGGTGCCTGGGAGGGAGCCACTCCGCCATCGGCCACTCCAATGCCCTCCTTGGGCCCCCCGCCGCCATCGCCCATGCCCCCTCCCCCGCCACTCTCCATCCCCCGTTTCCTCTTGCGCTCAGAGCCACTGCCCCCGGTGTCCATGTAGCGCTTGATGGGGTAAGAGGAGAGTGACGCGCTCCTGCCTAGTGAGGAGGCTGATGGGGACGAGGAGGAGGAGCAGATGACTGGGGCGAAGACGCGCTGCTACAGGGAGAGAGAAAGAGACATGTTGGACCACAGGCCACCAAGGGACCATTGCCCTGCCACCCAGCGTACCCCCCCCCCCACTACCTTGCGGTCTGCCTCGTCCCCAGAGCCGTTCTCACTGTCGCTGTCGGTCACCCTCTCTTTACACTTCAGGTCAATAGAGCTTCCTGGGTAGGAGTCCTCTGAGGGCAACAGGGTGCAGAGTTTAGGAAGGGGGGGCAGGGGCTGGGGTCACCTGTGCAGCATGGAGCCCCACGTACCAATGACATCGTCGTCGCCTTCTTCCTCACAGATCACCATGCGCTCCTCGTCGCTGGTCATGTCCTCGCTGACCTCGCGGTGGGACCGCGTATGGACCGGGGTGCGACCCGAGAACTGCCCGCTCCCATCCCCGCACATCTGGAAGGTATGGGAGATGGTTAGAGGTGGGCAGAAGGCATACGCTGGCTCACCTGCACGGGAGGGCGCCCTCGTACCTGTGCCAGTTCGGCCAGCGCCTGTGTGTTCCCCCTCTCACTGCGCTCCAGGCTGTGCACAGCGCTCTGGGAGAATGCCCGGGGGCGGGGAAGCTGTCCCACAGGCCCCTCCCCCAGGTTCCTCTCAGCCACACCCACCAGACCAGGCCCCACCCCCTTCAAGTCTACCCCAAGGGAGACGGATGGAGGTTCTATTACGGTAGAGAGAGGAGGAAGGATGCCTTAAAATAACAGTTATAAAAAGACACTGCTCAAAACACACTGGACCTCTTGCCATGACAGAAGCCCTCGCACCTGTGGTCTCCGACATGCTCCTCTCCCGCACATCCTTGCCTCCAGGAACACCACGACCCTCGGAGCTTGACTTCTTGCGGTCCTTATTGCACCACTTCCAGTCTGGGTGTGCCTTGAAATGGGCCTCCTTCACCTGAGATGGGACATGGGGGCCAAGGAAGGAGAGGTGGAGGGAGAGAAAGACCATGGATGACAAAGGCATTCCTATAGGCTCTCCTTACTGTACAGGTATTAAAACAACAGGCTGTATTCCCTGGTGAGTAAATGTAAGCTCTGCCAGAAAAAGTTACACACTGCCTTCATACCGATATGCTAATATTACTACAGAGCAGCAGTGAAGCTAAATTTACATGATTATCTATTACATCACAATACTACAAATACACACATTAGAAGTTTATGATGTGAAAGTTTATCAGGAAGCACCACAGAGGAATCCTGCACCCCACAGCTGATCCCTGGGCCTCCTTACACTACAGGAAACCACAAAGCCTCCGGCTGCAGATGGTGGAAAGAACTCCCATCTAAGGTCTCAATGCTGCCTTTCACTCCACTATGATAACAAGCTGCATGGTATTTAACGAGCCAATTAGCCTCCGCTTAACCCAGACAGGGACTCCAGGAGCCCATACCTGGAAGGCGAGGTCATGGTACTTCTGCTTCTCCTTGGGGCCCAGTGCGTACCACCACTCCCCCAGGATCTTGCTGACTGTGCGATTGTCCTGATTAGGGTGCCGCTGGTGCACCAAAGCCCGATGCCTCTTACTGAAGATCATGAAGGCGTTCATCGGCCGCCGGATGTGGTCCTTCTCTCTCTGGGGGGATGGGAGTTTGGACAGTTGGCAAAATGTAGCATGGGGGAGGCCTGACATACCCATCTCAACAGGGAAGGACCAAGTCTAGACCACCAAGGAAGGACTGGTGCGGGGGGTGGGGAAGGTGAAGAACAGGCCTGCCAAACTGGAGACCCCTACAAACCTTGCCAGGGCTGTTCTTGTCACTGTCCTTGGGCAGGGCACTGAGGGACTGGGTGCGTCTCTTGACCGGGGACACCGACAGGGGGGTTTCCGGGACAACACCCGGGAAGAACCTGGAACGGCGGAGAGACAAAACAGCATGTCAGATGGCAGCTTGGACTGGGGCCTTGCCAAAGGATGGCGAAGACGAACCCCAAGAGATGGTGACCCACAGCCTGTCCCTAGGAGGCTCAAGGCACATGACTGGATGACAATGAAACCTACATTAAGGATGCAGATGGGCTTTCTAAGCTACAGACTAGATGTAGCTTCCTTAAATATAGGAAGCATGAATTGGTCATGCTTATTCGGAAGGTTGATCTGCAAATACAGGTGAAGTTCCCCTGAAAGGTAAAAAGACATACGGGTCATCCACATCGCTCTCTGTCTCGCTGTCGCCCCTCTCTCGTTCCGTTTCCCTCTCTCGCTCCTTCTCCCTCTCTGGAGGTGGTTCCTCGGCAGGTGGAGTGGGTCGTGGTGGGGGTCCTCTCTCCTGGGTCGAGGTTGCCACGTTCCCATCGCTTACCAACACCGTGCTGCACTGCGATTCTGACATAGGAAGACAGGGCTCTCTTACTTATGGAGCTTTTCCACTGACATACAGGAACCAGGCTGTACCCAAGCTGTAGCGTGAAAAGACACTAGTTACAGCGCGGCTCCAGCCAACTTTGCTTTTCCACTACAGAAAGTTCGGCTCAGTAAAGGAGTTGCCAGTTTTGGAGAGCGACAGTGATGTAAAACTAAAGAAACTTCGGTGTGTAGCCTGTCACTCTCTGACGACAGTTATAGATAATTTTGAGTTTGCGATTATATCGGCTTGGAAGAGTTCGCACACGTAAATGTTTTTTAGCCGGTTAGGCGGTCGTAGATAAGTTATATACGCGCAAATAAAACCACAAGGAAATTCATTGTAAACAAAACACGGCAAATATTTTGGGGCGCTGGAGAATCGCGATCAAATGCTAGTCCGTCACTTCCGGTAAGTGCAAAACGTTAGTGTTCCATTTATGACAGCACTTACCCATGGTAGTGTGCACTACAGGAGGAAGTGCGCACTACGCACTACATCTCAGTGCACTGAGGCAAGTGCGCGATTTCGGACACACCCACGGTGTACATCATGATTTACTCTGCTAATATCCACTAGCATGTCTGTGGGAATGGCTGTCTTATGTCAGCATCGAACTCTAGCAGCATTAGCATTAACTTGCGTAAATTTGCATTACGAATCCGTTCCATTCAGCTGTTCTCTAGTACTTTTTAAGTAGGAGGTTGGAAATTTTCAAGTTCAGAGTTACCCGGAATGCATCAGTACATTGCGATGTGTGATACCCCTAATAATGAATAATATATAGAATATCCAGTTTTTTCCTTCACAGAATCCATGCATATTGACATAGATCACCAATATCTCTGTGCAGTTCCAACAATCAGATGGTGGTGACACAATCTCAGCCCTGCTAGTGAGCAGGAACATGTCAGCATGAGTATGGTCGGGTACGGCTCACATAACAATATCTTTGTGGTACAGCTCAGTTCTTGGTGGCAGTGGAAAAATGCCACTGTATATGAAAAGTGCAACAAGACCTAAAACACTGACCTAAGACCTGAAATTAGGAAGAAAGGTTACAGTAAATGTATCAGCAGGAGCAAAGTTGGATAGTTTTCCATCAATGTGACCCCAAGGAGTAGTATGCACCTTTAAAGCCTATACATCTTCACAGCTATGGTTATCCTGCACATATTAGATCTTACCTTTATTCTGATTGGCTGTTTGAGGGTGGTTGACAGGCTGCTGGCCCTCAGCAGGCTGAGATGAGGAATCTGACTGGCTGGGTGCCACAAAAGGGACCAATGAGTGCCAAGGAAATACCGGCACTGACCGGGGCTCCACATTGGTCCATACTGCAGGATAAAAAGATTTCATCATTTCAAACAATAAAATTACAACAAAGTCACAAAGACTAATGAACAATGCAGTCTAAGCATGTGAAGCACAATTTTTGAAATGATTATACATATATACATAATCATAAACATCAGTGTCAGGATTTCAGATATTTTATTTGCCGTTTTCACATTTAAATGGCAACCTCTGATATGCCTCTTCTGTGCCATTATGAAGCCCCAACTGGATATAGCTTAGGAGTGTCTTGTGTTATAAATCCATCGCACCCCTTTCCAGCACCTTTTTGTTTGTATCTCAGTTAATTATAAAGTTTAAGCAAATCTACTGTTTAAATGACATTTCTAAAGGTTCAATAAATTAATGATATTTCAATGAGTAACAGTGTTAAATATTCATGATCTCAATACTGACCAAAATACTCGTGATTTTAGGAGCAGCCCTAGCTAGTTTACTGTACATGAATTAATATCCCATGCTTTTCAGTTGAGGTGAATCTGGGAAACGAAGGTGTCTGTGCAACTTTTTCTATTTAGGTATAGTGATGTTTATATCATATGGTATTTGGATACTATGTCATGAGACTGATTAATGGCCAATCACTAGCTAGGTTAGCTCCGCAAAAGTTGTTTATTTCTGAACTATGTCACCGTCTTGAGATCAACAACTCAGTCCAAGCTACTAATTATAAAAGAAAAAGAAATGATCCAGCCTGGCCCATCGTTATTGAGTATAGCGCAAAGTGGGATCACATCCATCTCCCTTTACTTAACGTGGGCACTGAGCTTTTATTCCCTGTGCGCGTTAATGGTCAAGAGGCTGTGATCATATTATTCAAAGTTAACTTCACACAGCAGTAGGCGTAACCAAATACTGAACCCAAGCGTGCAGTATCTCATTAGATTCGTGCCTCACCATTTTTAAATTAGATCGTTTTAAACGTTACATGGATGTGCCACTTAGCTACATCTTTTCATCTATGGCTCAACTCCGTCGCTCAAAGAACGTGGCCAAAGAGGTTCTACGCAAATCTGCCACTTGTAGATTAAATAAGAAAAGCAAAGTAGTCTTACAGAAGCGTCTGACCCAGGTCAACCACAGTAAATTACTAGCCAGTGTAGGTAAGGTTTGGAAGCATTACTAACCGAACATACTCAAGCCCTGTCGGAGATACTGAGGACTGTCTGACGAAAACATGGTTCATAGAAAAAGTTCTTTTCAGCAAATTACACTTTTGTATGTTTTACAATTCTAAAATAACGTTAAAAGGTAGTAAAAATGATGTCCATTTTAATAGGCAGGATCAAAAAATTTAAAAAGGCTCCCAAACATCAGCACTCCAAGAAACATTTATCCCAGGTGACAGTCTTGAATGGATGAGCGCTCCATCGGTGGAAGTACATGATTGTTATAATCGACCTCTCCTTAAATCTCAACAAAACTGGTTACTGGCTTCTCAGTTCCAAAAATGAATGATGATAACGAAACAGAAACCGTCGGGGCGGCGTGCCGTGCAGTCCGTCGCCGGCGTCACATGCGTGTCGGTCTGCCTGGCTCCAAATGGTGTCGTCACTGATCATTCACCAAATGCAGCGTTAGCTGGCAGCTCGTTAGCAGCTGGTATTTCAAAAGCGTCGGTCCAAATCCACCAACAGCACGCCAACTTTCAGGGTGTGGAAGTGGACCCAGTTCCGCACTGACGCTGGTCGAGCTTGCAGCTCCCTCTGTCCGCCCCTAATAGCCTTAAATCACCTAATGTGACCTTCGTTTGCGTCGACTTGTGCACTTTCTGTTCCTGTCTTCCTGTGTGTTTACATTAACGGATCGATGCCTTTACAGGCTGGTCGATGTAGGCCATCCCCCCATCCTCGGCGTCGCGTACTTACTTCGCCTCAGCAGAGACGCATCGCACTGGCTAGATTTAAATTGACACATTGGCTGCTTACTCCATAATACAACGAAATGTTTGCTGAAGCGCAAGTATTTAAAGGTTACACGAATCAGAGAAAGCGATATTTCATATGAAATTGCATATGGATGAAGCCTCTTTGGTTGTTTCTGGCTTAATTGCTAGCAAGCCAACTCATTTTTGGCGACGCAGATTCCAGCGCTTAACGACATCAACCCAGTTTTGTAACAAAAGAAAAGGCACTGGGCTTTTCTTCCTGTATTCTGTTCCACCCTCGAAGTAGCAGGTTAATGATCGCAACTGTTCAGCGGCTACATGGAAAGAACATAATGCCTTCTGTATCTCCTAAAAAGCCACAAATACTCCCTATTAAGTCCATTTACTTATACTACGAGATAAAATGTGTATTAACACAGAATATCTTGACAGCATGCCTAACCGTCTGGCTACATTAAATCATCGGGCAGGCTGACACTGGGGGGTCTAGAACTAATGCTGGAGATATTTAAAGCTATTGACTACCATACATTCTGTCCCAAATGTATGTAAAGTAGCTCCCCGTTAAACTTAATCGGCGAATGCATTTAATGGGTGCTCCGTTTGATTTTATTATAACAATAGGATGAGTACGGTTTACGGATTATTAAGGTTTGCGTGGCTTTTCGATGGGAGGTCACTAGAACCCGCAGTGAACGGCGATCAAATTAATTAAATCGCACGTTTCGCGGTTTGCCACCACAGATGCAGGTGTCACATCAAAATACAGCCGTGCTGCTGGTCGGCTCCGGGTGAGATATCGGATCCCTTAGCAGCGGCGCTCCAGCGCTGTCCGGCCCCCCGGGAACGCCCCTGGCCCCGCACCCGCAGCACCGATCACGGCCAACCATACGCGGGCAGCTCTCATGTCGCGGCTGCCCTTCGCTCCGCTCCGGTTCGCAGCACCCGGGGCACGCCGTCTCAACTCGAAAAAGTCATAATAATACGGATTAATTGATCAAAGGATGGACACCGACGTGAGCAAACCGCCAGCTCAGTTGTCCGCTTGGCTAATATAACTAGTAGTCCATTACGTATAAAGCAATTGGGCAAATCAAGCACCACGAGTAAATCGGATACAAAACTGTCCCTTACGGTATATTATTAAATACTAGACATTCAACAGATCTTAAATGCATTCCATTAGCTATTACTGTTAATGTTATTTATGTTTTTTTCTAGACGTGATTAAAAGTAAAAACGAGTATTTCTGCCCGTATACTATTTTCCAAAACGCATTTAATATTCTGGGCCGGATTATTCACACGTAAAGTCTCTTTTGGTCACTCGTAGCCATGTATGCTATAACCAGAGCAAGAAATACGTGTGAAATTTATATAAAAAGACAATGTATAATTGTTAATGTATATATTTATGTATATATATTTATATATTTATATATAAATATATATATATATTTCCTCTCTTATCAGTAGCTACTTATTAAAGATAATATAAGCTGTTTTCAAAGATTTAGTGCATGTCGAAATCAACTCTAATCCATGTATAAATCCCACATCTGTATAAATCTTGCAATAGATCGCTACACCGCGAAATCTTTCATTTTTTCGAAGTGGTTAGCCAGCTAGCGGGCTAACTATCGCAGCTCAACACCGACTTCTCTTTTCGCAAAACAGCCACCTTCGGCTCCCCCCTCGTCACACACACGCACACACACCCTAACCTCTACCTCCCCCAAAGAAAAAATAGACTAAAATATTGCTGCGAAAAAAAACGAGCTCCTGCGATGACAACAGCAACGGCACCGACGGCTAATCTCAATTCAGATGACAAGGAGGAGAGGAACATAGTCAACTCGTTCGCCGATCTGAACTGGAAAAGAACGACGTGGTTTCTCAAAAACAGAGAAAAGAACAGCCTGGCAGAGATGCTCTGATACGGATCCGTGGAAATGATGGCTGGAAATAATAACAAGTCTGCGAAGTCCCGTGAAATTTGTATGCAGCTGGCCAGTCCACGTAGGGTCTATTCACAACAACACACTCCCTTCCGTCAACTCGGTGAGTCTTTCGTAGTAAAAGTCGTTGTATCACAACATCATTCACTTGAACTCGACTCTTCCCCTCGATTCCTCCTCTCTCGCTCGCTCGTCCTTTCTTTCTTTCTCTTTCCCTCCCTCTTTCTCCTGTTGTAAACTGGGCTGCCCCCTCTCGCTCTCTGAGTGTCAACCTCGCCCAGCCCAGCACCGCCCATCGGCCTACTTTGTATTTCTCATTGGCCTATCTCATTCCTCGTCATCTCGCCGCCTAGCTCTATAATTGGTCAATATATACGCTGGAATGTCAGTCATATGCAAATCACACACTGTCTGGTTCTCATGCTCGGACTGGTCTCTGACTTGAACGAAAGCTTCTAAATATTAATAGTCAAATAAAATTAGGGCAATGCAACCTATTGGCTGTGGTGTCCTTTGGTCCCATGGTGACGTTGCAATTTTCGTTCAGCTATTGGCTCGTGAAAAACAACCTGACTCGTATTGCTGAAACTATTTAACATAGCCCCTCCCACGCGTCATTACCATTGGAATGGCCTAAACACTGGGTCGAGATCGACTGAAGATCACACCAATTGAAAAAGGGCACTAGGATGTAGGACAACAAATCGCTTGACACAAGTACCAGATGTAGTGCCCTCCCACTGAGCTGCGGTCTGAACTAGAAAAGCAGTTCTTGTCACGACCGTTTGAGGACAGAGGGCGCTGTAAACATTAGATAATGCAGCTCTCGTAAACACGACTGTAAACCTAGCGTTTAATCTACCATTTACATTCTAATGGATAGTTAGTTATTTAGTGCTACTACCTCTTTCTGTATTGTGGATTTCATTATATCAGTCTACCCTTCAATTGAATGCAAACGTTTACAGTCACTATAATATTCATCCCTATAATATTTCCCATATTCCAAATATCTATAAACTACGGTACTTATTTGGATTTTACCAATGTCAAATTAGCCACCACGTTTTTTGAGTTTAAAAAGTGCTGTTAAATGAAATGTCCTGAAACATGTCTCATCACCATGAAATGAATGTTATAAAAATAACACGAACAACTACAAATTGATAATAATGAAAGTGATCATTGAAGGTGGCTGATAATATACAATAAACAAAACACAGTCAAATTATTTGTAATCTGTTTTGTATAGAAAATACAATAAGGCCACAGCACAAATATGACAAGTTTAAAACACACCTTCTCAATGTTAGTCCAGGAGCTGGTGATCACCACAAACAAAGGGGTCATACGAGTGTGATGATTATCATATCGATTTACTGCACCCTGACAAGGCACCACTGTTTCGCGCAGGGCAGTGCAACAGATCACTTTACAAAAACAACTATGTGAAACTGGCATAATTTTATAAATCACCAATGTCGACCGACTAGTATGTCAATGGAGGAATTGTCACGAGAACCAAGTCACGAGTGCACAGTGGGGCTTTTGACACAGACGGGCACAGACGGGCACCGTCTGTTAAACAGCGAGCCTGTTTACAGAGCACTTCTGTGCCACTCTGTGCCTGTGCTCAGTGGGGGCCATCAGGGAGGGGCGGGGGCTCCTCACGCAGGGGCATCCACGTCATTTTCCAGAATAACGGGCCCATTCAACCCCACATGCTGATGTTCTCTAAACACGGAGAGAAGAGAGGCACACGGCAAAGGCGCCCCACCATGATTGATGCTATGTAGCCCGTGATCATGCTAATACACACACACACGCACACGCACACACCTCTGCCGCATGCACTCATGCACTTACACCTACATGCTAAAATGTGCAGAAAGAAACACACGTGCATGCGCATACCCAAGGACTGACGACTGGGGGCAGAAAGCAAAGGAGAAAAAAATGGGTGGGAAGGAAAAAGAGAGGGAGTCAGGAGTGTAAAAATAGCCAGAGAGTCATTCTGTGGAAAGGGAGGGAGGGAGGGAGGGAGGGAGGGAAGGGGGCGGGAGGAAGAGAACTAGGGAGAGAGAAAGAAAAAAACCAGCTTCTCTTGTGGGAGGAAGGGTGTAGAACTTGGAGAAGTCAGAGACATTTAACGACGGGCTTTAAACGAGCAACACTTAGGGTTGTGTTAAAAAGCTGCCGAGTGCACGCCAAGCATGTCCTGGAATGCAACGCATCCCAGACGCTAATGAGGACAAGAGACCTGTGGGAGGCACACGGCAGTCACTGTGATTTGGACCACAGGGCAGATTCGCTGTCGAGAACTCGAGCTGCCCGAGGGGCCAGCCTGCCAATCAGAGAAAGGCACAATGGTGGGAGGAGCTAATCTTTGTATCCCAGGACACAGCCAATCAGAGTAAAGCAAGGAGTACTATCGCTGTACAGACTGGTTCACTCATTGGTGGAAAGACAGTCATTAACCCTTACAGGAAGGCCTGCTTGTGCGACTGCTGGGAATCAGCGTAGGGCTCGGATTCCAACTTCGCTTAGTAGTTGTATCATAATAAATGTGAGACATTCAGACACACCATATGCTGCTGATGGGATTCATATGAATTATACACACCTAAGCAAGATGTCAGACAAAGGCACAGAACCACAGACTATATATTATATACTAAGTATCTCAATAAATAAACCTGTATGTTCATAACAGAGTGGCTCATTGGGTATCACTGCTATGACATACTTCTTGGATCAGGGGTTGGAATCCCTTCCCCGCTGTGTGTGTACGTGTGTAGTTTGCATGTTTTCCCTTTGTTGCACAGGTTTGCTCCCACAGCCCAAAGGCTTGCAGTTAGTCTACCTCATGTCTCTCAGTGGCCCATAGAGCATTACTGTATGTTTGTGCCATGCAATGGACTGGCATCCCATCAAGGGTGTCCCCTGCCTTGTGTCATTTGATGGACTGGCATCCCGTCCAGGGTGTCCCCTGCCTTATTCCCTATGCCACCAGAGATTGCCCCCTGACCAGCTTAACAGGGTATAAGATGGGTGAATGTTCATAATGGGTATACTGGGCTGTGACTTTGGTTCCTGACTCTGTGTGGATGCTGAATGTCCAAAAACCATGCAGGACTGGCAAGCAAGTGTGTCCTGTGCTTCCTGGGCAGGGCTTCAGGTTTGCTGCAGCCATGCACTCAGTATGGGTGAGTGGCTAAAGCTATAAATAGGGGGAGATTAGTGATTTTAAACAGCCGGTGATGGAGTGTGGGAGGCTGGACGCGGGTGACCCCCCCCCCCCCCCCAAACTCCAGGGTTGCATGTAATAATCCCACTGGCCAGTACACAGTGGGCTTGGGGATCACTCACCAGGGCTGACCTTCCGACTGCAGCCTGCAAGTGCCACACCACCTCCGGCGGCTCCAGTTTCCCATTGGGGTCGACTTACCACCAGTCACAGCCACTTAAAACCCGAAATATTCAGGTCCCCCGTTGCCATGGTAGCACCCACATACATTCGGGTGTCGAAAGTCCCTTTGCTGGCTTCTGCCTGTAGCATCCTTACCCCTGGTGTTGACCACAGGGTTATCCACAGAGCCATCAGGCCGCTGCCCTCTATAGGCTAATCCGGCTGTGCTGTGATCACACCATTAGGCATAGATGACAAGCAAGTACCTTTCTTACTATGAAACAGTTTCTTTTGGTAATTCTGAGTTGCTCCAGTGCTCAGCAGGGGCAGTGCTCCCTCTATCTGACGAAAAGCCTTAATTATAGGAAGTCACATCCCCTGATGGTCCCCATAAGTCGTTAAAGACCTAGCAGCTATACATTTTACAGCCGCGCCGTTTAAGACTTTGTCCACCTGGGGGCAGTCTTGTTCTATGACAAACAGACGACTGACAGTTATTGACTTGAGCGTAGCATAGACGTGGAAAAATGAGACAGAACAAATGGAGGACGACATATTTACGGAGACAAAGATCAAGCAAAATGATCTATTATAAATCCCAAAAATACAAATATTACTTTATGAAATTATCAAAGTGCAAATTCTGCTGCCCTGGTAGGTTTCCCACTCATATCATCCATGTTCCCTTTACAGAAAGGGTGAAAAAGCCCAAAGCTCAAACGATTTGTGTTGCTGAGTTAACAGGGTTAAACATCAGCCAGTGAAACAGGCATCAGGGCAGCATGACTGCAGATGCAAGGGGCTGATCGAGATGAGGACTGCGTGTCTGTACACAGAGCAGGGAGATGACCACAAAGTCAGTTTCAGAGTCGCGTAGAGAGGGGCGGTCTGCCACGTCACGCCACGTTCAGCTCAAGGCCACTTGTCTGTCACATTGAGCTTCAACATCCTATCCCAGGGCGGGAAGGGTGACAGGGGCAAACGGTAGACCTCCCGGCCCTTTCACTATGTTACCCCTCCATAACAGCGGCCCGTAACTGGGCATCAGACTGATAATAAACCAGTGAGGTCACCGGCAACCACGAAGTGTCAGCTTGACGGTTAGACAGCCATGGCGAGGATGCAGGATATGTGCAGAGTATGGGAGAGTTTGCAGGGTCGCCATGGAAACAGGCACTCTGCACTGACACGTCACGTCCGGTGGTCACCAATTGAAAAACACACACACAAACTGTCTCATATACACGCGCACGCGCACGCACGCACACACACACACACACACACACACACACACACACACACATACACGCACGCACGCACGCACGCAGACACACACACACACATCTGTTTCACTCCGTTGGCATGTCAGTCCGGGTTTCCATCCACCCCCCTCCCCCGGCCTCTTTCTCAGCCTCGTTCTCTCCAGTTGTCCCTCCTACGCTGCTTTTTTCCATTTTTAAAACAGAGCGATTTCCCACACCCTATACACTTCCCCTGTATCCCAGCGACACCCCAAGCCGGGCTGCAGCTCGTGTGTGTGTGTGTGAGCATTTGCGTAACCATGCGAGTGTGTGTCCCCATACGTGTGTGCATCCCCGTGCGAGTGTGAGCGACTGAGCATGGGTGAGTGACTCACACGGCGTTTATGTTGGACGCAGAGAGACTAGCACCCATAAAGGCTGCAGCAACGATGCTTTACCGGCCCTGGAGGTCGGAGGGGGGAGGAGGAGCGGGACAGTGGGGGGGAGGGGGGTCAGAAGAAGGGCTGAAACAAAAAAAAAAATAGTTTGCTCAACTTGTGGCCTGGTAATCTGTGGGTATTCACCGTGTCCTGTTCAGTCAGCCCTTTTCAGACTTTTAATCCCCTTAATCACTCCGTTCTTCCTCAGACTCTGCCCCAAACCCGGCTTCCCCCTAAAATAAACCCAATGTCTCGTTTGTTTCATACTTAAATGGGAAAAGCATGTTGATCTCTCTCCCTCCCTCTCTCTCCCTCTCTCTCTCTCTCTCTTTCTCTCTCTCTCTCCCCCTCTCAACACGTCTAGGCAGGTCCTATTCACTTCAGGCATGTTTCAATCCAGCCACACTCCGCTGGCAGTGACCACCCATCCACCGCCGCATCGCACGTGCGGTCGCCGCGGGGCCGCTCTAACACATCCCATCACTCAGACACTGGCAAAATTACACCCCCCCCGCCTATGTTCTGACACAGAAGCCTACAATGTCAGCTACACAGCTGCCCTTCACACACGCAGGATCCCTCCTGGGAGATGAGAAGAGGTGGGGAGGGAAGGGGAGGGGAGGGGAGGAGAGGGCCTGTCGCTCTCTAATTTCGGCTGGGCACGGGTGCGGTGCGTGCCCACACAGGACAGGGGCACGCCGGATCCTTCGGCACAGCCACCCTGTTCAGTATCACACACACGTTCAGAATAAACACCCAGAAACCCAACACCAAAACGACTCCTACGCCTTTTTTCCACTTCTTGCAATGCGTCATTAAGAAGTGGAATGAATTAACCCCCCCGCCCCACCCCCACCCCTCAAAGGCCACAGCACACCCAATAGAGCCGAGGCGACCTGGAAACACTGCTTTTTCCTCTCGCCTCTTTACCCAAACAGAGGTATGGCTACATGGCGTTTTCACCGTGTTACAGAGCCAGGGAAACAGACACCAAACTGTGCTATGGCACGTGGCCAGGAGGTAATAAGCATCAGTTCCACATGGGACGCCCATGGTCCCCTCAGGAGAATGCCTTCCTACTCCCCCTCCCCACCTTTTGCTGGCCGTTCCTTGACAATTGCACCTGCAGCCCCTATTCGCTGCCCAAATCCACGAGCCTGCTGTGGAAACACCACCCCGCATGCATTAGGGGTGGGAGATGAGAGAAGACGCTCGGGTTGGGTCCCCAGGATGGGGAGGCTCTGGGTGGGAGCACAGTACCCTCATGTGGGAAGCCCAGCACCCCAGCACAGCCCCTCTGCACAGTGTGACACCCTAACACTGCGTGAGAGACCACCTCCCGCTTGGCACCAGGCATCATACACGAGAAAAACAAACTGCAATCTTCCCAAAGTCCCCAGTGTGACCCCAGTGTCAGTTTCAACTGCAGAGTGCCGTCTTATGTCCAGAGTCACCCACAAATCCAGAGACACACCCAGTGTCAATCTGAAATCTAGCGTGCTGCCTCAAAAACAGTCACCCACCACAATCAATCTCAAATCCAGTGTGTTGTCGCAAGTGCAGTTACCCCTGGTGTCGATCTCAAGTCCAGGGTGCTGTCTTAAGTTCAGAGTCACCCAGAAATCCAAAGTCAGCCCCAGTGTCAATATCAAATGCAGAATCACCCCCATCATCACCCCCCGTGTCTCAGACTGTGAAATTCAGTGAGCTGCTTCCCCACCAATTCTGTGAAATTGGGTCTGTGAAACTGAGGTGCGATTCTGACTTTTAGACATGGTTTTCCCGGCTGATCAGCAAGGCCCTGTTGATGAGGCTAAAATTATTCACCAAAACAAATGTTGTGCTGTCAATAGTTATATGGTAACAACCCTGGGACTGTCTAAGAACATACATCTGTAATAACACTCCATTAACCATGAGGATGTGGACTAATGTCTCCAATACATACAGCTGTAATAATGCCACATTAACCATGAGGATGCAGACTAATGTCTCCCATACATACATCTGTAATAATGCCACATTAACCAAGAGGATGTGGACTAATGTCTCCCATACATACATCTGTAAAAATGCCACATTAACCAAGAGGATGTAGACTAATGTCTCCTATACATACATCTGTAATAATGCCACATTAACAAAGAGGATGTGGACTAATGTCTCCCATACATACATCTGTAATAACACCCCATTAATCATGAGGATGTGGACTAATGTCTCCCATACATACATCTGTAATAACACCCCATTATCCATGAGGATGTGGACTAATGTCTCCCATACATACATCTGTAATAACACCCCATTATCCATGAGGATGTGCACTAATGTCTCCCATACATACATCTGTAATAATGACCCATTATCCATGAGGATGTGGACTAATGTCTCCCATACATACATCTGTAATAATGCCACATTAACCAAGAGGATGTGGACTAATGTCTCCCATACATACATCTGTAATAACACCCCATTATCCATGAGGATGTGGACTAATGTCTCCCATACATACATCTGTAATAACACCCCATTATCCATGAGGATGTGGATTAATGTCTCCCATACATACATCTGTAATAACACCACATTATCCATGAGGATGTGGACTAATGTCTCCCATACATGCATCTGTAATAACACCCCATTAACCATGAGGATGTGGACTAATGTCTCCAATACATACATCTGTAATAATGCCACATTAACCATGAGGATGTGGACTAATGTCTCCCATACATACATCTGTAAAAATGCCACATTAACCATGAGGATGTAGACTAATGTCTCCTAAACATACATCTGTAATAATGCCACATTAACAAAGAGGATGTGGACTAATGTCTCCCATACATACATCTGTAATAACACCCCATTAATCATGAGGATGTGGACTAATGTCTCCCATACATACATCTGTAATAACACCCCATTATCCATGAGGATGTGGACTAATGTCTCCCATACATACATCTGTAATAACACCCCATTATCCATGAGGATGTGCACTAATGTCTCCCATACATACATCTGTAATAATGACCCATTATCCATGAGGATGTGGACTAATGTCTCCCATACATACATCTGTAATAATGCCACATTAACCAAGAGGATGTGGACTAATGTCTCCCATACATACATCTGTAATAACACCCCATTATCCATGAGGATGTGGACTAATGTCTCCCATACATACATCTGTAATAACACCCCATTATCCATGAGGATGTGGATTAATGTCTCCCATACATACATCTGTAATAACACCACATTATCCATGAGGATGTGGACTAATGTCTCCCATACATGCATCTGTAATAACACCTCATTATCCATGAGGATGTGGACTAATGTCTCCCATACATGCATCTGTAATAATGCCACATTATCCATGAGGATGTGGACTAATGTCTCCCATACATACATCTGTAATAAGGCCACATTAACCAAGAGGATGTGGACTAATGTCTCCCATACATACATCTGTAATTACACCCCATTATCCATGAGGATGTGGACTAATGTCTCCCATACATACATCTGTAATAACACCCCATTATCCATGAGGATGTGGACTAATGTCTCCCATACATGCATCTGTAATAACACCCCATTATCCATGAGGATGTGGACTAATGTCTCCCACACATGCATCTGCAATAACACCCCATTATCCATGAGGATGTGGACTAATGTCTCCCATACATACATCTGTAATAAGGCCACATTAACCAAGAGGATGTGGACTAATGTCTCCTATACATACATCTGTAATAACACCCCATTAACCATGAGGATGTGGACTAATGTCTCCCACACATGCATCTGCAATAACACCCCATTATCCATGAGGATGTGGACTAATGTCTCCCATACATACATCTGTAATAACACCCCATTATCCATGAGGATGTGGACTAATGTCTCCCATACATGCATCTGTAATAACACCCCATTATCCATGAGGATGTGGACTAATGTCTCCCATACATGCATCTGTAATAACACCCCATTATCCATGAGGATGTGGACTAATGTCTCCCATACATACATCTGTAATAAGGCCACATTAACCAAGAGGATGTGGACTAATGTCTCCCATACATACATCTGTAATAACACCCCATTAACCATGAGGATGTGGACTAATGTCTCCCATACATACATCTGTAATAACACCCCATTAACCATGAGGATGTGGACTAATGTCTCCCATACATGCATCTGCAATAACACCCCATTATCCATGAGGATGTGGACTAATGTCTCCCATACATGCATCTGTAATAACACCCCATTATCCATGAGGATGTGGACTAATGTCTCCCATACATGCATCTGTAATAACACCCCATTATCCATGAGGATGTGGACTAATGTCTCCCATACATACATCTGTAATAACACCCCCTTATCCATGAGGATGTGGACTAATGTCTCCCATACATACATCTGTAATAAGGCCACATTAACCAAGAGGATGTGGACTAATGTCTCCCATACATACATCTGTAATAACACCCCATTAACCATGAGGATATGGACTAATGTCTCCCACACATGCATCTGCAATAACACCCCATTATCCATGAGGATGTGGACTAATGTCTCCCATACATACATCTGTAATAACACCCCATTATCCATGAGGATGTGGACTAATGTCTCCCATACATGCATCTGTAATACCACCCCATTATCCATGAGTATGTGGACTAATGTCTCCCATACATGCATCTGTAATAACACCCCATTATCCATGAGGATGTGGACTAATGTCTCCCATACATACATCTGTAATAAGGCCACATTAACCAAGAGGATGTGGACTAATGTCTCCCATACATACATCTGTAATAACACCCCATTAACCATGAGGATGTGGACTAATGTCTCCCATACATACATCTGTAATAACACCCCATTAACCATGAGGATGTGGACTAATGTCTCCCGTACATGCATCTGTAATAACACCCCATTATCCATGAGGGTGTGGACTAATGTCTCCCATACATACATCTGTAATAAGGCCACATTAACCAAGAGGATGTGGACTAATGTCTCCCATACATGCATCTGTAATAACACCCCATTATCCATGAGGATGTGGACTAATGTCTTCCATACATGCATCTGTAATAACACCCCATTATCCATGAGGATGTGGACTAATGTCTCCCATACATACATCTGTAATAACACCCCATTATCCATGAGGATGTGGACTAATGTCTCCCATACATACATCTGTAATAATGCCACATTAACCAAGAGGATGTGGACTAATGTCTCCCATACATACATCTGTAATAACACCCCATTATCCATGAGGATGTGGACTAATGTCTCCCATACATACATCTGTAATAACACCCCATTATCCATGAGGATGTGGATTAATGTCTCACATACATACATCTGTAATAACGCCACATTAACCATGAGGATGTGGACTAATGTCTCCCATACATACATCTGTAATAATGCCACATTAACCATGAGGATGTAGACTAATGTCTCCCATACATACATCTGTAATAAGGCCACATTAACCATGAGGATGTGGACTAATGTCTCCCATACATACATCTGTAATAACGCCACATTAACCATGAGGATGTGGACTAATGTCTCCCATACATACATCTGTAATAATGCCACATTAACCATGAGGATGTAGACTAATGTCTCCCATACATACATCTGTAATAAGGCCACATTAACCATGAGGATGTGGACTAATGTCTCCCATACATACACTCACCTAAAGGATTATTAGGAACACCATACTAATACGGTGTTTGACCCCCTTTCGCCTTCAGAACTGCCTTAATTCTACGTGGCATTGATTCAACAAGGTGCTGAAAGCATTCTTTAGAAATGTTGGCCCATATTGATAGGATAGCATCTTGCAGTTGATGGACATTTGTGGGATGCACATCCAGGGCACGAAGCTCCCGTTCCACCACATCCCAAAGATGCTCTATTGGGTTGAGATCTGGTGACTGTGGGGGCCATTTTAGTACAGTGAACTCATTGTCATGTTCAAGAAACCAATTTGAAATGATTCAAGCTTTGTGACATGGTGCATTATCCTGCTGGAAGTAGCCATCAGAGGATGGGTACATGGTAGTCATAAAGGGATGGACATGGTCAGAAACAATGCTCAGGTAGGCTGTGGCATTTAAACGATGCCCAATTGGCACTAAGGTGCCTAAAGTGTGCCAAGAAAACATCCCCCACACCATTACACCACCACCACCAGCCTGCACAGTGGTAACAAGGCATGATGGATCCATGTTCTCATTCTGTTTACGCCAAATTCTGTTACCATTTGAATGTCTCAACAGAAATCGAGACTCATCAGACCAGGCAACATTTTTCCAGTCTTCAACTGTCCAATTTTGGTGAGCTTGTGCAAATTGTAGCCTCTTTTTCCTATTTGTAGTGGAGATGAGTGGTACCCGGTGGGGTCTTTTGCTGTTGTAGCCCATCCGCCTCAAGGTTGTGCGTGTTGTGGCTTCACAAATGCTTTGCTGCATACCTCGGTTGTAACAAGTGGTTATTTCAGTCAAAGTTGCTCTTCTATCAGCTTGAATCAGTCGGCCCATTCTCCTCTGACCTCTAGCATCAACAAGGCATTTTCGCCCACAGGACTGCCGCATACTGGATGTTTTTCCCTTTGCACACCATTCTTTGTAAACCCTAGAAATGGTTGTGCGTGAAAATCCCAGTAACTGAGCGGATTGTGAAATACTCAGACCGCCCCATCTGGCACCAACAACCATGCCACGCTCAAAATTGCTTAAATCACCTTTCTTTCCCATTCTGACATTCAGTTTGGAGTTCAGGAGATTGTCTTGACCAGGACCACACCCCTAAATGCATTGAAGCAACTGCCATGTGATTGGTTGATTAGATAATTGCATTAATAAGAAATTGAACAGGTGTTCCTAATAATCCTTTAGGTGAGTGTACATCTGTAATAACGCCCCATTAACCATGAGGATGTGGACTAATGTCTCCCATACATGCATCTGTAATAACACCCCATTAACCATGAGGATGTGGACTAATGTCTCCCATACATGCATCTGTAATAACACCCCATTATCCATGAGGATGTGGACTAATGTCTCCCATACATACATCTGTAATAACACCCCATTAACCATGACGATGTGGACTAATGTCTCCCATACATACATCTATAATAACGCCCCATTAACCATGAGGATGTGGACTAATGTCTCCCATACATACATCTATAATAACGCCCCATTAACCATGAGGATGTGGACTAATGTCTCCCATACATACATCTGTAATAACACCCCATTAACCATGAGGATGTGGACTAATGTCTCCCATACATGCATCTGCAATAACACCCCATTATCCATGAGGATGTGGACTAATGTCTCCCATACATACATCTGTAATAACACCCCATTATCCATGAGGATGTGGACTAATGTCTCCCATACATGCATCTGTAATAACACAACAAACAACAACAAATTTATTTTTGTATAGCGCATTATCACAACATTACATTGTCCCAAAGCGCTTTACAGCATCCCCACCCAAAGCCCCCAGTGAGTAAGCCATAGGCGACAGTGGCAAGGAAAAACTCCCTAGAAGGAAGAAACCTTGGGAGGGACCAGACTCAAAGGGGGAGCCCATCCTCCAGGGGCCGGCAGGGAGAGTCAAATACAGTTTAGTCTGAAACACAAACGGGGAGCAGGGGGGAGATGACAAGCCGGTGCCAACACTTCCTCCAATCGCCAGGCAGCCAGAAGGCACCCCATTATCCATGAGGATGTGGACTAATGTCTCCCATACATGCATCTGTAATAACACCCCATTATCCATGAGGATGTGGACTAATGTCTCCCATACATACATCTGTAATAACGCCCCATTATCCATGAGGATGTGGACTAATGTCTCCCATACATGCATCTGTAAAAACACCCCATTAACCATGAGGATGTGGACTAATGTCTCCCATACATACATCTGTAATAATGCCACATTAATCAAGACGATGTGGACTAATGTCTCCCATACATACATCTGTAATAACACCCCATTATCCATGAGGATGTGGACTAATGTCTCCCATACATACATCTGTAATAATGCCACATTAACCATGACGATGTGGACTAATGTCTCCCATACATACATCTGTAATAATGCCACATTAACCATGAGGATGTAGACTAATGTCTCCCATACATACATCTGTAATAACGCCCCATTATCCATGAGGATGTGGACTAATGTCTCGCATACATGCATCTGTAATAACACCCCATTATCCATGAGGATGTGGACTAATGTCTCCCATACATACATCTGTAATAACACCCCATTATCCATGAGGATGTGGACTAATGTCTCCCATACATACATCTGTAATAACACCCCATTAACCATGACGATGTGGACTAATGTCTCCCATACATACATCTGTAATAATGCCACATTAACCTTTAGGTTGTGGACTAATTCAGCCTAGGTAATCCATCTGAAGCTGAGGCTTGGGCCTGGCCAGTACTTGGATGGAAAGCTGGGTTAATGCTGGAAGAGGTGCTGGTGTTGTGCAATGATGTAGGGCTGCTGCAATTAGTCGATGTAGTCAAAGACATCAACGCAGAATTCAATACTTTACATCAATGCATCTTTTTAAATTATTTTAATATAATATTTTTTTTTGATTTCTGAAATGCTTCAGTTCATTTTGACAAAAGTTTTCCTTCAATATTAATATGTAATTGTGGAAGTATTTCAGCACTAGCGCTATGAAAAGAAATCACACAGGGACTTTTCTGGATGATGGACCACCAGAAAGGGTAAAACCACCTTAAAAGTTATTTATTAATGTTTATTAAATTACCATTAGTAAGGTGAGCTTTTAAATATATTTTGTCCTTGTAGCTGCTAAATACACATATTAATAAACTCATAAAGTTGTCTGCCTGCTACGTTAGAATCTTTACCAAAAAACATGTCGACCTTTAGACTGCAAAAAGTATTGCCACGCACCAACATCTTATTACCATTTATACACAATATCTGCAGTTGCTAAGCTGTCCCTTTCTTCACCACAACTTCAGTGCTTATTGCTTCCATGATTTACCAAAACAGTCGTATGTGGTGTGCTCTGCTAACCGAGTTTAATCAACATAAGGACATGCCAAATTTATGCAGATTACTAACTTATGGGCATCACAGTATGCCTCTCATTAACATTTTAGGCATACTATTAATATGCTAATTTTACTGTGGGCGTAAGGTCCGTACAGTGTGGAAAAGGACAATTTTATTTTGACAACAACAAAGTAACTTAAACAGTCCATTTGATTTTCTGGAAGAAAATTAATCATTCAGATTAATCGACCAATCAGTAAAATGGTTCAGAGATTAACTGACAGAAAATAGTCGTTACTGGCAGCCCTATAATGATGGGGACACAGTGCTTTTTGAAATGGTGATGTCCTTCGGATGAGACATAAAACTGAAGTCCCAAATCTCTGAGGTCATAAAAGATCTCTGGGAATCTTTTGAAAGAGTAGGGGTGGTACCCCAAAGTCCTGGATAAAATTAGTCACTGTGGCCCTATCAAATCTGGCTTCCTAAGCATCCCCTATATCTAACCTCTTAATTCTCTCCTGCCCCTTCACCTTAGCTAATGTGTGGTGAGTGTACTGGTGCAGAATGGCTGCCATCACATCATCCAGATGGGTGCTACACAGTGGTGGTGGTTGAAGTGGTTCCCCATTGTTTTTGTAAAGTGGTTTTGGTCTTGAAAAGCGCTATATAAATGTAACAATCGTTCAATGTTAATTCATAATGTCTCCCGTATACAGGTGCCCCTCTAGACTCTCAAATTTGATGCCAAATTAGCGGTTTCAGTTATTTACGTGTTGGCTATGAACTATTAAATGGAAATATTTATGTTGCTTGCTGAATAAACACAGAAACTGACAAAAGCGATACTGAAAATGATTTGGATCATATAAAAGCATATAATACATAAATATTAGTGATACAAAATATTTGTTAGCACAAGTGCATACTATTATCTTTAATAGTAGTCTTGGCTGGGGTACATCGCACATCATTATCTTATTAGCCAGCCTCACTCACGTGTTAGCCGTCTTTGTGATTGTGGAATCTCACAATTCTTGCAGTAACTTTTAAGCTTTTCAGCACCGTTAATTTTGTGTTTTTAAAACCAAAACGTAGTTCTCCCAGTGCATACAGGAGTAACTCTGTACATACGGGGGCATAATTTAGATGGCTTGTGTATTACATAAAAAGGTCTGCATAGGAAATGACAAAGCAATTTGACATGCAAAGTATACAGTACAGTACTGACTGTTTAGAAATTGGTAATCAATAGACTTTTACGTTATCGTTCAGGCTAGCAGACTGCTATGGGTTGAGGTTAGGGGTGCCCAAACACTATTTGTGAATTTTCACATTCTTGCAGATCTTCCGCCCATAACCCTCGAGAATGTGAAGGGGTTACTGTATATGTTTGTAACGATGCTTTATTAACCATGAGGATGTCTTCCACACATACGTCTTTAATAACACCTCATTAACGGTATGGATGTGGACTAATCTTATTATTGTAAAAACTGTTGAATTATTGTAAATGTTACTAATAAGGACAACTGAAGCTGCCTTTCAGCACCAAAGAACAGGCAGTATGTCTTCTCTCTGCCATCTACTTTAGACTTTGATAGTTTGATGGCTCTACATTACATAACATTACTTTACGGCAAGCTGCTACACTGTGTCCATTTATCCATGTTTTTCACTGGAGCCCTTCCAGTTAAAGGACACTACAGTTGGGTCCCCTGGCAGTTAAGCCACATCGGTAACCACGGCACCACCTGCTGTCCTTAACTGTATCCCATCCGATGGTTAGTGTGACGTTTTTCTTTCTTGTTCATTGCATTCTCATTTGCCGGTCAAACACTGGATGTATCAAATGCTGCAGATTAAGCGGACTGCGCCCACCAGCAGAGGACACCGTTGTGAATCACTCCCAGAGGGCACAGTTACACACGTTTCGCTTAAAACTGGTGCCCTTCCTTGGCCCCTCCAGTCACCCACTTCTTCGTCACTACAGCACAGCACATTCAAGCAGCTTCATGTAAAACCAGCAAAGCATACAGAACAAAAAACAAGTGACGTGGAAGGTGCCGTAACATGGCGAACAAAACACCGGGCGCCTGAGGGACTCGCGGTGAAACGGAACCTTCCGGGTCAAGTTATCCAATTCTGTTTTTGTTCTGGATTATGTACTCTCAGCATGAGCAGCACGTACGCTAATGGTGAGGCCGATCCTTAGAGGCCAGACCAAGGGGTTCCAACGTGCCACATGCCTCAGGAGCCCTGTTCCCCAACGCATCTGCCTTCTGAAGCTCTGTGCACAGCACGTGTGTAAACCACACCCCTTTATCCATGGTTATTTCAACGGACCGTCTTGCCCCAGTATCTGTCATCGAAACACACACGGAGCACTCTGAATGGGCAAAATATAAGGCTCCCCCTTTTTTGATGGGGTGCCAGCCCTTAATTATTGGTTTTTACCTGTCCCGGGGCGGCCCATGATGATATCCTTGCAGGGGGCCGGGTGCAGAGACTCCGCTGGCAGGATGAGGGGCAGCAGGGCAGTGGGAGATGGATGGCAGGGCACTGGTTGCTGCACTGGGCCTCCGAAGGGGCCCGTGTGTCCGCCTCGGTCCCGGCTCCCAGAGCCGGAGTTGGTGAGCGCTGAGCCGGAGGTGGGACCGGCGACGGAGATGCAGGCCAGAGCGGGGCTGGCCTGGGCAGGGTGGCCTGAGGGCATGGGGGGTAGTGAGGGGGCGGAGGACACCAACACCAGGGCGGGTGTGGGGTTGCGCAGAAGGACCGTACCGTTGGTGGCGGCGGCAGCATTGATGGGCACAGGAACCTGGAGGCCAGAGGTTGGCTGGGGGGTCTGGCTGTGCTCTTTGGAGCGGGAGGCCACCCCGCCCCCGCGGCCCAGGGGGCGCTCCGTGAACTTGGCAAGTGGCACATCAGGGTTGCGCACAATGACAGGCGAGTCGCGCAGCGGCTGCTGGGACACGGGCACCACGCGGCGAAGGCCTGCATCCTGTGGCAGGGGCGAGGGGGGTGTCGGGGAAACCAGCATCGGTGGGGGCGAGGCGTTGGCTGAGGAGGGGGGTCGACTGGAGGGTGTGGTCACCCCACGTGGCCGTGAGAAAGAGGTTGCATGGGACTGTGTCTGCGGCGACAGCACACGGAAGGCCGCCGTGGTGAGGCCCAGCCCAGGGTCGCCCTGCTCATGCTCAATTTTGCCGTAATCCTGCGACGGTGGAGGTGGTGGCAAGGGGGCATCGGTCTTGCGCTTGCCAGGGCTCATGGGCACGGTGAATGTGAGGCTGGTTTGGAAAGAAGGAGGGATACTTGGGGGGTGCCGGTCTCGTTCGGAGCCCGGTGTGCCCAGCTTGGGCGTGCCACCACCCCCGGCTGTGCCGCTCTGGTGCCGGTGCCGGCGGGCAGTGATGGGGCTGAAGTTGGCAGGCCGGAAGACAAAATGCGGCGATGGCGAGGGCGACGGGGCAGGGGAGAAGGGAGACTGGTTGGACACAGGCGAGAAGGACGGGGTGCCAGAGCGCGAGCTGCTCAATGACACCAACATGGTGGCCGCCTCGCACTCATCAAAGTCAAAGCGCGAGAAGTCCTGTGGCAGCAGAGATGGCAGCACCAGACGCGGCCTAGAGTCGCCCCGGCTGCTGGCCTCGCTGCTGTCCCGTGACGTCTCATCCCAGTCAAACTCACTGCTGGCCCGGCCGCCACCTAGCCTCAGGTCAGAGGGTGTGACGGTGCCCGAGCTGCTTCCGCCCCCACGCTCCCGCTCAGCCCCGCCCTCCATCTCCTTGGTGCGCATGGACAGGTGGCGTGAGCAGTAGCCCCGGCGCTGCGACTCCTTCATACAGCCCTCCCGTGAGCACAGTCGCCGCCATTGTTTGCCGTTAAACTTCTTGCGGATGCCGTTGGGGGTGCACACTACATCGCCCTTCTTGTACTTCTGCTGGGCCGCGGTTAGAGGCGTGCGAGAGCGCGATGACGATGCCGACGAGGACGTGGAGCCCGAGCCGCCACCCCCCGGCGTGCCTGAGCTCGCCGCCTTGTCCAGCGGGACCACGGGTCCGCGAGCCCCCGACGAGGATGGCAGCGGAGGCAGGTGGGGCGACCCAACGCCTGCTTCTGGGCCCAAAATCGCAGAAGACGGCGGGGGCTGGGGGCCGGCCATGGCGGTGAGGGAAAGGTGTGGGGTGCCCATGGGGGTGCCAATGCCCCGTCCCAGGGCGTGGTGAGAACTGGGGTAGCCGGGAGGCTTAGAGAGAATGTGCCTGGGGTGCTGTGTCACTGTCTTACCCCCCACCTCGCCGGCTACTCTGTCCTCCTGAAGGCGGGCCATGCTGAACTCAGACACCTCGATGTCCTCCTCCAGGCTCTGCGGCTGCTTCTGGATCTGTCTGTCCCGCTCCCTGTCCACCGTCGGCCCAGTGGGTGTGCCACCCGAGGAGGGGGGAGCAGCCAGGCGGCTGAGGTGTCGACCCGGCCCTCCCCCAGATGGGAAGCCACAACCCAGAGGGGGCCCCGCAGCTCGGCCCAGTGCCATGCCACTGCTCAGCTGGCTCACCTCCCGCTCCAGCTCCATCTCCATGTCCACCCAGTGCTCACGCTCCTCTCGCTCGCGGTCCCGACCTGCCTCCGGCTGCGGCAGCTCCCACGGGTTCACCAACAGCCGCAGGTGCTGCCAGGGCACCCAGACGAGCTGTGCAGTGGCCATGCGCCGCTCCTCCTCACCGGCGTCGGCGTCGGCCAGTGTGGCAGCATCTTCACACAGCGTCACACGGCATGGCACTGCCGGGTGGCCATCCACCTGGGACACCACACCCTCCCTGTACAGCTGCCGTGCTGTCTCTTGTCCCTCACCCCCAAATGGCACCACCACACGTGTCCCCACTGCCACCGGGGCGGAGCCCGGCGGGGAGGCATCCAGAATGAGGTCCACGGGGCCGCCCTGGGCCGTCCCGCCGGGAAAGGGGTAGTGCCGCAGGTAGTTCTCGCCATTGAGCTGTACGGCAATGCTGTGTTGCTCACCGCTCACCCTACGCACTACGCCTGCCCGGTACACGCTGGAGCGAGGCCCCACCTCCTGCCCCTGGGCCCCACCCTCCGGCACACCTTTGCCTTCCCCATCACCACGCCGGCATCGGGCCAATATCCTCTGGTTCTTCAGTCCTTTGGCAAGCGCATCCTCCAGCCCCGCGGGCAGGCCCCTGTCCCGGTCTGGGTCTCTGTGCGTGGGGCTACGTGTGGGGCTGGGCCGCACGGCCGGCCCAGAGGGACTGCAGTAGGGTCGTGTGGGGCTCAGAGTGGGGTGCGGGTTGCTATGCGTCTCCAGGACCTCAAGGTCTGCCGAGTGCTCGCTGGCTGTGTCTGTGGAAGATGAGCGCACAGAGTTCGGGGGTCCGTCTCCCTCCCCGTCTCCCTCCATGCCCCGCTCTCTCTCAGCAGGGGGTCTGACGGCGGTGGCCCCAGAGGCACATTCGTCTCCTAGGCCGCTGTTGTGGCTGTGGCCATCCGTGTCCATACTGTCCTCACCGGGCATGGCACTGGGGGCAGCGGGCTGCCCACCGCTGATGCCATAGCCGTTGCCATGGGTAGCACTGGACGCGGCTCCTGTACAGTGCTCATATGTGTACTTCTTCTTGGGCACACGGGCTTTGAAAGTGGCCGTCTTGCGGCTCGAGGGGGGGTTGGGGCTGCTGCCCGAGCTGCTACTGCTGCTGCCCCCGTTGTTGTTGTTGTTGCTGCTGCTGCTGCTGCTTCCACTCCTGTGTGCCCCCCCGACTCTAGAGATCCCCCTGTCACTGTCATCTCCCGGCTTCTCACAATCCTCCAGTCGCCCTGGGTCCCTGGGCCCCTCACCGTCCGAGGAGCCGCCGCATCCAACTGTTTCGTCCTGGGATCTGGGTGGGGTCTGTCTCCTGGACTCTTGTGGGGCTCCATCAAGACTGTCCCTCGCCTTCTCTCGCCTCTCCCCCTCCGACGCTGTCTCAGCGGGCCCCCGCCTCTTGCCCCCCTTGGCCCGGGTGGAGGGGGGGGAACGTCCCCCTGGCTTTTTAGCAGACTTCATCCCTGCCTTTAGTGCTCCTGTAATTTGGCTTTTTATGTTAAAGTGCTCCCCAGCTTCTCTTCTGCCACCTCCTTCCACAATCCCACCTGGCCTTCTCCCTCCTTCTGGGTTCTGAAACACAGAGAAGAGGCTGCGTTATTGGCTAGCCGCCAGCAGAGCCACTAACGAAGACGCCCCGGTTAACGGGCTGCACTTAAGAGGTGAGACTTTCGGTTGGGTGCATGGGTAATATGTCAGAGACTCTCATTGGCACCTCAGTCGACCATACTAAACACAGCGGGGATATAGTGCAGACTCTAGAGAGCAAAGTGTAGCCGAAATCTGAGCCATCACATTTATTTTTACTCACAGCATTAATTAGTTACATTAAATATGTTGCATCAGTAGGTAATACCGTGGTATGCTGCAGTACAGAGGCACTTCATTTTAATATTTATTTATAAGCAGAGCTGATATCATCAATAAGGGCAAATGAACAAACCTATTCAGGCTAACCTCATCACTGGCGGAAGGCAGTGGTGGGATTCAAACCTACAACCTTCAGGCTCAAACCAACCACCGATTCATGCTGCCAAATGGCCACGTGGCAGAAAGTGATCGACCACGCCATCACCAGCCTCCATGTCTATCTCGAATTAACAGGCGAGGCACAAAACCCTTTCACATTAAGTGATGGCCCCCACCCCTTTCGCCAGGCTTGGTACAGCATCACGGCGCCGGTCAGGTCTGCATCCCAGTAGAGGTCACACAAAAATGGGCCCAGAGCGATGGGCAGCCAGTGTGTGGAGGTTCTGGTCCCGCCTGCCGGGTGCGAGCAATCCTGCATGTAGCAACGAGGCAAGGGGATTTTCCAGAGCTTTCGTCGTTCACACTGACTCTCTGTTTCACACTTAAGTTGCAAAAAGGGACAATTTTAGCTTAATCAAGCATGCGGCAGTGTAATAATAAGGTATGAAGCCGGGGAAAAATAAAGAGCAAGAGCACACAGGCATCCAAAAGCACAGATGCCTCAGACACACAGTCACTGACACACACACACACACACACACACACACACACACACACACACACACACACACACACACACACACACACACACACACACAAACAGATGCTGGTTTCCTGGTGGAGGTGGGGAAATTCTTCAACCCCGTCACTTGAAAGTTTAGTTTTTTTCTCCCCCCACTCTCTCTACAGTGACCATGCTTTAACTGTTTGTTTGCCATGACAAATCAGCCCCCACTTCCTGCCATGGCCTGTAACATCACTTCCTCCCGCGTTTTTTTTGTCGCTTTTTTGTCATGTTCATTTCCCCTTCAGCCCTGACTCTTAGTGTAAATCTCAGATTTAACAAAACAAACAAAAAAAAACATCTGACTGGTTGCAATATGAGTGTCTGTTTGGCCCTGGCTCATTTAAAAAGTCAATCCATTACGTGCGGAGACGACTCCATTTTGTCAGTGTTGTCGTTCCCGTCTCTGATACTTCGGAGGACGACGTGATACCGCATCCCCGATGGGGAAGTGCATGACAACACGGGAGAACCCAGCGACACAGCAGTGCCGTGCTGCCAGCCATTTCTGCAGCCATCTGAGTGTACGCTCCGAATGTCGTCTGATCTTGAGGAAGCGAGAGCACGCGAGTTTCAAACGTGTGATTCAGATCCTCGTGAGCTAGGCGGCGAGTACGAGGTGGCAGCCCCGTTGGAGCAAAGACCCTTTAGGGCCCATTAAAAAAACATAGATGAGAATCAATAAAATATTTCAGACGATAAACCCATCACACATGAGGGGCAGAGAGAGGAGCGGCTGCAACGCAGCCCTACTTAATGCCGCCTGCACCCCCTCACGGCTCGAGCTGGATCAGGACGGCATGTTCCCTGGAAACAGGGCACTTGGAGCTGGACTTGGACATCACACTAGCTATTGGCATGCGGGCTGACACCGGTTCTGACCCCAGGCCTCACTCTTCAGGCCTGCTGGGGATCCTCTGTGGACTTACAGGATACCAGGCAGCCTCTGTGAGAAGGGAACCCCAGGCCACCAGGATTGCCCCTTCACCCTGTCCACAAGTCACATCTATATCACTGTCAAAATACCACCCTGTCTCCACAGTAAATTGTATTTTATTGCATATTTATTATATTCACTGATTCTGCTTATTCTTTTACCTCCATAAATTAAAACAACATTAACAGAACAAGCAGACCTGCAAGGAAAATAGCAGCCATCCTCCCCTTCTCGGCACAGGAGCAGGCAAGGGGTCCGAGGCAGTAATTTCCATGCCAGGCAGAAACGACCAAGACAGCATGCAGTAAAACACTTTTACCCTCGTTACCACGATGGCTATGCAGCACACTGACGGCTTAACAGACGGACAGCATTCCCCTACACGGCATACAGCATGCTGAGGCAGCTTGCCCCAACTCCCTCGTAGGGTTTGCAAAAAGGACGAGCACTGGGTATTAGTAACACATGTCACCACATGCCAAAATCATGCTAAGGGGCCTATGACTCCAAGAGTCCTCTGCATTAAGGGATGACGGACCCCACGACCTGGCTTCGACACAAGGGACCCAGGTACAAAGCCGGCTGGCTGTCTATATGACATGCACGGCTGCACAGTGCTTCCTGGCTGCTGACCTCTGCTCCCTCCCCTGTAAACGACACCAGGTGTCCAGTGCCCTGCGATCGTGGTGCATGGGGAGAGCTGTGGGACACTTTGGGGGATGGGGGGTGCATGCCTGTGCTGCATTGTGCAGGAAGTGCACCGCACTGGAATGTGGGTGTTCTGGGCTGTAGTTTCCCATCCCGTAGCGCCTGGGTAGCCTTGGTCTAAGTGGGTCACAGGGGAGCAGGCAAACATGAAACAATGAGATCGTGATCTCACTCACTCTCTCACACGCCTGCCTCACACACCGTCTGAGAGAGATCGCGACCTACGTGCGGTACTTTTTCAGACAGTTTCTCTGGCGTGAGCGCCAGATGCGGAATATATGGTGTGGCTGGTAACAGTTAATTACAACACAACAGCAGAGATGCCGAACAGCGTGGTAACCATAACAGACCCGGGTAACAATCTGTGGCCACGTACAATCTTCCTTCGATCTGGAGAATCCTCACCTATCAAGCAGCGGGATTAAGTGTTAACTGCGCTGCCAAAGCCGAGACGATCTCCCCTGCAGTTATACGGTCCACATGTTGAGTACCGCCAAGCAGGATCAGCGTCTTTTGAGACGAGTCACGTCGCGGCAAGTACCGGTAGAGTGGGGCAAAGTAGCTTAAATGCAGCGACGTTAAGAAATGACTTCTTGCAAAAATGACCAAACTCCCCGCCGCGACAGTGGCACGTAAGGGATGCCAAGCGTACTACGTGCTTGAATGGGTGCCATTTCACCAACGTGAAATAACTTAGATCAATCGTAGCCGTACTAACACGATCACGTTGCGCTGGGGGGGGGGGGACACCAGCCAGCTGACTAAGGCAGCTACCTTGATGCGGCGGGGGAGGGGGTGACATTTATCGGGGGGCACGGTTATCCCCGCACGGAGTGACAGCGCTACAATCAGCCCCCGGAGATCGGCCACGGCGGCCGGATCACGGTGCTCTGTCGGGGCAAACCGGCGTAGTTGTAGCGGGCACCAAGCGACGATAGTGCCCGGCGGACAGGCCCGCTCTGTCGTAAGCTGGAGCGCGGCGCTAAAAAAAAACAACGCGAAAAGTGCTTAAAAGGCGGAATAGACGGAGAGCGCGACGGAAAACTTGCATTTCCATGGTGCCCAGCTAACTGCGGGCGTAGAGCAGGTCGTGGCGGCGGCTGTTATGACAATAGTAGCTGGTAGTAGCTAGCCTGGATCGGCCGCGCGTACTTTTAATAGTACGATAGTAGCCGGCCAGCAAATGGCTTTTTAAAGACAGTTGTGACAAAACATGGACATTAAGTGCCTGCGGCGGCGGAGCCGGGGTTCGTTCCGTGGCCTCGGTGTGTTTACGTGCCGCCTGTCCGGGAATCCCAGCGCCGCCGCCTCCGCCGCCGCTCTACTCGGCAGTCAAAGTCAAGTTTACCGCTGTCAATCGGAGCGGAGCTGCGTCGCGTCCCGTTCGCTAGCCAGTTAGCCAGCTAGCTAAGCCATTATAACATTTGACAAAGTTTAGACTGTACACCCCCACCCCTCCTCCCCTATCCTCCCCTCTCCCGCTTCTCTTCTCCGCTACGTTCTTCGCAGCACTTCATCCCTATTTTTTCCATTTTCTTTCCGTGGCATAGACGGGGGCTGCCAGGGAAAAGACCACGGAAGACAGACAGCTAGCTATCGATAGCAGCTGCAAAGCTATCCAGGCAGCTAAAGAATATAAACTCGCTTAAACTCACCCAACAGAAAGGTTCAGTTGGCGACAGACAGATTTATGGTGCCGTCTGCAGTTGGAATATCTAGTACGACCAGGAGTACAATCGAATTGCCGTCCATGGCTGCTGTCTGTCCGGGCTTTCACTTTATTTTCCTCCGTAAAACATGTCTTTTTTCACGGCAACTCAAAGGAGAGGGAAAAACTATCTGAGTCCCTTTTCCACTACAGTCACAAAATGGTGAATGAACCACTAACAGCTGGGCCGTCCAGCCAATCAGAAATCACTGACACTTACAGTAGCCTATAGTTGTGGGGATTACAAAGTACAGGGCTAGACCGACTGTCAAAGTACTGTTGATTGACAAACATCTTGAACAAATAGCGACTGGGGAAAAGGCAGAGCCGCAGCTTCGGCAGAACGGTTACAGTGTCCAATCAAAGTAAGGGGAACCTTAGGAACAGGGAGTAGGTGGGCCAAGGAAAGGAAGGGAAATGCCGGTAGCCAATTAAAAATTGCTGAATGCCTCCTCTTAGTCGATTACCGGTTGTGTTTGCTACAACTGACACCACAGGGACTGCCCCTAGTGCCACGGTGTACACTGGGAATTGTCGTCCGCACCCCCCAGTGATTCCATAAGCGGCGCTGTAGAACACCTGCTACAAAACTACATATGCATTATAAATTTTCACGACATGGCCTAGAGGGAGTGGGACGAGTGACATGGCAACTGAATTGGGGCGGGGAGCATCGACTGAAGATTTTCTCCAAAGTTTTGTTATTTTGATCGTAAGGTAAGATGTGCAGCAAATATTACAATATTACCCCACGCTTAGATTTATATGTGTCCTATAACACCGTGTCATCAATGTTTCACTTTACTTTGTTGAATTCGTTCGCTTTTTCACTCTTCCTTTTTCGTCGCTCTCTTTTTCTCTCAGCAACAGACCCTCACCTAGCCCCCCCAGCCAATCGAGGCTCTTCTTGACGTCGACACTCATTGTGCCCCGCCTACTCCATACAACTTGAGTTGAGTTCTAAGTTGACGTCACTGCATCATCCTCTGATTGGCTAAAAGCTACAGACTCTTTCACCCAATGAACAACTACAACGATGATGTCATCACGCATGTTGCCACCAGCTGGACTGAAGAGGCGTGGTCTGGAGTAAACTCGTCTAACCCCATGTTTACTTAAACAAGGCTAGTAGTATAAAGTAGTGTATATGGGTGTAAGTCCTAAAATGTGTACTATTATGTCGTTTTGGTAGGTAGGAAACTGCATACATTTCCTGTATATTTCATATATTTGTTTTATAAAAATTGTGTAGCGTTACGATTTAGTTGTATAATAATTATTGCGAGTTACGAGAATGCTCCTCTGATCATTTACAAGTTAACATTAGGGAAGTAAAATGTTTGTTGCACATACGCAACGCAACGCAGTAACCGTTACATAATCATACTTGTGGGCATCGTCGCGTATAGCGAGAAGCGCAGTTACTTATGGCTATTTACGTAAAACTGCGCCCCCTAACTGTCATGTAAAGTACTTCTGTTTGCCCGAACAAGACAGTTGATCGAAGGAATTATCTGGGTCCCCACAGGCTGAAACTGCCGTTAACTCAAAATTACTGCATTTAGGGAACAGAAACTGACACTGCTACAAGACTGCAACAGAGATCAGTACTACTACTGAGCGGTGAAATAGATCCGGGGTGACTACTGGATGGGGTGGGGGGAGAAGGAATATCACTGTGCTAAGATACAGAGACACCTACAGGCTAATCGGCGATTCTACACTTCATAATACATGCAGTCCAGTTCGCCGTGGAATTTTTGTGGTTTTATGGGGTATTTCCAGGATGTTTATGGCCTAACGGTAATAACTTGTAGTGTATATGATAGCACTTAAGCAGCGGTGCTTTTTGTATGCATAAGACGGGAGGGGAATCGGACACTGCTGCATGCGAATGTGTGAAGTGAAAATTAATTTAGGAACCACAAAGCACGTTTAATTTAGCATTTTATCATTTCAATTCTCTGAAAGAAATACACAGATTGAAGCCAGCACGTAACAGCTGTGTACGCAAAATCGGAATTCCCCAGGAAACAGCTTGAGTTTTGGCAATCTTCAAGTTTAAAACACTAAGTCGGGACTTGTTTATTATTGCTACCTCTAGTATTGTAAAAGGACACTTTTCAAAGGTGCAATAACGATTGTGGGAATTATGCAGCGTCACAGCACCACCCAGGTGGAAGGTAACGCTATGAAGGCCATACAGTAAGAAACCGGGGCAGCGATCCAAAAAAAAAAAAAATGTACGTGGTACAGTCCTTCCGATCGACCTTTTAAAAATTCAGGGATGTGTTTCACTCCCCTATGTCGCGCTGCATTTGAAGCCAGCGTAACGATTCTTTTTGAAGGTCATGTGTCCTCGACTACTCCTGCAGAAGGGATGACATCATGACAGAGCCGTAGGGCTCCGATCCTGGAAGCCGGACAAAACCGCTGATCAGACCGGCCTGCCTCAACCCACACGGAACGTGTCACATAAGGGCTGCAAACAGAACAAGCAAGGGAGTAAACATTTGCTTATTTGTTGTGTTTTCTTTGATTTACAAATTAAGCACACTTTTAAACTGTAGATTATCCTTTTTGCACCATGAGAGCTTGAAATATTTAGGCAACTTCAAAACTACAACCAGAGGTGAGATTTATGTTATGACCGTTTCAGTAGTATTATGACTAATCCAGAAAGTGTACTCTCAGTACCGACAGAAAGAGCCTGCGGAGTTTTTGCATCCACAACAGATTCCAGTTTCCCCACCCCTGAAGTCTAAAGTGACCAATTGGCTGGCATGAGAACGGCTGTGATTGTATTTAAGGGCGGGCATGTTTTTTTTTTTTTTTTTGCTGAAATTTGTCCCAACCTCAGAAAGCCTGAACAAAACATTTTCTTAAAGCTGTAGTGCTCCCCGGATGATGACATTGTTGTGCAATGGCCACTCTCGCTTATTTGCTAAACTCTCACCCTCTCTCTCTCCTGAAAGCTTTGACCCTTGACCTACACCTTGCCCGGTTAACGGCCAATCTCAGCATGGGCCACACTCACCCGTCAGTCAGCCATCAAGGGCTGGACCTCCCGCCAGGCAGCATGCTGTCTGATTGGCCTGCTGCTGCCAGAAACCAGACAGCCATCGAAGGACAAATGAAGTGAAACAAATAGAAGAAGAGATGGTTAGACAGCAAGACAATGGGAGTGGCGGACGGTGACAAGGAGAAACAAGAGGGAGATAGCGTCATGGTTCTAAAACGAAGCGCGGCAAATGGAATAAAATACCTGCGGCACCAGTGCAGGCGCGTTAGCAACGTGGCTAACATCTGCCTTATGGTACCGCCTGCACAAGTGTTAACCAGAGACATGTCAGTACGGGGCCGTAAAACTTGCTCGAAAGTTTAATCAGCTCGCGGCCATAATGAGTGATAGTCACAGGCCACTTTTTTTGCTAGCGGTAAGTGTGGTGAAAACCAAACTTCTGCAGTTGTTCTAGAGGAGTATATATTTAGTATTCCAAGACTGTTGTGTCTTGGTTCCAGAAGTTGTGTTTTTTTTTTTTAAAGAAGTGTGGTTTTGGTGTGGTTATCCCGGCCAAGATTTCTAACATTTCTGCCTAGCTCTGGTGGGCCGCAGTTGAGAGGCGCCCTGGTTTTGGGTAGCAGACTCAGGCAGGGTGTGGATTCCCAGTCGTGGCTTGGCATGGGACGACCGAGTCTGCAGCTGGGTTCCAGGGACCGGTCGTGGCATTTCACCCAGTCTGCTCTGGGCAGAATGGTCCAACGGACCACTGAAAACATGCCCGCCGTGTTTTTAAATCTGAACTTTACACCCAGATAAGTATCCTTCTGTTCCAGAGATGCACTCTGGAGATCCAGGAGGCAGCTGACCATCGTCATATCACATTAATTAATTACCATCTTAAATTATATCTGTGGTTATTTGTATGTTCCTGGTGGTGCCTGTTAGCTACATACTGTATAACTGTCATGAAGCTATCAGTCGGATCTTCATTGTGTAAACTCAGTACACTGTAAATCTCTTAATTATACATAATGACTAACGTTTGGATGTCTCTTTGAAACAAATCATTTTTGCAATGTTTCACGTTTCATATCCGGGTTAAAGATTGAGTTAGACTGACTTAGTCGATTGTTCAGTTAAAAGATTAAAACATACTATAATTTGAGGGTAATGATCTAATGGTGAATCCGGTAATAGTTCCACAGACACAGGAAGGATCCAGGAAAGTACTGAGACCTCTGACCCCCATTCCTGGCTAATAACCACACAGCAAGCTATCAGCTGGCTTGGCCATGTGGCATCGTCATGGCAACCCCGCCCTCCCCTGGGTGCCCAGCAGCAGCAACGCCACCTCTCCCAGTACAGCAATGCGCCGACGGCCGTCCCGCCCCGCCCATACCTGTCCGGGCCAGGCCTCTCCACCCGTGCTCCCTCCTCCCATCCGCAGAGAGCACTCCAATCCTTCACGCGTACAGTACACTGGCTGCCCTCTGGCAGTGTGGGGGGGGGGGTGGAGGGGGGGACTCCATCCCAGAGATCTGGTCTCTAAATCATTGAGAACATAACAGCACAAGGAAACGGTGATTTAGACTAATTAAGTGTGACACGAAGCAGTTGAGTCATTGCGGCATTACACCACAGTAATTCAAGCCTAAATATGCGAGCGGTGTCAAAAAACAGCGCAAAGGACCAGCAACATTATCGGTCTGCTGCTCCTTTTTTAATTACTGCAAATCATAGTTATCATACCTGCGCACAAGGTAAAACTCAAGGGAAGTTGTTACGGGAAACAGCTATGTGCCTGGAGATTGATGCGTTTTTCCCAGACACCAGAGCAGCCAGTCAGACCTAGAGGTAACCATACAGGTTGGTACCTCCACAGTCCTGGCCTTCGGTACTGCAGATATTTGCCGGCAGGAGCAATCCTGCGGGAAGCTGCCATTCCAGCCTCTGGAGGTGGTGTCACGTCGCAGCACTGTTATTGCATGTCTGAAAGCCCTGGTTCTGCTGCGGCCTGCAATCTGCGGGGCGAGTTTGGGCTACGTTGGGGAGGATTCTCTCTCACATCCTCCAGTGTGACTGATCACCTGTTGGTCTTTGTGGCAGCCACTCCTTTGTTCCTTGGAAACGGGTTTCCTGCTAATGGGGGGATCCCTCGGGAAACCTACTGGCACTTCACTGGGAGGGAGGGAGGGCCTCAACCTGGAAGGAGAGGAGGTGAAAAGGGGGGGCGGGATTTGAAGTTTGGGTGTGAATGTAGGGTGGATTCTCCTGGGACCCTGCTCAACTAAAACACACATTATGCTTATTAACATTGTTACACTTATAAATTGTTGAAAAGAAATAAAGCTATGTATTCTTCCAATGATAGAGTCAACCTTTACGCAGCTAATGTCAACACACTTGTTAGATTTGGCTACATTTAATTAGTTCATATTAGTTTGTTTCCATTTTAATAGAAATGCATGAAAGTTCAAGATGTTTTCATTTTTATTTGTCCATGCTAAAAAAAACATCAATTACAGGCTAAAATATTTACTTTCAATTGCAACTTTAAAATAATATTGCATAGAGTGGATGGGAATTTTAAAAAAATGGTGCTATTTCATGATTGACAGGACAGAAACCAATAGGGAGGCGCTGGCTGGTTGAGCTGTGGACGGCAGTACTTTTAAGGAACAGGAGGGGGGGCTACTCTCAAAGAATAGCAGTCGAGCAACAGTGGCCCACGTTCTCGCACTTGTTTTGCTCAGCTGTGTTTATATGGATTTTGTTATGACTTTGTGCGTCACGAGGTCTTACGATTCATAGTTACGCCTAATTAATTATGGCTAATTGACGCCTACAGCCTCTTCGCCGGCAGTGTCCTGCCACACCACCCGCCCTCCCTTCCTCCCTCACAGTGTCCATGTTAGCAAGGTGGAGGCCCCATCGCTGTGTGCACATCAGCGTGCGAGCACAGCACACTGGGCCGGCCATGGGGCCACATGACACGGGGCTACAAGAGCGTCGTATGCAGGATAGGCAGTCGAGCATGGCCCGGCTCTTCACAGGCCAGGAGCGGATGTGGCGTCTGTAGGCGTGTACATGCCGCACACGGCTTTGGCAACAGGGGTGGGGGGTGAGGCGGATGACAGGCTGGGTTCCACGAAAGCAAGCGAAGATGCAGAGGGATGTGGTGAGAGTGTAAGGTGAGGTTGCTGCGGTCTTCCTTCTGCTCGTTCTTCCTGAAGCATGACATGGGGTTAAATCAGTGTGGAGCAGCTCATTGCCCCAAGTACATGGAAGCTCAGGGACCCGGGGGGGGTGTCTTTACAGCTTCCGCTATTTGTTGTATTACTCTATGAGATGAGAGCTTCACAGCTAAACACACACTCAAAGTGCATTTCTAAAATTATTTAGCCATGTAACCTTATTCAGATACTGATTGCAAAAAATATATATTTGAAAAGTAATACACCCAAGTCATGAGTTATTCATTTCGACGTCATGAGACAGCCAGGTAACCGGTGCAGGTTCTGCATCGATAATTAATCCTCTCGCCGTCATGACTGGTGTGACAGAGCATCTCCCAGAATGCGGCCATCCCCAGGCTAGACAGACCTGTGCGTTTGGCCACGGCGGCCCAGCAGATTAATACCCATTCGTGGCAGCGGGACTGGGCCGATGAAAGTTTAATCCTCTGCTTACATACATCTTCGGCAGCAGAAATCAGTCTGCTCAGGAGGTTATGTTACATTTCCCCCAATGATCTCAATTCAAGAGGGACACTCAGATGAGAGAGCACACAGGCGTCAGAGGTGGTTTTTAACCAGTTTTAATTAACCCTGATTACAGTTTAATTACAAGTTGAAAGAAAAAAACAAAAAATAATAATCAAAGAAGAAGAGGTTCAATGTTACATCATGGTATTATGTCTCATCCCTCCATTTGAGTGTTATATAACCGAAGAGAGGGAGGGGAGAGAGGGAGAGACTGTTACACAGGAAAATACACTTTACTTTGAAATGATATAATCCCCAAAATGAAAAAATATACAAGAGCAAAACAGAAAAGTAACATTATGAAATAAAAATTACAATACGACGAGATAAAATCATGACCCCCCCTGAAGATAATCAACGCACTCCAACCACGTCCCCATTAACCACAATCACTCTTCAATTACAGTGACTGCCAGCTGAATTACAATTACAATCCTTTAAATGTTATGTTACACTTTTTAAAATGGTTGCACTGTAAAAACTGGGGAGGGTCAGCAGAAAGAAACAAAGGGGGGGAGGGTGAGGTGGGGGTAGGAGTAGGGAGAGGAACCTATCACTGAATGTGATGAACACTATCTACGGGAAAGGGGGGAGGGGGAGGTAAATAATTCAATAATAATATTAATAATAATATTAATAATAACAACAGCAATAATAATGAACAGCAATATTGACATCAGAAGGAAACATACAAAGGGGAAAACAATCTTCTAAATAATATTCGATGTATATTTCCCGTACCGTGTGCCTCTCTGTCATATTCAAAGTCCCATCCAGGTGCCAGACGGGATGATTTGATCATTTTTCTAGCTGCTCCCCCAAAGCGGAGGGGTGTGTAAAATTTGGTAGGGTGCCCTCTGTAGCGTTTTGTGGGAAACGCAGGTGGCAGTGAAAACCGGGGTATGGTATGTCGGTGTGCAGCCGGAGACAGGGCCACGTGCGCATGAGCGGGCAGGAGGAGGCAGGGAGGGAGGCACAGGGAACATCAGGTGTGTCATTTCAGATACAAAGAGACGTAAGGCAGCTGTCAGTTGGAGTACAGACAAGGCAGGAGGGGCAGGGAACCCAGGCCAGTACTCAGGTCCACTTGGGGCAGCCGGGAGACGCCCTCAGGGCTCGCGGGCCCTCGGAATGCCATGACGACGTCTGGACACGTCTGACCGGATTCCCAGAGGCTCCTCGTTAACCAACGTGATTCTGCACTCTGGAGCCGGTCGCGGGGCAGGGAGGGGGCGCCCCTATACTGCAGAGCTCTCAGCCCCCGGGCGGGGTGCCCCTGCACCGCCTCCCGCAGGCAGGGCCAGAGAGACGCCGTAGAGTCCGAATTAGCAGCCTCTCAAAGTGGCTTCGGTCCCAAAATAGAGACAGGATTTCCACATGCTTATGGCTCTGGATCTCCGCATCCCCAGCGTGCTGAAGCGGTCACGGGTGCAGCGGGGGCGCGCTCTTCCTCAGTCTGGCAGCCCCTGTCCACGTCACACAACTGGACTGGCCAGAACCACAGCCTTGGGCCAAAACTGCACGTGGTGAAGGGGGGGCCACAGCCCCCTGCTGCCTGTGTTTCACGGCTTTTTTTAGACTCCATTTTCAAATATTTTTTTTCTTTTAAAAAAAAAAAAAATCCCATTTGTTTCCCTGCAAAATATCTTAAAATGACATAAAAAAAAATTAAGATCCCAACTAACCCAACCAACCCCCATCTAGAAATCACCCCATAAAATGATTTCCCCTTAATTTTTTTCTTGGTTTTTCTTACAAAAATCCTGAATCTGGCTTTATTAAATGTTATCTTAAAATCTCTCTCCATTTATAATATTTTATATATAATATATAAAAGGTATAGTTTATGTGTGTATATTTCCATATTTTGCTAGATTTTTTTACATGCTATAAAAACAAGGCAAAGAGTAGGCAGTGAGTTTGTTCCGGCACTCCCTGCCCCTCCCTGGTGCTCCCGGGCCGGTTAGCGTAAAGGCGGTGCGGTTCGTGTGCGTGTCCGTCTGCCGGGCTTCAGCCAACGCAATCAAATCTGACCAGTGAGGCTCCAGAGAGGGGCGAGTGACCCAGCGGCCCTGATTCGCCGTGAAGGGGTGACCATGTGACCCGCAGTGCTCCTCACCCTAATCTCCACCCCCCCTCTCTGCTATCACTGCCACTCTTTCTTCTCCTCCCCCCTCAAGCACACAACCTCCTCCCCCCCCCCACCACGGTTCATGGTTATCCCGCTCACTTCTCCGCCCTCTCTAGACAATGCCTCAAAGGTCATCATGACCCCTCCCGCCCACCCCCCCCCCCCCAAAAAAAAAAAGTTTGCTAAAAGAGGCAGATTCTCTATTTTACCTCCCACCCCTCCCCTCCCCTCCTTCCCATGAAGTCTCAAAAAAGTTGCTGGGAGTATGCTGGCATTTCTGAAGTTCTGCTGGAAAAGTCACGGTGACAAAAAAAAAAAAAAAAAAATGAAAGTCACATGGACTCCGTGTGTCACCTGAGTTTTGTGCTGCAGTCCACGTTATGATGTTTTAAGTGAGGCTTGTACAGGATCCAGCCCCATGTCCGTAGGCCAGCGTGGGACAGGGAGAGCGGCACTAGCCCTGCCTGTGATCTTCACACGTATGACAGGCAGAAACACATGGGGGAGGGCGGTGGGGGGTGCTTAATGCGCCGCGTTTACGAGGATGACTCTCATTCCGATATGATATCTTTTAAAGTCACCCCCAACCCCCCACACACAGCACTGATCCACCACACGACACCCAAGGGAGAACCTTCTAGATGGGCCCCATGCAGGGCATGCTGGGAACTGCAGGGCTGCGGAGCAGAGCCGCGTGACCAAGCAGGCAGCGGCCGCTCGGCGCCGGACCTCCGCTTTCCCCGCGACTTCCCAAGTCCGAGTCTGAAAAACGAAACCAGAGTTCGGAACGTCTTCCTATGAGTTTATAGCTGGAGAAACAGATGCCAGAGCAGCCCCTTTGCTGTGCCCCCCCCCACCGTGTAACAGGCACTTATGAAATCTTACCATTCACTAATAAAAAATAAAAAATAAAAAACATTCTTCCCTCCACCACACTGAAATCAGGGCCTGCGAGAGGTCCAGAGGGCACAAGAGGGTCCTGAGGATAGCCAGAGCTCCAAACCTCCCTCCAAAAGTCTGCAACCGCCCGGCCCCCCCGTCCCCACCTCAGCATCCAGAGTGACTCTCTCCCTTTTCGTTCAAGATGAAGATCTGTCACAGTGGGGCCCATCTGTGGGTGGACAGGGCTGACATGAGTTTGGTGTGTGTGTGTGTTTGTGTGTGTGTGTGTGGGGGGGGTTGCTGAATTTGGTGCGGCAGGCCCAGGTTTGTAGCGGGGGGTGAGAATGACACTGTCACTCAGCAGTTACCCACTGCTGGAGCCTATCAGCATTAGTGTCAGTCCGTTTCAGTTCGGCATGGATTACGCAGATGCCCACCTGCCTTCAAATCTGTACATGTCACTGTGTGTGTACATTTATGTGAGAGAGAGATGATGTGTGTGTTTATGTGCTCGTGTGTGTGTGTCTGTGCGGGAATCAGCAGTCGTTGTTCTCGAGGGATAGTTGGGCAGTGGCACGGTGCAGCTCCGCGCTGACCCTGCGCTGGGTTGGGGGGAGGGGACACTCAGGTGCCAGGGGGGGGCTCTCTGCCCCCCCATTCTCTTCCACACCCCTGCGGCCATCCTGCTCCTCAGCCCGCACTTTCTTGTCATCAGACTCTTCAGTGCTGGCCTCCATGCGCTGGTCCTCGCTCCAGCGTCGCTTGAATCGCAGCTTGAGGGGGATGCACTTGGGGGGGGCAGCTGGAGAGGGTGTGAGCACTGCGGCCGCTGGCTCTCCAGGCTCCACCGGCTCACTCTTCAGTGCAGGGGGCCGTCGATTCTCAGGACCCAAAAAGGGTGGCAAGCCCGGCGGTGGGGGGGCGGGAGTCTTGAACACATCTTCATCCAGATCCTCCTCAGCAGCTGGTGGTGCAGCTGTACCGTTGGGCTGCTGCTCTCGCCCATGCGGGGGATAAAAGTCTTCCTCCCTGTCTTCCCCTTCTTCATCACTGATATCTGTCACCTGCACGTCTTCCTCAGACTCGATGTCAGAAATTGGCTCCACCTGCATAGAGAGCTTGTGAGCAGGGCAGCCAACCTCTAATTGTATAGGGTATACAGTCTAATAGACAAGCATTTTAAAATAATAAGAGAGTCCTGGAACATTCTGGAAATGTACAGAATCTGACAATCAACAGCCGTAAAGCTGGCAACATTATACAACTGCAGCAAGCCTATTCTGGATCCATACCAAGCCAAAGCAAGTGCTCACCTTGATTTTGGGCAGCCCTGCATTGCTCAGGGAGCCAGACGATGAGGAGCCACTGGCCGAGCTGAGGTCACTGCCGAAAGGTACAGAGGAGCCCAGGCCCGAGGTGGAGGACAAGGAGCCGGAGCTGGCCTGGGTCTGTGTGGGAGCCTGGTTTTCACGCTGCTTGCGCCCCAGGGGTGGTGGTTGCAGCTTGAACTTGAAGGGTGACATGTGGGCGGATTCCTCGCTGAGATGCAGCGGGTGGTGGATCGGGTGGGCGTGGCCATGTGGGTGGGCGTGGCCATGTGGCAGGCCAGAGGGGTGGCTATTAAGGCTGGGCCGCTCGCTACCACGCTCACCCCCGCTGGGGCCCAGGCCCTTATCGGGCCGCTGGGGCTGAGGGATGACGATGTTGGGATAGTGCAGGAAGGCACGTGGGCTCAGGTGATAGTTGTAGACACTCTGGGTGTGTGCCTGCAGGTAGCGTTTCATGTCCTCAGGGTTGAAGGAAAAGTGGGAGCCCAGCATAGGGGAGAGGGTCGGGGAGGGTGTGTAGGGCAGGTGTGAGGAGGGGGTCATGGAGAGGGCTGGGGAGAGGGGCGGAGCCAGCAGCCCAGCACCACCAGGGCCGGGGAGTGGAGAAACGGGGAAGGGGGACAGGGGATCTGGGACAACTCGGTGGGCCGGAGGGGCCCGAGGAGGGTGATTTGGGTTGCCAGGACCACTGTACATCCGGAATAGAGGCTCATGGGAGAGACGAGGGTGCAGGATGCCACGGAAGCCCCCAGCGCCAGGCCCGCCGCCACCACTGCCACTTCCCCCGCTGGGCCTCTCCTCGCCACCACCGCCTCCACCACCTTCCTCGATCTCGGAGTTGACAGAGGTACCGTCGCTGCAGTCGCTGACTGAGCCACGGGCCATGCGGCGAGACACTGTGCCGAACACACCCGGACTGCGCAGATCCTCGTTGGGTGACAGCACATCCGACGGGGTGGAGGGAGGGAAGCGGAAGTGCGTGCCCGCCCCCGTGGGCACCGGCGGGGCGCTCTGGGGGACTCCACTACCTGAAGGCGGCAAGCGAAGGGGTAAATGATAAACGGTAGTGGCGACAGAGCAGATTATTACAGACGACAGGAGGACACAAAGTGGACTCGAACCTGCAGACCCCATGTCAATGAAGGGGTAGTTGACAAGCACCAGCTTGTTGAAGTTGAACTTGTAGGTGAATCTCTTCCCTTTGGTCTTGTGCAGGATCCTCTTGTTGTAGTAATATCTGTAGAGCAGACAGACACCAAGTTATGGCTCATAAACACTAGCTTCCGAGATACTGCCACCACACACTTGGGGGCGCTGTGCTGCCCAAACCCCACCGGGAGCAGCATCGGACCAGATCCAGACATCGGCAGAGTACACAGTCATCAGACTGTCACCTCGTCACCCCGTCAAGCAGAGCAGAAGGACCTCTTGCCGTTTTCACGGACTGTCCGTCACCCGTGCCTCCACCGCTCCGCCAGTCACGTTTACGTAACACCCGCTCTCACTCGGCCTGCATCTACACTTGCCAGAAAAAGTTTTTGAATCCTGTGGAATAAACTGGATAGATCTGCTTGAATGGGTCTTAAAATCTGATTTCCAGTCATAATACTGTTGAATTTAACAAAAGATACCCAGGGTATTTTATGCTGACTTATCTTTATCAACCCATAACCTTGACCAAGCTAAGTGCTTAGAAGATGGATGGATGATTTTCATCAACACATACCCCTGACCAGGATAAGTAAAAAGAATGAAGTTTGAAATAATATATTTATCGAACATCAATCACACGTTTTTCCATCAATCACAGATGGAAAAACGTCTATGATAATGACCTCTTGAAGGGAGCCATACACTCAGGTGTTCCAGTTAATCCAGAAGTGGGTTTGACCTGTCCCAGCGCACAAGTTCTGTGCTCGTCATAAGAAAACTCTAGTGCAATAAGGTCCAATCAAAAGAGATTTTGCCCTAGCAGTGTGTGTCTGACAGATGACTGTGAGGACAAGTCATAGAATCCTCAAAGCACCGACAAAGAGCCCTTGGCTAACAACTATGGACCTGCAAACATCTCTTGCACTTCATAACATAATAATCCAAAAACAAGAATAAATCAACATGGTGGCTCAAAGGGATGAAATGCTATATTCAGAGCAGTGCTCATCTCAGTCACCCGAAAATGCTGTCTCATGATCTGAAGCAGGCTGTTCAGGCAAGACATCCCAAAAATATACATGAACTGAAACAGCTTTGTATAAAGGAATGGATCAAATTACCTCCTAACCTCTGCAGGTCAGATCAGCAGTGATGGAGAGCATTTGTTGGAGGTTATTGCCAATAATGGAGGTGCCAGGAGTTACTAAATGCAACAATTCTTGCACTTTTTCTTTACCCTGAATGTTTAACCCATTTATTCGATAATATCTGGTAATGTGAAATGCTGTGTGTTTGCTACATAAGTTCTTTATGACTTGAAGATCAGAACACATCTTAGAAACCATTTATGCAGAAACCCCCTAAAGGTTGACACGTGATCCTCACATCTGTATATCAACCTTTGTCCAGCCCTGTTTATATAACACCCTTCCCGATCCTCGATCTTCTTATGCAACCCGCTCATCTTCTTGAACACACGTCACGTGACCCTTGTGTCACAGAAGCCCCTCCCAAACCCCAGTGAAATGCCCCTCCCATCATCCAATATTAAAATAACATTTAGTATGGCTGGGGCCTGGCTGCAGCGCCCCCTCGCTGTCACCACAACACAGCCTATTATTTTGGGTGGGAGAGCTGGGGGGGGGGGGGGGGGGTCCTCCCTGCCTTGCTGTATTATGGTTATTAGCGCTGTTGTGTCGCCCGGTCAGCCGCCCCCCAACCGCCGTGTAGCTCAGGGGCTGTTTACACAGACGGAGCAGTGTGTTATTTCGGTATGGGGGGGGGGTGGCAAACCACTGAGACTCCTGACGAGTCAGAGGAACAAGGACTCTGGGTTGTGGGGGCAGAGAGGCAGGCGAGGCCCCTTTAAAAAAGGTGGGGTGGGGGGTCTGGAGAGCAGGCCTGGCGCTGAGGCGCACGTGCGCAACAGTCGACGCACGACACTTTGAAGAGCATTTGAACTCACTTCAAAGGGGGGGGTTTGATGTTATGGGAGCGCCTGCAATCCCTCACGGTGCTGCACACGTTACCCAGGGTAGGGGTGGGGGCCACACACACTCTGCCCCCCCCCCCCACCTTCCCACAACACTGGGAATTTCATCCACTTAGCCTACCCCCCCATTAAGTGCATAAAACTTTTCAAGATGTAGGAGCTTGAGAGAGCTTCTAATAAACAGGCGGATGGGGCACGTAGCGCAGAGTGGGATTAGGGAGCAAATATACGCTACACGCTAAAGGACATGAGCATCTAACCGGGTGGGGGGCTTCTAGAAAAGGCCCCCATTATTCCTAATCAAGTCATTGTTGTGATTCTTGTTTAAGAAGGCTGAAGCCCCCCACCACAAGTTATGGCTAGAGCCACAGTAACGGGAACACTGTGTATGGATGATAAAGGTAGAGAAGAGGATGTGTGTGTGTGTGTGTGTGACCCCCCGTCATGCTCCTCTCTGTGTGAGCAGTGCTCTGGGTGTGTGTGTGTGTGTGTGTATATGTGCGTATGTACCAGCAGCCGTGCCTAAGCACATGCTCACGCCACCACCACCAGGACCCATAAAGGGCCTTTCTCAGGGGGACAAAGCAGCACACAGAGCCCCGCATGCCCCCCCGCACCCCAGACGCACGCACGCTGGGCTGCCCGGCACAAAGGGGGCTGTTGTGGTGGCTGGCGGCTGCTGCCGCTGACCTACTGACCACTGCACGCTCACACGCTGTCGTCAGTCACGTGATCCCAGCCCCGGATCTATGTCGAGCGGTTAACTATTGGGACACGGGAGACGTCTCGGGGAGGATCCCCCTGCCTCCAGGAGCCCCACACGGCCTAAAAGCAGAGTAAGCAGCTAGTGCCCAGGGGCCCCGACAAAATGTCCGCTTGAGGCCCCACAGTCCAATGTTTCATTTGTTTTTATATATTCAGGGGCCAATTTTAAGTACCGGGCCCCGTGAATCTGCCAGAGCAGCAAAGCACCTCCAACGACCCTCCAGCTGACAAGGGACCACTGGGGGAATTTCCAGAAGAATGTAAGTGTGAAGGAGACGAGGAGGAGGGGGAGGAGAAACCGCTGTCAGATTAAAGCGCAGAGAAATATGTACGTCTTTGAAGCGCGTGCAGGCGGGCGAGCGAGTGGCGGCAGCTGGCCTTGCGCTCCGCTCCCTGTGCGTCTCGCTCCCCCTATGGTGCTGGTGCCAGGCCAGCACGCATGTGCGTGTGCACAGGGAGCGCTTTCCTCTGCGCTGGATATGATGATAACGCATGGACTAGGAGCCCATCTGGCCGGGCCGTGACGTCTGACAGCACATGTGACCGTGTGTGTGACCTCCTGACCTCTGACAGCGTGACCGCCAGTCACTGCGCGTGTGACGGTGTGTGTGTGTGTGTGTGTGTGTGTGTGTGTGTGTGTGTGTGTGCACGTATGACCGCCACTGACTGCACGTGTAGCTGCGCTGCCAGGGCAGATACACGCACGCCTGTGTGCTACACGCTTGCTTGCGTCAGCCCCCCCCAGCAGTCTCTTCTATATATAAAGCCTGTCACAAGCTGGAAATGTGCTAAAACACCAGGGCAGGAACAGGAACGTGAGCCAAGGTGGGGGGGGGACTACTTGCTTGGCACGAGCCACCTGGCTGGGGCATCGCAGGTCGTATAGACACCCCCCACCCCCCTGCAATGCGCCAGCGTCAACGCACCAAGCCAGGCAAATGGCTCCCCTCATTTACATTCTAAAGGTTAAGCGACATCAAAGCCCCCGTGTGCCCAACATGCGGTTACTGTCGAGGCGTGTGTGAGACCCCAGCCTGGACGGGCCGCTCGTACCGCAGCGCACGGCTCAGCTTGTCGTAGTTCATCTGCGGCTTGCATTTGCGCGCTCCCCACAGTCGGGCCACCTCGTCGGGGTCCTTGATGACGAACTCGCCGTAGTCGCCCTGCCAGGCGATCACCCCCTGGTACTCCTCCTTGCGCAGCAGCTCCAGGATGAAGTGCCACAGCTGGATCTGCCGTGAGCCCGGACTGGACTCCGGTTTGTAGGCCCAGTCCGGGAAGGCAAACCCTGTTTGTGGGGGGGAGAGAAAAGAATCAGTGTAAGGAGATGGGAGAGGTAGGAGGAAGGGGTCATCAGCACCCCTCAAGATCACGGAAGGTAATCGGCCCTGCAGCACTCAGGGTGATGGGACGGGCCACGCTCCGCCGAGCGCAGCAAGCAGGACCGGCACAGCGCACTGGGACGGACCTGTCACCTTTCACTCGTAGTAACAGATGCTATGGCGACACCTCACATAAATATGACTACTCTGATTCAGCAGGGGGTTTCAGAAGAAAAAAAACCCACAGCCTTCCGCCGTTAAAGGAGCCCAACCGCAAAGCCCTGCAGCTACGGACTGGTCACACACCCACAGGTGTCTGAAAAGGGGCCAGCAGCCCATGGAGGTCCCCAGTCACCCTTTTCCTCTGGGGGGAAAAAAGTTTTAAATTCCCCCCCCCATCATAACAGCACCCATGCCACTCCTTCCTGTCAAAAAGGTCTGCAGCTCCCCCCTCGCACCAGCGACAAACACCTGCATCACCAGCACCTGTGTGCCCCGGGGCTTGCTTGGGGCGGATGCGTGCAGCTCAGCTCACAGTGAGCACACAGGCGACCGCTCACTACCTGGAAACCATAGCGCGTGGGGAATTGTTGCAAGCCACATCCGCGCTCTCACAGCGCCATTTGCTACGCCAGCGAGGGAGGAAGTGGCCAGCGGCTCGAGCCCCGATCGGGGCAGCAGGTCAGCCAAGCCGAGGGGCGAGGGGCATACCACGGGCCAGGAGACAGTCACACGACACGGCACCGTGCGACCGCACGTCAGCGAGGGACTGGGAGGGAATCGGGGCAACAGTGGGCGGGAGACAGGGCCAGTGACCCCCGGTGACATGGCGTCTGTAACGTGGCGGCAGCCCCATGGCAAAGTCCAGCTTCTCTCCCGCGTCGGGTCATGAGGTCAAAGGGCGCCTCTAAACATCAGAAGGTGGCGCTGAAATCGATATGCTGGCGTGGCCGAGTAAACACACCCTTTTACCGCCCCCCATGCCCCACTGGCACACACACGCACTGACTTATGACTAATTAAATGTAAAACTAGCTGTGCAGCGTCACCAATCTTTCCGAAAACAGCAGAAAAGTCATATGTGGCTAAAATGACAGCCTGAAATGAGAGGGCCGTCTCCCAAGCCGCACCGTGCAGCCTCCAGGCCGGAGCTCCTGTGCCGGGCCAACATCACCCCAGTAGCGGGGGCACAGAGGGCGTGAGGCAGACCACAGCCCACACGACCCGCAGTCTGCGGAGAAACAAATTTCGACTGAAATCACAGGCCAGTGGACACTGGTTGATTCCTTCAGGTCACAAATCCAACAGAAATGTACTAATTGACCACACAGGGAGCCCTGAGAGGGACCCACATCATGGCCAAGTGGCCCCCGCTCTCTGTGCTGGGTAAGCATGCAGGAGTCCGGTGGATGGCAGGGGGGACACACAGGTTAGATATTAATGGAACAGCCAGACACAGCAAAGCAGTGCCAAGCTAACAGGCGAGCTGAACGCAGCCAGCAGCCTCTGAACCATGCTCTGCCGCAAACAGCCATTACTCCACCTTCCATTATTGTAAGGCCTCGCTGGGGAGAAGACGAGGCCTTTGAACAAAAAGTCCCACGAGGGAATTCATCATCGTTACGGATAGTGGCAATGACGACGACGACGACGATTCCTTTTGTCCCCTGGCTCAAAGAAGCAACATTTGCTTAACAGAGTTAAATAAGCACAGCCCGCTTCAGGAGATGGCACACAGCAGGGCCCCTGTGTCTGTGTGTATCTGCGTGTGTGTGTGTGTGCGCGTGCATCCCACATCATGCATGCAGGGCTCACGAATCACATGGCCGCCCAGCCCATCAGCAACGCCGCTGTTGGCGTAGCATGTGAGAGTATGTGCAAAACACAAGCCCACGCATTTCAATGCTGGCACATAACCCCCCCCCCCCACTTAACCTCCATGACCTGAATCCCTGGCCCTCCCTCTGTCGCCCAGACCCACCCCCAGTGTCGACACCAGATACCCATTAAAGTGCAGAGACAGTGAGACACACGGACACTGAGACACGGCATCAATAATGCAGCGCGCTGACTAGGGCGTAATCTCTGCTCTGGGACAGAGTGGGGGGTGGGGGGGGGGCTAAGAGAGGCAGGATGAGCCCTGGGACACAGAGAGAAAAGAGTGGGAAACTGGAGTGGGAAGGGAGGGAGGAGGCAGACAATGGGACCGTGGGGGCGGAGGGGCAGAAAGGGGGATGAGATCATAGCTCGTCTGGTAGTCTGCTGTCATCCAGGTCGGATCGCCTCTCCTTCCTTCTCTCCCACCCCTCTCTCCCTTCTTCTCCGGTCAGGCCCCAGCCGCCATTTAAACACCCCCACCCCACCCCCCAAGAATCAAAAGAACGATAAATATCCAGACTTCACCCCACAGATGGTCTCAGCATAGTGGGTATGTGGGCATGAACACAGGGGGCCTGGGGGTGTTCAAATCAAAAGTCCAGCTCTGAACTGCCCTCTGCTGGAGCGACGCAGCCGCACTCTTGAGGACGCCGGCTAGGCAGAGGCCTTCCCAGCACTGGCTGGCTGCGCACGGCCTAGACATCGATAATGGCGCATAGATCGCCGCATGCTCACGACGGAGTCATCCCCCTCTCACGACGGAGTCATCCCACAACGGCTGTGCCCACCCACCCCCATCTAATCAGACTATACACTACAATGGTGGCGGCAGCAGCTCTTCCTGAATACCTGCAAGGCCTGCGTGCAGGTAGCCGACGTGGAAGCGAGGGCAAGCCCACGCAGCGGGGAGCCGAGGACCAGAGGGGAGCCGAGGACCAGAGGGGAGCCGAGGACCAGAGGGGAGCCGAGGACCAGAGGGGAGCCGGCTAAACGTGAGCCTGGAGCCGGAGGCCCATTGAGAGCCGCCTGGAGCCACAGGTCAGACAGACCCTCGACACAGAACTGAAAATAAACCGCGTGAGCTCGACAACTGACGGACATGGAACAGGCCTGGGGGGTGGGCAGGGGTCGGGACTGGCCCAGGTCAACCCGAATACACTTTGCCTGCTGGGATCAGATCTAAGAGAGCCAAAGCGAGAACAAGAGCAATGCTGCTAGGAGGGGCATCTCGGACCGTCCCAGGAGGGACTGGGAGCACCAGACCCCAGGGGGGGACACTCCCAGCACAGGGCCAACGTGCTGAAGGGGGGCAAGGCGCAGAGTGACGTCACGCCAGGCTATAATTATACCTATAATAGGAGGAAGAGAGGATTGTTTAGTCCCCAAGATGTAATGTCGCACTAGTGAACAATCAGGGTGGGGGGGGGGGTGTCCATCAGCAAAACAAAGCTGGTGTGAGAGTGAGAGAGAGCGAGAGCTCACCAGTGGCCTTCAAAGGCCAAAAATAGAGGCACGCACACTGGGGTTATTGTTCACCATCAAGAGGGGTGAGAGGAGCAGAGAGAAGTGGAGAGGTACTGTGAGAATTTGGGGGGAGGGAGGGAGGGGGGGAGGGCGGATACGCGAGCGAGAAAATAAGCCACAGTAGAGGCAGCCGGAGGTGGAAGAGGCATCGATAGTGGCTGAGCAGCCCCCCCCCCACCGCTTACATACTGTACCTGTAACCCTTTTCCAGGAACCTGTCTGTCAGGGAGGAGCGAAAACATGCTGGTGCAGAAGTGTACAGTCAATCTCTCTCTCTCTCTCTCTCACACACACACACACACACACACAGAACTGTACTATATCTTTGTGGGGACCATTCATTCATTCCTTTAGGCAAAACCATAATCCCAACAATGATGACCTTAACCCCTACTCAGCCCTAATCTTAACCATAAGTAACCAAACGAATTTTAGTTTTTTATTGCAGTGACAAGATTTTCATAAAATTGAGTTTCCCCTGGTGGGGACCAAAAAAATGGTCCCCACAATGTGATGTATACATAACCCCCACACACACACGCTTCTCTATAGTGGTGAAAATGAGGACACACTGTGGTGTCACACTGTATCACGCACTGTATCTGCCACATAATGGGGGGGAGGGTATTATGCAGGATGTGACACCTCTGATCCACATCTTAGCTGGAACGTTGATGTGTTCTGTGGCTGTGATTGAGCCCCCCCCCCCCCCACTTTTACAGTCCTCCTCCGTTAACATGGTGCAGGACACCTCCAGGCCAGACACAGCACACACACATGGGCCGCACACAGCTTCCAGTATGCTGCTCTGACCTGCCAGTTCCCAGCGTTGGGGTATATTTACCTCAGCTGGAATCATTAGTTGCTGGCACCCCCACCCCGCCAACTCCAGTATCAACGTGACTCGGCTGAATCTGACCCACAACTCAGGATCAATGCCACCCCAGACAAAAGCCAGGCTCAAAACGTGATTGGAGGATGTGGTAGCAGCTGAGAAACAAAAACAAAAAGAACAAAACAAAACAAAAAAAGGCAAAAAAGGGGGGGTGCTGTTTCCTGGAATGTGGCACCAGAGTGGGACAGGAAGTCCCCACCGCAACAGCGGCTCTGCTTCCTCTGAGCGTCGCGCGTAAGCGAAGACATGCGGGAAACATGCCCCCCACAGGTGGGGCAGAGGGGTCAGAGGAGGAGGGGCCAGGGCTGAGAGAGAGACTGACACTGGTGAAAGAGAGAGAGAACGAAACATACTGTCAGACACACGCACGCACCGACAGACTCACAGAAACATACACCGACATACAGACACACACACACAGACGTGAGCTTGCGGGTGAATCAGAGCACAAACAGACAGCTTTAAAGGGAGTTTGGTAAACAAAAACATAATCACGCTCATGTTCCTGCCAGGCACACTCTCGGATTAGCACGGGACAAGGAAACGGGCAAAACTGATTATTTAATGACTGGTACTAGTTAAGATGTTATCGTATCTCATCTAAAACGCAGCTGACGTGGATTTGGTGCTGCTGGTGAACACGCTGCTTTTTCAAGAAAAGACCGACGTTTTGTGATTTTGTAGTATTCCGTTAAATTATGCGGCCAGATGGAGTCACCAGAGTCTCGGGCATCTTTACGAAGCGGCAAATTTTAGGGGGAAGGAAGGAGGAGTCCTTTGCCAGCCCCCAGGAGGGAGATTGGGGATCCAATGTGAAAGCGTGGGAGTGGGACTGGGCAGGGCGCACGTGAGGATCTGGGCACGGAAGGCCGGCGCCGTGAGCACGCCGCGGGGACAGTTACACAAGCGTGTGAAAGTGGCCAGAGTGACGCCTGTGACAGCGGCGGCCACATATGGAAGCGGCGAGGTGACATAAACACACGCCACCCCGAAAAAAAGCAGGAAAAAACAGAACGCACAATAACATCAGCCGCGCAGGTTGTGTGTGCGTCAGCGCTGACTCAGTGCGTGTGCGTGGCTCTCATTCAGCCTTCACAACGCAAACACTTTCCTCCCGATCCCTCGCTTTCTCTCCTCCTCTCCCTCTCTCCCTCTCTCGGACACTGTCGCCTAGCAACCAGACACTTCAGGACTAAAAATACACCCGAGAAACGGAGGGAACAGAAAAATAAAACAAATGACAATGAGTCTTTTCAAGCTCAGGGGAGAGAGGAGCAAAAGGCCTCAAATAGAGCAGGTAACAGTGGGGCGGGGGGGTGTCATGCGAGCGAGGCAGCAACAGGTAGTCGTGAGCCCCTCCTCCGGCCTCCCACTGGCAGCCCGCTCCCCACGCTGAGAGGAGGCACAGGTGCGCCTCGCTGGAGACACGAGACTCCAAACACGGGAGCGTCACCGCAGCCACCCCCCCCCCCCGCCCGCCTCCATACCTGTCGAGCAAACTTCCCCACACCTCCACGGCTACGCAGGCGCCGACAGGAAGCCACTGCATCTCTCTTCCTGTGGCGTAAACGGCTGGGGAGGCTAAATATTTGGCCGGTTACCATGGAAAATGTGCACTTCCAACAACAGGGCGGAGGCGGGGGAGTGGCCTGCAGCATGGGGGCGGGCAGCCCCACACCACACCCCCCTCACACACCCAACATTCACACGGCGGTCCCGTCAGAGCAGCGAGCAAATCAGTACCGCGATTAGTGCCATGCAGGCATCAGGCGCTTTTAGAGAAGCGGCAGATGCTGGTGCTGATGGCGGCGTCCCCAAGCTACAGCAGCCGGCTGCCCGCGTGCCTCACGCCGGCCAAAAATACGACCGCTCCCCGTCAGACTTGTTCCATGCTCCTCTCGGCTTCCCCCTGGACCTCGTCGGTCCCCTATTCCCTCCCTCGCTTCCTCCTATTCTTCCATCAGTCTATATTTAGCTAGAGGAAAAAGGTCCGTCCACATCTGCTTACAATTCTTACGGGAGGCGGGGGGGGGGGGGGGGGGGGGGTTTTGGGGGGGTCGGGGGGAGGTGGGCATGTCGGGTTTTTGCTTGCGGGCCCCACACCCCAGTCCTGCCCCCCACACCCTCCATCCTGCCCTGCACAATGAATTTACTTTTGTAAACAGCCTGTTATGCACGATCCTTTATAGTCAGCATCCATAGGACCAAGGTGTGACCCCCTAACTCATTAAATGTGTCCATTAATGTTGATTAAACCACAGCCATCTTCCTCACCTTGCTGACCTCGCTTTGGAGGTGATGCATGGCCACTTGAGGCTGTACGCACGAAATTCCCGCAGGTGGGGGGTCACCAATGTGGGTGACTGGTGCTACGCGGTAAAGAGGCCAGCCAACCAGCACCCTGCGCATCAAACATGCTGATCGAGTTAAAACCCCCCCCCCCCCGCCCCCCCGTCTGTCTGCCCAAAGAGATTAGAGTCCCCAGCTGGAGCAAATAAAGCAGCCGCTTACGCAAGCCGGGTGATGTAACCACGCTTTGGGGAGACCCACCCACGCCGGCACCACTGCAGACACCCCCAAAGCTCACCCACCGCGTCGCCCAGGATGAGGGACAGCATGGTTGGGGGGCGGGGGTGGCATGCGAGAGGTGCACAGCAGACACCACGTCCTGTCTGTCTCTAGGACGGCCTGCTTATGCATAGGCCAAAAATCACGCTCTGTATAGGACAGGGGCATTTAGAAGCTGGGATAAGGGCACCCAAAGGTGGGAACAGCCCTGGGAGAGCAGGAAAACAGCCCAGAAACCCCTTCTAGTAGGACCAACTCAGCAGTGGCTAGCCACCCCCCCCCCCCATCTCCCCAAGCCGGCACACTCCCGCGCCAGAGGGTCAGCGCTGACTTCCTTTCTACACCAGCGTACCACCCGCAGCAGGAGAACAGCACGGCGGCCCTTCCTGTGACGCAGGCCGACTCACCAGCCGGCACCAGGTCAAAGCTCTGGGCTCGGGGCCGGTACCAGGGACCCAAATGATAAAGGGACACTGGGGGAAGCGGGGGGCTTGGCGGGGGGGTGCCTACGGAGACCAACGGGGCACGGAGCGCCCCCGGCATGCAAGCCGGCGTTAACAGAGCCTGTGCTCCCAGGCCAATTGGACCCCTGTCTCTGCCACTGAGTCACCGACCGCACAGCCGCCACTGCCGCCCTGCGCCGCGCCTCCCACGCCGCCCGCCCCGCCCCCCCTCTGCTGCTCATTACATCTGCGGCGGCAGCGCGGAGGCAGCCTGTGGGCAGCAAGCTGTGTGCCTGAGAAAACAAGGGAACAGGAGCTGAATCAGGCAGCAGACAGGCATGGGGTGGGGGGGCATTGCCCACAAACGCGGAGGGTGTAGGCTGCTTTATGGGGGCATGAAGACCCAGTGCTGAAACACCCTCCAGACAGTTTGGAAGTGCGGGGCAGCAGCGGCGGGGCAGCAGCGGCGGGGCAGCAGCAGCGGGCCCCTCCCTCGGGGACCCGGCCGGCCCAGCCGGGATTAACACTCGCCAGCCACTGGCATAATGAACGGCGCACTGCTAATGCGGCGGCTGGGAATTGACACATATAGAAAGGGGTAGACATGGGAAATGGATGTTTATTTCACGGCCTCCATCAGTGGCTGAGTTTACCTGCACACCCCCCCCCCCCACCCCACTGAGGACAGTCAGACCACGCTGCACAGGACAGACAGACAGACAGGCAGACAGAAAAATGGGGGGCAGGCTTCAGCCCTGAGAGGGGGACGGGGCCGGTTACTGGAAAACTGCTGTTCAAATGTATCCCACATGTTGGGGCTGCGGTAAGTTTGCCCGCCTGTGTGTGTGTGGTGTGTGTTAGTCTAGGAGTGCGTGGGAGTTTGAGGGAGAAAGGGTGTGTGTGTCAGCCTGTGTGTCTGGGTTTGAGAGACCGACTCTGAGCGTGTGTGTATATTAGTATGTGAAGGCAAGCGTGTGTCTGTGTATACATATGAATCAAGCTGTGACCACCAGCGTGTGGAGGGTGTGCCGGTGTATTAATGTCTGAGTGTGTCTGTGTATACGAGTCTGAGTCAGAGTGTGTGCGCGTGTGTGGGAGAGGGGGACACAATGGCCGCAGTGTGTGAGCCGGGTGGGCAGGTGTGAGGAGAGCGGCAGAGGTGAGGCTCCCTTGCTGTGCCGAGCCAGGCTGGGGGTGTGCGGCCCTCTGCCATCGACGTCCTCTCTGGCTACGAGTTGCGATGCTAAAACCAATGAACCTTGTTGTGTTGGGTCCCCGCTCCAGAGTGAGCCAGGTCCGGGCAAGGTGGTGGTGGTGGGGGGGGGGGGGGGGGGGGGCTACTTGTTTGTTGCATAATCACCTAAAACTATGTCAAAAGTTAAAACCGGTCCATTTCGAATAATAATTATACGGAAAATGCTTTGGGTAGGCAATACAACACCTTCTTGGCAGAGTGCTGGGGGGGGGGGGCACTTGAAGACAGCAAACAGATTTATGAGTTCAGTGACTAAAACCAAAACAAAATGAAAAAAACAGAACACACACACACATAGACCAAAAGCCTGAAACGACAGGAGTACCAGTTCTCCCCAGGAGAGACAACACACAGACGGTAAACATGGCATTAAAGTTTAACGCGGGGCTCTTTGGTAAACATACCTCTTCGACCATCCATGCATTATGCAGACTGCTGGGAAAGGTGTGCGGATTGCAAATCGAGTTACCCGCCGATGTAACGAGGCAATGTGCCGCCTTCCAGGAGATTCCCCTAATCGGGGATAATGGAGCCTCCCAACTGCCCCCCTGGCACTCCTGGGGTAGGGGAGCACACAGCAAACGCGTGACCCTGAGGCCAGGAGGGGCCAGTGAACTCCACAGCCCCAGAAGCAGCACAGCCTTGACACAGAGCACCTGAACTTGCTGGATAATAGGGAGCTAAAGTAGTGTTTAAGTCTCAGAGTGGGGGGTGGGGGAGGGGGGGTGAAGAGGGGTAATGGAAGGTAAGATGCCACTGAGGGTATTGTATCTCAGCTCAGGGACAGAGGCAGCACAGTGGCAGGGGGAGGAGGGGTTAATCAATGCTAAAAAGGCTAGTTCCCAGAAGGCTTTCACACTCCACCATAGCATCACCGCTGAGACGCAGACGCACACAGGCAGGGGAACACCATCAAAACGCTCATAAAACCCGCGACACAGACGGCAGCATCATCACACGGGGCCCTAAGCCTCACAAGGGCCAGCTCCCCCGGCGGCCAACAGCCTGTCTGTCGCGAGCGCCGCACCATCACTCCCCGACAGAAAATAAGACGCGTCCTGCGTATTAATGGGACACATCCGCTGTTGTGGGCCAAGGGCACGGCCATCGCGCTGGCCGGCAGCCTCCACGAGGCTTACCCTCTACCCTATATTAGGGATCCGGCTTCCCGGAGAGGCCCGAGCCTGCGAGTCGGCGGCAGAAGGCAGAGGGACAGGCTCACAGCTCTCTAAGAAAGACGGCATTCTCCTGTTGGCGCAGCAGCGGTTATCCCAGAGTGCCATAATTGCCAAAAGAGTGACTGAGAAATCATGCAGCTCTCTCACTTAGGGACACTATTAACTTCCAGGAAAGGTTAAATAGCCAGTCCCCCCTAAGAATGGCGACTGGTTTTCTTGGTCACCATAAAAATTATTTCCGTCAGTCAGACACTCCAGGCGAGTTCAGCACTTCCAACGCAAATGACGGACGGGGAGGAGCCCTCTGAGGGTCACATCAAGGTGAAAGGTGTGACGTGGGGGCGACCGCAGGGGGTGCCGGCGGCCCTTTCTGTGCACACAGTGGGGCTCTCATTGATCTGCTAAAGACTCTGCGCTTGTATCCCCCCCTCCACACCCGTACTAATGCCATGCCCTGGTTACTGTGACACCTTCCTGTATAAACTTCCCGATTAGCCTCCATCAGTGCACAGCCGGTGGCGATGGCGTGTAGAGAGCAGTAGCCCTGATGATCACTGTGACGAGCGCTCTCTCCGAATAAGCGGGCGACATGCACGATCCTTAAGGAGTGGGGCCTGCTGCGGGCCTGCTGCAAGCCTGTTGCCCCCCCCCCCAGCAGCAACCACGCTCTCCCAGCCTCCAGCTTGCCCCCGCCAGCTTGGAACTGCGGAGGAGCCGTCTGCAACAAATTGGCCCAAAGTTCAAAATTAACACTGACATGCTAAGAGGACAGGTCTAAACAGAGCGAGCGAGCGAGTGAGTGAGCGAGGGAGGAGCAGGGTGCGGAGGGGAGGGGAGGGGAGGGGGACTTTTCAAACGTGATCTCGCATTCCTGACTCGGGGAGAAGGAGGGGTGGGGTGGAAAGGGTGGCGTGGGGGGAGGGGAGAGGGGGAAAAACAGAGAGTGAGAGAGAGAGAGAGAGAGAAAGTTTAAGGTGGCGCCAAGCAGAATGTGAATCCATGAGACGACCACACACACATACACACAAACATGGGGTTAGCGGCCTGGAAGACACATGCTGATGTGCCCCCCCCCCAATCGCTTTGCATTATATTAGATTTCTGACTTCACTGCTCCCACCCTTCTATAGCCGCAAATTCCCAGATAAAAATAGACGGAAAATATTCCAGCACTCCCAGTTTCATAAAGAGCCATTGAGTTTGAGCAGGACTGGCCACGTCGGGAGTGCGGACCTCCCAGTGCAGCCCACTAGCCAGGGCCTGGGGCCATCAACCCACCTAATTACAGGAGAGCAGGACCCGTCCAGGTCACCAGCCTGTGACCTGGGAGAGGAACGGGCCCCAACCAAACTAAATACCAGGCCACTGAGGGTAAGGAATCGGACAAGCAAATAAACAACTCAGTAAGGTCACATACATGAAATATTAAGTTTCAGAGTCAGCCCCCTGCACACCTGTGTCTTCATTCAAATGAAGGATTGACAAATAAAAGGGAATTCGGTAGCAACAAAACTCCACATCGTAAAGACCTGTCAGCGTTTCATTTTACACGTGGAGACAGGAAGCATATTTGCTTACAGTGCCTGTGAGGACCCCGAGGGACGGAATCTGGTCGAGGCCGGAGCAGGCCGGGCCAAAGCTACCCCAGCCCAGCCTTCTGTGGACTCTTTGGTCTCCCTGAAGAACCAAGGTCCACCAGATCTGGTGTCCCTGCGCGCAAAAACGCACACACACACACACACATACACACACATACACACACAGCTCCCAGGCAGGACACTGGAAACCACATATTACATTACATACTTCCACCATGTGGACAAGCCAGCAGCCCCCAGCGTGACGCTGTCTCTACACCAGGGCACTGGGTGGACTTGGCTGTCATGGCAAAAGTGACAAGAAAAAGAATTAAAAACCAAATGAGGCACCGAGACAAATATAGAGAAATCAAGGTCAAATGCTAACAGCAAGACACACTTCAGACAAAGCAATGAGACACCTGGAGCTGGGAATGGCCGCGCAGGCGCGTGAGCGCACACACACACACACACACACACACACACACACACACACACACACACACACACACACAGAGCAAGGCTGAGAAAAAGAAGCTCACTTTTCCAAGTTCTGTGCCTAAATCGCTGCGCCCATGCACTGCTGACGACACGGAACAGGCCATGTGACAGGAGAGAGGAGCCCAGAACTCTACCGACGCACCAGTGAAATTAACACCTCTCTCCTACACCTAGCGCACCTACAGAAAAAGGGCAGCATCCCCGGCACCCAGCCTGCCCGCGCTTTCTGTGCTTCTGGGCACCTGCCGGGCCGTCTCCCCTGCCCAGCCCCGGGGGCGTGTGTGCGAGCCCAGGTCGGGAAGCTCAGAAGCGGCCCCTCAACTCCCCGTTCAGCCCCTTCATCCAGCCAGAGTCTCACCAAATCCTCCCCCGTGCCCACACCCCCCACCCGTGCGGTCCACCTTAAGAAACATCTATGAGAAAAAAATTTCTTTCTGCTGCAGGACAGAGAAAGGGGGGGGGGGGGGGGGGGGACGAAGGATGAGGGGGAAGAGGGAACAAGAGTCCAGTGGGACGGGGGGAGCCATGAGCCTTTCCCAGAAACAGGAGCGCGTCCGTCGCACTGGCTTTCATCCCCGCCTGCGTCACGTGGGCCACGGTGCACACAGCATTCCCGGCCATGGAAACCGGAGCCCCTGCTCCCCGATGCCCGGAGAGGACAGGCGGACCCAAGAGCCGCTCTCCATTTCACCTACTGCATTTCTGAACTGCGCTTTTCCCACCACCACGTCCGCCCATCCGTCCGGCAGCGCCGGGCTGGATTTTTGTCATGCTAATAATGCTCTTGTGAATTTGAATTGCATGGAGAAAAAGAAAGGAAGGGGACATAATAAAAAAAAAATTAAAAATAGTTGCACCTTCAGTCCATTGAGCCATTTCCACACAACCCTAAAAAGACAGGCCTGTGTGAAATTAAGACTGGGGAGAACTGGCTCAAAACCCCAGGTATCTAAAAATAAACAGAAATCAGATTTTATTGCTGCACACTATCTGATGATCATTAAAAACGTGCCATATGCTTCTCCATGAGAAAGATTCAAAAATGGCACTGAAGAAGCTGCTTAAGACAGTTCTGTTCCAGCCCAAACGCACATCTAAAGTTTGAGACGATAATTTCACGAGCGGAGCAGCGAGCCGTTTGGAACTTTAAACTCACAGGGACCGTCTGAAGCAGGACCAGCAGACACACTAGACGGGGATGGAACGGGGAGGCAGTGGGCCAGGCCCGCCCTCCTGCTGGCACGGCGGCAAAACCGTTATGTGCGGGGGGGGGGGGGACAGGGGAGCTGGTAAGTGGCAGGGCAAACGACTCCACCATGGCCAAGTCGCTCTGGAGGAGATCGCAGGAGTTGGGGGGGGGGGGGGGTTGCTCCTCTCCCTCTGTTGTGGTTTTCCCTCCAGACTCTCTGTCTTTACTCTCCTTCTCCTCGAGACTTGCGACAGCAGATGCTCGCGCTGCGCTGTGCCCGGGCTCTGCTGCCTGCCTCTGGCTGCTTATTCGCCGCCGGCTCCAGGGAGCAGGGCCATTCCCGCAAACACCAGGGGGGTGGCTGCCACAAGCAAGCAGCACCGGCGCTTGGAGCCCAGAACTTTTACCTCCCGTGGCTGGGGTGGGAGCAAAGTCCCACTTAGAGGCAAACAGAGAGGTGACATTCTCCCTAGAGCTCCCAGAAAGTACACAGTGTCCAGAGTGTCACATACACCAGCCCACGGCTCAGGAAAGCCCCCAACCCAGTTCAAAAGACCCAATATGTCATTTTCAACCTAATATGCTTCAAAAGGGACTCGACTACAGCAGGCACTGCAGTTACACAGCATATTACCGGAGAGGGGTAATACTGGTAATACTCCCAGCCCAGAGGGCAGACGTAGCCCCGAGGTCACAGCCCGGCCAGGCCGTCACTGTGCTGGGCAGGGCGCTTAGCGCTCATGCGACCACCAGCCCATTAAACCAGCAAGCACCTGCCATCTGAGCCACCCCTGCCCTCGTATCGGCCACATTCCAGGTGTCCAGTTCAGTCCTGGGTTTGGATTTTCCCCATCGTACCAGTCCAGATATTTAGTCAGGTTCATCCTGTGTGTGTGTGTATGAATTTAGAAATGCATGCATGCGTGTATGTACTTATACATGTATGCACACAATGCAGGTATATAAGGATGCAGGAGAAGTGCCATTCAATCAATGTGGTACCAGCATGTGCGTGAGATCTGTGGGGCTGGAGCCAAACGCCACCGTTTCCCGTTAATACGCTCCAATCCATGCTCGCTGGTAAATAATTAATATGACAGATAATTTCCTGGGATAGCATAAACGCTTACTTTACGCATCGCTGCGGGGCGAGGGCTGGGAAAGGGCCGTACATAAATCCGGGATTTCCAGCTAGTGGCCGGCCTGCCGCTGGCCGTTTAATGGCCGGCCACACCTGCGATTTTTAAATGCAGAGAAACATCATCAGCGCGGCAGGGTGACGCCTGTGTGAGGAGCAGGATCCCTGTCCACGCATTCCGGACTTAATGACAGAGAGCTTCAGCTAGTTAAACTGCATCAGAGACTTTCATTTGGAGCTGCGGTGCCCGCAGAAACCAAAATAACAAAACGGCGCCTTGGTACCAAAACCAGCAAGAGGCAGCGGCTTTACGACGGGCCGACCCTCATGCCAAAGTCTCCTGGCACGACAAGCAGCAATCGGGCGGCCCAAAGGGCTGAGAATGCCCCCCGAACCCTCCACTGAGCCCATGCATGAACAACAGGTTGAGTTTCAGGAGCTCGCAAATAAAAGCAGGGAGAGGTAATAAGCAGGCGACGGCGGCCCCATCTATAAAAATAATTATGGAGGGGAAAAAAATGAGTTTGTTGAAGTATGCACTGCTGTTAAGTCATGTAGATAAGATAGTATATCTCCACAAGCACACAGTTTGCTGATGGAGGAAAAGGGCCCAGCTTTTGGTTCCCCCCCCGTCTCACCACCACCTCCGGTCAGCTCAACCATACCCCCACCCGACCCCCAACAAAATGCTCCCTTGCTAAAAATCACAGAAAGCATAGAAGGCCATCGGTCGCTATAAAGAATCAGAAGTGGAAGCCCAACATGGCCGCCAGACCACAATACACTCCACTCGTCAGGGTTGGACCCCCGTTTTCAGGTAAAACGCAGTTAAGCCAAAGCAAAACCAAGCATCATAGATCCCAGCCTTACAGTTGTAGCTCCAAGCATGCCAGAGAACAGAGAAGTATTTTAGCTCACACACGATGCTGAAAAGTAGGGGGGGGGGCACAAGGCCCCCCACATACATCCACGCAGGGCTCATGCACAGCCAGCACCCCCAGAGCATGGCTATCCCATGATCCAACATGCGCTCAGACTTTATCCAAGCGACAAAAGCTCAGATGCAGCCATATCAACAGCACAGTCTCACCGTTATCAACCAACTACAATCCCATAATAGCTGATCGAGGGGGCGGGACCTGTGATGGCCACTGATCCCATCAGCAACACCCTCCCCGTGGCCTTATGCCCCCAGCCACCCCCCATATGCTCACACCAACACGCTGATAACACAAATCAAAGCCCCTCTTATCAGCTCAAACTCATAGACTGCCTTTACACACACAGACTGCATGACTGCTACTAACCACAGTGGCCAATCTAACCTCAAGGGCTGGGGGCACTAAACTCTACCCACATGACCAAGGCAGGTACAGTATTGTAACAATGTGGCCCAACCAAATAGTTTATAATTAATGTTTTAAAACTAAGATTTTAAAGTAGCAACCATTGAATGTATCAGAAGTGTATTTAAAAGTGTATTTTTATGCTCCAATGGTCATAATGAGCCAAAAGATTTGCTAAATTTCAGATTTCTGCCGCACACCTGGCCACAATCACAGAGGGAAAGCCACAATCGGGGCAGCGCAGCCCCCCCCTGGCCCGAGACACACGGAAGCCATTCCCATGCACGTAACAGAGCCCTCCCCGGCCATTTCACCAGCGACCTCACTTTGAAGGGTTTCGGGAGGCCTGCCATGGGGCGGGGGGAGGTCAAGACACTCAGGGTGTGGTCACATGGGATTGCGGGGGTCACACAACAGACAGGACAGGCAGTGGAACACCTACCACGATTGTTCCAAGAAGCATAAATGTGACATTTACTTAAAAAAAACATCATTGATTGGAAGCAGAATACACCAGATACCTGAAACCCATCACGCGGAAAAAAAAATCCATTATTAATGTGGATCATGGCAGTTTGACCGTGACAACTTGAGCCTTGAGCACGTGTTGGATACTCGGATTATAAATTGTTATATATTTCATGTCCTGGATTAGTTTACATATATAATAAAAAATTTAAGTGTCATAATACTCCTACATCAATATTCTTAAAACAGAAAAAAACTGTCAAAAAATATGGCTGGTTTAGAATATGCACAGCACCTCAAACAAGGACATTTCACTGGTGGGTTTGCAAGGATGCAGTCAATCCACGCTGTATTCCCATCACGGCAGCATCCAAGGGAATTGACGCTAGATACTGGCTTCTACCTAAAGATCTTCCTCCAGTACTGACAGGATAAGCTGCAAAGTTGTCCGAGAGAGTTTCTAGAGAACGAGGTTGCCCCAGGGCACTGGAGGTACGTGGCACATGCAGTCACATGCACAGGCAGCATACAGCGGATGAGGAGAGGCCATCGCCACCACGATGGAAAGCCTGGCCTCCTCACCGCTATGGTCCCTGACACCTGCTGCATGGCCACCTCCTCAATACACATGTATGTACCTCACAGTGTGGTATGATGTTGCTGAAAGGCAAACTTTAAGTGAAAATAAGCAGAATAATGCCTATTCAGCCAGGTGTATGCACTGTTTGTCAAAAAGAATGGTGTGAACCAACGTCAATGAATCCAGTAATGAATCCACTGAGAAAGTCCACACTTACATATTTACACACACACAGAGCATAGGAACTGTGCGATATATATATATATATATATATATATATATATATATATATATATATATATATATATATATATATATATATATATATATATATATATCGCACAGATCCAAAGGAGAATAGTGTGGAGGCAGTTTGAAGCAGCTATTTCTGCCACTAGACTGAAAGCCAGATGACAGCGTCTGGCTTTTCAGGTAATCGACATCATGCAACACCATGAAACAGGAAACAAGTCACACAGACCTGCAGAAATCAACAAGCGTATAAAAAGTACACGCCTATCTCATAGCCCAGTCACAGAAGACCGGTGCCTGTTGCGGCCCCCGGAGAAGTCAAATCTCTGTCAGGTTCACGCTGTGTGCAGCCAAATATTTGCATCTGCTCCGTTTTGGGGTTTACAAAATTTTACTTGGGCGACACGGTCTTTTAACCTGTTTAACAGGAGCCAGGAGTTTTCACGCTACCAAGCCTTATCTGGACAGACGCTCTCTCCTATATTTCAAGCGCTGATTTCATTGTTCTCGGTACTCCTTGGTACTTTAGGTCCGCACATACTGAACAGTGTCTAGGGGGGAGTGAAAAACACTTTTTGAAAAGCACGAAGATCACGATTGTCGCTCTAAACGTGACCATGAGGGCGACGGGACTCCATTGTGGTGCCGGGGTGACGGTCTTGTCAGTGCCGAAGCCTGATCGTGTCAGTCCGGGTGAATGCATTACCATGCCGATAATGTTGTTTGCGTGAATGACTCGTGTTGTTCCCGTCGGTGCGACCGTGTGATGGAGTTATTGTGCTGATGGAGGCGGTGTGATGCATGCAATCCGGGGGGGGGGGGGAATGGTTAACCAAGATGCCCCCCCACGCCCGCGCAAAATGCATTAATATAATTACAATACATTAATACTCAATCACCCAGAAAAAATTATCACATTTTAAACTAAAGTTAACGTTACCCACTAGTGTATGTCTCCATTCCCCCAACAGAAACTTCCAAAACAGGTGAAACCAGACATGAAGGCGTCTGGCTAACTAGCTAACTATACAAAGTCCCTAACTGTCAAGACTTAACTCAGGTTACTAATATTTCACGGAAACTTTTTCCAGTAGCTACGAGTGGAATATGAGCGAGGGCTGGGAGGGGGTGGGGTGCGGGAGGGGTGGGGGAAATGAAACAAAAACAGAAAAAATAACAAAATAACAAAACTATGCGATTTTAAAAGAGCGATCCGACAAGGAAAGACAATCTCGGCATGGACACCGAAAGGGTCCAGCTTAGCGGAGCGACGTCGTGTGACTTAGCGAACAGCTAAGCGGGGAGAATGAACTACAGAAAAGTATGAAAGTAACAGCTAAACTACTGTTACATTCCTGTTAGCCAGCACAAACGCACCGGCTAGCTAAGGCACGAAAGAAAGGCGCAAAAAAAGTTATGTACGGCTAGCGGCTCGCAGAAACCGCACCAGATTCGGACCGAGGTGATTTAACGGCGTAATTAACTTTTCTTTTACTAAATAAAAAAGTGGTTTCCGCCTGAGAAGAGAAAACGCTTCCATTTTGTACGCCGTGTGCGCCGGCTAACAGCTAACGGCTAAGGCCAGGGCGCCGAGCGGGGAGACCCGCTGCGGGGGGGGGGACGCCGGGGCAGCCGCGCAGACCCTCACGCCGCCAAACAGACAAACTTCAGCACAAAAAAAAACAGCAGCAACACCAACACGACGCACATTCATCCGACACGTTCAACAGGTCGCCTCCAAATGTGCCCGGCTGCGGGGACTGGGCGACTTTGTGCGAGCTGAACGCGGCGCGGCCGCACGCCGCCGGCCGGAGAGGCGACGTAAGTGGGACAATGAACTTTTCACGGTCGAGAGTTAGCAAACAGCCCGCGGTCCGCCCGGGCAGCCCTCCGGAGCAGGGCCTATCGCCGCAGTGCTGTCTCCCTTATGCCGCCAACACATACACTTTCCCCGGTCCACCGGCTACCCAAACCGAAGACGATCGATCCCGTTTCTGGCCAGTTTGATTGGTCCACCACCAATCTCGCCCTTATATGCCATATTAATCTGCGGTTATTTGTGTGATCGCTTAGTCTCCAACTTTCACCAAGCTAACGGCCACATTCCCCAAAACTGCAGTCCTGTTCACTATAGTTGAGCGTGCATCGTGTCTGCACGGATAAACATGGGGAAAATCAGATTTGACATTAATTATCACCATGGGTAATTTGATGATTTGGGGTCGGTTACTGTACCAGAAGCCTGTCATCGGGGAATAAAACACGCTGCGCGTAACTGTTTGTACCTCGCGAGTTAATGATCGCCCCATGGGTTAACCAGGTAGTCAGTATACGGCAGGTATTATGCCTCAAGCCAGCTAGTTAGGCGCCTATTCTGATGTCCATGCGCAAAAAAAATGTTTGCACAACTTACCCGATTCTCCCGGGGGTTTCATGATGAAAGTGGCTTTCGAGATGGATCAATCAGGCGGCTCGAGTTTCGGGAGCCAAGCTGGCCTCCCTCTCAATCCCTTCTCGTCGATCTTCCTCCCAGTGTTAATCTAAACCACAAAACTACAAACTTTTCTTGCCGTCGGTGGTGCGCTTAACTTGCTCCGTTTCACTCACTGATTCAGCGCGCCCCCCTCCTCCTCCGCTCTCTCCCTCTCCTTCCCAGGCCCCCTCCTCCTCCTCCTCCCTCTCCCTCTCCTCCTCCTCTTCGGAGTTTGTATCGTGGCTGTGTAGTTTCCCCAGATCGCAGGGACGAAGTGGCCCCGGGGGCAGTGTCACTCCGTCCAACTCGAGTGCGGAGAAATGCAGGTTGAGCCAGCAGTCCGGACGCAGCAGAGGATTGAGAGCCCTCCCGGCGCTCGCTTCGTTGTTTCAGCAGTTTTGGTCACTTGTTTACTCCTTCTCTTTCTCGCATTCCGCGTACTTCAGCATTGCTTTATCGAAAACTCACCGATGGATAGAGTCAGTGTGGCTCTCTTTCTCTTTTTACCGACTTTCTTCTTCTTCCTCCACTCACTCCGTAGCTACTCTCTCCTCCCCCCCTCCTTTCCCGGGGTGTCGTGTTTCGCTCTCTCTCTCTACTGCACGGGGCCGCCCACACGGACGACGGAAGGGGGGGTCACGCCCACTCGCCACGAGCCGGGCTGGCGTCACTGCAGCACGCGGCGTCGCCTTGGAGACCGCCAGAGCCGCTGCCGTGGTGACGTAACATCCGCGTCCTACACACGCTGCCAACGTTCAGAATCGAGAAGAGGCATGGCGGCGTCATCACGTCTACCTACGTCACGTGTACCGTTTTTAATAAACAGTTTCAGAGAGCGATGATTGCTAATAGCAAATAGCAAGTTATAAGGGCGGCATAACAAAGCTGCCGCGTTTGTAAACAACCTACAAATATGCACATGCGAGAAAAGGTACATTGTTACTGTAGATATATTTTGTATTAATAATGTAGCATCTAAATCAGGGGTGGACAATCTTATCCGCAAAGGGTCGGTGTGAATGCGGGTTTTCGCTGCAACTACCTAATTAGTTTACTAATTAGAGGACTGATTGGCTGAAGAGTCCTCACACCTGGGTTTGAACAGATGACCTACAGGTTATCCCAAAAACCTGCATACACACCGGCCCTTTGCGGATAAGAAGATTGCCCACCCCTGATCTAAATAGTAAACACCTTCCCTAAGCAGGGTTATGGGGGTGCTGGAACCTCTCTCAGGCAGGCCAAGTAAGATGACCAGACAGGATGCCACGGGGTATAACCCTGCCTAGAAAAGGTGTCATTATATATATATATATGCATAAAACTGCGGATTTCAACAACTAACCCTGGAGCTACCACTTAATGACTTGCCAGCAAACTTTATCATGTGTTGTATTTTTATTTATTTGTGCAATGAGAACCAAACACATATACTGGCTTTCCCACCAACAGTATAACTAACTATTTCATTGCAAAATCTGTGTGGTCACTGTGAGTGTGGACCCAGGTACTTGCTAAAGCTTGGCAAAATGCAAGAGCAAGACTTGAGAAAATACGTCCATCAGTAACCTTCTGTGGAGCCGAATTACAGGTGTGTGCCTTTGCTCATTGAAGCTCTGATGCTGAGGGTAGAGCATACGTTGCCTGTTAGTCTGTTGATTTTCATTGACGGCAGCCTGTAGTGTGAATGTGCCCTGCTGTATACGCCTGGGGTACAGAGAGCACACTGTCTGTCTTCAGAGTAGGAGACACATTTGCCTGAGGTAAACTGATACTAATTCTGCCTTCTGTTCACACCTCTGATGTGACGTTGCTCTCTAACAGAAGAACAGCAGGCTCCCGAATTGTACTGCACGCACAGCCCCCCCTCACATAGAAAGCAAATTAATTCATCTTGAATGAGAGAAACTCCACTCAAAAGTTACGGGTAATGACGCGTTTGCCAGAATCACTCCACGTCAATACATACAGTCCCACTTCTTGCACGTGTTCCTCATTACCCGTGACATCTTTTAGCAGTGAAAAGGCAATGCGGTCCCCAGTCAGGACATCAGGACCTTCCGTGTTCTGCTAGCAACCCCCCTAGGGTGCAGGGTGGCTCTATGCTGCTGGCTGGGTGTACGTGCCACGCTTGAGAAGTAGAGTGTGTTTCCTCCCGCAGCCCAACACTTCCAGGTATGGCTAAAACGCCAAAGCACCAATCAGAAGCAGAGAGTGTGATGACTGACAGAGTCTTGATGCAGAAATCATGCTGTTAAAAAAATAAAAATAAAAATTGGAGCGTCATGCATGGTCTCTTGTTTTTTTGCAGCCGACGCCACCTCACCAAGTGGTTCTTCAGTTTCCTGGGTAATGATGTGGCCTTTACAGGAGCCTTTGGCCGGGATGTTGAGTTCCAAGCATCCAGGAAACAGGAAGCTGCATCCTGTCCTGCCTGCCTTGTTTCTCTTTGCCCAGGAAGAGCTTCTGGGCTCCTATGATGTGTTTTTCCACACGTCCATTTGGGAAACAATTTGGTGGAGCCCTGGGCACTGTCGGTTTGTGTCCCATTTATTTAAGGACACTCTCACATACACTGGTTTCTAAAAGCCAGTAACATCATAATGACATTCCTTTTAAGACATATTGGTTTTTGTAGACCTAGTTAGCTTTCCATGTTTATTTACATGCTCTTGTTTCACAGGCCGTTTTCATGATCTTCCTGCAGCCCATCTTCGTTATTAGCTGCACGCCGCCTCGCTCGCTCTCTCAGGTGAAGGGTCCTTCAGAAGCCCCTGGCTTTTCTGAGAGGAAGTTTGTTTGGTGAGATGAGAGCAGAAAGAGAGGGAGTGGAAGAGGAGAGGAAAGAGCAATGTTCCGAGAGGCGAGGATGAGGGTACGGGGAGGTACGGGGAAGGAGGCGGCCCCTTTCTTCCCCCACCATCCCTCATTCTGTCATCCCCCCATCTTGCTCTCCTTCTCCCCGATTTCTCTCTGTTTATTTCAAAAGGTGCTCTATGGCAACATGAGTGCAGGGCGATGACATTTCAGTCACATCTATGGCACAGTACATTCTGAACACTGATTAACACGGCTCCTCCCCCTCACCCTCTCTCTGTCTGTCTCTCTCCTCCTCTCTCCTGCTGTCTCTCTCCTGTCTCCGTCTCTGTCGCTCCCACTGTTCCACCATCGTTACCTACGTCCATTACCGTCCACACCATTGCCGCCCTCTCTGCTTTTTCTCTCATATTTAAAAATGATTCATGCAGAGCCGTATCCCTGGCTAAAACCACAGAATTTGAAATGTTTACCTCCCATTTTTTGTTTTGATTTCCCCATTTTTACATTCCTTTTCACATTTTACAAACTAGTTGGCAGATTTTGTGGTTATGACAAACAGGTACCATCACCACGGCGATTGCTCGGTGAGGACCCAACTCCCAGCTTTCTCAGCAGGAAATACAATTATTTGTCATGATAACAGAAATTGTTTTCCATGTGAAAAATTGTACAATTGCATCAATAATACTGTTTTCCACTTAAGCCCTTTAATTCTCTTAGTCCTTCTCTCCACTCACTCAAGAAACCCAAACAATATCAATATATCATGATCGACTCAGAACAATAACAACCACCAGGCCAAAATCCAACTTTTTTCCACACTTTGCTAACATGCTAAAACCATAAAAAGCACACACAGAATGTGTATGTCGGGTTATTAGTTCGAAAACTCCAAACTCGTCTTGATCTCCAAGGTCCAAGGCTGTGAACCTCTACATCCATGCTCCTCGGTTCCTCGGCGGCCGCCCCCAGCCCCACTCCCCCTCTTTCTTACGCTGGCTCCCTCTTTTGTGAGACGATCCCCATCCCTAATCAGAGTGACAGAGAGACGCTTAGGGAGAGAAAGAGGGAGAAAGGAGGCTCGTTTTCAGGACAGAAAACAGTGCACCTCTCCCCAATTACCCGCGGTATTTGAGGAACCACTCCCTGTCTGTTCCTTGGGGACAAAGAGCCTCGTCTTTAATTGAAAATAGGCTTTATCTGTGTGACGAGGGACAGTGAGCCATGTCCAGAGTGTGAGAGCATGCTACCGAAGTGATGTGCGCATGCGAGCAGGACAACTCGGAGAAAAGGGGAGTCCCCTTAACACTGCCTCTCTCACCCAGATAAAACGCATCACACACATGCGGCTAAGAGCCTACAGCATTACTGAATTGGGGGGGGGGGGAATATACAGGGTCCGCAGAAAGGCAGAGACAGGAGTGGGAAGACGAGAGAGGGGAAGGAAGGCGGACAGGGCGGCTGCCCCAGTGCCCAGGAGGTTTGGGACTGACAGCAAACAGAGACTTCCAGTCAGCCGAATTAGCGAGCCCAGTGGACATGGTCACTTCACCTAATGGACTGGGCGCCCTGAACAGACAGGCGCCACCAGAACCTGCCCTCCTCCTCCCCCAGTCAGCGGGCCCGCCCAAAAAGATAGAAGACCATAGGCACAGGGCTCACGGGCCCCAGGCGGACACCACAATAGTTTTGGCATTGGCCGTGCCAATAAAGTCATTCCAAGCTGAAACAGAATACATGCGTTTCGTGTTACGCGCACAAAAAAACCACACACACCCACGTACAGAGCGCGCAGGGGTGCGACACACCTGTGCACCACCGCCGCCGCAGGGGCCACTGGATTTGGTGACTCGGGTTTATGGAACCGCGTCTCTGATGTGCTCCCCCGGGGGTGACCGCGAAACGGCAGGGGACACAGGGCGAGCCAAGACCCAAACCCGAGATGAGCATGGAAAGGGGAGAGCCGGGCCGAGCCGGGGGGTGCGCCCACAGAAAGGGAGGGTGTGCCCTTATTATTATACGTCCCGCGCCTCACCTCCCATCGATAACTTATTTTTCTCTGCAATATCTCCTAATTTACCGTAATGTGCGTGGTGCCGGGCCGATCTCTTCATGGTAATTAGAATCTGAAGGACGGCACAGGGGAAAGAATGACAGCGCTGCTGCTGACGGAGAGCCCAAGGCGCGGGGGGGGGCAAGCCATGTGAAAGACAGAGAACATGGGGGAGAAGGGAAAAAGCGTCACGCGTGGAGAAACTGCGGAGACAGAACTAGACTGAGAGGTGGAAAAGGGAGAGAGAGAGGGAGGTCGAGAGTATGAGTATTAATGTGCAAGTTCGTGTGTGTGGGTGAGAGAGAGAGAGAGTGTATGTATTAGTGTGCATGTCTGTGTGTGTCTGAGAGAGAGACTCAATGGGTTCTTTGTCATCAAAGAACTTGTTTATTTTCAAGCTTGGCGCTTAACCCGTCAGGAATCACACTATATCTTTCCCTTGTTTTATTTTTGAATCCTATTCCCTCTCTGTCCATGCGACGGGCACACTGGGCACGACAGGCACACTGGCAAGCCAGAGCAGCCGCCATCCAGGGAAAAACACTCTTCGGTCACAGCACGCTGCGTAGAGTTACTCTCTGTAGGAGGACATTAACTTTTTCTCCGTCCATACTTTCCTGCTCTCCTCTGCTTCCCTCCCTCCCTCCCCTTCCCGTCTGCCCCCCCCTCTCCCAGCTGGTATTCGCACATGAGTAATGGGATTACCACACTCCTGTGCAGAGGAAGGAAAGAGAGGGGGAAGATAGAGGGGGAGAGCAGGGCAGTAGGGTAGAGCTGAGAAAAAGTGCAGGGGGGGTAAATTGAGGAAGTTGGGGGGGCGCTGAGGAAGGTGACTGACGTTTTGTGTGCTATTCTGCAAATAACGAGATTCATGTTAAAGCAGAACCAGTAATTCGGGAACTCGTCTGAAAATCTAATATCATCTACAAGGCAATATCTGAAAGGGAAGATATCTCTATTAAGTAATAAACTCAAATTTCTGGTTTGCTCATTTCCATCTCTAAAAAAATCATCCTCAGTATGCAAATATGTACTTCTTCAAGGTTGAAAGAGCACAAAGAGCAGAAATAACTTGATGGACCTTCTCATCTTCGAAAACGGCATAGTGATCCGCCTTTTCAGCGTTTAGGCGCAACTGAAGACCCCGGCCTCGCTAATTGCGGTTTATGAATGTCGCTAACAGGGGTCAAATGAAATGTAGTGGATCTTGGATATGGGGATGATCTGTTACGTGAGAGTGGACCGAGAATGTGGGTCCATGTCAAATTAAACCAAAGCCTGGCAGGGCCAGACGTGTACGACGTGGGTGGAGACAGAGTCGCTCATGGCATGAAGGACATTCCGGGGGCCTTGGGACAGAGCGCTTGGGACTGAGTGTGTTCAGGAGACCCATAAATGAAGCAAATAAGTGGTAGTGTGAGGGAGAGCGTCTAAGGATAGAGGGAATGAAGAGAGAGGTATGCCTGGCAGAGCTGCAGCTTCTATATTGAGAGCAGTGTGTGTTGACAGAGTCTCCTGTATCTTGGTGAGGAACACGCTCTTCCTATTGGCACTAACCCCTGCTTCCACTCTCTCTTTTTACAAGCCGACGAGGGCCGGCTCCAAATTTCCCCACGTCAGACCTGGCCTAAATTTAAACGAGGCTTTCACACGGCTTGGGAGTCGTTGAGGGCCGTCCCCAGGCCTGAGGAGAGGCAAACTGGGGCCCGAGCTCCAGCTGAGATTTATGCAGGGAGACCAAATGGCGCGTTGGACCTGTGGGGGGGAGGGGGGAGCTGTCGGCCTGGCGACAAAAACAAGGACAGGCTAGGCTGGTGGTCATATGAGAAGCCGTTTCAGGCCGCAAAGCCCCAGGTGGGCCTCAGTGCACCATGGGTGGCATGGCCAAGGTGATGGGGGTGTGGCCAAGGTGATGGGGGCGTGGTCAGTGTGATGGGGGTGTGGCCGAGGTGATGGGGGTGTATGCCAAATGGAGAGACTTGCCTGTGTGCCCTCACCCACCTGCCCCAGGGCTCACTGGCTGGATCCCTTCTGCCCCCCCACATACACATGCACACAAGTTCTGCCACCCATTATTTTTCACAGATGGGGGGGGGAGGGTGCGACGGTGCTGGCAGGGTGACAGTGAACACGCTTGCATGCGGTTAGTGGGTCTGCATGTCAGCGTGCCCCTGGAAGAGGCTAACTGGCTGTCGAGAAAACAGCGAGGACCATATATATAACCCCAGGCCAGGGGAGGCTCCAACAGCGGCCAACAGAGGGCGCCCATGATGACGTACTGGCAAAAGCCTGACAGCAGGGATGCAGAGTGACAGGGCTGAGAGAGGGGAATACTCCCTTCCCGTTTACTGCCCCGACTTGGTGTGTGCTCTGTGTCTGTGTGTTTTTTTAACCAACTCCACGTGTGCTGATTAGGGTTAAACTGGCTGGCATCGGCGCAGACACCTACCTGTAGGTCAGGAGTGGAGAGGCAAAGCCAGAGACATCGAACTGTGTTATCACCTCCAGGGGGGAGATGAAGCGATAGAGGCAGGGAAGTTCAAAGAAGGACAACACGGAGAGAGGAGACAGAGGCGTAGACGGCCTTATCTCCTTAGAAGAAAGGATGAGTAAACAGAGAGAGAGAGCGTTAGATAGAGGTACACTGGAAACCCACCACGCAGGCCCGTCGGTGTGACTGAACCCAGTCACGGCCCGCGCTGTGCTCGCCCAGCAAACGAGCATGTTCCGTTCCCAGTAGGCAGTCAAGCCCCCCCCCCCCACAACTCCTGCTCCACGCCGACTCGTCCCACAGGCTCAGTAGCATGCTGACAGGCAGGCTGACCGAGCGTGCGGCTCTGCACGAGGATGCGCAGGAGCTGTCAAGCAGGCGCCTGCTTTCCCCGCCGCACTCGCAGGGAAGGAGGCCACGTTGGGGGTGGGGGGGGGGGGGACTGTGGGCAGGAGACAAGCATGATATTTGTCAACCAGCAGATGTCCTCTGACTCAAGTGGAAAGAGAGGACACCCAGTGCTGGAGGTCTCATCTGCTGGGTGTTACATCAGAGCAGTCACTGCTCCCATAACAACCCAGCCTACCTCCACCATTTCACCGAGCCTGTTTTTGTTAGGCACGTCCTCTCTGCCACCATTGAATTTTGTGCACTCCCTCTCTCCTCCTCTCTCACTCTCAGGGGTGCCCCTTAACCTGAAATTCAAATTGATATTCCAAAGTGACTTACTGACACAATGAACTGGATCGGCTGGGACATGTAAAGTTTTTTTTTTCTTTTAAGGACAGGGCAGCACACTAAATCGGTATCATTCTGCTCAAACTGTCATTGTTTACCGTGCTTTGTCAACTCCTTTCTTCTCGATTTTGACTTGCGAGTTCAGCTCATTTCGTTTTACGTTTCCACTGAAGTTCAGGTCAGCGGTGAAAGGGGCACCACGAGCGCAAAAATTAGGATGTAATTGGACTTATGCAATAGTAAGAGACACAGGCTAATCAATATCCCCATCTAGTGGTGAGAATCAGAAATGACACGGAGACAGTCCTATCAGTTATTTTATCCACATAATTTGTGATTAGTAAAAATCAGGGTCGCCAGCAAATTTAATGCAACGTCTAACTTGCGCAGTGGTATTCTACAGTATTAATATTTTGCAGTTGTTTGGAAAGTAACTTTTATTAATCCCAAAAATATGCCGTTTTTTCCAACTAATGTAGCTGTGGATTTGAACTGAGACTCGAAAAGCTATGTACAGATATGTGCATCATGTGAAGAGCGACTGCCTAATGTCTACCAGCGCTGGTTTTAGCGGCGATCAATTTATACGGTATCGACAAACATGCCAACTCAAGCCTAAGTTAAACACATTAATGACAGATAAACACTTCCATTTCTGTTCTGCATTTTTAAAGCATAGACTTTACAATGGCAACGTAAGTCTACGATCAGGCATCGCCTACTTAAGCCTTATCATATTGCAACAGAGTTGCAAATTCGACGCCCACGATTTCTACCATTTTGGCTCTTGGCGTCCATGCGCCTCATTTGAACCAAAATGGCGTAAATGAAACTAACTTCGTTACACGGGAAATGCGAAATCTTCCAGTATGCAGCCGATGTGAAATTTGTTTATATTAGGCTGTACACACGCATCATAAGTACAGCATTATTCAACACAATATTAACTTGTTTACGTTAATCTTTTCTTTGTGCCTCAACTGGTTCAGTAATATCTTACTCATTGCCTGTAACTTGCATAAGAAAAATATATAGTTAAATAACAGTGATGAGTGTAGATGTATTTGTATATAGAACATATTTTAAGCATAATATATATATGTAATGCTAGACATCAGCCTATGGCATACCATCTGGCGGTAGAGGGAAGTAGTATGTCGTCTGCATTATGCAATAACCATGGACCAGCTACCTCTGCTTTGTGATATTTTTATTTATAGTAATTTCTTTTTTAGCTATGCCTATCTGGTTATTATTCTCCTTGTGAATAAAAAATTAGATACCACAAAGTACAGCCATTCCCCTGTAGCCGTATTGACTTGCTGACTCATTTTACAGTGTTATATGACACTAAGATTGATGTATACTGCGTTTCTCTGGGTTGTATCGTAATGAAGTATTGTGATTTTAGGCGACGCTGATTTATAATTACATTGATTAAGGAATGCTTATGCTTAGGCAAAGCATCGCGTAGCTTTTACTTGGTGAGATGGGAGGCTTTGAACTTGTGTTTGCATCGAGTATAATATTAAAGCAGTATTTATTGAGGTCGTATTCTGATGCCGATCAGGTGTCTGATTTGTTGTGCGCGATGTTGCAACATAAAATATGATCTAGGCATTATTCCGCTGTACAGTTTTTGTCTCCTTTTTTATTTGGATGAATGAAACACTTTCAGTTACAAAAATGACTTTTTAAAAGAACAACACTGTACAATGAACAAGCAGATTTTTTTGTCTTTTTTCTAGTTTTAAAGATAAATACACTAAAAGGCTAACCTGCTACCACAAGGATAAAGCTAAAGACGGAAAAATGGGGGGGAAGCAAGAAAGGAGAAGGAGGAGGACGTCTCACATCATGAAAGAGACAGCAGGATAGGGGTGTGACGGCAAGGTGACGATGGACAGACAGTGTCGGGGACATGGACGCATGCTCGCGCACTCTCAGGTGTGCACACGCATGTACACAGTTTCTCGAAATCCAGCCATGCACGGAGAAGTTATCCTGGCACACGCATCCTCGATGCCCCGAAATAGGAGACCGAGGTTGTATAAGGGGAAAAACGCCAAGCGTGAAGATCCTGCGATATTTTCCGATGTGTCACTTGGGTGTAACCGACACTGGACTTATTGACCGTGACAGCTTGTGAATGGCTCTACAGGCCGATGAGCTGCATTTCGAAATGGGTCTGTTCTCACTGACGGTGCCGTTCATTCTTTGGGTGGCGAGCCCAAAAATATCCTGTAAATATGATTGAGTGCTTTATGTGTCAGTGACGGCCAACAGGATGGGGGAGGCATAGAGGGTGGGACCTATGCTGGGTGGCGGCGGACCGCGGGTGCCAGTTCTCGGGCTGTGTGGCCTCAAGTCTCTGTGCTCTCAGGTGAAAAGAAGGAGAGCACTAGATCTGTGCCCCGGTCTGGAGTGGCACTGGCTCCCTCAACCACTGTGATGGGTTTTGGGGAACAGAAATTGCTTTAAGGGCCCAGAGATGCTCTCTGAGGTTAAGTGCCCTTCTCAACCTCAAGCATGGCTGTTTGCTGGCAAGAGTTTGATTACATTTAGAACCAGCAAACCTCTTCTTCCCCTGACGTGTATCACACCCGTTCTCATTCTCATCTATGTTTGTTTCAGATCATGAGTAGCTTTAGTGAAATGCACCACAACGTGTGCCAGTGTGACACTGAACCCGCCAGTGGCTTTTCAGCAAGGTACTTTCATTGCTCTAAGTGAGCCACATTGTGCCTGGGTACAGGCTGGGGACAGAAGGGCCGCAGCCATCACAGAGCTCAGGGCAACCACCCTACTAGCAGGCATGAAGTCTGAGTAGCTCTTTGTGAACAGCAATGGCTCTGTCACATGGAAGAAGAGCCGACTGACTCGCCTCTTCACCTGAGGAATCCCATGCGGTACAGGGACCTCTCATCGACAATGACACATACTGTGTACAGATGCTTTGTAAAGCTAGTATAGCTAATAGATAAATGTCTGCTTATTCCAGTGCCTGTTTATATAAACTGCTAAACTTTGTGTCATACAGTAGCATCTATAACAAGGTGCACCTTCATAATAGTGATAAGTAATTAAGGTGTAATTAGAATTAGCTGTTTATGTACATCACTGATTTAAAGTATCACAAACTGATGTTTAGCACTACGGCAACGTTTTACGCAGCGATACGCATCAGCTATTTACTCAATGACACGATCATCGTGTGCATTTTTCCGAGGATTTGCTTGATGCGTGCTAGGGATGAGTGAATCACGAGGAATGAGTACAAGATGCCAGAAAGAAACAGAGAAAGGAAAAAAAAAGAATTGTCCTAATTTTTGCACTTTAATCCTAACACTGATTCATTTTTCCCCCCAACAACAGGCACACAGACAGCAATGAGTAAAGGACAGCCAAGCAGAGTGGACCCAACTCAAGAGTTTACAAACTGAGACGAAACCATGGGAGTTTCAGCAGAACTCCGGCAGCACAAACAAAAGGCAAAAGATCAGGAAAGCTACAGAGATACCAAGAGTAATTTCATTATCGTCATCATCATCATCATATTTACGAGAAGCTAAAGTTTTTTTTCCCCAATGACAAATAGTTAAAAATATACATTTTTAATCATCATCATCATCATCATCATTATTCATCATCATTATTATTTCCCTTTGGATTGCTGAGGTCAACTTATCAGAAACTGGATTGCTGGGTGAATTGCAGGGAGACACAATGAAAAAACAAGGTAGTGTTGGTCTGCTAAAGAGGAGATATTGTGGTGCTCTTTGGTTTCACTTTTAAGGTTCTTTGTCTGTAATATCTGACACGGCTGTCTTTAAGTTCCTTTGGACTGAAGCTGTCTGGTAGAGGAAACAGACGAGTGAGGATCGAGGGGTGAATAATGAAGGGTAGATGAGTGAACTCTGTCTCTGTTTCTCTCCCCATTAGATTTTCCTTTTTTGCCTTGGCAACCAGAAAAGGTACGCAAGTATTTTTTTCCTCCTAGAAACAGTCTACATGTATTTAATGGATAATCCGGATATTGTTGCTTTCCCGTTTTCCCTTACTGCCCCCTTAATGTATGTAGAACTCCAACAGAGCCCCCCCCCCCCACCCCACCTCTGTTTAAACAGCGTGATGTCATTCTGATGCACTCCTCCTTCTAAAGATCATCATTAAGCCAAGACTGAGAGTCCCAAACACGTAATGTCTGGGAAACTTCAAAGTTCCTGCTGCCCCATGGAAAGTAAGAGAGACAGAGAGAAAAGTGGAGAGAGACAGGAAAGGAGACAGAGGAGAACAGACCCTCCCCCCCACCACCACCACCCGGTGAGTTGGGTGGGTTTTCTATGTGACACCCAGCAATCACAGTCTCAGTCCTCCTCCAACCACCCGCCTCCTTGCATCGCTCCTCCAGCACCTTGATGGTACATAAAATCCGATTGACTGATGGTATGTTCTATAAATCCCCAATCTGCATCTCGAACTGAGCATTTAAGCCCAGAGAGCATTAGGAGCTGGGCTTTGGGTCACGTCGCCTAACAGCAAATCTCCCTCCCCAGGGAAGAGCCGGGATGCCCCCAAGGCAACAGCAATGTGTCTGGAAGGCTGCGCTCCTAACGTGCTGGGCTGTGTGTGACAGTGCAGGGAGAGTTCAGTGAGGCAGGCGGCTGCAGATCAGACTGTGTTCAAAACTCAAACGCGGAGCGAGGGCCAAGGAGCAGGGGGCGCATGGCCAAAGACCCTGAAGGCGTGCGTGAGGGGGGTGGCGGACTCTTTTGGCACAGTGGAGTCAAATTCATGTTCCAACATAACACTTCCGGGCGATGTGAGAGAGGTCGCTGGCTGCCATTTTGGCCTCCGACCTCAGTGAATGTGTCAAGAGTCACACCGAAGGACTCTGCAATGAGGCGGCCATGTTGACTCCCGGTTTTTCTGACCCCAGACCTCAAGGGGCCAGGTTCTTACTACAGATGGACTGGGGAGTATTTTGAGGTCATTGCTTTGTTAGCACCACCCCCCCCCCCCTCCCCCCCCCCGCATGGATATTGGCCTAGCGCCCCATCGTTGGCCCCCTTTCATTTCCTAGTCCGCCACCTGGCCCCCAGCCAGCCCCCCCCCCCTTGAAACTCACGTGATCCCCGCTTCTTTTAAAGCATTTGCCTATTTGGTTTATCATCAAAGGATATGAGGTATATGATGAACTATCTCTCTTTTACATCCAACATTGGATGAAAAAAAAACAGATAAAAATAAAGGATAAATGCTGAGCTTGATAGAGACAGAATCTAGCCATTTTTCAACAGAGCATTGCAATGCAGACCAACACACCAATCTCTGTTTGAGCCCCCCCTCGCTTCCCACCCACATCAAGCCCCACCCTCCCCCTGCATTCCCACCCCAACCATTCCATCATTTTTTGTCATTCTTTTTTTTGGTTTCATAGCTGTTTAAAGCTTTTTGTGTATTCCTTAAGAAATGATGAGGGTTAGGGCAGCATTGTGTTTCAGCCAGCAGCAAGAGCGATATGCGTGGCTCCTCAACGCAATATCTGCTCTCTGGGGCTCCATCTTGCGCCCTCTAGTGTCTGTCATGCGTTTCCCGGGCTCTAGGCTCTATCCTCAGGGATCTGATTTGCCCCATAGTAGCTGAATCTTTTAACCCTTGGGGTGTACCGCACCCAACCCCACCCCCGAACACAATGCTTCAGTTTGGATACATTCGGGCCTCTTTGACTGCCTGTGTTCATTTTGTCATCTCCTGACTGTACAGGAAGTGAACTGGAAGGCTGGCCCTTAACCCAGCCTGGTTTCAGTCCTGGGATGACCGCAGACCAGGTCTAGGGCTCATTTGGTTTTGTGTTTTTCTCCAAAGTTAAGGCCATGTTTAATATCCCATGAGCAGGACAGCACTAGTAGCCACTGCGGACTCCGTTAAGGTGATATTGATCCAGCGCCCTAGACAAATCCAATTAGCTGACGAGAGCTAAGATGGGCAGCTGCAGAGTGTTATGCAGCTGAGTGGCTGAGATGATGGATCAGAGTGCTTCAGATACAAATCTTGGAGAGAAGTTATTTTTTTCCCAGCATTCTAGTCCTCCAGTCCTACAGGGGGCAGGCAAGAGGTAAGAACTACACCCAACTGGCATCGCGGCCTTTGTATACCGCAGCCGCAAGCCCCCCTCCAGCCCTCCACCACCGTGCTAAGGCCACTGAAACTCTTTGGGGGATGCTCTGGCATCACAGGAGAGCCAGAGAGAGCACCTGTTAATTAGACAGCCCCCTAGAACACAATGCTGCTCTTACCCTCAGCCGGCTGTGAGGAGGGACAGCAGCAGCCCTCCCGCACCCCCGCCCCACCCGATGCCCTGCCTGAGGCCGGCAGCACGATCACTGCGTCTTCCAGAGAGCCTGCATCGCAGCGGATGGCACTGACGGCTCTAATGTGCCGTACGAGAACGTTTTTGGGATTTGGTTTGAAAACCTGGCCACTTTACCCAGAGTTAGCTTTTAGTTTGGTTTTTTTTTGCCACAATCTCACCCCCCCACCCAACCTGCTACCAGATCTCTATCCCTAACTGTTACAGAGTTTAAAACAAATAAATACATAAATAAATAAATACACCAATCTCAAAAAAAGTCAATAACTTCAAATCAAGCCAACGCCCCATTCCTCTCCCGAAACAAATCGATTCTTTTAAAAATAAAAATCCAAAGAGAGATAGTTAGAAATTTTTGGTCTAAAATCAAGTCATTATCATCAACTTTTTTTTAAGATCTTTTTCTCAAAGTCTTTTTGTAAGTTTTTTTTTACATTAGCAATAAGTAAGCAGTAGAACATAGATCTTTTTCTACAAAATCTATAGAAGCACTAACAGATACATTCCGTCTAAAACTTAATGTAGAGAGTTTTTCTTATCGTTCATACCCCACCCCCCCCACCCCCCATTTTTTGTCTGTCAACTTTCTTGTATGTTCCTCATCCTTCCCACCCAAATGTTTGTGTGTACTCATCAAATACTTACATTTCTTTCGTGTTGTGGCTGTTTGGTACTATAACGCCTAATACTGAAGGGGGGGCCAGGGTGTTTACGTGGAGCGTGTGGTAATCATGGGGATGTGCCACAAGACGAGGTTCCATCTGCCTCCATTCCTAAACAGGCACAGCCCATGACACCTAGAACCTCCTGGACATGGTGATGGACCCCACCCCGCCGGGCGGAGGGCGGGGGGCAGCTTGGGTAAAGCCTCCTTCTGCATTCTTTTTTGGCTATTTGGTTTATTAGTCGGTTAAAGCTCTGCTTTTGTTTTTTTTTGTCAGTTTTGGTATTTTTGTGTGTGTGACTTTTTTCCCCACAACAGTTTTTTGTTTGGTTTTTTTATCTAATAAAAATTTTGGAAGCTAAATTTTCACAGTATTTTTCCAACCACCTGATAAAAATCTCTAGCACGACTAAGAAAGAAAAGATCTGAAAATAAGTGGCACGTTATCCCAAAACTCAAAGCACTGAGATTAAATTAAGTGAAACAACTTCGACAGATAGACCTGGAAAAAAACAAACAAATATTTATAAGTTCAGTTCAGTGAGGTCATTAGATATTTCTCCGTCCAGGAACAGTATGGATAAACTGAGCTGGCTGAAAGACAGAGAGGGGGAGGGAGGGGGGGAGGCTGGGTGTGAGCCCTGTCTGTCTGGGCGTCCGTCTGTCTGTGTAGCACAGTCTGGAGCAGACAAACTCAGTCAGTCCAAGACAGATGGACACGCCTGGCCTCCCCCCGCCCCTGGTATAGTCCGTCCTCGTACCCCTCGCCCCCCCATCCTTATTTGGTTTGGTTTCTTTTTGGTTTGCTTCTGTCGTTGGTTTGTTTGGTTATTTTTGGTTTCCTCTTCAAAAAAGCTTGCAGTGCCTGCTCCAGGCTCCCTCTGAGAATCCCGCTGGTCATCCCTGCCTGTCTGTCTCCGTCGCACTGGCTCAGGCCCTTATTTTGTCCTTTCAGTAAAATCCTCATAGGCAAGAGAGAGGGGCAAAGGGGATGGAGAGTAGGGGGAGGATCGGGTTTTTTTTTTGTTTTTTTTGTCATCCTCTTTTTTGTCATGGCTGAGTTCTTCTCTGTAAAGTTTAAGAATAAACGCTTTGGTATCCAACAAGAGAGAGTGAGAATCCATATGTGACAAAGAAAATGAATGAGGCGTGAATGTGATGCACAGAAAAGGAACTCATGGCATTGGTGGCTCTCACCCACACTGGTGTACAACATCAAGGCTGTCAGATGTGGAATGGAAGTGATGAAACGTGTGTGTGATCCCCTCCATTCTCTGAAAGTGTTGGGAGAGACAGAGGGACAGAGATGCGTCTCCACACACCAGGTCCCATCTTAATGGGGACTGGGGCTCCCCATAGGACCTCAGCATGGCACCTTTATGAGCCTCACGTGTTTTTGGTTGGGGGTGGGTGGGTGTATGTTTGTATTTAGATAATAAAAAGCATGGTCGTCTCTGTGTATGTGTCATATCCCCACAGCAAGGTAATATTACTTTTTTTGGCACAGAGAGAATTGCCTTCCACTTAGCTTATGTGTACACGTGACTTTGGTTTTTATTTATTATTGAATGAGAATTCTTTGGCAAACCTGTTTCTGGTGGTTCTGTCGTTTTCTGTGTGCAGTCATGCAATTCTCTGCTCGTCAGTAAAATTAAAAATGTATGTAGGGCTCAGTACATGTGAGGTGCACGGGGGAGGGGCCACCCCCTGTCTCTGCTCAGCTTTCTCAGGGTAAATGTTTCCGATGATAGTGAAGATGACGACGACGACGACGATGATGATGATGATGATAAGGAGGACAACAATGGTCAGAAGACAAAACCTTAACAGTGAATGTTGCATAAATTGGCACAGGAAGTTGGCAAAGGAAAAAAAAAACACCCATTGATCCTATAATTACTTATGGACACTTAAAATCGAGAGTGTGATGAAGGACTAATGAGCAGTGACAGGCAGCAGGGGCATTCAGCTGAAAGCAGAGGTAGGTAGAGAGAGGCATGGCAACAGTGACTGAGATTCATATAAATCATTTATAAAAAATCAAATACTCAACACAGATGAAAAAATAAAAATGTAAATATATTAACAGAGGAACATAGGGAATATAAAAAGGATGACTTTGTCGTGCTGTTCAGGCATGAGTGTAGCTGTGTGGTGCTGTGTCACGGCGATCTGATCCTGGACGGTTCAGTATTTACAGGTCCTTTGGGTAAAGCTTTTCTCTCCGTATTTTTGGTTTCGGTTTTTGGTATTTGGGATTTTGGCATGGTTGTCATTTTTTGTCATTGTGTGTTCTTTCTTCCTTCTTATTTTTTTTTGGTTTAAGATCCTTTTCCTTCTTTCCCCTGCATCTTTTCAGTAAAAGTCTTTCTCTCACCTCTTTGTTCTTGCCACCATCCTAACACACAGTAAAGTTTTTTGTCATTTTTGGTTCACAAGAATCGTCACGTGTCTCCGTCCTCTTGTCCGCTCCCTGTTTTTTCATTCATTTTTTTTCAGAGTAGAGACAACGCGCGTATTCATTCTTTGTTGACAAAAAAGTCCCACAATGCCTCCTCTCCATCTGCTTAGATAGATAATTTTTTGGTTTAAATCTCCCCCTTTCCCCTTTTCCTCCTCCACCTCTTTCTCTCCTTCTCTCTCCTCTCTTTCATTCTGTGTATTTTTGGCTTTGAAAGACTGAGAGAGAGAGTGAAAGCAAGAAATGGAGGGAGAGAGAAAGATAGCTTTGGTTGAAAGGCGAGGTTTTGTACTTCCTCCTCTTCCTTCTCCTCCTTCATTGTGATTGGCCCACGGGCTGCGTCACTCAGTCTTGGCTCCTCCCAGAGCGGATGGGCTGTGTGCCACCTCACTGGAGGAGCAGGAAGAAGCAGAGCTTGAGCAGGAAGAGGGGGAGCAGGAGGTGGGGCTCATGCTGCTGGCGGCGGGGAACGATGTGTGTTTTGTCGCCTTGGCTACAGCAGCGCTGACCAATCCCACGCCGGCGCCCGGCCCCATGGGCAGCAGGGCAGAGTGGTTCAGGAAGAGGGAGGATGGCAGGCCCCCACCTGTGCCCCCAGCTCCACCCAGCAACACCTTACTGCCCCCTTCAAGACTGGAAATGGGCAGCTGGCCACCACTGACTGCCAGAGCTGTGGAAGAGCATAACGGAAAGAGAGAAGGGGGGTAAAGAGTCACGGTTAGTACACAGCAGCCGGCAGCCCTGCTGGGACGGATGAAGAGGAAGGATGAAGAGGAGATGGGAAGCCAGACTGGCCAAGGACTGATATGTGAATGCACAAGCAGGCAACAGTACAAACATCCACACAAACTGAGGAAATGACCGTGAATATGCGCAGTGGAATGTGGCTTAACAAGCAGCAAATACCCCAAAACATCAGCCTTATACTCAGAGATATATTAAGCACATTCAGAGATGCTTTTCCCCAGCTTGGACCTTAAGGCTCCCTCTGCTGTGCATTTCTCTCTCATCCCTCTTGCCCTCTGCCTACAGTTTCTCTCTCTTTGGCACCCTCTGCTGGTAAGTCTAAGTAATCACTGCACATTCTCTCTGTCTCCCTCTAACACACCTTGAATGGTAGCCAGGGGGTTGTTGCTGATGAGCGCTTGGTTCATCCCTGTGTTAACTCCCATCATTGTGTTCCTGAAACGCATGCATCCACACATGCACACGCAAGCAAGCACATCCCCAAGGTCAGGAGGACAGGATCAGACAGACAGGCAGGCAGACATTCAGATAGAAAGAAGAAGAAGGCCAGTTTAGAAGCAGACATGTTTGTTATTCAATGCCTCTGCTCTATTAAAATGCACGGAAAGACATGTATCACTGTCATGATATTCACTATGATCTGTGTGTAGACATGTATCACTGTCCTGGTGTGTGTACATGTTTCACTGTTGTGGTGTTCACTGTGATCAGTGTGTGGACATGTTTCAGTGTCCTGGTGTTCACTGTGATCAGAGTTTAGACCTGTATAAGTGTCGTGGTGTTCACTATGATCAGTGTGTGGACATGTATCACTGTTCTGGTGTTCATTGTGATCAGTGTGTAGACATGTATCACTGTCTGGGTGTTCACTGTGATAACTTTGTGGTCATGTTTCACTGTCCTGGAGTTCACTGTGATAAGTGGGCAGACATGTTTCACTGTCCTGGTGTTCATTGTGATCAGTGTGTGGACATGTGTCACTGTCCTGGTGTTCACTGTGATGAGTGTGTAGACGTTTCTCATTCCACGATTACCTAGATATCTTTCAAAAATCTAAATTTTAAAATGCAAAGAACAGAACATAGAAAATGACAATTGTTTATGTTTGTGCATAAACAGTACCATATATGTCCATTTGGTAAAACTAAACAACAAAATCAACATTTTTTAAGAAAATCGTTTCCCCCGTATTTTTCATACATACCAAAAACATAGCATTGAACTTACAGTATAGGCACAGATTTTTGGAGGGATTATGAGATAATAAATGGCATTCTGCAGAGACACAACATTTTCACACTCCTCCCTGAGTTCTGAGTAACAACACGTGTGAGTGTGCGTGTCTGTGTGTCTGTGCCTATGCACGTGCCATCTGGTGCCGTGATCTGCTGTTGTCGCTGTGCGTGTGTGCATGTGCATGAGAGCAGGCGATCTCCACTCGAACTGTCGTATTCACCTCAAGTTTGCAGCGAAATCAGTGATGCAGTGAGACACGTCACCGTTCTTTTTACCCATACGCCACAAGCTGTGAACACAAAAACCACACAGAGGGTTAGCAGTCTCAGCTGAGAGAGGGTGGGGGAGGGGGGAGGGGTGCGGCTCGGCTGAAGGGGGCAGGGTCAGCGTCTGCCTGTGTGACAGCCAAGGTGGATCAAGGCCAGTCCTGGTCTGTATGCAATGTGTGTGGGTGTATGTGTGTGTGTGCGGAATCTGTATTTTCTGGGTGTCCTGAGTGTGTGCCTGGGCTGGGCTGCAGGAGGAAGCGCCAGGTAAACCCTTACCCTGTGTTGAGGCTCAGTGTGCTGTGGCTGGGAGGGGCGGGGCTGGCTGTGCTGCGAGGTGGCGGGGTCACTGGGGAAGGGGCGGAGCTCATGGTCGCAGTGCCGCTTGGGGTCAGAGGGCAGACTGAAGACATCGTGGTCACTATGGAGGGAGAGAGGAACAGACACAACAGGCCATGAGGCACCAGGAAGCTCATTTCACGACTTTCCGAAGCTGGACCTCAAGCCAGAGAAGCTACTTCTCTTTTTTCGCAAGTTAAGAAGCAGAGCCACATGGAGTCAGCATGGGACCCACCTGTTGTGCTGAGGCTGGTGACGGCCTGGGACAGTCCCGGACTGGACATCTGGAGGGTGCCGGAGAGACGGAGAGAGGAGAGGCAGATGGAGAGGAGAGAGGTGAGATAGCATGCATATGTCTAACGTACGCTAACACTGCGTCGTGGGCCGACATGTCTCTGTGCGTCTGCACTCAGCACTGTGGTTAGCGGCCGACAGAGATGCTAAATGAAGAGCACTCCAGGGATCAGGAAGGAGGAGAGGTTTGGCAGTACAGCGGTGCGTGTGCCACTGCACCTCAGTTAGGAGAGGATGGGCACTGCAGGTCGATCACAGGGTAAGCATGCGCGGAGGGTGTGTGTGTGTGTGGGTGGGGCATGCAGGCCACAGTGGGAGCGGTGGAGGGGGGTGCGGGGGGTGGGTGAGTGCGGGCCGTACCATGTGCGGGCTGTAGCAGGGGGGTTTGTGCGTCGGAGGGGGGGGCTGGCTGGGCAAGGGAGGGGTGGCGCTGGTAGGGTTGATGCGTTTCTCTTTCTGGCGCCGGTTGCAGAACCAGACCCGGATCACCTCCTTCTCCATATTCAACTGCTCCGCGATCAGCAGGATTTCCTCTGAGGTAGGCTTCTGGTTCTGGAGGAACAGCGGAGATCCATCAGCACTAGGTTTGCTAGAACCATGCCAGCCCCTGTACCGCTCCGCCAGAATCACACCATCAATGTGACTGACGGCTCTCTGATAGAATAATCCATCACACAACTCATTTTAGCTGTTTTTAATGAAAAACAACTTATGATTAATGGTGCTGTAATTAACAACCTAATTCGTTAGCAGGACCTTTGGGAATATGGTAACAGGTTCTTTGGGGAGCTGCACTTTAATTAGTTCTGCAGTAGAATAATTGCGTTGGATGTTACTTAAAAATCAATATCATATCAAAAAGACTAAAAAAATTAGAGACCCTAATAGGGATTCATGCACAGAAGTCTGAGCCAGATGTGCATGGACTGTGTGCTGATTGTCCCAGTAGGGCCACCATAGACCGACTGCTCTTAAAGTAATAGGCACGTTATTTTGCGTCCTAGGCTGACTCACCGCGATGAAGCTGCGTTCTAAGGCCACGCGGACATTGGTCTCAATGCTGGTGCGCTTCTTCCTGCGGCGGCCAGGGAGTCCCTCGAAGCCCAGCGACGGAGAGGAGAGGGAGCTGGGGCTGGGCAACGTGCTGTCAATGGACATGGTCTCTGTCGGGCCGGGGGGGGGGGGGAGGGTGACAGGTTGAGCAGGAATTCATCGCGTGACTTCTGAGTGATGTCATAGCCACACACGCCCCCTCACCACAAGCCACGTTCGGCCCCCTCTCTGAAGCTTCACTCGTGTACATATTTTCCAGTGTTTTGGCTTTTCCGTCACTGTTACATCACTCTTGGCCTCCTCCGCCCCCCCAGTCGCGGTGCACAGCCCCTGCACTTTTGCCCAGCCCCCCCACCACTCACCGGCATCGTTGAGCCACTTCTCCAGCAGGGGCTTCAGCTTGCACATGTTCTTGAAGCTGAGGTTGAGTGCCTCAAAGCGAGAGATGGTCGTCTGGCTGAAGTCGTTGCCGTAGAGTTTGCCCATGGCCAGCCCCACATCGCCCTGATGTGGACAGACATTGCGTTAATTACACAGGAGTGGGGGGGTCATGACAGCAGTAGGCTGGGGATGGAAATGTCAGATATCGGGGGCACCTGTGTGAAGCCCAGCTTGATTCTCCTCTGTTTGAAGGTGCGTGCAAACTGTTCCAGCTCCTCCAGGTCGCTGGGCTCCTCGGGGTGGGAGGTCACGGAGTTTGCTGAGCTCACGCCACTGTCCACACCCTTGTCTCTCTGTGGTGGGGAGGCACGGTTACCACAGCGCCCAGGTACACGGCTAGCGGAGGGGGGACAGGCATCCCCATGCCAGACACAGTGGCCTACCTGTGCTTGAAGCCCCAGTCTGGGTGGAGCTGACAGGAGGCTCCCTTGGTTTTGCTGAGGTAGCGGAATTAAATTTGGTGTCGATAGCAGACCTGGGAAAAGAAAGCATGCAGATGAACTGACAGCTGACACTGTTATTGGTCACAATCACCCAACTGAAAATCACCTGATGGAATACAACCATATAAACAATGTAGCCTGGAGGGGCAAGACAATGAGAAGAGTGGTCCTAATGGCTGGTCCTATCGAGTAGTGTGATCCGATAATATTTTAGGTATTTGCTCTATGAATGTTAATTTGAGCTTATTTTGGAAAGAGGACAGATCAATAGAGATGCAGAAAAAATGTGCATCTTTTATAACTTTTAAATGACACTGATAGAATGTGGTTGACAGATTAGTAGAGGTGAAAAGTACAAATCCAGTCGACGTTATTATTGTTTTTCAACCCTGTGTACCCTGTGGCTATGACTCTTTATGCTCAACTGTTTGGTTGAAACAAATCCTTGATCTGGATTTGTACTTTCTGGACCTGAACTTTCCACCTCTGCAGATTAGGCTCTAATCACACACTGTTTATACATCTGTCCATCTTCCAAGTGACAGGAAGGCTGCTCAGTTCCAAGCTGTACTGCTGTAGCCGTTAGCTGGTTAAGGTGACAGGCCGAGCTGCTCAATCTGCCATTACAGCAAAACCACGCTGGTTTGTGCCAGTGTTGGCTGTTTAATAATATCATTTAGTAATGTTGGTAGGGGCTTCTGCTTTCTGCATGATGGGAATGAGTAACTGGCATGTTCTACACCTTGTGATGTCTGCGGACCGATTTACGTTGTACAAAAACATCACAGACCGGTAGTATGGGGGCTGGGGTTGGGGGGGGGGTCCCTATTATAAAATTTGCCAAGCTGAGGGGGAGGGCATGCAAAGTATATGGAAATATGGAACACTGTATATTGTCATTCAATACAGGGCAGGTAGCAACTCTATCCCCCCAATCCCCTCCCCCAGGTCTACAGGAGGCCCTACATCATAGGGAGGGTCATGATGAGGTGGGCGCAAGGCGGAGTAACCACCTAAAGAAAGAATGTGATGCTCTGTGGCTTTGCTTTGTTCTAAAAGGTCTCTCCTAAAATCTACCATCTTCGGCCATGTTTGCAGACTAGCAGAATGCAACTGATATCCATTAATCACATTGATATTGACTATTTTATTCCAATTCTAAACCAAACTATCTCAGATCTCCCTCCACTAGTATTCTTTATCCTTCTTTACAAATCCAGGCCTCATTTCAAGTATCTCTGACACAACTGTTATTCTACAGGTTCATTCTATAGGTGGTGCTCCCCCTAGTGTCAGTGTAGATTACTACTGGTGCTTTTCTGTGCTTCTGTAATTCTCTAAATCTCCTAATGTAATTGCTGCAGCTCTACATTTATTGTCCAGTGTTTAGCTCTGTATTTCAGTATGTCTTGTCTCTTTATGGAATGGATGCCCAGTGGTCCATGCTTGCAATCCCATTGGCCCTCTTGCAAGCCCGAGCCCCTCACCTTGTTGCCCTTGCTGTGTTTGGGGCAGAAGAAACTGCGCAGGTGACTGCAGGTGGTGTCCAGGCACCAGGACCAATTGCTGCAGCTGCAGCAGGTGCTGGATATCCTAAGAGGGAGGAGGGAAAGAGGAATGGGATGCGAGCCAAGAGGCAGAAAAAGCGGGTGGGCCCCTGTGCCAAGACGGGAACAGCTGATTGGCCAGCCGTACCTGGGCAGTGAGCTGGATTGGCTGAGAGAGGGTAAGCTGCGGCGGAGGGGGCGGAGCTGGGGTGCCTGCCTGCTGCTCCTGTGTGCTGTGTGCCTGCGACTGTGCTGTCTGTTGACTCTGCTGCTGCTGTTGCTGCTGCTGCTGCTGCTGATTGGCTGCATGGGCGGCGTGAGCAGCGCTGGACTGCTGCACGGCAGCCGCCAGAAGCTGAGCCTGCGCCTGCTGCAGTAAGAGCTGCTGCTGCGCCGGCAGGAGGGCAGTGAGCTAACGGAGATGAGGGGAGGCGGGGAGGAAGGAGGGAGAAGGCAGGTGGGAGACCATCAAAAGGGAGGCAAGCAGAGTGGGAAACGGGCCCTCCAGGAGCTGGGGGGAGCGTCTGGCTGAGCTGACGTCTGGCAGCAGGGGGTATGGAGAAGAGGGGGCACAGAGGGAGGCGCAGCATGTGGAGGGGAGGGGGGGGTGTAGGTAATGTGGGGATGGGAGTGATATACGGGAGATGGACTAGGCTAGAGTGGGAGGCAGGGTCTGGGTACAGAGAAGGATGAGGGCAGAGTGGCCGGGAAGCAGGCGAGCAGCGAACCAAGGCCCTGAGCAGGCAGGGAGCCGCTGGGTGACTTACCCCCGCCAGCTGACTGCCAGTAAGCATGAGCTGTGTGTGGGGAAGGGCCGCCTGAGAGGGTGCCGGTGCGGGGCTGGGGGACATCTCACCGCACTCCTCGAGTTTGCCCTGAGAGAGAGAGAGAGATGGAGACGCATGAACGGGGGCAGCCCAGGGGGTGGGTGGGGCAGTCATATCAGCAGAAACATGAATCGTCTCAAAGTCACCAAATTCACAGAAGGCCAGAAACCAGGAAGGACGGCGATGATAAGGGTGCAGAATAGTGCAAGTACACAAGAGCTTCACTCTCACCCTAACCGATGGCATGAAACCAGCATTTCGATCGGAGGAGGGTGACTGAGCGAATGCGGTCTCGTCCACAGAAGCAGCCTGAGAAGGTCCGAGTGTCACCCACAGGCTGAAAATGTGCTGACCTCCTGAGCTAATATGGGCAGTGGGGGGGGGGGGGGGGGGGAAGGGCTGCGAGTGACGGAACCTGGTCAGAGTAATTCCGTCCTATCCTGGGAGTTATGTGCAGTGGGTCTAGGTACAGGAGACCCCAATTAGAAATGAGCCAAACTGACGAATAAACAGTTTGGTTTATTGTTCCAGGAAATTAAAAAAGCTACAGGCCAGCAGTGACAAGAGGCAATGCCCCCAGAGGACCTCCTTAGCTGATGGGGTGCACTTTCCTCAGGTCCAATATTAATTTTGGTCACGCTGAGTCATCCAGTACCCGATGGGGCGTTTCCTTATGCCCAGAGAAACCTGCAGACTGGACACCATTATCAGCTACAATGTTACCGTCTGTCCCACGGAGGGGGGTCTGTTTGGCTGTAAGGTAGCGGGGGCCCTTCAGGGGGAGGCCTTCCCGCTGTGAAATTAAATGATACTTTTCGCATATCCCATCATGCTCTGCTCAGGTATGTTTGCAGCTGGGGCTCGAGTACAGGGTCAGACATGATCTGACACACCTGGAGCATTTCAGGAGGATTAAGGTCCTTGCTCAAGGGCCCGATGATGTGACTATTCTATCCACCACGGGACTTGACCCCACAGCCTTCATATCACGAGCCACACACCAGCCTTAACCCCCTTAAACTTAAACACTGAGCTTTGAAAATGTGAATAGTGAATACAAGACTGTCTTCCTCAAAAATTGCATAACAATACAAAGTTAATACGCTTCAAAGGAGCCACAATAGAGACAGAAAGCACAATCGACAGAATAGCCTTTGATGGGCTAAAAACACACCTGTTTTTTCTTGGGGGGGGGGGCTGCTTCTCACACTGTTACCTGGAGCACAATACTCACCGCGCCAGAACACCGTTCTACAGAACACCACTACCCTGAGCAGATCCTTCAAGGCAGGAACCTTGAAATTAGTCGACACGGTGAAACCATACAGCTCGCTCGGCCACATCGGACTGGATGTTTTCAAGCAGGAAGTTTAAGTAATTGACCATCTAAGAACACTTTGTAGTTTTTATCTGACAACCTTTACTGAAACACACAGGTCAGTCATTCCAATGATATTTTTAAAATTGGTTTCAAATTCCTGGCAACAATATCAAGGTTTTACTTCCTGCAGTTAAAATAAGGCACATTCTTTTACTGACAGAGGATGTTTTGCCATAGAGGTCCATCACATGGAGACTAACCTGGAAAATCCGATTTTTTGAACTCCAGGACTCTAGGATACAGCTGACTTTTTACAGTGCTTCATTGTTGCCATAACCAGCTCTGCACTGGACAGTACCAGTAGTTGGAGAATTACTTCTCTTCCCATCAGTTCTTCACTCCATTCCAAATATCTTACCTTCCTTCTATTCAGTCCATTCTCTTCTCCCCCATTACCATCGAGATCTCAGTGAGAATAATATATATCAGTAATGACGCTATCACTCTGGAAACCAGATACTGGTGGGATTACCACAGAGAGATCCAACGGATGGGATGACTGCCTGCACCTGCTCTTTACAGCCTCCAGGGGGCGTTACGCCCCGTCGCTATCACTGCCATCACCGCATGTGCTCAGTCTGCCCCTGTACGCTTCTCCCCTGTACTGTTCATCACGGCCGGCCATCCTCACTCTCTGTCGCTCCCTAACCGGCTTTGGAAGTGAACCTTCCCTCTGTCTCACACGCATGTCAGTGTGATGAGAGTCGCATTCCTGGTTGGGAATCTCACCCTCCACCGCCGCGCACGCACCCTCGTTCCCAGAATACTGGAATGCCGTGCTGGGGCATGCCCAAACCAGTGCAAGTACAAACTGCCCTGATTTGCATATTAGTGAGTCTCAATGCAAATTAGCTTCTAATTGTTCAGTACAAGCTGAGCTTTATGTCGAGAGATCATTTGGAAGCAGGAAATTTCATGTAAGCATTCCACTCGCACGGATTGATGCCGGCCTCTCTCGTTCCGTCGTCCCCACAGACACGCACATGCACATACACGCACACACATGCACACACGCACACATGCACACACGCACTCACCTTGGTGCTGCTCAGAGTGGGCGAGAGGGAGAAGGGACTGATTTTCATTGGCTGAACCTGTCACAGGAAAGACAACACTCTGTAAGAACAGGCTGCCAAACAAGGGCTCACACAGTACCTGCTAGGAAGTTACATTTAGGTGTCACCAGATGTTACAATATTACTTTTTTCTGTTACCAAAAAGCATTATGTCCATCAGGCATATTGCTCAGGCATCACTACTGTACTGTTATTACAACAGTCTCCTGCCATGTGGTGTGTAGGACAGGTTCATGTCAATGACCCTTTCTAGGGTTTCACAGTGGCTGTCCACTAGTTTGCAAGCTTGATCTATAGACCCTTTTGTGCAAGAGGCTACAGACTTACATTACAGTGTAGTTATAAGGCATTACGAGGCATTATGTAATATTATAAGACATATAAGATGTGTGAGACGACAATGAAAATGTGCCAAATAAGGAACAGGAGGCAGACCTGATGGTTGGTGTCTGGGCCATTTCTTTCTGAGTCTGTGGAGAAGAGAGAGAGAGAGTGAGAGAGAGGTGGGTTGAGCAAGTCGAGGATGCATAGGCTGTACAAGACAGGCAAGGAAAAGACGGACGATCAGCGAAGGGCTGTGCGGGGAGGATGTCGGAGCGAGCGCCTGGCTGCAGGGCGGCCTGGCTGCAGGGCGGCCTGGCTGCAGGGCGGCCTGGCTGCGCTTGATTCCCTCCCGTTAAGGCCAACATCTGGCTGACTCTGCTGTGACTGCTTTCTGAAAGCTTGTCCTCAATGGCTGAATGAGAGGCTTTCCATCGCCTCCTAAAGGTAGCATCGCTGAATGGGAAATGTGACTCGGTTCAAATACAGCACCGTAAGCAACCAAAAAACAGGACTGGAAGCAAATTATGGAGACGAGGCAGATGGAAATAAGATGGAAATAGAAGAGCATGCCAGGATTCAGGATACAACTACACAGCTGTAGTCACCATAAAACTGCTGACAAACTTTGGAAGGGCCCGATGTGAATGAGGTGTCTTACGGTATAAGTGACGATAAAAATCTTTTGTGGGTGAGTTTTGTGAGTCTCACACAAATTTTGCTGGCTTGCATTCTCTCTCACAACACTCACACACGCATTAAAGATCGGAAATAGTGAGAAATCAAGAAGTATATGCTGCGATATTTAGGACAGAAAAAAATAGGCTGCGATGTAGAAAAAGTGATTAATACACATTGAAAAAGACACGCCGACACACACACGCATGTACACACGCCCACGCATGCACGTGTACAGACGCAAGAGAAACAAAAAGCAATTCTTACCTGTGCTCTCCATTGGAGAGTCGGCTCCTTGCTTCTCAATCTCTACTGGCTTCGACATCCTTATATCTACAGGTGTAAAAGGGGATGGAGGGATGAGGAGAGAGGAAGATGGTTGTTAAGACACCTGTCCAAGGGGTGGTGCTTCTGAGCTCGACACAGGGCATCGCAGACGGAAAGATGGAGCTGTGTGATTCGTTACCCTTGTCATTTTTCTGTCCTTTTTTAACATTATTTTGGCTTTTAATGTTACACTACAGGAACACAATGTTTTTATTTTTACATTAAAGCAGCCCCTGAGCTTATGGTTGCCATCCACTGAGCTTGTTGTTAAATGTGTCTATAGGTGCTGAAAGTTTCATTTCCTGTCTACATATGAAAACATTGTTCTGTTCTGTGAGAATCCTTCTTTCATGTCCCACTAGTTGTGTCTTCTCCCATTGCCTGCCCCCCCCCCCCCCCCCCGTTGGTGTTCCCGGACTTGTGCTTCATGCCCAAGCCTCGTCTTTACTCAGTGAACTCTGCTCTTCATGTCCTCCCTCCCATGGACACCCCCCCCCGGTCCTTGGCAAGCATCCTGGAAGCATTTTGGGGCTCTTCTAAGCAAGAGAGCGCCAGTCTGTTGCTAGCACTCCTGAATTTCTAAGGCTATGGATGCCTCTGATGTTTTGAACAAAGATGGCCGATAGAGAGTCACAAACTCAGCAGCCAGCAGCTGGCTTAAGTGTTCTGAGGCGCAATATTAAACCAAGAGGTTGTGGGTTCAAATCCCAATGGAGAAACAACTATAGTTATTTGAACAACATGAGTAAGTGGAACTTTAAAAATGTCCATCTGCATAAACATGGGAAAAATATTATACTGAAGTTTATTAAGTAGCTTTGAGTGAAAGAGCTGGCTAGAAAAAATCAGGACCCCGAGCTACTCATATAGCTCCCAATGAAGCAATTTCTTTTTCTTGTATAAATCCTAGATGTATGGAGCCAATGACCAAGATTCGGAAAGGATGTTAGTGCTGATTTTAAGTTTAACACGAGAACCGTGTAGGGTGACAAATAGGTACTATTAGGTGTTTGATGGAAAAAAAATATCACAGCAAAGCATACCTTAAAAATCCTCAAAATTACAAAACACCCCAAAAATTTCCTACAACGGCTTGGAGCAAATTAATCAGAAAAGCAGCTGTTGACTGCATGTTACATGGGGGTCATGTGACTTGCCAGTTCATTAAATGTGTGACTGTTTAACATACAGTCCAACAAGGACACAGCGCTCAGGCAGTGCAGCGTTCAATACATACAGTCCCCTTCCACTGTGTCCAAACATGTATTCCAAAGCCCAACAAGTTTGACAGTTAATTCAACCAAAGTCTCAATTCCTTCAAATTGTAATCTTCAAATAAAATTTTAATAAAATATATAATAAGCAAATATGCTCGTTAAAACTATCAGCTATGTTTTGATCATTCTAAGTTTTAATTAACGGCATTGGTTATTTTTAATTTATATAAAATTAATTTTAATTGAAAAAAGGTTTTACATCAAAAGCAACTGACAAGCATTATAGTACAGCAGAGGAAATGCATGACAGTTATTAGAAAAAAAATATATATATTTTTCTATTGTGCCAGTTAATAAGTGTGGAACATAAATATGTACGCGTGTTGATGTTTATTCATGCTAAAACTATATATATATATATATATTAAATTAATCAGTCACACATTTAATTAAAACAGCATTGTTATAACTAAGCTTCTCAACAAACATGAATTGTTTTTAAATATTATAATACTTACCATTCATTACTTTGATTATACAATTGCTACAGATCTGTGAAATATGTCTTGATTTCTTTCAGACTTCGGTGACAAATCAACGTCTCAAGCAGTGTAAAAACATAAAACGTCTAGTTGTAACTCTTCAAAAATACTAAAAAAAAAAAGAAACACTACTGAGAATAAACTTCAGGTGAACCGCCTAGAATGTCTAGTCCCCTGTTGTCGCCGTTATTATCGCATTTCTCTGTGATATTATCTAATTTTTTTGATAAGATTATAGAAAAGAGAAACGTATAAATTACCATTAACGCACTGCAAGCTTTATAATAATTGTAAGCATTTTACCGAAATGTCGCGCCGCTTGTTGACTTTAATATCTCTTTTAAGAAATAAGATTTTGGTGGTTAAACATGTTGAGATGGTTCACTGGCAGTCAGTTTTCAGGTTTTAGACGGGAGAGGGCAGCGCGGCGCGGCTGTCCGTCTGTCTGCGTCTAAAGCGACTTCAAAGGCGACTCAGGCTCCTTTCAGCTCATCCTGCCGGGGGCTCGCCGGTTTTCTAAAGCCCGAAATGCGGGGCACACGGGCGGATCATTTCAGTGCAGAGCCGGTTTGAGGTCGCCTACCTGCCATCCCCGCTGTCAGGGGACGTAGCGGAGCAGCGGCGGCGGCGGAGGTGAGCAGGTCCAGGCGCCTGCGGAGCGTGGAGACTATGCAGCTCCGTGTGACTCAGCGAGGTGTTTTTCCTCACACGCACACGCAGGCACACACACGCTCGCTTAGTGGTGCTCTAACACATTAACAAGGTCATCGAGGGTTACCCTCTGACACTGTACTCCTCCAACTTCTGCGACTTTCTGCGCCGATTAATCACTTATTTGGAAAATCCTTAATCAGTAATGTCTATGGATGATTACTTCGAGTTCTCCTTTTAAGGTTAATATTAAATAAGGATGCTCTTTTTTGCTCTTATCTCCCATCATAAACCAATAGAGGACACACACTCGCAACTGCTGGTGTCAAACAAGGTGTTTTCCCTCCTTTTTGTTTTATCTGTGCTATTTCTGGGTACCGCCCCCTCATCTAAGCTCTTAACTGTCTTAATTTAACTTGCCATCCTACCTGTTTTTCTTTTTCAGACTTTGCAGTTACAATGACCACCTGGTGGGCGTGTTTGTGTTAAACTCTCCCTTTCATCCAGTTTTTTTTTTGATGAAACGTGGAGAATGAACGCCACTTGACCCAAACTCCAGACCGAGCGCAACTAAGCGGCTGCCCCACACGCTATGGGAGCACTCGCCTAGCCGTCCGGATTCTGCTTCCTGGTGGTGTCCGGCCACCTGGTACACATGGCCCACCGTCAACATGATGCAAGGCCGCGGCCACCTCCCGTATGAGCGGGTGACTCAGAATTATGCTATCCCATTAACTCATCATTTCCTGTTTTACCAGTTTAGCCCCTTTCCTCGCTGTGGGACAGTCCCCATCCCCAAGAGAGATGCAGTGATGAGAATGGAGAGAGCGATGGAGGGAAGACAAGAGGCAGATGAGATGCACTACACAGTCAGCCAGAGGTCTGTACTGGCAGCTCTCAGTTCTTGCCCCCCCCCCCACAAAATTACCCCCACTGCACTCCCACCTGCTACTCCCGTCCCGTTAAGAGAAGAGTGTGTTTGTATCAAGATGTTTTTGGGAAAATTCACACTGATGTGCCGCTTGGGTCATGGCGGGGGAAATAAAAGTCTCCGTTTTGGGGGGGTGTTCTACAAGGACAGGGCTGAAGGCTAACAAAGGCTGCCATGTTGTGAACAGCGTTTTGAGCAGCCTGGGGAGGGATGCATCTCCCATTACGGCCATGGGTTGGAAATCACTTAAAAATCATCAGCAAATCAACACAAACGAGGAGGGACGTCATGGTAATGCCTCCGAGTTCACACATGAATCGGACACGAACACACAACGGTACTCAGACACACACTTCTCCTTTTCAAAAAAATGCAAATACAGGCAACGAATGACTAACGGTGAATACCACCTGCAGCCAGCATCTATCCCCCTGGCTCCTCTCTCTCTCTTTCTCTCTCTATCTCTCTCTCTGGCTTCTTCTCTCATTCCCTTCATCTCTGATAAAGTCTGAAAAGTCAGTCTACTTAGCCCAAATACAGGACCCAGGGCATCCCCTTAGCCGCGTGCCGTGTTTAGGGATAGCGATAGGCCTCCTTGATGTCCCGATAAAAGGTCTGAGAAAACGACTTGTTTGAGCAACCCCATTACCTTTGAACATTATACAGCATGGGGGTGGGGGGTGATAACCCTTAATAAAAAGCAACAAAACTGGCCAGATCAATAGGTGTCACTCAGGGCACGCAATGTTAGCCATTAATATTCAGAACGGGCCTCGGGATTAATATCATCCGGCATATGACGTCACAATTTCTGCAGCTTGGTTTATAAACTTTTTATATATGTTAGTATATAAGAGTGATATTTTGTGTTTGTTGTAAAGCCTTTGGAGCGAGCAGTGAAGGCAAATTACTGATGTGTGTGTTTTTATACAGCACGCTGTTTGAAAGTAAGAGATAGGTGACTATGGGCGGTTAGTGTTTTACCGTGTGTTTGCACTTAGCATTTTATGATATTTAGTATAATCATCAGTGGGGTTTTAAGGTTCCTGTGCCCTCTGTGCAATGCTGGGCAATGAATTATAGTGTAGTGTCTGGTTCTCTCACTTCCTCTCTAAACTTCCTCTCAGACTGGGCTGAACTCAGTGTAAACCAAACTCTTACAGTAAATAATGCTATTAATACTGCACTGAATATGCGTACACATACTCAGGCACACGGCTCACACACTAATGTGTGATTAATTACACCATGCACAATGAATCGAACATAAATGTTTTTGGTTCTGTTATGGTTCAGCACTCACCAGCTGGGGCCTGTATTACAAGCTATTTAAACATGTATTTTCACACAGATATATCTTAATTATACTTTAAAAGTATTTTTCATTTGTGATGTGCGTAAAAGAGGTAGAAATCTGCCGGCGGTATGTGCCGTCCCCCTCACAGTTCTATCCCAGATGTCTGTTGTGGAAATGAGGTTCCTCTGGTTGCCTGACACACTCAGCACCCACTTTTTGCATCAGACATTTCTGGCACCAGAACACAGCGGGCACCGTCTGCCGTGCCCCCAGTAGCTGAACTGCTGTGAGGTAAAGCAGCCAAGCAGACGAGGTATTTTTGACAGGGGCACCTGTCTGCTTGCCAATGGTGGACGCTCATACGGCAAGTGGTTACGGGGCAGTATGCCATTTGGATTCAAGCCAAGGCTATCGCCGAGTTTTCAATCCGCGGATGACATGACCTGGTCTTGGAGAGCAGGAGCCCCATAACAACCCTCAGCTGTGACTTCCCAGCTTTTCAAAGTGGTAGAAAAGAGGAAGAGGGCTTACCAATGGCAGGTAGGATACGGAGCAGCCAGCATTCGATCTGGAATCATCTTCAGCCACATACTGCACAGTAAATGCAAAGCCCAGTGGTCTGGACCTCCCCCGACACAACTCACAGTCACAGACATACGGCCAACAGCAACAGCCACAGATATCAAAGTCAGAAACCATGCCTAAGACTCTTCGCTCACAATGTAAATTGGCAGCACAGCGCGAGCAGCCAGCCGTTGGCGGCCCTGCGTGATTTGTCGATGATGCATGTCGAGACAAAGTCACACGCAACAACACAAACTTAAATGAGCGAGTTCATCAGAACTGAGGACACCCTTGCACATGATTTACTTTGACGCGTGAGTGGGACATGACTCTTTCAACAAAGCATGCTCCAGGCCACACAGAAGCGTCTTGGGAGTCTGGTACAATCAGAAGGACAAACTGGCAGCATGTCAAACACACCTGCTAGCTAATGAATTCAAAAAGTACATCTGTTTACAAATACTAGCATACATACAACCCATCATTGCTGTATTTCTCACAAGAAAATACATCCGATGTCACTGGTACACGCACTCAGAGAGCGGGTGCATGATAGCGAGACAACAACGCACTCAGCGAGTAGAGTAGCCCTGCTTTCGCTACTGTAGACTCACATCTGACCTTTCGTTCTGACTGCGACCAGTCAACCCGCTTTTGATGTCCACTAATTACCAGAGTTTGCTGAAGGCAGGACAGCTAATTAATATCTCAGTACTGCCATGAGAGAAGCTGTTAATTAGCCCTTAGTAACAAAAGGACAAAACTGTAAAAAGACTTACCCTGTAACCAAACATTTGAGTGCACCATGGCTGAGATCTGTCTGTCCGTCTGTCTCTCTTTACTTGCACCTAGTTTGTTCTCTATCTATCTATCCATCTCTCTCTCTCTCTCTCTCTCTCTCTCTCTCTCTCTCTCTCTCTATCTATCTCTCTCTCCACAAGGGGGGAACAAACTGATCATGAGGGGAGGGGAAAATAGCGTGTCTGCTTCTGTTTACCATCCTCCCTCTAAAACGCTCCCTCCTTCCACCACTGTCACCGCCCCCAGCACCCCACATCCTGAAGACAGTGCGCAGAGAATGAGAGGGTGGCGTACGAGATACAGTAGACTCAGCGAAAGAATTCTAAATTGGAGAGAGAAGGAGGAAGTAGGAGGAAGTGAGAGGTGGAGACGGAGAGAGGGCGTGAGAGAGGCCCCGAAGAGGCAGGTGGAGGGCGGATACAAAGCGAAAGAGACCGGGGACGGCCTCGCCGCGGAAAGTGTTGGGGTAGCTGGAAAGTGCCGATCAGAGCTTTTTGAAAAACATGCCCTTCGCATTTATTCAGTGTTTCTGCGTGTAAAAATGACATTTTGCTGGCACAGCCAAGGAGACTTCTATAAATAAGTTGTATATACGATGGCTAAAAATGAAAGCGCTCATACAAGGTGTGCGTTTAATGCAACAATTTGTATTAAATGAGACAGGTTACAGAAGGTATACCTCAATGTTCCTCTGTTCTTTACTTTTACAGTTCAAGCTTCAAATGTGTAAGAAAGAGTAGTGTTACAATAATATTTTTAGTTTTTATAATTTGCCCTGTAATTTATTTGATTCTGATTTCAGCATTATTAATTATTGGTATTTCTCAGATGACTTTTACATAGCTTTTTGTGTTTTATTTTGTTAATAATTACGTTAGTTATTAATGTTTTTGTATTTGTGGCTATAGCATGTAGTAGCGTCATCGGAACAAACTATTTAATCATACATCTTCAATTGATAATAATATGAAAGATACCATCTTAAATGGCATATGAATTAGTTCTTCCGTTAGTATGGGGCGGGGGGAATCGCGGACTCGGAATCGGAGCACAACCTTGTGTAGGAGCGGGATTCAACCACACGGTGGCAGCATTGACCACATCATCGATGTACGTCCACATGCAGCCTGGACACCGGGCAGTTCGGCATTTGCAGGATAACAGGGCGGAGATTGTAGATAGACAACGAAATTATGTGTAAGTACTAAAAGAGAAAATGAAATGTGTATTCATATTTAGGGTCATTTTCTTTCTAAGCGACTTCCAGCTTCAGTTACATTAGAGCAAGGGGGAAACATGCAGGCATTAATGGAAGTCGCATCTCGTCCAGAGCCCTGACCACTATTTGCAGATGGGCATGATGTGGGGGGCAGCCAGTGTCCCCCTCTCACATTGTGCACGGGGCTGGTGACAGACTGTGCGTGGGACATCGTGTGAGTGTCACTGAGGGCTGGGAAGCGAGCCGTGTCCATGTGTGTCGCCAGGTCAGAGGTCGTCGCGGCACTCTGGTGCTGCCCCCCCCCATAGATGCTCTGTCTGTGCAGGGCCAAAGCTGTGGGGCTGTGTGGGAGGGGCCTGCCCTTCTGCTGGAGGGTGTTAAGCCTCTGTTCCCATGACGACAAGCCCAATAACACTTTATTCTGACTGCTCTGAAGGTACAGAATTTGTTCTGTTCTGTTCCATTTCTCATATTAAAGAACCATATAATCATTTAAAAAATGATTTTACTCTTTTCTAAGATTTTTGTATCATAGAAAGCCTGACATTTTAAGCATGTTGTTCCGTTTTGGTGCTGCGAAACCAGTGAAACTGGTGTAAACCCTTGCATTTTGCAGGAGTAGTTTTCACACACAAGGGGTTAACATGATGGGTCCATCCCGATTTGGCTGGGCAGCGATGGGTCTAACTAAATTCGCTGAGCAGGGACGGGTCTGTCTCGATTGGCTGGGCAGCGATGGGTCTCTCCCGATTGGCTGGGCAGCAGCAGGGCTGTCCCAATTGGCCGAGCGGCGACAGAACTGGACACCAAGCCATAGCGTACTGTACGATAGGAGGGCCGCACATGTGACGGGCACAAAGGCTGTGGCCGGCCTAGCGCTGACCCGCAGGAGGGGTGAGGAGTCACTGGGGGGCCATCAATCACAGCATTGTCAGGGCTGATGAACGGGATTGGGGGGGGGGGTGAGGGTCAGGCAGGGGAGCGCTGGACAGGGGAGGGGGCCACAATTGCTGGTCAGAGGGAATAGAGAAAGAACCTGTCCATTGTGGGGGCCTGAGGGGGGCTAACATCCACTCTCCACATCAGCCCCATTGGTCCCCACCCCCACCAGCACGTGGGCTTCATGTTTCTACCCTCTGTGAGCAGGTGGTTTCACTGCATTTGGGGCCAAATGCGGTGGCAGCTGGCAGGGGACCAAGGAGGCACGAGCGGGCAGTCGCAATGTCAACGGATGGGCAGTAGCCCTCAGTGAGCAGCACGACGCCTGCAGTCACAGTGCTCCAGTGGACAGCAGACAGTCGGCTTCATGAGAACTCCAGCTGGAATCAACGCTGGAAAGTAATGCTCTTTCCTGGGGGGGGGTGGAGGCAAGTCCCGCCATAATTTAAATCACTCCTTGGGCGATAACAACTTTAAAACATCTAAAATTACACCATGGAAAAATGACAAAGTTTAAGGCAGCCCAGAATTGGCAGATCAATTTGTTGTGGATCGTATAATTGGGAAGATCCGAAGGTCTGTGTTTTCGCTCCCCTTCTCTGTCATTCATCTACATCAGTCCATCCTCCCTGCCTCCCCCCCCCCACCAGCCCATCCATCCCTCTCTGCACTCTTACTCATTTCTCTCCCTCTTCTCTTCCCTCCATCTCACTCGCCCCCACCCACTCCTGCCCCTCCCTCTCTCAGCTCAGAGTGCAGGAGTGCTGGTCAGCAGTAGCTGTGACATCACCGGACACAACTCTGCTCTCCGATTGGACACTTGGCCACGTTGCCAGGCAACAGCACTGGAAAGTCTGTGTATGTGTGTGTCTGTGTGTGTGTGCATGTATGTTTGTGTGTGTACACGACTGAATGAATCATAGCAGGTTATGTTTTTGTGTCTGATTATTTTCAAAATGAGCACATGACTTGTGAAGACTGAACATCAGTTCAAAAATCTGTTTTGTTCACGTTTGTGCGAGTATTGTTGGCCCATTCGATGACACACGAAGTGTCCTCACAATTCAATACAAAATTCTGTGTATTAACGTTCATTTTAAAGGGCTCGCAGTTTAGAAATTCAGTGATTTCGATGCTTCATTCAGGATTTTGTGGCTATGCTGTGACTTTTTTGAACAGTTTTGGTGTCAAAGTACAGGTCCACAGAAGTGACACATGTTGAATGTGTATGTGATAGCAGACTGTGTCTTTCTGTGCATGTGGTGCGTGTCTGTGTCTGAGTGGAAATTGAGGACATTATTTTGTATTTGTGTGTGTGTGTATGTGTGTGTGTGCGTGCGTGCGTGCGCGCGCGCATGTCCCTGGGGAATGGGTGGTTATTGTATCTGACACAGCGGCTCTTTCTCGCGCCTCATATTTCTGGGCCGATCGATTCCTCTGACTCCCGACAAGACAATAATCGCACCTCCCTCCCTCACTCCATCACAGCCATTATTACTGCCCTCCCCAGGGAACACAATGGAGGGAGGGAGAGAGGGATGAGGGAGAAAGAGTGAGAAAGGCAGGGATGGGTTCGGAGGGGAAGAGTGAAGAAAGAGACAGACCGAGAAAAAAGATGGCATGGGAGCGAGGTATCAACGGAGAGATGGATGGAAGAGAAAGGCAGGTGAGGTTAGAGAGGGGAAAGAAACAGGCGAGACGGAAAAGGAGGGATGTGGAAGAGGGGGGGGGCGATTAGAGAAGAAGTAGCCAGAGAGCCAGGGGGTACAGTGTGTGTGTGTGGGGCGGGGGGGGGGGGGGGGCGCAGGGGGGCAGAACTAAAGGGAAAAGTGTGCTGATAGTGCGATGAGGCAGAGAGGTAGAGAGGAAGACAGAGGAGTGGCAGGGATGGGGAGAGGGTTAGCTGGGACAGCGCCCACGGATCGTACAATAAAGGCAGGGAATTACAAGGACAGAGATGAAGGATTCTCTTTTCCATCTTTTTCCAATAAAGGAGAGAATCAGAGACAAGGAAGGAAGATGGTGGGGGGGGGTCAGGGGGGTTAAGGGTAGACAGATTCCAGAGAACAACACACTGGGCCCCGAATGCGAAAGGGTGGCCATGATCACGCAAGGGCGGGCCAGCAGGCCGTGCACACGGGCACGACACGGTCCCTCTGGCGGAAGGAGAGAGCCGATGGGCGCCGTGAGACCGCCTCCTCCGGCCTGGGCCTTCTGGATGCTTCCGTGCAGCTCCGCGCAAGACCACTGTGTCCGGCCAGCTTAAATCTAGATTACATTTACAGTAATTGGCTCTCAATTGGAGAAATTGCTGTTTGACCTCTAACCCCTGCTCCGCTGCTGTCCACATTGTGTTCCCCATCCTAATCTTATCCCATATATACTCCACCCCTCTTTCTCTCCTCCTTTGCTTCATCAATATTCCCTCTTTCCCCCTCTCTCTCTATCAGTACATCCATCTTTCTCTCATTGTAATCCCTCTCCCTCCCCCTTCTCCATTTCCATCTCCCTATTCCCTTTCTCCTCTCCTTATACCTCCAATCCCATTTTCCTCCCCCCTCCAGGCCTCTCTCTCTCTCTTTCTCTCTCTATGATCCCCCATTCACTTCCCTTGCTATCACGCTTCTTTCCTGCCTAACCCGCCCGTAATTATGGTGTTCATGGAGTTTATTTATCTATATGTATAGCGCTCCTCCACAGTAAAATGAAAACATGCAGTGGCTAGACAAGGACATAGGTGCAGTTGGGAGAAAGAGCGATTGAGAGATGCAGGGTGGGGTGGTGTGGGGGGGGGGGGGCAGTTAGGTGGAGGAGGTGTGTGTTGGGGGGGTTAGGAAATTGGTCTGGCTAGCGGAACAGCTTTTCACCCCTCTCTCTCCCTTTCTCCCTCTCCATTCTGCTTTGTATTCTGCAGAGATGACAGGGGGAAAGCTTTATTGCTCCGAGTTTGTATCGATCGGGGCCCCTCACAGGGGGCATGCAGACACACGCACACTGGAGGCACTTTCACAATGACCACTGCCTCCAACCCTCCCCCCACTCCTTCTTCCCCCTCTCCCTCACTCTCTGAAATTCAAATTCAAGACTCCTATTCTCAAAGGTTAAAAGACAGACGGCGGCTTTTTTATTCTCCTTACCGTGCCGTGAACAGAGGTGGAATCTGATAAACAAAAATGAAGAGACTTTAAAATATAAATGCAGGCAAATAGATAAATTATACATATAGATATGTATATATAGTATTCATTTCTACTCTCTCACTCTCTCGCTCCCCCTCAGTAACATTTAGTCCTCTATTGGAGTCCAGTGTTTCTTTACAGCACAAGGGGGAAAAAAACGATATTGCAACTAGCTAGATGAAAAAATGAAAAATGAAGGAAGTCGTGCATGGCTGACTACTCACGCTCACATGGAGAATAACAATGGCGGCACCAAGACGCCTTTAATTCCGGGCCGTGCCGCACACACATTAAGGGCTGCCGCGTACTTTGTAAATACTTAATGGCGGATAAACAAAGCTGTTATTCCCACACCACGACTGCTGCCACTGCTCATAGCACGCAGGTGTTTCAGCAGGGTGGAGGGGGGAGCGAGCTGGCGGACCAGAGCTCTTCGGTTGGCGTGATGTATGACTGGAGGAGCATGTCTTCAGATCCCAGGCGGGATGCTCCCGGCCAGCAGACCCCTGGGCAGGGTTCCTCACCCGGGATCCGCTCCGAAGGTGTGCCTGTTTTTTAACCTCCTTGGGGACTTCAGGTAAACCCCAGCTCGAGGTCTGAAGCCTGGCCCTAAACAGCCGATAACGGCTACATACGTTAACGTCTGACACTGTCTGGCGCTCCAACAGCCAAGGACATCAGCTACACCCAAGCACCTTCATCTCTGTTAGCGCCACAGCGCCACCTCTGCCAAGACTCAGGGGCTGCTCAGGTCACACAGCAACCATACATTTATGAACGTTAGTGCTTGAGGATCATCATTACTGTTCCAGTCTTGCTCTGATACATCGTTTGACGACCGTGTTTATCTGTAAAAGCCTTGATAAACACAAAACAAAAGCCCAGAAAACTCGGTATTCTCTGAGAAATGCCCGCCTCCTCCCACTGGCTCTGCTACGATGGGAGTCGGCCCACCGACCGATTCGTAATGGGGGAAAGCTGAGGTGGCGCAGTGGCAAGGCTCCCTGCCTCCCTGCGCCCGGCTCTGATGACACGTCTCCCTTAAAGGTTAAAGCCGATTCGCAGCACTCAGCACCATGCTGCAAATGTGCCCCTTTCCAGGCCTCACACAGCCATGAAGGTACGCGGACCAGTGATTCTGGGAACAGGAAAGCGTGGCTTTGATGGTAGATATATTATCTCTATTTGAATGAGCGCTCTGCAGTACCATCTAGATGAAGTGTGCTTTTAGCAGATGCCAGCAGAGTGTCACACTCTGTATAACGACAGATTCCATATGAATCACATGTGCAAAAACGTATCTTCCTAAAAATAAACATGATTGTTTAAAGCGCTCCGCGTTCTGGATGCAGTGTTTCTTTGTAATTCTATAAATAAATCGGGATGAAATATGTCAACATGAAATATTTTATTAAATATTATAAATATTAATTTGCAGCGGATAGGTGTGTGCGTGATTATGCCTTCAGCATTTTCCCACCACAATAGCTTCCATTAAAAGTGGAGCCATAGAGGCTTGTCTGTGTAGCCGACTACCACTGTGCTTGGGCGAAAGCATTATTGTGCTGTATGTCCATGACATCATTGGGCTATACATCCATGACATCATTGGACTGTACATCCATGACATCACTGGGCTATATGTCCATGACATCATTAAGTTGCATGTTTCTGACATCACCAGGTCAATGATGTCAGTATGCTACACCTTAATGGTTTATGCTCCTGGTCGTACAGTACCGTGAACATACAGCCGTCACCATTGTGTCCATTCCAGAGTGTCCTGGACCTGGCAAAACCACACCTGTTTGACTCATGCACTTGATTGGAGGGTGTGTGGCAACACAGCGAATGACATGGCCCTGGCATGGTTGGGGACATGCCTGAAGCATGTGGGCTGCCCGGCCCACACCGCGACACGTGCTCGTTGTGTTTACATTCGCGGAAGAGCACGCGGGGCGATATCTCACGGCGATCGATGAGAGAGGGAGGGAGGGAGAGAGGGAGGGAGGGAGAGAAAAATCGGTAAAGAAAGCAGGTTATCTCCTGTCATTAATGGAGGGAATCCCGGGCAAAGGAGGGAGTGAAGGAGGGGGTGTGGGGGAAGACCTGGATTCATTGAGAAAAAAGAGGGAGAGGGAGAGGGAGAGAGACTGTTTGGCATCAGGAGAAAGCAGACAATTATCTGTATTGATTAAAGCAAGCCAGCACAGTGAAGACTGAGAAAAGTATGACTAGATCAATAGAGAGAGAGATGGCGAAAGAGTGAGGCAGAGGGTCTGGGAGCAGGAAGAGCGGGAGGTCGAGAGGGTGGGAAAAAGTGCAGCAAGGGGACGTCTGGGAAAGCCGTGCAACGGGAAAGATGCAGAGTGTGGTATGAGCTGAGGTAACCAGGGTGTCAGTGGATGCAGGAGCAGCAGATCAACGGCTCTCCACCAGGGCCGGACAGGCCTCGATTCTCGAGGGTCTTCAGCCTCTGTAGGAGCGAATCGCCCTTCTAATTGGGGTGGTTTAGCTTCCGCTCTTAGTCCCGAGGTCGTTAGCGCTCGGGAGAGATAGCACGGACTTGGAGATGCCGCGACCCACCTGGACCGGGGTTAAGAACAGCGGCTATGGGTGAGCGGACAGAGGGCCACAGGGTGGGCCGAGGCGGGGAGGAAGCCGGCATTAGTGAGACTGAAACGGAAAGCGGGGAGATGGGAAAAGCAGGGAGAAGAGGGGTTAACATTGCCATTGAGCTGGAGGTGCCCCCTCCCCGCGAGACTAATCTCGAGAAACTGGGACAAAAGCCCATGGAAAGCTAACAAACGGAACTGAGTGGAACCATCTTGCTAGTACACAGAGATGCCCACTGAGACAGGCTTGCGGATCTATGCCGGGGACCCTCCTCCGCTCTAATCCCTATTCAGAGCCGGGCGAGGTTGTTCCGGCTCAGCTCAAGCCTGCGGACCCCAGAGCCCGCGGCCCGTACTGACATCTCTGTGTTCTGGCCAATCGGAGCTGGGGTCTGTTGCCCGGAAGCCAAGACGACAATGTTCACAAGGACCTGGTGTTAAAAAATAAACCTGCATGCTAGTTAAAAAAATAGTAATAATAAAAACATCTATATGAAAGAGGTTCCTACATAAAAACATATTTCAATGGATTATATCAAAATGATTCTAACTACAAGCATGAGGCCAAATGTAAAGTGTTGTGGGTAATGAAATTCTGTTTGAAGAGGAGAATAATTACATTTTTCAGTTTTAAACAAAGCTCTCATAAATAATATCTAAAATAATATGTTTTAATAATGCCTTCTACTTTCCTGATAAAATGGATTTTGGAAAGATAATTTAATAACTGACAGACCATCAGAATGAATGAGTGTGAGAGAGTGAAAGAGAGTGAAAGAGTGAGATTAGGGGAGGGATAAAAGTAATGGGAAAAGAAAGAGTGCAGAAAGGCAGGGAGGGGAATGGGAGGGGCATGCAAGGAGAGCACACGGCACAGATTACAGATGTATCGTTATGCATGCGTGACATCACAAATCCCCTCCCCCCAGCCACTGGGAAGGGGGCCTTGGAAACGGTCGCTAAGGGAACAGACATGTTGGGAAGTGGGTGGGGGGCTAAGGTGGACTACAGAAATCGTGAAAGGGGGTTGATGGAGAGAATGAGAAAGGTAACAAGACTATGGGGGGAGAGTGAGGTAGAGGATGAGAAAGATTTTTCTCCTGGTGGGTCCTAAGCACCATTATTACTTCATCAAATCCCATTGACTTGCCCAGGCTGATTTCTTGCTCTTTTCACAAAGGATTACTGCCGGGTCTGTAGGGGGCGCTGTCTAATCCAACCAACGACCGCCATGAATGGCAATACCGCATGTGCGCTGAGATACTCAGTGTGAAAGCACCGTCTCAGCACCTCTCTGCTCTGTGACCGTGTGGTTTTTTGTTTGTTCCCCCCCCCCCCCCCAAGCCCGGCGCCCCCCGCAGGACCCTGTGAGCACTGCCCGATCTTGAAATGGAAGTTAAACAGCCATCACTGACTCTCAAAGTCCAGTTGGGGTTTATTGATGCGCAGGCCCCCTGTTAAGGGGAGAGACACTCCCACTAAAGTAGTCCACACACACACACACACACACACACGTATACACGCAGACACACACACACACACACACACACACACGTATACACGCAGACACACACACAGCCCCATTGACCCTGAGCACACACTCAGCTCATCACACATGCTCTATGCAGTTCAAACAAGCTCATGGTCATGCACACAAAGGGACTTAAGCCCCAGCCACCCCACTCACATGCTCATGCACACACACACACACACACACACACACACACACACGCACACATATGCACACACACACACACAAATACACAAATATGCATACACACGCACATATGCACACACACACGCATACACATCCACGCACATGCACAACATGTTGCTGTGTCGTGTTTTTCTTTATCATGTTTTACTTTTTGTTCTTGCACATTCTGGGTTCTTGTTCTGTGTAGTACCACACAGGAACCAATTTAACCATTTTGTGTCCTGATATATATATATATATATATATATATAAATATTTTTTATTTCCAAATCAACAAGTAAGAGACTCAACTAGCAAAGACTGTTCCAGGTCAGAGTTGCCCTGGCGAAAACGGAACCACAGGTAAGTTTCTGAAAGTACATCTTACACTGAGCCAAGCAAAGAAACACATTAATGTTGCAAGTGAACCTGGCAGTGTAATACAGTCACAGCAAATGCAGCTTAAAGGCATCAACATTTCTGCCTTCTGTTCATTTAGCACAGGAAGGGGATGAAAATGTAAATATATGCTAATAAAAATGCAGATGGGAGGTGGTGCGAATGCCACACACAGAACATATGTCAGTGTTTGGGGGCCCTGTGCATTTCCGGCCCCCTGCATTATTCATGAGTGTACAGCAGGATGTACCCGCACAGACCAGTACTATATCGCCTTGCGGGCCGCTTCGCCAGAGGAGCAGGAGCAGGAGGTAGAGGGGAAGCTGGATCTCCCAGTTTGCTGGGGGGTCACGGTTGGTGGAGCCCGGCACTTCCCTGTGGATCCGGAATGTTCTGCTGGATAATGGATGTCACTGTGGTGCAATTAGCGCATTTTGGTCTTATTTCATCTCAAGTGTGTATGCATGAAGGCGAGCCTTGTCTCCCCATTGCCACTCATCTCAAAGCTTGATTTCTTTCTTTCTCTTTTTCTCTCTTTTCTTTCTTTCTTTCTTTCTTTCTCTTTCTCTCTTTTTCTCACTCCCTCTCTCTCTCTCTTTCTTTCTTTCCTTCTCCCCCTGCCCCCCACCCAGCCCAGTCTTTAACCTTGGCCCCTAGTGACTCTGCCTCCGATAATAAAGTCACCCCCCTTCCTCCCTCGCTTTCCATCTCCCTCCTCCCTTGCGTCCCTCTTGTACCCCCCCCCCCCCCCCCCCGTTTCCCCCTGGCACCGCTGTTGTCCAGTGTTCACCTCATTCATAGTAAACACTATTGATTTTCAGCACGGAAAATAAAAAAAGCCATGAATTTTAATGCTTCTATCTGTCCCCCACTCTCTCCCTATCCCTTTACCTCTCTCCCCCTCCCTTCCCCTCTACCCCTGTTCTTTCCTGAGGGGAGGATAAAGTGATGGGAATGGGGGGGGCATTTCTCATTTCCCAGCTGGGTCTCTCCCACCCCACATCCAGCTCCCCCCCAGCTAACACTCTGTCCCATGGGAGATGGGCTGCACTCATACATACCCACTGCTGATAACCATGCACTGATAGTCCTGCTATCGATACAATATGGCCTCCTCCTCCGCTTCCTGTGGCTCCGGCTCCTTCCAGCAGCTCGGAGACAAAGCCTCAGTCACTTCTGATTACTGATTACTAGTTGTTACTGGTATTTGTCCAGTAATTACCTGATTATCGACTGAAGCGACATGCTGATTATGACTCCAAGCCCCTCTATTCCCCGCAGAACCGTGCCTCGGTGGTTGTACAAGTCGTCATGTCACAGAAATTACTACAGCCCATAAAAATTCCACAAGTATGGATCAATCGGCAATCCATTTAATGCATAAATAGCTGTTTGTAATGCAGCCCCTCGCTGTTAAGATTGAAGGTGATTGCGCTCAGTGGCAATTGAGAGAATAGTGCTACTTGCTTTCATAATACTTTGGCCATGTGATTCCTGTGCTCCTGAGCTCAACGGTCTTTCGCTCACGTTATGGGAATCGATGTGACTCTGCTGTAAGTCGCATGGGCAGCTGCGGAGGGGCAGAGTCCTGCTAACTGCCGATTTTCCGCTCGGCTCCCGCTAATTCCACCAACATCGCCCCCTACTGCTCTATCATCTGCCTGTTACTCTTTCTGCTACATGATTATCTTTTGCTGTGTTATTGCTGATGTCAACGTTATGGCCACAAACGTTTTGGTGGCTACCTGTCTTATGCACTCCCCCCCCCCCCCCCCCAACGTAAACACACCCCATCCTCCGGTGGAACTAAAAGCCCCGCTAAACGCTTCAGTGAGGTGACACGGATAATCACAGCTGCGAAAAACCAGCAAGAAAACTTATTTGCCATTTGGTGGCCATGTCAGTTTGCAGTCCGCCTTCCACAGGAGTTGCTAAAATCATTGCCTGCCGCTAATGGGATATTTTGTGTCGTTAGTGGCGCCTTTGTGGATGTGCTGTGCTGAGCTGAGTGCCCTAAACACACTGCATAAATATCTGTAAAAACCCAGACTGGAATTTATACCCTCAATCACACCCTCAGCTGAAGCACAATCCTGAAGTCTCTCATCTCTGATTCCGTCCTATTTTTCAACCTCCCTCCCAGCACTGCTCTCTTCCTTTCTCTCTTTCCTTCCCTTCTTCCCCTGCTCCGGCCCCCTCCCAACCCCCTCTTGCACCTCCCCCCCCCCCCCCCCAGCGTCAGTATTGATTTTGCTATAAGCAGAGTCCAGTCTGCGACAGGGCAATGCAGACAAAGGCAGACTTCATCAACTGTCACTGAACACGGGAATGTCTCCTTAATAATCACTCCATCACGCCGACCACAAGCAGCAAGGAAGAGGGAGGGAAAGATGGAGGAAAGAACGGGGTAGCTAAAATCCCGGCGCCCGTGTCACAGAACCGCCACGCCTCACGTTTCACCTTGATTGCCCACCGAAAGGTGTGCTGCCTCTCTTGCCTCAGCAGAATATTACTGTAGCCGCACAATGTTTCTTCATGCTGGAAATAATCTAATACCGAGGGGTTTACATAAGGATCTGCTCCTTCCCAGGGATATTCTGTCCCACACATACTGCCCTGAGGTCACCCAAATAATCCTGTAATTCTGCTGCCCTAATGGAACGCCAGCTACCACCTTGGGCTGCAATCCGGCGTCATTAAACCGCAGCTCCGCTCTTCCGTACTTTTTCCCCACTTGGAAAACTGAAGCAAAAAACAAAGTTCAACCCCCCCAACCCAAAAAAAAAAAACTGCCACCCCCACCATCATTAATCAAAGGAAAGATCGCATCCTGCCGATCGATCGACAGCGGCCATTAGCCTCGTCACGCGCCTCTGCTGCTAAAATGACAGCTTTCAGGTGCCTTTCTGTCCTGCCTTCCCCGACCGGCCAATCAGCCGCTGCCCCAATCAGCTCCCGGCGCGATGCTCTCCGCTTCTGCTGCACGAGTCCGGGCCGCTGGCGCCCGCTGGGAATCTCATTACGGCAGCTTGGCTCGGCCTTATCTCCGTAATCTCCCGATCTCTAATTCGCCGTGTACACTCGCCTGGGGATTTACGATCGAGACCACCTCTCTGCCAAAAATCCCCCCCTCCAGATGAGCTTCTAATGAGACTAAGGAGCAGAGCGATTACCAAAGTGCTTAATTACTCCTGGTAATTAGAGTCGTTCCCATTAACGGTGGCTAAATGTGCCGGGTAGGGAGATGTCTCTGCTGACCCACACTTAATGATGGCAGGCCAGCGGATGCAGTTTCACGCTGGCAGAGCGAGGAGAGCACAGTTCGGCACGCTGCCCATCACGGCAGGAAACCGGCTCTGTCCTGCTGACTAACATCACACCCCGGAGCTCACGTGGCCTGTTTGCGTGTTAACGATGCCGTGGTTTTCCCTCTTTTGCCGTGAGAACAGCCCTTCTAACTCTGAAATCAATACCCATGACGTTTTTTTTAGAAACTGGTAAAAATGGATCTGCTTTTGTTTGCATGCGTCCATCTTTCACTCTCATCCCTTTATCTAATTTTCTCCCTCCCTCCATTTTTGCCTCCCATGCTCTCTCGCTCTCTCTCTCTCTCTCGCTCGCCCACCAGCCCACTGCTCTCAATCCATTATAATTTGACTGATGATTAGGCCTGTCACTCAAGACAGCATGTGTCCAATTGGAAACTAAGGGAGGGGAGGAGGGCGGGCATTTTTGTCAATTTCATTAATTTTTTGATGCACTTTAAAAAAGGGCAGCTATTTTCCACTTTGATTTCTGGGCTTCGCCCTCTTCGCCTCTCTCCCCTCCCCCCGCACATCGTGGCAAACTCCTGGCTCTCGGTTACGAGTCTCGTTCCCCTGTTTTTTTTTTTTGCAAGACGTGGCACATTTCGTAATCACCGTGGTGATGCGAGTGTCGCTCACAGCAGCGGTAAAACAGCAGCTCTCTGGGGACAAGGGGACAGGACTGGTGGGGGGGGGGGGGGACTACAGCAAAAGAGGACGACCGAGAGAACGAAAGGAAGAGAAAGGTCACCGAGTCACCCCCCTCCCTTGCCGCAGGACAAAGGGGCTGAGGGGTTAAACCTCCACTCTCCGAGGGGCTGGGGGTTGGGGGTAGCACAGGGGCAGTAGTTGGGGGGGGTCTATCTCTTACTCCCAGTCTGGGTTAAAGAAACACATTCAGCAAAGAGCCACAGTGTGTGAGCCAAGCGATTCTCATGCTGCTTCTTTTGACTCATTAGTGCAAGGTGCTAATTAGGCTAATTAGTGTGACAGGAAGTGCTTTAAAGGGACATTTTAAAGGGACAAGCACAGCAGGATAACGAGGCTGGGAAAACAAGGCCCATCTTCTCCGCACAAGCGACGATGGAAACGTTATTACTGTGGAAACCAGGCCTGAAAAGCAGCTGGCGTTGTCACCCAGGCGACACATTCATGCGTTTGCCGAAATTCACCAAACCGCGTCGGATATACTGGAGAGTGATGCTGCGGCTGACAGCGCACATGAAAGCGCGCCTTTCCGCTCACGGACGGGGAGCGCGGCTTCCTGTCAGCCTGCGATCTGCCACTAACGCGGAGCGCCGTGGCAGGGGCACCTTTGGTCTCTGCTCAGAGCTGAGACGCTACAGACGACCCAGAATTCCTCACCAGAAAGGGGGCAGGTCACGGTGAGCCTGTCTGGGTCGGCTGAGTGGAAGCCAGCGTGGAGTTTTGGCCCTTCTAGTTACTGGATGAAGACCACAGAAAATGACATCGTGTTAATCGGCCTTTAACTTGACTTCCATTCAATTTATCCCATTTCACTAAAACTGATCCTTAAAAGTAATGTATGTGAGCTGGCTATGTGTAAAACCGTGTCAGATATACTCTTAGCATTAACGTCGGTAATCTGAGCTTTTTCCTGCTTTTGGTGAGTGGCACCGATGCCAACGACACACCGCTAACCTCCCACGGCCTCCCAGCTGACTTGGGTAACCTGTGCTTCAGATGCCAGCTAATTTTCCCTCTGTGAATGCAAGTCGGATTCAGCTAAGCCCAGCCATCTGGCATCGTTGCATCGTGTAAATTCCTCAGGACGACTTCCTAAACACGTTTTCATTCCTCCCCACCTAAAAGAAAAATAAGTAAATGGAATTTAAAATGCAGACAACTGACAGGCTAAGTACTGGTCCTGAAATCAGTCCACAACAAGTCTGAAAGTAATCCAGTAATGAAATGGACCTTTAAATCCCTGAATGTAAATATAGATTAATCCATTTACAGCAGACTGACACCTGCATAGTTGTGTATAATCTTGTTCTATTTTACACAAAGTAATAATGTTTTTCACGTATGTTTCTGTGGGGCTTGCATTTATATCTCTTTTTGCCTGTTAGTTTGCATATTTTTAAGTGGGGGGGGGGTTGCACAGGTATGTGAGGAATGATGGTAGTGTTCAAACTGCCAAAAAGCATTTCTGACATGATTATTTAAATGGTCTTCCCCTGGCTTCAGGGGGTATCACCTACATGTGTAGCTACACAGTCGTAAAGTGTGATGAGAAATAATGGCAATTTATGATGCAAACCTCTGATGCAGAGCTTACAGCCGATGGTGCCGAGTGCACAGCGCCCCCCCCCCCCCCCCCCTGCAGAATGTCAGTGTGAGCGAGATGCGCTGACAGATTCATGTCCAGTATGGGAAGGTTAAGAGAAGACGGGGTGTGGGGGGGTGCGGGACAGACAGTGAGGAGGAGGGAGGGAGGAATGGGGAGACAGATAGAGAAGGGGGGAGACAGGAAGAGAGGAAGAGAGTGAGACAGAGAAAAAAAGAGGGAGAGAGACAGACATGGAGGGAGAGAGAGGGAAGGAGAAAGGTGGACAGAAAGAGAAAGAGGGGGGCTAAGGGAGACACAGCATGAGAGAGAGAGAGAGAGGGAGAGAGAGAGAGAGCGGGAGGGAGATTGTGCTGGGGGTAGGGAAGGAGAGGGAGGTGCTGTACAACAGATTAATTTCATTTTAAGGCCGATCTCTGCTGCAGGGCTACCCCACAGAAAAAAAGGGAAAAAAGAGAGATGATAAAGGAGTGAGATCAGGGGATCATGCATTTTTCCTCTACAGAAAAGGGGGCTTTGTGTGTGCATGTATGCGGTTGCGGAGCGATGCAGGAGCACGTGCTTAAGGCGTGCGTGTGCGCCAGCGCGAGCCTGAGCGAGACGACCGGCCAGGAAAGACTACCCACGCCTGAGCACTCCTGTCTAATTGGAAATGAACAAGAGGAACTGAACATGCCTGGCGTGTTACTGTCACCTGCCAAAGCAAATGTCCTATATCCCTAAGTATACATTTGGCGGATGCCATATTACATTTTTATAAAGAAAACAGCAGGTCAGGCAGACTGAAGGACAGACCTAGAGGTTAATAGGACCCCCTTCATTATCATAAATCTTATCAGCTAAATGAAATGGCGAGAAGGACTCCTGGTTTCGGCTACATTGACTGCGAGGGGTGGGGGAGGGGGAGGGGGTGGAACCCAATCAAACTGGTTGTTTTTATTGCTCTTTTTTATTATCAAAATGTACCCATACACACACACATCATTGAAATACATGAGAAAACCGATTGGATGAAAGATGGTGATGAAAAATGAGCAGGTGAGCCCAGCAGCAAGCCCCAAGCCGCCTGTTAAATCAGCACGGTGGCGCCCCCCTCTGCTCACAGGGGCTAAAGTGGCTAATTATTCAAATCAGCGTCAGACCGCGACCTTGACCATGCCGTACACAGGACCCTCAGCCTCCACTGCCCAAAAACAGTGGGACAGCAAATTGTGCTCCCCCCCAACAAATGATGACATTCCAGCCAAAAATTTCTGTCTTCTATAGAATATTATTTGTCACCAAAATGTTTATGAAATGCAGTGACCCTCTGCTGGATAAGTGGGTCCAGAAGATGGATGACAGTCTGTTATGGTGGCATTTTACTCTCTGATAGCTTTTTTAATTAGGGTGACTGGCTGTTTTTGGCTGTCAGACCACGTAGAACATGGCCAGAATTGGCCCCCATCCAAGTTCCTTCTGGATTTTCTCTCTCAGACCTCTCTGCACACAGAGGTTTGGGGGCAGGGTGTGGGAGTCGCGATGGGGCCGCTGCCCGGACACGTCGACTGGGAGGGGGGGGGGGGGCATGATCCCCAGGGAAGGGGGCTGATTAAGTGGCCTGTTCACAGAGTCCTGATTAGGACTAATGAAGCTCAGCTTCGCAATCCAGTGGGAACTAGGGGAAGGTGGGCGGCGGCAGGCGGGGGTGTGCACAGGCCCGCTCCACCTCATCTGATGAAAGAAGTTTCTAGAGTGACCAACTACTCAGCTCATCACCTTTGGGGACAGGTGAGACTAGATCGAGGAAAGAACAGCCAAAAGGATGGAGACAACATGAAAGAACAGGCAGACGAGGGAGGGACAGAGGCCACGGTGAGGGTGACTGTGTGAGATGTGTGTATTTGGGCCTTCATTAGCGTGTTGGTGCCGTGTGCCGTGTCCGTAATTGGCGGTAATGGTCGGCGAGTGGGAGTGTGTGTTTTCTGAGCATTATGCACAGGGAGAACCACCAGCGGCTGTAAATGAGAATGTGGGAGCTGGCCAGTGTAATTACTACACAGAGTGACATTGTCAGGAGCAGACACACGTACGCACGTACGCGCACACACACACACAGGTTCACACACACGGACACACACACCCACACACACATACACACACACAGACACAGACACATATGGACACATACAAACGCATCCACGCAAACACACAGGTTTGTAATTATGTCTTTGTGGGGACTCAATTTCTATGAGGAAAACTCTAATCACAACATGACGACCTTAACCCCTACCCAGCCCTAACCTTAACCATAAGTAACCAAACAAAATATGAGGCTTTCAGCATTTTTACTTTTTTGACTGCATTCACAGATCTTTGTGGGGACCTGAAAAATGATCCACACAACGTCAAAATAACAGGCTTTTATTACATTGTGGGGAACATTTGGTCCTCACAACATAAAATAAACATAATCCACGGACACACGCGCACGCACATACACACACACACACACACATACATACACACTGACGGCCACATCTCAGCCTCAGCGATACTTAGCCATGTCCTGCCAGTTGATCTGCTGAGTCTGATCACACCAGCAGGGTGCGCTCTGTTGCCAGCCAGCTCAGGTAAATGTGTGCCCCCCCCATCCCGAAAAAGTAGCAGGCTATTGTTCCTTCAGAAGACCTCCCCAACGGCGACAGGCAGAAACACACAGGTTTGGCGCACATGCCCCAAAAATTGCTTCCGCCCTTCCCAGGATGCCCTGGGACAGTGTCGCCCTCTGGGGCGGTGGTGGAAATGGGGTTTGTTTGCACCATGGCCTACATTTCGATACGCAACACAAAACGATTTATGTGTTATAGGCAACAACTGGGCCAGGATCCTAAAAAACCAACAGACAGGCGATGGGTTTGTACAGAGGGACATCGGCTTAAATGCTCCCAGAATGGCATCAGATCAATACCCCAGCCCACAAGTGTGAGCCACATCCAGCTCGCCATAATCCAGTTTCCACATGGTTTATGATTTATTCATACGTATCTATTTATTATCCAGACAAAAACAAAACGAAGGAGAGTAATTGCCTTGCTGAAGCAAATGAACGAGAAACAAGGGAAAGAGGGAGGGAGGGAAGAGAGAGAGAGCTAGTGGCTGAAGCAGAGAAAAGAGTGAAGGACGTGAGAGAGAGAAAGAGAGAGTGAGCAAGAGAGAGAGAGAGAGAGAGAGAGGTAGCTTAATGCAATAAAGCATGTTGTATTGACATCTTTCTTGTGTCTATTGATTCCCCATTATGTTACTAACAAACCCTGGTTGACATTTTGTCATTCACAATCATGTTAGCACTGGGACTCACACACTCTCCCTGCGAATCGCCGATCTATGCACACACTCTCACGCCGACGCACGCGTCCCCCATGGGGGGGAGAATGGTGGCGCGGGGGCGAGGGGGGGGCACGAAGGCAGTAGAACATCCTTCGCACCGCCACGCCGCTAAGAAGCTAGGAAGGGCTCAGCACACGTGGCGGGTGGGCTGGGGGGGGCGGGGGCTACCTCACGCCCGTCATGGGTGCCGTCATGTGTGAGGCTCCCAGGACGGGTCTCCATGGGGCATTTAAGGCACTCACAGCCGCTGAAATGCACTACATCTCTGAGTGTTTCCAGGCCTTGGTGGGGGCAGCACAATGTCTGTTATGAAGCGTTCGTTTAAGAAACTTTTGCACAATGCTTTGCTTCCACAGTAGGTGTGAAAAACATGAAACGCCCCCATGCCAAGGCCCCACCCACCCTGAGCGGTGTGCCGCTGAATTCCCAGCGTGACGCACCTCCCTGCCAGCGAGCGCTCGTTTCCGGCACACCCGCAGTAGGATGCCTCCGTTGCTGCCACAGTCTGTGTGTTTTGCTAGCCAGGCCCAGCAGACTGAGGCTTCAGCTCTCAACCTGCCTCCCCAGGCAGGACGGCGCCGTCTCCTGAGCCAGACGGGACTCAGCCTATGCGCAGGAGCCCAGTGAAAGCACCCCCCATGTGCAGCGTCAGACACATTTGGCTGGGTGTCACAGAAACAGGCTGCTACCAAACTGGGGCACGAACACAGAAAAAAAAAGTGTAAGTAAAGCAAAATGAAGAGACGTATGGGTGGGATAAATAACTGTGGTGCCCCCCGATGGCTGAAGGGCCATGCGGCCAAGTGGAGAATGCTGGGCTTTGCCCGTTCTGAAGGGAATGAGGATGGATCTTCATTCGAGTCGAAGGGACCTCAGTGCACCATCCTCACATATGAGGAGGAGGCTGCAGGCTCCATCTGCTGCGTAAGAGCAAATGTACATCGGTGACAGATTAGCTGTGAGAAAAGCATCAAGGCATGCTTATACATCTTTAATTGCATTTTGAGGATCCATTTTGAAGAGGGTGTGGCTTAGCTACCCGTTACCTGATCTGAGCCAATGACCTGCCCAAACACAAGCCAATCTCTTAAAATCTTCCTTTGAACAGATGCGTTAGGGATTCGTTGATTTCACATAAACCCCATTCCCAGGTAAATATGAGCAACGTACACACATTTTAGTGCGCTGGCCTTGGTATGTTGGGTAATGACAGAATGATCACTGAGAACCCCACCAGCAAAGCCAGTCTGTCTAAGTCACATGCAGATATGTAGACATAATCCAAATTTAGTGCTTAACAGTTCAAAACAGACTGAAATGAATGTCCAAAGAGTTTGTAATGAAATACAAAATGGATGCCATGTTGTTCCAAATACAGGTTGTGTTTAGCACAAAAGCCTAGACCAATAGTTATCAAAACCTTTTTTTGTTTGTTTGTTTACAAATCCTTTACTTTACTCATTAACAAGAGTATATGTCTAGCAACAAATAGCTTCTAAGAAGGGCACATGGTTATCTTCTACATATGTTTCTAATTTAGAGATTAATAGTTAGCGTTATGCAGTATTAATATCAGTACATTTCTACACAGAGATATTTTATGGATGCAGAAACAGCACTGTGACACATACACAAGCAATATAATGACATAATATGTGAGCGAGCGTGTTGTACATATTTAATGTGCCACATTTCTCACCCGTTTGCAAACGATTCGCTGAAAACTGAACAAGGTATTAATTCAAGGCAAAATTAAGTCAAGTCCCGTATTTGAGTTTCTTTACTCTTTCTGCTTCATTTTTCACCATCATCTGCTTTTACCTTCCTTTACAGTCTGTACAGTTACGGGTTTTTTAATCTCAGCCTGACATTCGCCATTTCTCAGCGTGCAGGAGCAAACCTCTCCCCATACAGCACCCTCCTCCTGCCCACAGCCCAACCCCCCCCCCCAGCGATCCCATCCCTCTCATCTCCAGGGACACACACAGGTAACAGGTTATACACGGCCACTCCCTCTCTCCGTAGTCCCTCTTTCGAATAAAAACCAAGAAAATGGAGCAACAGATTGTGAAGTTTTCTTGAGGAAATGCGGTCTGTGTTCGTGAAGTCGGTCTGTGCTGCTTAGACCGAGATAGAGAGCAGAGCCTCAACCAAATCTCTTGTTGGTCCCTTTAAGAGAGGGGCACAGTCACTTAGATCACCTTAAATGAAAAACGCTACAACGGCAGGATAAACTGATTGATATCCATGGGCACCACAGTTAGACAGTGTACCGTGAATAGCAGCCTATGCACATGCTCGTCCTCCTTTATCCAGGACTTCACCATATACTCCGGTAGCCAAACAGAAACAGCGCACACGCAGAAACAAATACGCATCCTTCTCTCACTCCTCCCCTCCACATCAAACGGAAAAGGAACAGCATCCTGTCTCGTTTTATAACCGATGAGGGTCCAAATCACAGACAGACATAGACTCTCGCTCCTTCCGTCAGTCCATCCTCTTATTCCGCTTCAGTGGAAAGAATAGCACAGACGGCGCTCCGTCCAAGTCTCACACCCTCCCTCTCTTAGTCTGCTGGTCTGGCAACCACAAAATCAGCCATCAAGCACCGACAGCCATAGGTATAGGCGGATCAGTTCCTAACACCTGGCGTTTCCGTAATGTTTCTCCTCAAGGTGATCCTTTGACGCAGCGGATTTAATAAACAAATGCAATGCATCACGATTGTCTATGCACACCACAGTTTATGGCTATGGCATACAGAACTAAGGTAACCCGGGTCAAATCATAATATAGCGCGTCCGTGTCAGTGACTTAGGAATAAATAAGAACATATCCCCTTTTCTTCTTTCAGCGCACCCGTTCTTCCTTTCACCCCTTTTCAATCTCTCTCTCCCCCTCTCTCCGTGTATCCGCCGGCCCTGGAATCGATCTCCGCAGGATCGATAAGTTGGCATGAATATTCCCAGCCCGCCGTGAGTCTAGCTCGGGAGAGACGGAGGCTGAGACAGAGGGAGATGGAGTGGATGGGAACATACGGATGGAAACCGAAATCAGAGAAGCCGTAGTTGAAAAAAAAATCACAGGGCGAGGATTTACCGATTGAAAGAAATGTGAATTAACCCCGGGAAAAGTGGACCACGGTAGACTCGCTCACGTTATGTTTTGTTTTCGAAAGCGATCAAAATGCGCCAAGGTTTTGTTTCATGTCCTCTTTTTCCAGCAACGGGTTTACCCCCTATAATCGTGTACTTTACTTTTCTCCATGCGATTACAATGGGATGTGAAACGAAAGTATATTCTATTAGAGAGACAGAAAGAAAAAAATGAGATTGTTGCCTTCTTCTCGTTTTAGCGGATTAAAAGACCAGCGATCCGGCGACCACGGCGTGGTAAGATGGAGTGGTCAGACCCGTAGCCCAGTTTCCAGTGAAATATATCGCAAGTATATCGGTAAGACAAAAGGGGTTTACGGATAGGAGTTTAATGTCTTACCGGAGTTGGACCGCAGAGCCAGCGGGGACTTGAGACGCCAAGCGTTGATATCGGAAGCAGTTCTCTGAAAGACGAACGGCACCGGCAAGGGAACAAACATGATCCTCAGTCTTCTGTTCTTTGATTAATTATCGTAATAATGACAATATTCTTCTTTTCTTCTCTGTGTCTTCGTCTGATTTCCAGGTAGATTGTTTTAAATATATTTGGTATGGAAAAAAATAAATTCGCAGTAGTTCGTAAAACTAGGTTGAAATATATGGAACCTAGTTATATTTACATTTTAAATATCTGTTTTGTGTCGGTGACTCTTTTTCTCTGTTTATAAATATGTATAGAATAGCTACATATGTTCGATGGTCCCTTGGTTGTGTTGTAATTAAAGCTCCCAGCCCAGACTAACACACACAGACGGATAGTGGAGTCGTTTTCTTAAGCGGTAATGCTACTGTTTGGTTATTTATACAATGATCTGAGTTATTATTGTTGTTATTATTTGTAGTACTAGTTGCAATATTACTATTCGTATTTTCTGTTTGCCCCCTCTGTCGTTTGCCGCTTTCGTGAATTGCAAGCTGCAGCCCACGGATAATTCGCTTTGTGTATTTCCTGTGTTATTCTCCCATAAAATCTTCTTTTTCTTTCTTAGTATTTTGTCTTTTTTGCTTTCCCTGTCGAGACAGATGTGAGAACAGTCAGCGTAACAGTCGCTGGCCTCCCTCTCGCACCCTCCACTCGATTTTGCTTTGGTTTTCGCTTGTAAATAAAACTATTAATATTAATTTCAAATTCAATAAAAAGACGATATTTCGTCTCACTGGCATATGTATAAAAGCCAGCAGCTGTGTTCTTATTTGGATTTGTGTATTTGGTTCATATATTTGGTTTCTAGCTGTTCACACTGGCCCACACACGCACACGCATACTAAGCAGCGATTTGTGTTTTAAATACAAATAAATAACCGAATTCATCTAATTAAAATAAATAAATAATAAATAAGGCTACACAACGTGCACAGCTGGCCTTCGCTCCTCCTCCCTCCCTCACTGTCACAAGGTAGTAATTAAAACGCAATCAATCGATAAATAAATAAATAAAGCAAATAAATAAATAAAGAATGAAAACAAAACAAAAAAAGAAAACGCGGAACCCCTTACGCTATATAATTTTTGGGATGACTTGCCTATCTGTCCGTCCATCCGTCTGTGTGTCTTTTTGTCTGTCTGTTTGTCCCCGTTATTTGGGAACCCCAATAGCACATTCGACCCGACTCCCTCCCGTATTAAAGCGCTCTGGCACTACACTGCCCGCAACATTGAAGCGAGAGAGGACCGGCTACTACTCACACATCACCCCCCCGCCCTGGCCGCCTCCCCCACCCCATCCCCTCGCTCGTTCCTCGGCTCTCCCTCCCTCTCTCTCTCTCTACCTTCCGTCCTCCCTCCCCTTCACGCTCGCTCGTTTTTTTTCCATCCGCGGCAAAGGTATCCTCTATTGATTTCTTGATTCTTCTTCTTAATAGCAGTAGAATCCTGTTAATCAATACAAGGTTGATTCAGTACGGAGTTAATAAATTTAGGAATAATTTCTTACACAAAACTGTTCCACATATGCACCGTAGACCACAGAAAAGAAACAAATAATGTAAAAAAGAAAACACTTCCAGAAAATAACGGAATTGTCCCAGAAATGAGACACATTCCACCTTGAAAATTTTGATTAATATATTAATAGCTAAAATTTGTCCTCAGAAAGACTCCTGTGTGGGGCTTTTTGAGTCATTTGTGTTTTCGATAGTGATTAATATTTATACAATTAAATTGTGTTTGAATTTCAGCTAGAGTATTGAAAAGAGGTGGAGGAAACTCTTGATTTCGTCCGGAGATGAGTCTAAAAGGCGTGATGGGGTAACGCAGTCCGTGAAACGCGGGGCGCCGCGAAGCCCACCGTGCAGTGACCCGGCACTGTGCTGCCTGCATTCCAGTGTCGCGTGCCTGCTGGCTCCTCTTCTTGCAGTTTATTTCTTTTCCCTTGTCACGGCCACGTTTACACGCCGCCACTTGTACAGATACATTCGGCGCCACGCGTTTACACACCAGATTATTGTCATTATGGATTTTTAAATAGAAAAATCCATACGCTAAACATTGCAGTCAATAGGAGAAGAATCGATTACGAGAAGAGTCGGGTTTCTCACTACCTTTACCTCGGGTGGATATGTTCTGCGTGACGTGACATTTTACAAAAATAAGGTTACAAATAGATATTTTCTTCTAACAATTTTAAATATTTCAACTAACAATGCTAAAACACGTATGTCTACAGTAAAGACATTATTTTAACTTTAATGTTATCAGTATTAGACTCTGCATTTTACAGATTTTAATTACGAACAGTGAACTAGATTTTTTCCTTTTTCTTCTCTCCAAAGACACCACAATTGTATCACACGGTTTATTGTCCCTCTCCCTCCCTCCGTTCTCCATTTGACAGATGACATCCGCAAGTCGAACGAAAAAGGGAAAAAAAGAAAAAGCGACTAGTTGTCCTTCACGAACCCCCCTTACTGCGCCCCGCACCCCCTACCCCCCTCCACACACATACACACACTCACACTCACACACACACACACACTCCTTCCAGACAAAAGCAATTATTTCTTGTAGAATATAGTGTGGTTGTGCGCGTCTGTAGGAGAGAGGGATAGAGGGAGGGTGTGAGAGATTGAAGGAGAGGAAAATAAGATGGTGTTGGGAAAGAGGGGAGGGGGGTCTCACACCTTGCCCCCCTTTTTTGTGTGTTATCTTAGAACATACATGATTACTCATAGCACACTTATAGCACACTTACTAAGTAGGGCATACAAATATGCCCACACACAAGTCTCTATAAGCATTTAGTTCTAATTGATACAGGTGTTTATTGAATTGCACACGCCCTTCACGCGACAGACATGCTCACACAGGAAAGCCTCATGTGAAACAGACATACCCACAAACACATACCCGCTAAGCACAAGCAAACATACCCTCGGGCAATGGACATTCGCACGCTGCGGCCGTGGCTAGGCAGGTCCCCTTTCAGCTGGCAGACATCCTGTTACAGAACAATATCGTCCCGGCCCGGATCACAGAGGGTGCGGACTGCTCTCGCAGACGCTTCTCCGGGCCTAGCGGAGCGTTCAGGACGACACTCTCGCCTTTTCACGGCAGGGGCCCAGAGCTAAGGGCTCCCTCCATGCGAAACTGCTGTGTTTGTATGGCTGTCTCTCAGTCTGGCTGTCGCAGCGAATTCTCAGAGTGTAATAGGAAATAAGCACGGACCCTCTTAGGTGGTGTTGTAAGTCCAGCTAAATGTGGTGACACTATATCCTGAAAAATGTATATATGTATAGGTGTGTGTGAGAGTGTGTGAATGTGTGTGTGTGTGTATATATATATATATATATGGAGTTTTTTCTGTTTTGTCTTGCCTCTCCTGAAGGCTGAATCAAGCCCCAATGTGACTGGTTATGAAATTATGAAATATTTAAAGAGCTGAACACCATAATTGTTCCTTCGGTTTTTCTTTTGACGAGTTTGCAGGTAAGTAAAGGTACGCAAACACCACCAGAGGTCTGAAATGAATTTTGCATAAAACAACAAATGGTATTTCCATAAAGGATAGACTCAGTATGGGAAACGTACCATCTAGGCTGGACCGGGGTGTTTCACTCTAGACGAGATTCTGTTAATCTCCCAGAGTAGCAGAATACAAATTTTGTCAGTTCATTTATACAAAACATATTTCAGTAGCACAGTGTCTCTGGCTGCTAAGTAGCTAGCCCACATCTGTTTCACAAGAAAAGTACAGAAATTTTATAAGTAGTGTAAATAACTATAATGTCACAGAATGCCACCAGAGGTAAGTATTCTGATTTTTATTCACTCGCTCTTATGTGCCCCCTAATCAAATGGCACCGTAGGTGACTGCCAATGTCGCCAGGCGTCGCCACCCATGCATGCCACTATCTACATTTGCGTTTACCTGTTTCAAAACACAAAAGCCTCAAATGAGTGAAATGCAGGCAAATCTCAGGATGTACATGTACATTTAATTATGTCAGTACTATTTCCCTGTTTTATGAATGATCATAGTTGTAGCAAATGATTTAATAAGTCTCCTGTTGGTCAGCAGTAGGTTACACTGGATGGCTAAATTGTGGCTAACCTGAAGATGTATCCATCCTTCCATCCATCCATCCATCCCCTCATTTCTTATCCTGGTCACGGTTTGGGGGGGCGGGCACTGGGGGGCCTAGAGCCTATCCCAGACATCACAGGGTACAACGCTGGGGTGCGCACTGGATGGGATGCCAGCCGAATACGTTGTGAAATTAATATTTTCTGTGTAAATGCTACAGATTTAAAAAGTTACATTTTAATTTTAAGCCATTCTTACTAAACAAGAACGATTAAATTCAAAAGTCAGACTAGTTAAAGGTTTACGGCATAATTTCAGGGTTTTTTTTTTTAAACGAACATGAATGACCAGTCTTATAGCAAAACACCATCATAATAACCATGAAGGTGTAAATAGGATTGTAAACAACAGGTTGGTGGGTCAAGAAAATGTCGTCATAATCAAAACGATTACAGTGCTATTATTTGGAAGAACACTTCATTTAGCTTTAACATATTACGACGGCCAGACTGGACTTCAAAAATATGTAGCTTTAAATTGGATGGGAAGTGGTTGAAGACCATTTAATATGGTGGCCATTTTGAATGTAGCTTCATACTAATAAGATTTTGCCTGATTTGCGCGCGCATAGTATTTGTTCTGACTTCTGTTTGATTCGCAGAAGGAAGGTTATTAAAAAAAGAACCTGCCTTAACAGTGTTTTATCGCATTATTCTTTTACATTGAAAACACTGTTGTTGCTGTTCATATTGCCACTGATGACTTCGCATAATTAACACGACTAAGGGGAAATAATAATAGTCCTTATAGGAGGCCAAACTATGCACGGTGCCATTGCTAAACTAGGATGCGAGTGTTTGTGTTGCAGTTGCTGTTAAATGGTGATGTCACATTGACAAACGATCTGGTTGAATTAAATTCTCTTACATCAATAACGCGGCACACCAATCAATAGCAGCAAACAATTATATTACTGCTTCCTTCGCTGCTGTAACAGGCACCTATTATCGCGGACGACACTCTCTCACTGTCACGGAACTCTGTGTTTGAACGCAGACGCGCACCTTGTAACACGTCCTCATTAAAAACCGGTCTGATTCGTTAAGATAACTGGGGGAGGCCAGCCTTAGTAGAATCCTATCAGTCACTGTAACCAGTGCTCATTAACAGATAGTTTGAGACAGATGTGTGTGTGCGTACGCGCGCGTGTGTATTGATCTGGCCAATAGAAGTCTCTCAGCTCCAGGCAGACTGAACTACATTCATGGTGTCAAGCCCAGGGAGTCCCAGGTACGCTCCTAGCCAGTGTGTGTTCCCATTAGTATATCTAACAGACAAATCAGACCAAACTGTCCTTTCTGGCGCATAAACACAAAGGCATACACATATACACAATTACCTATATGTGTATCCCTCTCTCTCTCTTGCTCATTCTTGCTCCCCTCCCTTCTCCATGTGCCTCTCTCCTTCTTTCCAATACTGAATCACAGTGAATCCATCTAAAGCCCTTGTTCTTTCCCTATTGGTAGTCTTTTTTATTAGTTTTTATTAACTTTTCCTCTCTCTCGCTCTGTCAGTGGTCTCAATAATCAATGCTGATATATTGCCAATATCCAGCCGTGTCTCCTGTGCCATATTTCACTGCTGCTCCTTTATGGTGGAAGATTGGGCCAATAATAATGATATTTATTAGATATATTTATTATCTGTATTGTGACAAGGATGCCGCACCCTCCTGCTGCCTAACATGGGCGTTCTTCGGATTTCTTTCTCTGGATTTCCAAAACCCCAAAGTTCAGTAACATAGTGGCAGCCATCTTATCCTTGGGGTGTTATTATCACTGATAATGTGTTATGGCTAATAATAGGATTATAACATGCTTGCTTGATAGCTGTAAGCGATAGCGTTATTCTGGGCGCCTTACGAAACCTTCATCTCAGGCACCCCCTCCAGCTGGTTCACGGTAGAGGGTCAGGTAAAGCACCTTGCCCAGGAAGCAGCTGCGCTCAGACGTCCGGACACGCGAAGCGAGATCAGCCCCACCCATGAAGCGCCGCCACACTGGGCCACCTGCGGACGCCCCAACAACTCCCTACCCATACCCCAACGAAATTCAGGGTGAAAATAAAGTAGGCACAGTGTCTCTAATCAGCCTGTTCAGTAAACAATGAGCACTTGGAATCGCATGATTTTGTTTCTAATAGAGATCAAGAGAGGAAGGTCTGGTGGGAAGGCAGCGCCAGTGTGTGTGTGTGTGTGTGTGTTTGTCCCACGGTAAAAGACCCTGGGAATTACTCACTCATCAGAGAGACATTAATGCTGAAAGATGATAAATTAAGAGCGCAAAGGAAGGAAAATTATAATCTGATTGTATTTATCACTGTATGGGCTATACGTGCTTAAGCTACATGCGTAACATACTAGCAGCGCCAGGAGCCAATCGGACAGCAAAAAGCAGCCAGTCCCAGCGAACGAGCAGCGCTGCGCGGCGCCCCGAGCCAAGACCGCACATCCTCGGTTAAACCACGCTCATTCCGTAAAGCAATTAAAACACATGACACCACGCGATTTGTGCTCCAAGTCACAACAATGACCGATTGCTCAGGTAATCAAATTGAAAAATAAATGACACAGTGAATAAAATTAGTTATAACAATAATGACAGCAAGTAAATAAGGTATTTGTAGCCGAAGGATTCAATACAGCAATTGAAGTCAGAAGTGTATTTAAAAAACGAGAAATAGAGAAAAGGCTGCAAAAAATATGCGTATGAAACGTAATTGTGGATAAACCAGATTTATTTGGGGGAACTGAGTGAGTTTTTCAGACTGTAAGATACAAGTCAGGTGTGTGTGAGTTTTATACACACATCCCTAAAGTCACATGCTTGCTGTTGTCAGTGTATTTTCTTGAAGTCCACATTTTATCAATATATATCCGCGTTTTTTATTAGTCTATGCTGTCAGGTAGGCTGTTTCAACAAGCGGGCTTTTAAGAGCTAAGAGTTTTATGTTTTTATTTTGTCCCATTTCTGTATAGTTCTTTGTTATGGCTACTAAAATAGGAAAAACGGACATTTAAAATACAGAGTCTGACTGCTTTAATGCTCCTTTCCCTAATTCTGATTTACTGTAACATACTTAAACATATAATTTATACTGGAACGAACCTTCAGGGCCGGGGGCAGAAACGCAGCTATTTTGCTGCCAGAATAAAACACGTGACAGCAGAGCACGTGAATTGCCTTGTCAAATCAGTCTCATATTCGGCACTGCGCTCCTGCAAATTAACAAGAAACGGCGGAAAACGTGATGAATTGGCGGACTGGGACGGCACTCCTTCGCATTTGTGCCGAAACACAGGACAGCACGAAAACACTTTCCGACACAACAAGGTGGAGCAAAACATGGATGAAACGGGTTTTAGATCGTTCTGGACCCCCCACATCACCTCTTTTTTCGGAGGCTCCGTAACTGAGGCCAGCTGCTCAACAAATGAGAGCGTCTCTCGGCCGGGACCAAGCGCACCAACCCGGCGGCCTCTCCAGCCACCGCCGCCCATTTGCCTTCTGTTTCTCTGCGAGCGGCGGTGAGCGTTAACCCCATTTCCCCCTCTGTGTCTGCGCACGGTTAATGTACTGTAGTACCCGGAGCACCGAGTATTTACCTAACCCCTCTTCTTTTTCCTTCTTCGTCGCTCCCTCTCTTTCTCCCTATCTGTGTGCAGTGGGACTTCGTGTGGGGAGATTTAGAGCCGAGATCAATAAGAAATTTAAAAATCAATGCACTTAGCGCCAGGAAATCAATGGGCCCTAATCGGGATGCCAATCGCACAAGTCAAAACAATTAAGAGAGAAGAAAAATGTTTAACAACCTTCTCTCTCTTGCTTACATAGAGAGTGGTGGGGGCTAAAGGGTGGGGGGGGTAGGGGGCAGGTTGAGGAACAGGGAATATGAGAGTCTAGAGAGAATGAGAGTTTGAAAGATATGGATTGAGAAAGAGGAGGAGGAAGGAGGCATGGAAGGAGAGTGATACGGAGGGAGGATACAGGTGGCTTTTTGAGAAGGCAAATGTCCTGGTGACTTGATTCGAGAAGAATAACATTCCATGCTAAGTGTTTAGCGAGTTATCGGTGCTGCTGGTCACCTGTCTGCGCATGTAGCTGTCAGCACATCAGTCTTTCCATTTTCCTGTCAGTCTGCTGAGAAGCCAAAACCCTTTCTCTGGTTTTATAAGCTGCACTAATGAATCCTTTAGCTTGAATTCCATCTGGCCATAATAAATTAACTGTTTTGGGATAGAAACAATGATTTTGAATCAATGTTTCCAATTGGCTGTGATTTTTGTCAGCCCTCGACATGCAATGGATGGTGGGTATTGAGTGAAAAGAAGCGATTGGGGGGGGCTAATTTGAGGTCAATCAATATCGTGCCCCTCCTTGTGCCTTTACTTGCTAACGGTGCTAAAATCAATAGGAAAGCCAATACTTCCCCCGTTGTGTGTGGATTAGTGAACATACAACTAATCGGGGAGTCACTGAAAGTGACACTGCCGCGATTAACCTATCGATACAGTCGACACACGTGAGCATGCACGCCGGCGCATGCATGCGCACACACACACACACAAACGGGGCCTTATAGGAATTTCATCACCGCCCATTTCAGTTTTATGCTGACGTTCAAAGGAATCGGCAAGAATGTGGAGAAATTGGCTAAAGGCGGGGCATTGGTGATCTACCTTAGAGCAGAGCCCTTGTGGATTGGGCCGGCGGGGCTCACAGACACCCAGCGTCCTGCGGCCCTGCGTCAGCTCATTCAGAAGCTTTCAGTCCCTCCTCTTGCCAGGCTGGGCAGCCTCAGGCCCATCCTGCTACATACTTCACAGATCCCATAATACCCAATGAAATCGCTGCCTGTGATTCAAATACATTTCATACTCACACAAATTTAAATGCAATTTGAAATTAATTGCAATAATTGAATTTAAAAATCATTGTTTAGTGTTTAAAATAATGGAGGAAAAAACTTTTTTAAATCCTTTAAAAATACCATTAACGTGTTTTTTCAGCTGAAATAAATTTACTGGGTGTTTATGGAAACTGAGTATTTCTGAGTAAGTCTGACTGCGATGAGGAGAGGAATTTCACACAGGCATACAAGTGCCATGCTGTTGCTTTGGCCTTCTTCCCATTCAGGCTCTGTTCAGCTTCTGCGGCTGCCTGCTTTAGAATCCACCACAGCCCCCGTTTCTGCCACTTTCCTGGGTATTAAATCACCCCAAGGTGTAAATCGGCTACACCGGCAAAGAGGAACCCCAAAATCCTTTCTGGTGTCGGCCCCGCCCCTGTGCTGATGCTGGGGCGGCATGTTGGCGAGATGGATGCGCTCAAAGCCGAAAAGAGCCGCTTTAGCGTTACGCCGTTCTTGGCCAGACGGACACCCCAGCGGAAGGATATCTGACACAATCTGCACGCGCTCACATGATTTCTGTCTATGCGATTATTCTGTTAAAATATACCTTACCCATTAAAAAAGCTGATACATTCTCTTATGCAAATATACTGCATCATTCTTTTCAAAAATGTATTTAAAAATTGTTTTTTTAGTTATGAGCTATCTGCTTACTCCAGATGGACCTTGATATCTACGAAACAGCAGACTGACGAACCAATTTTTCATTTTTTAAGCTACACATGCCCATGACTGCACAATTTGTGTATATAATGTACAGCAGTAAGCACAATAAATACAGTGCTATTGGTTAACTGGTAGTTAGCTAAATGTGTCATGTTTCCCTCAAGTGCTATACAGTAAAATAAGTGACTCCCCACTTTTTGATTGTGTAAAAAAATTAAAAAACACTAAATCAGATTTTTTTGTTCTCAAACACGAAATAATATTTAGAACACATTCTAAAGTGAACAAACCCAGGGCCTCATCACCAATATAGCAATTTAACATTAGTTTTAAATGGCTGATGTCTGTTTTTTTCTGGTTGGCAATATGTGACAACAAGATAAAAATGTCAAAATAAACAAATGATTCCAATTTACTGCTTATTTTTCTCTTTAGTTTAAATTACTTTTGCATGCGTTTCTCTCTTTTCCATTCATCATTTTTCCCCTCTTGCGCGCTGCTGTGTTTTAATATGTTCATTGTGTTATTGATTTTTGCTCCTGTATAAAGTGGCAAAGAATATTATGGTGTAGAAAATTCATAACCGTGGAGGACATCACAGAAGATTTTCTCAAGAGTACTCCCTGATATTACAATGCCGTGTTAAAAGGATATTGATTATATAAGAATATAAAGATGTAAAGCATAAGAATCCATTTTGAATTTCATGTTTTATCTCATGAATATCTTGTCTTTTACTTATATTGCAAGATGGAGTATTGTGAATTTTGCAAAATGAATTGTCTATGCACATATGCTAAAATAATATTATACACATTCTACATATTACACACACTGCACCGACAGTTATTTAATTCTTATGTATAATTGCAAACATATCTAAAAAAGTGCAGCGAGTTCACCCGTGTAGCTAAATACAATGTGTGTGCATGCATGTGTGTGTATGCATGTGTGTATGCATGTGTGTGTATGTGCTATATATATAGTATATAAGTATGATAAGAAATTGCTAAGTACACAGGAATTAAAATATTTATTCTAGACAGAAGTATGACAATATGACAACAATCCTGCACACAGTGTCTTGTTAAACAAAGAAATATACTATTTCTTTTATAACCTATTCTTACAGCACTAAGTAGATTTTTTTTTAGACATTTTTGCTGACGCTAACGCCTACCACTTCAAATAATCAGCCTTGTGATGTAAGAAAAATGGTGAACATTTGAAGGAAATGTCAGCTTTGCTGCTGGGAATTACAGCTTCTGAAGCAAACGGAATAAATAAATGCCGCAGAGAATATCTTTTTATGAAAGTACAGGCTGGATAATAACACATAGAGAAAAAATACATTTAATTTTGTTTGAATTTGCTTCCAATCGTTTTAATAGAATGAATCCCTCTTTATGGGAGGTGAAACAGGGAGAGTCGCAGAATGCAAGTAGTGATGGATATAGATGGAGAACGAAAACACTTCAAAAGGAACCCCAGTGAGTTACCCAGAATGGAAAGAACTGAAAGAGAGAAATTCCAGTAACGGAAAGAAAAAAATGTGATCGAAGGCAGCAAAGGAAAGGGAACCCCGGCTTGCGAGAAGGGACAGGGTGAGGTGGAGAACAACAGCATGGTGAGAAGGAGTGAAAATTTATTTAAAGGATCGGTGTTGGAGAGGGATGCTGATAGACCAAAGGAGTGTGTAGAGGGTGAATTATGGGGACAAAGAGGAGGGATGGAGAGGGTGAGAGATATTTAGGATTAAGGAGCATGTGCAGGAAAAAAAGAGATAGATTAGGACTTGGGGAAGAGGAGGATGAAGTGTAAGGGAGAGAAAGTGGGGGCCTTTAAAGGCAGAGGACAGACGGAAAAATAAGATGTATTTTTCTGTTTTTCTCTCCTCCCTGCAGCTCCCTGCTGTTTTCGCTTGCTCCTTCTCCCCTGCACCGTTCAACACGTAAGATTGGTACAAAATTTAACCAAGCCAGACAGCTGCTCTCTGCTGCCACTGACTGGTCACGGTCAGGTGCTGCATTTTAACCCCCACACCCCAACCCCATCCCCCCCGCCTCCACCCCCCTTCAGCTAGCAGCCGGTCAGCACTGGTCCAGGTTTGTATCTGCCGTATGTAGGGATACACTTTTCGGAGTGAGTCTGATTCGCCATGGAGCCGCACGTCTCTCGCATGCGGAAACATAGAGGCTACCAGTGTTGATGTGTGCACCTGCCCCCGAATAGCGACGGAAAACACGCATGTGTGCTGGAGGCGTGCGATACATGTGTTTCTGTGCTTCTGAGAGCGAGCACACGATTTTAATCTGGCCGGGGCTGGGGGGATGGGTAGGGAGGGGGTCACTGGCCAGGGTCAGGTGTTAATTCAGCAGATGAAGGGAGAGCAAGCCGGAGAGGCCGGGTTCGAAGGTAGAGCTGAGAAAAGCAGCGTAACACCACATGCATGGAAAAAGCCCACCAACCACGCCATGCAGGAAGTCAAATGAGATGACCGTTCCTCTCTCGTTCCTTCCAGCCTGCCCTCTCCCCACTTCCTCCCTCTGGCCCTAGCCTCCCCCCCCCTCACCCCACACACCCCAAGGCAGTTTGACCACAAAGGTCATCTAGTCGAATGAGGTCGTCTGTCTGGGATGAATTTGAACTCTGACCTCCAAGCTTGATCACACTCTAACCACAAGGACCATGGGACACACACATATAAAATGTGTGTGTGTGCACTGGCAGTGCGGGACAGGGTGTGTATCAGCTTGGTCATTGTTGATCAATTTATGATTTAATGGCCTACCATTTACTGGCCACTGTTTCTGTTTATGAGCAGTTAAGTGTGTAAAGGTAAGTCCTCTACAAAAGACCCTGCAAAGGAGCACTTCCTACAACTAACTCTTATTGTTTTTTTTTTGTTTTTTTGTTTTTTTTTTTATTAAAAAAAAACATTCGTAACAACCTCGATATTATTTCCAGAGTGTTACAAAATCATGGTGCCATTAACGGCATTTTTATAGCCAACACTTAAAATAGAAATATATATTTTTAAACTCAACTATAATTCCTATTAAAATCGGGGTTCTGTATCAATGAATCAAATTCCGATAATACCCAAAATGGCCTATGTCCCTCTCTAATCGCCAAAGAAACCGCTACGTCTGAGGAGACACGGGCAATCCGCACAAAAACAGCTTCAGCGTTTTTCACAAGCCTATCTGCTCCCATGTTCACGGCGTCCTCACACGCACATGTACGTGCGCATGTGGCACTATATTCATACACAAGCGATTAAAAACTTGACCAGGATTCATTGACGAGCTGACTCAATTAGCTAAATTTGCTAGTCAGTTATTTCATTTGTGTGTTTAAGGGGTGTAGCTTATATTTGCATATACAACATGTATATACTGTCGATTATGAATAATACAAATTATATACAACATGTTTATATATACAGCATACACACAAAACTATTATCGTAAATTCGTTCAAAAAGGGATGCGATTATGCTCGTCGTTTCAGAACAGGGCTGCGCTCTGCCGTTACAATCTGTCTATTCTAATTGCGATACTGGCCAACTGCCCTTTGACACGGGGTCGTTTTACTGCACATTGTGCTTTCTCCCCAGAAGGAAGGTAAATCATCGTGTAAAAACCGCATTGAGAGGGCGCCTATAGTTATAGATAACGACGTTTATTATTGATGCATACATCTTTTTAAAGTTGCGTGCATATTTCTGTATTTCTTCGTAGCAATTTAATTTTTAACGCAAAATATAATCCAGGTCGATAAAGATTTTACTCAGTTTTAACACAAAGGAGAATCTGAGGTGTCTGTGTTTTATTGATAAGATGGACACAATGGGGATTTGGTCCGGAGCAACATGCGTGATCTGTCACTTTAGGTTTCAAACACGTTCGTTTTAACCTCTGAAAATAGCGCAGAGGATCACTAAATTACTTGAAATGTTAAAGAGGTCCAGTCGGTGATTTTTTTGTTGTTCATATTCATTCTTCTGCAGAAACTCCATTGCCACCTCTGAAAATATTTAGTTTTGGGTTTTTCCTCAGAAGCGAACGTAGGAATCTACTATTCTCAGAAGTAGGCTACATTACCGTCGCAAGTTATGCAGCAAATGTTATGAAGAAAAAAATGCGCTAAAATTTTTAGTCGTCCGAATCTTTAAGTATTTAAGTATCTTTAAGTATTTTTGTTTCCATACCATGAGTTAATACTGAAGACAAATTGCCAATGTAAAGAAAACGTAAGGCCGATACTGATAGAAAGCAACGAGGAAAATATAATATTCAAATTTAAACTGACAGTGAAATATTCATGAAATTACTAATTCTATTTTTTGGAATATTTTAGTAATCAATTTATTGGTTTTGAAAAGGTAAAGGTTTTAAGATTAGATCTCACGAAGGTAGGTATACGACTGTAATAGGCTACTTGAAATATTGAACCGACTTAAATGTAATATTTTTAAAACGGCGACGTTTTGCCAGTATTGTGAATACCAAAGTAGTTTAATACGAGTAATTTGCAGGTATTAGCCATGTGTTCAATATATATATGTAGCCCATTCGCGTTCTAATAATCTTTTTAACTAAGTTTTCGATTTCCTGTGGTGCCGGATATTATGCTGCCTTATTTTTTCTTCTAAATTTCCGACAACACTGCGAAAAATAAAAGATAAACTTTGCATGCAACGGGAAAAAGTATTCTGTGTTAACTTTTTTTGTGGGGAGAGGGAATGATTTAATTTCAAACGAATGAAAAGCAAATATTTTTGAGCAATACATTTGGTCGAATTCTTATTTGAATAATTTTCATTGTTCTAATTTTACCATGGTCCTAGCCCATTTTGGCGTTTATCCAATGGAAACCCATCAGATTTTTAAGGGGAAATTTAACATTTGACAATTTTTGACTATTAATAAAGCCCCCCTTCCATTTCTTGTATTTATTATTACCAACAATCTCCAGTGCATTCTGGAGTTTCCTTTTCCATAGTATCTCAACACTGTCATCCTGGTCGTTCTCCCTGCAGTACAAAGTTCGATTTTTTTTGGAAAATAATTTTCATACTTCAGAGTATTTCCGTTATGCATTCATTCCATTTAACGTCCCGACTTCTACGAAAGGCGCAAAAGCGCGGGTTTTTATGAACTTTAGGATATCGATGACAGGTCTGGAAATGGTAACGCGGCTTAAAATTGTTTAGAATAAAAATCCTCACAGAAAGGATAATTTCCAATAAACAAGTATTCTCCTTCACTTGAATGTTGGATAAAGCGATTAGTAAACGCGTATAACTTAATGCGTACTTTTGCCTTACAGGTATATTCACCTCTAATTTAAAAAAATGCGTATTATGTAATATGCAAATGGTAATTATCCGTGAATGATGTGTCTCAGTAATCGATATCTCCCTGTTAAATGTTCCTGACTTCTTTTAGGCATGTTCAATATTTGTTAAAGATACGTCTGTGGCTTTCCATCGCTGGCTTCTCCACATGTATATGCCTGTTTTCCTTGTGGTCTGACACTGTCATAATCACATAAATAACGACTTTCCAGTTATAGTATATTTAGTTTACAGTTTATTGACTAATTTCCTTTAAAATGTTTTTATTCTGCGTACCTGCATTGTGCATTTACAAATACGTAGCATTGCTTAACTCACCGATATCATTTCTAATTTGTTTATGCAAAATAAATGATGAATTAACATGTTTGAATTATGTGAATGTTAACGCATGCGTATGCATCTTTTTCACTTGAATTTTTGTCCATATTCACAAAATGGAAATAATGCGCCACTTTATAATCGAAAAAATGCGCATGGACGGTGATAGGCCTACGTCTAATTATAGCCAAGCAATATCCTGAAGCTGTTAGTGATTCTTCTTGGCGGAAAACAAAACAATAAAATTATTACTTAATTTACAAATTGAAATATTTAAATTGGTGTGAATATTGTAATTATTTTTTCCCTTCAGGGTTTGGTTGTCGGCGATCCGGATCCAGTCGCTTAAGTACGCCATGCACACTTACAAGTACATAATTTCACACCATCTACAAAGTCGTTATATGCATTCCAGTAATATAATTTACGATTAAAGTACAATTATAATGTCATAGACAGCTGAGAATTTATATTTAAAATATTTAATAGCACAAAATAACACAGTTCTGCTATTTTATGTAAAAAACGGATTATGTAATTGCAGAAGGGGTGAAATCCATAGAAATTACACACGAGCAATCAAATTGCATATAAATTATTATTATTATTATAACTTTTAACGTTACGAGTAGGCAGACATATAGATTCATTAAATTTTTAAAAAGGGACAGGCAGCAACCGAATATTAGCAGTTACATACATATTCAAAGATAGCAAAATCAATGAACTAACAAATTTAAGTCAATATGTACAGCACCGCTGGGATATATAGGTATAGCCTGAACAGATAAAACCTTCATCCTTTATATACGTTAAAAATCAATATAGATAGTCCAGCAACATAGCAGTCTGTGTTCAAGCTATGCTAAAGCGCATGAATTCAACATTTGAATTTGTTTGCATCATTTTTACGCACTGCAAAATTATCCATGCGAGAGTGGCCATCGGCTGCAGGCGGTAATACAATAATGTCCGTTATACTCTGGCCCTGTTTAAAATATACTTCAGACGGTTTCGCTTCGGTAGACAATGTTTTATATGTAGGTATAAGTCTATGAGTCCTACTGGTCACCTATGCAGTCAAATAATCATCCAGAAGTTTTCTGGGCAGAAACCTTGTCATATTCCTTGGTTTTATAAAAACAATATAAGCCTTTAAGTGCAGTTGGATGACCACGTAATAGCGGGTTCCTTAAGTACTATAGGAATACAGACCAAATAATAAATGTATAATGTAGTGTTTTAATCAATACATGAATAGAACGAAACCACATATATTTTCACGATCCTAAATCATAATTGTGATTTATTTTTTAGCTATATGGGGGTGGTGTACCTTACAAGATAAACTGAATTTAAAAAAAATGTAAAACAAGTTATCATTAAAAAAGAAATAAAAGAACCCCTCACGATTAAATCCTCTGACACGGAGCCCCATTGCAAATGTAGGCAGAGAGCGCAAAGGAGCGACTTGCAGGCCAGGAGGGAAGCCGGAGAAGCTCCGAGGTCCGCTCCGCTCCTCCTCTGCCTGTCCGCCCTGCTACATTGGCTTTTATACTCTCAATCCCCTCCTCTTAATTGATTTTCTCATAATTAACTCAGTCTATCCATCGATTTCCCTTCGGCGACGTATCAGGGTTGATAGCCGCTAACACTCCTTCCTCCCGCGCAGGGCCCTATTATTATAATATTAAGCCTAGATGCTGCCGAAATAATATCGATCCCATTGAATTACAATTACACCATAACACTAAATACATTTACTCAGCCACAAGAGGGTATGGTATACATAAGACGTAAGAAACAAACGCTACTTATTTCGCTCATTATAAAGCTCCCTTCTACAAATATACCTGACATAACAAACAAGAGATAAATCAAAATTAAACTGAACCGGGACAAACTGACTCGTTGCGTTACTTTGGGTTATTTTTAACTGAAACAAGCGTTAATATTAATATCGTCTAAGATCATTACCCAGTTACCCTTCGATAGTATGCTGATCATTCAGTAGTATTAATATTTTACAATGTCACCCGTTATACCTATAAAATACGCCACCAAGACGCTGACCATGAAAAGCGCTATTGTTATTTTTAACATCTCTGTCTCGCCATTCCTTCTAGAAATATCTCTTAAGACAATTTGGCTACATATATATTACTCCGTAAATAAAACCACAAAATTCAGATCTTATATCAGACCCATCAGAACTCATCAGTTATTTTAATATAGCTTACATGAACCGTAACAAGAAATGATACGACAACGACAATAAAAACGAGCATGGAATATCACAGTTTTGTAAATGCTGCGATGTTGTGTGTGAGGATCTGGTTATAACAGTGAGCACACCTGGCTGTAATGCTCAGCGCATGCATATTACGAGGTTCTATCCCACATAGCAAATCAAATATTCCCGCGATCCTCAGCCCCTAATACAGCATGCAGAGTATGCGGGAGACACAGCGCGATTCGCAGACACAGAGTGAGAGAAGAAGAAAGAGGGAGGGAGGGCTGTACAGGGTGAAAAGAGAATGGGTTGTCCCTTGAATTAATTTCTTTTCTAATCAATAGAAATTGGAAGAAAAAAATCCGTGCGCATGCAAGAAATCACTGAAGCTAGTATTTCTCTTTGCACCTCCCGCTCCCCTTTCCTTTTTCTCGTTTTTACATTGACAAGAGTGAAATAGTGTCCCTTGTCGAGGCTACTAAGTCATTGGGATCGGCATTTCTTTAAGTAATCAAAAGATAAATGATTTAAGAATATCAGCAACTACCCAAGGAAAATATGCAGCGTAAAGAGTAACAGAGAGGGCAGAAGGGAGGAGGGGACAAGCGAAGAGGGGAGGGTAGCATATGCAGAGATAAGTTATCAATATGCAAAGTTGTACAGATTGTTTTTCTGGTTTTGTTTTGTTGGGGAAAATATTACCAGCGCTTCCATCGGTGAATGCCGCTATCTCCGCCATACGCGCAGGCTGCCGGACACGAGAGATGGAAAGAGCAAGATGGGGAAGAAGGAGAGATGGGATGTATGGGGGGGGGGGCAGATGTGTTTGTAGGGGGGTAGTGAAAGAGCAAGGATGGACAGAGGGAAAAGCAGGTGTTGTATGGGGGCGATGGTTGAAATTAGAGACAGCGGGTTGGAGGTGAAGGGGGTTTGGTTAGGTTAGGGGAATACGTGCGCAAGTATGGCAACACCCGTACCCTTTCATCTCTCCGTGTCCCTCATTGTCCCTTTTCCATCTCTCTCACTCTCCATCTCTCTCACACGCACGCTACGTGTGTCTCCGCTGTTTCCATGACGACATGTCGACTGGGCTGCTGCTGAGGAGAAAGGAGGCGCGTGCACGGGAAACTGGACGCGGGTGTGCAAAGGTGATTTAGTGGGGGGCAGCAGTGGACATTGATTAAAACACCCACTGCTACCTCGACTCTGTGCTCCAGCAGCTAATATATTCTGCTCCTACCCGCTCTGCAACATTTCAGAACTTCCGACGTCTTATCAAAAGGGTTATGAAGCCATTGCATATACATATATCATCTTAGACAATAATTATCCTATCTAAAAGACAGACGCGCCCGCTATAATAAATTAGTAGTAAATAAATTGCAAGTCCCCTCACGTAATTCGAGTGTCATATGGAAGCTGAACTTCACAAAAATCACTTCACATAAGCACATTCATGTAGTCACCCGCAGGTTAAAAAATGATATTCCGGAAATAGGAATTTGATATAAGCAGTTGCATTTATTGATCAAAATGGTGATTAAAATTGCTGAATGCCATCATATTTGCATAATTATAATATTATAAATATCCACAAAAAGCTTTGGGTCGCTCTGTAGGTCGACCAAAACAGCAAGTTGAAGCATTTCAAATATTACCATGCACAACCTAATAAAGCTACCTGTGTCAAAAACACTTATTGTTTTAAAACAAACCGCAGGCTTATGCATAGACCTTATAACGTCCATTTACGACTCCAGTGTTTTTCTAGCGGGAGGTAAAGACACATCAGAGCTTCGATCCGCTTTGTCACGATCCCTTTTTATCTTCCTCAGCCCTAGCCTGTCTGGTGGCTAGGGGCAGTTGCCCGCTCGTTTGCTCTCCTTTGTTGGCTGGTTTTGGACTTTTCATTATGGCTCCGCTGGTCCTCTGGCCAAAACTGGAACGGGGTGGCAGACATACAAAAATGCGCTGTCATAGTCCTCTTACGGGATAAAAGTAGTTCAGGCTTCATATAATGTTCCATTCGGAAACATAGCTACTAGTGTTAGGTGGTCATTTACTATGTAACTATGTATTTGTAAGGTAATCCTTTTGCAGTTTACTTTTGTATTGGTTTATAAGTGCTCTGTTATGTCTTATTTACTGCTACGTAATGTTCAACCTTTGGGCACCGAGGAGATCATTTTAGATAGATACTGAAATATGGGACGGAAACCCTGTGTTCTTTTATTATACAATGTCTCATTTCTCTGGATGTAAGATAATATGTTTTACAATTAAAATATCAATAAGTAAACAAAACACAAACTGAAATAAATAGGCCCTACATGGAAAGCATCACGGCGATATCCTTCAGCATGTACTGCTTTCAATACGGATTTAAGGACACAAACACAACACAATTAGAAGGAGCACTCTCATGGAAAATGGAAAATAATACTTTACATTGTCATCTTTTCTATCGGGTTTTGAATCGAGAAAAACGAGATTCATAGATGCACCGTTTACATGACAACAACAATAACAATAACACTGTAAAAAGAAATTGCGGTGCTGTATTGGATTCTTAATTGGACTATTCCTGCAATGACTATGTCTCCAGCTTGTTTTGCTGTGCTGTTTATGCCTGTGTTAAGTGTAGTTCCTTGATAATTAAATATTGATTCAGATCTGTGGATATTTAATGTTTAATCAAGGAAAATCAAACTTTGACAAAATAAACATTAATGAATCAATGAATCTTTTGGTTGGCCGACTAAAATAAATGCCACACTAAGCAAATGAGCAGAGAGACATTAGCGGCGTGCGGTTCTGTATAATGAGTCACCTGAGCAGCATTTCGGGGATAGTTTGAAGATGGCGCCACTCATAGGTAAGGGTACAATTGCCGGCATAACTTGCGGTCTCACAGAGCACATATCATGCAGAGACCAGCGACTGTAAGAAAGCAAATCGGTCTACGGTGCAGGTAGGCTACCACAGATTCGATGGCCAGGAATTGGGTTAAGGCGCAGATTTCATGGCAGCAGGCTGAAAACTAAGAGTCACAGAGAAGATAATGGAGCAAGGGGGGCAAGTAGCAGGCTGGGGGCTATCAGTTAGAAGGCCAGTGACTTTGGTGGCAGGAACCAAGCTAATGGCCAAATGGAAGATACAGAGCTGATGGGGTGGCGCATTGCAGACTGCAAGCGAAAGCTGGGTGACAGCCTGCCTTTTATCCTCTCAAAAAGTGCAGACCAGAAATTAGCTAAAGGACTAGCAGCCTTCGAGATTTAAGGGCTCTGCATTTCCACCAGGCTCATGGCCACACAAGAGCAGGCTCGATGACGGAATCAGATCGCACGAAATCCGTAATGCACAGAACATTAGTGACAGACTCCCATGAAAAAAAGAGATATAAAATTTTGGGTGCTTCATTGATGAAATCATATTGTAGGACTGTGTTTTGCGGCGCTAAGGGGATGTATGTCAGGTATCCATCCTTGTGAAAACACGAGAAAGTTCCCGAGTTAAATGTCGCCCTTCAGTGGATCCAATGCTCGACGGGTTAAATCGGTGTGAAATTTATCAGGGCGTCGAACGTATTGACAACCAGAGAGAATCAAAAGCACCTCTTTATAAATACATGGCTCCATCAATTTTCAGTAACATAAAAACATTGGAAAACGTGGCTCCCTTGTACGAAAAAATCGATAATCTGAAGAAAAACAGATTGACATTTATGAACGTTAACATGATGCGATTAGTTGTCTGCAATGACTACAAATCCTATACAAGTCCTAATACATTTTGAGGGAATTCAATCAAATTATATTTTGAGGTATATTTTCCAATGGACCCGCTTGATATATTCTTGTTTAAACCAAATACAAATTCATACGATTTGATTAGTTTCATACTGTGATCAAAGTTAGAGAAGAAAAAGTGGCAAAAAAAGTTTTTTGTTCTAAGTTGCAATTTTTTCCTTAGCCCTTGGTTTGCTATTATTATTGATTATAATACATGTATCTGTAAATTTTGCCTGTCAGTTAAACACAATTTGATGCTTCTGTAATCAAAGGATTAAGGTAATAATTTCTAACGGCAAGAAGTGCGGTAAAAAGGAAAGATTTATCAAGATGTAATCGAGTTTATTTCGTAGATGACAATCCGTAGCGGATTACTGAATGTTTGGGAATAAAATATGTTCTAATTGCACGTCTGTAGAAAACACAGTGATGGATCTCTTGCGCTCAGTAAAGGTCCGAATAAACTGTTAAACCAGTGTCTTACAATAACTGCGACTTCTGTGATGGCATCAGTGTTCTCAGTTTACTGATAACAGCAACGGATGCATAACTGAAAAACAGCGGAACCTAAAGCAGAGGACGTCTCCGGTTTTTGCTTGAACGCACAGAACACTGTATCCCCCAAAAGTCCAAATCGTAGGCCTATAAGTGATCATAACAACAACAATACCAATAATAATAATAAGAACGATAATAATAATAACAATAATAATGCAATAAATAATAAAGTATCAAAAATAAGATTTCACGGGTGGAGCCTGCCACTCAGAAAATAATGTAACAACGCCAGAATAAAAAGTCATATGTAATTTATGAGAATGACAGCGACATCGCGTGGTCTACATAGGAATAGGTCTACGCCAGGAAACAGCGTTGAGTTGTTTTACGCAGCTGGAAATGATCTAAAAAACATGTCGGGCAAGAGACATGTAAATAAAAAAAAAGGACTCCGTGCATTCAGCTTGAATAAGTCGTCAAAGTTTTAATCATAATACAGTTGTACATATGTCAGTGTATTGCAAATGTGATGTCCCTAGTTGAGAGTAATTGCGAGGTCTGAATCAGGTCTTCCTTGGCCAATACCAATAAATTCAGAATTAAGTAAAATTTCATCTTAGCAGCACTAGTAAGGGACACGTATGTCGTGGCGTTTTGTACTTTTAGGGACAAAAAGTACAAAATCAGCATCCCCGTGGTTCAAACAAGTGATTGCTTGTAATAATACAGCACAAATTGATGAAGCTGCTTTCTAAGGTGACACAGCCACTTAGTTTTGGAAAGTAGATTCCTTGGCAACAGTTATGTGCTCTGAGGAAAATTGCACAAAAATGTCAGTTGTGAGTTAAGCTATTTTCCAAGTGTTTAAAATGACCTTTATTGATATTATTATGAAAACTTATGATGAAATAGTGACTCAGTTTTTTTTAGGAACAAAGTGGCTCATTCATTGGCAGTACAATTCAACCCGGGTGAGTAAGCTGGAGTTGTAGATAGCATATCTTTTGTGCTACGTCTGAAAATTAGTCTTTACTTTCACGGAGTTCCACAAGTTCTATCAAATACAAGGCCGCTCATATATATTACACACATTTTTTAATAGCTGGTCATTCTTTACTTACACATAGCTATGTTATTAATAAAAACCCAACACAGAGAATGCATATTTGACTATGTATTTTATTTAGAAATTATTCTTGCTTTCAAACACATTAAATTAAGTTTTTATTAAAAAAAAAAAAACACACAACCAAGGTCACTGTTGCCATGCCCAAATCTGCTGGTTTTCAACAAATGCTCACCCGTAATATCCTAGATATTAAACTATCATTGGTTATTCTTAATCTTTCTCAAACTATGGTTCACAAGATATCAGAAATATTTACACATGTAATGTACATATGTCTGTCCTACACCTCACCATTCCCTGGTCCCAGGTAAATAAGAGCTCTGATCCAGATGATAATACCGACCTGCCCCTAAAATTACCCTAATATGAGAAGACTCAGAAGGAGAGCAATGATCCAATGCAGGGAGAAAAGTCCAGGCATTAGATCCATGGTCGTGCCCTACAGGCGACTGCGATCCAGGGCAGCCAACGGCACTCTGCTCATGTAATCTGGAAATACGGCCACACTGACGGATTCACCATCCTCTCACATGTACTCACAGAGTGGACACCACCTCTCACGGGCTCTGTACAATCTTGGGAGTCAGTTTAAACTGCTTGACTTATGCAAGAACATTGAGGCAGACAGAACCTCAGTTCACCTGGCGCAGCAGTAGCCCTTTTCGCCCGTGTGCCCAAGCCGGCTACCCCGCTGAGAGGCACTGGGTAGAAGGGTGCCAGAAAATGGCACCTTGGGTGTGTCTGGTTATCATCTGAACAGAGCTCACAAAAAGTGCAGGTGGAAAAATCCCATTCTTCTCTTTCCAGTATTTTGGGCCTGAGCCAACCCCTCTCTGCCCCTGCTAGCAACATCAAAATGTCCCCATTTCCTTCTGCAATATTAATTTCTAGACCAAAATACTGATCCATCAGCTCATCCTTTCTACTGAATCCATGACAGGTAAAGACAAATACATCCTCCAAAATTATGGTAATTCATAGCAAAGCATGGCAGATCAGATCATAAGTGACACACATACACTAATCAATGCTATTTTGACAGGTCATACACACGTGTATAATTTATGCTGATCCAAATCTGCACATGCCGTCTCTTTACATCAGAGCATCATGGGAAAATCTGGCAGTGTGTGTGAGACTGACTGTGTTGGGGGCAGACAGTTGCCTTCCCACTGGTTTTCAGTGCAGTTCAGCCAAGAAGAGCAGGCTGGTCTTAAAGAGAGAGGCTGCACTCTCTCATTCCCTCAATTCCATCATCATTTAAAAAAAGTCACCGTATGTTGGCTTCGAGGCAGCCGCCATTACTGAGGCCGTGCCTTGGGGAGGGGGGGAGGAAGGAGTCACAAGCAGGTATCTGCCTTCCTGCGCCATCGTTCTGCACCGATGCTGGTTCATCAAGACCTGGAAAAAGTGATGAGGAGGAACAGCGTCAGGTGGCTCTGATAACCATGAATAACCAGCAGACTTATGGACGTAAGTTTTGAGGTTTATTTCATTTTACTGGACTCAAAGAAGACAGCAGAAAAGGTTTAGATACCATCTTGTTGAGCAGCACTTCTCAGCCATATGACTGCGACAGACTAAATTGAACAAGAATTCAGCCCTTTTGTTTCTGATTGATTCCAACAGCAGAGCTCTTCTAGAACAGAATCAGGAAGAAGATGAGTTCATACTGAAACTCAGCCCTAACTGGGGGGCGATCAGTCACCACATGATGTACTTCTGTTTTAAATCAGTAACTAGTCAAATTGTAAATAGGACTGCAAGATTCCAAGACTCTCACTTCCCCTCAGCAGGATGGCAGACAGTCCAGCTATAAAAGCATTTTAAATATTGTGAATGTGTATGTGCAGCTGCATGTGTAAAGCTTGCCCTCAGGTCACCACTGATGGAATTTCAGTTCAATAATATGTAATGTGTACTCAAGCAGGATGGGGGGACAAAAATGCTGTAAAAACACTAGAGAGCAGAGGTCATTCCTTCTTCCACAAGTACAGTATGGATCGCAAGTAACGCAGATCTGAATATACGTATCAAAGAGTCAAATCTGACAGCCACTACAGTGCTTTTTGCGAATGTGCATAAGTGAAAAACAGCATCTAGGTGAATTTTAGCCTCTTAACTTTCTTCAGATCCTGACATCCCAAAACTTTTAACACTACATAAAAATTCAACAGCTGACTGGGATAGAGAGAAGCATCTCATGGAGGCATTTATCTGTGCCTGTGTAAGATATTATGCATCATTTAACTTACCCACAAAACAGACAGAAGTGTAAAGGATTAAGCACAAAATCCACTTGGACAAAGATAGTGTGTTAACACTGGCCTTCTACAAATACCAGCACACACACAGACCGAAAGACTGCAACAATCCCCAAGCACAGAGCGCTCGCAGCCAATTACCTGGTCCCAGTCCAGGAGGCCATCCAGCCCTGGCTCTCTAGAAGCAGCCTTCGGCCCTCTTCGTAATCATCCTGGTCCACACTGACCAGAAGCCGTACTCCCTCGTGGCCCGCGGCTCTCTTCAGGGAGTCGGTGATGAAGACACCCTTGAGCGCTTCCAGAAGCGCCCCGCTCAGGTAGTCGGCCCAGAAGGCGTCGAGGTTGGTCAACTCCGAGAACTTGATGTCACAGATGATGGAGCCGAGGTCACGGGCACGCAGCACTGAACTGGCCCTGCTGAAGAGCTCGAACTGGCGTTCAAGGGGCTGCTGCTTGTCTGAGGACACGCCGCCTCGCAGCGCCGACTCGTGCTCCGAGTACTCGGCCCGCACGCGCAGCCGGATGTCTGTTCGGGCAGAGAGGGGCAGGAGGAGGAGCAGGAAATACAGGTGGGGGAGGAGGGACAGAGGCAGGAAGAAGGGTTAGGGTTGGTGGCAGCAGACAAAGGGAAGGTAAAGCACAGTAGAGGGTTACAGTACAGGAGAGTCAGTTGGGGTGAGTTAAGAAAAAGGAAGTGATGAGAGAGAACAAAAAGGGGACAAACAAAACAAACAACATGAATACCTGTACATTGAGATGACACTGGCAAAGCCTGTCTGTGGTAGATTAAAAGTACGACTGTGGACAAACAGGCATAAAATGTTCTGGGGGAAATTGGGGCACATGTGGTGGGTGACGGAAAAGAGAGGGTCTGAGGAACACATAGACCAGAGCAGATGCACTGTAACGGCAGAAGATAGTGCCCTTATACAACCTAATATCCTCTGAAAAATGCGGGGGGACATCATATGACCACAAGTTGCAACCTCACCCAATGACACCAGTGCTTCGCAAGCAGCTAGGGCCCATGAGCCTACCACCTTCCTTAAAGACAGTAGACACAAACATGAACAGGCACTCGGAGTAGTTATACGCCCATACAGATCACATCCGAGTGGTTATGGACAGAGGGAGGGAGATTACATTCAATGAAAAGTCCCCACTGACTACCACAATTATTAAAACACCACTCCTGAACTCTCCCCAGATGGACATCGAACGTGGTGCGTCTCTTCAAACAGGATGTGAGCACTTCCCCACAGGTGGACCGCGGCACCTGTGTTCATCTACTTGAGTGTGGGATCTCGTGCATGAGACACAGAAGCCCTACCATGGCTGGGGCACAAGAACAAACAGGTGGGCATGAGCCAACACAAAAACGGTTGGACTGGGGAAGAAAAGAAAACAACGATGAGAGAAGACTGACCGGATACTAAGCTCTGTTCACACTGAGGGCGAAGTTTCACACGGTGTGGTGACTTTCCCAGTAAATTAGCAAATGAGTAAAACTTCCGTAATGAAAACCTCATCTGTAAAGATGCACTGGATGAAACTAACAGCTACACTGTAGATGCACTCTATTCCTCAAAGGGCCCTTATGAGTGTCTTATCCATGCATAGCAAGCGAGGGTTGACGTTTCTTGGAGGATACATACTGGAGAGTGGACAGCAGCGCTCATCTTGTCATGTGGATGGGCTCTCTTCAGACTTCACTGAAACAAAGATTCCCCTACATGGCACAGAGGCGTGCGCAAGGGGTTAAAAATAAAATAGGCAGGTTGGAGAGAGGGGGTTCAGAGAGGGTAGGAGTGCAGGGGGCAGAATACTTTAGAGTGAGAGGAGGAGGGTGAGGATAGGCAGGAGGCAGAGAGTAATGAGGACGTGGCAAACAGGCCCAAAGCCATGAATCGCAATTTCAGAGCCTTCAGTTGGAAAAGAAAAGCCCAAATTTTCCATCTTTACAGCCAAAGGGAGAGTGGCACTTATTTTATTCAGACATAAGTCACAGACACAGGCACAAGGTGATGAGCATTTGCCCTCGGACATGTTAACTTTTCGAAAGATTTGCAACAGGAAGAATTTTAATTGCATTAATCAATACACCTAGTTGGAAAAGGCATGGGACAAATTATTTAAAATAATTAAAGGGGAATACATATTAAATTACCCAGGACAAGGCAGTTTAAGAAATTAAACATAAAATCAGAACTATCAAAAGAAAATTAAAAACATAACAGGATATACATAATTTTGGTCTTTAAAACTGGAAAAAAAAAAACACAAAACCTTTAAAACACAAATGACTCAGTCTGATTTTAATGAAAGAGTCAAGTTCTTTGCCTCTAATTAACAAAAACATTTTTGTTATGGGCAGCATTTTGTCAACAGATTCCATGACTGATATCCTAGGAGAATTATTTGTGTTACAGCCAATCATAACATTTTGGGGAAGGGTAGCAAAAACCCACTGGGAGCTACATACAAAATACTTCTGCTGTGGAAATGTAAATGTTATATTTATAATTCAATTTTTACTCCCTAACATTTGGGAATGAGTAAAGCCAAACACTGCCACTGTTCGCAGCTTCCCTGGCTTGAGAATTTAATACCAGGAGGGCTTTTTTGGCCCTTTTAAACATTCAGATCTTGTTTGATTTGCTTCTCAAGGCCGTCAGCTGGAACTGTGAAAATGCCCTCATGTTTGCCCTATCTCCATGTCTGTTTGCAGTTTCGCCCAGAGAAACATTGGCAGTTTTTTTCCAGCATTCGAGCCACTGCAGTGAAAAACCTACCCCATGACTGAAAGAAATGGGCTCCCTGTTTGTTTCTTTTATTTCTGTGGTGGAGGGTTACTGTTCTCAATCCACCGACCCAAAACCAGCTCTCTTAAAGACAAGGGTGGGAGGGGACTCTGCACGCTGGCCAAGACAGCAGAAACCAGAAACATGACGGTGGCCCTGGGCAACAGCATGAGGAATGATACTGAGGCAAGTAGGAGATGGGCTACACACCCTGCTGATTAGAAATTTCTCACAAAAAACAAAATTTAATCTTTGGCACCATCAGCTTTGAATGTAACATTTTTTCTGGAGACAGCACGTATGTACAAAATCAGGGTACAACCCAAAAGGTAACAAATTGCCACTGAAGGCCTTTGGCATTTAAGGCATCAAAGCGAGGTAACAGGCTAGTAACAAAAAGTTTGCACATCCCATTTCTTGCACACTTACATTGTCAGGCTGTACAATATCATACACATTTCTGTCCTGTTACAGCACCCTGAGTGGTTTGTTTTTTTTCCCCCTCAGTGTAAAAAGCCTGTAATCACTCCAATCCACCACAGTTTTAAAGGTATTACAAAAAGGCCCAGGAAGGTCTTAAAAAATATTTCCAGTTCTCTAGGCAGGTTTAAAAGCTTTTTTCCCCCTCACTATTTTTACACTGACTGCTTTTAGTATAGGAAGGGCTTCTTCAAAATAATCTCACAAGTAGTAATTTCCTTTAAAGGTCAATTGTTAGCTTGCACACAGAAAATGGATGCAATAGAAGATTTTTCGAGCCCCCCCCTCCCCGCCCACCCAAGAACACTTGACAGAACCAATGTCATTGCTGTTACTGTTGCTCCGACTCTTTTTGCAACCTTTAACATTCTCAAAGAGATAAAATGCACTGAATAATACCATTTCACTCTAAAAGGGGAGAGCTCTGGCGATTCCATCCAGCTTTCTTTGCTGCCCCCTAAAGACCACGGCACATTAGGCGGGGTCTGGCGGGCGGATGGATGGGGTAAAGAGAAAGAGGAACCTGCATTTTGCTCTCGAAGGGAGTGGTTCATCATTCAGAGTAAAATTTGCTTCAGTGCTGGATCACAGTGTGAATGAAATCAGAATGTAGTCCTCTCATCCTGAATGCAGTCAGGGTACAGGAGCCCCACGGAGCCATACAGACAGAACTCTGCTCATTCAGCAGGCTTGGAGTGGCAGAAAAAAAACATTCACATCCAGAACTGTACATTTAGGGCACTGGTTTAGTAAAGTAGCTCTGCCCATCTTATCATGCATTGGACATTTTAGCTAGCTGTGCACAGAAATATGAAATAAATCCTGGCTGACATGAAGATGCTTGCCCTTTCACCAAATGGCCCTTCTAGTCACATGAGATTGGAGGGGACAGAGACTTTAGGTTTCATCCTAAGTAACCAGGCGTTACACCTGAAATTTGACCAAGCCCAATTAAGTCAAAGTTGAACATGAACTTTAGTTAAAGGTGATTCATACTCACTGAAACCCATATACTATAGCATATTATACTGATCTGCACATAGACAGATACTGATCACAGACAGCCTTGCCACAGCAGTTCTGACTCCAAAGGTAAATCAGCTGATCACTAGTTGTCAATCAGGTGTCCATTAAGACCCCAGCTAGAGACATTTGTTTGGGTTTGGGCCTTGGAGCTGATCTTTAGTGTCAGCAGAACAATGTAGAACCAAGGAACAGCCAAGGAGCGTTTGAGAAACACTGAAAGACTGGATGAGACCATGTCATTGTTGTACAGCTTCATCAAACAAGGACAGTGAGATGCAATAGACATGTAAAAAGGAACAACTCATTTTTCCTTTTATAAAAACAAGACCCAGTTTAGTTACTCCATTTGGCTTGACAGAATGCCAACAAAAGTACCGTTTGAGACGTCAGTTGATGTGGAGAGCTTCGACTCTATCGATCCGCTTTTCTGCCGAGCAGCAGAACGAGAGACTGAAAGAGCGAGACGGGCAGACAGATAACGGCATGCTGTCTGTTTGTCCGTCTCTCACTTTGTTCGGTTTGTTTGCTCAATTGTTTTTGTGTTCGTTCTCTCGCTCTCATTGTGTCTGTGAGGACGACCAACTTGTGTTTCCCTGACATGAGTCAGTCTGTTTTGAACTGCGAACACAGAGAAAGGAGAGAAAAAGAGAAAGACAAGAGATTGGCTTTGGTTTTCACTCCGGTAGCGGTTTGTCAACACAAGCAGGCATGGTACAGACATATCTCCCCTTCCGGCCCTTTGCTTTACACTGATTCGTAGTTTTTTTCTAGAATGACCAATTTCCTTGAAAGTTGGCACATGCCATGAGGCAACCAATGAATCAAAATGCCACATTTAAAGCCTTCCAGTTAAATCACTTAATGTTCATTTACATATTGGTTATCACTAAGGAATCTGAAGCTCAGAGACAGGAATAATTAAGGTGAGGAGCTTAAAAATTCGCCAAGCATGCTGATCAGCACAGATTGTTACCAAAAGTTATAGCAGGCAAAATGCATTCCTTCTAATTCCATAACAGTAAGAATATTAAAAAGCATCTGCGTTGGAGACTGGGCTTAATTAATCATTATCTCTTTCTTAAATAAACTGACCTACTGTTAGTTAGTTAACAAAAAAAATTTCTACCAATTAAGCTGACACCTTCCCCATCACACATCCCAACTCTGGAGAAATACCACTCACATTCAAAATAAGTTACATATGCCAAAGCATAAAGACAACATGCTTGAATCTGTATTGCATCATGCATCTACGACGTAGCAAAGCACAGATAGATATGACTACCACCATTTACAAAGACCAGTCTTTCAGCTTATATGCTGCTGTAATAAGGAAAAGACATGTACCAACTTTCAAAAAAATACCAAGGTCATCTAAAATTTCATGACCCAGGAGCTGCCTGAAAACTGCAATTGCACACAGTAAAGAGGCCAGAGTTTGTTTTCCTAGACTATTCCAGTGGAGTGGAGTCCAGTCCAGTCACTCAGACTAAGGGTCAAATGCCCACCACACCCTGCAACTCAATCTCCTCTCATAATGCTTTGGCATTTAGTGAGGAGACAATGCAACAGATTATACAACCCAAAAGACTAAAGGAAAAAAAAATCTTCTATAAATATACTACATAACACGCACGCACAAATACAAACTTACACACACAAACTTACACAAACTTAATGCAGACTGAGGATACCTGAAGCTTGGACTATCTTAAATAACCATGTACACTATGCTGCATTTATAACTGCAGAAATGAAATTTGACTGGCATTAAGAAAAAGTATTTTAAACAATTTTGAGAATGACGGCACAGACTGTAATATATGAGCCAAGCAGACCATCCTAGGTCGTATTTTACATGATTAAAAAAAAACAATGGCCCCTTTACTGCTTGCAATTTAATCAGACTGCTTTTATGTCATAGTTCTCTTCCTTAAATGATCTGTAAAATAAGTCTGTTCAGTGAATAACAAAACGAATGTGTGACAATTCTTTGGGAAACAGTTTAATTACTCCTAATAATTTTAGAAAGAATTATAGAACACACATAGCCTTCTAGTTAAAATTATACTAAAGTGCTATTACAAAAGAAAACATCTTTTACCTCTGATCTCATACACAGCTCACTGTGGGCACAGAGATCAGGTATGTGGGTTTAAGAATAGTTTATTTTACTTTGTTGGGGGATTTTCCTCAGAACTGTTCAAGCAAAGGTTCCAGAAAAGATTCAAAGAAGTTTTAGAACACCATCAGCATTTGGGTCATTTAAAAAATGAGAACTGGCAGAATATTGAGTCCAGTGTTAGGGATGGTTTCCACTTATAATACAGATTCCAGAAGGGTTTTAGAGGACATGAGACATGTGGCATATTCAAATGCAATGTTTAAATTGCTGATAGCTAGAAGTTTTGGGACAGCACCAGAACCACATAGGTCAATTAAAAAATGTTCGGCACAATTCTGAAAGCAGTTTGGCATATTTTTGGAATTGAGTCAGGTACTGATTCTGAATGGTTCCGGCTCACGCTTGAAGCCTCTTATAAAAATGTTCTGAGAGGTATCTGAGCACATTCCTAGAACAGCTCTGGGAGGACATGGTTACAGTGGACTCTTTGGTCAATTCTGCAAAATGTAGAGGCCCACACCTCCGACAGAAACAGTGAGGATGGGCTGGGCTCTCTGATGATCACTCTTAGCCAGAGAGAAACACCACAGAGAACACTCGAGCACACTTGTAGAGCATTAGAGGGTAGGGGAGGTTTGTTGGAGCACAGGCATTGAACACAGAGCATGTGACAGCCCCCACACGGGACTTCTTTACCTTAGGCATCGGGCCGACCATGAGAGAGTGCGAGTGAGCACACGCTGACCATACGGACAGAGAGACAGGACTGACTCACTGCAGTCTCTCTCTCTGTTTCCTACCCGATCTGAGTTTCAATCCTCAGTCAACCTGGTGGAATCAAATGCGAAGTCAAGACAGCACATTTTCATTGGACAAGAAACAACACTGCAGGGCACTTTTGGTCTGTTTGATCTGCTCTGTACTGGAGGGCTTTCTCAGTCTAATTTGTAAAATTATGTTTTACTTTTGTTCTACTAGGGAGGCCCTGCTGCATGAGACAAAATGTGTTGCATAAGGCTATACGCAGATGAATGTCCGTAAAAATTTAGAGGCTGCTTATAGCCTGATGAACACAGTAGGCTGAACACGATCTTCTACAATCTGTTGTATATTTTTCTTTAGAAGTGAAATGTTGTAAACTCATAATATTTGGATGTAGGAGGAATATTCTCAGCTATTTATAAGATGGTTTACCATTACAGACATCTAAACAGTGCTCAAGCAGGTACAATTTAAATGGGGGTCAACAGAATTCAGACTTACTTGTCCCAGAGTTCCACAACTTTTGCTGGACCTAACCACTATGGATTGAAAATTCAGGCAGAACAGAACATCAGCACAGTCATGCTTTGCTTGTCTAAATCAGTGACAGAAGACCTACCGAAGGAGGCATTGTGGTAAAGTGGCTGAAGAAATAGAAATGGAGGGGAGGAATAAAGTGAAAAAGAATGACAGGACCAGCTGAGTTATTGCCATCGCAATACATCGATGAACTGGTGAAGCACACTCAGCACGGGTACACACACTCGCATACAGAGAGAAAGACAGAGAGTGTGATCATAGGGTCTGTATGACAAGGCCCCCTATAGACTAGACCCTTATTCTCCCTTGATCTAATATTCATCAGAGTGGTCTGTGGATGTAGATGGCTCACACTTCATGCACTAATCATTCTCTCATCAATCAAGGGATTTCCGACAGTTTACATATTGATATATGTTTGTCTAGGGAAGGTCTCTCACTCTCTCTCTTATAATAATCACAACCAGGACAACGCATGGAACACAAGTGAAGTTCTAATGGAGATGCAGCAGTGACACTACGCAAGGGCGGGGTTCACGTTTGCACAGCGGTCACTCTCACAACAGAGCATACAGCAGGTTTCTTTTGTATGCTGCTTTAAGGACACTCATGGCGTTTTTTACTATTATATGATGTAGTGACTGTTGGATGTATGGGTACTTTACAGATCTCATAGAATTTATTTCAAGATTTTGATTATATATGCACACTGTCATGGTATCTAAAGATATAAAACTTATAGACAGAGATACTGTCGACTGACTAAGGCTTTTCTCTAAAGAAAAGTATTAACATTTACATCCAGGTTTCACTATCAGTTTTGTAGATACATAATGCTACAAGTAAGAACCACTCTGGAGAGAGCAGAAATAAATGTCAAACTGCCATGAAATACATAGGAATTTCCTTTACAAATCAGACAACATCAGAGGCCTGCTGTAAGCTGTGTGAGACACAGACTGAATCATACTGCTGTGCAGAAAATATTGCTATTGTTCCTATAATATTTTTGCCAAGTTTAGAAGCAATTAACATTAAATAACAGCCGTGGCTTCTGTTTGTTTGAGGGATCCCTCTCCTTGATCATAAAATTCCATAGATCAGGGGTGATTTAAAAACTGACAACCATTGGCCATTCTTCCTGATGAGAAATACACACGCCACTGCTGATTCCCGAATGCTCCATGAATTCAAAACTCTCAACAAAAAAAGACAGCAAACTGCATGATTAATGTGACTTACTATTAGATCTTAACTAGGATTTTCTGCAAATTCTCTATATTGTATACATTAACAAAATAAAAGATTCCATCTGATCCAGATCTTAATTAAAACAAGCCACAAGCGAATTGCAGATTGTCTTGCTGGATTCCATTACCCCCCAGATATTAAGCACAAGAGAATGCAGCTTGTGCTTCTAATGCTCTGTAGCCTTAGTGAGGTCTTGCATAGAGCCAAAGCTTCACAATGATCTAAGGAGTGTTTCAGCACAGTACCTGTTAATGGCATTAGCTCTTGAAATCAAAGAGGGACATGCACTAACAAGCCCTTCAATTTTAAGTAGAATCCCATTGGTCAATGAAAATGGCTTCATTTTCCACCTCCTAAACAAGCACGGATAGATGTTTACAGGCAGTTTATAGGTCTTCCTTCTCAGGCTTCTCAGAGAAATTAGATGCACAAATAATCACAACACCTCACAGGCATAAAGCAGCTGACACACACTTTGATAAGAACCCACTGTATGCTAGAATTGTGGTGGTGGTTCTTAAAATGTCACGTTAAACAAAGCCAAACTGACTTAATAGCGCATACTGAAACATGCCTCCCTGAGTTGTTAAAACATGCGGGGGTGCGGGTGGGGAAGACAAAAGAAAGGAGCTAGCTGCTGCTGCTAACTAAAAAGCGTAGCAAAATTTCTTAAGTCATCCCAAGACACTTGGAGACCAGAGGGAACAAAACGACACGAGTCTGTCCAAACATACCAAACAGGTTCAAAGATGCTGCATCAAACAATAACGAGATTATTTTCACCCCAACCCCAATGTAAGGGCCTTGGCAGAGGAGTCTGAAAGCTGGATGATTCAGAACAGTGGAAAAGCTATGCACCAGCAAGTAAGTGTTTAAAAAAATCTGTGCTGTTGATAGAGTGGATGGCACTTATGTGATTCACGGCATGGGAAGACGGACAGAGTACAGGTAAGAGAATTTCAAATTCACAAATGCTGAGAGAGAGACCCATACTCACTCAGAGAAATGAGCAGTAAGAGAGAGAGAACAATGAGGCGTTCTTACCGCAGGTGATTTTCTCTTGTACAGGCTGTGGTGCAGGGAGGGCTTCTGACAATTCTGCCACCCTCTGTTGGGGAGTCAGATTTGCACGCCGGGTACCACGGCCACGCTTCCGGCGAGCAGAAGAGCGTGTCTGTCTTGATGGATCGACACCTAATACACACAAAATCAGATAAACTGACATTTCAGAAGGTGGGGATGCAGGGTGCTTTAACCTAAACCGAAATAAGATGTTCAGCACATACACATAGACACACAGAGAACGGAAGCAAGCAAATTCTGGTATGATTTCCACAAACCACACAGGTGTGCCCCATGATGCTGACCTGCCCTCCACTGCTGCGATGAGTAGTCTTGTGAATAGTTTGTCTGTCTGTAGCTGTTGATCAGTTCGACACAGCTAACTTCCCTTTGGTCTTCAGCCAAGAGCTCCACATTATGACGTTCTGGTGACACTGGAAAACCGAACAGTCAACAGAATACTGCTAAGTGGTTTAAAGATCATTTCGGCAAATCCCACATATGACCCATGCTTTGCTTATTCTGATTTCTTCGAATGCCAATGTACATATGCTTTACGCAAATGTACTAATACAAATAGCATCATTTCAGTTAGACAGGAACTAGACCTAAGAGTTACTAGATTCAAGAATCACGCAATTAAATGTTAAATGTGCTCTATGTGATGAAATTCTTCTTTTGTTCACTCCACATAGGGCTGGGAGATGTCATATCGCTATTATAATCGCTCATGCACAATAATCACCAGGGCTTCAAATGGCAGGTAGAAGATTTGGCTGGACACCAGCTTTTCGGTACTATACGGATGTTTATTTACGCTCCCACAATTTGTTAACCAGGTTAGAAGTGCGGGTAAAATATTAATGAGATACGTTTTGAGACACCCAAAAGTTAGTAATCTGTATAAATATGGCATATCTTTATGTTTATTAAATTTGGTTAAGGGAGCACACTACATAATACTGTTCTGGTATACTATGCTTTGGTTTGCGGTGAAGAAAGGAACAGGGATAGCCACAACATCTTTTAAAAGAGGAGATCATATGTATAAACAAGGTAAGACACTGGTGGCATGGCACTACTTTTTGCAGTTTAAATTGTGACATTTATTAAACATAAGGATATGTTGAATTTTACATTTACAGCATTTGGCAGATACCCTTAGCTAGAGCAACTTGTACACGTGCTTAGAAGTCTCATCGCTGAATACATTCTGATACTCGTTCAATAGAACCTAGCTAAGAATACTACCACTCTAAAAAAAAAACTTTTGGAAAGTAATACAATTTCTTTTTAAAATAATAATAGTATAATCCTGGAAGTGCTAATCCAAGGACATCCGAAAGACATAGGTTTTTAATCATTGTTTGAAGGCACCAAATGACTCAGCTGTCTAGACATATAGGAGGAGTTCATTCCACCACATAGGTGCCAAAGCAGAGAAGAGCCTAGGTGCATGTCTTCCTTGCGCCTTGAGAGATGGTGGGACCAGTCGAGCGGTGCTGGAGGAGCAAAGAGAGCATGGTGCAGTGCTGGGTGAGATAAGCGCTGGTCCATTTTTGGCTTTGTAGGTGAGCATCAATGTTTTGAATCTGATGTGGGCAGCTATAGGAAGCCAATGGAGGAAGCATAACAATATTGTGGTGTGGGAGAAATTGGGAAGGTTGAAAGTGAGTCGGGCAGTTGCATTCTGGATCAGTTGTAGAGGACGAATGCGCCCAGAGGCAGACCTGCTAGGAGTGAGTTACAGTAGTCTATTCTGGAAACGACAAGAGACTGGACAAGTACCTGAGTGGCCTGTGTGGAAAGAAATGGACGAACCCTACTGATGTTGAAAAGAAGAAATCGACATGAGCGGGAAAGATTAGCTGATTACTAATTTTCGGGCATCATAAAATGCCTCAATAATATCTTAGCTGTACTACTAATCTGCTTAACAAATTGTGGGCCTAAATAAATGTCATTATAATACCAAAAAGCTGGCGTCTGAATAAATGTTTTGCCTGTCATCTTAAGTCCTGGTGATTATCACATTTCTGATATAATATCTATATGATATCGCTCAACTTAAACTCCAGACATTGCACAGAAAAAAAAAAAAACACTAAACGCTGCAATAATCATGCATTGCTTAACAACACTGACACTTTCAAGAAATGCTTTGTTAGGTGATTTTGTCATTGTGCAAGGTTCAGAAAGCAGAGCTATTCTACTTATAGTCCTCAAGGACAGAGCACTGCTGATTTTCCAGCCTTCCTTTACCTGTGAACCAGGTGTGAAGCCAATCAGAGCCAGTAACTATAACGCTAACTACCTGAGAGAACTGAAAACAAGGCCTGGTTTTGTAATCAATGGCCAGATTTCAATGATTGGGTCATAAAGTCTACTTATACAAATCTGGTTGGTATAGCATAAATAAGTTAAAATACAGTATAGTAAATGTATATTATGTGCCGATATTATGTACCGTGCAAAATTGCATGTGGCATATTTTACTTTTATAGGAGTGGCAGCACAGCCGGTTTGTTTACAGCACCATCACCACAAACACGTGAGTAATGCGACATTACTAGGTGATAGAAATTTTTCAGCTCCATTATAACCTTGTGGGACCACCGTCGCAAATGCGTTCCGCCGGTGACCGAAATTTGTTTTGCTGCGCATAACTATATACTAAATTTAATAAAGACATGGCATATACATTTGCCACACACTAAAACTGTTTTTCTGTAAGAGCTGTATTAAGGTACAATTCCTCGTGATCGAGCCCTTTAAAACGCATCTCACCTGTCCTCCTTTTCTTGCGGGATACAAACGGAAGAAGATCGTGCCGCGTCAGGACTCGAAGAAGTTGCAACAGAGGCTCCAAGTTCCCTTCGCTTACATACCCACGCCTCTCCAGCTCCAGTAGCAGCTCTAAGCCGCTTTTGGGTCTGTGTCGCGATTCTGAAGGACACGGGGCCGAGCGAGGCTCTATCCGACGCCAGGCCTCCAGAAGCCTGTGACTAGGCGAATCTTCGTCAGAAACATCGGGGGTCCAGCCCGCCGGATCTAGGGGATGCTGTCCAGGGTACGTTTCTTCCAGCAAGAAGGACAGCACTTCGACGTCAGTCTCCGTCAACTGGGAACCAACAACTTCGAAGATTTCGTGAAGGGACAGCATTCCGTAATAACTCAGGCACTCGGTCTCTTCCCAATACAAAGAGTACCTCTGTCTCCCAACTGCGGCCATATTTGACTTCTGACAAGTTGGCGATAAGTGTGGGTGCGTCTAAATGTAGACCAAAACAAAGCAAAATAAGTGCACTGCAGTGTAAACGTGTGGACAAGAGCCGCTACCCAATACGGAAAGACTAATTCACCGAGCTATTTATACGAGCTTGTCTCCGAAATACGAAATGTAACTTTTAGCAGCGAAGTCGGTTATTGGCGAGATTAAATCAGAAAATAGTACATTTGCACGCCCTCGCCATTGTCGAACAGAGAAGGAGTTCGTAAACATCACGTGATTACGTTACGTAATGCCATGTTTTTCTCCCCCCCCCAGTAGTTTCGCTCAGACAGTTAACCAATAATATTCCGGTACTCCACTCTAGTTAGCTAACCGTTTCATGTAAGTATAATTAGATTAATATTATAGTTAAAAGCAAACGCAGTAGGCCGATATCCTCCACTCTATCCCTGCTGTAGGCCTGAAGCTAACAGTTAGCCACGTCACCGCTCATCGGCTACACGCCCCGCAATGTTCTCGAACATACCACAGACCCAGGCCCAACGACACTAACTTTCCGAAGGTCGTATTTAAATAAAGCAAAATTATATCAGAATTAACATTAGTTTAACTGTACCTTATCTGAAAACAGAAATGTCACCCCATTAAAACGTCTGCTTACATTACATAAGGTTTATTTGCCTGGATAATGCGGTATATGTTAGCAGCTTTACATTGTATATAAAATAAACAATGCGCAATATCTTTTGAAGTAAACATATTAATAAAAAATAATACAGTGGTATTTAAAATGTTATCATCCTGCGACAACTGAACGATCTAGCTAGCCAGGTTAGCTAACCGTTAAAATTGAAAAATTTTAAATTGTTTCTTCAGCATACAAGTGTAAACGTTAAAGGTGTAATATTTTACCGCTACGTCTGGTAACATCTGTATATTTGACACAACAACGTGTTTTATACCAACCTTAGTTATCTAAGATGAACAAACGAGTACGAGCTCTGCAGCTGTAGTCCTCCCTCAAGCTCCCCCCAACGCAGAGATACCGAAGGTGGCGACGATCCACCAATCAGGAGGCTCCGCTGTGCTGTCTCGAGTCCCTCACGCGCTATACTGCAAGTATACCGCATTGAAGCACATGGAGAAGAATTGATTTGGATGCTTTTATCTTATAGGGAAAATTGGAATAGCTTCAAAGTTGGATCAGTTAGGAAAAGTGTTGTTTAATAGATAGGGGCTTATCAACTAAGTATTTTGTCGCTAGAAGCAGGTAGCACCGTTTGGAATTAGTTTACTGCGGCAGCATTTCCTATAAACACATTTTACTCATTTTGTACAATCAGTGTATTTTTTATAATTATTAGTTAAATTAAATCGTCTTTGCCTGTACTGTGTGTTTTACTTATATTTTGTTCTTGTTGGGTTGAAACATGCAATCTATTTGGCAAAATTGAGGAAAATATTTTACTGTTCAAAACAGCTGAAACCGGGCAATAAATAGTGTCACAAGTTAATAACTTCAGTGAGAATGCATTCATTATAAGATGCATTCCTAATGTATGAAACCTCACACTGCCTAAATGTCCTTTGGGATTAATATTTCTATCTATCTATCTATCTATCTATCTATCTATCTATCTATCTATCTATCTATCTGTCTATCTATCTGTCTGTCTGTCTGTCTGTCTGTCTGTCTGTCTGTCTGTCTGTCTGTCTGTCTGTCTGTCTGTCTGTCTGTCTGTCTGTCTGTCTGTCTGTCTGTCTGTCTGTCTGTCTGTCTGTCTGTCAGTCATTAATAATAAAGTTACCTTGCAATCCATAGATATTCAGATATTCACATGTATATGTGGTTTGACGTATTCTCCGCTCCAAAAGGTAAGCAGATTTACATCGCTGGCTGTCGGAATGATGGCCGATAAATGGTGTGGGTTATATAGACAACTGGCGGATGTTTTGTGGTAGGCCTGGGCTTTTGAAGAGGGACGGTATTCACCCCTCGCGGGCTGGTGCCGACCTCTTGTTTAAAAGCATAGCTCTTAGTCTCCAGGCAAATCGCTGACTAACTAGAGCCAAGTCCAGGCGGCAGGCAAACCGGCATAACCGACCGCCTGCTAGTCGCTTAGAGTCGTCACCTAGGGTTCATTTTATTGAGACTGTGTCTGTTCCCCGCGTTTTTAATCATGGAAGCCTATTCCACCGTAGTGTGTGCCATAATAACTTAATAAAAATTAAAATGAATCCGTTACTAGAAAACAGCTGTGATGCAGGGCTTAAACTTAAACTTGGACTTCTGAATGTAAGATCACTGGCTCCTAAGGCACTATTAATAAATGAAATAATTACTGATTTTAGTCTTGGTGCCATATGCCTCACAGAGACCTGGCTTAAACGGAATGAATTCATGGCACTAAATGAATCTACTCCAGCTGAATACAGTTATAAGCATAACCCTCGACCAAAACGCAAAGGTGGTGGTGTTGCTGCAATTTTTCAGCCCAGCCTAGGAGTGTCTGAGAAATGTGGTTTGAGTTTCAGCACATTTGAAACTCTTGTTCTTAGTCTTGCTGGCTCATCTCTTTCTAGCTCCTCACCCCAAATCACCATTGTTATTGTGTATAGACCACCTGGGCCGTACAGTAATTTTCTTAAGGAGTTTGCTGATTTTTTAACTAACCTGGTGGTCAGTACTGACAAAGCTGTTATTGTGGGTGATTTTAACATTCATATGGAGAAAGATAGTGATCCTTTAAAAATAGCATTTACAGCTATTCTTGACTCTGTTGGTGTATGTCAGAATGTAGTCGGGCCTACTCATGCCTGTAACCATACCTTTGATTTGATTATTAGTTATGGCATCCTGGTGGAACATGTATCTATTATGCCTCAGAGTCCTCTGCTCTCAGATCATTACTTGTTAACGTTTGAAATGATCCCGTTGACCACAGCTCCAAAGTACAGTATCAGACGTTCCATTGCCTCACTAACTACAACAACATTTATGAAACAACTTCCACAGTCCTTCAGCCTTACATCTGAGGCATCGTGTATAAATGAACTTGAACAGGCAACTGCAAACATGGAAAAATCCCTTCGTAGCACACTAGATCTTGTAGCCCCACTTAAGAAGATAAAGCACAGAGATAAAAAACCTGCTCTGATCATACACGTGAAGTCAAACAGGCATCACGCAAGCTAGAGCGCAAATGGCGCTCAACTAAACTAGAAGTTTTCAAATCTGCATGGAAAGAGAGCCTGTCTAAATACAGACAAGCATTAGTGACTGCTAAAATTCTCCATTAAACTCGCAAGTCCCGCAAGCTCTTAAGAGTGATGACTTTATTAAATTTTTTAATGGTAAAATAACTAAGATTAGACAGACCATCCAGTGCACATCGTTAGCTACCTATGACTGCCAGCCTCCTGCTAGTCTTATGCCTATCAATAATGAGAATTTTGAATCTTTCATTCCTATAAAACACTCAGAACTCTTGAGCTTAATTTCCTCCTGTAAATCCTCTACAAGCCTCATAGACCCAATTCCTGCAAAATTCTTCAAGGAAATTGCACCACAGATTAGCAATACCCTGTTAAATGTGTTAAACTCATCTCTTAAGCTTGGATATGTTCCAAAACCTTTTAAAATGGCTGCTATTAGACCCGTCCTAAAGAAACCAAATCTTGAACCTAGTGTTTTAGGAAACTATAGACCTATCTCAAATCTTCCTTTCATTTCAAAGATCATGGAAAAGGTTGTAGTTCGTCAGTTGTCTTCTTTCCTACAAAAAAATAATACTAATGAATTATATCAGTCTGGCTTTAGATCAAACCATAGCACAGAAACTGCTCTAGTCAAAGTAATGAAAGCTTTACTTATGGCTTCAGACCGTGGCTGTATATCGCTGTTGGTATTACTAGATTTAACTGCAGCATTTGATACTGTGGACCATAATATCCTCTTGGACCGTTTAGAAGGTGTAGTTGGCATTACAGGGACAGCACTGTCTTGGTTCCGCTCATATTTAACTGATCGCTATCAGTATGCCCATGTGAACAACGAATCATCCAAGGCCACCAAAGTCACATACGGTGTCCCACAGGGATCAGTACTGGGCCCACTACTGTTTACCCTATACATGCTACCTCTTGGTAACATTATTAGAAATCACGGTGTTGGGTTTCATTGTTATGCAGATGATACACAGTTATATATATCTGTTAACCCTGATGATACATCACTCCTATCTCGGTTAGAAGACTGTCTATTAGATATCCGGTGCTGGATGGCAAAAAAATTCCTAATGTTAAACACAGAAAAAACAGAAGTACTGGTGATTGGTCCCAAGGCTGCAAGAAATACGTTGCACCACCTCAGCATTAGTGGCCTTCCTACACAACCTAACACGGTGGTTAGAAATCTTGGTCTTCTAGTTGATTCAGATCTATGTTTTGATGCTCACATAAAAAGTATTACTAGAACTGCGTTTTATCATCTACGGAACATAGCCAAGCTTCGTAAGATGCTCTCACTTTGTGATGCAGAAAAATTAATACATGCCTTTGTAACTTCCAGACTGGACTACTGTAATGCCCTCCTTTCTGGTTGCCCGTTTGGATCCTTACATAAACTTCAGCTGGTACAGAATGCAGCAGCCAGAGTTCTCACAAACACTAAAAAATTTGATCACATTACACCAGTCTTATCCTCCATTCAGTTAAGTCTCGGATTGACTATAAAATACTGCTATTAACTTATAAAGCACTGAATGGCCTTGCACCAGAATACCTTAGTGATCTGCTGACCTCATACAACCCCCGCGCTTGCTTCGTTCTCAAGGTGCGGGATATCTGTTAGTACCTAGGGTAGAAAGAGCTACGGCAGGCTGCAGAGCTTTCTCCTATAGAGCTCCTCAGCTGTGGAATGGTCTTCCACCGGATGTGCGGGTTTCAGGCTCACTCTCAATATTCAAGTCTAGACTAAAAACACACCTGTTTAGTTTAGCTTATAGGGACACTAGTTCTAGCTCTAGCTAACTTCTCACTCTTAGTTAAACCTATAGTGTGAGGTGTAGAGCTGGGTGGGGATCGGTGCCATTGGCTTTGGATAAACTGAATTGACAGTGCTGTCACTCTAGCTTCACAATTGCTTGTGGAATTGGAGTGCTGTCATTTCAGGGACTGCACATGCCTGCATTCCCACCTGCCTCTCCCTCCTACTTATGCTGCCATAGCCATATCTGCTGGAGCATTACACTTCATATTGCACTCATCTAACTTTTGGCACTGCCTATAGTCTCCCCTACTTTGACTAATTGCATATTTTATTTCCCCTACTTCTCCTGGGGGGTGCTGCCTGGAGCCCTCAATCTATCAAGATGTCCAGCACACCCTGCTACATGTGACGTCGCCTCTACCAATGACGTCCATGCATCCAGCTCGCCGTTCTGCCTGTGTCATCTTCCTTGTATGACCCGCTCCCTGCCTTCTGGCTGCCTGGCGATTGGAGGGAGCGGTGGCACTGGCTTGCCATCTTCCCCCTGCTCCCCGTTTGTGTCTCAAAATTTACTGTATTTGACTCTCCCTGCCGGCCCCTGGAGGATGGGCTCCCCCTTTGAGTCTGGTCCCTCCCAAGGTTTCTTCCTTCTAGGGAGTTTTTCCTTGCCACTGTCGCCTATGGCTGACTCACTGGGGGCTTTGGGTGGGGATGCTGTGAAGTGCTTTGAGACGATGTAATGTTGTGATAATGCGCTATACAATAATAAATTTGTTGTTGTTGTTGTAACAAAACTGCAAAAGAATCCATTTTAAATTCATTAATTTCTTGCCATGATCATTAATGCAAATACATAGATTTTCGCAAAATGCTACATTACATGTCACCACTAGATGGAGGTATATTTACAGAATTAGATGTTTATTCAAATCACTGACACTATTACAGGAAAAAACGGATTTCTGATTAATAAAACCGATAATGCGGTTAAATTGTTTTATGTGAAATACTTCATTTTGAAATACAATTTCATTATTACACTGCTTGTAAATGAACGTAAGTTTTTCAGAAGAATCTTATAATGCATTTTTAACATAACTACTTTCGTGCTCGTTAGCATAATACCTGTATAAAGTCTGCACTTAGATCAAGATCTAGTTAGCCAATTACTAGAGCTCTGACAATTGTATTGAAAATAAAATTGAAAAAGAATTGTTTGAATTGCATATTTCTGCCGTATAACTGTTATATACATAGTAACAGGTACCACAGCATCCAGACTTCAATCTACCTCTGGACTGTAGCAGTCTTGGAGCCACCACCGGTCACAATTCAGAGGAACCAATCCAAATGCCTTTGGGGTGAGATCCACATTAATACAGGGAGATACTCCACACAGAACTGAAGTAGTAATTATACCCACAGTATGCAGGTATGAAGCCGCAGAGTCACCATGCCACAACATCTGATTGAGTACTTTATACAGGCATCTGAATATAGCATTCTTTGTCGTCTTCTTCTTGTAGGAATTTCGGTGTCCCCCACAAGATATGGGACAGGGTGAGGTGTCCTAGCAGCAGAGAAATGTGAGGTGGACAGAAAATGCATGAGTGTCACATAACAAGCCTGTATGTTTGCATCAAAAAGGTTAATACTGAGTTTTGCACACTCCTAATGCACACTCCTAATCAGCTGCGTACACACTAATCTCAGCATACACAGCAGTTGAACAATGAAAGTGAAACACTGGCCAATAGTGTTTATCATTTCATACCTACAATCAACTCCAGAATCATTGACATCCTTCATGAAAATGAAATAAAATTAATATGTAAACTACACATGCAATAGGTGATTTGTTGGGGTTAAACGAGTGGGTAAGCCTTTTGCTTTTATTTTCAAACAAATATTTGGAACAAAATAACGTTTAACCCCAAGACTAATTTTTATTCAAAATGCAGAGGAGGTGGTGGCTCAGTGTTGATTTCTAAACAGTGAAACCCCAAAATTTAGTTAAACACTGCAGTTGTGAAACTGATCTTTGGACTATTCTTTGCCTCCTAGGATCCTCCTCATTGTACTTTGGGGTAATATACAGATGCATCCCCTTCCTCGCAAATTTTCAACAGCTCCATGCTTTTCAGACGTCTTTACTATGGCTCTAATTGTACTTAATGATAATGTCAACTGACTTTTTTCCTTATTTGGGTTGAGTGTTCCTTGACTTTACTCATGTTGATGGATGGCAAAAAGATTTTAGCTGTATGTTACCTCATGTTCATAAGCAAGTGAAAGAGGAAATGGTCATAGACAACAAAAAAGTTACTAGACACTAAACATAATATCAAGAAACATTTTTTCCCCTAAAGATGCAATTTCCTTTGGCTTTACTTATAGTTTTCTTCAAGGGTGCCAATAATTTCACCACATAAGTTTTTTGACAGAATAAACTATTCCGAAGATAAAACAACACTTTTGCAGGAATAATTTTTAGAGATAGGATGAGCAGCTCGGACATTTGGGAGGGACTCACAGTGGAGCCGCTGCTCCTCCGGATCAAAAGGAGCCAAATGTAGTAGTTTTGGGCATCTATCTAGAATGCCTCCTGGACGGCTCCCTGGGGAGGTGTTTCGGGTTTGTCCAGCTGGGAGGAGACCCTGGGGCAGATCCAGGACACGCTGGAGAGACTATATCTCTCGGCTAGCCTGGAAACGCCTTGGTATTCCCCTGGGGGAGGCTGGTGAGAGGGAGGTCTGGGCATCCCTGCTTAGACTGCTGCCCCCGCAACCTGACCCCAGATAAGCGATGGAAAATGGATGGATGGTTGGATGGATGGAAGGATGAATAGTTAGCAATTTCTCCAAACATTTAAAGAAAATTTGAATCATTATATGTATTATCTATATTACATTCATGTTTTTGCTCACTTTCATGAGGGGTGCCAATATTTCTGCAGTTGACTGCATACATGTGCGGCCTGGTGGCTAATCTTCACGGATTTCACATTCCATCAGTAAGAGCAGAGTGTGAAGGCTGAATTAGCAGAGCAGTAGCACGGCTGTACATAGATTATTACAATCCACACAACATAATGGGAGACATATCAGAGGTCAAAAGAGGACAAATTGTTGGTATGCATCCTGCTGGTGCACCTGTGACCAGGACAGCAAGCTTTTGTTGTGTATTGAGTATTCAGGAAAATGTCTGCATACCACCATGAAGGACAGACCACATCCAACAGCAGTAACTGTGAACGCAAGAGGAAGCTGTCTGAAAGGGATGTCCAGGTCTTAACCCGGATTGTATCCAAAAAACATAAAACCAAAGCTGCCCAACTCACTGCAGAATTAAATGCACACCTCGGCTCTCCTGTTTCTGGCAAAACTGTTCATCTGGAGCTCAACAGGGTCAATATTCATGGTCAGACTGCTAAACCAAACCTTTGGTCACTCGTGCCCATGCCAAACGTCAGTTTCATTGGTGCCAGCAACACACATCTTGGGCTGTAGACAAAGTAAAACGTGTATTGTTCTCTGATAGTCCAGCTTCACCGTCTTTCCCACATCCAGGAGAGTTACAGTGTGAAGAAGCCCCAAAGAGGCTTACCACCCGGACCATTGTGTACCCAGAGTGTAGCAGGGGCATGGATGAGTTAAGGTTTGGGCTGCAATATCATGGCATTCCCTAGGCCACAACTTGTTCTAGATGAGCGTGTCACTGCCAAGGACTAGCAAACCATTTAGGAGAACCATGTTCAGCCACTGATTTAAACATTGTACCCTGAAGGTGGTGCCATGTATCAGGATGATTATGCACTAATACACAGAGCAAGACCGGTGACAGAGTGGTTTGATGAGCATAAAAGTGGAGTTGAACATCTCCCATGCCCTGCACAATCACCAGATGTGAATATTATGGAGCCACTTTGGGGTGTTTTGGAGGAGCGAGTTAGGAAATGTTTTCTTCCATCAGGATTGCATAGTGACCTGGCCACTCTTCTGCAAGAGGTATGGCTCACAATCCCTCTTGTCACTGTGCAGGACTTGTATCTGTCATTCCGAAGATGAATTGATGGGGTATTGGCCACAAAAGAAGACCCTACACCACACTAATAAATTGTTGTGGTCTAAAGCCAAACGTTTCAGTTTCATTGTCCATTCCCTGTACATAATGATTTAAAGTGAGAAGAATTGGCTTCACTAAATTCCGATAGTATTTGCTATTGTATGCATATGTGTGCACCGTAGAATGGACCTACACTGCATCCAGTGTGTAACCCTGTCCTAAGGTGCCTGGACAGGCTCCTGCCCCTTGGCACCTTTATACAGGATAGACAGTTAGAAGGTGGATGGTATGATAGTTACACAAATAATAGTGCTGTTCGATATTATGACAAAATTCTAAAGCATGTTATATTCTAAAAGAAATGGATCAGGACCTTAAACTGCTGCAAAGGACTGTCCAAACAGCTTCAAAGATTATCAGCACAGATCTTTCCCACCTGCAATCCACCTTCCTCTCCTGATGCCAGATGAGGGCTGAGTTTATCATTAGGGACACCAGTCACCTAGCTCACGCTCTCTTCACTCTCCAGCCCTTGGGAAAGTGCTCCACTTTATCAGCACTGTACTTCCACTGTGCTGATTTGTGTATCCTTCTCCGTTGTACCACCTATGTGTTGCATATTTATTGTCACTTCTTATATTAGCATGTCTTTTGTCTTGTCTGTCATTGCACTGCTGTTTGTCCTGTATTGCATTGATGTTCGTCCTATGCACATGTCCCCAGCCCTGCCACTGTGGCATAAGAATTTTCTCACAACACACATGACAATGAAACTTGAAAACAAAATGCTTAACAAATATTTAAAATGAAGGAATACGATGGGTTGTTTCTTATAGGTTCATCCATTCATTATGCATAAAACTGCAGTGCAATATACAGTAAATCCTATCCCAGCAAGCACAGGGTAACATACCCTTAGACCAGGGGTGCCCAATCTTATCCGCAAAGGGCCAGTGTATATGCGGGTTTTCGCTGCAACTCCCTAATTAGATGACTAATTAGAGGACTGATTGGCTGAAGAGTCCTCACACCTGGGTTTGAACAGCTGCCCTACAGGTTATCCCAAAAACCCGCATACTCACCGGCCCTTTGCGGATAAGATTGGGCACCCCTGCCTTAGACGGTGTGCCAGTGCGGGAGCTTCTTTAGGAAGGATGCTCTATTCGTGAATATACGGTATTCTTCTAAACTTCCGCTCCACTCTCATCTCTTCCACATCATACATCCGCCAAAATACCGGACATTTTCGGCGTTGGGTAGAAGTGTAAGTATTCGTTGAAATAAGCTTGTTTGCCATAGGATATATTTTTACATTATTTAAATTAGAGATTTGTTTTATTGAGGTATGTTTATACTGTACGCGACTGAGTGGATTTTCCAAATTTAAAAAGCTGTTAAAATACTTAGAAAGAGGGGCAAGCGAAAGGCGTTAATGTCCTAATATTTTTTGTTGATGGTCATCCAGGATATTTTCACGATTTATCTCACCCCAAATCAATAGTTTCGGTTGCAAATAAAATAAAACAGCCGAGTAAGTTAAGTCGGGTAGTTTTTCTTTTTAATCTGTAACCGTTTCTGTTTTATGTTATTTCCGGCATAAACAGCTGGTTGTGTTTGTTTTCCCCACACCTGTTTGTAATAGTAGCATCTAAAAAAAATGAAACGGTTACGCTATGTGATCAAGGCTTTACTATAGCGCTGAGAACCCATAATATTAGTTGTACAAGTTAATTGCTCCAAAACGCTACAGTGAAACTTATTTGTGTACTGTGATTTGCAGTAACGCATTCTTTGCGTTATTCCATCCAGTGGAAACGGAGACGGAGAGTTGCTGGTGGAGATGGACACGAAGACAGGGGATCCCTTCAGCATGGAGCCTGGAGAGCCGTCTGCGGCGGGACTGATCGGGAAGTTAGTGATCTAAATAAATGATGTCAGATTTTTATATTTTGGGTACAGTTTCGCACAGTGTAATGCCAGCACGGTTTCTGCACGTTTTGCCTTTGAGATGGTGTTGCTAAGGGTTTGTCCGTGTGGAGCAGGCTATGGTTCACCAGAGGCATCTCCGGTGGCGTCGCCAAGGAGTGGTTCGAGCGGCGGCGCCTTGCCATGAGACCCTGGGTGTCCTTCGTTGACCAGCGGAAGTTCTCCAAGCCACGCAACTTCGGGGAGCTGTGCCAGCGAGTGGTGCGAAACCTTGACACCTACCATAGCAACTACATTTTCATTTTCCTGGGCCTCATCCTCTACTGCATGTAAGCACCCCACGTCTAAATTACATACATGTCAACTTAACTGAAGTGACAGCAGGGAGTTGGGTGAAGGGAAACTTGTGTAAACTGTGAGCCAAAAAACTCATTTGGCTCATATCTTTTGATTTTCTTATTATTTTTATTACAAAGTAATGCTTGCAATTAACCCTCAATGGGTCCTTGTCAGAAAGTTACGTTCCAGGTCCTTGGGGTTCAAGTTGCACCCCTATCCAATGGCATATATAATTCAATGGTACCAAGCTCAAATTCAATTAACTAAAGTTAAGATACATTTATTAGTTAACTGCATGATGCTTGCACAGCTTACAGTTAAAGGGGTTGCGGCAGTGGGGGGGGGGGGGGGGGCAGCAGAGGGGACTGGTCATATAATGCACATTCCGACTGTATCCTCTTGCAGAATGTGTCGAAGAGCTTCAGCTGTGGAATACCTAGCCATGGTGTTATATCTTTTCTAACAGTTGAAATGTAAACAAAACAAAATGGCTGACTTTTTTTAATATCCGAAAATGTTCTAGAATATAATAACATAAAAAATTATAGTAGCAATTATCACTAATTAACTGAATTTGTCGATCATATCAATGTCATAAATTAACCCTAAAAAGGGTTATGTAATAGCAACTGGACTTTGTTTTTCATAGAAGAAGTTTTGCACTCCATCCAGAGTGCTTTCTCAATTCTGACTGACTGGCATAGCAGGTTGATGAACCCTGTGGAATCCTCAAGTTGTTAGCACTAGATGGTCACCTGTGGGTTGTTGTTGTTCCTCCTGGCTTTCATGTGTTTCACTGATACCACCTGAGGCCGAGCGTGAACGACTTTGGAAGCGTCTTGGCAAAGTTGAAAGAACTGCATTGTAGGTGGACCGGGAGGACAACTGCTTCAAATGAACGACCGTCGTTGAACAGAGGAGGTGGCCTAAGACGTCTATCACCTACCTACAATGCAGTTCTTTCAACTTTGCCCAGACGCTTCCACAGTCGTTCACGCTCAACCTCAGGTGGTATCAGTGAAACACATGAAAGCCAGGGGGAACAACAACAACCCACAGGTGACCATCTAGTGCTAACGACTTGAGGATTCTACAGGGTTCATCAACCTGCTATGCCAACCAGTCAGTCAGAATTGAGAAAGCACTCTGGATGGAGTGCAACACTTCTTCTATGAAAAACAAAGTCCAGTTGCTATTGCATAACCCTTTTTTAGGATAACCATGACCTGGATAACTGAGAATCTCCACAGACATCTGTCATAAATTAAGTTTTTTTTGGGGTGCATTTTGCACCCCCGAAGAAAGTATGCCAGCGATAATTGACGTCAACACTTTTTCTATCATTTTCTGCATGACCGTATGTAAAACTGGTGCACTTACAATGTCCTAGAGGATAACTGCTGTAATTTTAATAACAACATGGTAGTAGCCATAGAAATGGGCAGGGGGTGCAGAACGCACCCCAAGGAACCATTGAGGGTTAAACGCACCGGCAAAAAAACAACAATCTAACTAATAATGTCTATAACTCCCCGATGCAGTGACCCTGATGTCTTGCTGACACACCTTACAAAATGTGTAACTTTAGCCCAGTTTTGATTTCATGATACAATCATACTGAAGTCTACACTGATTTGAAAACTTTGACAAATACAAAACTCAAAAATTCAAAACTCATTGACTTGCTCAAAATGGCTGGGACATCACTGACACTAGTGTTGCAAAACTCCTTTATTGTATTTGTTTATAACCCAGAAATGAATAGAAGGAGGCTAAGGAAGATGGCATATACACTATATAGACAAAAGTATTGGGACACACCTCTTAATCATTGAATTCAGGTGTTTCATTCAGAACCATTGCCACAGGTGTATTAAATCAAGCACCTAGTCATGCAGTCAGGTTTACAAATTTTTATGAAGGAATGACTCGTTCTGAAGAGTTAAGTGTGGTACAATCATATCAGATGATATCATCATAGGATGCTACTTATGCAATGAGTTAGGTCATGAAATTTCTTCCCTGTTAGATATTCTGTGGTCAACTGAAGTGGTGTTATTGCAAAGTGGAAGCATTTAGGAACAATACAAACTCAGCCACGAAGTGGAAAACCATGTAAAATAACAGAGTGGTCACCGAGTGCTAAGGCACATACTGTGTAAAAGCTGGTAACGTTCTGTTGACTCAGTAACTGCAGAGTTCCAGATTTCCTCTGGCATTAACCCCAGCACAAAAACTGTGTGCCGGGAGCTTCATGGAATGGGCTTCCATGGCTGAGAAGCATGCAAACCTCACATCACGCTGCCACATTACTCTGGAGCAGTGGAAACTTGTTCTGTGAAGTAATGAATCACACTTTTCTGTCTGGGATGAGTCTGGGTTTGGCAGATGCCAGTAGAACGTTACCTGTCCAACTGCATTGTGCATATTGTAAAGTTTGCTGGAGGAGGGATAATGGTATGGGGTTGTTTTTCAGGGGTTGGGCTAGGCCCCTTAGTTCCAGTAAAGGAACTCTTAATGCTTTAGCATGCCAAGACATTTTGGACAATTCTGACTTTGTGGTAACAGTTTGGGGAAGGCCCTTTTCTATTCCAGCCTAACTGTGCCCCAGTGCACAAAACAAGGTCCATAAAGACATGGATGGGTGAGTTTGGTGTGGAAGAACTTGACTGACCCACACAGAGCCCTGACCTTAACCTCATTGACCAACTTTGGGATAAACTAGAATGGAGATTGTGAGCCAGGCCTTCATGTCCACCATCAGTGCCTGACCTTTAAATGGATGAATGGGCAAAAATTCCCACAGACACACACCAAAATCTTGTGGAAAACCTTCCCAGAAGAGTGGCAGCTGTTATAGCTGCAAACAGGGAACCAAATCCATATTGATGCCTATGGATATGGAATGTGATGTTATAAATGGTCCTCTAGGTGTAAGCCTTTGCAGCAGGTCCTTACTGATGTTGAAGTAAAAAAAAAATTGTTTGGTTTAAGTGCATCACAACCATGAGGTGGAATCCATGAGATGGAAAGGCAAGATCCCATGAGTCTCATGGGTGAAATGTGAGACTTGACACCTATGAGGTCCATTTGCTGGTGTTACTGTGTACTGGCTCTGTGCCTGCACTGCTTTCATTTTTCTCATCTGCTGCACCCTTAGACAGGAGCACCAGTGGATCAACAACCTGCTTTTCCAGTATTTCAGCTTTAAAACTCGCAGTACCCATGAACTAATTAGTTTCCATTAAAATTTACTGTGTGCTTTTACAGCAGCCTGGGAGATGGATGGAAGAATTCTTAGAAACCTTAATTATCCAGTTGTGTTTTAGCTTTAATTTGATGCTTTAAATCCACTAGGAATGTTTGGCAGGCTTAAGGATAAATTTCTAAGTAATCTCTGTGTTTTGATGTCATTATTAATACCCTGTTCTTGTTTGTACAAATCTATGTCTGATTGACTAATTATTATAACTACAATTGAATTATTGCTTTATCATTTGGTGGAGTTGTTGCGCATTCAAATACTTGAACAAACTTGTTTTTGGTTCTATTTAAAGATTGGGGCTCAGGGTTTTAGGTGGCCTGTAATCGGAAAGTCACTGCTTCAAATCTCAAAGTCGGCAGAGTGATTTCATCGGGTTCATGAGCAGGGCCCTTAGTCCTAGGTGTCCAAGGCACTGGCTGACCCTGTGTTCTCAGTTCTATCTCGCTTTGGACAAAACCGTCTGTGAAATTGTAAATATAAAAAAGAAAGACAACCAGATTCATCTAGGCCAACATTCTTTTTTCCATGGAATTGATTATACCCAGATGGTGTCAGATTATGGTCAGTGTCTAACATTTAATTGTACGTTACCATATACCTAGTAGTATGGATGAAAACCTATGTGGCATCAGGAAAACAAGTGTGCCATGAGGATCCATTTTATTTGTGACTGTTCTGTTGGATCTGAAGTATATGGCATTTTCAATTATGAATTAGAGAATATGCCTTTAATGAAGTGAGTAAACTGAAAACATTCATTCCTTGCCTCACTGTTTGCCAGACGTTTGTTGTGTGTTGGTAAGTCGGTTTCTCTCCCTCTTTCAGAATCAGCTCTCCCATGCTTCTCATCGCCCTGGCTGTGTTTCTCGGTGCCTTCTACATCATCCACCTTAAGTCACTTGAATCCAAGTTGGTTGTGTTCGGTGAGTGGAGGCTCTTGCCGCATTCTTCCAAAAACCACATCGGACAGTGTGCCTTTCTGGGTGAAACTGCAAGACGTGAATTCATGGAGCTGAGTAGAGTCTCTCTCACCACTCGGCTACTTTTCAAGCTGAAGTCTCGTAAGAATAAGTGTGGTTGATGGGTATTAATGTTGGCACATGGGTATTTCTGGTTTCCATGGTGCTGGAGACGGTACACCTGCCCATTTGGCGAGGTTGTCAGCTTCTGATTGGGTAATGAAATTCAGCGAGGAGGCAGGACATTTCAAACGGCAGTGTGAATTCTCAAGGTTTTGAGGGAACTGATTTCACTAGGCTAAAGCTACATCCACCCTGCTACGTTTTCATTTAAAAATGCAGACATTAGTATCTGTTACTGCCTTTCATCCACACTTCAACCCCCAAAAACGAAGACTTTTGTAAACGCCCTCCCAGCTGTATACTTCTGAAAACTCCATTTTAGGGTTGCAGTGTGAATGAGTGTCAAAACATATACTTTTGAAAATGAAGACCTAGGGTCTCCAACTTAGATCCTGGTGAGGGACTATCCAGTAGGTTTTCTATTCTGCCTGGCATCTGATGAGCCACACCTGCTCCTGGTATTTACCTGAGAACAGGTGTGGCTCATCAGAAGCCAGGTAGGATAAAAACCCTATTGTACAGTAGTTCTCCAGGACCTAAGTTGGCGACAACTGAGGTAGACTCTAAAAGCGCCCTAATGGTCCTTACTCATCTCGTAGCCCGCTCCTGATTTGACCCTCTTATTGTCTGATTGGTCACCTGGTGACCCTACAACGAAGTAAGCAGTATTCTAAAATGGCAGATATGGAAGAACTGCGTCCAGTGGTGATTTTCCTGTTGCTGACTAGTATGCAGCTAAATAGCATGTTACACAGCGTGACATGCATATTTGCCGAAAAAGAAACATTTTCCTTTTCTTAATTTTTGTCTTAAAAAATGTACAGAGAACAAAAATGTACACAATTGCAAAATTCAACTATACAAACAAGTGTAACAAAAAAGGGATTAACAAAAAAGAGACACAAACCAAACATGATGGAAAAAGTTATAACATAAAATGTAAACAAATACAGAGGAAATTCACATCTAATGAATTTCTTCAATTCTAAATGATCTCCTAATTCTAACTGTTTGAAAATCAGTCTGTGGAACTTGATAATGTAGGGCGATGGTGGTGCAGGAGGTAGTGCTACCGTTCGGCAACCGAAGGGTTGCAGGTTCGAGCCCCGGGTCCTTCTGACCCCATTGAAGTGTCCTTGAACAAGACACTGAACCCCGAATTGCTCCCGGTGAGCTGGTTGGTGCCTTGCATGGTAGCCTCCACCACCGGTGTGTGAATGTGTGTATGGATCCATTGACCATTTACCATAATGTAACTAAAATGTGATTCTGCTGTGAAAACAGACTGGTTGCCCCAGCCTTGGGCTTCCTGAGCTTGGGGCTCTATTCAGTGTGAACCCTTTTCTCAGGACGGGAAATAACTGGAGCTCACCAGTTGAGCCTGGCAGGAGCCGTCAGCTTCCCCGTGTTCTGGCTGGCCGGAGCTGGCACTGCAGTCTTCTGGGTGTTGGGTAAGTTTGATCATGATTTTCATTTTGCTCCAGTTTTTCTTTTGATATGGGATTTTATAGATGTATTTTGCGTTTGCCAAAATTGTCTTTTTAGGGTAATTTTCAAATTTTACTGTATTTTTATACTTATGTGACTGATTACTTTGTCTTTGAGAGCTTTGAGCAGAAACCAGTACTTACCAAAATTCTTGTACTGACATTTCCTTCAAATACTATAATGCAATTTGTAGGTAAAACTTTATTATTCTTTGTTCACTTTGTGTTAGGACATTGTGGCTCTCAATATCCTGTCTGGACTGTTTGAGCAAGCAGTTGTATCTGCGCTCCTATCCTGTAGGGGGCACTGTGCTCACATTCTTCTGTCACACAGGGGCAACGCTTGCTGTGATTGGGTCGCATGCAGCTTTTCGTGAGCTGGACGGAGCTGACATGGAGGAGCTCATCATGGAACCAGTTTAACCTCTGACATGTTACCTATATCTTTTCATATCCCAGATATGTCTTTTTATTGTCAGTGTGACTTTCTCTTAAAGAGTCTTTATAATGAGGACTTCAGCAATTATAGGCTTTGAGACTGATGCTTATGTCCCTATGAAAAGAATGATTTAAGTGAACCAAGTTGAGTGTTTTGTGGGATATAAATATATATACCTTGTGTAAATCTGTGCTTTATCTCATAATCTGAGAAAATGTCATTTTTAAAAGTTGTATTATACGTAACCACTTCATTATGACGGACAAAATACTCGTGTTTTGGCCTGCATGTGAAACGTGACCAAGTGGAGTGAAAATGCTTTTGAGACAAAATGGCATCATGTTGGAACTTTTCTAATGTGCGAATGTCGCCCTCCACTGGCAGTCTCTGAACGCACTCGGGCCTCCCACTGTATGCTGGCTTTCCTTCAAACCCCATATTGTTCTGACCGATATGAAGTGATCGATGTGTTTCTCCTAACACATATTAGCTACAGGTCCTATATGAAGTGTTATAGGTGTTGTGCAATTGAAAGTGACAATGTCAGTTTGTCAATTTTACTCTACCTGTAATTAGTATTTAGCTTTATTTAACTGAAGTAAATATTTTCATCATTGGAATACAATGTACTTTTAAGGAACAAAAAGAAATGTTAAATTACAAATAAAACATAAGAATTCCGAAGTGGGCATATTTATCTGATTAAATAAGGCTGAAATGAAAATAAAGCACCCACTGAGGAAATGAAAGACGAGGGATGTGTGCGATTGCCAAGTCCAGAAAGATCATCTTTATAGTCTTATTAAGAACAAAAGATGGCAGTAAACAGAAGCATGTCAAGTGATATTCGCTGGCTTCTACTTTCTACTAGTAGGAAGTTAAACCCATTATTAAGCTTTGTAATCTGTCCTTAGACATTGATAGTATCTGAGCTATTAAACATGTACGTTTCATGTATCGATTGTCTAATCTATTAATCACCCGATTCATATATTTGGCATAGCATTTAGTAATGTACAGGTGGATTTTATTAATGTCACCTTATATCTGTGGGCTGTTGCTATGTTTATTGCTTTGTATTTTTATTTACAGTTCGGAAGTGCAATAAAATTTTGCCTGAATGCAGCATTTCTTTGTAGTGAGATGTGTGTATATGTGTACGATTGTCACCTTGCAAGACTATGTATTTTTAATTCCCTCTACGTTCCCCTTCAGTGTCTCCTATTTCTGACTTCCTGATCCCCTCGTCCCTTTCTTCACATGCTCAAAGAAGCATCTCTGTCATTAGTCCTGACCCCGTTGACCTCAGTGCCATGACAACGGCCAATTCATCCCCTTTTTCTGTTGCCTAGGAGACAACCTTGGAGGATAGGCACTCACACACGCGCATTGCGCGCTCCGTGGCGAGCGATCGATATTCTGTTGTTCAGGGGTAATGGAATGAGAGAGATGGGTGCATTGCAGGGAGATGCCGGGGAACCTTGTGGCTGAGCTAATGAGTAGCAGAGAGGGTAGGCGGGGTGTGCTGTGTCAGAGTAATTGTTCCTCGCCGTCATATGTAAGTGATGGTATAGATGGTCTCTTTTCTCTTCTGTATTTTATATATGTGTGTCCAGTAATGAGAACTTGGGGGCCACAGTATTGGCATCTATCCATGTCGTCTGTAAGCTTTTTACGACGTGACTGGGTCAGGTGTGAGGTGTGAGCAATGAGCGATGGCCCTCCAGGGGGGTGCACTGCGGATATTGTAACTAAACCGAACAAGAGCACGCCGTCTGCTACTGAAGTCTAACATAAGGTTTATGCTCAGTAACTACCGAGCAGTGGTCAGTTTTGGGTTGGTTTTATTACTAATAGGGCATTTCCAAAGTATGAGCAAGAAGTATCCTGTTTTACTGTTAAACTGCATTGATACATATGATCATTTATCTTACCATCTCCTATGTTAGTTTGTTGGGGTTTTTTTTAGAACTTAGTCCGCTGGCAGTCTGGGAATTGTAGTCATCAGTCTCTCAGAACCTGCTTGCGTTTAGCACTTGCATTTGGGGTTACAGAAATGCTGTGACCATGCTTAATGCAGATCAGCTTAATGCTGAGTTGTTCTTTTTCTTGAAAGGGAGCTTGAGATGTGTGTGTGTTTGTGTGTGTGTGTGCGTGCCACATGTGGGGCACCTTAAAATGGACTTACTGTAGTGCAAAAAGGTGGCGGGGGTGTGTGACCGAGGGCCCTGTGGCTGTGCTGGGCTCCCTGATGCAGGCTACGCTCAGAAAGGAGGGCCATTAAACACACACACAGTGATAGGTTGTATTAAATGTTCTAAATGTTTTATTGGTGTTGATTTCATTTACTTCTGGCATCTTTATGCTGTTGTCATCCATACCTTCCATGTCTCACTCAGATACACACGGCATTAACGGTGCGGCCCTGGCTTCAGTGGTCTGGATTGGATCACTGTCATCGTCGTCATCGCTGTCATCACCAATATCAGCAGTAGTAATAGTAACAATATTATAGGTTTATTTATTCATTTCTTTTTTAGCATTCTTTGTGGTGGCTCTCTGATACCCAGCAAAAAATATATTGCAACCAAATAGACCAAAGAAAGATCCTTTTTTATTTTTATGAATTTTTTGTTTCTTAATGTTGTCACTTGTCTTTTTACCTTTAAATTAGAGAAGTTTTTCATTTCCTAGAACACACAGAAAGATTGATTTTATTTTCAACAGGGGGAGGAAGAAGTTAACGAGGACAATGGTTCACACAGTGCACACAAAACAGACAGGGATGGAGGGGGGGTGAGGAGGGAAAGAGAGAAGGAGAGCAAGGGGGGGGTGTGCTTTGTCAATGTCTATATGAAGAAAGCCGCTCTCAAACACCCCTCCCCATTAAGATAATACATATTAAAATCATTCAGCTCTCTGTTAAAAAAAACAACCTCACTATGGCTGAATCAGGAGGGGTGAAATGGCAGAGATATGAGATGGGAGGAGCCTAATTCAGCTCCCCCTACAGTGGAGGAGGGCTAGCAGGTGGACAGGTGTCAGAGAAGGGCCAATCCTGTGACTGGTGGTTGGCATGTCGATGGGGGCGGGTCAGGAACAAGAGAGAGAGGCAGAGGATTGGACATGATGAGGAAGGTGGGCGGGGTCAGAAGGGGTCACTGGAAAAAAAATTACATCACGGCTCACTCGCAACATGACCGACACGCAGCTGCCGTCTGTAATGATATATCAGTTGGTGTTCACAGCAGTGTGCTGACATAAAAACAATGATTGGAACAGGTGTGTGTATCAACACCACAACAGTCCTTACAGAAGGTGTGTCGATGTAGTCTTTGGGCGTAAACGGACAGAGGAGGAATCAGCTCTTTCTGTCACCGGTCCTCTCTCCTCTGATTCAAGCAAGGAATCGGGGGTTAGCCATGGGGGTGGGAGGGGGGGGTGGTATTCGGGACATCTGCCTGTGTCCTGTTTTTTTTCCCAATGGGGAGCTTGCAATGAGGGGAGTCGAATAACTTGGGTTGCAGCTGGACAAAGAAATGTAATTGGGGTGGGGGGGCAGGGGGGTTAAGAAGGATCTCATCAATCAATAGTATGTTTCCTTTTCCACCCAACCTGCAGAACGAGAAGAAGGAGAGAAAGATACAATCAGGATTGTACTGTACAATCACCCTCATTCTCAAGTACAGAAGCTCTATATCATGCCCATTACACAGTTTGACACAGTCAGTAGCTTAAATAATTTAGATAATAATATGCCAAGAAATCAATACTGGGTATGTGCCCAGTAACCCCCTGCTATGAATTATTATGTCCAATCACTAATGAATATTTAATGTTTATGGCCATGCAGTTAATCATTAATCTAAGATGAATTTAAATATGGAATTTCCTTAATAAGTGTGAAAACAAACTCCATTATGTTCAAGTGCCAGAAGAATTAAAGAAAGTATAAATATTGAGTTAATTAAGCAGGGAGTCTGTGATGTTTTCTAATGATGTTTTGTTTGGTGCTCTAAACTGATCCAGATTCAGGACTTACATAAACTCAGTGGTAAAATTAACTAAATTAATTAAGCAGCAAGGTCTGTTTGGTTCATTAAGAGTGATCATGTCCCAGCCGCTGCAGCCGATACCACAGTGACATACATAAATAAAGCGGGCTGGGAGCCACTCACCTCCTGGGTTTCTGCGTATGAGCAGTTTTCGGATCTCATCATATATAAAGATGAGGAAACTATAGGGGAATGCACAGAACCACCAGCTGGGCCTGACCATGAGAAAGGGAAGGAGAGAAAGAAAGAAAACACATGATGGATACTGAACCGGAACATTGACCCACATCTTCCCTGTACTATGAAAAGGTTATATTCCTGCAAACTGACGCCCAGTTATTTGTTTATAATCTGCTATTTGTTTCAATCATACGTCACTTTGGAGAAAAATGTGTGCTAAATTTTGCCACTTCTGGGTCCTGTTGTAGTATGTCTTCTAGCTTTCTGGAATCTATCTGTCCTTATAGGCGCACAGTAGGAGGTGAGAACCATACTCTAAACCCTTAGTTCTTAGCTTTTAGCCCTTAGCTCTTAGCTATTAGCCCTTATCTTTTAACTCAGCACTATAAACCATTATGTTTTAGCTTTTAGCTTCTAGCCCTTAGCTTTTAGCCATTAGCCCTTACTTTTTCACTCTTCACTATCAGCTATTACATTTTTGCTTTTAGCCCTTAGCTCTTAGCCATTAGCCCTTAGCTTTTAACACTTCGCTGTCAGCCATTAGGTTTTTGCTTTTAGCCCTTAGCTCTTAGCCATTAGCCCTTAGCTTTTAACACTTCACTGTCAGCCATTAGGTTTTAGCTTTTAGCTCCATTTTTTTCCCTCGGGTGACTCACTTCAATGGATACATCCTGAGTGCCACGTCCATGCCCGGGCAGTAGGACAAGAAGGCAGCCAGGGCCGTCTCCTCAAACAGTCCAAAGATCAGGATTTTATTCCTGTGAGGAGAACAGAACGTCACACTTTAAGCATCCTGGTGTACCAGATATTGAGGATAAGGTTCTGGGCAGAGATACAGTGGGCAGGCCGGGGCACTTACTTCATACCCTGCTGGAACACAGAGTTGCGTCTAGTCTTGCAGATGATAAGATCAGCCCACTGTACAACTACAATACTGACGAAGAAGGCAGTGTGACAGGTGAACTCCACGATCTTCCTCTGCTCATAGGTCTGAAGGCAACAGAAACAGACAAGGAAGCTGGCGTTTAGAAAAGGCACCGAGGGAGGGAGAATGGCAGGGTGGAGAGGAATCACACTGACCCACTGCTGGCCGTAGCTGTCCTCCAGGTCATTTACGGAGCGGTCATCCCACTTGAGACGTATCCCCACCAGCATCGAGGGCAGGAAGCCGTTTTCCGCCAAAATGACAAAGTAGCTGAAGAAGCCTGCCAGTGCCTGGATCATACCTGCAGAGAGTGAGATATGAGATCAAAAACGAGGTCAAACATAAACAAAGGGAAGGGGACAGAATACTCTCAAGGTAACAATACTCCCTGACGTATATGCGTGCTCATGCTAATGACAAGGAATAGTCATGATTTTTAGTTAACTGACTAAAATACTGCATACCAAGGGTTTCTATTAGTAGAAATTTGAAATTGGTGTCACTTCCTTCAGCTCCACCTATTTAGCATTTGTTTGTATGTTGATAATTTTTTTATTTTATGACACTAATTGCTGTTCTTCCAAAGTACCCAGGTGCTGAAATGACAGATGAACGTAGTGTAGAGGCTGCTGGCAGTGGTGTAAGACAAACTGACACACCGATCTGGCCGTAGGCGATGCTGATCAACCTCTCATTCACCAGCTTGTCCATTCTGGGGTTCCTGGGCTGCCTCTTCATGATGTCGCTCTCAGCGGCTTCATAGGCCAGGGAGATGGCCGGCACCTGGAGGAAGTGAGACGGGGCCATTCGTGTCAGAATTAGAAATACAGGAGTCACCAAAATGTCTCGATTTTTGGGAACGATGGGAGAATGGAGAGCCTCAAAACCCATGGAGGATGGGATTATTGCACACCAATCTGAAATTCCCATTTAAACCAGGAACATGAGGTTTTAAGTCCTCTTTTCTCAACTTGTGCTTTCGTAAAATCACTTGTGGTCAAAGGTAGCAAGTATTGTAGAGGTTATGGTATATACATAAAATGTACCCTTTGTTATTAAGTGTTGTGACGCTCCATGAGCTGAGCACTGCACTCACCATGTCAGTGCCCAGATCGATACACAAGATGGTGATGGTGCCCAAGGGCAGAGGAATGCTGACAATGATGAACAGGAGGAAAGGCGTGATCTCAGGGATGTTGCTGGTCAAAGTGTAAGCGATGGACTTCTTCAGATTGTCGAAGATCAGGCGACCTGCAATAGTGGAACCCGTGTAACGTCTAACACTGATCCTACTGAGTCTTGCGACACATATACTAGCTACTTATGGTCTGCCTGTTGAATATGTCACCGACTGTCTCTTTAGCTCACCTTCCTCCACACCAGTCACGATGGATGCAAAGTTGTCATCTAACAAGATCATGTCAGCAGCTTGTTTGGAGACGTCAGAGCCAGAGATTCCCATGGCCACACCAATGTCAGCTTTCTTCAGGGCAGGAGAGTCGTTCACTCCATCTCCTGTCACGGCCACAATGGCACCCTGAAAGATAAGATTTAAGACTTATGAAGGACAGTCTAGTAACAGAGGACTTGAGTGATATGGGAGCAGACAGAGGGCCCACCTGTCTCTGACAGCCTTCTACAATGATGAGTTTCTGTTGCGGGGAAGTCCTGGCAAAGACTATCTCAGTGTGGTTTCTCAGCACCTCATCCATTTGTTCCTGGGACAAGTCCTTCAAATCTGTTCCATGGATCACACAGGCCTTTGCATCCCTAACACAAACATACAGGTATGGACTCAGATCTTCAAAAACATGGAGTACTAGGCTAAATATTCCCCAGTCTTGATATTGACCTGGTATACATTCAACTTGAGAAGGTGTCTTCCTTACACCTATGCTAACCTTGGGTTGACTTGGCTGACGGGGATGTTGAGCCTGGCAGCGATGTCCTCCACAGTCTCATTACCCTCGGAGATGATGCCCACACCCTTAGCAATCGCTTTGGCGGTGATGGGGTGGTCGCCTGTGACCATGATGACTTTGATGCCAGCAGACCGGCACTTGCCCACAGCATCGGGGACAGCAGCTCGGGGTGGATCGATCATGGACATGAGACCGAGAAAGCACAGGTTGTCTGTCTGGAAGTTGACATCATCAGTGTCAAAAGCGAAGCCCTTGGGATACTTGTCCTCTGGCATAAGCAGGTGGCAGAAACCTGGGGATCGGGGAGAAAGTTACAAGTCAGCATCAGAAAGAAACAGAGGCAGGCTGAATACGAAATGATTACATTAATTATGAATGTCTTCTTTGACCTGAAGAATTTGAGCGAGATTTTATATTAATAGCAATAGACTCAAGCACAATTTCATGTAGGATCATTATTAAATAGTATTAAGTAATTACCTTAACAATACAGTCTTTCCTAGGATTGAACAGGTCCATGGCTTAAACAAGTATGCTATAGAATAAGCTCTTTCTGTACAAAAGTTTTACAATATTCCAATCAGAGTTATCTTGATGATTAGCTATATCATCACTGGACCAACCATTACCTGCTGATCACCCCGATTTGGTCTCTTCCCTCGTATTACTCGGCCCCACTCACCTAGCACCCTCTCACCAAGACCACCCAGCTCCAGGTAGGCATTCTGGAAGGCCTCCTTCAACTCCTCGTCCATGGGCTGTTCCTTGCCCTGCAGCATAATGTTGGAGCACCGGTCCAGGATACGTTCGGGGGCACCCTTCATCACCAGCAGGTAGCGGTTATCGTTGGGGTCATCATTTTCATGTACGGAGAGCTAGTTGGACAGGGATGAGAGTTGGAAAAGGCTTTACATATATTCCATAACATCACTGAATCAAAAAGTTATTAAAGTAAGCAAATAGAATAAAAACATTTATTCTAGTACTAATGATTACTAGGCTTGCTTATATGTCGTTCAATCGTTCTATTACATTTCATTGTTTCTCTTGCAAGTGAACTTGGACAGTCTGCCTACGGGTGCCTGTGAATGTGGGCAGCTCACTTACCTGGTACTTATTAGTGGAATTGAAGGGGATCTCAGCCACCTTCTTGTACTTTTCCCTCATGGCCTTGACGGAGCCACAGGAGAGCTCGATGCACTTGAGCAGGGCAGACTCGGAGGCGTCACCGGCTACATCCCGCTTCAGAATGGGCAGGGGTTCCTGGCCAGCTTTGAACACAGCCCGGTTGCAGAGAGCTGCCACACGCGCCAGTGCCACCCATGTGATGGAGCTCTTGTCGAAGGAGGCACCTGGAGGCCAACACATGGAAGGAGGACATGAGAAAGATCATTATAGAAACTGTCTGCTGGGTTCTACAAACTAATGAAGAATGCAGCCCTAGTTACATACCAAGGCTTCTTGACTCAATCTCCACAGAGTACATTGCTGTAGGTATTTTTAATACTCACTGAACTATGACTGTGATCAAAATGCCCTGTTTATACTGTAGTGCTTGGCAGACCCAAGCACCGCAGCAGTAGGAATGAGACGAAGCGAGACACACAAGCAGCAACAAGCACACTGACACACACTGCCCACTGTGCTGGCCATCCCGACCACTCCAACACCACACGGTGGGAACACACACATGCCATTTACAACAATTAACATGAACACTACCCATGATATTACATACAGCACAATAACACCACAATACATGACAAATGCAGGGAACTATTTACATTATTAACAGCACTGCCACGATGCCCAACGGCTGCCTCCAGTGCTATAACCTAATAGTTTTTTCTTCATTTGGTTCTACTCGCTCTTACCAGACTGGTCCTCGGTGGTGTCAGCCTCATGGATCTGGTTGTCAAACCACATGTGGGCCACAGTCATGCGGTTCTGGGTCAGGGTTCCAGTCTTGTCTGAGCAGATGGTGGAGGTGGATCCCAGGGTCTCTACAGCCTCCAGGTTCTTCACTAGGCAGTTCTTTTTGGCCATTCTCTTAGCAGTGAGGGTCAGACACACCTGTGAAAGGGTTAGGGACAGGACAGGTCATGGTTTCGCAGACTCCACATGGAGTATTTCCCCATCTGTTTTATATAGAAAAAAAAACAACTGACAAGCTGGTTAGAAGAGTGCTTTTCAGAGACATAGTGGTCAAGAAAGCCAACTTAGACCCTGAAAAAAATGGCACAGGCTCACAGGCAGAGACAGAAAGAGAGAGAGAGGAAGAGAGAACCAGATAGCACAAGCAAGAGCTAAAGACACCGACACTCACAGTAACCGTGGCCAGGAGTCCCTCAGGCACGTTGGCCACGATGATCCCGATGAGGAAGATGACGGCCTCCAGCCAGGTGTAGCCGAGCACAATGGACAAGATGAAGAAGCTGATGCCAAGGAAGACAGCTACACCTGTGATCAGGTGGATGAAGTGCTCGATCTCTTTGGCAATGGGGGTCTTGCCCGTCTCCAGGCCTGAGGTCAGCGTAGCGATCCTGCCCATGACCGTGCGGTCACCAGTGCAGACCACGATGCCGCGTGCTGTTCCTTTGGGGTTGCCACAAAAAAATCACAGCAACGGGAAACTAATTAACATGGTAACAGAAGGTCAGTTAAGTAAAAATAGCAACACTGATAAGGGAACTAGGGAGCAACGTATTCATAAAAGTAGAGCAAGCAAGCATATGTCCCTTCAGAAGTGCTGTTCCATTCAATGGGGTGCATTTTCCATAGGATACTGACAACAGTAATGCAAAAATGTTTCATTGTGTCCCTTCACATTACAACCCCACAAAATTGCTGAGAAAGCACCAGGCAGAATGTGTGAATATGCTGCCACCTGCTGGGCATTGCTGGGATTATTAAAAAAAAAATCAACCAGGATCCCAAAAACATTTACTTTTCATACATAAGATGTAGCAATAAGTACAGATGATTTTTAGTGGCTCTGATGGGGATGACCAAGTCACCTGGAGTGTAATTAAAAGCCTTGGATTGGGTTCAGTGCATCTAATTATATGTATTTCATTTATGGAATTTAAAGCTACTGTCTATAATTCTTTATATTCCCAAGAAGACAGAATGCTTGAATGTAAGTGATGCCCAAGCCACACAGGTATTTGTTACATAGTATGATAGTGGCATAACTAACATACAGTTAACCTCAAAAAAGTGAGCAAAATTTTTCATAAAACATACAATGATTAGGATTTCCTGAAATTGCTCATTTAATAATAACAATTCCTCCAAAGGTATTGTTTTATGTCTGAAATAACATTTTGTCAAAAATAGATGTGGCTAAATTATTGGCACTCTTGAAAAACACTATAAATAAAAACAAAGGAATTTGTGTCTTTGGGTACTTTTTTCTTGATATTGCTTTTGGTGTCTAAGAATTTTTTTTTTTGCCTTTGACCATTTCCTGTTTCACTGGGGTATAAATATAAGGCAACACACAGGTAAAATCCTTCTGTCATCCATCAACATGGATAAAACCAAAAAGCACTCAAATCAAATGAGGAAAAAAGCTACTGAAAGCTGTTGAGTGGTATACATTGGGGAATGGCTACAATAAACAGCGTTCAGTTGAAATTACCAGTAAGTACAATCTGGGCTATAGTATAGAAGTTTGAAAAGCTTGAAACTGTAGAACATTTGCTAGGAAGTGGACGCATCTGCATATTGCCCCCACGCACAGAGAGGAGGATCCTGAGATCGCAAATAGGAGCCCAAAGATCACAGTCTCACAACTGCAGTGTTTAACTGAATCGTGGGATTCCTCCATTAAAAAGTGAACAGTGAGATACTATCTCTATGACCAGAAGCTTTTTGGACGGGTTCCATGCAAAAAAGTCCTTCCTAGGACCAAGACATAAATCCCAGCATCTGAATTTTACTAAGCAACATTTCAGTTATACCTGGAATCATATGTTATGCTCAGATTAGACAAAAATTTAGCTTTTTGGCCACACAAACCTTCATCATGTTTGGCGAACAAAGAGAACGGCATACAAAGCAGGCCTCTTCATACCCACGGTAAAATATGTTGGTGGCTCTTTGATGCTTTGAAGCTGTTTTGCCGCCAGTTTTACAAGGGCTCTTGTTAAGTTCAGTAACATAATGAATTCCATTCAATACTGGAATATTTTAGCCCAAAATCTGGTTGCATCTGTCAGAAGGCTGAAACTGGGCTGTGGTTGTATCATGGCCCTCTCAGTCCCCAGACTTCAGCTCAACTGAAAACCTGTGGTCTCAATTTTAGAGGACAGTTCACAAGAGAAAACCCAAGAATCTCAATGAGTTGGAAATGTTCTGCTTGGAAGAGTGCTCCAAGATCCCTGCACACGTGTTCTCCAACCTTGTTAAACACTGGAGAGTCTGAGTGCTGTCATTCTCACCAGGGGAGGCTCCACCAAAAACTAGGGAGCCATTTTTTTGCAATCTGCCTTATTATGAAAATTTGTGTTACTACAGAAAAACTTTAAAATCAAAATAAAAGCATGGGGCTTGCTCATTTATCTAAGCCCAAAATATCACTCACTGCATGTGTGATTCTTTTCATATATAAATTTTTTCATGAAGTGTGTCAATGATTCTGGACTCGTCTGTACCTGTAATCAGATTTACTATAACATACAGGAGTATGTGATCATTTGGATGGAGACGCAGACTGCAGGGAAGTAGCACCTGTGACACGACGTAACGAAGTGCATGTGATGCCTGAGGGACGCCGTGGGACAGCCTGCGGGGAAGGCCGAGGGGGGAGAGGCGAGTCAGAGCATGACTGCCGTGGCTCGCTTACCTTCCACACAGTTGGTGGAGAAAAAAGCGATATTACGGGTCTCCAGGGGGTTGTCATGCGTGCAGTCAGGTGACCGAGTCTGGGGTTCTGATTCGCCAGTCAGAGAGGAGTTGTCCACCTGTTAAGAAAATAACACACAAACATGTAGTGGTGAGTACAGAGTGTCTTAGAGCATGGCTGTATTAGTCTGGGATGAATCAGGAACCATTAAGGGGAGAATGAGGGTCTATTAGTGCACAAGCGGTATGTGTGAGTGATAGTGGTCCAGGCAGTGCAGGTACCTTGCAGCCATGAGACGAAGTAATGCGCAGGTCAGCGGGGATCCTGTCCCCACCTTTCACCTCCACCAGGTCTCCAGCCACCACCTCCTCTGCATTGATCTGCATCTTCTCGCCCTCCCGGATCACCAGGGCTTGCTGGGTGGAGAGTGAGACCACAGCGGTCACACACAGACACACAGACATATACACAGGCGTTCACACAAACATAGACACACACACAGACGTTCACACAGACACACACAGACACACATACAGACACACAGACACAGACCGACAGACAAACACACACACAGACATATGCGCAGAGACACACAGACACACAGAGACACAGGCAGACACACTGACACACACACACACACACAGATGCACATACACACATTTGTATTCATATATTGTGGGGATCGTCCATTAAATTCTATGGGAAAAACCCTAAACCCAACAACAACAACCTTTACCCATACCTGGCCCTAACCTTAACCATAAAGAACCAAACAAAATACAAGACTTTTGGTTATTTCAGTTTTTCAGTTTTTTTTTTATGAAATTGAGGTTGTCCTTTTGGGGACAAAAAATGTCCCACAAGGTAAAAATAACAGGTTTTTATCACATTGTGGAGACATTGGGCAGTGCTGGCCTAACAGTTGGGTAAGTGTGCTTGTGAGTGGAAACCTGCAGATTTGAATCCCTGATCAGCATGGTACCACTGAGATATCCTAAGCCAGGTACTGCCCCCAAGCACTTCTCCCCAGGTGCTAAATAATAGCTACCCACTGTTATGTCACATATGGGTTAAATGCATTGACACATTGTTGTACTGTGGTGTGTCAACAATGAAAAATAATTACTTTTACACAATGAATTACTTTCAATCTGCACAAATGTTCCACACAGATATTTTCTTTAAAAAATGTCATAATTTTTTTGTCTGACGCATTCAGCTCTCTTCTTGCCATTTTGCTATTAATTGTACTTGTAGTCATTGGCTCCCAAAGTGATACAAAACACAAATGTTTGGTGTTCTATGTTATTGCAGTTACTCATTAAAAAGCATCCAATGAGACTGCTTGTCAAAGAAATTTTTAACTCATTTAGAACTGTAATTTGGGTTGCAATTTATTACTACTTGAAAGGAATGTTTTACTTAAAACTACTGGGTTTATCTTATGTAAAATATATATTTTGTTAAGAAATGAATACAGTAATTATTTTTGTTACAAATCCAATACATTTGTGGTATTTTTACTGAATAAAGAAAGCGTTCCGAGACTTTCTGTGAGCACTGGATAGACACACACACAAACTTACCCAGTTCTGAATATCAATATTCATCCCAGGCCAATAGGAGTGCCTGGAAACAGCATCTTAGGTTTTCTCTTTGTCACAGTGTCCACCTACAGGTTTTTTTTTATCACATTTTGGGGAAATCTGATCCCTACAATGTAATAATTACAAAAACACAGACACACAGACGCAGACGCTCCCACACGGGCAGGGATGGGGAGTAAGATGCGAGGTAGTGCTTTGGAGCAGAGCCCCCCATACCTGGGGCACCATGCTCTTGAAGGATTCCATGATTTTAGAGCTCTTGGCCTCTTGAAAGTAGGAGAAGCAGCCGGTGATGATGACGACAGCAGACAGCACGATTCCCAGATACAACTGCGGGCCGGAGAGGCAGACAGAAAGATCTACCTGTGCCTTCCAGTTCATAGGAATAAACTACTTTCTCAAAACATCCTGGAGATATTTTCAATTCACGTGAGCTTACATGAAAATATGTATTAAATAACAATAAAAGTGAAAAAAAAAATCTGAGCTTAGCATTTTGATATTAACTAAAAAAAATTAATTATTTATGTATTAGTACCATATACCAAAACATTTACCCATGCTACTATATTCATTTTCATTATAGTTGTTTATTATTATAGTAATAGTATGTTACATTCATTAATTTTGACATCTTCTCCTGCCAGGAGCTGTAATGATGTAATGTAATGAACTATGCCTGGATAACACATGACTGTGCTGGTGGATCCAATCAACACCACACACAGCAGGTATAAAATGTGCCCAGGCTTCACTGACAGATGGGCTAGCTGCAGATGGCCTGTCGACCCAGCAGGGGTCACTGCAGGTGTTGGGGGGCTGAGGCACTCACGTTGTCTCCAGCTGGCTCGTCCTCTGTGGCTGCCTGGATGGCATAGGCCAGGAAGCAGAGGATGGCGCCGAGCCACAGCAGGATGGAAAAGCCCCCAAACAGCTGGCGACAGAACTTGACCCATTCGGGGGTGGTGGGGGGTGGGGTAAGAGCGTTGGGCCCATCGCGAATCAGGTATTCTGCTGCCTTGGCATTGGTCAGGCCCTGAGGTGAGCAAAGGGAGACAAACACAATCAACAACGCCATGGAAACCGCTGCCAGACTGCAAGGGAGAAAGAATCTCTTCAAAAGCAGCATATTTGCCTCTGATCTATGCCTGTATTTCTCACAGCGATCCTTGGGAAACCACAGTCAGTCAATGTTTTTTTGCTCCCTCCCAGCTCGCGGAAGGGAGCAAAAATGTGGATGGGAGCTGGGAGAGAGCAAAAACATGGACCGTCCCCAATGACCGGGTTGAGAAATGTCCCCCTGCTGGCTAGCAAACAGCAGTGCGAGTCAGACTCACCTGGACGATGTCGGTGTTAAACTTGCGGCAGACTTCTTCCACAGACATCTTGTGTTCCGTCTGGGTGGAAAGCAGGAAGTTTCACATCAGTCTGAGGAGGTGTCTATTTTATGGCCCCTGTTCCTGTATCGCTAAATTTCAGACGTTGCCCTGAACTCCTTTAGCTAAGCATATATGGAACAAATTACTCAATGAGTCAGTGATGTATAGTGCGGTATAGTGATGTAGAGCTTACTGACATGTCTGCATGAAACACACAGTGAATAGCAAATGCTTGGCTATGCAATGCACCCTTTACAACCCAGAATGGATGTCTGCATCTTGCCCCACACAGTAGAGAAAGCAGATTTGACACAGAAAAGCAACACGGTGTTCTGATAAGTCCAAGCATTTGTATACGAGCATGTGCATGTGCATGTACATGCCCCCGGGTCAGGGCTGTCCCGCTGAGATGAGACGGGGGCGGGGGGGGGAGGCGCTCACCAACGGAACTTCCTTCTTCAGGTCATCGAGATCCTTTCCCTTCTTCTTCTTAGGGGAGTCTTTGTCATCTTTGTCCTGCGTGGTGGCCACACGGTAGCTGTCTGACCGCCCGTACTGCGAGGGGGGAGGGAGGAGAGAGACAGAATCAGCCATGTCCTCGGGTGCTGTGGCGTTTGTTGAACTGGCAGATTTCCTTCTGGTCGGTCCCCCTTTGGCCACCGAGATTGCGGCTTCCTTTCCGGAAACGTCCCAGGTAGCAAAATGTCAGAAGAAAGAAGAAGAAAACCAAAGCATGTACTAGCATGTAACAATGTACCACCCAAAATGCGAGGTAGCAGATGCAACACCCTGCATTTAAGCTGCGAGGGAGCAGCAGTAGGGGTGTGTCTCATAAACAGTGACCGTCAATCAATATCCTTATCCTACCTCCATTGTTCTACCCACAGTAATCCAGCCAACCCCAGGCAGTCCAGACAGGGGTGGATGTTCCTGCCTCTTCCTTTAGGCTTCTGACACAAAGGGCCCACACTGCCCTGCCTTTCTGGGGCCCAGATTTTGCTTTTGTATGATTCTGGGCTCACTCACATTGGGCCCATAATACTGAAGTTTACCTCACAGACTTCGCAGAATAGTGTGAGCAAACGCCTGAGTCCCTCCTAAGTCCCCTGCCACTCTTCGCTTCACCGATGGCCGAGATCACTCCCCTGAATCCCCACCTGGCCAAACCTCGCTGCCACGGCCATCTCTCGAAAGCAACCCAAGAGTGGAGACCAGAACACAACATTGGTGGATTTCAGACGTCACCATCCGAATCGACACGGAGGCTGACGAAGGTCTTAGATGAAGCATCTCCTTTAAGAAGCCCCACACGGCAGGTGGATGCTGAGGTCACACTACCTGGGCACATGGCTCCTGTTCAGATGGGCGTGTGAGATCTCAGATACAGAGCGACATCACCGGGGGCTCTGTGGGGGACTAAATGCTTTCCTCCCAGGATTATCCAGGCTTATCTGAGCAGCAAAGGCCAGGTGCTGAGAGTGAGGCGGGTCATGCCACAAGCTCCTGCCCATTTCCTGGCAGACAGGGAGAGAGGCCATTTGGGGCCTGGCCCTTTGGATGCTGGGAACTGAGGTTAACTTTTCTGCCAGATGCTACAGAGAGGCCCAGGACTCGAGTGTTGGTTGAGTATGTGCCTAAACCTCTCTGGCACAGGCACAAACACCTCCTAGAAATGTGTAGTGAGGACGGGATTTCAAAACACTTTCAGTCAGGACTCTGAAACCTGCCAGGCAGGTAGGCGGGTGCTGACAGAAAAAACGCGAGTCAAAACACCAGCCTGGTGACATCATCGTGCCAGGAAGCAGATGGTGGGTAAGCTTTGTGAAAGCGAGCGCAGGTGTGCAGCTGCTGTCACAAGTGAAACTCAAGCCGGTGCCTCGTTCATCGCCACCTGCTTGGCTGGTCCCATCTAATACCTCACATGACCCTCTTTCCTGAGCCCAACCAAAAACATGCATCACACAAAACTATATTAAGCTGCACACTCAAGACAAGGTAAGAGAGTGAGTCAGACTTTTGCAGCTTTATCAGGATGTGGCGGGTTGGTCGCGGTCACACTCAGCTGGCTGGTCTTGTCCTCATGGAAAAGCACCATGGCAACCAGACAGGCAAAACCAACTTGAGGACCGCAAACAGAGAACCATCCGTGGTCAAAGGCACAGCTGGCGGTAACAGCGTACCTGCTTAATTCCCAACACAAAAGCAAATCCTCAATGATATATTTATAGGTAGCTCCTTAACTAAGAATGTTCAGCTAACAGACAACGTATGAAGAGACTGCCATAAAGCCTATTATACTAAGAATTCGGGTTGAATACAATGGGTCATAATAACAAATGCATGCACTACTTTGTCACACTCATGACACAGGAGTGTGTCAGCTTGAGATACCATGTGTAGTTACTTATTATTATTATTATTATTATTATTATGTACTGTATTAGTATTTTTCGACATACCTACAAATTTGACTCAAAGACAGACTTAGGGAACGGATCTCGTTTGAAACCGGGGGACTGCCTGAAATTGCTCTATAAATACTTCAGTCATTAATGGCTTCTCCGTAATCAGAACTAGGGTACGGGAATAATATTATATACCTATAAATCCATTGACAATGACTTATATCCAATTACAGTTTGTTTTAATGAGCGTTATAGTTTATTCTACAGGGTACAGCTTCTCAACTGTACACACACACTCTGTTCAGCCGTGTTTGGCTTGTGGTAGGGAGCAAAACCTTTGGGAGTCAATTTTAAAAAATGTCATGAGTGAGAAGCTTGACAGGATAAGCTCTGCCAGAGAGCAGGTGGTGATACACCACTGTGCCCTCACCCAAGGGGAGGGGCGAAGGAGAGAGGACTGGGACATTTGATAAAGTCATTAAAAGACAAAGGATGTGGTGAAAGGATAGAGAAGAGAAGCAAAAAAGCAGCAGCCCATGGAACAAGAGATGCCTGGCAGGAGCTGAGAGAGGTCAGCCATCGACGGGATCACTCTCTGATAATTAGACATCGACTGCTCGTTTGTTTGTCAGTCAGGGATGCCTGATTAACAGGAATTTAATTCAGGGCCTGCTCATACCTAACTCCATCCACAAGGCCCATCCCATAATGTTCCTGGCAACCCTGAATCGAGTCTTCCTCTGAAGGGATTCCCGGTGGATCCACTTTGACCAAAACCAGTAGAGCTGTTGACCTACTGCACAGAAACCCAAACAATTAGGGAAAATGGGCCTACACTGCATGGATGGTCCACACTGCATGGATGGTCTACAGTGCATGAAGCTATGGACCATATGTAATGCAGTTTAATTGTCTTGGCTATAGATCTCCCTTAGCCTGGTCTAAACCAGATGGGTCCATGGACCTCTCCCAGTGTGGTCCATACAGCATAGAGCTGTGGACCTCTTCAAATGTGACCTAAAGCACAGAAGTGAAGGGGAAGTCTGACAGCCCGCTTTCACCACACACAGGCAGAGGCCCCTCATATGGGCCGGCTGCACCTCAATAAATGATGAGGCAGCAGGGGACAGTCACTCGAGTGTACTGTGACAGGCCACCTTATCAGATGATACGTGGCCATGCTGACCTGCGACCTGCTTGTGTGTGCTCTCCTGCTCCTGCCCCTGCAGGTCTTTCACTGCTGCCGTATGTCCCATGACATCAGTCCATCTGGCTTAATCTCAGAACACAAGGTACTTCACAAAGTAACCTTAAGCTCCCACGCTGGCTCATTTAGCACGTCATGTTCCCATCGACAGGTTCACCTTTCCAGGGTAATTTCAGCCTCACTCGAGAGAAGCCTAGTTGAACATGTTCTTTTGTATTCCCTGGGATCACCCACAGTGTCTACAGGAATCTTGTCACAAACTCCTTAAGCTCTGATGTAAACCTTATCTAATGCCAATCAATGACTCACAACACCAGTGTGCTATAGGTCTGCAAATACAGTCTAGACTTGGTACCATGTCAACAGTGTCGAGAATGCTGTCCTCCAGTAGGTGGCGACATTTGTGTCAGAGCTTACACAACTCTAGAGCATCTCAAAGGAGCTACATTAATCGGGAATGGTTGTACATCAGAAAGATGGTGGTACATCAGAAAGAGTGTGTCTGTGGGTGGGAGGGGGGGTGTGAGAGAGGGCACCCTCTGCTCAGGACTATCCAACTCAAGGACTGACCAGGTTGCCATGAAGCAAAAGAATTCATTAGTGTGCTGTGATCATCCAAACAGCGGAGGATAATCAGATCAGGACTGAATATAGAGTGTGTTATTTTCTGACTGTGCGTCGCTATTTGCATGTATTTCTCAGCAGTGCCCTATAGCTGCGTGCATCTGCGTGCTGTTTCGAGAAGGTCATGGCACTGCACTGTCGATGCTACGGAGGAACTGGGACGCCAGGCTGAAATTACAGACGCCGGAGATACCTGACCAGGGAAGATGGCGAAATGTCTCCCTAAGGTGCCATATCTAGGGGCCCTTACGACACTGCTGGGAAGCTGGGTTCCTCACCAGGCATCATTCTCCAGGAATAGGCTACCCAGCAAGGCACTGGCCAGCAGCTTCAGGGGCATAGCAGACAGGCGGGTTCGAGCAGCCGAAGACAAGGGGTCTACATGGCGCGTCAGGGGAAGGTCTGCGTTGGGGCGGTGGGTTGGGGTGGGGAAGGGGCTTCTTGGTAAAGCCTTGCGCAACAGGAAATGCTTCCTCATTGTCCTTTAGCTTACAGGCGCCGTTCAGACGGCACCCTTTATTCAGCTCTCAGCATTCAGTCGCAAATAATTGATGCGGCAGTAACTGAATGCTGAACCCAAAGAGTGAGTGCGTGCCTTTGATGGACTGAAGCTGTAAACACGCCTGATAGCAGCGAGGCCCATGCCATTAACTAAGATGGCTGCAGTGGTGCCAAAGTAGGTACTGAGAGAGTAGCAGAGTGGGGAGGGGGGCATTGAGAGATCTTCTCCTGGAGGGCAGGCAGGCTGAAAATAAGACCCTGTGCTTGGACAAAAGCTTGGAGGGTGGCATGTACGTGACTGCGATTTACCTCTCTGACTGGCAGGGGGTGCTCTTGTAATGGTGTGGGAACAAAGATGGAGTAGAGTGTGCATCCATTCAAATCCTTCTCTTTATAAGGGACATGTGAAAACGTGATTAGGAGACTACAATGTATCACTTCGCAGGTTATCACTTCTGATAAGTATCGCTGATTAATTTTTTAGGGCTGTAAGGAACCATCAAAGGATATGACCTGTATTAAATCTCACCAGCACATTACACTAAACCCCAGCAGCTGCTTCATACGCACACACTACAGTCAGGAACAATGTGCGTGTTATGCTTGGGTTAATTATTAATACTGAAAATGAATTTTCTGTCTTATAATTCAAAAAAACATGGACAGACAATTTGTTAACATAATGCATAGAAAATTGTGCAGATCAAGCAAATGAGCAAATGAAGTGTCATTAAGGGCTTTGACGTCTTATTTTAATATTGATTGAAACAATGGGAACCAGTTAGGGTGTGGTATAAATGATGGTAGAAAAGTCCTTTTAAAATCAGTGTTTTTAGATGAACACCAGGGGGCCCGAGATAAAATGATACCAACTCATGGTAACTGGATATCCAATCAGACGAGATGGCCTGAATGACCTCATGTAATTTGTACGGCTCCTTGCGTTCTTTCATTACTGTGCGCTCATTAGAGGTGACAGGCACTGTGTTTCACTCAGCCCCTTTCTCGCTAATGAATAGGGCGCACGTCGCTTTGCCCCAGCACTTTCGGGTGTGGTGGCCCAGTCCCGCCTTGCCACACTGCCTGGATGTTACTGTGCTGTGGCATTGCTGGGGAATTTTGATTGGACAGAGGGCTTACATGCAAATTTACTCGCTTGAGTGTCTCCCAGGACCATCTGCTTGGGTGGTGGTGGGGGGGTTGGGAGGTCATAGGGTGGAGCACTGCAAATGGGGAGGGGCAAACAGAAACGCGATGAACCAAGGGAATTAGCACTGCCAGATTATGGTGTAACCCGATTATCCCACTGTGTATGTGTGTGTGTGTATGTGTGTGTGTGTGTGTGTGCGGGTCACACACACACAAATTATAGCACAATCTGCAAAGACAGACAGTACCCATCAATGCCGAACTGATTTTTATACACCACGCATAGTGTGTGACTCTCTTAAGGGTTCTGGCATTGAGCCACGATGGCGCTGCAGCGCTAAGCAGATGCATTTTTGTCCTAAGTGAATTCGCATTGCATCAGCATGGTGGAAGCGTCATGCCTAAAATCCACCTGCGCTACAGGCAGAGAAGCAGGATGACAAAGTCAGCTGAATCTGCCATCCTTTCCGTGAATAAAATGCTGCCTTATAGCATTACCCCTCCATCTGTCCTTTCTCTCCTCTAATCCCTTGACCCCAGCGGCTGTGGCTGTCTGTGGCTCTGCTTTGTTTCCTACCTGGTCTTTGCGCAGTGTTCTGACACAGTCCTGCCTGTGCTTCCTGAGCTGGGTAACACAGTCCAGTTTGCCTGAGCTTTGAGCTCAGCTTTGGTGGGGACAATCTGGGTAAGAATTTTGGGGAAAATGGTAAACGGTGTCTGTTAATCAGGCTTTGGGCCAACATAAAACAGCCTCAGTGTGTGTGTGTGTGTGGGTGCGTAGTTTTCTATGATCTTCCTTTCCGGTGGTCCACAGTCAGAAATGTACGCATGCCTTTTATATTTAGTCTTTTTCATTAGGAAAAAAGTTCCCCAGTCTGTCTTATGTACTCGTTTTAAAAGCGGGGGTGCTGTTTCATTACCGTTTCATCCATGCCGCACTCCCCTTGTAAACTGCAGTGACCGGTACCTCATCTTTAATAAAGTGAAACATCTGCCCGTCTCCATAGTGACACCCAAAGACGGGCCATGCAAATGCCGGGCTGAAGGGCACCTCTCCACACAGCCCCGGCTCTCTCTCCCCTCCAGTGACTTTGACCAGCTTCCTGTCCGCCATTGATGAACCTTCTCTGCTCTGACCTTGAGAAGCAACCCTCCCCCCCCCCCCAGCTGCAGAGCGGTCTACCCCGATGCAGCAGACGTCCGAACATCCAAAAACACTCCTTGCTGCATCCCAGACACGCCAAGCAACATCTTAGCTCCTATTTAACGGGCCAGAGGAAGGGGAGGGGGTGTTTTCCGAAGCGTGTGATTCACGCGGCCGATTTTGCCGGCTCACGCTGCGGCTGACTGTACCGCTGTGGTGAATGTAACGGTGTCATGCGAGGTCTGAGGCCCGTTGCCAAGCTCCTAATCCCACTGCTGCCCAGTGAAGCAGCCTGTGACGAAAGACGTAGAAATGTGAGCACGACTAATTATCCCGTAACAGAATCCTCCTGGCTTCCCTGCCCCCCCACCCTGCACCTGCTTATGATCCATTTCACAGCTCACCTGCAGATCAGCCTGTACCCCCCCCCCCCCACCCCCACCACCACCACCACCACCACCCCCGCATCCACTCTCTCCCTCTCCATCTGAAGGTGAACCTGAAGAGAACAAACTGTGCTCCTGGCCAGCTGCTCCTCTCTCCTCTCCTGCACTGCTACAGTGCTGCCACATCAATCTATCACGTGTTCTATATCCTCAGTACATCATTTATAAAGTGGTGGGGGGATATATTTTGCCGATATTACGCTTTTTTTTTGCAATATTAGACTCAGCGGTTCTTATTTCCCGCACTTTTCATCCCAGCTGGCATCCCTCGCTGGGAAGCTCTTCGTGATGCTCCCTCTCAGCATGGCCCTATCACAAACTGCTCGGGAATTTCCACTCCTCAAGCCCCGCCCCTTAATTGACGCAGTAACCTAGTCGTGTGCGATCCCCCCTCGGTCATCTGCCTGAAAGCCGGTATAACAATCGGGCACCGCTTCGGGAACCGGCGCAATCTCATGACACCTGAGACCCCGTCTTCCCGGAATGTTGCCCTTCGACCAAAGACATCGGGGGAACCAAACGTTCATTTTGACGCAGTCCGTAACGATGGCGGAGGACAGCCAGCCCGTTCTCATTCCCAATCGATCGCTTCGCTCTCTGTTTTACAGTTCAGTGTGTCCTCGGGACGATCAGAACAACTCTGAAATTCCGCTACAGAGGCAAACGTCACTCCTCCTCTGCTGACAGTCCACAGTCTCTCATACATCTCGATTAAGATGCACCAAATTGTACAGCTATTTAAAAAAATCCTGATTAAACTACGTAAAACAAAAGATATATTAATAAAAAAGCATCACATGGATTGCAGCTAATGCAGACCTTTGGTGCAAACTTTTTTTATTATTTGGTGCAAACTATTTTTTAATAACTAAAAAAATCTTTCTTAAATATTGACCATGTATGTACTAACATGCTATACTAAAACTTTAATTACTGAAAAAATACCGACATGTTACTGGACACTTTCTGTTTGATGCATTGAGATACATTTCTTTTGTGCATACCTTCTTCTGTAAAAAATCTCCGTATATATATCTCCCTCATATTGAATATCATACGTGATGTATATGTTCCTCATAAAGACATTTTGAACAACACGAATTAATCAGACTGCAGGCGATGAGCAAGGCCGATTCTGTGGAAAGGAAGTGAGGGTAATAAATTGGTAGGTCGCATCATCCCCGTAACCGCATTATGACGCATCGGTCACTGTGATACGGCGCGCTGCCGTCACCTTAGAAATGTTCGTACATCAGGCCACAGCTGCATCTTCTGCTACAAGTAATTTTCCAGTGTCGGAACCGCATGATGTGCAATTATAAAGCAAGGTAGGGAAGGGAAATGAGGGGTCGCTGTCTACAGGGGAATTGGGGAAGGGGACAGCATACAACAGGTTACCGGCACTCACGCTCATTACATTTTGTGCCGACACGGCGCATTGTGCAGACTTGCAGAAAACACCAATAACCGCATTTTAAAAGCATGCACGAATACTTTATTTCTGCCCAAGTATCTTCCATTGCAGTTACAGGATTATAAAATCTGAGAGTTGAAATTCTATCAACTAACCCCTAAAACGATCTTCGAATGAGTGGTTTTAATAGAAATGAATTATGTTCTAATCATCTTCTTTAAATATACATCAAAGAACTGCATGAAAATCCTATTGAATAAAACATCATAAACTGCAACATAAATGGCATCGCTTTTGTCGCAGACTGTAAGACTAAGGTAAAACAAAATCCGCATTAGAGTCAATGTCACTGCGACGCTCGGGATTTGCACAGTAAAAAATACATGACACTGCAGTTTGACGCCCGCCGCATATTCTCTGTTCTCAGCTATAAGTTTAACTGAGCTTTTTTTTTTAGCAGGGCATTGGCAGAAACTGCGGTCTTACCCCCATGCTGCCGTAGTCTGCCGGTTCCTTTTAGATGATGAAGCGCTCGAGAGATGTCAGTCGCTGGAGGTTAAACTGTTTCGGAATTTGCCGATTTAAAAAAGTTTGGGAAGCAAACAAAAACAAAACGGTATTACTACTTTTGCTTATTATTCTCTATGAAATTACAAATAGGTAGCAAAGATTTTAGGAAATTTAACGTTAGTTCTGCTACATGAAAATAAATTATGCGATAAATCTAGGCTATTAGATTGTCTGTAAATTAATATTTTAAAACAATGTCTTTAATTCTAATATCCAGAAGCTTATACAATATCTAAAACAAAAGGTTTATTACTCTTATAATCATAGGCAATACATCCAGCGAGGATGCAGACTTCTTTTGCTGATCTGTGATACTCGCAGTGAAGCCGGCAAAACTACGGAACCGCACAGCCCAGGTTCTCAGTATTTTGTCTCCCTCCGCTACGACACCAGCTGCCGCAGTACTCCCCTCCTCTCTCCGCACCACTCCGCATGTGGAAGAAGCGCCGGTGGATGTAAGTGATCTCCCACCCCGAGCCTGCGAAGCTCATAAACCGGCTGCCAGTAGGATCCTCCCACAGACCACTCCCTTTGCCAATAAGAAGGATGGCCACTGCGTTTAAGACTGGTCAGCTGGCCAATCGCGTCAGAATAATCTCTGACACAAGCCAATCAAGTGTAACACGTGCTCCGCCTTCTTTACTGCAGAATTCCGGGTCGTGCAGACAGTAGAGATACGAACTTCAGCCGCAAACTTTGAACGGGCATATAATAATCATGATTTCCCCCCCCATACATAGTTTTTATTTCGAGTTCTTCTTTAAAAAAAAAAAAAAAAAGAATCGGTAGATGTAAATTGGTTTTAGGATTACAATGCAGCGTGGTCGTTCTTATTACATATGTGAAAGTTTAAATATAGTGAACTGTTAAAATATCTGTTAGGATATGACGTCTTCACATTTTTATCCGATTTCAGAGCTCGTTAGGTGTGGAGGTCAGATGCAGGAGTTTGCAAGAAGTGTGGTTTGCTCTTGGTGCAAGTATGTGTGTGAGAGAAAGAGAGCAAGTCAAATTTAGAAAGCTCTGGGGGAAATGATATATAGAGAAATTAAGGGGGGTGGGCAGGAGCAGTGAGAAGCGGGAGTTAGAGAGACTCAAGTGTTATTAATACTATTAGCCTTACTGTTCATCATTATGCATTGTGTATTATGTATTGCTTGTCTGGATTTTGGTGTAGCTTGTACAAATAAAATGAAGTCTGTGCCAAAAAAGAGCCTTTATGAGCTTCTGAAATCTGAGATCAGGGCAGCTGAGTTGCTCCCAGGAGCCGACATCCGACTGGGTCGCAGCTGCCCCGTCTCCACACTCCCCTCAGGTACCCCTGCAGACCTGACTGAATCCTGGAGGTGCTGAAGCAGAGGGCCTGTTCCGTGTCCTCCATGTGTGGCCGCTGCCTTTGTGCATTTCAGCCCCAAGATGGAAAAACCCCGAGTCATGGCTCCTTCTTAGCTTGCCCCGCGTGCTGACGTTTGTACTAGGGCTTGAAGAGCCTCTTAGGTTGTGGCCAGAGTATCGCAGCTTCACAGAACAGTATCTGAGGCTTGCTGGGTCTCCCAGAGGGTATGCAGTTAGAATGGAAGCAGGAGAGAGGCAGGCGCCTAGGGAGACCCGAGACGAAGCCTGGGGCTGTTCTTACCTAGATGGGGGAGGACAAGATTTAGAATTTTTTCTTTGACTAGATGATTATGAAAGTCACATTAGGCAACAAGCTCTTTCTGACTGGTGAGCCTCCTGGATTGAAACAATATGCGCTACCTATGAGGACAGGGTTCAACTGATATACAATATTTATGTTAATCTCACCTTTATTTTAAGCACCTGGTCTATTTCTCGCTCCACATAGTCTGACTGACAGGATTTTGTAGATTTAAACTAAAACATAATACACTTCTGCTCATGATACATAATATGTGTTTCAACTTACATATTTTCTTCACAGACACTAGTGATAAATCATCAATAGACAAAATAAAATGTTTAGAATTCAAATTGAATAAAACGTTTGCAGTGTTACTGCATATACAATGTTACTGATAGACTTAGGCATCCCTTGTTGTTATTATCACAAAATAATTAATAATTGTAATTTCTAAATGATAATTTATGTAGTTCTGTTTTGAGCTGTGTATGAAATGCTGTTTTAAAATAAAGTATCCATTAGATTTAATTAAAGATGTGTTGTATATGTTGACTATGAGAATATGCTGTCAATAAAGTTTTTTGCCTCTGAACAAAATGGCTGACATTACTCGGTATCCTTCTTTAACCTCTGCCATCCCTTCCTGGTGTTGTGTCCTGCAGTACAGAGAGGAGAGGGGAAAAAAAATCCCAATTCCTGGTCTCTATGGAAACAGCAGTCAGGTGACCTTGCCTTCAAATTATCCTGCTGACTCTGTGAAACGTGGGGAATGATTAGAGAGAAGTACCGATAGCGGATGGAAGTGGAAAAGTGGGATGCATGTGGGAGAATAGGTGGAGGGGGAGAGAGCATGGCATTTGAACTTAGCAAGATTTTAAGCTACTGCTCTAAGTGGAGATATTTAAGTATTCTGTGTCATTCTCTGGCAGCACAAATGTTCCCTCATTTCAGTTCTTTGTAAGAAAAGTCAAATTATAACTTGGATCTAAATATATATATTTATGTTTGTGTGTTAAACTGATGCATCATGTCAATATTTTGTCAATATTTGTGTAAAGACCCCCTGACGGAGTATAATTTGCATAAACATCATAGTTTATAGACGACAAGCTAGAAAAATACAGTGAAAGTGACCCTTTTCGTATGTGTTATGTGTACTATGAATTGTACCAGAAATGTGGAAAATGTTTTGCATTAGAAACTCTGCACCTGCTATCGTGTGAAGGTGATCCTCTGTAATCTGGTATGACATAATCTCTGTAGGACTCATGGAGGAGGTGGGGGGGGGGGCAAGGGGAATCATGAAAACAACAGGTGAGGTTGAAACAGCGGGGGGGGGGGGGGGGGGCATATCCAATACCTGGATAGGAAAGGTGGGGAGATGAGTGGGGGAGGTGGTAAACAGTGGACTGGGAGGAAGAGGAGTGGTGAGAGGGGAGAAAGCAGAAATATATGTGGGGCAGACAATGGGAGCAGGGAGCCCACAGTGGAGGTATAGAGGAAGGATAGGGAAGAGAAGGACAGATCCCTGTAAGGAGGAGTCAAGGATGTGTATTTAGAGAACAGATCTGATTTAAAAGTTATATGTGAAACACTGCAGTAGCATTGCCCAGCTTTGCTAGTTTTTTGGACTCCTTATGCCTATTACCAGCAAAAAATTAACACAGGGTAAGTTTCTTTTGGCCAGTGTGAGCTATCAGCAATTACGAGATGAAAAATGTTCAGGAAAATGATAAAAGTGCTTGAACGATGAGTGGACATTAATCTGTTGGGTTCAGTGTCTTTTTCAGCCCAGAATCATTAATATTACTGTGTATTTACGTCAATACAATAAACGTAAACAGGCTGGCACCTGCGATACTCTGAAGACACTTAAGAGCTGCAGGCTTTGTACCGCAATAATTTACCTTTTAAAATCTTTCAGTGTCTCAACATCATTCACCTCTTCTCCTTGTGCTCGTCTGCATCCTCCTGACAGCATGACCTAGCAATCTGCTTCATTTTTACAATCAAAAGAGAGAGGAAACTTCAGTGAGCCATAGGCAGAGTATGGCCTGCCGAGCAGATTTGTTTAGCTAATTTCCAGCTGTCAGAGGGTCGCCACGAAAGTGGCGATATCTCTTTGTCAGCGAGTGTGTGTATCCAAATGTTTCCTGGCATCCCTTTCCCGATGCCAGCATAGTGAGCTGGGGTTACGTACAGTAAGCCCCAATAGTATATTCAGGGGGACTAATCCTCATCTCATTTTCATTAAGTGGGGGCAGTTTCATCTGAAGGTGAAACCGACTGACTCTAGAAGAAGCGGCCTCCTGCAATTGGCTGTTTGTGGACTCGACGTCGCTACCTTTCACAACTGATATTCAGTCTCCCAGTATGTAATAATATTTACATAATACTTCAATTATTTCAGTTATATCAGTTTCATAATAATTCATTTTCTCTCCTCTTCTTAACTCACCACCCTCCTCCCTGACCATGTGGCTTTGTGTCCTCTGCTCGCTGCTAGCCACAAGCCCCTCCCCCTGCCCATTGTATGTACAGCTTATACATACACGCGACAAGCGAGACAAAACAGACTTTTCTCCTGCAGCAACTCCAGTAAGCGATGGGTGAACATACGGGTATCCCTGCTAATGCTAATAGCCGTTAGCTGCTCGCTGCCCCCTGCTGATATTCATGTGCATGCGGGACTGTAGTGAAACACTGGCTGTTAGCCTTTTGTTACATAAATAAATGTAACCTGATATACGACTGACATTGCAAAAGTCGGGGGAGGCTTTCAATTTGTCTCACTGCAAGTCGGCTTGTCTCTCTTCCCACCTTACTCCCCCCCCCCCTTCCTGGAGCTGTCCTTTCAGCACCACTGCACCAACAGAACCCCCCCCCCCCATCCTCCACACACGGCACTCCTCTACGCTGCAGTTTGTTTAGGAAGGGGCACAAGTTCACTCCGGCTGTTTCCACATGCACCCTGGGCTACACCCTGCTGGGGGGGTCGTTCATGTTTAAAATAGCTCCTGTGACCCCCTTGCTTGTCTGTCCTTACTCTGTTACCTCTGTTTTATGTCCCTCCATTAAGTAACATTTTTCAGGAACCATGATTTTCACATTTCAGCAAAATGCTCCATAATTATTTAAGCGTGTAAATGCTTTTAGAGCGCCGCCATTTCCGGGTCATATTTAGATTGATATCCATAATCACACTTATTGAATCCCACAGTACAATTTACTAAAATCAAGTGTATTTGTAAGAGGAACTAATAACAAAATTAAGAAATGAGCGCAGTCCCAGTATATGTAACAGAAACATCCATTAGATAGGAGAAACAATAAGAAATAAGATTAAAATCCACAAATATAATCAGGAAAATGGAGCTGGAAACCGAGAGGGGAGTTCCTGTTACTCTCTTGTTTATTTAATGAATTCTGTAAATGCTTTCGTACACATCTGGTTTTGTCATATATTCATGTTTTCTCGGCAAGAAAAGCGTGTTGACATAATGATTATGGAGTCTCAGGTGGGGGACTTATGTTATACCTTTGAATATTTTGCTTAACCCATCTGGCTTCAGCTGTATCATTGGTAAAACAGGATTTATTTTGAAAGAGGCACACAGTAACCTCAGATGTCAAAGGGTCATCTTGACTGTGTTCCTGGTTCGAGGTCACCTTGCTTGCCACCCCCCACCCCCATCCCCACAAATAATCAAAAGCTGCAGCCTGGCATTCAAGCTTACCCCCGATCCCTCTTCCGGCTTTCACCGTCCCCTCCCTGTCTCCTCAGCCCAGCCAATAACTTCGCTCTTAGAGCTGGACTGAGGCTGGAGGGGGCACTATGTGTCAGGGGGCCCTGCTTTTCTCACGGCTGGCCGAGACAGCCTATTTTCCTCCCCCCTCGCGTGTTCCCAGCTCTGTTGTTCCGTTGGGGTGGACAGCTTGATAATTCACTGTGTGTATTTGTGTGTGTTTGGATTATGTTTAAATTACATTGTGTGGACCAAATGACCCCACAATATGATAAAAAATCTGTTATTTTGATGTTGCGGGGGGCATTTTTTTGGTCCTCACAGGGGGGAACTCAGCTTTATAAAAATCTATGACTGCAATCAAATAACTAAGAATGTGTTAAAAGCCTGTAACTTTTTACCTTGTGGGGACATTTTTTTGGTCCACATAAGGTTAATCTAAATTTCATGAAAAAACTGCAGCAATTGAAAAATTTAAATAGCCAAAAGACTGGTATTTTGTTTGATTACTCATGGTAAACGTTAGGGCTGGGTACAGTGTTAATTTTGTCGATAAAAACGCAGATGAAACATACTCGCCAACAACATTGGAATAGAAACTAAATAAAAAAAGTGCCTTTCAAGACAAAAACTAAAACAAATGCTTTAAAAAGTATTGGTGACAAAACATATGCAAAATGAAAATGTTACAAACAGACAACTGGAAAATGAGCAATGAGAAGCTCTTTGCAGATCTTTATTACACATGATACGGTCTGCCAACAAATAAAGAGTATGAATATAGTGGTACAGTTTTAAAAACTTGTATGCACGCTTGTAATTGGATAACTATGGAGTCATAGAAGTGCAATAAAAAAGAATAAATCTGTAAAAGAATAAGAAAATAAACACTGAATAAGAATGCAAAATAAATACAAATAAAAATAAAAGAATAACAAAATTAATGCTTTTCTTTATTACTTTTGCTTTTTCCCTATTGATTTTACTTTTAGCATATTGCTTTGAATTTTGATGTATTGCTTTGAATTTTACCTTATTGCTTTTACTTTTACTATATTGCTTTTAGCTTCACCATTTTGTTTTTAATTTTACCCAGAGGGACAAGCTATCAATCAACTGGCTTTGGGTTGGCCTTCCTGCACAGGCTGATTAGTCAACGGGGTATATGCTCGTGATGTCACAGTAGGCGGAATATACTCTGTTTACATCTACCGAGTGGCAAAAATACTGTGGCAGCATTAATGTTCAGCTTGAAAGCTGCGAAAACACATCTAAAATAGGAAAGAGCTGTTATGCGATTGATTGAACAGAATGATTTAACAAGAAATTGGAGCTATCTTTTTACAGACTGCTGAAAGCTAAAGAAAAGAGACAAATTGATTGCTGCAATCCACAGCAACAACATGAATCCAAGCTCCGAAAAGTGGATTTGCGATTGTCATTTTGTATTATTTAAGTTGTGTTTTTGGGTAACACAAGGCTCATCATCTTGGATGCTTGTTTTTCAAATGCTGACAAATATGAGTAGTCAATACATTATATATATGAGTAGTCAATGCATTATATGAGTAGTCAATACAATATATAACTTGAGGTATGATTTTACCTAAAAATCCAACATAATTCACACAAAATGACAATGAGGTAGACTAATCTGTGTTACTGCATGTGTACATACATATGTAGACTACGATTAAACATGTTAGTTTCGTTTGACTGCATGTGCTGTAGATTTAGTCGACTAAATATCCTGTCATTTTTGTTGACTAAAACTAGACTAAAACAAAACAAAAATGAGATGACAAAAATATGACTAAAACTAAGTTTCGTCAAAGGACTAAGACTAAAACAAAATCAGAATATGCTGTCAAAATGAATACTGATTGGGTAGGGCTTAAGGTTGTCTTTGTTTGGATTAGGGTTTATCCCCATAAAAATGAGGAAAATGCCCACCACAATGTCAATAAAACTTGATTTATTGACATTGTGGGGACCATTTTCAGGTCCCCACAAAGACCTGTGAATGATTCAAGGATTTGTCAATGAATCAAGAATTTTTAGATTACAAATCTAAAAATGTCTAGTATTTTGTTTGGTTACTTATGGTCAAGGTTAGGGCTGGGTAGGGATTAAGGTTGTCATGTTGGGATTAGAGTTTTCCCCATAGAAATGAATGGAGAGTCCTCACAAAGATATAATTACAAACCTGTGTGTGTGTGTGTGTGTGTGTGCATACATTTCTGTGCCCTCCCACCCCTGATTTACTGAGTAAAAGTTGACACATTGTCATAAAACTAATTATCATGAAATCAGTTTGCCACATGATCCAGAAGATGCAGTGTTAACTTATAGCTCAAGCCTAATGACATCGTCGTTCTGGACAAAGACCGTAGGGGTTATGCAGACAGGCACTGAAATGTTTGACAGTGTTGTCTGTATTGTCCTCGCATTTGGGTTGCGGCACATACTAAGATGCAGGAACATTTTGTCTCATCAAGGTCTCTCTCTCTCTCTCTCTCTCTCTCTCTCTCTCCTTTCCACTTGGTTCCTTTTCACCCTGCCTGTCCCTGGCCTTTCCATTTTTACAGGGTATATTTTGATTTACAATCCAGGTATGGCATGTAAGTTACCAGACCATCCATTGACTCCAAGTTTCTCTGTCAGTTTATTCAAAGAATATTTGTCCTCACTTAATCTGGCTCCCCGGTGCTGCAGCAGTGGAGCCTGCTGTGTTCCACGTGACGTCCAGTGCTGTGCAACTCAGATGTGTCTGCCCTCTTTAAAAAAAGAAAAACCACCCTGTGTCTTTAAGACTCAGGGACCAATGGGAGAAGAGATGCTTGGAGGCTGTCCTTGGAGCGACCTTGTGGGGTACTGGCAGCCCAGGGGTGGGAGCCGGACAGGCCCAGATGCAGGGAATAAGGCCAAGATGATTCTACACCATTTTACATGCAGTAATATGTACATAAAAGTGCTGACAGGGAAGCCCTCTTTTAATTAGCATGTGTGCCGTGTACAGAAATGCAAAGGGCTACAGTGAGAAGAAATTCAGCCAGGCTAGTAAGAGGATGAGAGGTCAGCGTGCTCTTTCTTGACAGATCCCAACTCCATCAATGCCGATTTCATTGATGATCTTCCGCTTGCTCACATTGCATGAGAAATTGAGAAAGAAACTCTGAGGCAGAAGCAGAGAGAGACGGAACTTGAAAATGTGAGGATTCAAGGAAGGAGACATATTATGACATACTACTCCCATAGTGTCTTCTTTACTGTGAATGGATTGTACCTCTCCTTTGTGATTTGACTGTACCTCTCCTCTATGGTTTGACTGTACCTCTCCTTTGTGATTTGACTGTACCTCTCCTCTGTGGTTTGACTGTACCTCTCCTCTGTGATTTGACTGTACCTCTCCTCTGTGGTTTGACTGTACCTCTGCTTTGTGATTTGACTGTACCTCTCCTCTATGGTTTGACTGTACCTCTCCTTTGTGATTTGACTGTACCTCTCCTCTGTGGTTTGACTGTACCTCTCCACTGTGGATGGACTGTGCCTCTCCTCTGTGATTTGACAGTCTGACATACAGGAGCCTCCCACACCCTCCCCACTGACATGGCCAGCCCACTCAGCCCAGCCAGGAATAGCACGGGTGCTGATCACTGCACGGCACATGTGGCTACAGTGCTTTTGTTAAGGGGAGGCCTTCCTTTGTGTCCCCACAATGTGATGAGTACCCATTTTTTTCCCTTTTAATAAAAATCTGTGACTGCAATGAAAAAACTAAAAATGCAAAAACTCCTATATTTTGCTTGATTACTTATGGTTATGGTTAGGGCTGGGTAGAGGTTAAGGCTGTCATAGTTATCGTTAGCATTTTTTCCATAGAAATGAATGAGCAGTCCCCATAAAGATATGTTTACCCGACATGTGTGTGTGTGTGTGTGTGTGTGTGGAATATGTTTATATTACATTGTGGGGACCATTTTAATGGAGACCATTTTTCTTTCATGGTTAGGGCAGGATAGGGGTTAAGGTCGTCATGTTGGGATTAGTGTTTTCCCCATAGAGATGAATGGAGAGTCCCCACAAAGATATAATTACAAACCTGTGTGTGTATGTGTGTGTGTGGGGAGCAGGTCTCTCACCCTCTCATCTTCCATGTTCGGTAATTTAAGACCCTTCTTGTTGGCTTAATGGAAGATTGGGACGTGGGCGGGGCACTTACTTATACTCTGAAAATTAACACCCTGATTTTTTTTTCTTGCGTCAGAGTAACCGGAACATCGACATACCGGGCTGAAAGACCGAAGAATCGGCCAGCCAGTTTGATCAGCATGTGTGAAACTGCACTGAGCATCAGCTCGGAAGGTTCTGAGATGAACTGCAACACAAAATATAGAAAAAGTGGAGGGGAAGGGTATATGACGACATGGCAGCATTTATCCTCCTCTGCCCCCCCCCTCCCCCCCGTCCACACACCCCCAGTCTTCTGATTCTTTCGTCACACACATGAATGAACTTATGGTAACCAGGAGAGTTTAATTTTAGCATCACCACGTCATGGCTCTGTAATCAGTCCTGCTATTTGTGTCTCACACTCCCACTCTCTTCCTCTCTCTCCCTTTCCAAGCTGTGTGAATAAGGCTAAGGGGGAGGGGATTTGTTGCTAGGTGACCTCACCCTGCCTATCATGTCATGTGATTGGAGGTGACCCTGACAGCTTCCTGGCTGATGCCCCCAAATCCCGCCCCCCCGACACGTATGACAGCGAATGGCAGCACTCCTGCGAGAAGCCCATTGTGACACCTCCCCCCCCCCCCACCATAAACCCAAGCCAGTTTTAATTGCCTCATCGTGTCACACAGATTATCACTCTGAGGGGTGGATGAGCACGTGGACGAGAAAAGCCACAGTTACTCTGATGGAAGTGATTCGGCTCTGGTGCGGCCCCCTGACGTGCGGCATAGCATGTCGGAAAATGTGCTGATGCAGGTGGTTGACGTAGACGCAGCAGGCAGCGTGCCCGAGAACCCGAGCGTGATGCAAAAGCCTCTGAGATTTCCGAAGCACTCTGCGATCCCGGGACAGGAATCGACACATGCTCTAGGGGAAAACAGGCTCAGGGTTTAGCCTGATTTTGATCCGCTGTTGTCTGTGCATCCTCCCGCCGACACCCGGAAGCCTCGGTGCGGCTCGGCCGCGGTGAAACGGTGATACCTTCCTGTTCCTCAGAGGCTGCACTGCTGCGTTCTCGGCGCAGTGAAAAGCTGACTGGGGAGGATAGAAGCCCATCCCCGTGCTGCTGGCCGTTCGGCCCCCGCTCATTTATCTAGTCAGCTTTATGCTGAGTTTCTTCTGCAAGGTCGTGCAGCAGCTTACATTGAAGGGAAAAAATACCATTATTTACTATTTAGAGAAATATGCTGTGGATTTATGCATTCATTCAATTATATGCTTCATTACTGTTATATATAAATATATTGGCAATGTAGTTATAATTCGGGTTGTGAATGAGTTTAGATACAGCTCTGGAATTCCCATAAACTTTATTTGGGAGTATTTCATTATTTCTAGCGTTATTTTTTTTTGCTATTGCACATGTAATATAAGATTGAGCAAATTGCTGAAATTTTCCCTTTAGCATTCAATTTTTGTGTCTGCAGTGAAGGGGCAAGGGGTCATGTGATGTGATTGGAGGTACCAGCCGGACAGACCATGTTACCATGGCGATTGTCATCACAGCTCTTAGGGGAAACAACAACATAGACGGTTGTGGTGGAAAGTTTAGGAGGAAACGAAAAAGAAGAACTTTAAAAATTAGGAAACTTTTTCTCAGTGGCTTTGGTACATTTCTCAGATGAAATTTTCCTAACTACTTGTACAACCTCCACATCATCGAGTCACTTGTGCGCATCATAAATGCAAAGTCTCATTATTTTGGTCAAATTGCAAATGCTATGTCACAGTCATGCAAATGATTATGTACGATCGTCTGCCGATTCCTACGTTTTTAATTGTTTATAACATGTTAGTCAAAATGTATTATACTGGTACTCTGTTGACTAGTCTTACCCCCTAAAACATCTAGGCATTAGTTCATTGTATAAGTCATCATGCAAAATGGTTGAACTAGTCATAAGTTGGCAAAAATATTATGTATACATCTGTATTATTGTTTTTTATAAATGTGTCCTGAATTGATCAATTGCTCTCTGTTGAATCTTGATTTTCACCAATAGAGGGGGATGTTTAAAGCATTAGATCAACCAGTGATCAACCAGTTCTCTAAAATAGCTCAGAGGTGCATCTTCATGCATCATCATGAATCTTCAGTTGGCAAGCACGTAGTGACAGAGCACAACACAGTATTACAATCTGGCAATGAAAGAACAACAAGGAAATAAACAGAGTCAACAGCTGATAAGAAGAGGAGTGAGAGGTGCAAGGGGAGGAAAAACAAAGAAAGAGGTAAAAGAGGCTGATGAAATAAGGGCCACAATTAATAAGTTTGTACTGTTGAAATTGATATATGCCATGCAAAACAAGTGCATCCTTGTGCATTTCCAATCATTGTCATCAAAACCTTAGCCGTAGTTTACATCAGAAAATACGTACTGGGTGCTCTGTTCTATTGACAACATGGCTCAGCATTTTGACCATCTTGTTCATGAACAATTACACAAGGACTAGTCATTCTGGTGACTCTGACAAGATCATTGACATAAATATTTACTTTTGAGGGATAGACTAAGTTACAGGCTTTTGCAGGTGATCCATTTGTGTGGTGTTGTTTGTACAAATTGTTTCGAGAAATGCACTTACTGTTTTGCAAATGTTAAGGATGAGAAATGTACAAAAGCAACTGAAAAAAACTGTAAGAAGAAGGGGAAGATGTGGCTTTTCCGTGGGTTGCACTGTGACCTCACACCTCCAGGACTGTGTGCTTGGTACCTGCCTACCAGCTGTGTAGATTTTCTCCAGTCCAGAGACATGCAGTTGAGTGAACTGGTGCCTGTAAATTGCCTATAGAGTGTGTGCATGTGCGTTTGTATGTGTGTATGTCTGTGTGTGTATGTCTGTGTGTGTGTGTCTGTGTGTGTGTGTGTGTGTCTGTGTGTGTGTGTCTGTGTGTGTGTGTCTGTGTGTGTGTCTGTGTGTGTGTGTCTGTGTGTGTGTCTGTGTGTGTGTGTCTGTGTGTGTGTGTGTGTGTGTGTCTGTGCATGTGCGTTTGTATGTGTGTATGTCTGTGTGTGTGTGTCTGTGTGTGTGTGTGTGTGTCTGTGTGTGTGTGTCTGTGTGTGTGTCTGTGTGTGTGTGTGTGTGTGTCTGTGTGTGTGTGTGTGTCTGTGTGTCTGTGTGTGTGTGTGTGTGTGTGTGTCTGTGCATGTGCGTTTGTATGTGTGTATGTCTGTGTGTGTGTGTCTGTGTGTGTGTGTGTGTCTGTGTGTGTATGTCTGTGTGTGTGTGTCTGTGTGTGTGTGTCTGTGTGTGTGATGTATATTTTACCAAATGTACCCAGAATGTGATAAAAAGAAAAAACTGGTTTTTGGAGGTATTTTCCGGGTCCTCACAAGGGAAAACTCAATTTTATAAAAATCTGTGAATGCAATCAAAAAACTAGAAATAGCAAAAGTCTTGTATTTTGTTTGTTTGGTTACTTATGGTTAAGGTTAGGGCTGGTTAGGGGTTAAGGGATTAGGGAGTCCCCACAAAGATATAGACACCTAAACTGCATGCATGTGTGTGTGTGTGTGTGTGTGTGTATGTGTGTGTGTGTGTGTGTGTGAGTGACTAGTGGCACAGACAGGAGCCTCTATCTTGGCGTTTATAACCTTTGGACAAACAGACCGAGAGGCTGCGGGGGGGTCAGGTTTTGACATTAGCCAAACCGCTTAATGAGATTAATGAGATTAAAGCCTGGGGGCCACTGTCTCCCCAGGGCCCAGCACAGGCATGGCTCTCGTCCCCCCCTCCCCCAACTGCCTAAATACAAAGACGACCTGCTTCGAAAGAGGAAGATGAAAGGAGAAGAACAGAGAAGACTGCAAGGGAAAGGGGGGGGGGGGGTGTCAAGTACACAGAGATGGTTTAGGGCTGGTGCTGAAGTGACCTCCCTTCCTTTCTGGGAAAACCCCAAACTGCTCAGCACTCATGCTCGGGTCGCATCCCAGGCAGCATCTGTACACAGTCTCTGTGGGAAAGTGGCTCGCTTCGTTTAATAAACAGCTAAGCGAGAATGTGACCAGTACGGGTCAACCCCTGCCCGAATTTTTAGGGACAGTGGGGCCTGTCACCGCCTGGCCCTGAGGTCGCGACCTTTACATTGGGCCCCATCTGGCTCTCATCAGTCACGCCCTAGTAAGGATGAGTCCATTCACTTCTGGATCAGGCTGATCTCACTGCACCTTCGTTGGCATGTACAGAGAAGCGTTAACTGGTTTCTGTGTGTCACTCCAGGGCTGCAGTGACATCACGTCATTTCCCCATATTTAATGACTGATCACACAATGGACCAACCCAGCAAACACACTCAGGTGATCGGCTCTACCCTCACTGAGTAATAAATAGAAAATTTGTAGAGATTAATAAAGCTATGGTGTGTTGGCTCTTTTGGCAGAAACATTTGCATCCGGCAAGCGCTCACTGGCCATGTGCTGAGCATGGAGAAGCACGTCAGGTCAGCAGGCTATTGAATCAGTCTGTCAAGATGGAAACATCCATAAGAGCCATTCAAACGGAAGGAAGGTTGTTACTGTTGCTGTTATTGTCTCATTTCCTCAGAAGGTAGCACACTTTCCATCCTAACTGCCTCTTTCTTCAGCAAAGCCTTCCTTCAATGACCCTAACCCTGCTTAGTTCCTCCCTTCAAACTCATTTCCTATCAGGTGATTGTGGGGCGGGTGGAAAATGGCCACCTGTCATCTCTGCCTTTAGGGGGCAGTAAAACACTCCCACTCAGCAGATCTGTACATACATGTATGTGAGTAGAGCAAGCATGCTCCATAGCTAACACATTTACATTCATTTGGCAGGTGCTTTTGTCCAAAGCAACCAACTAGCGCCACAGTATGTTATATTCATATAGCTTTTTCAGGCAAAAGTGCAGACAAGGGCAAAGCAGCATCGGAGCAAGAGCTACACAATACAAGACACTGTAAGAACCCATGAAAAGAGCTGTTCAGATCAGGATACCAAGAGGACTAGGTTCCTACTAAACAAGCATAAATGGCAATATTCCCCAGGAACGCTACAAGAGCACTCAGACTACAAGCAAGGAGGCAGAGAACGACGGGGCAGCTCCATGGTAAGATGAGTTAGTTGAGGAGGTCTTGGAAAAGATGGAACTTGAGACATTTCCTGAAGGGTGAAAGTAATTCTGCTAACCAGATTGGGATGTTGTAACTTGTTCCATGGAGGAAACAGATATGAGAAATGTCTGCAGTTAGGGCTGTTTTCACATGGCAAGGGGCTCCGCAGCTGGGGCCCGCTTCCTGCAAGCAAGGCACTCCACTGACAGAGCAAAACAACATGGCTAATTGCATAAATAAAGTCATTAGCAGCTTGCTTAGTAACAAATATATTGACCAATATCCCATCCTCAGTCCTTCAAAGCAAGTCCTCATTGTCTTTGGGCGGTGAGTAAGAAGGGGTAAAAAAGAGCAGCATTTTGGGGTAAATTGTTGGGGGGGGGGCTGTAAAACATACCTTAAGAGAATTAAAAATAGAATACACAGGGATCATCTGATAATACATCAAAAACATATCAAAGTAAGTAAGTAAGTGACAGATGATGGACGTAAAAGTTAAAAAGAAGATAGATAGATAGATAGATAGATAGATAGATAGATAGATAGATAGATAGATAGATAGATAGATAGATAGATAGATAGATAAGCAGTGGCTTGGAACATTTTATGTGATTTCAAATCCTTCAAAAAAAAGAGCATCCAGTTGCTTAGGGCCCTGAGCTGTCAGCCACAGTCCTCCCTGGCCTCTCTGCACACCTGAGGCCTTCTGGTCACAGACTATGTGTCCCCACACTGATGTATATGTCATCGCCGTCCCAGACAGCAAACAAGTTTCGATCAGGTTCAGGCTGCATACGGTGGCTGACGACCCCTGAGGAGATGTGTCCGTTTCAGAAAGTGCTCTGGTTCTTGAAGGATAGTTGTCATTACCGGGGTGACAATAGATTGGAGATGTAATTGCTGGTGTGGCGCGTGTGTCTGATGCGGACTGTCATCACCTTGATGTCATGTTGTTATCGCTTTGTCATTGCAGTTGGATTGAGGACGAGTAATATAGCTAGAACACTGACGCTGAGGCGGTAGGATTTCCGGAGGACGTCAGATAATCCTGAATTTGGAAGCAGATGTTTGTCCGGGGTTGAAGACCCGCTCCCCGTCCCCATTGTCACTGGGAAGACACTGTGGTAGTGATGTTGTTAGTCTCTGAGCAACCATAGAACTTGGGTGGGGGGGTCAGCTGGAATTATTCTAGCATTAATAGGAATGCACTGATAAACTATCACAAAAAATTACCACAAATAATTCAATGCACACCAAAAAACTTTATTGATAAAAGCCTGATTTTTATGTGCTTTTTAAAGTAAAAGAAAGCAGATAAGTGGACATGACTTTACACCCCCCTTCGTAACACCCCCACAATCCATGCAATCAACAATCACCCCCTATAACGTATGACTAACTTGCTTAAGGCATGTTAGTCACTGTGTGTGCGTGACTGTGGCTGTTTCCCTGTTTCTCATCATCTGCCCTTTGTGCAGATGTGTGGAGATTTGTGACATGTCAAAATTGACAGCTACGCATTGTGCTCCCGTCCCATCACTAAAGATAACGATCCAAACCCACTCCCAGATCCCGAAGCCCGGCTCGACTCCCTGGAGTCTCTCTTTGTGACGTTCTGACTCAAAAACATGTGCAGATTTCCAGAACGCTGCTAATCAAAGTATGCAACCAGCTCACTGTCCTCCTTTGATGTTCCCAGAGCGCCGTCGAAGCCTGTTTTTACTCAACGCTTTGGTGAGCTCTGGGCTCCTCTGCTGTCACTCATCCATCCATCATCCATCCATCCAGTTTGGGGATGCTGGGAAGCTTGGAGCCTAAGCCAAGGGGCACAGGACGCAAGCCAGGGGACGTCCCAGATGCAATGGGCAGTGTCAGGACTGCAGGAGGAAATCACTGTACTCAGAAGAAACTACAAAATGGGGAGGACAGAGGTGGGACTCAAACCCTGCCTAAACTGGCAAGTATGCTACCCACTGCACCAGTACAAAATAAAATGTGATTAAATCGCATATGTATGATCATACTGCAATACTACAACACATTCAGTACCCCCCACTGGAAGATGCCACAGCTCACAGAGATAAGACTCTTTGTGTGCATGACTGTGCCTTGCATGTCTGTGTATGCATGTGAGAAGGTGAAGGAGGGATGCAGGATGAGTTTAATGGTGTCTTGTTTGCTCATTCATTTTTTATGTATTATCCCAGTCCTACAAGTGGCAGGATGACCAGCTGGTAGCCCCATGTCACTCACTTCCGGTGCTGTGGGTTTGAACCTCACCCCTACTGTTCTCCCTGTGTCGCATGGGTTCACTGTCAGTGCTCTGTTCTCTGCCCACAGTCCAAAGATGATCAGTCAGCCTAACTGGCATCTCTGAGTTTATGTGCCTTCTGAACTGGCACCCTGTGCCGGACATATCCCAGCCTTGTGCCCAGAGCTGCCAAGCATAGGCTCTCAACCCCCCTATGATCCTGACCTGGGTAAGCGGGTAGAAGATGGATATGTTATCTTTTTCCTTAGCCAACACTCATAGCGCATTTCTGCCCAATTATACAACCAAATTTTTTTGTGGAACAATCAGGGTTAAATGCCTTGTCCAATCACAGTATTGTGTCCTCTCTTGGGGCAGCTGTCCTTGGCTTCTTATATGTCCAGTCCTGAACCAAGAAAAGAGGGGGTTTTAATGGCTGAATATATGGGCGCTTTTCCACTGCACCAGGTACCGTACTTTCGGTACTTCAACAATGTACCAAGAGTACCACACTTCAAAGTGTCAGTTTTGTACTGCCATAAAGACTAGCATGGCGCTGAATAACATCACAAGGCAGGGCGGGGTATTTTGTACTGAATTCTAAAAAAGGCTGTAGTATATTATAGGGCTGGACGATATGTGATATTAATAATAACATTGCATGTTATGCACATGGAATTCTCAAACCGCTAGTCAAATTAAGGCTTATAATTAACTTCAATTCTGTATGGACCTTATAGGGCAGGGAGTTTAAGTTTTGCTAAAACTTACCAGGTTTTGCATTTTTAATGATTATTTGTTCTTCTATAGATTATGTTAGTATATGTTAAAAAAATCTGTTTAAAGTTTTGGCCTACTGCTTTTGCAGAAGCACTGCATGCATTCTACGTCATAATCATTTTCGTCCTTGCTGTGTACTTAAATTACTCCTAGACGGGTTTGTGAGAAACTTTTTTGTTTTATAAATACTTTAGTATTTATTAAAATAAAATCACATTGTGATATTTGAAAAAAAAATCTAATACCATACTGCCCTACCATATAATACAAAATACTTTATTTCCTGTCATGCCATCCTGATCGCGCTATATCTAGTCTTCCAACCTGGGGGGTATTCCAGAAAGCAGGTTATGTGACATACCCGGGTAAGTTTAAGGGTAAGTTAGTGGATAACCTCAACTTTCGGTTCCAAAAACGGAGGTTAACTTTCTGGGTATGTACGTAACCATAGCAGCTTACTCTCTGAAGATAACCTGCTACTGAGCAGGTTATGTTCCAGGGTAAGTTTGTTGCAGAAGGTTACTGAGCATGGCGTGCCCTTTTGATGACGATCCTGTGAACGTGGAGGCATAAATTATACAAGGTTTTTTTCGCCGGGAGAGCGTTATAAGACCGCGTATTGATGTCTTGTCATTTCCTAATGATTATTTGAAAAAGCGTTATCAGTTTTCAAAAGAATCGTTCATTTACTTAACATCTCTTGAAACCGCATATTGCAAATGTCACAAACCCAAACCGCGGGTCTGCGCTTAGCACAGAAAACATTCTGGTCATAGCACTTCGGTTTTTTGCGTCAGGGCATTTTTTGTACAATATGGGCGACGCAGAGCATATAGGAAAGGCAACTGTATGTAGAGCCGTTCGCACAGTATGTCTGGTACTTAACGCTTCTTACACACGTTTATACAGTTCCCTGTCCATAAAGCTCTGCGTGTTATTAAAGAGGAATTCCACAGAGTGGTAGGTTTGTCCTTTGTAGTAAAATCTATGATGCATATTTAATATATAGTCATACTATTTATATCTATAGCCTACATGTATTCATCCTGCACACACACACACACTTGATACTTCCCTATATGACTTTCTATTTCAGGGTTTCCAAATGTAATTTGGAATACATGTAATACATGTATAGTGACAATAAAAGGCATTCATTCATTCATTCATTCATTCATTCATTCATAATTGGGTGCATTGATGGCACCTACATTCCTATTAAAGCTCCTTCAATAAATGAGGGAGACTATGTTAATAGATAGATAGATAGATAGATAGATAGATGTCTTTATTGTCACTATACAAGTACAGCGAGATAGCGGAGGAAATCTATTCATAGTATCAATGTGCAGGTAACTTGATTTTGTATCCTTAATTTTTTGCCTTGTTAAAATCATCAAACTCGATCATTTTGATTACACCTTATTAAATAAGAAACCATATATTCCTAGTCGATACACATTGTTATTTTAACCTAAAGAAATGAATGGCAGGAAAAGTAAATGCTTTCATAGTGATTTAACAGTAAAAAGGATGCGGAAGGGTTATGTGTTTAATTATTTTGCATTATAATAAAAGGGGAGGCGATGTCAAATTTGCAATTTAATACACACGCATTTACTCTGTCCGTTATTTTTTGCCAAGCCAACTCTTTCTTTAGCCGATGCAGCCGTATTGCTTTTTTTCATTATTATTGGCTTGAATTCCTCATATGCGTGCATTAAAACTTCCAACTCCGCCTCTGTGAAGTATGCCGCTCTCTTTTTTTCACTTTGATTTTCCATTCTGACTCGTGAAATCGGCGATCTATTGAAAACGTCTTTATGTATGCACGGTGCACGCGCATTAACTCTGGGTAAGCAATAGGAGGTTGATTGAACTTACTCTTCTCAGGTGTTTTGGAACCGACATACTCATGGTATGCGGGTTTGGGGTATATCAACCCAGAGGTTAAGATTTACCAAATGGTAAGTTAACCAAGCTTTCTGGAATACCCCCCAGATCTCTTCATTTGTCCAGGCATCCATTATTATTATTATTATTATTATTATTATTATTATTATTATTATTGTTGTTGTTGTTGTTGTTGTTGTTGTTTTTACTTCGTTTATCATTGTTTTCTGAGTATGCAACTTTTTTCAAGTCAGCATTTATATTGTGTTTCAGAGGCGGGCTATTTGCATAACCAATTGGCAGAGAAAGCACTTCAAGTCCAACCCCAAAGTACTGAAGTACCAAAATTAGTATCTGGTCGGTTTGGCACTTTTGGTTCTGGTACTCATCTGGAAGTCAAAGGAAAAGGTAAAGTACTGAAATGACTGCACCAAAAGTACAGTACCTGGGGCGCTTCAAAAGCGCCCTATAAGTACCAGACATGTGAACATCCCTGCATTTCGGAGGTTGCCCTGTTCATAGTCAAAAAGATGGAGGTATATAGAACATGGTGTGAGTACGCTTTTTGCACGACTGCTATGTACCATGCCTGCCCTCTGCTGGACTCTGCCGTTACTGCCTTCTCCTGTAGCATTCCCGAATGGTTTCACTTGAAATTCACCATTCAAAGCAAAACGTTTTATATTTTAAACTTGGACGCCCCCTTGAGGCTGAGTCTTAGAATTACATTCTTTGGGTTATTGCATTATTGGCAGACTATCTGCAAACCATGTTATCCTTATTAATTTAATTTAACTTAATTTATGCTTCATTGCCAATAAATGAGAATATTATTAAGATACTCAATGTCAAAAATAATTACATTATGGAAGCCCGTTTTGAAACGTCTAAAATAATAATCAAACACTCAACATCATGATTTCCCCAGTGTCGTGTCTTTTAAAGGTCACGATTTTGTATCAGATTCCCTACTCCATGACATTCCCCCGCCATCAGCACCATTGCTCGTTTGGGGAGTGACAATCCGTCTGAATGCTCTAGCTGAACAACAACCCCGTCGCAGCGCTGAAAATGAAAAGCCAGCCCTGCACACAGCTTACCAGTTCTCTTTTGATTTCAACAAGGTTTCAGTTAAGTGCCATTAAAAGGCTGGAAAACATAGGCAGCTTTCGAGGACGCAGCTTATTAGAGAAGGCGAGCGGTTCCTGCTTTCTTTGATGTCCACGGCTAGAGCCCCTTCAAAGCCTGTCTCAGCTCACCGATGCCCCTATGATGATTTTAGGCTGTCAATCAAGAAAAAAAAATGCAATTTAATCGTTTGTGTATGACACGTAGCAACACTGCAGTGAAACGTAAGACCTCCAATGGTCCAGTATCCAGCTTTCGATTATTAATCCCTCTGAGAATGTTTTTATGTGCAATTATGTCGCCAATAAAATAGGTCAGGGAATTAGTCTAAGCAGATCAAATCATTTATGTTACCTGTAACATTGGTAGGTCAAGAATAAATTAGCACCCCTTTGCTTGCTGATTACAGGAATACACAGTTCATTTTAATATTAAGGAGGCCAAAATCAATTTAGAGTTTGATCCTGATTAACATTCATACGTGCAATCAAGCAGAAATTTATTATTAGCCAATTTAATATTTACTGGGAGCCACAGACAACTAAACCCGCACCAAGAATGACCGAAAAACAGATGCATATTAGTACCCATCTGGTCAGAGGGTAGCAACCTTCAAATCGTTTTCGATTTGACTTGCTGTAAAGGACAGCCGATTCTGGTGTTCTCTTTTGAGATCAAAACGTCCCCGTTCTGAATTATTTGCAGCTGAAAAGAATGTTTAGCTATACGCGAGAATCAGTATTGCCTATCGCTTGACCATAATGCATCACCCTACTTCATTTGAAACTTTTGAACACATGACGTTGAAGGTGTTCTTTTGTTTACATCACGCTAGGGGCGCCATTTTCCAGTTTCCATGTTACACACCCAAAGAGCAAAACACCTTACCTATCCTGCAAAATGAAACTGCATATACTTAAAATCAAACTTTTGCCCCAAATGCTAAACACTTCATTCACATCCCGAAAGTTTGATCTAACCAACTACACTACACACTGCCATGTTTAATCTAAAACACGTTTGCCTTTTGGGGGATTCCAGTAATTATGTACACTGAAAAGGCCACAAAGAGAAATTATTGCAGACAAATTCACAGATACATGAGCAGAAACAAATGTGACTGAAACTTACTTCATTCTTCAACAAGAAACTAAAAAGGCAAAGCACATTCAATGCAAATCAAAACTTTAGAGAGAAAAAAACGAGGGAAAAAAACCTGTAAATACAGTTTTTCTGAATTGCTAAAACGCATTTCCTAAAATCTCCTTTTCTCAAAACACTAAGCACAAACCCTAAAATTCAAGCTACACTGACAAAACCTTTGACTTGTCTTGTAAAACCAAACAGTTTTACCAAAACGATTTTAATCAAGCACAACTGTCAGAAAACACACAAAACCAGCCAATGTAAAAACACTACTCAGCAACTGTGACACACTACATAAACAAATGCAAAACACTCTGAGATAAAAGGAAAATAATCTTTAGGATATTTGAACATTCTTGTACTTATGAAAACTTATTTACATCCAAACAAAGAAACCTGCAGCTAAACAAAATGCACTATGTGCTTTTACATATTTTTACATCAAAATAAATCAGTCATTAAGAACATAAGAACATAAGAACTATACAAACGAGAGGAGGCCATTCGGCCCATCGAGCTCGCTTGGGGAGAACTTAACTAATAGCTCAGAGTTGTTAAAATCTTATCTAGCTCTGATTTAAAGGAACCCAAGGATTCAGCTTGCACTATGTTATCAGGAAGACTATTCCATACTCTGACTACACACTGTGTAAAGAAGTGCTTCCTTAAATCCAGTTTGAAATGTTCTCCCGCTAATTTCCACCTATGGCCACGAGTTCTTGTATTTGAACTAATGCTGAAGTAACTATTCGGTTGAACAGCATCCAAACCTGTTAGAATCTTATAGACCTGGATCATGTCCCTCCTCAGTCTCCTTTGCTTGAGGCTGAACAGATTTAGCTCAAATAACCTTTCCTCATATGACATTCCTCTAAGACCAGGAATCATTCTTGTGGCCCTACGCTGCACCTTTTCTAAGGCCGCTATGTCCTTTTTAAGATATGGTGACCAAACCTGTACACAATATTCTAGGTCTCACCAAGGAATTGTATAATCTTAGCATTACCTCCCTTGACTTAAACTCCACACACCTGGAGATATACCCCAACATTGGCCTTTTTTATTGCTTCCCCGCACTGGCGAGAATGAGACATGGAAGCATCAACATACACACCAAGGTCTTTCTCATAATCAGCTACCTTTATTTCAGTAGGTCCCATAAAATACCTGTACTTTATATTTCTGCTCCCTACATGGAGTACCTTACATTTGTCTATGTTAAATTTCATCTGCCAGGTGTTAGCCCAGTCACTAATTAAATTAAGATCCCGCTGTAGCGGCTGAGCCGCTAGTTCAGTATCTGCTACACCACCCACCTTGGTGTCATCTGCAAATTTCACCAGTTTACTGTATATATTGGTGTCTATATCATTTATGTAAATTAGGAACAAAAGTGGTCCTAAAATTTAACCCTGCGGTACCCCACTATGAACGTAGGCCCACTGTGACATTGAGCCTCTTATAACTACTCGCTGCTTCCTATCCGTTAACCAGTTATCAATCCAGGTCGCTACAGTTCCTAAAATACCTGTCGCTTTGAGTTTAAGTGAGAGCCTCTTGTGGGGAACAACATCAAAAGCCTTTTGGAAATCTAAGTAGATGACATCATAGGCCTTCTTATCATCAACTTCCTGAGTAGCTTCCTCAAAAAACTCCAACAGATTTGTTAAACAGGATCTACCTCTCCTAAATCCATGCTGGCTATCCCTCAAATGTTATTTGAGTCCAGGTAATCTACCATTTTCTCTTTGATTATAGCCTCCATAACTTTACCAGTTATACAAGTTAGACTGATTGGCCTATAGTTTGACAAATTACTTCTATCCCCTTTTTTGAAAATGGGCGTTATGTTGGCATGCTTCCATGCGACGATGTTGGATTAGTAATAAGAACTGGTAAGTTACTAGTGTCCTCAACAGTGAATACCCGTGCAAAACTATCATTGAACTCATTTACTATGTCAATGTCGTTTTCAATTATAAGACCCTTACTATCCTGCAGATTAGTAATTTCAGCTTTTAGAGCTCTTTTAGAGTTAAAATACTGGAAGAAACTTTTAACGTCATCCTTAGCTTCCAATGCGATCTTCCTTTCGACATTCCTTTTAGCTTGTCTAATGTCATTTTTTAATTCAGCCTGTAGATTTAGATACTCTTGCTTTATTATGTCATCATCAGTTATTTTCCATCTCTGGAACAAAGCCCTTTTCCTCCTTACTTTATACTTAATTTCCCTATTAAACCACCTAGGTTGCAATTTCCTAGATTTATTCTTGCTGGAAACAGATATGAAGTCCTCTTGCACTTGCAATAATGTGCTTTTAAAAAATTCCCATGCCTCTTCAACAGTTTTGTTATTTAACTCCATCCAGTTCACAGTTTCTAGTTTTAATCTCATACAATTGAAGTTAGCCTTCCTAACATTATATATTTTTGATTTGGACTTTGCTCTTCGGGCACTAAACTTAACCTCAAATTTAACCATGTTATGATCGCTACTGTCAAGTGGTTCTAAAACGTCTAATTTACCAATCCTGTCCTGGTTATTAGACAAATCAAGATCAAGAATGGCATCTCCCCTGGTAGGGGTGTTAACAAACTGAGTAAAAAAACAATCCTGTACTAATTCCACCATCTCAAGTTCATTTTCAGAAGAGCCAGCAACAATGTCCCACTGCATCCCCGGTAGATTAAAATCACCCATAACTACCACATCATTTTTATTGCTCATAATCCTAATATCACTGTATAACAATCTGCTTTCCTCAGCAGCTACATTGGGTGCTCTGTAACAAACACCGACAATTAGGCTATTTGAGTTTGTAGCATCTAATTTTACCCATATAGCTTCCGTACTTTTACTTATATCAGTAAGCTCCCTTGCCTGCAAGTTTTCCTTTACATATACTGCAACACCACCTCCCTTCTTACCTATACGGTCTTTACGGAACAATGTGTAACCATCCATATTATATTCTTGTCCATCCTTATCACTCAACCACGTTTCAGTTATTGCTATAATATCATAAGAGTCCGATGAGATAAGAGCCTCTAAATCATGAATTTTATTCCTAATACTCCTGGCGTTTAAATACAGACAACAAAGGGTAGGACTACTCATTCTGCCACATCATCATGCCTCTGCATGGGGTCAGGCCACAGGACTTCATCTACATCACATGCAATGTTCTCCCTTGCAAGACAACGTGGAAAGAATCTTTTGATGTGCCGAATCCAGCCTTGGCAAGATTCCAATCTTACATCATCACACGTTGCATCCATTGCTTGGATTAGATTTTCCTGTATGTAGGGATTTCGGTCATATACTTTCCACCTCCATGCTGAGAAAAATTCCTCGGTAGGGTTTAAAAAGGGAGAGTATGGTGGAAGGCAAACATTCATGAAATGCTGGTTATTGTTAAACCAATCACGTATTCTTGGACCATGATGAAAGCTCACATTGTCCCAAATGATAACATAAATGGGATGCTCTGCCTGCTCGTGACCTCTCTGCTCATGTCCGAGCAAAGCATCTCGTAAACCATCCAGGAATGGTAGAAGAAGGTCAGTGTTGTATGGCTCAACAGTAACATGGTGGTGGACAACCCCATTGCTGCTGATGGCAGTGCATATGGTCACATTTCCACCACGCTGGCCAGGCACTTCTATAATGGCACGTTGACCAATTATGCTGCGACCTCTCCTTCTCGTTTTTGCCAGATTGAATCCAGCTTCATGCATGAAGATGTATTCATGAGGCCTTTCCATTGAGTCAAGTTCAAAAAGTCTCTATACACATAATAGAGTACACTTCGTTCTGTGAATGACATATATAGTACAGTATACTGTACACGCTAGTGCTGAGTTTACTGTAACAGTTTACTTACTTGCACATATTGATATCGTTGCTCTTTCATTATTTCAGAGTTTCGCTCAAATGGTACCCTATAGGCTTGTTTCATCCTTAACTGGTTGCGTTGCAGGACACGGTTAATTGTTGAATGACTCACATGGTTTATTCCATCAAAATACACATTGTCTTCAATAATCCGCTGTTGTATTTCATGCAGTCATATTGCATTGTTTTGACGGACCATCTCAACAATTACGGTCTCTTATTGTTCTGAGAACATATGTGTTCTTCCACCCCTATATGGCCGTCTTTCAATTCTGCAAAAAGATAATATTGTTAGAAGTATACATGCTGTTTTGTAAATGTTCTCTACTGTACAAAAACAGATATAGTGCCGTAAGGAAATTATTTTTCCCTGTCCCCTTTCTAGAGATTGGTGGAGTCATTTACTGATACTGAATTCATGCAGTAACTTTCCGAGACAAAAATACATTTTACCGGTTTTCTTCTCTGAAGGTTACTGCCATTGGATATCAGGATGAAGTCCTCGGATCCATTGTCAGATCCTACACTAATGCAGTGGGTCCTGGGGTGCAACAATACCCAGCCTCATGTGGCGAGAGTATGCCAGCAGTTCCTGGAGGATGAAGGAATTGATACCATTGACTGGCCCCCATGTTCGCCTGACCTAAATCCAATAGAACACCTCTGGGACATTATGTTTCGGTCCATCCGACGCTGTCATGTTGCACCTCAGACTGTCCAGGAGCTCAGTGATGCCCTCGTCTAGATCTGGGAGGAGATGCCATAGGACACCATCCGTTGTCTCATTAGGAACATGCCCAGACGTTGTCAGGCACGCATACAAGCACGTAGGGGCCATACGAACTACAGAGTACAATTTTGAATTGCTGCAATTAAATTCTTAGAGGGAAATAGTTTTATTTGTTTTATATGTAAACGTTTACAACCCAAAATAAAATACAGTTTTTTACAATCACTTTTGCACTAATAACAGAACCTTCATGTCATTTTTCAAAACTTTAGTCACATAAATCACAACCAATGATCAAAATGCACATTTTTCAAAACACTTTCAAAATGCAAATTACACATCATATCTGAGTTTGGTGTGTATTAATTTCATTATAAAGATCAAACTATCAATTGATACAACTGCTTAAAATGATAAGTAACTGTTTACTCTTGAAGCATAGCTTTTATGAAAATTTTGTAATAATAGTCTATGTTTAGATTATGACTGTTTCAGGAAGGATCATTTGATACCAATTAGCACAGAATATTACCCCAGGTGGACTACATTATCTATGAATGTCATATTTCATTCTTTACCAGATAAAGTGTCTATGGTCCCATGTACCACTTTTACAGAACACATTTTCATATTCAACATTACTGTATGCAAGATGTTACTTTTTTACATAATTGCTTTTGTGGTTTTAATGAGTTAATGGCCACTCATTACTGCTGATTGATTTCACATATTTGTATGTATATATAAGCAAGATGAGTGGTATCCCACTGTAGTAGCCTACTCAACATAGTGAGGACATGGAGCCAGAAGTGGAAGGTGAAAGGCTAGGAATACACAGTGGTCAAAGGAATAGAAGGGGACAAGCACCCCTTTTGAGAGGTGGCCGTGGACCTCGTCAGAGAGGTGGGCTTACGCCTCACCAGAGAGTTGGCCGTGGGCCTCGTTTGAGAGGTGTGGGTGAACATGGTAGAGGACAAGAGCTAAATCAGGTCTGTAGAGCTGATGGTGTGACCTACGTAATAGTTTTGGATAATGTTCAGTTTCATCGTTCTCGAATGGTCCAAGCATGGTTTCAGGCCCATCCACAGTTTCTCGCCCTGCATTTACCTCCATACTCCCCTTTCCTTAACCCAATTGAGGAGTTTTTCTCCACATGGAGGTGGAAGGTCTATGATAGGCACCCTCACGAACAAGTCACTCTTCTCCAGGCCATGGATGATGCATGCAATGACATCACAGCAGATCAGTGTCAGGCCTGGATTCGCCATGCCAGAAGATTCTTTCCCAGATGTTTGGCGAATAAAAACATCCATTGTGATGTAGATGAGAACCTGTGGCCAAATCCACAAGACCGGGTTGATGGAAACATAGATCCATAGTGCAGTGAAGAACACTTCCGTTTACAGTATACTGTATTGTTTTTTGTTGTTTTTGGTTTTTTAAGTAATCTACAAATCTTATGTTGTGATTTGATTTGATCAGTAAATTCCACATTACAGGATTTCAATGATGCCACTGTGTCTGTACTATTCCCTCTAGTCTCCAATAAAATAATGAAACCTGAATCACATATTTTGTACACCTATATTTAATGATTGTACTAACAAATACACAATGAAGCTATGGGTATCTTGTGTAAGGGTGATCTAAAGTAATGTTCCTGTGATATTTCATAATAAATTTGATTTTTAATAACAATGCTTCTGCAAAAGCAAGGCTTCTCTAAAGATATGAATGCAATATGCCAAGTTTTGAACACTGGACAGCCTGTGTTAAAAATAATAACTGTTTTGAGTTTTGTGTCTAGAATTTTGAAAAATGACATGAAGGTTCTGTTATTAGTGCAAAAGTGATTGTAAAAAACTATAAATAAATAATCTTAGTGTGGTTTTGTTTTACTTACTATCCTCCTTCCAGAGTTTAGAAAGAAAGGTTACAAATGCATTTTTGTGCTTTTTTTTATTTTTGGAAAATTACTGATGATTATTTTGGAATTACGTTAGAGTAAGAATGAAAAGCCATTGAAATACACTGCAACATGGTTTGTTCATTCCTGAACATTTTATAGAGTAAAAAATTGTTCTGTAATGCTATGTTTATGACAAATGACATCAGAGTTACTTTACTTTAATGATGACCCATATTATGTTTTATGTAATGCTGTCTGTTGTTAGTGTTTTGTAGGCCATTCATTTATGTGTGTTATAGGGCTCTTCCAGAAATATATTAGGTGCTAATGTTTTGGTGGTATGAGTCTCTTTTGAATTGAATATCTTTATTGTCATTCCATATGTGCAACAAAATTGGATGTCAACCAATTAGTGCAAAACAGTGAGGAATTATAAAATTATAAAGAAATATGAAAAGTTATAAAAACATATAAATAACAAGATATTTTTGAGGCATGTTTTGGTGGCTGGAGTGCATTTTTGAGGCGAGATATTTTGGCTGATATTGTAGACTGTGTGACGAGTTTTGAGAAAGTGACTCAGTATTGCAGAATGTATTGTAGCTATTGAAAAAAATGTAACTCAGTTGTCAAAAGCAAATAATTCCACCAATGAATTAGTCAGTGCCACTAAGATGAAAAGTACAACCAGCATTGTTTTAACTATGAGAAGACAACATGCTTAGGTATATTGTCAGTATGTCTGTGTAAGTAAACTCCTGAGCTAAAAATATCTGAATGATAGTCACTTCCCACTTTGTCACTGTCACTGACTGATCATAACATTTTTTCTAGATTGATGTGGACCATTACTCTAATGATTATTAACGTGCAAAATAATAAGTCTAATGCCCATATTTCTGCATAGCAAAACATGATTTCTCATTGCTTGACACAAATTTCCAAACATTTTAGTACATATATGCAAAAGCTTTTGCACAATTGTCATAATTTGTGACAATTTTCAGTTGTTTTAGTCTTGTTGGTCAAAATAAATTATGTAGTTTCTTATTACAATACTTTTATACCCAAAACTATGTACAGGTACATCTCAAAAAATTAGAATATCGTGAAAAAGTTCAATATTTCTTGACATTCCTTTCAGAAGGTGAAATTCATATATTATATAGATCCATTACACATAGAGTGAAATATATCAAGCCTTTATTTCTTGGAATTTCGATGATTATGGCTTATAGATAATAAAACCCAAAATTCACTGTCTCAGAAAATTTGAATATTGTGAAAAAGTTCAATATTGGAAAATCATGGTGTCACACCCTAATCAGCTAATTAACTCAAAACACCTGAAAAGGTTTCCTGAGCCCTTAAATGGTCTCAGTCTGGGTCCGGAGGCTACACAGTCATGGGGAAGACTGCTGACTTGACAGATGTGCAGAAGACAGTCATTGACACCCTCCACAAGGAGAGTAAGCCACAAAAGGTCATTGCTAAAGAAGCTAAAAAATATCCAGTATGTGGCAGTCCTGTGGGCGAAAATGCCTTGTTGATGCTAGAGGTCAGAGGAGAATGGGCCGACTGATTCAAGCTGATAGAAGAGCAACTTTGACTGAAATAACCACTCGTTACAACCGAGGTATGCAGCAAAGCATTTGTGAAGCCACAACACGCACAACCTTGAGGCGGATGGGCTACAACAGCAGAAAACCCCACCGGGTACCACTCATCTCCACTACAAATAGGAAAAAGAGGCTAAAGTTTGCACGAGCTCACCAAAATTGGACAGTTGAAGACTGGAAAAATGTTGCCTGGTCTGATGAGTCTCGATTTCTGTTGAGACATTCAAATGGTAGAGTCAGAATTTGGCATAAACAGAATGAGAACATGGATCCATCATGCCTTGTTACCACTGTGCAGGCCGGTGGTGGTGTTGTAATGGTGTGGGGGATGTTTTCTTGGCACACTTTAGGCCCCTTAGTGCCAATTGGGCATCATTTAAATGCCACGGCCTACCTGAGCATTGTTTCTGACCATGTCCATCCCTTTATGACCACCATGTACCCATCCTCTGATGGCTACTTCCAGCAGGATAATGCACCATGTCACAAAGCTCGAATCATTTCAAATTGGTTTCTTGAACATGACAATGAGTTCACTGTACCACAATGGCCAGATCTCAACCCAATAGAGCATCTTTGGGATGTGGTGGAACGGGAGCTTCGTGCCCTGGATGTGCATCCCACAAATCTCCATCAACTGCAAGATGCTATCCTATCAATATGGGCCAACATTTCTAAAGACTGCTTTCAGCACCTTGTTGAATCAATGCCACGTAGAATTAAGGCAGTTCTGAAGGCGAAAGGGGGTCAAACACCGTATTAGTATGGTGTTCCTAATAATCCTTTAGGTGAGTGTATCTAAGCATTTAGATTCTCGTGTTCAAAACGATGCTGATTTGTACTTTTCATTTTGGTGGCGCTGACTGATTCATTGGTGGAATTATTTGCTTTTGAGGCATGAGTTAATTGTTTTGGGTAAGTTACAGGCTTTTGCAGCTAAACCATAGTGTTGTGCTGTATGTGCTCTGTTTTGAGAAATGCGCTTATAGTCATGAGAATGTTAAATATGTTTCATAAAATGTGCCACAGCAACTGAGAAAAAATGCATCACAATCATTCCCTGTTCTTCCACTTGTTTCAGTGTCACTGGTGTTCAGGCCAGTGCAGGCAATTTGGCTAAAATAGTGTAACATTGTCTAATAACCTATTTCAGAGGAAAAGAACTCAAAAGAATCAAATTTGACAAAAAGCACGGCATGGTTCGTAACACCCAACACACCCATTTTCAGAAACATGAGACAGCTGTAAAACTATTATGACAACCCTCATTTCAAATGAACCAGCAAATGATGAGGACTGCAATTTAAACTTGTTTTTTTAGAGATCTATCACAGTGATGTAGGAAAGCGATATGTACTTGGCACTCAAAAAAATCTTAAAAAGATCTTTTGTTCTTCATACTTAGTTGATCACACCATTATGGGAATAGGATGAAATCAATGAATCACATAAGGTTTCCGTAAAAACAATACCTACTCTAAAGAAAATATTATACAGTATCCAAGGATAAATATATTTATTGTAATATGTTTTTTGGGTGCTACCTGTAGGTAGTTGCCAAGCCAGACAAAAATCTAAAATCATTTTTCAAATGCTCTGATCATGACTTATATCAGTTATATGATCTAGAACGTGCCATGAGAATGGTGCGATGCCTGGCAGTACGAGTAATTGGAAAGCCCAAGTCTTGACCAGGACCTGGTCATTCAGGTCTCCCTTGATAATCCAGCCATTGATTCTTCCGCAAAAGCACCATCATGGGCCACATCTCCATGCACAGCGAATTGTGCTCTTCTGCACACAGCCCAGGCCTGTCTTTTCTCCTTGTGCCCGGGTAGGACCTACATAATATTGTTGTAATTAAGCCATTGTATCTGTAGCACTAGACGTGCCAATATCTAGATTATGCTAAGCAGCTGTGCCGAGGAGATAACCAAGACAAACACATTTCCCACACCAATTAATATCTGTTGAGAATTTCTCAGAGTACATATTAGTCATTACTCTATAATAATGTCCTGCGCGTAAGCTGGTTTTGTCCCACTGGGCCTGCTGCTCGTGGCAGCTTGGTGCCCACACAACGCCTACTGACAGCTGGCCGGCAGAGGACTTCCTATTCCAGGAAAAGGCTTCTGTTTGCAGCACAGGTTAGACCTTAAAGCCCCACAAGGTGCCTCTCTGTTGCAGCCGTCCACAAGGAATGTGTACATTCAGGATGACTCCAGTAAAGTATGCTGTCTTACTCTTTGGAAGAAGAAAAATGCACTCAACATATGGGAAATTAGTTGTTATATCTTGTATGAATGAGACAATTCTGGTAATTGTGATTGCTGTTAATTAGATTATTGAAAAAGCATCCAGGGTGTAGCTCAGCTTGTGCGAACCTTCCACCTGGGATTGCAAGCAAGCCCTGACCAGGATAATTGCTTTATCACTGGGTTGGTGGGTGAGGTGACAGACAGGCCACTGAGACCTTACATAATCCATATGCTCACTCTTAGGATGCTGAGGGCCAAACCAGCTTTTGGGGTGGGATCGTGGATGTCAACCATGGATGGTGCTTCTGATATTTTAAAGCATAAGCATTGACGTTCCTGAAAAACGTTACGTTTAGCATCATCGTGAGCCCTAAGGTGGACCAAATTTGAAGAATAATCTGTACTATACCTTGGTACAGAATGTGTAGTGAAACCTTCTGGTGTCCACCTGCAAGGATCTGGGGATTAACTTGGGATCAGCCTGGGCCTGAATTAAATGTGGTCAATCTCTCCCCTGCCTATATCTCTCCTTCTCTCCATGGCAACACCAGCCTGGGGATTAGTGTCTAATGGAGACACAGATACCCTGCCTCACGCTCTCACCTGGTCAGACCACCCCGTACCTACGGCAGCCTACGTTTAGACGATCAGAAGCTTGAATGGACTGGAATTTCCCAAACTCTGTCATTGCAAATGGGAATACAATAACTGCGACTTTCGAAAGCAGAAGTGAAAGGGCTGAAGATGGCCTCAGTGTTTACAGCTTATCCCTAGAGAGACATTCTGATTTGGTGCTTTCATGCTTTCCCTGTAACCTCTATAGCACATGAGCAATTAGGACTAAAGCCAGCAGAGGATATCCTAATATCATAGGGCAAGGAGTCATATAACCAGCAAGGCCATGTCTGACTGCACATGAGGGCCTCAACGAAAAGAAGACACTAAGAGATAAGATAAGATAAGATAAGATAAGATAAGACTTCATTCATCCCGAGGGAAACCATTAAACTTAGCAAGTCCCACTCAGCAGCAGGAGAATTAATCAGAGTTGAATGACAAGAGCAGAATATCTAAACAAAACATGACAAGAAGCACCTTCAGAACAGTTTCAAGGGCAAATCCGATGAAATGAAGATAGTTTCTATGATCTATTATTCTCGTGAATTTATATTTATACAGTTACAGTGGTATAAGTTCTGTTTAATTTTGCATTTGTGGAAATACTATGTGGCATACTCCTCAGGAGCTCTGCACGGCTTGGTAAATCCCCAGGGTCTGACTGATATGCTGTTAGATCCATGTAAACTGCAGATTGTTAAGGTGTTTCCATGGCAATGCTGTTTTCGCTTTATATCACAAGGACACACAATCAGATACCTTATACGCACACTCACTTTTAACAATGCCGCATGCTTTGATAGCCAGTCACTTGATGTTACGCGGCAGGGAATTTGCCGTTTTAAACGTTCACTTTGAAGGAAACCAAAGAGAACGCTGCTTGAACTAAAGGTATTTATTGTTTTTCTGGAGTACCAGAAATTTCAGGCCAGAGGTCACCTGGCATTCCCGTGAATTAGTCAGGAAGCCACGGACTACAGATGCCAACTTCTACAGAGCTCTCTCAGCGTTCCAAAAAAGAGAAATTGCCAAGGACACGATTTTTAAACTGTTGTTTAGTATTAATCATCAACTCTGAGGATCTGGTCACTGCCTGCTGACAAAGATGCGCCATTTAATTATGTCAGCCTTGTTCGCATGCCACTGCTGTCCAAGTTAATGTGTCCTGACACCAAATGATCATGCGACTCGCAATGCAATTCACTGCAGGGGTGCCTAGCGGCTGGTGTCGTTAATTAAATGCAGGGTTAATGAGTCAGGGGTGACAGGTGTCAGGCTGGGCGATACCACTGTGACTCAAGATGGGAGGGTGTAGTGGGAACGTCGGCGCCATGAGCTCAAATGCTGCAGGAAAAGGAAGACATCTTCAGAAAAATCAGCCAGGGTGTGAGCATGAATGGACTGATTTTATTGGATTTGAAAGATCATACACAAAAAATATACTGGCTCTTAAAGGCATTAAAAAAAATCAGTTATACATTACAAACATAAAAAGCACAATTCATAAGCCACAGAACACATCAGCAAACACTGTAACAACCTTCATTTCATTGTCCAAGCTTAGGAGTAGAAAGCTTGAGTAAAACAGAGGAACGGCCTTTGCGACAGTGAGAAGGTGAGAGGATTTTCATGGATGGCTATAAATGAGCCTTTAAATCACAGAGGAAAAGAGCAGGCTTCATAGCATTTCCAAATGCGGGGGGAAAAAACATCTGTAAAGAAAACCCCCCCCCCGAGAGAATTTTTTCTGGATAGGGTGTGCATTATCTTTGGTTGTTTTCCAGTGACTCATATCAGGTTCAGTAGCATCTGTTGTGTGATTGTAACAGACAGACGGCTTTCTGGGAATGGGAGGATTCTCATGCAGCATGCAGATATACATCTTTGAAACATCCTTTTTTTTGCATTAAAAAACAATAGACGAAACACCCACATTTTTTGTACAGGGAAAAGAAAACAATCATAAACTTCATAATCAGAATGTTTTCATGCCTTTCTCAACAACAGAAGTAGGGATTCACCCTGCAAGAAAATGGATAATCCTACCTATCTGCCCTCTTTAGAAAACAAAAACAAGATACACCTCCTCTCTTCCAGTACCCAGTCTGAGAATCTAGGACCCGTATTCATTTACAGTCCCTGTCTTACTGGAAAGAGATTAAAAACTGATTACAGTGGTACCTCAGTTCTCAAACTCATTAGAACTCAAATTTCTTAAAAGTCAAACCAACCAGTTCGAAAAAAAAATTACCTAGAGCTCGATCCGAATCTCAGAAGTGAAACCGTGAACGCCGACCTAAGATAACTTGTACACGCGTCTCTCAGCGGAAACAAAGGGTAACGCTTCAGTCTCAGCCTTGCATTAGCTGTGATAGCATCGTGCATGTTTACACTAGCTGAATTAGCTGTATTTAGACAGTAAAAATACATTTAGACAATGATAGACAGTAACAGTAATTATTATTATTATATAATAAAATACATTTAAAAATAAAGATTTCTTATTCATTATTTTAATATTAATAATAAAGCATTCATACGTTTAATTATAATAATATTGTCGTGCCGAGCGGGGACGGAACGGAGACAAAGGCGCAGAGGTCAGGGTATCGGGGAATACGGGGTTTAATTACAGGTAAGGCAGGCAAAACGCAGACGGACAATACAATGACCGGACTGGGGAAACAAACTGAAAATACAGAGGGCTAATGACAACAACCAGAAACAGCTGATCACACGGGGATTCCACGCGGGTTTAACGAGGGGGCGTGGCACACGGAAGGAGCGGATGATCGGGGAAGGACACATTGTTTGGATACATTTATTTTCTTACTTTACAAATTACTGTTTTGATAAATGTGCTTAGATGTGTTTAGTACAGTATATGCTCTTCTTGCTTTATTCGGTTCATTTTGTGTTTAAATGCAAAAAAAAAATCATATTTAGGTGTAATTTTTTGGGGCCGGGAACCAATTAATTGGTTTTCCATTATTAGTTGTGATCGAAAATTCGATCACAACTCGAACTTTTTAGGATTCGATCTGAACAGATTAAATTCGAGTTCTGAGGTACCACTGTAGTGGTGTTCCCATGTATGTGACGCTCAGGACAACGTGACCCCTTACTTGTAATGATACGGACGCTTGGGAACACCGATACAATCAGCAGACGGACAATACTGCCACAGCAGAGGGGAGCAGGAGAGAGGGCGCTCCTGCCACAGACGATAAATAAGATACTGACCATCCACTCATCCTGCAGGAGAAACCCCACGCTTATTTACAGAATATCTCAGTCAATTACAGGTAGCTTATACTTACTCAAAGTAGTAGAATACTCATAATACTTCAATTAATACCAAGAGGTGTCAATAAATTAATGAGACAGCAATTGGACAAGGTGGAACTTTCTTGGAGATTCGTCACTTTCCAGGAAGTGCATTAGCAGTATCTGGGCTAACTGGCCTGGTTGTTCATGGTCACATCCAAGAAGCCAGGCCTGGCCCATTTCAAGGCTTCAGTCCAGGTGATGCTCTATCACTGATTTGTTCTGAGGCAAACACAGCAGTGGTTAGTTTGATTTTGTGTTTGACAGAGCCACAGCATACCTTCTGGAGGGTTTTGATAACTGTCACCCCCTCCCCCCCCCCATCTATACATACATAGGAGGAGAAATGAAGCCACCCTCACGACTGGCAGAATAGTGCAATCTTGGTTCAATCCCATATAGTTCTCTGTTATCTTGGTAGCGTCCATGTGCTCGGTCTTCCGAGCCAGAGAGGGCGCTGTCTTCGCCATGTCCATTTTTTTGGTAGTCAGCATCATCAAGGTTCTGAGTATCACAAAAAACAAACACTTCAGTTAACAGGAAATGTTCGAACGCTGGTGTGTGCATTTGTGCACGGAGATGCAGTGGACTCACCGTCACGGGCTCTGTTTGGCTGTTGTATGTCTGTCCCAGTGGTTGGGTCTCTGAGGCTTGACCTGCATTTGGCTGCAAAAAAACAGGAATTTCCAGTCAGCAGTACAAATGAGAATATATCATAGGCAAATCACACTTTTATAATAGCCCCTTTACACACAGCCGTTAAACACTTTTAATGGGTTTTTTGCAAGGTCAACATCTGTTTTGTTAAACCATCACATAAATGTTGCATTTATAACCAATAAGGGGGGAGGAGGGGGTTTGCTTTGTATGATCCTGCTGCTATACACATAGACACACAGCAAGGGCCATCTGTGGAAGATCCACAGGGTCCTGTAGGTTACTTATCGAGCCAGGTTACTGCGGTGCAGCCTAGCTGTCAATGCAGAGTGCCGAGTGTGGGCATCAATTAACCCACGTTAACATGGTCCTACGTGACACGGTTGCCGTGGCGACACCATAAAAACATAACAACAACTGGACCCCTGGGAGCTGGCCCACCCCTGGTGCCCACGGCGACAGCACCCAAGGGGCCTGTAAACACATGGAAGGGGACAGACCTCTAGCCCTGGTTGCCGACATGTGACAAACACATCAACAAGGAACCGTTAACCAGAGCTAATGCTTGGCTAGCACTGCGGCCAAGATCACATGCTCTATCTACCATACATTTAGGTCACACGTTGTTTGTGTTTCTGACCGTGCTGCTAAACTAACATAAATATAGCTTTAACGCCAAACAGCACACAAGGTTCAGTTTTGTTTCCGCTCTCCTGTTTAGCAGACTGTTCAGAGCCAGTGCAGGGCTCAGCATGACACCCTTCATCTCTACATCAGTTCTTCCCTTGTGCTGGATGGTTATCTTTTGGTTTTCGTTCCTCCTCACTCCCAAGCCCAGAGCAGTCTTAAAGTATGCAGAATACCTCAGGGATTAAACGTCTGCAGTTCTTACACCTGTACGCTAGAATTAATTACATGTTATTTAATTTAGAAAACCCTGTTGTACAGATTCATAACAGCATCATGCAAAACTAACATTTAAAATAAAATAAAAAAAATTTAAAACTCATGTGCCGACCGTTTCTCAGGTCTGAGCAGATTCAGTGACCCCACCTTTTCTGCAGAGCCGCTAGTCTTCATGGGTGGCGGGGGCTTATGTTTGGGAGGGGTGCTACAAGAGAGAAAGAGAGGGTGGCAAGAATTTCAGTTCCTCGCAAAGTGTCTCCTGGTCAGTATTTTCAAAAGAGTTAAATTCTGACGGCGTGGCGGCTCAGTCATCCGTGAACAACAGCAAGGCAGTGGGGGGGGGGGGGGGGGGGGGGGGCACTCACTCCTCCTTTCTGCGACGTTTGAGAATCATCACAACAACTGTAACTATAACAGCCACCAGTATGATGCAGGCAGTAACCCCCCCGATGACAGCTCCTGTTGTGGATCCCTTAAGTGGCAACTGGGTCTCTAGGGGAGACAGAAGGACAGACAGATAGACATTAGATAATACCAGAATTAAAAACAGATCAAGGAGAATTTGATGCATTGAATAAAATATTCAGCTTTTGCTAAACAAAATGAGAGAATTACCCAGAACTGAGTTTTTATCACAATATGTATCAATCATGCCAGAGTCTGCTAAATGTATATAAGTATTCATTATGCAGGGATTCAAAATTTAATGACTGCAATGTGCAGATTATGAAGAATATAAGTATTATTGCTTTCACTAAATCCTTTACTGCAGTATATATTTGTAGTTCAGAATGAGGCACAGATGATGCACAAAGGGGGTGACGTCGTTGCAAAGACCATGCAGTACCATGTTCATCCACAAGGGGGAACTCCGACTTCAAACTTCCACAGAACTCAAAAACACAGCGGTAGATTCGCTAATGAAGTACCCAAGGCCTGCTGTTCCTTTTTCAGCCAGGAGCCCTTAGCCTGGGATGGCTCATTTACCGCAATGCTAAATAGGCAAACAGGGGGCTGGCAGGATACCATATCATCTGTGGCGCCAATGCAGAGCCACTGGAGGACGCACACCCCCTCCCATCAAAATGTGGCATTTCGCAGTCAGTCATACACAGCACAGTCATTAATACTAATATTTAAGTCTCCCTTGATGATCGCTAGCGTGTTCAGTCCTGAACAGAACTGGCCCTTGGGACAGGATGAGGGGAAGCATTCCAGCGATTCCGAACAGGTGCTGGGCACATTTTGGCAGGCTTCTATTGATGATTGGCGGCAAGGCAATCAGATGCGCACGCACACGTCTGCCTCCGCTCTGCCCGTTCATCTGGAACATTCCGGCAACTCCCCCGCACGCGCCTTTAGATATGTGGGCCCTGCGGCTTCAGTTTTGTGGTTTGGACCGTGCCTCCATTCTGCTGTGGACTAGCAAAGACTTAGCAGGTTTGGGCCACAGGCCGGAGCGGGAATGTGAGGAAAGGGGAGCGCACAGTGAAGACGAACGGGGCCAGAAAGAGAGACAGACTCCTGATCTTAAAGGTCCCCTCTGTCTGGAAGGTACAGCCCAGTCTCAGCCAAAAAAAAACTAATAAATTACAAACTCCATCTTGCAGTGACATTTCTGCCCCCCAAATTCCTTCACCATACCGCCCAACGCACATCTTTATCCCTTTCTTTCCCCCCCCCCTTTTCATCCCCCCACTCCATCAAGCAAAGCAGAACAGAAGATGGACTAAGAGAGTGAGAAGGAGGGAGGGAGGGAGAGAGAGAGAGCCTGAAAGGGACAGAGAGAGTGGGCAGTGTGAAAATACAGGAGCCGGCTCCAAGAGATAATTACCGCCAATACGATCACTGCTCTGGAACGAGCAACCAGCCAGCTGCACATTCCTGCCTCTGAGCGTTTCATGCCCCAAAGAGGATTAACGGACTCCAACACCCGTCACTGTTTCGTTTGTCTTCCCAAATGACCCATAAGTAACTTAGTGAACCCGGCTCCTCCACCAATCCCCTTTGGCGACTGCTCAGCCCCTCCCACAGGCGCATAAACCTCCAAATCTCTCTGCACCCCTGAGCTCCTGCTGTTAGCTAACAGAGATAAGTTCATTGTCTAATTTTGAGGGACCCCCCCAGTTGAAACAAAAACCACATCAAGAGGGTTTTTATCTGTAATTTTATCGAGGGGCAGGTAATTGTGAGGGATTGTATTTCTTCATAAATACTGATGCATTTTGACATGTAACATCATGAGCCATCAATAGATATTAAAATACTTTTTTTTGCTCAAGGCAACTGAAGGGCCAGGATTTGTATTAAAAGTTTTAAAAAAGAATAAACATGAAAGAGAATCGACAAGGACTACAATCATATGTGTCTCTTCATATTATAAGATGACAGCTGAGGGTCGACTCTCTCCTCTCCGTTCGTGAGCCTCCTTATCTGAAAGTGCTGTTTATGTTGCCCGTGTCTCAGGTGAGCCTGTATCCTGGTAACCGACTAAATAAGTGATGAGGGGAGGGGCGGAGAGACATGCACAGGAGAGCAGGTGGTCAGGGGCACCAGCGCTCAGCCCGGCACGACAGCTAGGAGGCGGCCAGCCTGGCGGCAAGGCGGAGTGTGATTGGTGAGCGTGATGAGCACGAGCAGCGGATGTGACTGACAGCCGTTAAAACACGGAGGCGAGACCAAAGACCAAAGGCCTAGAGATGGTTAACGCTAAGACAGGCCCGACACCCCCCACCAAACAGTCTTACGTCCACAACGTGTCCCCAGCAGCCATGTTAACGCGCTTCGACGGCGCTGGGCGTTTACACCATCTGTGGATTACGCACTGCGTGTGTCCATGGGTGCAACGTGGGGGAAGCAGTGTGCTCCCTGCCACAGCACATTAAGTTCTTGACGGGGAGCGGCAGGGCCCTGAATGAGGGTGCACGGCAGGCGGCCTGTCTCTCCTCAGCTAGTCAGCGCCACCTAGGGCCACCCGCCCATCACAAGGTGGCACTCTCAACAGCGGGCATGGTGCCTGCTGCCACAAGGGAGCCACAGCAGGGTAACTAAAAATACACGGGGGGGGGCACATGGTTTTCCCGGTGCCATGTTCCGAATAGCTGGGGTGGCACTCTCGTTCCAATTTGGGAACATCTCCTGTCCTGCTCAGTGTTTTAGCTGCTGGAACTCACAGCTTCCTTCTGCCAGACAGTAATTTGGGATTATTTATCAGGTCCTGTGGAATTTGTTCCATCTGGAATGGCCTTCAGTGAACCTCCCTCCCCCAGGCCTGACCCCCTTCTCTGGCTTGAGGGCAATGTGGGAATCTCTGTTTCTTTTAGCCTCCTGTCTTCCTGGAAATCTCTGGCTAGAGCCGACATCATGATTATCTAGAGTTCATCCATCCACAGTCCAAGGTAACCCACTGAGAACATGCTGGCAACCAGATAGTGTACGATAACACTTAAAGAGTCCTGTATGTTTTTTTTTTACCCCAAAAAGTTTCATTTGTTTTTTTTTGGTATTTCCCATAACCTGCTGCTGGAAGCCCCCAGACTTACTAGGAGGGTTTTGGCAAGAGCTGGGTTAAAGTATTAGGGTTTGAAAATGGGTCAAGTCCAAGATGACTGACAGAACCACGTAGCATGAGGATGTGAGATTTAATTCATGACAGGGAACCAAAACCAAAAAAGTGGACAACAGCTGCTATTGATGGGCAAATGGGGCAATGAGGGCATCAGTCGCACGGCGGGGAGTCAACCTGAAGAAACAGAAACTACCTATTTATAGCACATGCTAATGATGAATGAGCAAATTCCCCCGGGTCACATGACCTACACCATCTCAGCAGACAAAGCAACATGCAAAGCAATGAGGAGGGAAGATCACTGCAGTCACTGGACCGCAGGGCTGGCTCCTCCACCTCAACACCAACATGTAGTCCTTCTAGGTCTGAAAAGCCAGCAAACTCCTCTTCAGTTCTGGGAAGTCCAAAAAAAACTGGTGACGCAGCAGTCAAGACAGAACCACGACAGCCCGTTTTCCAATGCCCCCGTAAGCTGTTCCCTTATCCAGATATCATGACTGTTGAGGGAGTCATGTAGAGAAGCACCCCAATGCAGTGGATGCCGGGAAGTGCGGTGCCAGGAAATTTTGTTGCCTGAACGCTGATCGCCCACGTGTCCCTGCCTTTTCAGAGTGGAAACCCCAGTGCAGTCACACCAGTGGGTGGCAGCCATGAGGCGTGGGCTCCAGTTCTGTGAGCTTCTCCAAGTTCGGTCCAGACCCCACTCGTGAGTGACGTCCGTCAGGACCGCTCACGGGCTGACGCCAAGGGCGGTTCCCTGTACCATTATTCTGAGGAGCAAATGATGGCCATTTCCTCTCAATTACCTCTTCACCACCTCTGCGCCTCAGGCGGCCCAGCATCCTGTGCAGGGCGTTCCCCGTCTGGAGCTGCGTGTGGCCAAGGAGGGACTCCCAGGCTCCCAAATTTGCCGGAATTGCGGTTGGAAGACGGATAGACAGAAGGAAGGCTGGATGTCACTCAGAGAAATTTAAAGCATTTAAAGAGTAGACCTCGTGTTCATCCTCATCGTACGATGTAAACTGAGGCCACGTATAAACACAGTTAGATGACTTGAGATAGGTCAGCCACATACAGCAGACAAGCCGAAAGGTGTGGGCGGGGGCAGAGTCACATGACCACCCCATTAACCAAAGACATCAAACAGCGATTTTTCTCAGCGACCCGGTTTGCAGACCCTGCATCTGCATTGCCCCCCCTCACTTCCTTAGGCCCAAATGGCCTTCGTTCTCATCCATTCCTCCCGCTTAGTCAGTTAAACTCCCAAAACCCTCACGGAATCCTTGTTCTGTCCTCTTGTCTCCTTGGCACACGGAATATGCTCTCCGTTCTGAAGCAGACCTTACACACACACATACACACACACACGCACGCACACAGACATACCCACACGCGCACACACGCATGAACGCGCACACCCACACACACACACGCATGCACACACGCACACACACACATACACACACACACACGCTGGTATGTGTGACGACTAACACCCCGAACTGCATGTCAGCCATCGAGGCCAGATGCAAACGTGCCTCAGTGGCTGCAGAGTCATTTAAATTCCTCTCCAGAGGAAGCTTAAAAGCGTCCTTCACTCCACCCCCTTCCCCTCTGGCGAAACAAAACTCTCTCATCATGTTAAAAAGGTCCTCAGCCATTTTGGAAATACTCTGCATTTTAATGTTTCTATGGAGAGACGAGGTGAAAGGAACAGAATCATCACTACGTCAGCGTGGGGGTCGGCGGGGGGGGGGGGTTTCACACCGTCCAGCTCGGCGCAACGTGGCTAGGGGAGGTGGACACCTGTACGGACACCAGGCTGTGCTCAGCTTGTATGGGCGTATCCAGTTCCTGGAAGCTGTGGAGGGGGCAGCCGAAACCGGCTACCTGAGTATGCACAGTGACATCATCGCCCTCCACGTGATAAACCACAATCAGCCACTCAAACAAAGGCATAGGCTCTTTATTTCCTCGTATGGCAAAACGCCGGCAGGCACTCTCATCGGCGCTCTTTCTCCTTCCCCATTCAGAGGGGTGAGTGACACTCCCAGAAAGCCCATACTGTGGCATGTTTACCTGCACCGAAACTCGCCTGCAGGTCACCCCCCTATCATCAGTGCACTGGCCTCCTTGGGCAGGATTTCACTGGATGAGAGCGACTGCTGGCTGCAATCAGTCTAATGTATCTAAAAATGTACATGACTGGATTCAGCAGCAGTCAGGATCATAAAGTAGAATAAAAAAGGGGGAAAAAAAGCTATTGACTGGCAGAAGGAGAGGAAGTATGACAGAGGTGGGAGTAAAAAGTGAAGGGTAAAGGAAACGGCGAATTGGTGATGTCAGGAAAAGTGTGAAAATGCAGCGAAACGACATTTTTTGTTTAAAAGCATCATTTTCACACCCACTAACAACGAAAGGAAGGGATATGGGGAACGTGTCGTAAAGAGCAAGTGAAACCAGACGCAAAAATGTTGGCAAACAGCAGAGTTTGTTTCCATCCAGAGCTGCCAGAGTATCTGTCGGGGGGGGGGGGGGGGGGGTTTCGGTGATCATTGGTGAGGTGACATCACGTTGCTCTCGGAGAGCGAGACACCATCACCCAGCCAGAACACGAGGATCTTCCCCAGATCCGGGGGGCAAATCACACAATCGATATTCGTCTGAGTGCCTAGCAGGAGGGGGGCGGGGTTCGATGGCACAGCGGTGTTGCTGAAAGTGTATTCCGACAGTGACTATTAAATAAACCATTTGCGTTAAAAAACACACAGAGGGTATGACATTTAAAGGTGAGCCACAGCATGGAGGGGGTGACGAGAGGGGGGGCTCGCCCAGCTGATGTCGTCCTCGTCCTTGTTCCCGTCTCATCCCCTCCCACCCATCCATTCTACTGCAACTTATCCCCCCCCGAATCAGTGAAGCAGGTCAAGTGAAGAAAGCAGACGGCTGGGGATACCCACACACACAGACACACACAGACACAGACAGACACACACACGCCTAACTGTAAATAGCTCCCCCATCAGCCAGGCCCTGGGCCTCATGAAACCCCCTCAGCCCCCCCACAGCGCTTATATGCAATGGAGGATATGCTAAATATAAGCCGGGGCGGCAAGGACAGGGGGAATACAGAGCTGGGGTCACGCCGTGGGCGGCCAGGCAGCCTTCAGTCAAAATCATGGGACACAGGAAGAGGCGGTCGGCTGGGGCACACTGCCCCCTGCAGGACGGGAGCCCCTCTCACACCACCATGATTCTGACCGGGACGCCGAGTGCGTCTGCCTAGAACCGAGCAGAGCTGCTGGGGGATATTCCTGTTAATATTCCCGTTCCTTCCCATTTCTTCCTTTCTTGCTCATCTCTCCCATCATCTGCATGCGAGGTCGCCTCCAGAGGTGCGGCTGGGGGCTCATGACGTTGCCGTGGCAGCAAACGGGAGAGGAGTGATGGTCTGTCAGACAGATTGTTTCAGCCATCCTGCATCCATCTCCCTTAATCTTCACAGATGTTGATACAGGCCAATGGTTGAGGGTGGGGGTCTGGGGATGAAGTAAGCAGGGGCAGGGAGGGGCAGATGGAGACCTTGTGGAAGGATGGAACAGGGGGCCACAGCCCACAGGAGGGACAGCAGAGGAGAAGGTGTACAGGAGAGCTAGGAGAGAGAAGGCAGATCGACAGAGGATCTGAAGACCAAGGGGGGAGGAGAGAAGCAGAGGGCATCCAGTGACTGAGCAGGAGAGCAGGTTTAGCCGGTCTGGGTGGAAAGAGCACTCTGGTCAAGAGGAGGGTGAAAGTCACGCGGCCAATCGGACGGCCTGACCGGAACCCCCCCACCGGCCTCCTGCCTCCGCAGGCATGACGCAGCCCACTGAACCAATAAATCAGCCTAACCCCAAAAAAGGTCCTTTTTCAGCTGGTTGTCAGTTTGAGGATGTCATGTGGGTGTGTGTGTGTGTGCGTGGAGGGGGGGGGTAGCCAGATGCCTGATGGTGAATAAAACAAAATGATTCGCAGAGTGGCAGAGACCTGAACGCTTCTGCACACACATACAGACACACACATGTACAGACACACACACACTCATGTACAGACACACACACACACACACCCACCCACGGGCCCCCCCTCCCGCCCGACACCGAAACCAAAACCCAGCAGCTGCAGCAGGGCATGCCGACCTGCAATCACTGTTGAATAACAGCATCAGTGTTCATCACCCCCCCGGCCCTGTCGGTGGAGTCAGTGAGAGGCAGGTCTCGGCAGGGTTTGTCAGCCAGTCAACTGTTTCGGGGGGGAGGGGATGGTAAAACGGGCACGCCCCAAACGAGTGGGAATCCAGCACGGGGTCCCCTATTTGCCGTAGGAGTCGTCGGTGCCCAGAACGATATCCCACAGTCACTGCTTTATTATCAGGCTGAGCCACAGCTCTGGCCTCAAACACCGACCCGGTTTTGCCGGCGCCGCGGAGAACCAGCAGCTCCCCTGCCTTTCTATCTAGTCAGACATTGAGTTTATTTATCCCACTTTGACCCGCTGGATCTCTCCCACCCACGTCTCCCGGCACAGGTCTGTCATACGTATTACCGCCATTACGGCAGCCGGAGTCGACGTCACCTGCCGGAACATCTCAGACGCGTTTAAGGGATGCGGAGATGGCAAGCCCGAAAGCGGCGAGGAGGCCCGCGTCTGCCGCTCGACCTGACAGGCCGCCGGCAGGATCTCTGAGGGAGGAGGCGGGCCTTCGGGGTCTGCAGTGTACGGAGTGCAGGAGTCTCACGTGGAGGGTAAGCCTGACAGGGCCCTCGGGGCACTGCAGTGCCACTGCAAGTGAGTGAGGGAGGCGATTACCATCTGAGAAATAAATAGAGATGTTAAGCAGAAATGTGCAGAAGCTGCGGGGAAGCGGCATGTGTGAAACACGGGGGCCAGGTCTGTGTCATACATACAGCTCTGAAAAAAATTAAGAAACCACTCTGTATTTTTAAAGAAATCGGCATTTTTTAATCCTGGTTCTGCTGGCAGAAGTTTACACTGAGCAGAAGGTTGCTTCCAGGTTCATAATTTCTAAGCAGTACACAAGAATAAGGTGAAGCAGGAGATACTGGGAATGACCAAAAACCAGCCAGGTAAAGAGCAGAAGTGACTTTCTAATGCGAGAGACGACCGTTAACTTATCTGACAGAGGATGAATCAAGTGACCGTCAAAAGGAATGGGAAACATTACATGTAGGTGTGAAGTGCACTGCTAGGACAGTTCATATCAGGCTCCTAGAAGCAGGACTGAAGTCCCATAAAGCAAGGAAGAAGCCCTTCATTAATGAGAAGCAGGGAAGAACCAGGCTGCAGTTTGCAAAAAAAATATATATATATATATATAAATATATTCAGAAACACATAACCAATTGTGCTGTGGTCTCTTAATTTTTTCCGGAGCTGTACATATCATACACACCAGTTATGGACCAGTATGCCCACGTTCTACATGTAACCAGCTTCCATCTTCATTCGCTGTGTGCTACCTTTGAACCAGGAAGCAGCTTTCTCAATGTAAACACCACCTCCCGGACTGGTTAAAGTACTACCTGCTGTGAGCTTTGCTGGATGTTTAAACAATGTGCCCTTTGATTAAGTAGAACACCCCCCTCCCCAACCCCCCGGTTCAAATTAGGCTTTGAGTTACCTCTGCAGATAACACTGACTCACCAAAAAACAGAACCACATTCCAGAGGTCCCATCACCCCCCTCCCCCTTCCAGGGGGTGCCTGGGGGGGCAGTGAAAGGGGTACCACAATGCCTGTAACTCTTCATTAAATTAGTCTTTCATGTTTACAAGGTATGTTTTTAACTTGTTTGTACCCAGCTGCACTGCAACATACTCATCTTTTCTTTAATTTATTTTCCTTGTGGGGGGGGGGGGACTATAGGATTTATTTGTACAATGCTGCCATAAAACAGAAATCCACAAGCCCAAGTGGATTTCTCATATGAGGAGTGTGTTGCAGGAATGTTAGGGGCTTTTTTCAGAAGACAGTCAGCTCTGGGGCCTTTCACCGGAGGCCCCGATAAGCCCTATGGTGCAGCTCCAGCATGATCTGATCGTGATTTTTTAGGCAGCTTGTCTTCTACATGCCTCCCACCTAAGCAGACATTTTACTGTATTAAATCTGAAATGCTGTTTGACTCTGGCAGAGCACTCAATTAAGATAAGAAGTCAGGCAGAGGAGAATATTTAGCCTTGCTATGCACTTAAATACATATGATTATTATTGGTTACAAATCTTAGTTTCACTAGCAGGCGATAATTTTATCTTTGGTGCCAGTTATATGTGTGAAGTGCTTTTTAAAATTCAGTAATCACTGAAAGAGCTACGCTGGTGGACAGCCAGCCCCTGGACTGTAGCTTTCGAAAACAGTTAAAGATGTAGGCTACCTACTTTGGCAGTCAAGTAATTATTAAACCGTATATATCTAAACTGAAACACAGATTGTTATCTGACCCTTGATACTTCCAGGCTTTACTTTCAGAATTAACACCCGTGTCGGGGCACAGTGTCGTTTTCAAAATCACTAATCGAGGCAATTAAGGAAAGTCCCCCCCCCCCCCCCAACTCAAGACCACACAAACACCCACTGGAAGCATTCACAGCAAAACGCGGGGCAGGGACATTTTTAAAATTCCAAAAAGACTTTAATTGCAACGAAATACAAAGAGACACGAGGAACAGGAATCGCAAGTCTACGACGGAGAAAAAAGCAGAGGAATTAAAAAAAACAAAACAAAAAAAAACAAGGTTGCACAGTGATCAAGGATATACATACCAGTAAGAACACAACTTTAATATTTAACTGGAAAATAACAGCAGACCAGCAGTTGATAAATCACGGTCATAAATTATAAAAACACTTAAAAACTAAATGAAAAAATAAGCACTGACAGAACAGAAAGGATCCTTCATGCCTGCTCAGAATTGCGACACCATAAATTAGTGATATCGTCTGATACTTATGTACAGTATTTATAGGTATATACACAGAGGCGTGCAGCTTGTCTGGAAAGATCGCGGGGTTAAGGCTTGTTTACTCCGCTGAAGCCGCAGCCTGGCAATCGATGCCAAGGCCCCGTGCTGAACGCGATGGGAGGGGCCGGCGCTACGTCTACTGTGCTCGCTCTGCGTCACCCCCCCGGCTATCTCCTTCCACACAACAGAGCGAAAGGATTATAGCCCATCTCTGGCATTTCTTTTAGAGCTCTGAAATAATGTATCTGTTTTTTTTTTTTGGTCAGTGCATCGAGAGACAGAGGGTGGGGTTTGGCAAGTCACGTGACTTCTCTGAGAGATGTCACATAATAAACTATTGCGATGATAGGACTGGTTGATCAGGGGCAGGGGGTTGAGGAATGACGACGCACCGTTTAGTTACACAGAGAGCTGGACTGAGCCAAAACAGCAGGAGGACGGAGTGTGGAGCCAGCCAACCGAAATGGGCTGTTCATTTGGAGTGGGGGGGGGTGGGAGGCTGAACGGCACAATTACTGGGAACAACTCCAGCTGTTTTCAAGGCAAACAATTACCATAAATTCTAAGTATTTTTCCTTGTTTATTTACTGTTTATTTATTTGATGGGGTCTTTAAAAGGACAACAGCTGGAACATTCACTGCAGCTTCAAACATACAATATTGACTCTTTAAATCTTATTTACATGTGATAAACTTCGAGGAGTTCTGTGACACATACTCTGTAATTACTCTAAGTACACTGTATATGAATACCTTACACTAAGATATACATATAACTCTCACGGATGAATATAATTACCATTTCTTCAAAAAATAAATCATTCACACGAACACAGAACATAAAAAAAATATATATTTCTTGTGACAGAACGGTGACGTGCAAACTGTGATATGTTTGTGTGGCAGCGGTGGCGGGGTCACCGGGCGCACGCAGACGTACGCGTGCCAGGATACATCCGTGCCGGTCGATGCTGTCACATAAAATGTTCATTGCAGGCGTGTCCACCCGCAGACATCCCCCTACACACATATCACCCCATTCTTCACAAGCACCCTTCATACTGAGGTATCATCCCTTCCCAACCACCCCCAGGACCCCTAATGCACTTGGTATGACCCAGAATTTCGGCATATGTCTCTCTCATTGTGATCCCCACAGCGACAAACCATGTGCCCCATGTCATTTCGAACAAATGAGGACTGATGTACAACTGACCCCACAGCATCACTGTAACGCCTATATATAACTCCAAGCAAAATCCTTTTACATGAAAGAAAACTGAGACAATAAACACCATCTCGACAATGGTAAAGAACTCGTTCCCCCTATGCCGACACGTCCCTTACACGTTCCTTCTGCACCAGAGCGCGTTCTGGCACCACTATAAATACTTGAACACGAGGGCCGCAAGCTCACACGCCTCCATACATCGCCAGAACGCAGTGGACCGAAATAAATCACAGCGATAAACAGATCCAGCATGTTGGGGGCTATCGGTGGAGACGATCTGTCCATCCCTGAAAACCGGAACGATTTCACGCCTCATTACAGATCAAATTCCCTGTTACATCGTCTGGGGAGAAAGTGACTGAAGCCGAGACTGGAATCACCCTTTTCCAATTGCGGTTATTACTACCAGTCTCCCTAACCTTTGTGGTATTTCCCAACTTGGAAGTGTACACCAAGATGGAGAATATCTGCATCTTACAGCTGTATAAATAACACACCTTACACAAGAGTGTGCACGCGTGCACATATAGGTCAAAAATCTGTTCATCAGCCCCAATACAGGAGAATCATTTAGACTGAAAGTGACATCATAGCCATATATCCACCCATATATGTGCAGCCCGAAAAGTGTTTTTTAGTGTCTTTTGAGCCTTGTAGTTACATCAGCCACAGATTCCTTTTTGATGGTGTGAATGATGGTTTCACTCCCTCAAAATATCAGTGTGTAATAGAATCTACAGGGCAAAATGAGCAGCCTGAGGGGAAAAATGGTCTTGAATGTTTGGTTTTTGGATCCAAACTATTCACTTTCCAGTCCACAGTCTGCCAATCCATCCCTCCATTTCTGGGGTGCATCTGGTTATCTCAATATTAAAAACTATTAAAACTAACATTTATTCTTCTAAGAGAACAGAAGAGTCTGCAAGTCAAGATTCCTTTCGAAGAATGTTGGATGGTTTCTTCCATGTCTTTTTCATCTTCTTCTTCCTCCTCCTCTTCCTTCTTCCTCTCTTCATCCCCCACACCTCCTTCCCTAGACGTAGACGGCAGTCCGGGAGATGACTGAACCATCTCTTTGGGACTCCATGTCGTCATCGAGGTAGCCACCCACCTCCTCGTGGGGCCGGATCTGAAGGATGGACTCCTCACCGCCAAAATGAACGTACCTCTCCTCCTCAGCGTCTTCCAGGTCATCGAACTTCCGCCTCTCCACCTCATCCATCTCCCCACTTAGCAGGATGTCTTGGGCGGTGGGGGTGGTTACCATGACGCCCTCCGTCCTGTTGATGTGGTTGGATTTCTCTGTCATGGCCTCAGGGTCACCATCCCGGTAAGTGTAGATGGGACCGTTGTTGTTGCCCCCTGTACCATTCTTGCTGGTCTTCTTGCCCCCAAAGATGCGGGTCTCGTATGTCCCTTGGTTGCCATTGCCACGGTAGCCCTGCCCATGCTGCCGATGGCGGGTCACCAACACGGCGACCAGGGCTCCCACGAGCAGGACGGCCAGAAGACTGCCGATCACGGCGCCTGCCACCACGCCAGCATTGGATGAGTTCACTGGGCCGTCTGTAACGGGGAGGGGAGATCATAGGTGGGGGGAGGGGGGAGGGAGAGACAGAGACAGGAGGGATTGGTTGATTGCTGCGCAGTGTCAGATTCCTTAGCGTGTCTGGCTGCGCGCTGGGAGCTGACGGCAACCTGAAGAGTCGCATCGCTGGGAACTGTAACTTCTGGCACTATGTCCTGCAGATATCAGCTTCTCCCATACACCCACCTCCCTGATTCTACAGCAAGAGCTCAGTCTCAGGTTTAGGTCACACGGAAGACTAAAAGCTGATATGTACTTTGGCGTATATATTTACATATGTGTATATATTTAAAGTTTTACTTATCGGTACAGCATAGCTGTGTACGCTGAGCCATAGCCTGATGCACACCTCCCCAGAACTGGGAACGTAGCTATGTGGCTACTGATGGTGTAGATTCAACGCGGAAATATAAATCAGCCTTAAGAGTATCTGGGTCTGGAGGGCTTGACAATAGGGAGCATGTTGGGTGAGGGGGGTGGAGGTGAGATGGGAAAATGGCAGGAAGGCAACTTATCCTTGAAGCCATAAATACAACCAAGAGAACAGAATGTCCCCCCACCTTTCAGCCCCGGGTAGCTGATATGACAGGTGAGCTGTACCCGCCTTAGCCGAACGACAATCTGATACGGAGACACACAAAGCCTCGAAACCCCCCTATTGGTCACTTTGATCCGTTTCAGGTTCTACACCACCCCCCCGCCAATTGCCACAGGAGCCACGGGGGACAGCCTGACACAGCGGAGAACTTAGAGGACTGTGCCTGACGTCTAAATCAAGGCTGGAAATGCACCCCCCACTGTCAGAGTGGCTGCCTGCCCCCGCCCTGCCTTCCGTCTCCCCTCTGTACAAGCGGAGATCTCCATTTTCCAAATGCGGAGCCCTTAAGTCCCCCTCACAAGCTAATTACGCCTGTTTCCATGACGATTCCAGTTGCAGAACCTTCTGGTGGCGTGCGAGAGGCCCCCGCCCTTCCTTTCTCTCTGTCGCTCTTTCTCTCTCGCTGAGATGAGGTATTTTTCACAGCTGTCTCCCTCCCATCACCGTTTTCAATCTCTTTCCCCAATAGACAGGGAGGAGGGACCAGGGATCTAAAGAATGGTACACAGGGTGCTTCCCAGCGGCACATTACCCCTCATTGCCAAAGACACCAGATGCAGAATGTGATTTCCTCAGTCCCCCCACCCCCACCCCCGCAGAAAAACAAAATAAATTTTACAAAAACCAGCCAGGCCCCCCAGAGATTTTTCAGGTCAGGCTGGTTCTCACTGAGCTTTAAGGTCAGCCAGGGCTGTTCAGATAATGGACAAGAGGGAAAACTGGGTTTATCTGCTAATATAGACACATGGACTCACACACACACAAACACACACATATATAGTTTGACACAAAAAAATAACCAATCAGACTACTGAAATGCATTATGGGCTGATTCGAGTCAGGCATCCAGTTTATTTTCAAGTGAAGGTCGACACAGACCAGAAGACTGAGCTCACATTTTACTCAACAAGAGGAAAGGCTTTGCTCTGGCGTATGCTAAGGGCCTCCCTGCAGGAGACCAGGCCGGATGCAGCAGAAGCCAGGAGGCGGGGTTATATGGAGCCACGGCCAATCAGAAGAAACCGAGACCGAACCATCCTGACATTCAGGGAGCAGATGCAATGTCACTGGACCAGGACAGACGGCAGCCCCACAGGCCAAAACGCCTCCCGGGTGAGCAACTCGTCTCCTAGCAGGAGGTGGTTCTGGAGACCCCTCTCTCCATTTATGAACAGCAGGAATGACGGTGGGGAAGATTGGAGGGGGGGTTGGAACAAGCTACCTATTAGTGAGCCGCAGTGGCTGATAGTGTCGCCTTGACCGGAGGAGCCGGCTTTACCCTGCATAGCCGCAGCTTTACCGCGGTCATCCGCATCTTTGCTTTGAGTCCCCGAGGAACGGCCCATGAGCACTTTCATCCCAGAGAGCTTCTGCTGTGACAGTCCGAGGCACTGATGCGGAACAGAGCGAGCCAGTGTGTTTGTGGGGGGGGGGGGGGCTGTATATGCAGGAGGCCCATTCGGAAGGAGCTTTTAAACTGCGGCTTCTATCACCATGATGGATTTCCACCTCGGCAGAAAATGACTTTCGATGAGGGGGGTGGACGTGCCTCATGTGCTGGGAAGAGCGCACCACTTCCGAGAGACCCCGATCACTTAGGGGCCATCGGGGATCAGTTCATACCCCCAATGGCCTTACTGAGAGCCACTTTTCAAATTCAACTTGCCTGATTTGCAAACAGACCTTAGTGATAAGGCGCTGAATGTACAAACGCACTCAGACACGCCTACATTTCCTGCACTTACGACAATGATGCGCAGAATTATTTTAGAGTGAATCACATAAGATAGCAAATCTTTGCTTTGAGCAACTTAGGCAGCTTGACACCAGACAAAAAGCGCAAACATCTGTCTGACAAAACCACAACAAGGAATTTTCAAGCAAGAGGCAAGATGGTGGACATTGTGACTTGGGATTTGCATAGGAACGTACTCACACCAACTAGGCTGACATAAAAATGTCTTCTCAGGACAAATGAAAAATGACTCAAACCAGGAATAAAATTAGCTAGCTGGTATGAAATTTCATTTTGAGAAGAGTTGCCACTTGTGTATGTATGTATTAGTCTGTGTGTGTGTCCAGCATAACAGGCAAGGAGATTTGAGGGGATTGAGGCTCAGACCTCAGTATGACTCACCTCTGACCATAACCGTGAGGTGGTGGCTGGCTGTCCCCCGCTGGTTTGTGGCTTCACACACGAAGGTAGTGTTCATGGTGTCATCCACCTTTGGCACGGTCAGGTAGGCCTCCTGGACCTGCACGTTTGCCGGCAAAGGCCCTGAGGTGCTGTGGAAAGAGAATGGGGGTCACCGCTGTGTCCACAACACGAACAAAAAAAACAAGAGAATTCATCCTTTACAACGCTCCTGGCTCAAAGAAAGACAGAGGGGAGAAGCTAATTTGCTGACGGTAACCTGAAGGCTGCAGGCACTCACGTTTTCCAGGCGATGGAGGGTGGAGGGTTCCCAAAGGCCTGACACATCAGTGTGGCAGAACTCCGGCCCATGTACCAGTTTTCATCGTAGCCTGTAATGCTCACTTTTGGGAGATCTGGTAGGTACAGGAAGAAGCGAGTCACCCAGGGAGGAAATGTCCTCATCTCTCATCAGACCCTTCCCTTCTACAGGAATGGAAAATGTTCTTACACTCGATGGCCAGTTTCATGCTGATTTCCTCATTTTTGCTTTGTGTCCGGTGCTCGATGACACATTTGATTTCCTTGCCATCATCTGCTGCTGTTGGGACAAGCCTATACTCGCTGATCACTGTCACAGTGTTGCTTGTGCCCGGTTTGGTCACCACGGTGTCATTGCCATTGAAGGGACTTATCCAGGTAATCTTTGCAGGCGGCCTGCCATTGGCCGACTGACAGCGTGCAACAACAGTTGAAGTATTTCCTTCCACAGCTGTGATGGCGGAGCCATTGTTCTCTGGTTTGGCTGTGAGGATAGGAAATCAATGTTAATGCTTAATAGTTAATACTAGCAGGGTGGGGACTGCAGTGGATACATTGGGATTTGAAGGAACCAGGATACAAAAACCAATAGAAACAAGGGGGATAGGCAAGAGGCAATGAAGCGCTGCTGGATTCCAATAAGGGGTGTACCACCTCAAAAGGATTAACGAGGTATGGCTGACCCGGTCGCCCTACTTATCATGCAAATAAGACGGCTTTCATGTTGAATAATTCAATGGGGGGAGAAGCCTGCTTAGCAGTTATCTACTGACCGAGCATGATGAGTGTGGTGGTGCCCTGCTCATTGCCACTGGGGTAGGTGGCATACTCGCAGATGTAGCGGCCCTCATCCGTCATCTTCACGTCCGAGATGGTGATGGAGGGGTTCGTAAGGGAGGGTTTCACAAATGTGACCCTTCCAATCAAAGGCGAACTGGGATAACTGGGCCCAAAATCAGGGTGGTAGACAGCTATATTGTCCCTCTTGCCATCCGCTGGTTCCCAGATCCATGACACCTATGAAAGAAGGCACCTTCCCAGTCATGAAAGAAAGAAGCCAGCCATTGGACCTTCTGGTTATCTGGTGTTGGGAGTTTCTGTAACTTCTTACCTGTGTGAGTGCCGTCCCCGACTGGTTGGGGTATTCGCACTGCAGGCTGACGGTCTGGCCCGGATAGGACACCACTTCTGGCTGCACCTTCACCCTCTGGCTAAACGCATCTGGAAAAACATACAAAATGGGCCCTTTAAAAAAAAAAAAGTAAGAAGACGACAGACAGTACCCATCAGCCCACACAGACCCAGATATCCTGAGTCCTTGGCCGCCTCGTTGTGGGAAACTCTCCGGGTTTAGCCCAGAATGACAAACAGGCCTCGCAGGAAAATTCCTCGTAGGGCAGGATACTAGTGTAAGTAGGCCAGGCTTCTGAAGTCTGCAGGAACCGAGCATTTTTTGGATGAGTCTCGGAATTGGGGACATGTCAGATGGAAAAAAAAAAATCCAACTGCCACCGGAAAGGGTTGCTTATCTATTTCAGAAAGCACATGTGGGGGTTCATTTTGGGGGTTCATTATAGAGAGGGCTGGTAACACGCACCCTGAAACATACACGTTGTTAAGATTGGGACACCGTGAGGTTGAATGTCCATTTCAAATGTAGTCAGCTTTTTAAAAAGTCGCTGCAAACACACCCCCGTTCCCCATGACAACAAGCACGTGCACACTAACCCGCTAATCCATGCGTGCTAAAATGGTAGCGTGTCTGTGAGAATGACGCCAGCACTCTCGAACAAAAACTCCCCGTCAAACCGGTTTGGATGTTTGAATAGGCAGGAAATCCGCCGCTGTTTCCAATAAACATTCCCCCCCCACCCCATCCTGCCCACTGCAGACAGATGACTAAACTCATTACGCTTCAACCATTATCGCGATCAATGAAATTCATCACCACGCCACACCACGTCTGTCAGAGAGCACGGTGAGGGGAGGCTGGGCACGGGGGCATGTTTCTCGTGTGGGGGATGCAGACTAAACCCTCCTGGCATCTCATTAAATTGTCAGAAAGCCCAGTGCAACCTGATACTCAGGAAGTGGTCGAGAAACACATTATAGCTTGTGGTGGAAAATAAGGGCTGGAAGCATAAAGTTAATGACAACCATTAATATGTGTGGCATAGTATAGAATACACAGGGGTTTATAAGGTAGTCAGTAAACTGCATTAAAAATATGTGGGAAAGAAGAGAGGAAAACATTGCAGACTGTTCAGGACAACTATATTAACTTGTGTAAGTATATTAACACACAGAGGTTTATAACATACTGAGTAGCTATTAAATGTGTGTGGTGTAGCATCACCCATCACTAAGACCTCTACAGGCCAGGAAGAGCCTTTATTCAAAGCATGTGCAGTTTGGAGAGCAGTAAAATCAATATAACGTATAACGGCTTGAAACCGGTCAATTTGGGAATGTAGGGTTCTGTTTTTTGAGAAGGGGGTGAGGTAGATGGTTTGGCTTTCCTTCCAGTATATTTATGACAGGTCACTACCGATTACTGCAATACCCTGTTAACACCGTCCAATGGACACAGGAAGCGTAAATGGCAGCGTCGGGAAGCTGGTGGTGGCCGGCGAGACGAAAGAGGTCAGGTTCTGTCCCGCTTTGCAAGGGTGCTCAAGCGGGACCAGGAAAAGTGCCCAAAAAAATAAATAAATAACTGAAAGCTCAAGGCAAATTGAAGTTCCTTGCTGGGCTCCCAGCCTTTGCCGAGACTCTGGACGCTCGCCACGGGCGAGAGCGATGCTCCGTGATGAGCAGAGGGGAGAGGAAGAGACAGATAAAGAGGAACACTTCATATATGCAGAGGCCAGGATAGTGGCCGTAGGGACCAGGAGAAGTGACTAATAAAGGTGCATTATTATTAACTCATATACACATACAGAGCGAGAGTGTGATGAACAGACAAATCTGAATGCAAAGTGGCTGCCACACATACGCGCACACACACAGACATATACACACATACACATGCACCATCTGCACAACACACTGTGATCTGCCGTCCCCAATAATCTTCTGGCACAAAAGGTGTTACTGTTCCAGAACTAGGCAGCAAGGGCCATCTATGCTATACTGAACCCTGGCCCCACTCAGATACGGTCACCTGTGCCCCACTAAACCCCTCCGCCATTCAGATATGGTCACCTGTGCCATTCTACATCCCACCCTCATTCAGATATGGTCACCTGTGCCATTCTACATCCCACCCTCATTCAGATATGGTCACCCGTGCCCTACTAAACCCCTCCCCCAAACAGAGATAGCTACCTGTGTCCTACTAAACCCCTCCCCCATTCAGATATGGCTACCTGTGTCCTACTAAACCCCTCCCCCATTCAGATATGGTCACCCGTGCCCTACTAAGCCCCTCCCCCAAACAGAGATGGCCACCTGTGTCCTACTAAACCCCTCCCCCATTCAGATATGGTCACCCGTGCCCTACTAAACCCCTCCCCCAAACAGAGATGGTCACCTGTGCCCTACTAAACCCCTCCCCCAAACAGAGATGGCCACCTGTGCCACACTAAACACCTCCTACTTACAGAGATGACCACCTGAACCCCTCCCCCAATTGGGCACAGCCTGACAGTCTGGGTTTCCTCCCATCTACTGACACCAAGACATAGCAAACTGACCTGCAGTCCAAATCATGTCAAGATTACAAAATTTATAGCATACATACAGTGGCTCACTAAAGACTGAATCTTTCAGCTCATTATTATTATTATTATTATTTATTATTATTATTATTATTATAAATGCCAAAATTCTCTTTTGAGCAGTACTGCTGAGAAACCATCTGGTACATTTGGCCCAGTGGAGCAGTCATGGCAACCAATAAAAAAATAAATAAAAATCAGAGTTAGGCTCTGGACCATGACACACTTCCATCCTTTTAATTTGTTTAATTATTCATAATTATATCCCAAGAAACACAGAGAGATCAAAGCAATAACAATTCAGAAAAAAATAAGAGTTTTAACAGTACATACTGAGGTCGAGAAGGGAATGCACTCTCACCCCCCCCCAAGCCCCACCCCCCCCCTGCTGCCCGCCCACCTCCAAAAGCATCTGTCAAATGTGGGGATTTCAGGGGAAGGTAAAAATGTATAAATATGTCATAGACTGTCAAACTGAATGAGGGACAGAGAGCAGGCAGGGAGGAAGGGGTTAATAATAAATAAGGTTGAGGAAGACAGCTGAGGGGCAGGAGGGAGAGAGAGAGGAGAGAGAGAGAGAGAGAGAGAGAGAGAGAGAGAGAGAGAGAGAGAGAGAGAGAGAGAGATGGGTAAACACCTGACCTTGGAGGAATTCAGTAAGGGTCAGCAGGAAGTAAACATAAGACTTGGGTGGCTCAGATAAGAACATTCTGACAAAACAAGGATACAGTACAATCAGGAATGCTGGCAGGGATGCTTATTGGCATACAAAGCCTAATTTGTAAATGACTTAGACCTTTGGAAAAGCAAGCCGCGTCGCCGCCCCCCTGTGGGTAGGAGTCTGCGTTATGTAAGTCAGCAAGCCCCCAGCACCCAGATTTACAGAGAAACAAGCTACTTAAAATGTGCATGCATATCATCTCACGGAGAGATATCACAGGCCCTGACTTTCTCCACTTCCACAAGCTTTTCGGAACGCAGAGAGACCCATTGCAGGGCCAGAATCACAGGGACCTGTGGAATGATCATGGTTTTCCATGAGCCAGACGCTGCCATAGGGGTTGGAGGGGAGGGGGAAGGAGGGAAGTGAGCAGGTACTATGGAGGTTGGGTTGATTTAAGGAGGGAGGCTGCTGTCAGATGCAGTCAGAGCTGAGGGGGACCAGTCAGTCCTGCTCCTGTCAAAGGTGCTGGAGAGGTACAGGGAACAGCTGCAGGAGATCCGCAGGGAGAAGGAGGAGGCTCCGAATGCATGTCAGCGAGTGAGAGAGCGAGAGAACATTCCGACCAGCCTCCATTTTGGCATCGTGCACAGATCAATCGTTCACCTTCAAATGCTTCATGGAATATTTGACACATGCTGCTGGCTCTTCTCAAAGATCCTTCACTAATTTTTAGGTGCCATGCTACAGATTAATATTTCAGTAACACCCCAAAATGATTATAAAAAATATTCTAAACAAATCGAGAGCATTTTACAATGAAGATAACTTTTCTCATGTTAAGCTTTTATTGGGTGTAAATTGTGTTTGATTTTTTTATCCTGATTTATTTTGTGACTCAAGCCCAGATGAACGATTATCCAAAACAAAACGTTATTAAACAGAGCTATCAATTCCATTTGAATTGGCTGGCAACTGAAGGTTGTTTTATTCACCTGAATCATGAATAGCTTATGAATCAGCAATTGTGCATGTTCCTTTGAGGTTAAATACAGGTATGAACCTGTAGGAAATCCTCAAAAGGAAAAATGACCTGAAAGTGAAAACTGTTTTTTTTTTGGGATGTGATTTTCAGGTTCCTTGCTTTGCCGTTCCCCTCTTTCAATAAACAGAACTGGGGAATTTAAAACATGTCAGTTTTCCGCAACCTGCCGTCATCTGGGGAAGTGGCTGACGTAGAACAACAGAAGGATTTCTCCTCATTGTATTACCCAACACCACCACTGAGGCTTTTCAGTGTGTGAAGGGTTAGGTACAGTAGCTACTGGCCAAAACCAACTAACAACAACATTTTTTGTTTAATAGATGATTTGATCATTTCTATATACAAAGATCAATGTGACCCTGACCAGAAGCATTTAGGAGGGATGGATATACAATGTTCATTGAAAATATAAAAATGAGTGGCTCATACAAGTTATGGTAATTTATTAGATTCATACAAGTTTTGCCAATCCTACCCAGGATTTTTGACGGAATTTCACTTCAAGGGTAGATTACAAGCAAGAATAAGAGAGGCTATGTAGGATCAGATGCCTGATGGTTGTTGAGCATGGTGGAGGCGGACCAAAGAGGCTTAAACTGTGGTTACCATCCTCTTCGTATTCTGTCAGGGGATTCTGGCTTAACCGGTGTGCCAACTTGAGCTAGCCACATGCTGCGTTACTGGCCTGTACCATCAACAGGGTTAGTCGGGGGGTGGACATCACGGTACAGTAAACACAGGCGGGCAGGGCTTGACAACACAGCAGAATGAACGGAGGCTGGACAGAGCGGATATGATACTTCCGTAAGATAGATGAGGAAGCAAACTAAGCTAGCTAGACAGAGAAACACAGCCAGGCACGCACAGTAGCCAAAGACCACCGTGGGGTTTTAATCGAATCTGATCCTGCCGATAAGCGACTAGCTTCGGGACGTTTTAGCGTGTGAGTACGGCAGCACAACTGGCAGCCAATGTTCAGAGGTCATACGCACGTTACGGACTGAACTATCGGTGTTCCCTTAGTCCTTCCTCCAATGAGAGGAGAGTACAAGCGACACAGCCATCGAACATGATCAGTGAAAGCAGAGCGCATCATCAAGTTGACTTGCGCAGCAGAGCACCCCTCCTGACGGAGAGGAACCCACAAAAAGAGGCCCGGAGTTGCTGAGGCCGTATCCTTGGAAACGTAGAGATTTAGTGGTTATTAATCGTTTGAAGGCTCCGGAGGGTGCGCGCGCTCACACACTGCACTCAGAGCGGTGAATAATTCATCCCCCCCGTTAGACAGAGCACTCTCCTTCTCACTCCATTATTGATAAAGAGTACCATCCAAACAGCTCATGAGACAGAAGGGGGCAGAGAGGGGAGGGAGGGCCAAGTGGATATGTAGCTTTGAAGAGGGTCAGTGTAGGGAAGCTCCAGGAAGTCGAGACTGCTCCATTTTTCGCACACTCAGGGCACGGTGACGTCCTGAACGAACGAGGGCCACGTGCACCGCATGAAGGATCAGGCGCCTGTATCGGGCCAGAAGCACTGGCCAGCCAACTCTGGCAGCTTAAAATGGAATGGTACACCTTTAATGTGCCCCCCCTGCTATCTCATAGAACACAAACAAACTCCCAGATAGGCCAAAAGTAGGCTCGAGCTACCACAAACATGAGAGACGTCGAGCAGCAGTGTGGCCATTACGTGATGATGTAGGTCTGCACCAATGCAACTGTCGTGGAATTATGGACTATAGCGAACATTATCCCTCTGAAGCGAGGCACTTAAAGCCTCAAACCAGGCCATTAAATCCAATTACTGGCCTGTTATATTCCTCTATTCATCATCCATTAGGAAAGGGACTTACTTAACCAGCAGGGGGAATCAGAACAGGCCGGCATGGGATGAGAAACAACGGACTGATCGTTTTCCCCTCAATCTGAGGGTCATCCTATTATCTGTATGAATCCGGCAGAGGGCAGGACATAGGGGCGCAGGTTCGAGCAATCAGGACGAACGCGGCAGCCCCTCATGTTCACACCAGCCTGCTCAGAGCCTATTTTGTGAAGCTTCGCACTAGGCTGGTGGAAGCTGTGAAATGGGCTAACAAAGGAGGGCGGTGGGGCAAATAAAGAAGTACGAAGAAAAATAAATATACACACACAATATCTCACTTGGTATTTGTACTCAAAGGCTCATCTATAATCCATGTGCATCAGGGATCTCACAGGGGCGCGGGACACACCTCCAGCATCTCTGTCACACCTCCAGCAGGGGGTCCCTCTGAGGGCCCGTTCACCTCTTTCCGACCTGCCTCTCTACGTAGGGAGCAGGAGACACCGTACAGAACCAGCAGGACGAGGGGGAACCCCGCGGCTGGGTCCTGGAGTATCCATCCAACCACAATCATAAAGAGGAAGCAGAAACAGACTGAGGGATTTTTTTCCCCTGGAGAACTTTCTAGAAAAAAAAACTTACATAGCAGTTCTACTTCTCCAAAATACATTTTTTTCAATAAACATGCTATTTTCAATATTTGGGACAGGGTCTTTGGTTGGCAATTATGTGGGTATAGTGCAAGCCTTTTGATTTCAAACATAATCCCTCACATGCACCTGGAAATAGAACACCTCTAAATCGTTCAGAGCAAGTTTAGGGCATGGGGAACACAGTCCTGAAGGAAACAGGAATGACACTGTGACAGTAGCGAGGAACAATGACTTCTTATCCATTGTGCCATGAGGCAGTATGTAAACAATTTACCCCAGCCTGTACGCCACAGCCCAAGCTGGAAAGTGGCCCTTGGAAATTCCCACTCCGTACTTCTGAGGTTCTGTGTCCTTCACGGAACGTATTTCAGGATTTTTGCTCACAGAAAGCCATTAAAAGGACCCAGAGCACAGAATGCTTACTGTATTAAACTCCAGGGAAGGGTGTGGGTACACACAAACACGTGTGTGTGTGTGAGTGTGTGCGTGTGTGGGGGGGGGGGTGACCCGCCGACCCGGAAAGAGCACATCTGACCACTAAGCGCACACTGTTCTCCTGGATTTACATAGGGAACCATACGTTTCTGGACCTCTCCACACACATACGTGACCCCGCAGCTAAATAAAACGTACTGTTTATATTAGAGGGGCTCGGTACGAGGCATTACTCATTAACATAACGAATGAAGCCACTCAGCGGCTCCAAGTGACTCCACTCTGACTAATTACGCTCCGTTATTCTTTGGGTGATTTCGTGCTCGGCTGGAAGAGCCTGGGGGGGGGGGGGGGGGGGGCAGGGGAGCGGGTCACCCACATCCCATTTGCTTATCCACCCGACCCCTTGCAAGGCGCCCTCTGCATCCCAGTTCTCGTTTCCACGGTTGCCTTGATTCTTGGGAAGCTTTGAGCATGACAACTCATTACAGACATGCTGAAGAAGGGAAGCAGGTCAAAACCACAGACCATGGGGCCCCGGGGGCCCCTTCCAACCCAGCACACAACAGAGGCCCCGAGACACATGCCAGACATGCAAAAAAATATGCTGAACAGAACACCGGCTCTGTTCCTAAGCCCCCAAATTAGGCGGCATGCCATGTTTCCGCCATTAAAGGATCTGTGGTGATTAAGTCCCAGCTCTCGCACAAAGCCCAGGCTTAAAAGCGCAGGCGGGCGACAGGCGCCGACACACATACTCCCAAGAACCCAGGTGAGACTCGCCTGACCCCCACCCTGCGGGGAGCGGTTTATCAGAACCGCTAAACCTGAACCCTGCAAGTTACCCCAACCTCCAAAACCTAACCCTAACCCTAACCCTAATGCGTAGGGATTCCGGCGCCCTATCATGGGTGGAGCAGGTACTCATGTCCCGGCTGAGTGGAGCATGAGTGGACCAAACCATCAGAGCCCGGCAGGAGCTGGTGAATTTCACATCTGGATGGAGATTCATCAGCAGACAGGAGCTTTCACATGATGGGGGATGGGGGGGCAGCAGACCCCTCAGGATATGCTCTCTGTGCCATTAACTAAGCTCGTCTCCCTACTCCTGCCTGCATTCTCCACTCCTCCCACATTCCGAGTGATGGGAGGCGCATGACGAGGCCCCATTAACCTCTACCCTAGCCCTGACACAACATCCCCGAGTTTTCCCAGGCCACAGCATGGAGATAACTACAGCGCGCAAAGGTCATTAGGACATAGGCGCCTCCCGCTCTGCCCACAGTCCCCAAAGCTCCGCCCTCACACTCCTGTGGGTTTGGCCGCAGTAATCGAACATGGAAACCACGTGTTCAAGAGTTTCACTGATTTGCCAAACCAGCCCAGGGCAAATCACAACACAGAGCTCTCTCAGATTACAGAGCTCTCCTGGCTCTGATGTTCACCATCTGATGTTTGCTTCTACCGTTTGCGTTTCATTACGCATTATGCATAAAAAATGTAAGTTTCCATGTGTCATGATCTAATCTTTTCCCTGTTCTCACAACAATGGAAGTGTTTAATCCCACAGGACATCACTAAAGTATTCACGACAGCTCCTGAATGGAATAGGCTGTTCTCCCAGTAACCCCGACCCGATCCTCCAGGTTCTGGCTTCCCACTGGATCGCTTCAGTCTAACCAGTCACACCTGTACTACCCCATAATTTCCCCTTTGTGGTCTCCATTCACAACAAAATCTCAAACACGATAGGGGGTGGGGCCTATAACCTGTCAATCAAAGTCAAAGTATATTTCACAGTTCCAGGTCACATAGCTTTCTGTCCTATGGCCCTCCCCCCTCCACCTTATAGTCCTACATGCACAGATACCTCCAGCCCTTGCCCCACAAAACCTGCTTGCCCACCGGACTATTGTCTGGACTGGCAGACCGGACACCAAATCACACAGCTCAGCATTTTGCTCACACCCCAACCGCCCCGGGGATAGCAGCCAGGGTCAGCAGCCCTGGAAGTCCATCGTTAACGTAAAGTGACGCTAATGAATTTATCATATGTCACTGCCTCATATTTCTGATTCATGATTCATGCTTCATCCCCCATCAGAGTCGTTGCTTTCCTTTATGTGCGACTGTCCGATTCCACAACCCACCCCCCCCACCCCCCAACTCCTCATGCTCCTGAAGTGAGTGGGGGGCTGACCCCCCACCTGCTGGTAAATGGGATTGTTTTGTGCTCTGGGTAAAAAAAAATATAATAAAAATCCACTACACCTACGGAAAAGCCCCACCCCCCAGCTTCAAAAGGGACAGTCTGACCTGGTACATACAATGCCTCAGCGGCACAAAGACAGAGAGGAAGAGGGGGCAAGAGAGGAAGAGAGGAAGAGAATGGCAGGATAGAGCTGGAGAACTGAGGCAAAGGCTTTGGGGGGGGAGGGGTTGCCGAGGTGGGGGCAGGAAGGAAACTGACTTTACTGTATGAGATCAATTTGCGGATAAGAAGAAAGCTAGTGGGGGGGGGGTTCTTCAAGTGGAGGAAACACTCCTGTAGGTTGAGAGAGGAGCCGCCTTTCCAAACACCCACCCACCCTCCCGACTCCCCAGGCAGCGTCTATATAAATGCTACATCCCTAAGCATGGCTGGCGTCTGAAATCTCTCGTTCTGCAGCCCATAGAGCCGTGTCCTGATAGTCATTAGTTAACAATGCCCCCCCATCCCCAAATGAACTAAAGATGAAAGTAGCACTCGTTGAGGCCCAATGAGCCGGGCACGGTCACGGCTCAGGAGGGAGGGGGACAGCTTCATTTCAGCTGGAAGAAGATGAACGCTGCCCACCCATGGCAGGTGGGGTCCGCAGGTGGAGTCACACGGGTGACACGTGCCATCAGACAGACGGCCATGCCGCCTGCGCGGGTCGAGCCCATGGGAGATACGAAGAGCGTCGGCTCGCATAATCCGCTCCCCGCGGGACAGGGTCACACTGATAAAGGGTGCATCTGTTTCTCATTTTTAATCAGCAATTTAAACGCCCTCTCCCTCCCTCCCTCCCACACACACACACACACACGCACTCTCTCATACGCACAGCCATACACCCATCACTCACCTGTTTGGGTGTCAAACACTACAGCAAACAGCAGGCCACTATAAAATGGGAGGCTGTGGCCCCCACAATGTGATACAACCTGCTACTTTCTAGCGTGGGGGGGGGGGGGGGGGGGGGCGCACAATGAGGCATTGTAACCTTCACACAGGGGCCTGCTGAGGATGGGGGTGATGACACAAATGCTGGAGATCTACTGGTCAGTGGGACAATGGATGTGGAGTCGAATTACAGCGAGTGGCTTGGCAGAGGGAGGCAGACGAAGGCAGGGGGAGAACAGGCAGTTACGAAGGGGGGGGGGGGACACAGGCAGAATTGGAAAGGCAGGGGAAGGCGGAGAGACGCGGGGAAGATGGATGGGAGGATGCAGACGAAGGGAGACTGCAAATGCGATGGCTTAACCTTCACGCCAGAGAGTGTGACGGGTGTGGGGGAGTGGTGACGGACAAACAGACCCCACAGACACCCCACACTTGGGGGGGGGGGGGCAGTCCCAAACCTCACATCTCTCAAGGGGGAGGAGGCATGATTCTTAAGTAAAAGACAGGGTTGGGTGACTTTCCCGGGGCCAGCAAAGCATACGGATACCACCAAGGAGGGATTCATTTTTAAAAGTTAACGAGTTGAAACAGGCTGGTACGTCGGCTCCCTAACGATCGATACGGCGTCGATGAGGCAGGCAGGCAGGCAGAGGCACAGCCCACGCGGGGTGCATTTAAAACGAGCCTACTGCAGGATCACGAAGGGTCAGCCAGGGAACAGAGGCGCCCCCCACCCCCACAGACCACGAGTAGGACTTAACACCCAGGCAAGTGCAGAGAGAGAGAGCGAGTGAGCCAGAGAAAGAAGCCTGAGGAGCGACACGCTGGGGAGGAATAAAAACGGGCGAGATTATGCTAAGCGCACATGGACGTGCAGTGAAATTTCAGCATCCTGCGTCGTTGCCCATATATGGTGAAGGAATGCAGGACAGAATGAGGTCACTCAGCCACGGAAACCGTGAGTGAGAACAGGGAGACCGACAGACTTTCACAAGCCCTATGCCCCAGACACACCTGATGAGACACGCACGGATGCACCCCTTGGACCAGTGCATGCATAACCGGAACGGGCCAAAGGTGTCGGCCCCCGAGAACAGCGGCGCCCTGTCTCCGGGGAGCAAAACTGACTTGGCAAATCAACGCGAGGCCTTTGAAAGTGAGTATCCAGAGCCTGGCATCATTTTGGGCTTTGATACCCACCCTGAGGTGGGGGGGGTTAGGCGCAGCTGTGAGACCAAATGGCCATGTGACAAGTGCAAAATGAACCTTTCTTAGCTATGGGCCAGGAAACAGGAGGCTCGTCGTTGGAGGACTAGAGTGCCACAACCCCCTTACTAACACACAGTAAAGATCAGACCAGCAGCAGCTTAGAATAAGGCTGTGCTCCACCACCGCTGTCTTTAAAAGGGCCGGATCGCCTCCCTGTTCCCGGCTTGCAAGGTGCCATTAATGGTTGTCTAGGCCAATTGCTCATCCCACAATTATGTGGGAGTATTTTATTATAGCCTGTGACACAGCACTGAAGCAGGAAGCGTAATCTTACTCTGTGACATGTGCTTGTTATAACAGAGATGAATCAAACCTTCCCTATCGGGAGTGTAATCTTTTTCTGATCAAACATTCACAGGAAGAGTGCCGACAAGGGTCTTACTTATTCACAGAATAAAGGTCTGTTGACACAAACAGCTTTGAGACGGACACCCGGAGAATCAATCAGTCGGATCGGTTTTCGTATGTCCGATTGTGAAGGCGGAGCAAGCAGGTGCAGAGAAAAGAGACTTTACTGAGCCAGACTCTTTGTAGTGAAGTGCAAATTTCTTACTCATGACTCACAGTATCAGGGGGCAATAAATGCTGAGTAACAATTCATTTCCCATACACCCCAGTCTTGATAAGCCATTTTTAAGGATATCTCCTAAAAGAATGCCTGTCCACATTCCAGTGCCCCTACTGGTTCCCCCATTATGATAAGCCCCCCCCCATGACACTTCTCCCATTGGTTTCCTCATTATGACCCCCGCCCCCATAGATCAGCCAGCCCAGTAGCGCCAGTGAACAGTCGACATACTCAGAGTGTCACCATCTTCCATCTACCATACTTGGAGATGTTAAGGACACCAGCCAGCGATGGACTCATGCATACTAAATGATGTTTTTATCTACACATCAGTACTGATGCATCAACAAAAAGGCTTAATTGGGCCGAAGGAAGAGCTGATGTGAACATTGACGACCTTTTCAAACAGATATAGCATTGCCAGTTGCTTCCAGCCAAATGATTTTGAAGGATCTCCATAAAAATGCAATTACTGCTACATTTCTTCCGCAAAACAGAGCAACTTCATTGAAAGGCAATAAAGGACGAGCACATTTGAGTTTTCAGATTTGTCTTATTCCTCTCTTTCACACGGACACTTGTAAACAGCATGGCCTTGAGCTGAAAGGGCCGGGGGAGGGGGGCAGTGTCTGAATTCACTAACCGCTAACTCCACTCAGACAAAAGAGCAGGACAGCAGCTGAAAGCCCCAGCACATGAAAGAGTCAGTGAACAAGGATCTTATAGTTGCTGGGTGTGTCGTGAGAGGAGGAGGGTTCCATTGAGGTTTCTGGGAGGGGGAATTCTTGTTTGAAAGATGCCTGTCCCATCACATTCCAGATAATTCAGTTACTTTCAAATAGCCATATTTCTATGAAAGAACCAGAGGTAGCTGGTCCATAGAGGTAAAAGAGGTAGTACATCCTACATTTTTTAAATTAAAATTATTAAACAAGTAATTCTTGGAAAAAATCACTATTGTAATATTGTAAAATGTAATATTTCTGTACCTCCTCATTTTTCTTAGCTATCAGCTGCCACTGGTAAGAACCTACTACCTGAATACTCTGCCTAAAGGATACAAGAGTTCATTTAAACTTCTGGGAGACAATGATCAAATGAACAATAAAATAAAAGGAAGTTCACACCCAAGAACAAAACTAGTTCCTCGTCCCATAAATGACAACCTAACTAAAATTCACCAATCACAATCCAAGAATTTCAGTTCTAAGCAGCTGAAAACAGATCAATATGGTGAAGAACAATATCATTTTGGGGGGTGGGGGGAACACAAGGACACAAACCCAAGTTTTTAAAAGTGTCTCCATGACAATGCATCTTAGACCTTAACATGTTTCCTTTTTCCCCAAACTCAGGTCACTCAAAGATGGAATCGTGAATCAATACGAATGAATTATCAACACGCCTGTGTACATATTTCATTTGAAATGCAAAATGACCGCAAATCATTAAAAAAGAACGGCCATCATTATGTGATTCTACCATCTATTCCATTGACGCGATAAACGATAACTTTAACACTTTAAAAGGCAAAATGGCCGTTTCTCCCCCTTTGGGGTCATTAATAAAACACGATCATTTGTTTAGCTTTTATTAGGTTTGTCGCACTGTAAAATTTAGTAACGCAGAAACTTCATGAATAAGTAAAGGAAGGGAGCGCGTTTCTGTATTGTTACGAAAGGGACTGTGACGCAATGTCATTTAACCTTCAACATTCGAAACTTTAGAGGCGCTTCATTTAATTAACCGCACGTAGTGTATTAAGGGGAATAAACTATGGAAATCCGTGAGACTTACAAGTCAGCTCAAGTAAGCTTTACAACAGACATTAAGCCAAAGTTAAATCGGTTAATATAATTATGAAATGTACCCCGAAACCATCTGTTTTTTTCGGCACCGCAGTTTATCAGGTGTCTGTAGCTGCTGGACTGCGACTATGACGCAACCTTATTGAATAATTCGTATACAACTGATTAGACCTCTTGAGTGAGGACATAAATTAACATAAATAGGGCGTAGCTGGGTTTACATCAAAAACAACAGAAAAATGTTTCGCTAAAGTAAATCTTATGTTGGTATTAACTGTGAAAGGTGGAGGAAAATTGACAGAAAATAAGTCCTCAAAAATGCTAATAACAATATTAGGGTCAATAAAAAGTGCTCGCCGTCACGCAAATCACATTAAATAAGTGACCCTTCTTCAGTTTTACAGACGTCTAGACACGGTCACCACGTTAAAGACACTGATCAAATCACTTAGCGGCTTTACATATAAAACGCAGTTAATCTAGTTCAAAAGACAATAACGGAGAGAATGACACCCTGTTGCTTTTTGTTCATGTCTACACTTATAATACATTTGCACATTTTACTAGACATCGCATAAGACGTTCCCCAGAGAAAACAGCGCTAGATGTAGCTATTATGGGGTACGGAAATTGAAAGTAACAGAGGTGACATGCACCTTTTAAGAATAAAGTATTTTTAGCGATCACACACCTGCGGACAACCAGAAAAAAATATCAAGAGGCCACACCTTGACTAACATGGCGTATAGAACTATTCATACAGACCGGGATAGGAGGCGCAGAAGTCGACAATAACAGGTACTACCCTACCGTCGTACTGTATTTAGATAGATACCGTAAGAAAAAAAAAATTATATATATATATATATATATATATATATATATATATATATATGACAGAGAGAGAGGTAAATCTACCTTAGAATTAAGTATCTGAATTTCTTGAATTTGACATTGACTGCTATATGTCCGTTGTGTCGCAAAAATATCTTAAATCAGTAATCAGACATTACACATCGAATCATCGAATAACGAAATGGCAAATGACCGTTTGCAGAATGAAGACCGAAAATCAATCTTACCTTGGATCGCTAGCCCAAAAATAATTAGTAGGAAGGCAAAACTGGGCGAATTTCTAGCGTTGTTTTTCTCCATGATCAGTGTTCCTCGGAAAATTAATAAAACAAAAACTAAGACGCGCGACGGATTTTACAGAGTACTTAAGAATAAACACTCCTGGCTGTTATGCAGCAAAGAAACCCTTAAAAGGGAAAAAAAAAACTTTAGAGAACAAAACGGACGTCTGTGGTTGCGCTCTTTGTATCCGGAATCTTTTATTCCTCTGCTGGCAGCGTACCCTAAGCAATAACAGGAAAATAATATTACAATCTTGAAGGAGACAGGTAACTACGAGCTGGCAGAAAGTATGAACTGTTATCTAGAGCGTCAAGCAATTCCCTTGCCTTACAGTATTTGCCTAGATCAGCTGTGATTGGTTGGAATTCGCAGCGTCACCAAGCGTCACTCATTTATGACTCTGGATTGTAAGGTGGAAAGTTTCGAAGTTGTAGGGATGTTTCGATACTTGACAGTCACGTAGAACGAAAATCTCGTGTCAATATAGTCATTCTTCATTCATTGCCAGTCGTTTGTGGTTGATTTGACAAACGAGCACTTCAGCCAGTAGGCTTAATACAACCTAAATTTAAATCGCAGTAATGTAATACTACCTGCTACTAAGTTTTTTATTTATCTTACGACCCTACTTTCAAAAAATACAACGATGGTTAATATACAAGCTGTGTAACTGTTATCTAGAAGTGAAAGTAAGCACGGAGTGGTTTTACAAAATGACCAATATGCTTCGAGGGATTTTCCCTCGGGGATTCTTAAAAAATCTCGTATAAACTGTTTCCCACACTAGTATCTTTTACATGTCGGCAAAATCCGTTTTAATACATATGTTAGAACATGATTTCTAAAAATTTAAAAGGTATAGAAGGAATATTTACTGAATGCTTAAATAAAATGTTCAAACACCCCTACAGAAAGTTAAACTTCAACATGGGAAAATGTTTCCACCATCTCTGGTTATAACGTATTTACGTAGCATGAGATTATTGTACAAGTAGGATGGGACTTCCAGCATTTATAATGTTATTGAAATATAAACGTAAAGTAGTTTCTATAATAAGAGTTAGCCTAGAAAAAATTACTTTAACCTAAAAAAATCTATAAAAGGCAGGGTCTATGCCATTATCAATGAACAATTAGGCCTATTATGGGCGAAATAGGCAAACAAAATTGAAGTCTTCTTGATGCCAGGTTTGTTTTGAATAAAACCGATAAACAATATGCGTTATTGTACACATTGTAATATTATGTAGTCATATATATATATACAATCTCAAAACAGTCTAACTGGAGGACTTTACCCAGTTGAAATGTATTATGCCTTGATAAGAAGGCATTGTAATTATTATATTGATAATATTTATATGTAGCCATTTATTTTATAAAGTATGTCCAGCCATCCTCCTTACAGCTTATCCAGCCCATCACAGGAAACAGATTGTCGGGGGCAGCCATGATGATTTGAGGCATCCAAAGTTCCAAACGCTTTGCTTCCCAGCACTGGAAATGCGAAGGCATAACGTTTAACCAGAGAGACACCGTACCATCTGATTAAATCATATCAACATTGTAAATTGATATCTCCGTAGGCCTCGTTGTACAAAGGCACCGTGCGTTAGTGTATGTCAGGTGACTGGCACTTTGGACTACCTGCTTAGTTTAAGTGAAATTTTCCACAAAACGAATGATGTCAGATTGGCTAGGTCTATGTAGAAATGCTATTATTCATATTGTACAGACGAACAATACAAGTGGCAATACTGAACTATAATTTACTTTATTGCGCCACCTCTTGTTTCTTTGATGTTACTACTTTCATATCAGATAGTTTGTTGTGTCAAATAGTTCGGCAAATAGTTCTTGCGCCTAAAAAAAATCCAGTTTATCTGTGACTACAGACTAATGCCTCTAAACCCCACGATATTTGCCATTTAATGTACATCAAATCACTTTCCTCATTCGGATTTCTCAGATCGTCTCCATGATCGTTCGCACCGACGCTTAGTTCCCTCGTTTAACCTATGCGGAATTAATCAGTGACCTTTATCTTTTCACACATTATGACCATTTTTTTCTTTTTCTTTCGTTGTTATTCACTGATTTCAGCTGAAATATATCTGTCAGGACACTTTGACCACTCAGACGAAGGAATGGCATATCTATCGCTCTTTTAAGCGATATCTGCGGTCACGTCAATCCTTCGTGGGCATTCGATAAAATCAAGGAGCAATGTGACGATTTTAAAAGCTGACACATTCCGTGGCGTAATTCAGAGATGACAGAGATGACCCGCTTGCTTTATGGCAGTAGGCCTATTGCTTTCAGTCTTGATTCCCACTCACTACCCAGCAAACATGCAGACATTGGCCCCATGTGGGCAGACTAAGGGCAACGTGGGCTAGGGCAACCCATTTAGATACCACAGTGGCCCCATGTGGGAGTTGCTAGTAGGGGCCCACATAAATATTACAGCAGTGGCCCACAGTGGGTTAATTGAAGGCAGCCCGATTTCAGTCAAAAGTCAGGAGGTCCCTCATTGGTCCAGTGTTAGATTGGTAGTCCTGGGCCAATGTAATGACTACCCTGATTTTAAAAGTGAGCATTAAAGAATTATAATTAATTAATTCATTCATTCATTTAATTTAAAATATTTATTCCATAATAAACACATAGGCTATATCCAAAATAGTCTTATTTTATTTTTAAATTTATTCTAATATAATATAGTTTTCCCTGCCTCTCGCCCGAAGATGCTGGGATTGGCTCCAGCTTCCCCGCGACCGAGGTGGATGAAGTGGTATGGATAATGGGTGGATGGATAATATAGTTTTCGAAACGCGCATGCGCCTTTACGTATCCCATGCACTATAACGTTTTTTTTCCCTTCGCGCCACGGAGTTAGTTTTTGAGGGAATTTATGAGGGAGTTTTGGCGAGCAGGCGTGAATTGTCAGAAGGTAAGTTTTTCTGATGCTGCTGTTGCTGGTTATTTGCTATTTACACGTATTTTAACATATTATTTATCTTATCAGTAAAAAATTCTTGACGGTTTAAAATTTCCTGTCAGAAAGTTATCAGATTAGATTGCTAGTTGATTTACGTCTCAGTACACATTGGTGTGCAGCGGTTGTTATATCAATGTGTTCAGTTTGTTTTTCAAAATAGGCCTATCAATTTTTCCGTGTTTTCATAGGGGTGCTAGTTTAAGCCTTTCGATTTAAGTTTTATAAAAACTATTGTCCGTCTTTGACTTCTCCCGCACGTCAATGCAATTTGTGGCCACTGCAATTTCAAGTCTGTTCCATGACCTTAACGTTTGAAACAAAATGGTAACTCTTTTGGCCACTGATGGTAAAAGTGATATCAAACAGCCAGTTGTGAGAGAGGCTGCGTCCCCAGATCTGCAAGTACTGACTCTCACCATTGCAAAAAAGCTTTTGCCTATAAGATATTATTACCACACGTTGAATTTCCTTAGATTAATTCAGATGGTTATTTACAGTATAGGGCTCACAAACGCTCGAATGCATTACAGTGGTACCTTGGTTCTCGAACTCACTAGAACTCGAATTTCTTGAAAGTCGAACAAACCAGTTGGACCTAGAACTCGATCTGAATATCAAAAGTCAAACCGTGAACCACGCCAAGAAATGAGTCACACGGCACGGTCTCTGAGCGGAAACAAAATGCTTCAGTGTCAGCCTCGCATTTGCTGTAGTAACAGCGCTTGTTGGTGATAATGCTATTTTATTGAAAATACTGTATCAGGTACTGTACTATACACTCACCTAAAGGATTATTAGGAACACCTGTTCAATTTCTCATTAATGCAATTATCGAATCAACCAATCACATGGCAGTTGCTTCAATGCATTTAGGGGTGTAGTCCTGGTCAAGACAATCTCCTGAACTCCAAACTGAATGTCAGAATGGGAAAGAAAGGTGATTTAAGCAATTTTGAGCGTGGCATGGTTGTTGGTGCCAGACGGGCCGGTCTGAGTATTTCACAATCTGCTCAGTTACTGGGATTTTCACGCACAACCATTTCTAGGGTTTACAAAGAATGGTGTGCAAAGGGAAAAACATCCAGTATGCGACAGTCCTGTGGGCGAAAATGCCTTGTTGATGCTAGAGGTCAGAGGAGAATGGGCCGACTGATTCAAGCTGATAGAAGAGCAACTTTGACTGAAATAACCACTCATTACAACCGAGGTATGCAGCAAAGCATTTGTGAAGCCACAACACGCACAACCTTGAGGCGGATGGACTACAACAGCAGAAGACCCCACCGGGTACCACTCATCTCCACTACAAATAGGAAAAAGAGGCTACAATTTGCACAAGCTCACCAAAATTGGACAGTTGAAGACTGGAAAAATGTTGCCTGGTCTGATGAGTCTCGATTTCTGTTGAGACATTCAAATGGTAGAGTCAGAATTTGCCGTAAACAGAATGAGAACATGGATCCATCATGCCTTGTTACCACTGTGCAGGCTGGTGGTGGTGGTGTAATGGTGTGGGGGATGTTTTCTTGGCACACTTTAGGCCCCTTAGTGCCAATTGGGCATCATTTAAATGCCACGGCCTACCTGAGCATTGTTTCTGACCATGTCCATCCCTTTATGACCACCATGTACCCATCCTCTGATGGCTACTTCCAGCAGGATAATGCACCATGTCACAAAGCTCGAATCATTTCAAATTGATTTCTTGAACATGACAATGAGTTCACTGTACCACAATGGCCCCCACAGTCACCAGATCTCAACCCAATAGAGCATCTTTGGGATGTGGTGGAACGGGAGCTTCATGCCCTGGATGTGCATCCCACAAATCTCCATCAACTGCAAGATGCTATCCTATCAATATGGGCCAACATTTCTAAAGAATGCTTTCAGCACCTTGTTGAATCAATGCCACGTAGAATTAAGGCAGTTCTGAAGGCGGAAGGGGGTCAAACACCGTATTAGTATGGTGTTCCTAATAATTCTTTAGGTGAGTGTATATCACTTCGTTAGCCATTGCTCACCAAAAAGTTACGTAATAGTTGTACAAATGTTACAACCTAAAAGTTTGCTATTCACGAACAAATGAACGGATACAGAGTAATAATAAAAATAAACAATGGACCGGTTTCAAAGTTTTTATTGTCATGTACAGACTACAATGCAATTCTTACTTGAATGCCTTCTTCACAGACTGGACGATTAACCAAATAAAGCAGCGCAACATTACAGTAACTATCAATAAATAAACCACTAACTTACGTGTACTATTAAAGCATTTATGTCATTTATTTAAACTTTATTTTACCAGGTAACCAGTTCTCATTGCTTTACGTGATATTCGGGAGAAATAGCAGATTACGCATCGGAACTGCCTGGGATACAAACGCCTTGCGTGTAACTAAACTCTTCAGCCAATAAGGGTATAATTTCTCTCCCAACTGCTCTTTCTCCTCCCCCGATTATCGCAGCGTTAATTAACGCTGATCTAGTAATGGCACTCCGAGGGGCTGATATTACCTTTAGTCTTAATTAAAGACACTGAAGGGAACTAAAGACTGAGAGCATAGGCGATGTGTAAGTTAAAGCTATCTTTTTTAAAAGTACAGTATAAGCACACAAATTCTTTCTTAAAAAGATGAACTCATAGAATCCAGTTTTGTAGCATTTTGGGGTAAGCTGTCATTTATGTGAAGTGTGTGTGTGTGTGTGTGTGTGTGTGTGTGTGTGTTTGCGTGCATTTGCCATTTCGCTGTTGGGAGTAAATGGAACAGAGAGCATATTTACGCAAACGTCCATGTTTTTGTTCCTGTTTGTCCTTGTTATGATTTATCAGCAGGCAGCCGTATGGGCGCTTAGTGTCAAGGTCTTCCTGACGGGTGTCCGCTTCTGGTTTTGGTGACATCTCATAAAAATAGTTCCTGTGTATTTTAGTCTAAATTAGACAATGACACTGTGGTTTCTGGATAGTTATAGAGACAATTTTATGTCACGCAGCCATAAGAGGTAGGAAGCAACCGGTTGTGAGCTTTTGTACGATGGACCTGCGTTTTGTGTTCCTCTTGGCTGTAGTCCTGCTCTGCTCTCATCCAGTTATAGCGAAAGGTACAGTGAAACTACAGTTACAGTTTTTTTTTACTTAATCATCTTTCTTTCTTTCTTTCTTTTGTAATTATTATTATTATTAATAATAATAATAACAACAATAATAACCATAACAACAACAACAACAACAATAATAATAATAATAATAATAATAATAATAACTTTGTGTCCCTTGACAATATATTAGATAATTACATTTGTTAAGTCAACTGAAACAGGTCAAATAACTTTAAATATATGCCGGAGGGTGCTGGGTGGCCAGCCCTAGTCCATGAGAGCCTCAGTCCCATGACGCATTTTAATTTGCACCTGATTAACTGCAATACATGAATAAAAAGCTGCAGGAGCGATGCGCCCTGCAGTGCTCAAGGTGCAGGCTGTCACCCCTGCGGTACAGCTGTACGTACTATCCATGATCTTCATCTTAAGGAGAAAGGCAACAACGTTCACTGGTTTCCATTTGAAATGACGTTTGACGTGCAATAATTGTTCATCTTTTTCTAATAATAATAATGATAATAATAATAAAATAATTGTAATAATAAGAGTAATATAACTAGGGGTGCACCGATTGCAGTTTTCTGGCCGATCAACGATCACCGATCCTTAGGCAACCTTACCTGCCGATCTCGATTTTTTTTTGCCGATCTTGTTTCTTTCATAACTAAAAGACAGTTACTTCAATGTTTCCATTTTTATTGAGTAAATTGATATGAATACTCACAAAACATGAGGTAGTGTCCTCAAATATAAATGAACATATAAATGAGCATTGCTGTTTGAACTACAAAATCATATTTTTTCTTCCAGACTTTAATTTCTCTAATTTTGTAAAAAAAATATATATATATATAGCTGTTATGACACACTTGTCCAAAAAATAGGGAGGGAGGCAGCCTGCACTGCACCTCTCTCGGGAATGGGAGAAACGGCTGATTTAACCCTCTGGGGCCTAGGGGTAGGAAACACACTTTCACTGACTGGGGCATGATCACACATTTCATCACACTTAATTCATGGCAAATAAATTATTTCTTATATATTTGTTTTGCCATTACACTCATCTTTATTTTAATATATATTGTAAATATGTCAGATTTTTGTTAAGTTTGAAATTTGACATCAAAGTATAGACATTGCAAAATGCAGTTTGGAACACTTGCAGAAACATTATAAAAGTACATAGTAAGCAATGCTGGCAGTTTGTTTTGATCCCAGATATCTGATCACCAAAGTCTTGGCTACATGAAGATGACTAAATGGTGTAGATGCAACATTAATTTGGATAAATAAATAAGAAAAACCTAACTCATGTAACTATTTCTGGCTCCTTTCATTGAATATGTAGCAACTTTCATGTGTATGAATGAGCCATTGTCACCTGGCCACGTCCCCAACCCCCTTTTATGGCGCTGAAGGGGATGTATCTGGATCGCGTTTCACCGTTGCGCTGTTAATCAAATTACCATGCGAATGCGATTTGAATACGCGCTAATGCGGCTATTTAGAATGTGAATAGCGATCTTCGGGTGAGAGCGGTACTACACGCCCCCGATGTAGGTAAAACAAAGTAAGATGACATGGTTTACTTTTTTGCCGATTTAACCTAATTAAAAAAACTTTAATACTTCCGACAATGGACGTTTTGAAAAGAAGACAGATTACGGATTTAGCCAGCGTTTTTTTCATGATTAAACATTAAGATTTCAGCGAGATATTTATAAACTGAAATAGACGCGAAAAGTACGCGATGTCGTCGACGACATACTCGATCCCAAAGAGTTAAAAGCATATAACTAAGATCGGTGGATCTCATGGGAATATGGTCGATTTCTGATCCCCTCAAATTAACGTGATCGAGGCCGATCGATCGGTGCGCCGATCGATCGGTGCACCCCTAAATATAACCATATATCTAATTTGTTTGTACTTGCCAGATCGAGACGTGGATGTTATTGTGGCTATGGCAGACACCACCATTACATTACCTTGCTCTAATATGCCACTTAAGGAGAAAATGCTGATAAACTGGCAGTGGTTGCCCCACGGTGTGGACAGCACCAGGCTGATCCTTTCTGCTGACCGAAGACAGGAGTTTCTGGGCATGCCGTCCAGGAAGGACGCCCGTCTGGCCGACTCAAGCTTCTGGAAGTCGGGAAATTTCTCGTTGTCTATCAGGGCCAGTGCCGAGGATGGCGGACATTACACATGCCTCATTAACCAGGCGCAGAAGACGCTGAAAGAGCAGGTCATGCTCCTGATCGTTCTCACAGGTGCTTGCAGGTTTTTTGTTCCTAGACATGGTGCTGTAGTGGGCCTTTGCTGGTCCCTTTGTTTTTCCTGATATTTTACTTTCTGTATTAGGGCTGCTGTCTCTTTCTCCAGTGCTTTTCCCTTGTGGGGTTAATGGCAGTCTTGCTTGCTGGCACAGTGTCTGCAGATCCCCCCCTCCCTGTTCCAGAGCAGAGCACGCTGCGCCTGCAGGCAAAAGTGTCCGGGTTGAGCTCGGTCCTCAACGTTTCTTGGCTTTCCCCCCGTGGGCTGCCACTGCACTATGAGGTGCTGCCCGAAGGGGGCGTGATCACTAAACTGCCCAACATCACACTTGCTGATAAGGGAGACTACATCTGCAAGGTCAGGCTACAGGGGAACCGTGGAAGACCAGCTTCCCTCTTTTTGTATCCAGTGACAGTTGATGGTAAGTGGGGAAAATAGCTGCAGGGAGTTTGAATAGTAGGGGGGGGGGGGGTAGTGTTTGAGGTGGAAGGATGGCAGGAAAGCTGGGGTGCTGAAAAGGTACACAGAACAGGAAGTACTGGATAGGCGTTGGCTAATTCAGTACAGTGTAAAATGCTATTAAGCTCTCCCTGCACCATTTCAACGACACCATTTCAGACAAAATTACATGGGGCTGACTCATATTATAGTGCTCCTCTCCTAACTGTACAAATCACTGCTGTTATAATCCAGGGTATAATTCTGGTGTCACTGAGACAGTAGACAGATCATTTCATTTCACTTCCTAACAGTCGCCTTTATTTCCAGTCCACTGTAATGACCTTTCTGTCCTCGATTTTTGTCTTGCAGGTAGCCGGGCAGCTAACTTCAACCACAATACCTACAGTAAGTGAATCTACATAATTTAACCGAATGCAGTTTCTATGGAGTCCGAATGTAATTATCTCTGTGTCCTCCTAAGCCTCCTGCTTTCTGGGTCCTTCCCAGGTGCGCAGATCTCGAAGGCATGTCTTTCCTACACTCCTGTTTCCCTCCCCTGTCCCCCCGTTTCTGGAGACTATGTCCTCCTGTACTGGCAGCACCCCGACAAGCGTAAAGAGATAGAGCTCGTCTTTTCCTACGACCGCTGGAGACGAAGAGTCCGGAACGTCACCAAATCCAACCTCAGGATCTCGCTGTGTGACTCGGCCAGGCAGGGCGAGTTGGGCTTCGTGCTGACACCTCGACCCGAGCACGGGGGCGTGTTCATCTGTGAAGTCTTCCAGGATGACAACGTCTACAGCCAGAGCCTGAGGCTCAGCGTGCTGCATGGTGAGGGGGGGGGCTCATGCATCGAGCCGCTGCCTGCCACTGCCTTCAGTTTAGAAACCACGTCCTCCTGAGGCATCTGTCACTGCCATACTCACTGTGCCATGTCATCTGTCATTGTCATCTAACACTCTATTCAACATACCACTGACATGTTGACTGCTCATAGTATGTATATATATCTACACTACTATGCAAGTCTTAGGTGGCCAAATTATGTTGAAATTATTTTTATGTTGGTGTAAAACCTATAACGTTATATCTGTCACAGTGAGTTAGCTTAGCCATTTCAAAACCCCTCCAAAAGTTACCCCAGTGTGTGCAGTAACCATCCAATATACCCATGTATTTGTTGCCTCGACCAATAACTTATCACCTTTGGCTAATCTTACCATCATCGGATCATTTAACAAGTTAAGTTAATTCATTGAGTGAGGTGGTGGTGAACTTAAAGAATACGTGGATCGACTAGGAGATGCCTGGGAATTGAAGAAGTGTTGTTCTAGCTATCCAGCAAGATGTCAGCAACTTTATAAAGAACAAATTCTTATTTTTTATCGTGTTACAGTTGTATGTATTCTGATGTTAAATTGTTATATTGTTAAATAATATGCTTTCACTCAGATAAATAGCTTTAAACATTTTTTTCTCTCTATATATCTATCTTTGTGTGTGTGTGTGTGTGTGTGTGTGTGTGTGTGTATATATATCGCCGTCCTTAAAACTCACAGCTAAGGAATGTGTTTATGTGAAGTGACACATAGTACCTATGATTACAAGCTGGTATGGTGCCTGAGTTGTTTGCACTGTTGCCTCACGCCTCCGCGGTTGGGGTTTCGAATGCCACTGCATGCTTTCAGAAGTGTCTGATCCTTGTTTCGCTTTCCTGTACATAATCTAGTTTCCTTCCAGAGCCCAAATATATGCGGTTAGGCAGAACAGTGTCTGTAAAATATGAACATGACCATGATGTGTGCGAGTATGTATGATTTTGCATCCCATCCAGGGTGTCCCCTTTCTCATCTTGCCTGGCATAGGCGCTGGGCTCCCCATGATGGATGGATTGATGGACGGGTTTATTATAGCTTAAGATCCCTCCCTGATAAGAATTGTAAGATGTAGCCTAACCTGTTCTGCTTGGAGCCGTGTTGTGTGACGTGACTCCTGTGTGTTTGATCAGCAGATGAACATAAATGACTTCTTTCTTACAGTTGCGGCACAAACCCGACTCTCTGTAGCATATCTCACCTGCCGGTACTCAGAGCGCATGCAGGTGCGAGTGGTCACCTGGACTCACCAGTATCCCAACCGCTCACTGAATTGGTACTCCAAAACGCCAGGTGCCATCATTACCGAGGTCCAGTTACCACCCCGACCTGAGACCGCTGGCAATTACACCTGCACCCTGGAGCTGAACAACGGGGAAAAGATCGACACTGTGCACGTGGTGAGGCTGGCCAGTGATGGTGAGGGTGATCGCACGGCGCTGCCCACTAATACCCGTGATGCTTTCCTGGTTGTTTCTTGACGCCTTCCTCACATTGTCTTCTTTGGAGCTGTATACTGAGCTACCCAAGTCCATTCCATGATGAAGGGGTGGAGTAGTGATTATCACTATGTACCTCAAAGCAGATGGGCTCATGGCACGTGTTTGCATGTTTTACAGGTGCCTTTCTTATGAACTTCCTTTGGTTGCTCTCATTTTCTCCCACATACCAAATACTAGGAGCTGGCTGGACTGGTATCTCTAAATTGCCCTTTGTTGTTTGCATATGTGCCCCCTATGATACACTGGCTTCCCATTTGTGACATAGCCTACCTATACTGTGACTTCAGGCATGCTGGATAAGGGGTCATGGATGGACGGATGATTGAGTAGATGGATGGAGTATCTTTCATCAGTAGATGTGATACAGGAAGGTCATTAAAGAGAACAAAGAGAAGTTTCCATACATGTCTGTTTTTCAGCAGTCGATTGAGTTCAGAAGACGTCATTGTCAAGCTACTCACTTAAACAGGGGTTTTCAATGTGAGGTCTATGACCACAACCCCCCCCCCCATCCCTGCCCCCCCCCCCCCCCCCCGGTCTGTAAAGCAGTTTCAGGGGGATGCGCAGATACATTTCATGCTTTGAGGAAACACCAGTATTATCATCTGGTTGATACAAGGCGAAAAATACTGAAGTAGCGTGAAGAACATTTAATGCTGCCCTTTATCATGTATGGTGGGGTGGTGGCTCTGAGGCTGGGGATCTGTGCCGGAAATCAGAAGGTTGCCAGTTCGAATCCCCTGAATGCCAGGACTGATTTTACTCGATGGGGCCCTAGCGCAAGGCCCTTCACCTGCAATTGCTTCATGCTGGGTATGACGCTAACCTACATCCAGCCCTGTAAGGAGGTCCTCCAACCTCCAGGGACAATTTAGGGGTTGGTGGCAGGATTGGCACTCCAGTCACCAAAAAAACTTTATACTGTTCCATTCCATTCAAACTAGTTTGGTGCTGAGGTATCACCCGCCGCACGGCTGCACTCGGGTTCTCACCGCCGAGGTGGGTCCTCGTGTGGTGGGTGCAGCAACACACTCTATCCTCCTTACCTCTACCCCACCTCTTTATCATTTTCTATCACACACCCCTGCTCTTTAGATCCTCTAGTGATACATTTGCTAGGGCTAGTGGGTCTCAAGCTCCTTGTTCTTAGATCCTACATTTATTTGGGAATCCGTGGTATAAGAGAGGTTGAAAACCCCTGGTTTAAACCAAGTGTTAAGACTGCTGCATAGTTGGATATACGCAGTGTAATCTGAGTAGCGAATGGGGCATGTCTAGGCTTTTCTCGGTCTCATGAGCACATCGAGTCCCCATCAGGCTCTTTAGTTGGCGCATAGGCTGACAAGCTATATTCTTATGCAAGGTAATGGTGCCCCCCCCCCCCTTAACAAAAGGCTTCCAAACACTTCATGATGAGGTGCCCATGTTCTCTCCTTGTTCTCTGGGAATTGGGAGGTTGGTGCCAGTCCATGTAAAACATGTGGTTAATTCAGAAGAGTGTAAATGGTCAAATTGGCTGCAGTAAGGCAGAGCATTTAAAGAAACCATGAGAGTGAGTGGTCTTAACAAGGATCCCCGGGGGACACCAGTGCTGATGTCAGGAGCAGCGGGAGGCTGACCTTTAAGCACAACAGAAATATGATGTAAGAGAATGCAGGCTAATGGCAAACAGAAAGCTAGAAATGTCATAAACCCTCAGTTATCCTCCGCCCATTCGCTGGATGTCATACTTCACCGGGCACATTGGAAACATCTCGGAAAGCCCGTCTTTTTGCAGCTTGGGTCAGCACCCAATTAATTCTCAAGAATAACAGGCAGACCACCCTCATAAGCAAAGTCTGACTCTCCTGTGGTTCTCCACATGGTTATTCAGCTGGTAGTTTCCTAAAAATACAAGCCTGGATTACAGCAACAACAAAGTTTGACGATAATAATGTACTTATCCTGTGACGAGGGCTTAGTCTTCTTTTCTAAGGATGGATTTGCTGTTTCAAATCTGAAGGATATATAAGTGAAAGCTAACGTGCGATTCTCACCCTTTCCACCCGCCGTTCGTTATGTAAGAAACGCCTAATCAAAGCAGGATGAAAATAGGACCTGGTACTTTAATGATCTATATTTAAATGGTTGGAACTCACCTAGCTTGTAGAAAAATGAAACCTCTCAGCCGTTTTAGCAAGCTAGACCTTAGTGTGAAGACTGTTGTTTTTGTACATTTCTTGATGTTTAAGATAACAGTGTAATTGTTGCCGTTTTTGTGTCTGTTTCCATGGTTACCTGTTCTAAGACGAGGTGAGCCTCATGATATGGGAAATATGAAATGGAGACCACTAATGCCCACAGTAAATCTGTCAATAGCGAGCAGTAATCCTGACTTCAACACTGGTGGGCTTTTCATTTCATGTTCAAATAATAATGTTTAATGCTGAGTGGTTTGTTTGGGTGTATTCATGTGTGTCCATATCCTGCTTTAGCATGTATTGCGATGCCACCTATTGTACTAGCTTATTTAGCATCAGGCTTATGAATTCTGTCCAGCTGGTTTGGCATGAGGAGTTGGGGAAAGGTTAAAGGTCACTGCACGTCTGCCACGCTCCAGTGCATTTGGAATTCAAAACCCACCCGTGTGAGTCTGGCAAACCGACAACGGGTCAGAACAGGGACGCAGTCTTCCAGTTGGAGGCTAGTCAGCCAGACTACCCCTCCCCCCCCCATGAGCCCCATCACGAGCTGTGAGCCGTGAGGGACAAAGGGAGAAAAAAACCAAGTCATAGCAGCCTCAAAAAGACTATTAATAAAAGAGGTTTATTCTTATCGAGATCTTGACAGTTCCAGGAGGTGAGAGAGAAATCGGGGTTCTCCGGTGATGGTCTTCACGCCCTTCCTCTTTTTTCCACCTCCGCACCTCTGGTGTTTTCACGAAGCCATGAGTGCAAAACCAGCTCAGCTTCTCACTGCTGAATCTCGAGAAGATCAGTCTATTCACACTTTAACTGATTAACCTTTGAGACTCCACGCATACAATGGGAAATTCTGATAACTCCAAAGGCCTTGAATTTGCTCTGTTAGGACTCCCCCTGTTTCCTCATGTGTCTTCTGAGTAAAGGCCACTTGCCTGCAATTCTTAAACACCCCAAGGTGACAAGAGGGCAGAGTGTTTCTTACCCTATCATTAGATTAGGTATGACACAAAAGACAGTTTGTTTATATTAAATCCATTGAAAAAATAGTTTGTAGAACAGCTTACAGATAAGATGTTGATAGGCACATTGTATCTGTTTGTTTAAAGGGTGTCATTTCACTCAAGCCCCTCACCTTGGAGGCCTGATTTAAAGAGTGACAGTGCCCTCTATTGGCGGAAATCAGGCACTGGAAATCTGCTGTTGCACCTATTAGACCACATATGTGAATTAACCTGTTTTTCTTCCTCGCTCATTTGTTCCCAACTAGAATCACCCATTCCATCCCCTTCTCCTTCTTCGCCTTCTTCCCATTCTTCTCCTTTCCCCTATCTCTCTATCCTGGGGGTCCTGCTTCCGGTGGTTGCCGTGGCTATTGGCGTGTTGCTATGGAAACTCAGAGCACACAAAGCTTGCCCTGGTGAGTCTGCCAGCATTTTTATTTGACGTCTATCTCTGCCTGTCGGCCTGCATTGGTAATTGAACTGACATAAATGTAGTAGGACTGGGAGTCAGACATAATGAATGTGGAGCGCGATCTGGAAGCTCTGTCACCGAGTGCCAACGATGCCCTCTCTTCCTTAAGGTATCGAGCAATCATTGTCTCACCACTCAGGAGAGGTGGAAAATATTTATGAAAACCCTGAAGATCTGAGGCAGGTGAGGAGAGGCACGTTTTATCCATATTTGCACACCTGACATTGCATCCCCAATCTTGTGTAACAATAACCCCCCTCTTTTGTTTCCCCCCCCTCGCTGAAGGCACAGAGCTCGATCTACATGGTGAGTTGTCTGTTTCCTTACGGCAGACTGACAGGAACACGGCCACTCATGCTGTCAGATGATGCAGCCCTGTCAGCCGATTCACTGCTGCATTATTCAGTTGACCCCTAAGTGGCCCCATCAAGTTTCCGATCATAGCTCACCTTTGTCACCCCCTCCCCCCCTGGTTTCCCTGCCATAGGACCTGAAGCCCACCAGCCAGGATGATGTGTACAGGGAGCTGGACAGGTGAGCATTAACTGGATCACAGGTCATGAGATGGACAGGGCCCCCTGTGCCTCTTTGTCACCATCCCTTATCACGTCGTCCCGGTGATGTGACGGCATATCGCCCAGTTACAGCTCATGCCCTAAATGTGACGTGTGTCTTTCTTTCAGATATGAACACCGCCCATACTGATGCCTGACACATCGCCATTGTTGTCGCAGCCCTCCGGCATACAGAGAGAACTTCTGTGTTTCCGGAGCCAAAGTACATTTCGCTGTGTGGCATGTGGGATGTCGCAGGGGCTCTCGCTGGGTACCGCTGTGGCCTCGCACCTCCAGAATACTGGGTTTGAGTTGTAGTTCATGGTTTTTTCCCCCCACAGTCCCAAAGACCTTCAGATTGCTGTCTCTAAATTTCCTTCTTTGCCTGTTTATTTGTGCCACATTGTATCCAGGATGCTTCCTGGAATAGGCTCCAGGATGGAGGGATAGATAGAGGCATGGATGGATGAACATATTTTCACTTGGATATTTAGATACACAAATATTTTTATCTTCTGAATTATGCAAAGTTGTATTGAATTTAAAAGCATAAAAGCCAGTCTGTGCTCCTAAAACAGCCACTGGGTCTGTTATTCAGAAACCAGGTTTTTCTCACCTGTTGTAATTCAGCTCACTCTCACCATCTCATGTGACACCGCTTTGTACATTCTCTGCAAATTTTGTTTCATAAAAAATATTTTTTTGCTTTGTATTGTTTCCTGTCCAGTTATCTTGTTTATATATGAAAAAACATTGACTATAGCACATAAAATGATTAAAATCATAAAATAATCTTTCCTTCCATGTCAGATATTTCTTTTTTATCTAGGATTTAAATTTGGTAACTGTGAATGGCTACCCAATGGAATGTTGAAAAATACTCCCAAGCAAAAATCTGCTTCTGGGTTAAACCACAATGAAATATATACCTACATATGATTTAAATTGTTAAGTCTTTTAACATTCAATAAAATGACTGAATGGGTTAACATAACGGTTATATAATTGCTACAATATAATGCCCTTCTACATACTGCAGCAGAAAAATATTCTCAGGACTAAAATTATGAAGCTGTGAAATAAAATAAAAAAAGTGTTTTCTTTATTAAAATTAGATCTTTTTTAAATTAACATAGTAATAAAATCCCGAAACCAAAGGTGTATAAACCTGCAGATACTTTTAATAAAATTAAAAACATTCAGCTATAATTATAACTTCATCTTATTGATAAGAACTAACCTGACCGACGACCTATTCTTTTAAAATTATATGTAAAGAGGATTGTATATGGAAAAAGAAGATTGGTCAAGCTTCGCTTTCCTCCATGACAACTTATTCCCCTAACGGGCTTCCGTAGTTGAACATACAAGAAGAATGGCTGTTTGGCTGTGGCTTCGTTGTCTTTTTGGGCCCCATCTACAGCGAATTCATCGCTCGCCGGAGTCTGACAGACTCGAAGCCCGAACAGGGAGGAGGGTGAGCACAGGGGCAATGAATACCAGGGTTTTAAAAAATATGTGACGGTGCTGTTTATGAAACAAGGCTAAGTAGCTGGCTTGTTACTGCGGAAGTGTCAGTGTGTGTTATTGAAAGTGAAATGAACCGTCATGCTGAATGACAGAGGTGATCGAAAGATGCACTGATGTGCCTGATCACTTGTGGGCCTTTTTTTAAAACGAAAACTTATTAGATTGTTAGCGGAACCCTCAAATATATTCTTGCGCAGTAAGGCGAATTCCTGCGGGCTTACTCTATAATTAATGAAGCCCTATTGCTCATCGGTGTCTTGTGAACTCCCCGCGTCTCCCACCCACAGGGATGGACGTACCAGCCCAGGAGTCTTGAGAAACACACCGACAGCATCCTCGGATGGGTTAGTAATGCTGCAGCTTGACGAGACTACACAAGAAAGTGCAGTAACATTTACCATTCAGTATCCCCTGGGTGCTTAAAGTGAAAATAAATATGCAGTATTGTTTGTTTTGCAAGGAGGGTTTGTAATTTTAGTTTAGCCATTTTGTGGTTATATATTGGTTTGTGTTTAACATAAATTGACGCTCTCCTGTCGTTCGCACTTCCTTATAAATTAAATGCCTATATGCATTTTGGACTAAACTGCGTGTTTGCATAAAATATGTTTTTTGGTTCCCGCTTAGGCTTCGGCTATATGGTCGCTCTCCTACTACAGTTCTCCCCTGCTTTTGTGCTATCTCTACAGAAAAGGTATGATTAGTAAAAGTAGGGGCATGGCTGATGTAATTGGTTTACATCATACTGTACAACAGTCACTGGTGCGGATTTGTCTCTCAGTGTAATTGCATGTTTAACATTCCATACATGTTTAATTTCACATATATACATGTTCTTTGTTGCGGACAGTTGTTTAATAATGTAGTATAACTGTTACCGGTGTTAAAGACTGTGAATGTGAACCTGCAGTTGTTGTTTGATAGCCAGTATTGATACTTAGTCTCTGCTCTTCAGGGTACCTGTGCACCACCAAGCTGGTCCCAGTTGGACAGTACCTAGGCACCATTCTGGTGTGCCTGTTTGGAGTAGCGTGTCTGAGAGGTGAGGGTGATTTGCAGCACTGTATGGGGAAGTGGTAGTGCTTTAAACTCCCCAAAAGGCAGCGTGTCACTACTACCTGAGATGGCCCTGTGTGTGTTGTCTCGAACAGGCCTCGGGCGCTGGCGTAACCCAGAGTACCTGCAGTTCATCAGTATACTGGATGAGGCCACGAGGAATTACAGCCCTGCCAACAAGGTAGCATCAATGGAGGCCCCGTCATCAGTACCAGGTCCTCGTCCGGCCTGCTCGTAATCATTTCGTGTGATGGACTGACCCACATTTATTTTTCTGCAGAAAAAACTGTCAAGCTATGATTTTGACTTCAGCCACTGGCCCGTGGACTTCAGCTGGAAAGAAGCCAGCAACCCGTGAGTCTGGGCATTGTGTGTGTGTGTGTGTGTGTGTGTGTGTGTGTGTGTGTGCGCGCGCGCGCACGCACGCACGCGTGTCAGATACCCCTCCAGTGTACGACCCCCCCCTGCTGTGACCAACAGGAAGGCGACCAAGGCTGGTGTTTCCTTGCTGAAACCGGAGCCCAGGCACAGAGGGTCGACAGACAGCATCCTGACCTCGTTCCGCACGTTGCCGTGTCACATTGTCAGGTACACCCCTCTTGTCCCGCCCCTTTGTCGTCATTCGCTCGTTCTGCAGACATGGTTCCCAATCACCCTCTCTCTACTTCTTCTTTTTTCCAGCTACCTGATTGCCCATTCGTTCGGCCGCAGAATGCTGTACCCCGGATCTGTGGGCCTGCTGCAGAAGGCCATGAGGCCCATGTTACAGCAGGGCCAGGCCCGGCTCATCGAGGAGGTGAGTGCTGGCTCACCATGGCTTCGTGGCCAGGCTGCTGATGCACTGTGGTAGAGCCTCTCAGTTAAACACTCGACTCAGTCATCCTCCCATCTGGGTTATTCTTGACAACGCACAGCAAATTAAGTTCCGGAATGTGTCTTTAGCGTCAGAAATGTCACACACTCATCCAGCCCCCTTTCATGCCGAAATGTGGAAACAGCTGCCAGAGGGTCCTGAGCACTTTCTCATCTCCCTGCAGCCACAAATGGGATTTTCTGTTGCTGTGTGAAGAGCCCCCCCCCCCACAACAACATGCTCAAGCATTTTTGCAGCTATTCCGAGTCACAGTTTAAGCTCTGATTCGATACAGTAAAATGATCCCCCCCCCCCTGGCTACAGAATGACTTGGAGATGTTTGTTTAGATTAGATAAATGGGAAGAAGTTGCTGTTGCTGCTAGATTTTGGCTTCAGAGTGACCATGTGCTGGTAGGTTTGCTGACCAGTCAGGATTTATTTGAATATACTGTTTATCATATTTCCTGTTTGGGCTTCTGGGTGGCCAGGTGGTTCAGGGCCGTGGGTGTCTGTGTGCATGTGGGTGTCATCTGGGTAGTTCGGTTTCCAAGAACATGCATTGGCAGAGGGGGTGTCTTGAAACTCCAATAATATAGAATTTTGTGTGTGTGTGTGTGTGTGTGTGTGTGTGTGTGTGTGTGTGTGTGTGTGTGTGTCTATGTCCTGAAATGGACTGACATCCTGTCCAGGTTTAGACTAACCATGACCTGTTATGGGATAGGTGGTTGGAAGATTTCGGCAGAGGTGGATAATTCAGGTCCAGAAAGTAACAATCCAGACCAAGATTTTGTTTCAGCCAACCAAGTACTCTGACTGTAACTCTTTATACTGAACTGGTTGGTTGAAACAAAATCTTGGTCTGGATTGCACCTGTGGATTTCAGTCAGTCTGGGTGAGGGTCAGGGAGGTGGCTCCCACTGCTTTGCTGGCTGTGACTGAGCTTAGCTGCCCTTCTTCCTCCGCCATAGTTTGACGGGCAGAGAAACAAGCTGCTGGCCTGTGACGGCAACAAGATCGACACCATGTTTGTGGACCGGAGGAAGGAGCAGGGCAGCAGGGGGAAGACCCTGGTGAGAGAGGGGGGGAAGAGGCGGAATCCCCTGAAAGAAGATCTCCCATGTTTCATACTCTGGCATACTTTGTATCTGTTAATAATGGCTTATTTATAATTACAATTATTACAGTAAACCTTTCAGCATGTGTGTTAGTATTTGTACTGTAGGGCTGTTGCCTAATCTGTGTGTGTGTGTATGTGTGTGGCAGGTGATTTGCTGTGAAGGCAACGCCGGCTTCTACGAGGTGGGCTGCATGAACACCCCCCTGGAAGGTGAGCGTGTCCACGCCTGTTCATTCACACCTCTGAGCTCGTTCTCATGAACCGCTCACATGCTCCGACATGCTCTGACATGCACTGGCACTCAGACATGGCGCCCTAAAGCGGACACACATATACTTCTCTGCGTTCCATCTGCAGGGGGATATTCCGTCCTGGGCTGGAACCACCCCGGCTTCGCAGGGAGTACTGTAAGCAGCAGTCCAGTCCTGTTCCCCTCTTTCCATCTGTGACGATTCACTATCACTCTCTCTGTCTCTCTCTCTGATTCTTTTTATTAGTGATACAAAATGTCGCAGTGACTAGATATATCCTGTGTGATTCCAATACATATCACAGTAGTAGAGAGTAGAGTCATTATTATTTGTTACTAGCTCATCCGTCTGGGGTGTCCCCTGCCGAGTGCCTCCGCAGCCTGTGATTTGCTCTAGGCTCCCCATGACCTCGTCTGATTGGATGGGTCATTATTATGTGTCACATGTGGTAGAACATGGCAGAGCACGGTTTATGAGCCTTGAGGCCCCTGCCATGAATTCAGTCCTGAGTGTTCCGTTACACCCAGATAGTGACGTCAAATAGACCTCTGCGGGCCGCCACATTGTGACTGAGCTGCTGACCTCGGCCTCACTTCCTCTCTGTGCCTGTCTACCCTCTGAGGACTTCCCTTCCTTGGTTGTCCTGACTGCCGGCATGCTCTCCTGATTTATGTCTCTGCTCCTTCTCACTCTCACTCCAACAGGGAGTACCTTTCCCCCAGAACGAGGCCAACGCCATGGATGTGGTCATCCAGTTTGCCATTCACCAGCTGGGCTTTAAGCTCTCTGACATCATCGTCTACGCCTGGTCCATAGGGGGATTCACCGGTAACTATGGCACTATATGGGCTGAGGGTCCCTGTTGAGCCTGGCTCCTGACCTCCCTCCCGCTCTGCTCTGCTCTCCCAGCCAGCTGGGCCGCCATGTCCTATCCGGAGATCAGGGCCCTTGTCCTGGACGCCTCCTTCGACGACCTGCTTCCCCTGGCGCTGAAGGTCATGCCTGACAGTTGGAGTGAGTCTGGGGGGGCCAGCTCTGGTTCTGGGATTGTTCTGGAAAGTGGAGCTAATATATAGCCTAGTTCCTGTAAGTATTGATGGTACAAGTGAGGCTGAAAAATGCTGATTGGTTTAACTTAATGATAACTGGTTACAGACCAAAGGGAGTGGGTTAATCTGACAGATGATTAACTACATTGCAGTCCTGCTCACAGTGCTTTTACAAAACCTCCTGTTTGTCATTTGCTTTAAAGTTTAGGATTAGGATAGAGTCTGTACTGTTACCCTGTTTGGAGTTGTAGTTCAGGTCCCTTCAGATAGGGGGTGACACTAACTCAGGGATGGCCCTTCTCTCCCAGGGCCGCTGGTGACACACACAGTCAGGCAGTACATGAACCTCAACAATGCAGAGCAGATTTGCAGGTGAGTGCCTGCCACAATATGGCGTCAACCCACAACAGACTGTCCTGCCACACGTATAACCTGCTGTCCTCTCCGTCCATGCTTAAGGTACCAGGGCCCGGTATTACTGATAAGGAGAACCAAAGATGAGATCATCACCACTACGTGAGTCATGTGACTGTCTGACTCCCTTTCATCCATCACATGACATTGATATTGAACACATGGGTCAATAAAAATGCTGTCATGACCTTATAGGGGCCCGGAAGACATCATGTCTAACAGAGGCAACGACCTGCTGCTCAGACTGCTCCAATTTCGGTACGACCCCCCCCGTCATCCTTCCTGCAGGGGGAACACTGAGCCGTGTGTGACCCTGTCTTCTCCCCCCAGGTACCCCAAGGTCATGACGGAGGAGGGTGTGAAGGCCGTGAGGCAATGGCTAGCAGCTGGAAGCCCCCTGGAGGAGGGTCGGGGATATTTATAGTGTCACATGTGTTGATTATCAGTGTTATGTATTGGTCAGGGAGGGGTGATTCAGTGTGTTTAGGACTGACACGCCATCTGCCCTCCCCCAGCCACAGTGTACAGCCGTAACGAGGTGGACGATGACTGGTGTGTGTCTGTACTGCAGTCCTACCAGACGGACAGGGAGACCCCTTTTCCCTGGAGCGTGGGTGAGACCCCCGTCTGCCGCTCTGCTGCCGGCTGCAGCCAGGCCCCAGCTGCCGATTAACCCCCCCGTTTTTGTCCTCCCCAGGAGATGAGATGGCCCCGGAAGGCAGACGGCAGCTGGCTCTCTTCCTGGTGAGTGCAGACTCCCGTCACGTGTGCATTTGGTGTGAAAGGCGGAGCCTAAGCGCGGTACTTCCCTTCTCTCAGGCCCGGAAATACATGCGCAATTTCGAATCGACACACTGCACTCCCCTGCCGTGCTCCGAGTTCCAGCCCCCCTGGAAACTGTAGGGAGAGGAGGAGGAGGAAGAGGAGATGGAGAGGGAGGTGGGTGGGGAGCAAGGGGGAATGTTGTTGGCACAGGAGTTGTTTAGGAGACCTGACCCGTAAGAGAGGAACTGCATAAAACCTCCATGTTATTTTCTCCCCGAGTCATTGCGGCTGTTTTGGCTCGTACACCCCCCCCCAAAATACCCAATCTTTCATTGAGCTAAATGTTTATTACATCTGAGCCTAAACTTAGAAATGTTATATGTGTACATTATATAACTGTGCGTAAGTAGGAATCTTTCAGGCTAATCTCCTCACAGGAGGTGGATAGCTGTGCACCTGAAGAGTTAGTGCTCAGAGTAATTAAACTGGCCATTTCCATTGGATGATATTAATGACAAGCTCTTGGTCCATAAGAAGGGGCTCTGTGTGGTCCATTCTCAAAGCGTAACAGCAGCGGCAATGGTAACGCCTACCTTCGCTCACTCCCAGGTTTCCCTCCATCTGTTAGGTTTTTTGTTGTTTTTTTTTGGTCTGTTATGAACAAAGTTTATTCTGTAATTAAGCTATAAATGTTAAGTGTAATGCTCAATAAAAATGTGGTTGGAAACCAAGTGCGTCTGTCATCTAAAAAGAATGTTTGGGTCTTCCAGGGATTGCGAAGGTAAAATCATATTGCCTGCTACTGATGTCAAGGTTTTTGCGATTTTAAATTTTTTTTGTAGGTTGTCTAGAGTAGGATTTCTCAACCAATGGGCCGTGGAACAGTGGAAGGGAAACGCAGTTCAATTCGTTCAGACATGAACCCAAGGCCGAAATTTAGACAGCATAGGGCTGGACTATATAAATGACAACTGACTTAACGTTATATGAAACGTCAAAAAACCTTAAGAAAATGAAACTTTGATAAGCACTGTTCCTAAGTGACAGTTTGATAGGCTGAAGTATGCTATCGCATTACATAAACAATTCCAGCCAATCATGATAATCTTAAGAATGGACATCATGCACAGCAAGGTTGAGTTAGAGGAGCATGCATGCTGTTGCTTTGGTAATATGGAAGAAATAAGACCTTCAGATGAAGCTTCAACTATCGGTGAAGGCAGCGACAGCTCAGAAGCTGACAACAGCTTTTATTTGAGATATTGTGGATAAACAAGATAAAAAGATGCGAGCTTTGTGACGGTATTTTTTGCAGTTAAGTCTGACACGCAACAGCTTATTTTTTGCAGTGTATTCAGGATGTCACCTATTTAAATGCTATAAAATGTCTAATGCTAATGGCAAGGGAACCCAAGTAAAAAATAACAAGGTGAATTAGCGAAAAAAAAAAACTAGGCAAAAATATTGTGGATATAAATAAAATTTTAGCCTGGGCTGTCGACGTGATGAATGGGCAGCCTGCATTCTTGGAAAGGCTGCAAACAGGAGAGCTAGGTTAACCGTTGCGGTGTGAAATCCATATGCACATAATTTCATCTGAGAATTTATTTGCCCAAATGTACAACTCACCCTGGAGGACCGTCACAAATACTACATGTTAATGGCAAAGAAGAAGAGCTTCTAAACTTATTTAAAATGAATCAGAATATGGACATCGATAAGTAAACCAACACCAGGTGATATCCAATGAGTCTCCAAAGCAAAATTATATCATTTTCAAGGAAAGGTATAAACAGGTGAATCAACACAGGAGAGCAAAGAAATCAATGGGCCAGAGCAGATGGTGGTTACATCATTCTCCTGAAGTTCCCTATGGCTTCCTTCACCTTCAGGAGTTCAGTCTGGCTCTGACGCAACTGCGGGAGACAAGCGATGACAAGGCTTAGCTGGGCTTCATCATGACGGCATATAAAAATGATCAAAGGCACTAGTAGAGTTCAAACATGAACAGGGCTGGGGGGCAAGGGCAGGATTCCCCCATGTCCTCCTTACCTTCTCACTGTCCTGCTCCTGCACTTTAGCTGGCACTTTTTCCTTGTAGTCGCTCTTCTCCATTTTTTCCTTCAGCTTGCACATCTGCTTCTCCAGCTCTCCCTGCTTTACGGTGAGCTTGGCCACCTCCTTCTCCGTGTCAATCAGCCCCTGGTGTGGGTCAGTATGGGTGAGTGTAGATGGGCCAGTCTCTCAAAATGCATTCTGATAGCCAGGGGGTAGGGGGGGTACTCACCTTGAGCAGGAGGTGGACAGTGCAGCGGTCGGAGGCGATGGCAATGGCACACCCCTCCGGGACTGCGGCCCCCGGCCCCACCACAGCGTGCACGGACTGTGAGTAGGACAACGTCTGGATCTGCAACTTGTGCTGCTCCACCAGCGCTACAGTGTCAGAGTCGATACACTGAAGGTAACCTGGGAACGGCAAACGGGACCATGTGATCAGCGGGACTCTCATTCTCCAGCAAAATGGCAAACGGCTTTTTGATGTGGAGCAATGATCTTGAGAACAATTGTGTGGGGAAAGTTCTTGAGAATAATTATTGGGTTAATTTAAGGTCAAGTTCATCTGTCTTGGGCAGCATAAATGGTGAGTCGACTGGCTACATACATTTTGAACCTACACCACATTTAAAAAGCCTAGAAATGTAAATTTACACACTACCCAATTTATGACGGTCCATGTTACGACTTCACGATGGGTATTCCACTTCCATTCTGTTTTTCCACTTCCAGTACATTATCAATAAATTACATGAGATATTCAACACTATTATAAAATAGGCTTTGTGTTAATGATTTTGCCCAACTGCAGATTAATGTAAGTGTTCTAAGCATGTTTAAGGTAGACTTGGCGAGGCTACGATGTAATGCAAAAAAAAAAAAACAGATGACCAGTTTATTGGAACGTAACCCCATCATAACCTGGGGAGAGACTATTCACTTTATAAACTCAGCATAGCACCTACCAGTAGCCCCAGTAGCCATTTATTACGTAAGACAGATTATTCTGTAAATTGAGCTATGTTCAGACTGACACAAACCATATCCGAGTCACGCCACAAAGCCAGATCAGGACTCACACTCCGCCCGCATCTTGGTCAGGTTGTAGTCGGCTCGCAGGGAGCGGATGGTTCTGACCACGGTCATCACAAACTCCATCTGCTGGTCCACCTCCTCGCTGTGCCAGCAGAACTGAAATGACAAAAGCGACCGGATCCATAAATCCAACACAGCCACCAGGTCATCGGCAGAGGGACACAATCACCCAGAGTAATGGTTACAAGAACTGGATGTTTTTGTGCTCATTGATTTAAGTATTTGGTTCAATAGATTAATCTTGTAAAATTAATCTTAATCCCACACCTTTAATAAATGAAATGAATGGGATTGGTTGTCAATTCTGACGCACCACAGCACAACAATGAAATGTGTCCTCTGCATTTAATACATATGTGATATAACAATGGGTAGCTATTTTTTTGCACCTGGGGAGCAGTGCTTGGGGACAGTACCTGGCTTAGGGTACCTCAGTGGTACTGTGCTGTTCAGGGATTCGAACTAGCGATCTTTTGATTAAACCTTGCTTTAACATAAAAACCAAAAGAACTGATCAGTGCCAGAGCGTACCAGGAACAGCCGGCACATTGATGAGACTGATTCTTGTCAAAGATGCTGATGAAGTCCAGCTTTAAGTTGCTATTACAGCTGGGTTTGGGTGGCTGAAAAACTATGTCCAGTTATCCAACATCTTCTAAAATCCACTCTGTACTTGAAAAATTTTCTGCTGTACGATTTCAGGACAGAGCAGCCGCTCTCTTAGGAACATTACGGCTTTTTGGTTGAGGGTGTTATTTTTGCTGTTGTATTAACACTAATGGCATATTAGCGCAAACAAAAGGGCCACATACACTGGAATTCGTCTTGCTCGGCCGTTAAAGGCGTTTTGATGTTCACTGGTGTGGGAACCAGAGGTTCTAGTGTTAGGCTACAGTGTCGCCCATTAACTACCACGCACCACCAACCCCCCCCCCCCCCCTACCTCTGAGGTCTCTGGGTAGGACGTGACACTGATGCTGGGCGGGCTGTCCTGCTGTCGCCGGGGGAGACGCTGGAAGAGTTCCTCGGTGACGAAGGGCATTATGGGAGACAGGAGGCGGAGCCCCACCTCCAGGCACGTGTACAGCGTCTGTCTACAGACGTCAGCCTCTGTCTGCAAGGCGTCATCCCGGTCAGCTTGGCTCAGCACGGGCTTCACGCTCTCCTATTGGGGGGGGGGGGCAAGAAGGCGAGGCCGTTAGGAGAATGATTCTGAGCCCAGCGAGCCAGATTTTCTAATACTTCCTAACGTTGCTCTTAGCCGATGACCACATTAATAATCAGAATGTAGAAAGTACCAGGTAGACGTCACACAGCTCGTAGAGCCAGAAGTTGTAGATCGCCGTGGTGATGCCAGGGAAGTCATAGGCCTGGAACCCAGTCCCACATAGTCCGACGGCCGCACACAGCCTGGAGAGGATCCAGCGATCCGACACGCTCTCCTGCCCCGATAGCTGGGTCTTTGCAGCCGGCACAAACTTTTCACCGAGCGCCTTCATAGCAAACTTAACAGCATTCCACAGCTTGTTGCAGAAATGTCGGTAGCCGAGGATCCGGTTCACGTCCAGGTTGATATCCCTGCCTGAATGTGCGGCAGGCGGGTGGGTCAGTAAAGCTACATCACTAAGCTAAATCACGCCAAGAATCACAGGGTTCACTGGGGGTCACCTTGACTGGTGTAGGCACACAGGGCAAACCGGAGGGCATCAGTCCCACATTCTGGGATGCCGCTGGGGTAGTCAGACTTCTGCAAGAGCATCACAGTACAGATGGTCAGGGCCTGAGCATATAAGGGGTGTCATTACCAGGCCAAGCCAGAGGGGCGGCAGTGCAGTACCTGCCCCTGTTTGGCTTTCTCAATCTCCACTGGGTCCAGATTACTGTCCAGGAGCTGTGCGTGGAGGCCCTGGGAACAAAGGAGCAGAGGCAGGATTCAGCAAGATGCCTTTCCTATACATGCATGCATACACACATTGTAGCATGTAATGAGTAAACACACCGGCATAAGCCATACCTCCAGTGAAATGCCGGTGATGACGTCCAGGGGATCGATGACATTGCCCAGGGATTTGCTCATCTTCCTCCCGTGGGCATCCCTCACTACGGCATGCAGGTACACCTGGGCCGAGAGTGAGCCCCTTAATGCGGCACGCATGCACACCCAGACACACCAACGCGGCTGGCGGCTCCTTCGACGGTGCAATTCCAATAAATGATGCAACATGCGCCATTGCCCTGGCAACGGCTCGAACCAGGTTAAGGGTCTCGGCACCGCAAATGATCTGATGATGAAGTTCTGTGCAACACTCTCACAGAGCCTGAACATCAATCAATATTACAAGGCGCCATTTTCGCTTGTGAGCTCTCATTTATAGCCCCTTATCCATCTGCATTTGACAGTGTTTCCCTCGCTCTCCTGCAGGGTCCCCGGACTCTCACCTCTTTGAAGGGCAGTTTCCCCATCAACTTGATCCCCATCATGACCATCCGGGCCACCCAGAAGAAGAGGATGTCATGGCCTGTCTCCAGTAGAGTCCCGGGATAGAACACGTTCAAGTCCTCCGACTGGGGGTGGGGTGGAGAGATGGACCATCATTTTCAGGACAATCATCTCGGTATTTCAGGAAAAAAAAAAAAGAGCCCTACAGTTTCACCGAATGAGGAACTAATATAACTTCAAATGAGACGAGTTCCATGAAAGAGAATAAATTACACAAAAAAAAAATCAAAAATGCAAAGGTTTTTACTTAAATATGTCCAAGTGTCACTATAAATGTAGCCAGGACCCCACCTCATTGGGCCAGCCGAAAATGGAGAAGGGGAAGATTCCAGAGGAGAACCAGGTATCTAGCACGTCCTCGTCTGAGCAAGAGAGTCACAGGAGAGTCAGACAGGGGGAAAAAAAACAGATCATTAAACAAGAGGGTGGAGTGACTGGAGAGGTCCTGACCCTGCCGGAGGGTGATCCTCTCAGGCGGGACCCCAAAGCGCTTGGCGGCCTTTGCCTTGGCCTCATCCTCAGTCCTGCCACTGACCCAGTAGCGGCCATCCATGTCCTGGAGGCAGATGTCAGGCACAGTGCTCAGAGCTCCAGTGTAATGACACGGGGTGGGGGGGCGGGATTTACAAAGTGCACTTAGGCACCAATACAGGAGTGGTAACACAGCCTGACAGGTAGGGGGTGCTTGGGCATCCGTACCTCGCCAAGCTGGACAGAAGGATCGTTGACTGTGATGAAATAAGCGGGGATCCTGTGACCCCACCAAAGCTGCCGGGAGATGCACCAGTCCCTGTGGGGGGGGGGGGGGGGGTTTAGTGTATATCTTAGAGCAGCCATTTCTTTCTCCTAAGAAGAACAAGGGGCCACCTGATGTTGTCCATCCAGTTGAACCAAGTCTTGAGGTGATGGTCCGGGATGATCTTGAGCCTGCCCTCCCGGACCGCATCCGCTGCCTGCCTGCCCATGTCTGAGCAGTCGACGTACCACTGGGGCTTCAGAAGGGGCTCCACGATGTCCTTGGAGCGGCTGAAGTGGACAGCAGAGGCAGCAAGGGTGAGGTAGAAAGACAACAACTCCATATCACTGAAACGTACAACCAACCATCCATCCATGCCTCATAGGCATGGCGAGCCAAGAAACCACCAAAGGGGGATGAGGCTGGGACAACCTGATGGAGAGACAGCCAATCAGCAAGCGGCATGCATTAGGACTACAGGAGGAGGAAAGTAGAGCAACCCATACAGAACCAGGGCAGGGGTACAAACCCAATAAGCCATTATGCTGCCCTTACTTAAAAGATTTAGGGGCTGGGAGAAAGATTTTCCAGCATCCAGGACATCACATATAACAGTATGTAGTAGCGGACAGATCCACACAGCCAGGATCAGCATGACTAACTGGCGTCCTAATCTAAGGGCAGTGGCTTCACCTGCAAACAGGCACCACCATGGGGTTGTCCTTGATTTCTTTGAACTGTCCCTTGTCCTTCAGGGCCTGAAGCACAGCCTTCCTGGCATCAAACCTCTTCATTCCCTGGGAGATGGAGACAGAGATGGAGGCTCAGAATCCAGGCAACATTACACGCACAAGGCGATACATCCAGAGGGGCAGGTGACAGAGCGTACCAGGAACGGAGCCGGCACGTTGATGAGATAGCCATTCTCATCGAAGATGTTAATGAAGTCCAGCTTGTGCCTCACTCCAACGTCATAGTCATTGTGGTCATGGGCTGGAGTGATCTTCACAGCACCTATTGCACGGATCAGGGACATAGAGGGCCTGGTTAAATCAGTGTACCACAGAGTATTGGCTGAAACATGATCTGACATCACACCGCGCACCTGTTCCGAAGCTCATGTCTACAAATTCGTCGTAGACAATGGGCATCTTCCGGTCACAGAAAGGATGAACGACCATCTTCCCTTTAAGATGCTTTGGGGCAGATGGGACACAATTTCAAGGAACGGTACACAGCCGAGAGAGTGAATGTGAGTGTGCAAAGGAGAGAGATCCAAAAACCTGGTATCTGGTGTCAGAGGGGTGGACAGCGACAGCAGTATCTCCTAACATAGTCTCAATACGGGTAGTGGCCACAATGACTTCTTCATCTAAGTGAGAGAAAAAGGAAAAAAATATTAGTCACTGATCTTACAAAGACCAGCTGAAGCTGTATTCACTTCAACTCATTTCTCACCTGATCCTTCAATTTTGTAAGCAAAGGTCACCAAGACCCCAAACTCCACTTTCTCTTTGTATCCTGGAACTGGCAGCAGCGTCCTCCCAGTCAGCTCCTTCTTATCCACCTGCAAGATGGCCAGCGGCCAGTAGATGGCGACAGACCTTTAGATGGTCACTCAGCTACAACGTTTAATGCTGCGCTCCTTTTGAAGTCAGAATTTACAAGTGCCTTGTCAGAAATTTCAACTGGAACGTCCCCTGAGGAATTACTTCCAAAGTGAAAAGTCTGAGGAACCTCTACAATCCCAACTTCAAAATTTAAGATGGCTGCTCCATGCATCAACAGTAGTGAAAGGTGTAGTAATATACAGTTTAAGAGAACTTAGATCTTATTCGTCTCATTAAATTGGTCATACATACAGTATTGTCCAACCAGTATTGTCAACCAACTGTGGAAATGCTGCTATGGTGTTTTTGTGTGCAAAATATCATGCAATGCATTGTTATCAGAAGGTAGTGCTAACAATGTCTAACAATGAACCTGGCTAGAACTGGTACTGCTACATAGCTTTCCGACTTGTTACAGTAGAGCATAGTTCACTCAAGTGTGATGTCATTCCCAGCTCTGACTTCCGAGAAATTGGACGCAGCATAAATCCAGGCTGCCCAATGGGCTCCCTACCTCTATGTCGGAGATGGCAGAGTTCAGGGTGCAGGACCAGTTCACCAGCCTCTTGCTCCTGTAGATGACGCCATCATCGTGTAGCCGGATGAAGGCCTCCTGGACTGCATAGGATAGTTTCTGCCCAAATTAACATGCTTGTGAGTTACATTTGATATGCCTGCAGTATTTAGCTCTTTAAGAATAAAGACTTTGTTGAAATACCCAAGTTCACATATGCAGTGAACACAAATGGAGACTCACCGGATCCATGGTAAAACACGCTCTATCCCAGTCCAGAGAGGAGCCCAGCTTCTTAAGCTGATGATAGATCCGATCTCCCTTCCTGTAGAGTTAAGGAATAGAGAGGTTGAGATATTCCACCGCCATAAAGAATTACCCCCCACCCACTCCAGTCCTTGATCCTTGCACTCACTCGTTCTTCCACTTCCACACCTCCTGGATGAAGTTCTCCCTCCCTAGGTCGTGTCGGCTCAGGCTGTGCTCTCTCATCAGCTTCTTCTCCACGACCACCTGCGTAGCGATGCCGGCATGGTCGCAGCCCGGGTTCCACAAGGTAATTTCCCCCATCATCCTGTGCCTGGCACACCCCGAGCAGTGAAGAAGTCAGCACCCATGTGACCAAAACCACCAAATGATTTTACTGTGTCTACAGGCCAAAAATGTTTACGAGTCCAAGTCACGTCTAAAGTCTCCATCATGGTTCCAAGTTGATATTAATATTTATCAAAATTTTAACTGCCAATTGAAAAACTGCATGTCTCATAGTTCCTTAGGCTTATATACATTTTCAAAGTGATTTCAAATGCCTTTGAAGCAACCTAAGCACTTTTCTAATGTAACTTTTTAAATGAATACTTTCTCAAAAATAACATGAAGACATCCCTTGTGCAAAACACTTTAATTAGTGTGAATGCATGCACACACACACTAGGGCAGGGGTCACCAACTCCGGTCCAGGAGAGCTACCGTCCAGTAGGTTTTCTATCCTACCTGGCTTCTGATGAGACACACCTGTTCTCAGGTAAATACCAGGAACAGGTGTGGCTCATCAGAAGCCAAGTGGGACAGAAAACCTACTGGATAATACCTCTCCAGGACCGGAGTTGGAGACCCCTGCACTAAGGTGACCACCTAATCCATGTCAGAGGGGACACTATGAGCTACTTCAGGTTTTACAAACTACTTTAAAACTGAAACCTTTCCCAATATGACTAACAAGCGTGTGTACAAATTGCTGTGCTGAAGCATGTCAGAGTGGCCCTGCTCTGGAGCCAGATCAAACCCTGTCGGACTCCGCCCTCAACTACATTAAAGTGATGTGACTGGCTAATGAACCCAGACCCCTTTTGTCATGCTGATAAACTAAATGCATTTTACAACTAAATCACTATTTTAATTTTTACACATCGTTCTAAAGCAAAAACTCCAATTAATGAATAAAATCGGTTTGTCTCTCAGCTCGTGTGTGTGCAAGTAAATAAATGATTATGCAAGTAACACCATGAAATTAATGTGTGCAGTCATGCTGCTCTTTTAGTTACAGGAGAGCAGTCAGTGATATTACTGTTCAGTCTAATCACTTATTGGTATTATATTTTTACTTTATTAAAAACCGTTATATTTGAATGCATGCTGGTAATCCAAATAATGCAAGACATAACACTACACCTATGCGGGGCACAAAGAAAAGAGCACTTTTTAAGCTGTAAGAAAACACAGTTTGACTTGGAAGGTTTTTTTGGACATATCTGCTAAATTTTCAGATTTATGGCAATCTATGCCAATCTGTGTCACTATAACAACACAATGTATATATATAATATATGACACAGGTTAAGCAACATCTATTTCTAAGTGGTGCCTTCTAACGTAAAATAAAACTTGGAATATCCCATGCTTTGTCAGTTAGGGTCCGCAGTTTGTACTACTGACAAATAAGAAAAACCATGTTGTTTGTCGATATCAGCTGACATCATGCTTCTCCGGCTCCAGTTCCTATGCTCTGTGCACAGCCACACATCCTGATGTGTTTCACACCTTTATGTTCTGGGGATAACTGTGCACTCGATGCCTTGCATGTGTAGAATGTTCAACAGAGCCTTAAAGCCTATTATTGTTGGCGAGTTGCTATCAACGGGTCGAAGTCAAGTATGAGTTACAAAATAATGACTTGCAAGTCGAGTCAGAAGTCAATATAAGAGCGACTAAAGTGCGACTTGGGTCTGAGTTGCAAACTCGAGTCCCCATCTCTGTTAAATGCAGGCCTGAATAGCAACAAAGACTCCCAAAGTCTGGAGAAAACTGGCACATAATCAAAGTAAATAATTCATGAGCTGTCGCACTCACAAAATTCAACACATCAAGCAAACATATGATAGGGAGAGTCTACACCCTACAAACGGATTCTAGTGTCTTAGGCCAGGATTCCCCAATTCTGGTCCTGAAGGGCCGATTTCCCTGCTCAAACACATGTTAATCAGCTAATTGCCAGGTTTAGTAGGTGGGATTGAACACGGTAATCTGCAAACTGTTTTGGATTCTGACCCTCCAAGCCCAGAATTTGGGAACCTTGTCTTTTGAAGGACAGTGGACAGCCCATTACCATCGTGTCAGGCAGTCCTGGATGGCGTTGGTAAGGGCATGACCCAAGTGGAGAGATCCAGTCACGTTTGGTGGAGGGATACACATCATAAACATCCCTCGGGGGTTGGGTTCGCTGATACTCTTGCGCTATGAGAGCCAACAAAACCAACCAACCAATCTCAAAACAAAACAAAGCAAAGACAATATTGAGACGTGGATAATTCACGTCAGAGTTAATCACGCAAGAAAAAAAAATTCTAAATTAAAATTACACCCAGAAATAATTCAGAAGCATTTCCAAGACTCAAGGTTTTACAACTGATTACATCTTAGTAACTCCTTGTCTTATAAAACAAAGTATTATCCTCACCCCATATTCAGGCTTGAAGAATCCCTGCTTCTCCCACCAAGGGTACCAGGCAGCCTCCACATACTGGGGGCTGTACGAATCTGGCAGGGGGCTCGCAACATCTGCACAAGAGGCCAGAAAAATGAATCCCCTCTGACACATGGCTGTGGACTTACTACTGAAAGCACAAATGAAATATTGACTTTTGAGGAAAACTCAGGTCTCTTCAAAAGAGGAGGAGCCAAAACATCAGCGTTACCTTTTTTCTCGCCAGCAGGGGTAGGGATGTTGTAAGTGATCACTCCCAGCTCCTTTTTCTCAGGCTTGGCCTTTTTCTAAGAATGATGAGAGGATGCACACGGACTGTCACTCGCAGAACTTACAGCCCTCCAACTCATTCCCTGGATGAAAGTCAAAGTATAGCTAGATCCTCATACTTCAGAAGCTGACGAGAAAGGCAAAAGCATGAAACATCAAATACTCCCCTAGGCCAAGTCTTGCACCCCCAACCCCCGCCCACACCTCTGTCTGAGGCTGCTGTTTCTTCTTTTCCTCCAGTTCCTTCTTCTGCTGGAACTTCTCCATTTTCTCCTTCTTTTTTGCCTCTTTCTTGAGTTGGGCTTCTGTCTTGGGTTTACCTGGAGATAAGTATCCATGTGATGAAGACAGGCTGATAGACCACTTGTTATTCCTGTACTCGGTGTGCATGTTTTGTGACAGTGTTTCATTCTAGAATCAGATACGCTGATAAAATACAAGTAAATCACTACTCTGTAACAAAACACAGAAAATTATATACAAAAAAAATGTACAATACATTTATTATTAGAATCAAAACCAAATAATATTTCACTTACTAGAGTGGAGTAGTAGCTCCCATCAAAAACTAATAATATCTCTCCAATCTCAACTATCCCAATGCAAAGAATGCAGACAACTATAGGCTTACCGCTGGCAGCCGTGTCATTGGCCAGCATGTCGCTGGCAGTCGTGCCATTGGCCAGCGGGGCATGGGCAGGGCCACTGCTGGCAAGGCTGGTTTTGGACAACACAGGTACCATTTTCTCACAGAATCTGATTTTACCAAGGACTTTTGCAAACTGGGGCTGGTTAATGCAGGTGACAAACCACCTGGTCAGATTAATTAGGGACTGTCTGTCTGAGGGCTCCAATGCCTGTTGAAAGGAGAAGGAAAAAAAATATACATGACAAAATAAAATCCTGTTACGTGTAAATACACTCTTATGTAACACAAACATAGTTAATAAGGTTTATAAATATATGACACATTGTAACATAATTGAATATAGACCAACATTTCTTATACAGTGGTGCCTGCGGTTCACAAACACAATCCATTCCAGGAAAATGGTCGTGAACCAATTTGTACGCGAACCAAGGCAATTTTTCCCAAAAGAATGCACTGCAATTCAATTAATTCATTCACAAGCCTACCAAATAATACATTTTTTTTCAATTAATTTTCTGGTTTTTCTTTAAGGTTTTTATTATAAAAACACAATATATTGTGGCGACAGGCGGACCGAGGCATCACGGGAACAGAGAGAGACAAGTAGACTTGCTTGCTGGGAAAAATCACGCTCTTTATTAACAGTCCTTACCCCTTGTATTGTTGTTGTTAATGTTAATGGTTGCATTTCCCTATTGTCGCGTGTGTTTGCCCGTGTCTTGAGTGTACCTGGTCCGATCCTCGCATGTACAGTGGTACCTCAGATCCTCGCATGTACATTGGTACCTCAGTGGTACCTCAGAATTCTGGTTTGAATACTAAAAGGTTTGAGTTCTGATCGAATTTTCCCCATATGAAATAATGGAAAATCAATTAATTGAGCCCCAAAAAATTACACCTATATGTGAGCATATACTAAACACATCTAAGCACATTTATCAAAACAGTAATTTTGTCACATCACGCGCAGGACGAGCGAGCCCGGAGCACGGAATCAGGGTCATGCAGATGGAAATCCAAGAACACAGGGTTTATTGCTGGCAAACAAGGCACAACACAGAGTAGATGTCAATGACAGGACTGGGGAAACATACTTGAACGCGAACTTAAATACACATGACTAATTGGAAATAACGAGAAACAGCTGATGACATCGGGATATCACATGAGGTTAATGAGGGGGGCGTGGCACCCAGGAGGATCGTACGAGCTGGGCGTGACAAATTTGTAAAGTAAGAAAAAAAATGTATCCAAACAATATGCAATGGCTACCAAAATGATATAAAGTACAGTGTATTACCTGATATCTTCAATAAAAAAGCACTATTACCAACAAATGATGCTATCACAGTGAATGCAAGGCTGAGACTCAAGCATTACCCTTTGTTTACGCTGAGACGTGCTGCGTGACTCATTTCCCCGCGCGTACAAGTTCTTAGGTCGGCGTTCACAGTTCGACTTCTGAGATTCAGATTGAGTTCTAAGTAATTTTTTTTCAAACTGGTTGGTTCGACTTTTAAGAAATTCGAATTCTAATGAGTTTAAGTACCAAGGTACCACTGTATTTAGTGTGTGTAAATCTTCCACCGTGTGTGCATCTTGCAATTCAGCATCTGACAACCTTGTGTTTCCCATCTGTATATTTGGGTTCAGTGCTCGTTGGTTGCCTGTTGTGGTCCTTCTATTTACAACTGAACGCAGGGCATGCTGGGACGTACGCACCGCCGGTGCTACACTAGTATAAAAAAAAGAATCTGGTCAAGGAATCTGTTTGTCAACCAAATTTTGTATGTGAACCAATGCATTTTTTTCCCCCATAAAATCTTTGGTCGCGAACCAAATTGTTCGTAGACCACAGCATTCATGAACCGTAGGCACCAATAAATTGTTTCTTGAGCAAATGTCAAATTATGTAAAGTTACACTGGTCAGGCTCTAGAGAATGAGGGAGATGGGTCTCACGTATTTAAAGGGCAGCAGAACAGCCATGGACAGTGCGACGTCGGCCAAAGAGATCGTCTCCCCGACCAGGAATGTTCTGGGTTGCAGGGTCTGATCCAGTATTCCCAGAATTCGTTTAAGTTCTAATCGTGAGCTCTGATGGACCTTCAACAAACCACAAGCACAAGTAAATGCCAGCCCCACCCCCTTCAAACATCCACATCACCAGGAAATGCATTCACTGCTCCAGTGCTTTTAAAATCCATATCATGGAGAAACTGCATTACAGACAGAAGCACTATTGCACAAAGACACTAATAAAAACACTAACGGGGAGCAAAAATCAAGCAGCAACACAAATGCTAAAAGCAAAACACTACAAGATGCTCAAAAAGCAGGTAAAGAAGTTCAGGCTCCTGAAACACCAGAAGGTTTCAGTTTCAGTTTAGTTTATTTGTCATATGCAAGTTAGCACAGGGTCAACATTGCAATGAAATGTGATTGACGAGAATAAACAAGTCTCTCAGCAATAGAGTATAGATTTTTTATAGTAATGAAAATAAAAATAAAGTGCTAAGTGCAAGGTGTACCTGAGTCTGTATATTATGGGAACAATTCGTATATGCATCCAGTGAAGTGTGGTGTGTGTGTTCAAGTGTTCAAGGCTAACACACCTGCTTGCCCACTCCAGTCACCCCCAGGAGCGGAAAGACAACGGCACATGACACGGGAGCCAGCTCGTTCTCAGCAAAGCTCAGCCACTGCCAAAGCTGGCTAACCGTCTTTGCGTCGCTCTCCCCCGCCAAGGAGGATAAATACCAGCTGACCGCACTGGCCCCAGTCAGGAGCGTGCCATTGCTGCCTAAGAGGAGAGCAGGTCGGGACCCACTGTGGCCTTCTGGTGGCTCACTGGTGAGGATGCGTGGGCGTGAGGGGCAGTACTCAGCAGCAATCAGGACCAGGAGGCTCCGGAAGTCATCAGGGTGAGGGGAGACGTATAGCGTGTCCATCTCTACCTAGAAAGACAAAAACGATACAGAAGTGAAGCATCAACAGTCGTTTCAGTCACTAAACCAGACACTTTTGCTTCTGTTTCCCGATGCGTGCTCTGCACCATATAGCCGTGAACCACAGTCAGTGAAGTTTGAGGAAAAAGCAGCACCTTAGATTTCGCAGGTGCGATTAGTAACTGTTGCAAAAACAAAATTACACAAAGCATAATTTCAGAACTATGAGAAGTGGCGATACGTACCTGAAACTAGATAATCCAGTTCTTTTGGTTTCACATTTAGACTAAAATGTGTATAGACGTATGAACATTTTACTGACTCATATTGTCATCCACGTAACTCTTAACCGTGACCCTCAACTATCTTTACTGTTATCGATGGCTGGAAGCTCGCAAACCAGCTTCGCGTGCAATGAGTAATTACTCTGTTATTATGATAACTGGTTAACAATCTCTAAATAAACGCTGGAACAGTGGCTAAACACCGTAATAAAGTGCAATCTAAGCTAGCTAAGGATTACTACTTTTATTTTTTTTAAAGTCCACCGCAAATCAAAATAACAAAGTCTATGTCGATTATGTCAACAGGATCTCTTTTGGCTGAGTTAAACAACACTAAATTTTACCAAATGTTGTACATCACTGAACACTATGACATCGATGCCAACTCACCTTAGTTTTCCAAGTATGAGACGTCAGTTAAAGACTCAAAGCTCATGCTACCTCACTCACCGCTAAAGCTCAACGCGCTGCCGCACCGAAACTAATCTGATGCAACTCACTGCACATGTTCCTGAAGCGGCGTGAGGACCCCGCCTCTCAGCAACTCTTCCGCCTGCACTGTGGTGGCCGACTAGCTGCCGGTTCAGAATACTGTTATCTTGGACCTGTTTTGATCGTTAGCTTAGTCGCTAACGATTTTACATCTTCGACCTTCATGTTAATCCCAAAGATTCAATGATTCCCACTGAATACACGGAACGCTCATTCGTTTTGTCATTTAATTATTTATTAAGTGACGGAGAAGACGATGGCGGAGAGATAGAACATATGAACAATTCTGTTCATCTGCTCCCGGGGGTGGTATCTAGGAGCACTTTTAACCACCAGCCCAGTCCACCACAATGTGCTATGGAGTCCTACTAGGGACCCTTCTTACCTGTTGTCATTGGACCCTACCATGCCTCCTTCTGACCTGCCTCCCCCCCCCCCCAGCCCGCCAACCATAAGACATCAGGATGCATCCCAACTAGGCCTTAGTAAAAGTCTGTCACTGTTTTTACCTTTTTTATATTTATTTATATTATATTATTTCCTTAATTTTCTTTTTTAGTGTGTTTTGCTTGTGTATTGTGTACTTGATTATATTTGTTTGCATTATGTGTAGTCTGCACTTTGTCTTTGCATTTTATATTTGCATTTTACATACCTTACTGCTGCATGCACCAGAAGTTCCCCTGGGATCAATGAAGTTCTTATTTAATTTAATTGCTGTGCAAACTCGCTGGCATCCTGGACAATGTCTCTCCCCCTCTGTGCTGCACCCTTAACAGCTACCAGAGCTCCTTCAACAGAACACCATGGAGCTCCACCGAATGCCGCAGGAGATCCTTCCTCCTTCTGGCCATTGGACTGTACAACTGTTATCAGGAGACGTTGGTTGTTACTAATTGTCCAATTCATTTGTTGCATGATGGTACTCTTTAACACCCTTACTGTTAGCATTCACTTTAATTACATACTTCATCTTTTTATACTTGCACTTTTTTCCAACTTGAATTTTTCTTACTTGGATTCCTTATTGTATTCTTGCTATATTTAAGCACGCTGACAATAAGGCCTTAGCATAACAATTTCCCTTAGGTAATTAAAAATGTATCTTTACTTGGAGAAAAAAGGGCAAATTACACTGGTGAAATAGTATGTTCAGTGTAGCGGTGAAAACTGAATGTTCAAACCAATGTACTGTAAATGGTATGAAGGACCGACAGGTAATCAATGTGTGTGAAAATGCATTGAATAATGTGCATCAACTTGTTTTATTTTCCCACTGATAATCCAAAGTTATATGAGAAATCACTGACTTACATCTGATACCAAGAGGTTTAATTGTCAAGTGAAAAGCAGACTCCTTTATGTTCACGGCTTTAACGCATGTAGAGAAATGCAGATATTGTTAGAAAGGCTGAGTAATAATAGGTTAGTTAATACATAAAGCTGAACCACATACAATTTGAAGATCTGTTTAAGAATTAAATAACTGAAGATGAATCATTCCTGACCACCAAAAAGCTTGATTCTGCTCAAAAGATTTTTGTGTCATAACCGCAGTTGGTTGCATTTACAAAATGTTACTGAACTAGTAATTGCAGTGCTCCTAAAAGAAAAATCTTTTAAAATGGAAATATAAATATCTAAATAAACAGTTGTATCTTTCTTAAAACCCAATCATCACTGATGTGTCATCCTGTACAATGTATACCCCACAATTCACCTGTTAAGCTCTTACACTTATATATGAACATTCTGCAAGTATTATGATGCGTAAATGAAAGGCTATACAATATTGCAATGAACTGTGCCACATACATGCTATAACAGCAAACTGAACAATAAATTGCATAGAATGCATCCTTAAACAGCAAACAAGGAATGCTCTATGCACTGGTCTTTTCTTCTGGTCCCTTGCAACAGCATCCCAGCTCTGGAATCTCTTCGGTTCCCATGCCCCCACCCCCTGCAGTCTCACTGGCAGCCACAGTGAAAGTCTGCACTGGTATCCAGTGCGGATGTGCCAGTGTCCCGCTGAACGCAGTCAATGTGGTACCACGCGTCGCAGTCGTCACACTGGATCCACTGCACAGTGTCCTGCTGCGGCATGCGACAGCGGCCCGAGGCACAAGGCTCCTCTGCTCGGGCCCGCTCACCTTCCACCGTTTCAGAGGAGAAGTGGAATGACGAGTGTGAAGACAGAGGAGGGGCTGGGGGATGTTTCCTAGGTCGACCCCGGCGTTTCCTACAGAAAATGACAGGGCATGGTTAAAAAAGGGTACTGTCTGAAAACTCAAATGATGCAATTCGGCTGAGGTATGATCAAAACAGAGAACTCACCCTGTATTTACATGTAATCTCACAAATTCCCCTGCGTCTCCTCGGTCTGATTCATACTGTTTCGATGAAGGAGAGATGATGGTGTAACTCTCCCCTCTGACCAACAGAGGGGAGTAAGCTGGAGAGCTGTGGGCTCTCCTCCTTCCACGGGCAGAGGGGGAGAACGGCGAATATTCTTTCCACAGACCAGGGGAAGAGTTGGCATCTTCGGAATCCATTTTTATTTTCAAACTGAAGCTATGCTTTTGCCCAGATACTGAAAACAAGTGGCTAAGCTTAGCTTTGGACTGCAAAGGAAGATCAAGCCTGCTTGGATTCTTGGATTCCGACCTGAACTCGAACCGTTCACTCCCATATGACTCCACTTCAGACTGAGGCGGATGGAAAACTTCGCATTCAGACTTGCACAGTCTTCTCCTCTTGCCAACACTCTTCCTTCTTCCCTCCAGTGTCCTCCCACTGTTTCTCATTTCATCTGAGCTGTCATCCTCCAGCAGCACTGTGTGGGCAGACTTCCGCCTGCTTTTGGAGGATGCGGGCACAGACCTCGACACAGAGATAGCAGTAGTTGAGGGAATCGGTGGTGGAGTGGAGGGAGAGACCAAGGAAGGAGGGGACAGGGGATCTGGATTAGTGTTTGCATTATCAATCCTCTTAAATGTCCAGCAACTTCCGTTCATTTTGCTTATACTTCCAATGGAGTTCAGAATTACAGTTGCCCTCTTCAAGGACAATGGTGAGAGATCTAAGTTTGGCTCAGTTTTAGGCTCCAGGCTGGTTCTAATCCTGTCTTGGAGATCAGAGGTGAAGGATCCAGCCTTAGGGACAGTAATGGCATCAAATTCAGAGGGTCGAACCAAAACTTTCTGAAAAAGGAAGTAGAATTCGGGGTTTCCAGAATCTGATTGGCCCCCAAATGTGAGCGTGTCCCCATCCGATAGCTCCCACTGAACATCCGGTTGGAGCCGAAGGTCATTCACCCAGGTGCCTAGGAGATGGGAGGGTGAGTGTTAAACGACTGCAATAGATAGTTTTACAGAAAATAAATTCATGCTCCAGGGGAGTGTATCACAAAGCTGGATTTCTTGCTCAGCCGGAAATCGTTGGCTTTAAGGTCCTCTGGGTTAAATGGACTTCATCTTTGCTCACTTACATTTGTCCTAGACTACCTTAAACCTGACAAGTTACCTGGCCACGCAAGAACTCCGGCTTTGATACAACCATCAAGCACACAGCTGCCGCCCGATGACTGTGACAGCACAATACCCACAGACAAGACAAGAGTCAGATGTGATTCTCACCGCTGCTGCTGCGATCTTTGACATGGACCCTCCATCCCTCCTCATCATCACAGTCCAGCTCTCGCTGCGCAAACAATTCAGCATGGATCCTGGAGATGGTTGCTGATTGCAGTGTCACATCACAGAGCTCCGCCTTGCGGCCCAGACGGAACACGGAGTTGCTGAGAGCGGGCCGGAACGTGTAGAGATCGCGGGCCGCCTCAGATACGGCAGAGCCCGGCGATGTAGAGGAGCCTATTCTCAGAAGCTGGAAGCAGGGCTGAACTTTTGACAGCATGATGCCTGATCTTTCACTTAATTGTGGAGGGCCAGGCAAATGGTATTTAATAGACAAATATCAGCTATTTAACCTGTCTGTATTTCAGAAGATTCACTAAAATGAACTACTATGCAACAGTATACAGTATTACACTGTACTTTTTTAATGCATTACAAAAGCCTTAATTTGTACTGCATTATGATAATATATGGTATGTGCACCACTCCAATCAGACCAGACTAACTACTAAGAATCGTGCTACACCATATATAACAATGTACAGCTTTGGGTAGGTTTGTGTTCAGCTAGCCAGGGTAGGACTTTTATGCTTCCTGAAAAACAGAAGAAAAAAAATACAATTAGGACTATGTATGTTAAAACATTCTAAAATGTTCTATTCTAAAAAATATCTATGCTGGTCGTTTATGAATTCAGTTCTATAAATAAGACACTGGTTACGTGTTCAGGCGATTAATGAAAAATCAGTGTGTACTGCTGAATGTACCGTCATGTAACAGCTTTCTACTTACGTTAAATATGAGCAGTTCTAAGGAGAACCAATTGCAAATGCAAAACGTTGAAAAACCGGCACGAAAAACACATCTACAGTAATCACGATCGCTTCTTCAACAATATGTAAATAAAGGATCAACGTTTTCGTAAATATGCGTGCTAGGAAAACGGGATAATGCGACTCTATTTTGAACCGTTCGCAAAGAAAGGCAGTTATTTAGCACTCTAAGGTGCATTCTTTAGTAATCGACGGTGCATAGTGTACAGCCGGGGTGATGTTATTCTGTCAGTGCCACCGGCCGTCACTCCCGTGAACTCAATTTCAAAGGCGCACCGGGGGGAAACAATAACAGAGGGCAACAAATCGCAGCTCGTCGCGATACATGGGATCGCTTAAACCTGAGCTAACACCGCTCGTCCGGTAACGTATCGATATAGATACTTAACCAGCTAAAGAGACACTGAAGAGATACCTACCAACTAACGAAATACGCATTCTATTGACAACAACAGCGACCCACTGATAATGCAGCGTATCTCAGGCGAACGCAATTATAGCCAATACGTTATTTTGAATTGCTGTTATTTGCATCCTAGCCGCTTTAATGCTTGCGACGGGAGTGTACATTTAGGCAAGAGAAATTGGATTTTCTTACTATTTGTGCGAAATAGTTGAGAGTGACGCTCTTCTTTTCCCAGGAAGTGCTTTGAAATTTGGCGCGCCGCGCGAGCTTCCTTGCGCGAGACCTAATTCCACTTCCTGTGCGACGAGCCGCGGCAGTGGCGCCGGGCAGCCTGCCATCTGTCAAGCAGTGTAGCTGGTGGAACCCTATTGTTTTATTCGTTTCATTTTTGTTGTGCGCACAGTTACTGACCGAAGTGATAAATGGTCATTGTTACTCGAAGCATTTGATCTTTTTTGCATAAAAAAATATAGGGCACTTAATTACTATAATGATTCAGTTTCTTTTTTAGGTTCACCTTAGCGTGTCCTTTACCGGCTAAGCCTATATAATGACAATGTGAGTATAGCCTCTACTTTGGCTTTATTCTCAATGTTTCATTTCTTTATTTTAAAGTTGAAGAAGAAAGTGATTGAAAATTTAACAATAAACTGCTTGTGTCATTAGAACGAACGTATTTATGCGCCATCCAGTGGTAAAGTGCGAAAGCCGGTAGAGCACACGCTAAATGTGGACCCTTTCATATGAAGTGGGGTGACCATATTTAGCTTTGCAAAAACAAGACACTTGGAACAAAACACAAAGAGAGGCAATGCCAATATGCACACATGAAGTATTATGACTGTAGAAAGCAAATGTCAACACGAAACAAAGCGAAATCCGTGACACTTATTGTCCCAATAAAAGAGGATATAGGGTTATACTAATTTTTGCGTACCTTTAAGTTTATTATTATTCTACACGCAGTGTTTTTGTAAGGATAGAATTGCTAATTAAATGGTTAATTAAAATGACTACATACTGCGGTGAACTTTCGGGTCATTATCAAGAAATAGTCGTACGTGACCCCATCCGATACAACATGTTGTGTACTATTTATGAGTTTCAGTCTCTGGGCCAGTACAACCATGACATGATTGAAGATGGATGGATGGTTAAATGGATTGTTGGTATGAGTTTTATTTATCCTTCTACTTTCTCCAGTTTAATATCACAGGTAAATCACAGACAATTCTCTGCAGAGCATCTGTTTAGGCTGTCTGTGTCAGTCCAGTGGGCTGTGAACCTTATAAAACTGCATCTCCTATACACAACCAACAGTCAGTGGTTGTAGAAATATCCCAGCTGGCATTCGACCGACCTTAAACGTTTAAATGTGGTTGAAATAATGTCAGTTTATAAAAAAACATTCATTCAACGTCAAAACAACGTTGAATACCAAATGGTTGAAATGGTGTTGTTAACTAACTATGGATTCAACATAGAAATATAAATAAAATTTGAGTTGTACGTCAAATCAACATTATTTTTACAACCATTTGCAAAATCTAAACAAAATCCAAGGGTTATCCAACACTGACACCTGACGTTGATTCAACGCTGACTCCACGTTAAAATGCCAGCTGGGATGCTCTGCTTTACCTATTGCCTCTAGCAGATTTTTCTTGTCCATAGAGTGAGCCTTGAAATGATGGGAGAATTTAGCTAGAGTTCCTGAATTAGGAACACTTTTTGCTCTGCAGTGATAAATGGAAGGAGACCTTCAACCACATATTTCACCACAACTCTGTCAACCTTTGCTTGTAATACTTTTAGTCCATTCAGTTGCTGTTTTTGACTTTCTTTTAAGCATGCCTGATGTCAGTTCCAGGTACCATTGATGCCGATGAGTGTACCTTCTCTGCCAAAAAGACAAAGAAATTTAGCTTTTTAAACCCTTATCTTTATCTTAGTTTCACTTAATCTGACAACCAGTTGCTGCAGAATTTATAATTAGTTAGTGAACTACAGATTGACAACCAACATGAGGCATAAACTAGCTATTACACTTCGTTAACTATGTGAATGGTAGAATATTATAGCACTGGAAAGATGGTTTTGCATAACAGAATCTATTTGCATTTATCAGCATGCTTGTGAGCTTTGTAAATAGCCCCATGTGTATTTGTTAACGTAAAAAGCTGTGCTGTGTCCCTGGTTTATGTATGTGTGTTTACCTGTGTGCACCCCAATCTATGCTGGTTCCTCACGTGTTTCTGTGCCCTCAGCGTCAGACCTTTCGTGTTATGATTATTAGTAAAGCTATTAGTGTCTTTGTTTTGACCTTATACACTCACCTAAAGGATTATTAGGAACACCTGTTCAATTTCTCATTAATGCAATTATCTAATCAACCAATCACATGGCAGTTGCTTCAATGCATTTAGGGGTGTGGTCCTGGTCAAGACAATCTCCTGAACTCCAAACTGAATGTCAGAGTGGGAAAGAAAGGTGATTTAAGCAATTTTGAGCATGCCATGGTTGTTGGTGCCAGACGGGCAGGTCTGAGTATTTCACAATCTGCTCAGTTACTGGGATTTTCACGCACAACCATTTCTAGGGTTTACAAAGAATGGTGTGCAAAGGGAAAAACATCCAGTATGCGGCAGTCCTGTGGGCGAAAATGCCTTGTTGATGCTAGAGGTCAGAGGAGAATGGGCCGACTGATTCAAGCTGATAGAAGAGCAACTTTGACTGAAATAACCACTCGTTACAACCGAGGTATGCAGCAAAGCATTTGTGAAGCCACAACACGCACAACCTTGAGGCGGATGGGCTACAACAGCAGAAGACCCCACCGGGTACCACTCATCTCCACTACAAATAGGAAAAAGAGGCTACAATTTGCACGAGCTCACCAAAATTGGACAGTTGAAGACTGGAAAAATGTTGCCTGGTCTAATGAGTCTCGATTTCTGTTGAGACATTCAAATGGTAGAGTCAGAATTTGGCGTAAACAGAATGAGAACATGGATCCATCATGCCTTGTTACCACTGTGCAGGCTGGTGGTGGTGGTGTAATGGTGTGGGGGATGTTTTCTTGGCACACTTTAGGCCCCTTAGTGCCAATTGGGCATCGTTTAAATGCCACGGCCTACCTGAGCATTGTTTCTGACCATGTCCATCCCTTTATGACCACCATGTACCCATCCTCTGATGGCTACTTCCAGCAGGATAATGCACCATGTCACAAAGCTCGAATCATTTCAAATTGGTTTCTTGAACATGACAATGAGTTCACTGTACTAAAATGGCCCCCACAGTCACCAGATCTCAACCCAATCTTTGGGATGTGGTGGAACGGGAGCTTCGTGCCCTGGATGTGCATCCCACAAATCTCCATCAACTGCAAGATGCTATCCTATCAATATGGGCCAACATTTCTAAAGAATGCTTTCAGCACATTGTTGAATCAATGCCACGTAGAATTAAGGCAGTTCTGAAGGCGAAAGGGGGTCAAACACCGTATTAGTATGGTGTTCCTAATAATCCTTTAGGTGAGTGTATGTCTACACTATAATAGCCTGCCATTTTTTAAAATTTCCTCGCCTTCTCTCATTCCTGCTACTGTGATGCTTGGGTCTGTTAAGCACTGAATTGGTGTCAGAAGTGGGATACCAGAAGCAGCTCTGCTGGTGCTACTGCAGCAGGCATTGTTCAGCATGCCTGCTCCAGCCTGAAAGACAGGTGGCTGTGGAGTGGCAGGTCAACAGAAGTAGCAGCAGCGGCTTTGCAGTGAAGCCAGCCTGGCACCACAGGTTTTGAGAGAAGAAGCTCATTTGCTGGGACTGTGGCAAGAGGGGACACCAGGTACGCTCTTGCCCAAAGGCTGTCCCAATGCCGCCGGTAGACAGCGCGGCAGTGAGGGAGGCACCACCCAATCCTTTTGAAGTGCCTCTTAACCTTGCAGTGTGTCTTCAAGCTGCCCCTGCCAGTCCACTAGTCCTCCATCTGAGATGACATTGGCAACCAAAGAAGGTAAGTGTCACTGTGGACTCTAACTCCTCGCCATTCAGCGAGGGCTTTCCACTCACCAGCTGTGAGCACAACCGACAGAGGCAGCAGGCTGAATCTGCTCTGCTCAGCTGCAAGGAGCTGTGCCTTAGCTGGGAAGCCTGGCTGGCTCAGTAGCAGCACGTGCTGGGTGAGCAGCGGGAACGGGATCAGCAGGACCAGGAGCAGCTGTCTAAGTCCACAGAGCAGGAGTGGTGCGAATTGGAGCAGCTGCACAGCCTTCTGGCCAACTTGGAACAAGAGCTTGCAGCAGGCCTAGTCAGTGAAAGCAGCAGGCCTAGTCAGTGAAAGCAGCAGGCCTAGTTAGTGAAAGCAGCAGGCCTAGTCAGTGAAAACAGCAGGCCTAGTCAGTGAAAGCAGCAGGCCTAGTCAGTGAAAGCAGCACTACTCGGGCTTGAAGAGGCGTGTCACTGCTTGGAGGCTCAGCTAGCCCAGGAGCACCACAAGCGAGAAGGGTCTGGCTGCAGCCGCTCAGAACGTGCACTCTCAGCCATCTGCACGCTCAGCCACTGACGTCAGGTGCACGCTCAGCCATAACAGGAAGTGCAACCGGGGAATCATTTCCTATTTGCTAAGTTAGTGCTAATGAAGTGTAAAAATGGTACGTTTTCGAGTTACTGTCTTGCCAATTATGAACGATATGAAATATTCTTAATCATGTTAACATGTGCATATTTATGTTGTTTGGCTGGCCGTTGTTGGTTTATTTAAAATGTTAGATTTTAAATACCAGATCAAACTAAATGCTCGTTTGTTATTCTTACAATTATTAGCATTGTGGCCGTGGTAGCGTAGCGAGAGCACTGATGTTCAGACCCTGCTACTTTATTTTTCCCGCTGTTATTCCAAGGAAAAATTAATTGTGCAACCATCATAACTCGCTAACGCGCGCACCCGCGTGTCCCCTTATTCTGTATAACCGCTGTTACATACATAGATATATGTATGACATATAAAATAATATTAATAAAAGATGGATGGGAAAAAAACAAAGCACACTGGACACAAATGGATTCTTATATTTGTCTTTAAATGGACTTGCCCCACCCTACCTCGCTGAGCTGCTACATTTGCACTCTCCTTCCTGGCCGCTCAGATCGGCTGGTCACTTGCTTCTGGAGGTGCCGAGGACACAGCGGAAGCTCTGGGGGGATAGGGCTTTTTCCGTTGCAGCTCCTAAACTCTGGAATTCGTTGCCACTTCACATCAGACAGGCCTCTTCACTGCCCATTTTTAAATCTGCTCTCAAGACCCATCTATTCTCCTTGGCTTTTGATCCAGTGTGAGTTGTTCATATTCATGTTTAGTTGTGGTTATATTATGTTATGTTAATTTATTTTATTTATTTTTTAATTTTTTAATTTTATGTATTTTATGTTCCTATGTTCAGCACTTTGCTCAGTAGTTGCTGTACGTAAAGGGCTTTATAAATAAAGTTGACTTGACTTGACTAATTGGATGGGAAATATTGTGTAAATTGGCCACTGTCAAAATGTTTAGTGTATTAAACCAATTAGCCCCCCCACTTCAAAAATCTCTCCTGTGCCCATGAGGCAATATGATACTGTAATTTCCGACAGCCCCTTTTGCATAAAAGGCTCAAACATTTCTGAGGGCCTGTCACCTTAATACTCATATTCTTTGGTTATAGGAGATGAGGTGTGTAACTTGATAGTTTTTTTCATTTGTCACTCAGTACGGGAAAGAAGGGTGTACTTTCAATGTGCACAACATTGTAGCTTAGAATCACTTACCTGACAATTAATATTCCTTATTTTCTCCTTTTTCTTTTCAGTGATCCAGTCTTCCAATCAAATTCTGAGTATTGAGTCAATAACGAAAAGCAAATGCCCGTTGTGTTGTTGTGTGTATGTCTTGTATGTTTACCTACACTTTCATTTGTAGCCAGCATAAGAGATATGGTCAATTTTGTCACAATACTCATGCTAATATTTAATGGAGGATGTATTAAGTTAGCCGTTGAGAAGACCATGATCTTTCATATGTTAAGGTTAAAGAGGTATTGTTTTCTAATCACTGAGAGTTAATGGCATCTTCATGTGGGGAGGGAATATCCACTGCATGTGGACGCTATTACATAGTACCATTTGACAGTTGTTCTTCATGTAACTTGGTCAAGCTATAGGCATCCCCTGCTTTATGAACATCTGCATTACCTCACTTTGCCTTTGTGAATGATCTACATCAGCGCCTGTTTTCGTGAACTGAAAGAAATTTGAAGATTTTTGCAATTACGAATAAAGGAGAAAAGCAAAAGTAGCATTTATTCTTTATCAGCGAGCCAATTATAGTTATAAAGTCATGCATCGCATAAAGATGTTTCAGCCGTAACAAAGTGGAGCTGAAAAATTCCTCTCACCTAGTGACGTAGTCACTCAAATGTTACTCACGTGTTTGTGCTGTTGCTGGTGTAAACACATCTACTGTACTGCCAGTCATAAAGGAGTATAATGCATACAATTAAGTTGAGAAACTTAACTAACAATTAACAAGCACAGATGTTTCCCTTTACTGTGATCATTGGTTAATTATCTTGATAATTCACACTTGCCTTTTGTTAGCCCTTGGGGAGATGAAAATGTACACAATTTACACAAATTTATCTAAACTGTTGGATGCATTTGTGGTTTTCCTTGATCATTTAAGTGCTCTGCGGAATAAAGAAGGGTTTCATGCAATTGTAGGTAAATCGCAGCATTAAAATAGTCTATTTTCATAAGGAAATTGCTTTTACTGAACACAATTTCTCATAGGATTCCCAAGGGTCATAAGAATCATTGATTGCACACACATCCCAATTAGTACACCCCTGGGAGAGCACGAGGGCGATTACATGAATAGCAAATCTATTCACAGCATCAATGTACAGGTATTTTTCTTATAATATGCTTTTAGATCTGATATATGGGCTAGTGACCACACCTTCTCTTCACTTATTGGAGTCACATAAGGTGGTGATTTGGAATTTATTAGCTTCTTCTGTAACATATATTTGTTATGACATTTCTACTATTTTGATAGTATTTCACTGTAAGGAAAAATTTGACAGGTTCCTAGTTGTTTCACTAACATATGCGTCTGTTTTGTCCTGTTGTAAATCATTTGCTTTGTGAAACACTGGATCAACTTCTATTAAGTGTCATATGAACATGACTTTAGAATAGCAGAATAAGCTTTGTAATGGCTTTCAATCCTTAGATGACATGTGATAACCAGTTAATGGTGACAAGCCTGGATGCACGGTGACCAGGCTCAGTACATGACTCCCACATTTTTAGGGAGTCCATTGTATCTCAATTATTTGAAGAAGGTAAGGGAATCGGTTTTTGTTCCACAAACTTGCGTGTGACAGTTGCTCCATTTCTTCAAAGGGCGTTTTGATGGCCTGTTGCTGGGGGACCGGGGATACCCATGCCTGAAGCACCTGGTACCTCCTTATCCTGACCCTCTAACAAGGTCCCAAGCAAAATTCAATGCTGCCCAGAGCAACACAAGGGTCAGGATAGAAATGACATTTGGCATTCTAAAGGCACGTTTTACTTGCCTCAAAGGCCTACGAGTACGGCCAGAGAGGGCCTGTCAGGTGGTGTCAGTATGTGTGGTGCTACATAATATTGCCATCATTAGAAGAGAAAGGACCCCTAATCTGATGCCCATGCCTCCATACATTGTTGACCCTGTGACCCTCGACCACCCCACAGGACGTGCAGTGAGAGAGGCAATCACAAACCAATGTTTCACTCATTAAAATAAAACTCAGACCATGAACACATTAAAGTGTGATGTTTATTGGTTGGCACTCTTCCTTTCCTACAAAGTAAAAGTGATAAATTAATCATGGTACACACATATAGATGAAATACTGATGAATGTACACTCACCTAAAGGATTATTAGGAACACCTGTTCAATTTCTCATTAATGCAATTATCTAATCAACCAATCACATGGCAGTTGCTTCAATGCATTTAGGGGTGTGGTCCTGGTCAAGACAATCTCCTGAACTCCAAACTGAATGTCAGAATGGGAAAGAAAGGTGATTTAAGCAATTTTGAGCGTGGCATGGTTGTTGGTGCCGGTCTGAGTATTTCACAATCTGCTCAGTTACTGGGATTTTCACGCACAACCATTTCTAGGGTTTACAAAGAATGATGTGCAAAGGGAAAAACATCCAGTATGCGGCAGTCCTGTGGGCGAAAATGCCTTGTTGATGCTAGAGGTCAGAGGAGAATGGGCCGACTGATTCAAGCTGATAGAAGAGCAACTTTGACTGAAATAACCACTCGTTACAACCGAGGTATGCAGCAAAGCATTTGTGAAGCCACAACACGCACAGCCTTGAGGCGGATGGGCTACAACAGCAGAAGACCCCACCGGGTACCACTCATCTCCACTACAAATAGGAAAAAGAGGCTACAATTTGCACGAGCTCACCAAAATTGGACAGTTGAAGACTGGGAAAATGTTGCCTGGTCTGATGAGTCTCGATTTCTGTTGAGACATTCAAATGGTAGAGTCAGAATTTGGCGTAAACAGAATGAGAACATGGATCCATCATGCCTTGTTACCACTGTGCAGGTTGGTGGTGGTGGTGTAATGGTGTGGGGGATGTTTTCTTGGCACACTTTAGGCCCCTTAGTGCCAATTGGGCATCGTTTAAATGCCACGGCCTACCTGAGCATTGTTACTGACCATGTCCATCCTTTTATGACCACCATGTACCCATCCTCTGATGGCTACTTCCAGCAGGATGATGCACCATGTCACAAAGCTCGAATCATTTCAAATTGGTTTCTTGAACATGACAATGAGTTCACTGTACTAAAATGGCCCCCACAGTCACCAGATCTCAACCCAATAGAGCATCTTTGGGATGTGGTGGAACGGGAGCTTCGTGCCCTGGATGTGCATCCCACAAATCTCCATCAACTGCAAGATGCTATCCTATCAATATGGGCCAACATTTCTAAAGAATGCTTTCAGCACCTTGTTGAATCAATGCCACGTAGAATTAAGGCAGTTCTGAAGGCGAAAGGGGGTCAAACACCGTATTAGTATGGTGTTCCTAATAATCCTTTAGGTGAGTGTATAGCAATACCCTCTTTTCATGCTTGAGCGTCTCAATTTCATGCTTCAGTTTTTTTTATTTCAAGTTGTTTCTTCATGCAGTTGAACTCGAGCATGCGCTTGTATAGGGAACTCTATACCATTATAACATTGTCTGTTCCAAAACACAAGCAAAAAGAAATAAAAAGGTGAAGCAGTATACATGCAGCTTATGAAGCTGAAGAGTCAAACACAAAGCAAAAGTGCACTTTCTGTTTGGGAGGTCCGAGTGGAGGTAGCCACGGGAGGGGAAGGGGGTTGCTGCAACTTCTCCTAAGGGAGAATAATGCAAAGGACAACTTAAGGACACTCAAATCACAGATGTACTGTAAAAGAGGAAAAGAATCTGTACAGAGCTCTATATGTCATGCTACACTACATTATCCTGGGGTAATCATACAGTACATGTGATTAAATGCTTCTACCTGGATGTGTGTGTCAGACAATGCCAGCAGTGTTCTCACCCAAGTCCTCCTGAACAATAAAGGAATACATATGTAAAGATGCATCAACATTGGGCACACCTAGTCATTTCTACACTTAACTGTACAGGAGGATCACAGGAGGTGCTGGGCTCTGCAGGTGGCTGGAGCACCTGCATATTATGCCCCTACACTGCACAATAATGCATGAATTTAAAGTTTATGATTGCACAAATTTTCACACTATAAAATGTTATTGTGATATTACCCTGCACATAAAGGGTGCACATATCCGAGGCACCAGGGTCTGACTGGACACCTCCCTCAACCCCCTCCATAATGGGCCATCCAATGTTGTTGGCTAATGCCAACTCTCCAGCATGAGTAAAGGCTTCCGGAGGTGGCCCTCCGCCTGTTGCCTTTACAGACACCTTTTTTTATTAGCTGTAAAACATAGAAACACACAATTAACTGCAGGCTACACAACAAATCTTTCATAATAAGTAGAAATATAAATACATAGGCCTACCACTTGATGTCACGATCGGGTTGCAGGCGAACGGAAAAGCAGGGGAAAGGAGCCAGGTGTCACGTTCAGCTCCGAATGCTCCTCGTGTGTACCACGCCCCCTCATTACCTCCTGTCGGAATCCTGATTATCGTCACCTGTTCCCTATTCCGTTTACCTTGTCTCTTGTATTTAGTCCTAGTCTCAGTCAGTCTTGTCAGATTAGTCATTGAATGTCATGTGGTTGTTACCTGTCGTACTTCCCCGGTCCTGTCTAAGCTCAATAAATCTCCGTTTGTACCCGACTTGCTGGCTCCTCTCCCCTGCAACCCGCACCCTGACACCAGGAGGTAGGGTAAAACGGGGATTTATTACGGGAAACAGGACCGGGGAAGCACGACAGCAAACATCAATGACAAGTCTGGGGAAGACTGACTCAGACGAGGACTAAATACAAAAGACAAGTTAAGAGTAACGAGCAACAACAATCAGGGAACAATCAGGCAGAAACAGGAGGTAACGAGGTGGGCGTGACACACATTAGGATCGGACGGAGCGGGGCGTGACTCTTGACATGATGTTTTTATATTTCATCTTGACTTGCTGCGACATACGCTTTCCACTACTACTGCATCTGAAATCAGAAACAGTTAAGTTATTGTTAGCATAAAGTTTACATTATGAGTAACATCACGGTAATGGAACTTTAGGGAGCATTACATTACTTAACAGCTAATAATAGACTTCTGAATTGTGTCGCATCTGTAATCCTTTGTATTTATTAGTATTTCAATTCTTTTCAGACAACACTTCATACTCTAATAATCCGTTGTGAGAACCATACTTACGCATTTACTCGGGCGGCAATACGTTGCCAACACGCCTGCCTGCTTTTTTTGGCTGCAGTGATTTAAACTCCTCATAACCCTGCATAATTAGCATGCAATCTTCCTCCTTGAAATATGGAGATCGCGCCATGAGTCAAACGGTGACTTGCGCTGCTGAACATGCTCCATTTATGTCAATGCGCATAAACTCCAACTCAGTTAACACCGATGCAACAAATCAACTTCTTAACTAGCGTCGTAGTACTGTGGCCGGTGGCCTGTACTACGAAGCGGGGTTACTGGCTTATCGGGGTAACTTGTTGGATTTAAGGTAGTCTGGGCAAAATGTAAGTGAGCGAATATGAAGTCCATTTAAACTGTGGCACCTTAAATCCGACAAGTTACCCCGATAAGCCAGTAACCCTGCTTTGTAGTACAGGCCACTGATTAGCACCGATTGAGACAACCTGGTTTTGTCAACCCTGCGTTCGCAAATTAACTCCGGGTTAAATCTGATTTGGTTAAACCCCCTTCGTAGTATAGATCCCAGGTCTGATCTCCATACAATGGTTTTCATTCTCTCCTTCCTCTTCTTGCTTTTACTCACAGCACCGACAACAAGGTTCATTTTTTAAAATATACACATAGACTCACTCTCCCGCTAACTCAAACGAAAACGTCACTTAAAACAGAAAAATGAACTCACATGAAGATCGTGGTCCTAAAATGAAATATATAGGAATATAATGTAATATATTATGACAGATGAGTACACATAATTCAATGGATTACATGACATGAGCAGTGAGAGCGCAGAATTTCGTCCAACTGAACGATCTTTTGTTCCCACGCGTCGGAAGTTCTTTGAGGCAATGCTTAACTAAACCAGACAGTCAGACTGGTCCGGAGCAGACTTGTTCACCCGCCTAAGTTACCATGGTAGCTCAGCAGGGATTCATTTAAGACTAGTGCTGTCAAACGATAATTTTTAAAAATCAGATTAATCACAGGGTTGCTGTGGATTAATTTCGATTAATCATGATTAAATATCATTCATTTTTAATCTATATTAATCACATTTCATTTTGCATGAGAAAACAGACTTAAGAAAAAAGGGAATATATATGCACTTAACATGTTTATTGAACATCTTGAACACGAGTCGGATGCATTCTGTCACACCCCGATCGTGCTGATCCTCCTGTGCCACGACCCCCTCGTTAACCTCATGTCGATTCCCAGTGTTTCACAGCTGTTTTCAATTGTCTGTATTAGTTCAATGTATTTAAGTCCACGTCAGAGTTTGTTTCCCTAGTTCTGTCATTGTAGTGTTATGCATTGTGATATTGTCGTGTAGCTCCGTGTTATTGGTTTTTCCTTATGCCCTTCCGTTTCTCCATTAAATCCTTTTATTTTACCCCGTTCCTGCTTTCGTCCGCCTGTTTCCCTGGTCCGTGTTCTCCGTGGCATGACACATTCCATCTGCCACACAAGTGCAATACCATGGAGCCATATCAAAAAGCAAGATTTTTTGCTTAGCCGGACTTGTCGTATTTAAGGTACCTGTTTAAATGGTCTTTATCTTTGTTCACTTACAATTAGCCCAAACTACCGTAAATCTGACAAATAATCTGACTAATCATGAAATCCAATTCTAGCCCGATTAATTGCCATTGTTAGCAATATCAGTTGATAACACATTACACGCGGTGCTTTACGTATTAAACTCCGTAGCAACACGTCCACAGATAAGTTGGATGGTATAGTGTGTGCAACCGATTTAATGAGCCACAAATGAGAAGTAGTGCTTAAACAATATAAAACTATAACTTTCCTTTCTGTTGATAAAAGGCGCAGCCAACTCGGATTCTGAACTTGGGATCCTCTGTGCTGTTCCAGATATTTCTCGGATCTCCGAGAAACGGGAGCGTGCATGTCGTCACTTCCGGCTTAAAAACTCGGAATACGAGTTCCCAGGGAAAATGGAACTGCCCGAAATGGGTTGACAGACACATTTCAGGGATTTTTGAGTCATTCTGCGCTGCAGATGGGTTAATTGCGTTAAAAATTTTAATTAGATTAATCATGATGATGGATTAATCCGCGTTAACCCGTTAATTTTGACAGCCCTATTTAAGACACATTGATGGAATGGAACTCCCGCTTAAATGAGCCAGACTTGTCATTATAAGTCAGACTTTCCCTTAATCCTGCTTCGTGGAACACCCCCCAGTTCATGTTATCTTCATGTATCAGGTATGTTAAAAGGTTGTCATTTATAGCTCTGATTTAATGGTCCCACAAACATTTTCCACCAAATAGGCACTACCACTGCAGTTTTAAAATAAAATAACACAAAACTATGTCAAACGTTTTAAAATCTTTCAACTTTATTGCCAGTAACCCACAATAGGCAATCAGTTAGTATAATACGATGCACGTTCATTTCTTTATTTTGTATTGTCCGTTGTTTTAGTCTGCAACTGACTAATTACCCCAGAAGCAAAATCAACATTTTAGACAATAATAAAGTTTCTGTCATCAAACTAATTTAAAAAATCAGAGAAAATGGATATATTATAATATATCCATTGTGAATAATATTGTGAGAATGACCCACACTGTGTTTAAGAACAAATCTATATACTACTCAGGATAGATGTAGATGTACATTAACAGGTGCAGCTACCACTTATCAAGAAAGTGCCACTGGAGCAATTCCAACAGTAAACAGTAGCTGAAGGACACACTTTAAGCTTCCACAGTGGTTACCATGCACTTGTTAAAGACAAGACCTTGATGCAAAAATGGTGGACTCTGGTCGTCACATAACAGAGCATTCCACCTCACTTCCAAGTAAAGCGACTGAAGGTTAATTTAAACCAAGTCCCCAGTACCTTCGCCCCCGCTCCACCTAGTTCTGTTTGCACTCCAGTATCAACACCCAGCCCTACCATTACCTTGACTGGACCAGCAGACGCTGAGGTACTTGCGATCTCTGCACCAGCTATTGCTGAAATTCCTGCCAGAGAGGCTGAAGCCTTAGCTGAAGCGTTTGGCCCCTTGGCTTCAGCCTCAAATATACTGTACTGAGCCCTAGCATGTAACACTCCAGCAGCTGCATATGCTCCAGCCTTGGGAAGACGCTCACCTGGTTTGTTGGTACTGTAAATCAAGAGGTCTTGTATGTCATTACCTCAGCAGAGGCAGCCCCTTCTCTGTTAAAAGTATTGATCATGTTAAGAGCTCCTTATGCTGATAAACCAGTTGTGAAGAAAACACATTTCCAGTTACATTAAAAATAAAAATTAAAATACAATTTTAATTTTAATCTGAAAATTTTAAATTATAAAACACCTTTCCCATTAAACTTTGGCATCTTAGGTTTTAATTTGTTCTTAGACATTCTTGTTGAAAGATTGTGGTTTCTCACTACTAATAGCAACCATTTACTTTTGTTACAGTAGAAGGTCATTTTAGTATACAATTTCCTGCTATAAACATGCATTTAATATATGGTGTAAGGGTTTTAGTTGGGGAAAACAGGACGCTGTCGCCGGAAACAGAGGCAAAGTGACTTTAATAACAAACGAAGGTTATCAGTAGTCCAGATTGTTGTACTGGCGAACGTATCGCTCAAAATAAACCAAAGGAGCGGACTGGATCGTTGTCGTGGGGCAGGCTGGGGTCGGGCGATGTGCGGAGTCGATCTTGGGGGCTGGGCAGGTCTCGTAGTCAGGGTACAGGCGGGGGTCAGGCGATTCACGTCGGGCATCGAAGGGGCTGAACAGAAACTCGGGGTCAAAACAGCAGAACAACGGTCAGAAAACACTGAGAGGCAGAAACAGGAAAACGCTCAAACTCAGAGATAACTCTAGAAGATCTCGCATCAGGGTGCAAGATCTGATGGCTAAAATACAGTAGCCTCCCTAATTTAGAAACGACCTGCAACAGCTTGCGGTAGGTGGTTGCAATGAAAACTGGAGAAACCGGACTACCCGGTATAGCTGCGTAAAGCTGACAGCTTGTCAAAACGGAGAAGATAGGATCAAGGAATCCCCGGAGGCGTGGTCTTCCTGACGTCAGTCGGGGATCCCCGGGGTTGATCTGTGACATATGGAGCAGAAATGGGAAATGCCCAGTATGCTGGATGACCAGTCCAGCCATAGCTGTATTCCATTTCACTCATTTTGTTTGATACATACACTAGGTCAGGGATACTCAGTACAACTGAAGTACCATTTAACCTTGACCATACAATTGACCCCCCCCCCCCGCCCCTTTGGCATGTTTTATCATCGAGGACCTGGGGGCTGATTTGCAATCCATTTGCCACATGCTCTCATTTCAATTACGTTTGGATTACGTGGACATTATCCGCATTTATTATTTTTCTTTCCTTATACTGACCTCAGGTTGGGGAGCATGTGCTGGTGCAGCGTTGCCGCACCCACCACACAGCGAAACTCCTCGGGATCCCGGCCAGCGATCCCCCAGGCAGATACATGGTCCAGTCCCACCTTCCGGAAATGGGCATCCAACTGCCGCAGCCAAGTGTTACGTGAGTATCCCCTTGGCATGGTCCAGCCGCTTGGGTCCTCAGAAATGAGGATCCTGCGAGCCAAATCACCCTCAGGGAAACGCTCCACATGGCCATTGTGCTGTAACTGACGCTCCCTTACAATGCAGGTAATGTGCCTCATTCGGGACTCCTCTAGCAATCGCTCGTTCGACACAAAGTCAAACCAGCGGTACCCAAGGATTCTCCAAAGAGATACAGTACCTAAGGAGTCCAGTCTTCGTCTCAGGTCACTGGATAGCATCCATGTCTCACAGCCATATAGCAAGACAGGGAGCACCAGGACTCTAAAGACTTGGACCTTCGTCCTCTTGCAAAGATATTGGGAACGCCACATATTCCTTTCCAGCGACCTCATGACCCTCATGCTCTTCCAATCCATCTACTGACTTTATAGGAGGAGTCACCAGAGACATGAATGTCGCTGCCGAGGTAGGTATATCTCTCGACGAGGTTGACATTCTCCCCGTAGGCAAACACATTACTGATGGCTGTGCCTAAGAAGTCATCAAATGCCTGGGGCCGGTTGCACAAAACACCTTAAGTTTTCCCCTTAAGTATGACACTTGAGGTTTAATTTCTCCTTAGCTAAGGGATTTATTTAAGGGTGTTGCACAGAACCCCTTAAAAGGTTTCCTTAATTAAGGAAAAACATTAAGGGATTTACAACATTGAAAGACGTTTTACAGCAGTAAAATTGCCCCATTTCGATGGAGACCGTTCATATGCTTGCACTCGCACCTGCTTGTGATACCCGTTTTCGCCTCACAAAGTTATCTACAAAGTGAAAAAAAATGGGAGAAAAGAAGACAAGAAAGCCAAATTGGTCAGCGGAGGAAAATATTATACTTTTGGAGGAATACAATAAAAGAAAGAACATACTAAAAAGTAAATTTGATCCGCAAATAACAGCAAACAGAAAACGACAAATGTGCAATGAAAATTAATTCAAGAAGTCTACATTGTGCTACAGCGTTAGTTATTTTATGTTCATGATTGCGAACTAACTGGACATTGATTGAATATTGATTTTTTTTCTGTTAATAAATTGATCTTCATATTGTACGGGAGCTTGAATTCTGATGTGGGTCCCATCTATCACCCTGCACACTCTTGGGCAGCCGGCTACATTACAGAAGTGTGTTGCTATTTCATCCTCTTCTTGTTTAGAGGGGAATTTCATCACGGTGTTCAACAGACGGGCAATGGCGTTTGAAATTCGGTGAATGATGCGGCACACCATTGACTTGTGGACATGAAATGCATTGCCTATTACAGCCCGGAATGATAGAGCCCATAGCATAAAACCACAGAGCAATCATTAATTGCAATGCAGCTGGGAGAGCACAGCTTTGGATTGTGGAGTGATCCAACTGTAGATGGTCGGACAAATCATAAATTGACTGCTGGTCAAATTTATAAAGCAAAATCAATTGCTCATCATTAAGCATATCTCCCGGGTTCTCCCAGTCGTGGAACACTCTTTTTGGGATGCGTTCATTTTCGTTATTTATTATCATAAACCCATGTTGCAGTTAAGGTACGGTTAGAGGTACCTTAATTTTTTTCCTTAGTTTGGTTGCTAAGGTCTTTTGTGCAACCGTTAAGGGATTCCTTAAGTATAAGACCAAGATAAATAGAAAATCTTAAATACTTAAGAGAAAATTATAAGGAAACCTTAAAGAGGAGACTTAAGGTTGTTTTGTGCACCCAACTTTATTTTAAGGAGACCTTAACTCGGACTTTAAGGAAAATCTTAACTTAAGGTGTTATGTGCAACCAGCCCTTGGATCTTGGTCTTTAACCAGGACACCCGCAATCCCAGACACTCAGACTCCTTGCTCAGTCTCTTGAGAGCCCTAATCAGAGCCTCCATTGACTCCGCTAAGATCACAGCATCGTCAGCAAGGTCAAGATCAGTAGATCTTTCTTCACCAACGGAAGCCCCACAGCTGCTGGGCCCCACAACTCTGCCTAACACCCAGTCCATACAAGCATTGAACAGAGTAGGAGCAAGAACACACCCCTCACAAACCCCAGAATCAACTGGAAAGAACGCAGAAACCTGCCACTTCCATACGGAATGGGAGGTGGATTGTTTTTTTTCCACCATGTCATATTCAAAGTGTGTCATCTGTCAGTCTACCATTGCTATTCCGAAGAAGGGAAATGTGGAGCGGCATTTTCGGACTGTTCATCAAAACTACGACATTAACTTCCCTCAGAAATGCGAGCTGAGAAAGAGAAAGGTGAAGGAACTAAAATCCCAGTTCAATTCAAAAATACTTTATTCATCCCAAAGGGAAATTATTATTATTAATAATAATAAATATTAAAGAATATTTTATACATAAATATATGTTTTGCATTTTTATAGTAAGTAGATCATTTTGACTTGGTCATTTATAAGTAGCTCGCAAGCTAGCGTACCTTCAGAGCGTGTGTTTAGTATGGCAGGTGACATAGGACGCTATGCTCACAGCACACAATCTCCTGAACACGTTGACCATTTAATCTTTCTTTAAAAAAAAAAAAATACTGACATACTTGTTTCACTGCAGAAGTCAGTCATGTTGATCTTCCTCATTCTACATGTCTGTCCATGCAATGTTTTTTATTTGACTCTATTGCACTTTATTTTACTTGTTCTTGTTGTATCCCAGCGTAGGGCGAGCGAGCAGGGAACGAGAAATCAGGATCAGGCAGACGGAAATCCAACAAACGGGGGGGGAGGCTATTGCAAACACAGCACATAACATGGGGAAAACTTCAATGACAGATCTGGGCGACAGACTCTGACGTGGACTTAAATACACAGGACTAGACGAAACAATAAGAAACAGCTGGGAACAATCGGGATTGCACGCAAAGTTAATGAGGGGCGTAGCACACGAGAGGGTCATAGGAGCAGGTCAAGACGGTTATGGACATACTTTTATATTTCTTGTTACACTTTTGTATTTATCTGGAGAAGACTTGATTCAAAATAAAAAATTAGTCACCATGTTAATCTACAGCCATCCAAAGTTTTTATTTTTACCTTATTGCACTTTATTTTGCTTGATTTATGGGACGTACTTGACTACACTAGATTTTGTTTACAGTTCCCAATAAAATATGATAAAATGCTAATTATATTTGCCATTTTTAATTCATTGAAATGTAAAGGATTGTGTGAAATTTCATAATTTCGACTACTATCCCCAGTATCGAAATGAATCGAATCGTATCGTATCATGGGAAGTTCTGAGGTATCAAAAAATATCGAACCATTGGCTTAAGGAATCGATATTGTATCATATCGTGAGGAAAGCTGTGATTTACACCAATAATTGGGACACTTGCTTTTACACACACATGAACTTTAATGACATCCCATTCTTAATATACACTCACCTAAAGGATTATTAGGAACACCATACTAATACGGTGTTTGACCCCCTTTCGCCTTCAGAACTGCCTTAATTCTACGTGGCATTGATTCAACAAGGTGCTGAAAGCATTCTTTAGAAATGTTGGCCCATATTGATAGGATAGCATCTTGCAGTTGATGGAGATTTGTGGGATGCACATCCAGGGCACGAAGCTCCCGTTCCACCACATCCCAAAGATGCTCTATTGGGTTGAGATCTGGTGACTGTGGGGGCCATTTTAGTACAGTGAACTCATTGTCATGTTCAAGAAACCAATTTGAAATTATTCGAGCTTTGTGACATGGTGCATTATCCTGCTGGAAGTAGCCATCAGAGGATGGGTACATGGTGGTCATAAAGGGATGGACATGGTCAGAAACAATGCTCAGGTAGGCCGTGGCATTTAAATGATGCCCAATTGGCACTAAGGGGCCTAAAGTGTGCCAAGAAAACATCCCCCACACCATTACACCACCACCACCAGCCTGCACAGTGGTAACAAGGCATGATGGATCCATGTTCTCATTCTGTTTACGCCAAATTCTGACTCTACCATTTGAATGTCTCAACAGAAATCGAGACTCATCAGACCAAGCAACATTTTTCCAGTCTTCAACTGTCCAATTTTGGTGAGCTCGTGCAAATTGTAGCCTCTTTTTCCTATTTGTAGTGGAGATGAGTGGTACCCGGTGGGGTCTTCTGCTGTTGTAGTCCATCCGCCTCAAGGTTGTGCGTGTTGTGGCTTCACAAATGCTTTGCTGCATACCTCGGTTGTAACGAGTGGTTATTTCAGTCAAAGTTGCTCTTCTATCAGCTTGAATCAGTCGGCCCATTCTCCTCTGACCTCTAGCATCAACAAGGCATTTTCGCCCACAGGACTGCCGCATACTGGATGTTTTTCCCTTTGCACACCATTCTTTGTAAACCCTAGAAATGGTTGTGCGTGAAAATCCCAGTAACTGAGCAGATTGTGAAATACTCAGACCGGCCCGTCTGGCACCAACAACCATGCCACGCTCAAAATTGCTTAAATCACCTTTCTTTCCCATTCTGACATTCAGTTTGGAGTTCAGGAGATTGTCTTGACCAGGACCACACCCCTAAATGCATTGAAGCAACTGCCATGTGATTGGTTGATTAGATAATTGCATTAATGAGAAATTGAACAGGTGTTCCTAATAATCCTTTAGGTGAGTGTATAGGCAATATATAGGGTTTAATATGGAGTTGGCCCACCCTTTGCAGCTATAACTCTTCCGGCAAGGCTGTGTTTATGGGAATCTTTGACCATTGTTCCAGAAGACGATTTGTGAGGTCAGGCACTGATGTTGGACGAGAAGGCCTGGCTCGCAGTCTCCGCTCGAATTCATCCCAAAGGGGTTATATTGGGTTGAGGTCAGGGCTCTGTACAGGCCAGTCAAGTTCCTCCACATGGACTCGCTCATCCATGTCCTTATGGACCTTGCTTTGTGCACTAGTGTGTAGTCATGTTGGAACAGGAAGGGGCCATTGCCAAACTGTTCCCACAAAGTTGGGAGCAAGAAATTGTCAAAAAATGGCTTTGAATGCTGCAGCATTAAGAGTTCCTTTCACTGGAACTAAGGGGCCAAGCCCAGCCCTTGAAAAACAACCCCACACCATAATCCCCCCCCCACCAAACTTTACACTTGGCACAATGCAGTACTGTTCTCCTGACAACTGCTAAACCCAGACTTGTCCATCGGATTGCCAGACAGAGAAGCGTGATTCGTCACTCTAGAGAACACGTCTCCACTGCTCTAGAGTCCACTGGCAGTGTACTTTACACCACTGTAAAGTACACTGGTTTGGATCCAGCTGCTCGGCCATGGAAACCCATTCCATGATGTTCTCTACGCACTCTTCTTGAGGTAATCTGAAGGCCACACAAAGTTTGGAGGTCTGTAGCTATTGACTCAGCAGTCAGTTGGCGAATTCGGGACACTCTGTGTGTCAGCATGCACTGTCCCCTCTCTGAGATTTTACGTGGCCTACCACTTCGTAGCTGAGTTGCTGTTGTTCCCAATCGCTTCCACTTTGTTATAATACCACTAACAGTTGATCATGGAATATTTAGTAGTGACAAAATTTCAGAAATGGACTTATTGCACAGGTGGCGTCCAATCACGGTACCACACTGTTACGTTCAGGCTTGCGAGGCGAACGGGGAAACAGGCGAGCGTAGCCGTAAATATGAATAAACAGGGTTTATTCTGTGTAAACAGGAACTAGCACGACACAACAACACACTACAATGACAGATCTGGGAAACAAAGGCAGACATGGACTAATATACACAAGACAGACTGACTTAAACAAGCGACAGGTGAATACAATCAGGAATTAACACGAGGTAACGAGGGGGGCGTGGCACACACGAGGATCGGACGAGCCGGGTGTCACAGAACCCCCCCCAAAGGCGCGCACTCCGGGCGTGCCTCAGGGGAGGCGACGGACGAGACGAGAACGGGAACACGGGACCTGGAACACAAGAGCAAAACACATCAACGAGAGACGGGGAACAGAACAGAAACACAGAACAAGGACAAGGACAGGAAGAACGACAAGACCTAACACAAAACAGGGAACGCAGACAGGCAGACCAAGAAGGGAGACACAGAGGGGACAGAAAATGGAGGAACAACAGGGCAAGGTGTGAACACCGGAGACACCGAGGGACGAGGAGCAAAGACAGGAGGGACAAAGGGACCAGAAGGGAACGAAGGAGACACAGAGGGACGAGGAGCAGACAAGGGAGGCCAGACAGGAACGGACGGGGGACAAAGGGGAGCCCGAGGGAACCACGGCAGGCGACAGGAAGGCAGGAGCAGGAGGGGACCACACAGGGGGCAAGGAGACAGGCAGAGGGACAGACGAAGGGGACAAGGAGGGAGTTGGAGGGGGCACCAGCGAAGGCAAGGAGGAGGGGGAAGCTGCAGCAGGCGACGGTGCAGCCACAGCAGGCAAAGGCGCCGTCCAGCGACGCGCCGGAGCAGGGGGACCCGCAGGCGACCGACAAGGAGTCGGAGGCGGGATGGAGGCCAGGCGACGAGGCGTCGGAGGAGGACCTCTCGAGCTCCTCCCCTTCCAGGGAGGAAGGAGCGGTGGTTGGAATGTCTGGGACCTCCTCAGGGACTGGGACCAGGGCTTGGGGAACTGGAGTCAGGGCCTCCAATGAGGCAACAGGCGTGGCCGCAGGCGGTGTAGCCAGAGCCGCGGGTGCGGCAGCAGGCAGTGCAGCCGGAGCTGCAGTCAGGACGGGCGAGCCAGACTGGACGGGAGAGCCGGGCTGGACAGGAGTGCCGGGCTCGACGGACAGGACAGGAGAGCCGGGCTGGACGGGCGGTGCCGCGGGAAGAGCGGGTGCCCCAGGAGGTGCCGCGGGCGTGCGGCCAGCAGGGGGCGCCTCGGCAGCAACTGCTCCATTAGGAGCCTCGTGCGCGGCATCAGGCAGGACAGGCGAGACAGGCAGATCAGGCGCCGGCAGGACAGGCGAGACAGGCAGATCAGGTGCTGGCAGGACAGGCGAGACAGGCAGCTCAGGCGCCGGCAGGACAGGCGAGACTGCAGCTGGAACCTCAGGCAGAGCCACAGCAGGGAGCTTGGGTGATGCGGCAGCTACCACCAACTCGGATCCAGCAGGGGGCGCCTCGGCATGCACCTTGGGCGTGCGGCCAGCAGGGGGTGCCGCCGACACATGGCCAGCAGGGGGCACCTCAGCAAGCGCCGCCGACACGTGGCCAGCAGGGGGCGCCTCAGCAAGCGCCGCCGTCACGTGGCCAGCAGGGGGCACCTTGCCAGGCACCTCGGGAGTGTGGCCAGCAGGGGGTGCCTTGGCGGGCGCCGCCATCACGTGGCCAACAGGGTGCACCTCAGCAGGTACCTTGGGCGTAGCGGTGACGGCAGCTGCAGCAGGGATTGCTGCGGGCAGAGCGGCGGCAGCAGGCAGTGCCATGAGCAGATCGGCGTGAGCTGCAGGGACCGCAGGCAGGACAGGCGGGACAGACTGGTCAGACGTCGCCGCGGGCAGTGCGGCAGCAGCAGCAGGCGTTGCCGCGGGCAGTGTGGCGGCAATAGCAGCCGGTGCTGCTGGCAAGTCCGCAGCAGGCAGGTCCGAAATGGGCGTCAGGAGTGGCGCCGGGTATGCAGGCGCTGCCCCTTTAAGGGCCTTGGGGATCCGGGGAATCGCATCCCAGACGGCCCTGATCCCCTCATATTCCAGGTGGCCACCCTGGAATATGGAGGCTGCTGGTGACGCCGGCTGCGCGGCTGCAGTGATCCCCGCTGGCTTCTGTGTCGGGAGGGGTTCCTCCCGATATTCAGCGGGTAGAGAGGCTGAAAGAAGAGAGCAAGCCCCCAGGTAAACGGTCGGGGTCTCCTCCAGTCCTATCCCCTTGCGCCTCTTCTTTTTCCTCCGATTGGGGCAGGTCGGTTGAGGCGGGGTTGCCTCAGAGAGGGCGAGTGGCTGGAGCCGCTTCTCCGTCATCCTGTCGATGAGCTGCCGGAGGTTTTTGCGCACTTCTGCCATTACGTGCGCTGCCGTGAGCGGGGTTACCTCCTGAAGGCGGGTCCCGCTCTTGCTGGCTAAATCCAGTAATCCGGAGTCCTCCCGGACCTCCAGCTGGTGAAGCCAGTAGAGCACCTTGCGGAGCAGATCAATGCGTTGCTCATCGATCTGCGGAGGTGCGTTGGGGAGATCTGTCATTATGTTACGTTCAGGCTTGCGAGGCGAACGGAGAAACAGGCGAGCGTAGCCATAAATATGAATAAACAGGGTTTATTCTGTGTAAACAGGAACTAGCATGACACAACAACACACTACAATGACAGATCTGGGAAACAAAGGCAGACGTGGACTAATATACACAAGACAGACTTACTTAAACAAGGGACAGGTGAATACAATCAGGAATTAACACGAGGTAACGAGGGGGGCGTGGCACACACAAGGATAGGACGAGCCGGGCGTCACACACACATTAATTTACTGTGCTCCTCAGAGTGACCCATTCTTTCGCAAATGTTTGTAGAAGCAGTCTGCATGCCTAGGTGCTTGATTTTATACAGCTGTGGCTATGGAAGTGACTGGTACACCTGAATTCAATGATTTGGAGGGGTGTCTCAATACTTTTGGCAATACAGTGTATGTACGGTTAGATGATTCAGTTTGTCAATTTTGTATTTTATTTTTAGGTTCTCCCCAGTTCTGATTAATGCAGTGTTATATTTATACAGAACCCCACTGTCTCTCATGCAGCGGTCAAGCAGTTGCTGCATGGAGGGAATAATGGATTCCCAAGCCACTGATATCAACCAATCATCTGTTCCGGCACCTTTAGAAGCTCTCCCTTAAGCAATCTCTTAAAACACTGTGTGGGAAACAGACGTAAGAAAAGAAATACAGTGGTACCTCAGTTTTCAAACTCATTAAAACTCGAATTTCTTAAAAGTCAGTTGGCGACTTCGGCACACTGTGTGTGTCAGCATGCTGTCACGCCCACGGGGGCGGACCCGACATGGGCGGACAGCGCCAGGTCACTTACCGCCCCTACATAAGGGCAAAGTGGAGCTCGTCCAAGTCGCGAAGTATTGAGCTCATGATTAGCCTTACCAAGCGTATTTCTGTCTTTCGTCTCCCACTACTCCCATTCCTTGCCTGTCCTCCTTGTGTGCGCCCCTTAACTCCTGCCTCTTACCTCCTCAGCCCAGCTCCCGTCCTTGATCCGTCCGTCCCGCTGAGCCCGGCTTTCCTCGTCAACCAGCCCTCCTGTCTCCCCGTCCCGCGTGAGTGTATCGGACTGACACTTCGGATTTCGACCTCAGCTTACGGACTTCGACCATTCTTTCTGCTCGCCGCCTCCGGATTGATCTGCCTACTCGCCATCTCCCGAGCTCCCCGGAGATCGGGCTTCGCCCCGTTTCCCCTTACGGAGCTTACGGCTCCATCTGAACAACCCCTGTTCAATCGAATTAAACGCTTGCTTCCCCGCATTTCTGGATCCTGGTCTCCTTCCCTCTCCCTCCGTGACAGAATACTTCGCCTAGCAATGGATCCAGCGGGGAGCTTGGAGAATCGCATTTCTGCCATGGAGCAGCTCCTCACCGCTCGAGCTGCGCAAGTGCCTTTGCCAGGTTCTCCGCCACGTCCCAGCGTCCCACCGCCCATCGCCCTTCCGGAACGGTACGATGGAGATCCCGACCAATGCAGGGGCTTTCTGATGCAGGTGGGCCTCTACGTCGAGGAACACCCGGAGATGTTCACCACGTCCGGAGCTGAAGTACGTTTCACGATATCACTGCTTACCGGAAGAGCTCGCGAGTGGGCTACTGCCCTCTGGACTGACCAAAGTCCATTGATCCGTTCTGGTGGGGAGTTCCACCGTGCCCTTATGGAGATATTCGACCACCCGGCAGTCGGGAGACGTCCAGGCTTCCGTCTACTGGACTGTCGCCAGGGGAACCGGACCGCAGCGGATTTCTCACTCGAATTCCGTACCATTGCAGCGGCTCTACGATGGCCTGATGATTGCCTACAAACCATCTTCCTCCGAGCCCTGAATCCTGACCTACAAGACGAGCTCACCTCAAGGGGTGAGGTCTCCTCGTTTGATGAACTCGTACGCCAAGCCGTAAGGCTGGATAATACAGTGAGAGATCGCCGTCGCCGGAGGAGCCAGACTGATCATATGCGAGCCCTGCCTGCTCCCGGATCCGAATCGACCGAACCCATGCAGATCGGTCGATCACCGCTCACCACTACGGAGCGAAGACGAAGAACGCAGGGAGGCTTGTGCCTGTACTGTGGGGGAGTGGGACATGCCGTTTCCGCTTGCCCCGTTCGGCCTCGGCGAGAGGAGCCACCGTTGCCGGTAGGTGTGTTCTCCGTCTCTCTCTCTTCCTTTACGCAGCTCACGGTACCGGTGTCAGTGTGGTACAATGGAGCACATCGGGTTGTACGGGCACTCCTCGATAGCGGGGCAGCAGGTAACTTCATGGACGCTAACCTGGCGCGTCAGTTGCGGATTCCTTTCCACCAGCTAGCTTTCCCCATTAAGGTACAGGGGGTCACTGGGGAACACATTCGGGAAGGAACAATTGAACACCGGACACACCCCTTTATGTTGACGGTGGGGGCACTGCATACGGAGCAGATGGAGGTGTATGTTCTACCCCAAGCCAAAGACCCCCTCATACTCGGGCTCCCCTGGCTGAGAAAACATAATCCTAGTATAGACTGGCGTGCCGGAGAGATCACATCATGGTCGGAACTATGTCTTGGAGAATGCTTATCTCTCCCGTGTAAGGCAACAGGTGTGGAGAGCCCTGAACCAGAGGATTTGTCCGTCATTCCGGAGGAATATCGGGACTACGCAGACGTCTTTAGTAAAGAGAAGGCATTCAGCCTCCCTCCCCGCAGAGACTGCGATTGTGCCATTGATATACTGGCGGGAACCTCCATGCCACGCGGTAGGTTGTATCCCATCTCCTTACAGGAACAAGATGCCTTGGAAACCTACATTCGGGAGGGACTACGCCAGGGTATAATTCGGCCGTCCACCTCGCCCATGACCGCAGGATTCTTCTTCGTCAAGAAAAAGGATGGGGGACTAAGGCCGGTAATAGACTACCGAGCTCTGAATGCTGTCTCCGTGAAGAGGAGAGAACCCCTTCCCTTGATCCCATCTGCATTGGAGCAAGTACGTGAGGCGGTTATATTCACCAAGTTGGATCTTAGAAGCGCGTATAATCTGGTGAGAATCCGCAAGGGCGACGAATGGAAAACATCGTTTATCACCAGTAGGGGGCAGTACGAGTACCGAGTCATGCCGTACGGTTTAGCTAACAGCCCCTCCATATTCCAGTCTTTTATGAACGGAGTATTTCATGACATGTTGGATAAGTTTGTTATCGTGTACATCGACGATATCTTGATCTATTCACCCTCCAAGCAGGCACACGTACGACATGTGAAGCAAGTGCTGCAGAGACTCCGGGAGCACCACCTGTATGCGAAAGGGGAGAAATGTGAATTCCATCAGGGAAAGGTGAAATTCCTGGGGTATGTCATACAACCCGGAGAGGTGGCCATGGACGAACAGAAGATAACAGCGATCATGGACTGGCCACCTCCCCGCACTCTAAAAGAGTTGCAACGTTTCCTAGGCTTTGCGAACTTTTATCGGCGGTTTATTAGGAATTTCAGCCAGACGGCTGCCCCCCTCACGTCCCTCACCCGCGGCAAGCCAACCCGTTTGCCCTGGACATCGGTTGAGGAACAAGCGTTTGACCGTCTCAAGCGTGCGTTCTGTACCGCACCTATCCTGAAGCAACCACGACCAGAGCTCCCCTTCGAGGTAGAGGTGGACGCTTCCGAGTCAGGTGTGGGTGCTGTGCTGATTCAGCGAGATCCTGAGACTGGACGTCGTCACCCCTGTGCCTACTTCTCTCGTAAACTATCCTCGGCCGAACGTAATTACGATGTGGGTGATAGGGAGCTGCTCGCAATGAAGTTGGCTTTGGAGGAATGGAGACATTGGTTGGAGGGGGCTCGCCATCCCTTCCTAGTGTTAACCGATCACAGGAACTTGGAATACCTGCAGTCCGCCAAACGTCTCTCTGCTCGGCAGGCACGCTGGGCCCACTGGTTTTCCCGTTTCTCGTTTAGGGTGAGTTACCTTCCGGGGGAGAAAAATCGGAAAGCGGACGCGTTGTCCAGACAGTACGATCCCCCCGAGAACGAGGATCGCACGGTTCCCATCCTCGATCCCTCCTGTTTTGTGTCCTCAATCACATGGGGATTGGAGGAGAGAATCCGGCTGGAGAACGAGAACGGAGTCGCCCCCTCTGGATGCCCCCCCGGATTGAGGTACGTCTCGCGAGCGCACCGTTTACCATTATTGCACTGGATTCATTCCCAGCCCGGGACGGGACATCCAGGGGTGTCGGCGACTCAGCGCTTGGTGTCCCGCCGCTATTGGTGGCCCCGATGGCAACAAGAGGTTCGCGCCTTTGTGGACAGCTGCCCTGAATGTGCTCGCAATAAGTCCAGCAACCTCAGCCCGGCGGGGCTGTTGCAACCTTTACCTGTCCCCTCCAGACCTTGGTCGCACGTGGTGATGGATTTCATCACCGACCTGCCTCGCTCTGCCGGAAAAACCATTATCCTTACCATCGTAGACAGGTTTTCGAAAATGTGTCGTCTGGTGCCTTTACCGAAATTACCTTCTGCTGCCGAGCTTGCCGACGTGTTAATACAGGAACTCTTCAGGTTTACTGGCATTCCAGAAGATATTGTATCTGATCGGGGTCCTCAGTTTGCGTCCCGAGTGTTTCGTGAATTTTGCCAGAAACTGAATATTACCCTCAGCTTGACATCCTCTTATCATCCGCAATCAAACGGTTTAGCTGAGCGGACTAATCGGGAGGTGTCTAAGGCTCTCCGTCTGCTAGTTCGATCCAACCCCGCCAAGTGGACATCTCACCTCGTATGGGCAGAGTACTCCCTCAATTCCCGGGTGAGTCCGATAACCGCCCTTACCCCCTTCCAGTGCGTGCTGGGCTTCCAACCTCCCCTGTTCCCCTGGGATGCGCCTGTGGGGACCGTCCCCAAAGTAGACGCCTGGTATCAGGAGAGCCAGAGCGCCTGGCGGAGGATACAGCGTGCCCTCCGCGTACAATCTATTAGACACAAGGTTCAAGCCGACAAGCACAGGCGTCCGGGATTTCCCTTCCGTGTTGGACAACAGGTGTGGTTGTCGACCAGGAACCTCCGGATCCCGGGTTGCCGTAAGTTCACCGCCAGGTACATAGGACCCTTTCGGATACTGCAGAAGGTGGGACCGGTAACTGTCAAACTCCAGTTGCCTCGACTGTACCGTATTTCGCCGACTTTCCACGTGTCCCTTTTGAAGCCTGTGAAATACAGCTCTCTTCGTCCTCCCCCGGACTTGACAGTGGAAGACCCTGCTCCGGTGCCGAATGATCCCGAACCCGTGGTGCGGGCTGTATTGAATTCCCGACGGCGACAGGGCCGTCTACAATATCTGGTGGACTGGACCGGCACGGGCTCGGACGAACGAAGTTGGGTGCCGGCCACGGAGGTGTCGGACCCTGCCTTGACGGCGGAATTTCATCGGCTCCATCCTGACAAGCCGGCGCCCCGACCCCGTGGGCGTCCCCCCAAACGGCGTGGACCTCCTGGAGGCGGTCGTCAGGGGGGGGGTACTGTCACGCCCACGGGGGCGGACCCGACATGGGCGGACAGCGCCAGGTCACTTACCGCCCCTACATAAGGGCAAAGTGGAGCTCGTCCAAGTCGCGAAGTATTGAGCTCATGATTAGCCTTACCAAGCGTATTTCTGTCTTTCGTCTCCCACTACTCCCATTCCTTGCCTGTCCTCCTTGTGTGCGCCCCTTAACTCCTGCCTCTTACCTCCTCAGCCCAGCTCCCGTCCTTGATCCGTCCGTCCCGCTGAGCCCGGCTTTCCTCGTCAACCAGCCCTCCTGTCTCCCCGTCCCGCGTGAGTGTATCGGACTGACACTTCGGATTTCGACCTCAGCTTACGGACTTCGACCATTCTTTCTGCTCGCCGCCTCCGGATTGATCTGCCTACTCGCCATCTCCCGAGCTCCCCGGAGATCGGGCTTCGCCCCGTTTCCCCTTACGGAGCTTACGGCTCCATCTGAACAACCCCTGTTCAATCGAATTAAACGCTTGCTTCCCCGCATTTCTGGATCCTGGTCTCCTTCCCTCTCCCTCCGTGACACATGCACTGTCCCCTCTCTGAGATTTTACGTGGCCCAACCAGTTCGAAAAAAAAATGACCTAGAACTCAATCTGAATCTCAGAAGTGGAACCATGAACGCTGACCTAAGATAACTTATACGTGCGAAGAAATGAGTCACTCCGCACGTCTCTCAATGGAAACAAAGCGTAACACTTCAGTCTCAGCCTCGCATTCACTGTAATAGCATCGTGCATGTTTACACTAGCTGAATACATGTATTTAGACAGTAAAAATACATTTAGACAATGATAGACAGTAACAGTAATTATTATTATATAATAAAATACATTTAAAAATAAAGATTTCTTATTCAATATTTTAATATTAATAATAAACCATTAATACGTTTAATTTAGTGCTGTCAAATGATAAAATTTTTTAATCAGATTAATCACAGGGTTGCTGTGGATTAATTTTGATTAATCATGATTAAATATCATTCATTTTTAATCTATATTAATCACATTTCATTTTGCATGAGAAAACAGACTTAAGAAAAAAGGGAATATATATGCACTTAACATGTTTATTGAACATCTTGAACACGAGTCGGATGCATTCCATCTGCCACACAAGTGCAATACCATGGAGCCATATCAAAAAGCAAGATTTTTTGCTTAGCCGGACTTGTCGTATTTAAGGTACCTCAGTTTAAATGGTCTTTATCTTCGTTCACTTACAATCAGCCCAAACTACCGTAAATCTGACAAATAATCCGACTAATCATGAAATACAATTCTAGCCCGATTAATTGCCATTGTTAGCAATATCAGTTGATAACACATTACACGTGGTGCTTTACGTATTAAACTCCGTAGCAACACGTCCACAGATAAGTTGGATGGTATAGTGTGTGCAACCGATTTAATGAGCCACAAATGAGAAGTAGTGCTTAAACAGTATAAAACTATAACTTTCCCTTCTGTTGATAAAAGGCGCAGCCAACTCGGATTCTGAACTTGGGATCCTCTGTGCTGCTCCGAGATATTTCTCGGATCTCCAAGAAATGGGAGCCTGCATGTCGTCACTTCCGGCTTAAAAACTCAGAATACGAGTTCCCAGGGAAAATGGAACGCACCAAAACTGCCCGAAATGGGTTGACAGACACATGTCAGGGATTTTTGAGTCATTCTGCGCTGCAGATGGGTTAATTGCGTTAAAAATTTTAATTAGATTAATCATAATGATGGATTAATCCGCGTTAACCCGTAAATTTTGACAGCCCTAGTTTAATTATAATAATATTGTTGTGCCGAGCGGGGACGGAACAGAGACAAAGGCGCAGACGTCAGGGTATCGGGGAATACGAGGTTTAATTACAGGTAAGGCAGGCAAAACGCAGACGAAATACAGAGGACTCATGACAACAACCAGAAACAGCTGATCACACGGGGATTCCACACGGAGTGTGACGCCCGGCTCGTCCGATCCTCATGTGTGCCATGCCCCCCTCGTTACCTCGTGTTAATTCCCAAGTGTATTCACCTGTTGCCTGTTCTGTTCAGCATATCCTGTGTATATTAGTCCACGTCTTCCGTTGTTGCCCAGATCTGTCATTGTAGTGTTGGTGATTGTTCGTGGCTGTCTGCCCTAGTGTGCCGAATAAACCCCAATTACCCGTATCACCGGCTCTGCTCACCTGCTTCCCCGCTCGCCTGTCTGCACGGATCGCAACAGAATGACAGATCTCCGCAACAACTCACCGCAGCAGGTCGATGACCAGCGGATCGTCCTGCTGCAAGAGGTGGTCTACTGGTTAGACCAGCCGGAGGTCCGAGAAGACCCCGACATATGGGACTTAGCCAGCCGGAGCGGGACCCTCCTGGAGGAGATCACCCCGCTCACGGAAGCGCACGTCTTCACAGACGTGCGCGAAAATCTCCGGCAGTTGCATGAGAGGGTAATGGAGAGGCGGCTCCAGCCGCTCACCCTCTCCGCGACAGCCCTACCTTGACCAACCAACCAAAGCCGGAGGAAAAAGAGGCACAAGGGGAGAAAACAGGAAGAGGAACCGGCGATCTTCCTGAGGGCTTGCTCTCTCTCCACGGCCATCACCGCTTCCAGTCTGCCGGTACCCCTCACCAGCCCCGCCGAGGAGAAGCCGCTACCCCTGGCGGCTTATAACTTTCGGGCAGCATGCATGTTTAATAGGGGGGCCAGGGCCGTTTGGGATGCCATTCCCCAGATCCCCAAGGCCCTTAAAGGGGCAGTGCTTGCTCGCCCGGCGCCCCCTGCTGGACCCAAGTCGGTGGTTGCTACCGCATCATTGCAGCTCCCTGCTGTGGCTCTGCCTGAGGTTCCAGCTGCAGTTCTGCCTGCTGCTCCGCCCGAGGCTCTGGCCGCACCGCCTCTGCCTGCTGCAGCCGCAGCGCCCGAGGTCCTGGCGCCGCTTGCTGCAGCGACCCCTGCTGGCCGAGAGTTGGCGGTGTCTGCTGCCACCATACCCGAGGTAGCTGTGCCCACCGCCACTCTGCCCGTCCTGCCTGTCGCAGTGGTTGACGCTCAGCCTGTGGCCACGCCCGAGGCTCCTGCTGCAGCCCCGCCTCCGACCACGCCCGAGGCTCTTGCTGCGGCTCCGCCTCCGCCGGCTGCGGCACCCGCGACCCGCTTGTCTGCTGCTGCCACTACGCCCGCGGCAGTCCCTGCTGCGGCCCCGCCTGCTGCCGCCGCTCTGCCCAAGGCATCCCCTGCCGCAGCCCCGCCTGAGGCCGCCGCTCTGCTCCTGCTGCGCCCGAGGTGCCTGCTACAGCTCCACTTCGCCCACACCTCAGGCCCCGCCGCCTTCACCAGCTGAAGCTCTGCCTGCAGCTCCACCCATCCTGCCTGTTTCGCCAGCTCCGCCCGACCAGCCTGACTCACCGGCTCTTGTCCTGCCTGTTCTACCTGATCTGCCTATCTGTACCGTTCTGCTTACCCAGGTCATGCTGGAAGGGCCTGGCCGGCCAGTCCCGGTCGCTGCGCCCTTGGAGGCCCCTGCCATGCTGTCGCCCATTCCGGCTGCGCATGCGCACGACATGGCTCCGCCCGAGACCGCGCCTCCTGCTCCGCCTGTCCTGCCCATCCCGGCGGTTGATGCTCTGGCCCCTGGGGCCGAAGTCCCAACGCCGTCCCCGCCTACAGAAACGCTCAACTCCAAGGGCTCTGCTCGCTGCTGGGCCTGAGGCTCCAACTCCGCCTACGCTGGAGATCCCTGTCCCCGAGGAAGTCCCAGACTGTGTCATCCTCACTCCTCCTCCCTTAGTGGAAGGAGAGGAGGAGCTCGAACGGAATCCCTCGGGGATCTACCTGCTAGACCCCAGGGAATCCGATGCTGGAATGACTCCTCTGCCCTCTCCCTAGCACGGTCGATCCTGTCCAGAGCCCCACCTATCGGTGTCCTGGAAAGGTAGGGGACAACGAGGGGCAGTTCACCCCTTTTCGGGGACACGCTTGGCTCTGAAGAGGGCCGGGTCCGGGGGGAACGCTATCCCGCGGATCCCCAAGCGAACAGCGCCTGCTCCTGAGGCACAGATCCTAGCGCTAGCCCCAGGGGTTTCCGAGGCCGCAGGATCCGTCCTCGGCACCTCCTGCTCCTGGTTTTCCGGTTCTGGACCCAGTTCCAGCTTCACCAGCTACCGGGACTCCGGGTCCTGTCCCCTCAGCAACCCCAAGGAACTCCTCCTGGAGGTGGTCTTCCCCGCTGATGCCTCAAGCAGGTCGACCCCCTCACAACTCCCGTCTCTCGGTGTCCCGCAAGAGGAGGGGACACAGGCGTAGAGGTCGGGGTTCGCATATGGTTCCCCTGGTACCTGCTCGCCAGTCACCTATGGGCCCCCCTCCGAGGGCTGGTCAACCGTGCTCGGTCCCGCCTTCTCCGCTTTGTCGGCTTCCTGCAGGCCTGCCAAAGACGCCTCCTCGGCCCTCGGCTTCGGCCACTCGGTCACCCGTGGCCCCGCGGCCCCACTGGGGGCGAAAGGTGGTAGTCCCTCTGTGTCTCCTCTGTTCCCTCCTGGTCCCTTTGTCCCACCTGTTTCTGCTCCTCGTCCCTCTGTGTCTCCTCCGTTCCCTCCTGGTCCCTCTGTCCCTGCTGCTCGTCCCTCTATGCCTCCCGTGTTCACTCCTTGTCCTTCTGTTCCTCAGGTCTCTGTTCCCCCTGTGTCTCCTTTTCTGGTTTGTCTGTCTGCGTTTCCCGTTCTTTGTCAGGTCCTGTCTTACTACTTGTCCCTGTGCTTGTTCTGTGTTTCGGTTTTGTTTCCTGTGCCTCATTAATGGTTTTATCTTGTTTTTCCAGGTCCTGTTTCCCCGGTCTCGTCTCATCCGTCGCCTCCCCTGAGGTGCGCCTTTGGGGGGGGGTTCTGTGACCCCCGGCTCGTCCGATCCTCATGTGTGCCATGCCCCCCTCGTTACCTCGTGTTAATTCCCGAGTGTATTCACCTGTTGCCTGTTCTGTTCAGCGTATCCTGTGTATATTAGTCCACGTCTTCCGCCTGTCTGCACGGATCGCAGCAAGGAGTTAACGAGGGGGCGTGGCACACAGAAGGAGCGGATGATCGGGGCAGGGCACATCGTCTGGATACATTTATTTTCTTACTTTACAAATTACTGTTTTGATAAATGTGCTTAGATGTGTTTAGTACAGTATATGTTCTTCTTGTTTTATCTGGTTCATTTTGTGTTTAAATGCTAAAAAAAACATATTTAGGTGTAATTTTTTGGGGCCGGGAACCAATTAATTGGTTTTCCATTATTTCTTAGGGGGAAAATTCGATCACAACTCGAACTTTTTAGGATTCGATCTGGAGTTCTGAACGGATTAAATTCGAGTTCTGAGGTACCACTGTACCTTTCATAAGATATATAGTTAGAGGCTTTGTCACATGCTAAGAGTCATTGTTATTGGGAAACACACCCCTGTTTTACTTTGTCTCCTTTCATAATGGCTTACTGCCAACCTCCCCACACATAAACTACCAGGCAAACATCCCTGCGTGTTGACCTGCATATCTTGCGATCTCATCCTGTAAGCCCTGCAATTTAACACTTGGAGGTAGACTTTGCTTCCTGGGGAGATCACTGGCTCATCCTGATCTGTGTCTTCTCTTGTCAGAGTGAGAACTGTATATTATATATACCACTGTATATTATTTATGCTATAAATTCATTTAGTTTAAACCAGGTCTCAGTAAGGCATGGGGGACCAAGACTAAAATCAGTAATCATTTCATTTATTAGTAATGCCATAGGAGCCAAATTTTTGCCTTGCATTATACCTATTATGCAATGATGGATATGGTTTAATTTTTATTAAGTTTTTATGCCATACACTTAGGTGGAATAGACCTCCATGATTAAAAGTGTGGGGAATAAACACAGTCTCAATAACATGAACCCCAGGTGTCGACTCTAAGCGACTAGCAGGCAATCGGTTATGATGGTTTGCCTGCCACCTGGACGTTGTCACACTACACGGCACACGGAGCGTTGACATAAATATGACTAGCAAAATTATAAAATACATGTCTTGGAATATTAATGGGAGTGGAAACCCTGTAAAAAGATGCAAAGTATTAGCTTACTTGAAAACCAATAAGGCAGATATAGTTTTTATACAAAACTCATTTAAATGAGGGGGAGGCACTAAAATTTAAAACAGGCTGGGTGAAGTATATATTCCACAGCTCGCTTTCAAGTTCACGTAATGGGGTTATGATACTAATGAATAAAGGAATACATTTTACTTTACAAAGGGAAATTAAGGATAAAGAAGGTCGAATGATATGTGTACAAGCACTAATAGAAGGTTTACAGATAATATTATGCAACATCTATGCACCAAATAAGGGTGATCCAAAATTCTTCCATGGAGTAAATAAAGTGTTAGGGGATATGGATGGATAGATAATATTGGCAGGCGATTTCAATCAGGTAATGGATCACATACTAGACAAGAGCAGGTTTAGAGGCCCATTAATGACAGGTGACAGGGAGGCAATCTACATGCTACAGGAGGGTATATGGCACTGATAGATATTTGGAGACTTACCAACCCATGTGAAAGGGAATACACCTTTTTTCCCATTGCCATAAATCACACTAAAGAATAGATTTTTTTTTATCTCAAGCCATCTGACAGATAAAGTGGCTAGTTGTGATATTAAAATTATCACCATTACAGACCATGCTGCAGTGGAAATTACCATTCAAAATTTTATATATAATTTAAGACAACCAACATAATATTGCAAACATGAAATAATTGAGAAATATATGTGAAACGTTCAGTTGACAAAAAGCATTTCTTTCTGTCAAACAAATAAATAAGTATGAAAGAATTCTAAGTCCTATGGGAAAAGACGGAAAAACATCTATATTCTACATGGGAAGGGGAAATATTATTACCTTAAGGCTAAAATATAGATTCCCCCAGCTAACAAAGGCACACAGCTAAAAAAGACACACTGGATCTCAGTACTAATATAGGTCACAGTATTGATATTTGATGTATATATTAATATTTTTTTTATTTCTCTAAAATACGTTTTAAAAGTCAGGAAAGAGAGTCATAATGAATTATGGTTTTATTTATTCACATTAGTGTTTCCTAACTGGAAACATAAAATGCATCTGTGCTGAGCATCGCATGCACAACACGGTAAATTACTGCCTGCGCCAACATTGCGTTACGTAGACCTATTCTGGTACTGCCCGATTTGTTAGTCCTGCATTTTACGGCAAACCATATTGTCTATATTTACGATAAATACATAAAAATCGATATAACGATACACTATCAAGCCAAAACGTGTGTAAACATGCATCGAATATAAGATAAAAATTCGATATATCGCCCAGTCCAATTTTTCAAGACTAAAAAAAACTAATTTTAAAAACCATAAAGCCACGTCCCATCATTATACATGTTTATAATATATGATCAAAGTACGAACAAAACGGATAAACACACGCAGCTCACGTGCATGAACCTATAGTGCTTCAAATTGGTTAAATTTACGTCTCCGGTATCTCTTTTGCACTTTATAATTTTAATTTATAATAATTTATTATAATATTATGATTATAATAATAATCTGCTATGATATACTCTACTTTTTTAAAATCAGCTATATGCCTATAGTCTGTTCAAATTCTTATTTTTAAGACATTATTTAAAAGACATTACATGAACTGCGATTCTAACGCTTCTTAATTCCATACATTTTACTTACTTATATACTCGGTTAATGTGGGTATTATTTCCGGAACGTATATTATTTTCGGTAAAATATTTTTTAATTATCATGTAGATAAGAAATGGAACAACTTTAATTGTTGGCGCGAAATGCGTTCATCCGACGTTTCCCTGAAAGGTAACGTCTTTCCAAATTACTGTAGCTGAAAAATCCACTTAATCCTGAGCCCTTGTTAACTGCGTGGTGTGACTTGATTATTCCTCTGCGCTTGTTATATATATTTATATATATTGTTATATATATAAAGCCTAAAGAACTATATTTAAAATAGTTCTATTTGATATTAATTCCGTTCACATTTATCATACATACATATATAAATATGTACGTACATAATATATATGCACATTTATTTCACTTTCAGAATGTTTACTGGCCTGTTAAATGGAGTTATCATAGTAATATTAGTATTATTTGCTATATGTTGCTCCTGATTTTATATATCAATATCATAATGTATCATAATGTGATTAGCTAAAAACGTTATACATGCTAGCCCTAGCATTGCTAGCAACCTAGCAGCTAGTGAAAGGAATTACTGTAGCAATTTCTTATAGACCGCTCCTCATTTTTCACTGTATGAAATGTTTGCTACGCGTATTATATACTATGCATAGTGACCTGTTACATGGAATTAGAAGAGTCATGTTTGCTATATGCTGCTCTTGATTTTATATTGTACAGAACGTGGTTTGCTAAGAAGGCTACATGGTAGTGATTGCTAACATTTACATGTAATTATATCAGCATAAATAAATTTGCTAATATATTGTACCTTATTTATGTACAGTATCAGAATGTTTATGTCTAAGCATGCTACAGTTATATTAAACTGCTATATTTGTTGATGAACTTTTGATAGAAATATCATTGCCAGGGCATGGTAGCAATGTGTAACTAGAACGAAAATTCCTGAAGAAATTTTGAGATGGGCCTGTTGAGGTGACCCTGGAAGAGCGTGTTCCTAATAAAGTGGAGGGTCTGTGCTGGTGTTCCTAATAAAGTGTTTAAATTGCTCTGAAAACTTTACTGGTGAACATTTGATAATCACTTCTTCCAAGTATTGTTCTGACATTTTATTGTAAACAGGAATATTGGAAAGAGCTGTGATTTTAGCAGATAGAAACTCTATGCTTTTAACACTGATCAGGTTTATTTTACATTACATATTTACAGCCTCTTGAATTGCTACTGTACTTTGAATTGATGCTCTTCCTGGATCCATTGGCATTCTGGACAGAAAAGACATATTGTTAACTTCTAGCACTGAAAATGAGTGGATCATCGAAACAAAGGCAAAATGTGAGAAGTAGGAAAAGGACTAAGCTTTGTTATTTTCTTCTGCTGCTTTGCATTTGTCCTCTACATGCATCTGTTGCAACTTGGATTGGAATGAAACATTTAAAAAGTATTTACAGCAAGTAAACCATCAGTAACAATGTCTATATCAAAATGATTTATCAGGACAAGGAGAAAATGGTTGAAGGACTTAGCTTTGTGCTTTTCTTTTTCTTCTGCTGCTTTGATGTGCTCCTCTGTTGCAACTTGGATAGGACAGAAAAGACGGATATCGTTAATTTCTAGCATTGAAAATGAGTGGATCATCAGGACAAATGGAAAATGTGAGTAGTAGTTATTTTTTCTTCTGCTGTCTTGCATTGGTCCTCTACATGCATCTGTTGCAACCTAGATTGGAATGAAACATAAAAAAGTCAGTATTTACAGCAAGTAAACCATCAGTAACAATGTATATATCAAAAATGACCTATCAGGACAACAAGAGAATGGTAGAATGACTTAGTTTTGTGTTTTCTTTTTCTTTTGCTGCTTTGATGTGTATGGAAGCCCATTTCCGCCAGTAAAAGAAAAAAAAAATGAAATAGAAAGTCGAAATTATGAGATACAAAGTCATAATTACGAGATAGAAAGTCATAATTACGAGATAAAAAGCCGAAATTATGAGATACAAATTCATAATTACGAGACAAAAAGTCGAAATTACGAGATACAAAGTCATAATTACGAGATAGAAAGTCGAAATTATGAGATACAAGGTCATAATTACGAGATAGAAAGTCGAAATTACGAGATACAAAGTCATAATTACGAGATAGAAAGTCGAAATTATGAGATACAAAGTCATAATTACGAGATAGAAAGTCGAAATTACGAGATACAAAGTCATAATTACGAGATAGAAAGTCGAAATTACGAGATAGAAAGTCGAAATTATGAGATACAAAGTCATAATTACGAGATAGGAAGTACGCATGCGCTCCAGTCCAGCTGAAGAGCTGTCTTCGCCTCATTGGCGTCAATCTCGTAATTATGACTTTGTATCTCATAATTTCGACTTTCTATCTCGTAATTATGACTTTGTATCTCATAATTTCGGCTTTTTATCTCGTAATTATGACTTTGTATCTCATAATTTCGGCTTTTTATCTCGTAATTTCGATTTTTTAATTTCATAATTTCGGCTTTTTATCTCGTAATTATGACTTTGCATCTCATAATTTCGGCTTTTTATCTCGTAATTATGACTTTGCATCTCATAATTTCGACTTTTTATCTCGTAATTATGACTTTCTATCTCGTAATTTCGACTTTCTATCTCGTAATTTCGACTTTCTATCTCGTAATTATGACTTTGTATCTCGTTATTTCGACTTTCTATTTCATTTTTTTTTTCTTTTACTGGCGGAAATGGGCTTCCATAGATGTGGGCCTCTGTTGCAACTTGTGTAGGAATAACGCTGTACTCATGATGATATCAAAATGCAAAATACAGGATTGTGGTAACTGTAATAAGTCTGCAGTACAGTTGATTGAAGACAAGATTCTGGTCGTGATATGTAAATGTGATCAATCAGTGTCTGATTTTCAGTGGTTCGTTCCGAGATGAGTTGAGTAAAGCCACTGGTTTCACACAACTCCTTGATGGATTTTTTTCCTGTAGAGAGCAGGTCCTCGTTGAAGTCCCCACATATAACAATGGGCTGAATATCCAAGAGGCTTTGCATGTTCTTTAGAAATGTGCCACGGTCATAATTTGGTGGCCTGTAAACCGTGGCACAGACTACACTGATCGACATCTCAACTCTGACAACTGTGAACTCAAGACTAGTCATGCTTTGAAAGTATTGCATTCATGATGGCGCTTCATGTCCTCGACATGACAGAGAAGACCTTCAATGCTGTGGTGGACAATTGTTATTTTTGTACCCGGATGTTCTGACTTGACAAAGTGCAACAGTGGTCTTGTGTTAACGGATGGATGTTAACGATGCTTGAGTCATGATCTCCATGGCTGTCTTGATGTTTTCATCAGCATAGATCTTATTTTCATAGATCTTCCAGTTGTTCAACTGAGGGCAACGTACGCCATCCCCGGCTCAACGATCCTCTTCAGACAAACGCCCACAGACTTCATGGTCATTCCTTGCATTTTGTGGGCCGTACATCCAAAAGCCAGCTTCATGAGAAAATGCAGCTGAACCACTCCCTTTAGACTTGTATGTTCCTCAAATCTGTCAATGTACACTAAGTTTTCCGGCTTTCCTTGAACTTTCATCTTGCTTCCTGTTGTGGGATTATCCAATTTAAGTCCAATGAGCTTTATGGTTGTCCTTCCATTTTTGCTGCTTGTTACAATGTCTGCGATTGTTCTGAAGGTTCCATTGACCAGGCCATCCTCAACGTCTAGGTTCCTTATGAGCATGAATCGAACACCCAGAGCAGCTTGAATCTTGTCAGGTAAGTCTCGTTTTTTGCCATTGATGCAATAGGGTAGGATCAAACTTCTTCCTGTTTTGGTATCCTTTTTGAAATTCTCTGCCCAAACAACCACAACCTCTGAGTTCAGGGAGGCTATGACTGTGGCATTGTGCTGTTCCACCTGTTTGTGGCAAAAATATGCCGGACATCTGTTGGACAATCTTTGGCTTCAATGACAGCCTGTGTCAGCAGGGCCTTGTCGTCGACACTGAACAAATCAGCCTTCCTTTTGATTTTAATTCTGTTCAGGAGTTCTGCAAAAGCTTTATCATCTTTCTTTTGCATGAGCTCTGTTAGGTTGACCAGTTGGGAATTGTCCTTCCAGACATCAAGAACACCTTCCTCATAGACACAATGAGATTTTCCCCTGCCAAGTGGAGGCAGCTGGTAGAAATATTCTGCAGCCAGCACAGACATTCTTCCAAACGACTTTGTGTTTCCTTTGCTTTGTTTAATTATCAAGTGAACATAAGCAAATAGTTCTTTGGAGACCATGGATATTTCATCAGTGATTTGGATTTCTACATTCCCAAGTACTGCTCTCACTTCATCCAATGTGTTTCCAAGTCCCATGTATGGTGGCTTTAAACTGTTGGGCAGCCTCAGGATGGGGTGCAAAGTCTTTCATGAAATGTTGTAAGCTGCAGTACCAGTGCAGGCTGTGAGGAGCACTGTGGGCTTGGACATGTCACCAAAATCATGAAACCTGGGAAGTTGGCGCAAGATCTTGGTCGCCTCCTGATAAACACACTTGATGATGTGTGATTTCCCACAGCCAGCTCCTCCAGTAACAAAATAGAAGGGATCCGGATTACGACCCCATACACGTTGCAGGCAGCAGTCACGGACTGCATAGAACACAGATGCCTGGGTTTCATGGAGACTTCTGTACATTGACCTTGGCTCAATTTTGGGGCTTTGATTATGGGCATAGCTCCTCTGTGGGTCCTGATGGATCTGGAACCAGGTCTGTCTCTTCATCTTCATTTCGCTCGATCGGTTCTCACTCGGCGAGACATTCGAGATGGTCTACAGTAGTTCAACCTCGGCCGCATAAGTGTGCCACACATTTACTAGTGGCCCTTTCTTCTGGAGCTCTTCCATTACCTTGTCTATTTTTTTCCCATGTTCTTCATACCGCTTCTTGTTGAAGTCAACGTACTGTCACATTTGTTTTGAGAGTCCATCATATAGAATTCCCTGTATGTCGGATAATCTGCGGGAAGTGTATTTTAAGAGCTGTCTGTAAAACATTTCCGGTTGTTTAGTTTGATAGAAATGGGCGAATCTGACAACAGCCGGTTTGCCCTCAGTCCTCTTCTGGATGTACCCCGCATCATTTAAGAGGGGAACAGCATTTAGTCCTTCAACTTTGTGGCCGTAGAGGACCCTGTACTCTGACACAAATTCAGCCAGGTACATATATTCAAATTCCAATGTCGTAGGTTTGTTGATGTATTTCTCTGGCAAACCCAACATCCAAACATCCTCTTTATCTAGGCGCATATTCATTAATTTGCTTATCGGAAAGCTCAATTTTCACACCGTCCTCATCCGTCTCAATGAAAATAACACTGCGTGAGCACTTTTTTAGCGGTAAGATGCATATGTGGGCCACGGACTCTTGAACACTCACATCTCTATGCTTTTAATAAGCCTGCATGATGATTTTCATCTCATCTTTTTAGTTGACGTTTAATTTCTTGATGACCTGAATGATGGCGTTAATGATCTCTGTTATTTCATGCTCAGGCTTGGTTAAATAAGACATCCTTTACTCGATGCAGCTGTACTCATCAAGCACGTACTGAATGTCCATGTTAGCATTCCATGCTCGGAGCAGATCAGCATTGAATTCATTCACCCAGCAGTCCTTGGGATTACGCTTCATCATAACAACCATTCCAAAAGTGAGTGTGTCAGCATAAGAGCTGTATTCTTTCTTGGTCTCTAACAAGCTGTGAGCAACAGATAAATCCTTGAATGACGCTTTTTCATCCATGAGTAAATCTCTCACTGGTTTCAGCTTTTGCTTAGCCTCACTTTGTTTTTTTGACAGAATTTTCCACTTTCATCTTTTAGATTTTTTTCCACAGGTTTTGTCTTCACTTTTATTCCCCTTCTCTTTATCCTCATCGCTAGAGTCAATTTCGGGTGGGGAGGTGATTCTAGTACTCTCCATGAGTAGTTTGGCGAATCCAAATCTGCATTCTATATGTCCTTTCTTGCATGATTTAGAATGCTTCTTGCTGTGCATCTGAACCTCAGTCACAATTTTGTTTAGCTCAGGATCTATGTTTTCATCTGGTAGCTGGCAGGATATATAGTGATCGATGAACTTGGCAACTTCATAATATCCACCTTCTGCAGCGTCAGGTGCATCTTTTACCCATATCAACATATGAATATGTGGACATCCTCTTGCTTGAAACTCCACTCAATAAAAGTAATCTTCCTGTGGGCCAATGGGCTGGACAGGTGACAAGATGAGCTTAGTTAAGAGCGCGTCCACTCTTTTCTCAAACATGCGGATGACAGTGATTGGGTTGCTTCGGTGAATGTCGCATTTTGCGTTCCAGTCGAGCTCAGAAAATTCTACCTGTTCTCCCTGTTGAGCTTTGATGACTTTAATGACTTCTGGCAATTTCATTTTGGCAGCAGAAAAGGTCACAAAAATGTGGGTCTGCCCAGCTGCCTTACCATTGCATGAAGGTCACGAAGGCATTTCTCCCAGTAAGCTGGAGTGCCTCTCAGGGGACGCATGAATCAAGTGGCCTCTCTATGTTGTATCAGTCTTTCCACCTCTTCCTTTGTTGGAAATGTTGTGTCCATCTCTGGTCTTTGTTTGGCCTTCTGAATTCATCTGAATTGACATGCTGTTGGTGGCCATTTGGGTTTCTGTTACAAACTGGCAGAAGAAAAAAAAAGAGAAAAGCCTTACATTGAAATACATATTCGGGGACAACTGAACTTCCCTGTCTTGATCCAATGTATTCTTGCCAGTCGAGAACTGTACAGGAAAGGCCTTGGCTTCAAGTCTTGGAACACTAAAGAAGCCCACGGGTTTGTTTCCTTGGGCCGGAGCTATGCTGAATACTCCAGCCCCATACGACAGAACTTCCTGTGCTATGTCAGGGGGCTGCATGCAGGTATCCAATATCAGACCAGGTCGAAGTGCCTGATGGTCTTCCCCCACATGGCTGGGCTGCTGTCCAACAGCTGCATCTGTCTCATCATCCTTGTCTGGCTCTTTAGCTAGCTGATCATCTTGAACAATGTCAAACGTGGCACTCTCACGTATCTCTACATCCGTGTAATCTGGATGTGCCTCTTTAAGTTTGGATAGTCCTGCAAGCACATTTTTCATGTTCACTGTGTAGAAGTGTTGGTGACCTTTGTATTTAATATTCCTCTTAAGCTTTACCTGTAAAAGCTCGGCTCCAGTGCTGGCCCTTGGTAGACAATTTACAGTCGTTTCCATCTCAGAAGTTACACACACAACAGCTCCATGCTGTCACGCCCCGATCATGCTGATCCTTCTGTGCCACGCCCCCCTCGTTAACCTCATGTGGATTCCCAGTGTTTTACGGCTGTTTCTGATTGGTGTCATTAGTCCAGTGTATTTAGTCCGCGTTTCTGTTTGTTTCCCCAGTCCGGTCATTGACGTTACATGTGTCTTGGAGTCTGTTATCCCGGAAAATAAATCCCTTTTGTGCTTATTCACGGCTTCCTTCGCCTGCTTCCGCGTTGCACCGTGACACATGCACTGGTCTTTGCTGTCCTTTGGGCAATGCAACAATCTTGGCAAAAGGAATAATCTTTGCAATCAATTGCCTTTCAAGCAAATTCAATTCAAACAACTCTGAGGGAATGGGTGCTAGGTGCAAATTATTTGCAGCAGCAATCGGTGACATCTTTCCTCCTCTTAGATGCCTGTCACAAGTGTAGCAGATCCATTCCTGCATCCTCTCTCTCCATACAGAACATGGAGCTGAGCAAGCAGGGACACAAATGTGAACATACATACCTGTTAGATATTCAACCACCAGCTGCAGATTTTTGGTGCATGTGCTCAGGGGTGATAGCGTTCCGGCACCACGCCGGATTTCCGGCATACTGTGGCTGCGGGAAAAAAAAAAATCAGGTTCGCGGATATTGATCTGTCATTTCTCTAGATCTGAGATGCGCAGGTCAGAGAGCAGCTTTAACGCTGAACGACTCAAACAATACACATACTAGCCGATGAGCCAATCAGAAGTAGGGAAGGGGCGGGCCTTGTGTCTTTGTCAAATAGATTGATACAGGTTAAGGCAATGCTCCATGCGCGAAGGTGTTTTTACCTCCCATACTGTACAATGCGCTATATGCACGCTCACTTCCGCATTCTGACTAAGACGGCTGCTTCACGGCTATTTCACGGTTACAGAATAGCTCCGTCAGACGTGAAACCTAAGGAAAATGTTATATTCGCGGTGCGGGAAAATGCTGATTCCGCTACTGAGCTATAAGTGAATTGCCTTCCTATTTCATGGTCCGAGATTGTTTCAGAAAGGTCCTATCATCAATAGAACCGGCGAGCTCCTTTTAAACACCAGCTGCAATTAATATACTTCAGCGTATCATACCTTTGGTTTTTGTTAATAGGCAATAGCATTAGTATACTGCTAACCCATCAAAACAACAATGAGACAGTCAGTAATTCTCACAGCAGCGGAGTCGGTGACCTCCAAAAAAGCCGTAAAACCCACAATACAGTCGTGTTTATGTCATATGTTTTTTGTGCTTATTAAATGTAAGTGTTTCCAAAGATCAATCCCACAACAGTACTAAAATAAAAGTCTTAATGCTTTAACATAAGTACTAAAACAATAGATCGCTTTAATCGCTATTACAGTTGGGTATAGGCACGCAGTCTTATTTAGAAAACATACAAAAAGAGACCAATATAGGGCCGGTTTCCCGAACAAGGATTAACACTAGTTTTGGACTAAATTGCCGTTTCAATGGAGATTCAGCATTGTAACTCAAAGCTAGTCTAGGCTTAATTAGGTTTAATCCTTGACTGGGAAACTGGCCATTAATGTTTAATCATTAGTTTTGTATTTGTCCGGTCCACGGGGTTAATTTTGGGGATGTTAAAGTGATAGATCTTGATAAAGCCTGATGAACAACCAAGGGAATTATTTTTACAGTGAAAATAAATGGTTTTATACTGTATGTTCCTGAGTAATCGATAAAATCAGTTTCTGTGTACTTTGGAGTACTATTATTGCCACTTACTGAACTGTCTTGGTATGGCTGTAGCATCTGTAGCATTTACTTCCAGTGATTGTACTAAGATGGGCTAATAATGGCACTGAACATATTGAGAAGAAAATGCTGTGTTTTCTTGAATAATACTGGGGGCATAATGCAAATATGAAAATATCTAAAAAGAGCCACTTGACAATAATGAAGGGTTATACATAGGCTGTTTACTGTATATATTTGGGCCCAGGGGCCAACAAGTTATGTGTTAAAAGTGCGTCGCATACATAGTACCCCCACCCCTACTGACCTCAGGGGCAAGGAAAAAAAGTTCAGGCTCAGGAATTTTTTCCACTATCAGCCCTGTGTGCTTCTGTTACAAAGCTTAACTTGACTGGGGAAAAGAGCTCTGTGACATACCATGCAGATATATGTGAGCCCACATTGAATCTTCTCTTGGAATTTAACTATTGCAGCTTGAATTTCTTTGCTGATCAGGGGCTGTGGGGTTTGCTGGTGGGAGCCTGCCAGCGTGTATTTCCTCCTGATTCTCAAAGCACACTGCATCTTTTGAGTAGTAACAAATGCAGTCTTGGACTGACTGAGTCTCCTTTTAGCAGCATATTATTCAATATAGTGGAGCCTAGAACCTGTTTCATTGTAACATTTGTCCTTCATATGCTTATTCATAAATGTTTTCTGCCTACTCCGGAAGTCAGGATCAGTACCGTATCTTTGTGTCACATACTTCATTTGTCTGCTCCGAAAGTCAGGATCACTTCTACAGTATATCTGTTGGTGATGTATTCTTTCTTCCATGTTTGCTTATGAACATATGCTTGTTTCATGGCCTGTAGTTTTTTCAACTTAAATGCAGGACAGGTAGAATATTTTTCTTTCATTTTCTGATGTACTTCTTGTTGTTGTACTTCTTGTGTTGTTTTTGGTCCTGCACCTTCTTTTGCGTCGCCTTGCTTTTGTCATTTTGGACACATCCGACATTGGTGTTTGACTTACTTCCAATACATTGGGCACTCAATTGAGCATATCATTTGTCTCTCGCTCATCAGAACTGTGCTTTTGGTTTTTGATACATTGTTTTGATTCTGTGAATCCTGGTGAAATATTTACAATGCCATTGTCTCTAGGAGGGGCATTGTCAGCGTGGTCACTGACAAAAGTAACTGGCACAAACTCGTAGGTGGTATTGGGACCACAATTTTCAAAGAGCTTGTATAGGCGCTGAACCATGTCCGTCAGCTTGCCAAAAGTCATCATTATTGCAGTTCTATCAGAATGGGGCAGGCTTGCTGAACATCTTGAATGCGAATCAAACAGTCCGTACGTATCTGATCTGTCCTGAAAAACTGCAATGCATTCTGGACTTGCAATAAGGAAAGCATGGTTAACATTTTTCTTACAGACACTCCAGTTAGGTGGCAAGGGGCAAACCCAGTCCTCCTGGGTTGCATAAAACATCTATTTTCTGTATTATTTGTAATTTTAGTAATTAAAAAATACATTTTGTGTCTGTCCCTACGTTCTGGTCAACTCTGTTAACTCTGTTATAAAAAGGCATAACAATCTTTAAAGCACTGATAGAAAAAGCATGTCACTTGCTCCAAGTGATGTCACTTCCTCTGGCGGGAAAATCTGGAAGGCACTGAGGTATGTCATTATTCCTCTCTCAATAATTTGTACAAAATGTTTAGGATACACCAATAGTAGATTAATTATTTGTCAAATCTGTTATTGTGATATTTCAGTGAATCTCTCATTCACTTTTTTAAAAACAATAATATGATGAAAATACATAAATTTCTGTTTTAGACATGCCATGTGGTATCTGGTTTGAGGTTAGCATCTTGAGCTAAAGCACAAAATGGTGGAAAATGTCAACTCTGTTATTGTCAACTCTGTTAGTGGTCTAAAAAGTTTAATGATAACAGAGTTGACAATGATGTCAAATGTTCCCTACCACATTTCAGCATTTTGTATTATTTTACAAATATGGATTCATTTTATTGTAAATTATACATTTGTTATTGTATATCATTACAGCTTAAGGAAAATTAATGATAGGTAAATGAAGCTGTCAGCAGCAGAAAGGCAGCGGCAATACAGGGCACAGCGAGATGCCGACCCTGTAAGGAAGTCAGAAAATTTGAGAAAGGAAAGAGAAAGATGGCACAAAAGGAAAAGTGCAGGGCACACAAATGAAGTGGCTGATCTGTGTGAAAGGGAGAAAAGGTACAAGCGCAGGTATTGGAGAGAGACACAGCAGAGGTGCAGAGCAAAAAGACAGAGACTTGTAGAGATGACACTACCACAAAGTCCTGAACTAGACCCTGAACCACAGTTATCCAGGTAACATTAGGTCCAAGAGTAGAAATTTATTTAGGTTATGTAGACACATGCAGATTGAGGAAAATTAAGTTCTGTGTTAGGACTGACAACATAATAACTGAACTGTTTCCTCCAAGATGTTGTGTCTTAAAGGTATACTCCATAATTCGCACTTAATTTTTATCCTGCATGCATAAAAATGGAAAAAATCACTTCTTCTGGCCAAAACGTGAGGATACTTTGTGGTATCTCTTTGATGATGTCCTCAGAATCATCCCTCAACCAACTCCAGTGACCAGACGCCACGTAGAAATAAACAAAGACATATGGGCAGAAATTGCCAATAATCGATGTGCATGCTCAAGGTGTGAGAGAGCAGCTGTTGAATTTTATTTTCCAGACACACGGTTAATGGACACACAGTTAATTTTCAAGTTCATGAAAGATCTGTAATTAGTATTTAAGATTAGATAGTTGTTTTTACATTTCAAATGGTTTCAAAAGTTTCAGAGTGTGACAGAAAACATTGTTGTTTTTGGACTTATAACTATGGGTGGTCAACTCTGTTATTAATATCAACTCTGTTACCATCAGTGTCAATTATGTTTGTTTAAGATTTTGCTTTAAAAATATCATTATATATGTTTTATTGATTAGAAACTGATTAGCCTACTGTAAATAGTTTTCTTACTACATGAAATGTTGTAGAATTTCAGTCATTTTTAAAGCTATGTTTAGAGAAAATGCACAATATCTTGGCAACGTTTCAGTTAAAGGTGTTGATATTTTTTACTCTAAAAGAAAAAGTAAAAAATTTATCAGGCTTAAACTTGAATTAATTGATGAAAAGACATAAGTTCTCTTAGGGCAGACAGTGTTTTAAATTTTGTCACATTTGTTAACTGTATATATTTGACCCAGTTTGTCTATGACAGAGTTGACAGATTTTTCTGTTCGTACTTTGATTTTCAGAATAATTTCTAAAAATCTTACAAGTTTAAGATCAGCAAATATTGAAAATATTAACTTTGAAGTGTGTTCTATGAAAATAAAAAAGTTTAACATAAAAAGAAAATACAATTTTTTGTCTTCTTTTTCTATTTGAAATGTACCCGCAATTCTAGAATGACCCATATGCTTCCCTTAGGTCAAATTATACGTCACTATGGTCTCAGCTTCCATTGCTATGCCGACGACACTTAATTATATGTAAGTGCTGACGCTAGTACATCCATGCCTTCACTAACTAACTGTCTCTGCACAATTGATGACTCAAAAATTTTTTGAGTCATCAATTGTTTTTTTTTGATGACTCAAAAATTTTTTACAGCTTAAGGTTGATAAAACGGAAATTCTACTGGTGGGCACTAAAAAACTTATATCCACTCTATCTAAGATAAAAATTAATGTTAATGGAATCTTAGTAGAACCATCAAGTTCGGTTCGTAACCTGGGCATAATTTTCGATCAGTTTCTCACCTTTCAGTCACCCGGCCGTACAGGAGTCCGCTGAAGCTGTCCAGCTTTCTGCTCAGCTAAATTGCGAGTTCTTCCTGTTCTCGCCAACTTCTTCTCCAGGCGAGATGGAGAGGTTAGCGGAGGGCCTGAGAAGGCTGCTCCATTTGCGGATAGCGCAGCCGCCTGTTTTACCTGTTCAGCTCGTCCCGCCTGTCTTGCCGGCGCCTGCTCTGCCTATCCCGGCGGCTACCGCGCCACCCGAGGCTCCGGCTGTAGCGCCCCCTGCTGGCCACGAATCGGCGGTTCCGGTTGTGCTGCCCAAGCTCCCGGCTCCGCCTGCAGCTGCTTTACCCGGTTCTCTGCCTGTTCCGCCCATCCATGCTCTGCCTATCTGGCCCGACCTGCCTACCCGGACAGTGGCAGCACCTGTGGACCCCGAGATAGACCCACCTTCCTGCGGGGTCCCAGTCCCAGCAACGGCTGTGTTGTCTTCAGGGGCACCTCTGCAGGCTAAGCCTCCAGCTGCCATGCACGAGGCCCCCGCTGCAGCGCCTCCTGCTGCCACGCAAGAGGTCCCCGCTGCAGCACCTGCTACCGCCGCTCTGCCCGCGGCCCTGTCGCTACTCCCGAGGTCCTGGGAGCTACCGCGCCGCCCAGCGAGGCTTCGGCTGCGGCACCCCTGCTGGACCCGAGTTGGCGGTGCCCCTTGCTGGATCCAAGTTGGCAGATGCTGCCGCATCGTCCGAGCTCCCTGCTGTGGCTCCGCCCAAGGTTCCTGCTGCAGTCCTGCCTGCAGTCTCGCCTCCGCCTGCAGCTACACCGGGGGCTCCAGCGCCGGCCTTGCCTCCGCCTGTACCTGAGGTCCTGCCTGTCTCGCCTGCAGCCTGCCTGCAGCAGTCTCACCTGAGGTCCCGACGCCGGCTCCGCCCGTAGCGTCATAGGTTCCGGCTGCTCCGCCCGTCTCTGCTCTGCACCTCCCAGCTCCGTCGGTACCAGCCCCGGAGACAGAGGTGCCTTCCTGCAGGGTCCCTACCACAACCTGTGTGTCGCTACCCAGCTGGGAGGTGGCTTCTCCTCAAGCCGAGGCTTACCGGCAGGGCTGAGCGGGTAGGCGGCAGCGGTGTCCTCCCAGGCGGGGAAAAGCGAGCAGGCGCCCAGGTAGAGCGACGAGGTCTCCCCCACGTCGTTCGCGGTGAACGGCAGAGCTGCCTCCTGCACGTCGCCCTGGTTCCAGGCAACGCGCCCCGCTCTTCCCTCCGCGAGCCGGAGCTGTAAGCGGCGGAGGCATTTACGTGCCCTCTGCAGCGGGTACTGCTGTCCGGGTGGACGGTCCTTCTGGAGCAGGTCCCTGCCCCGGCTAGCCAGCTCCAGGGCTACCGGGTCCTCCTGGACCTCGGGCTGGGATTGCCAATACAAAAAGTCTTGCAGCAGTCCGAGCCGGTGGTGCTCGGACTGCTGCTTCGTGCTTTCGACGAGATTCGGCATTCTGTCACGTTCGGCAACGGAGGCGACCCGGGAAGCAGGCGACAGCAGCCAGGAAGTCAGGTAACAGGGTTTAATTGGCAAATGACAAGCACGCAGAGACATCCACGGACAATACAATGACAAGTCTGGGGAAGACTGACTCAGACGAAGACTAAATACAAAAGACAAGCTAGACTTAATAGGACACAGGCGATCACAATCAGGGCTGAACACGAGGTAACGAGGTGGGCGTGGCACACATTAGGATCGAACGGAGCAGGATGTGACACCATGCATGTGCAGTGGTAACCACAGGAAAAACTACTGTATCTCTTGTCTGCCTGGGAATGTGTAGCCCTCACTAACTGGACAGGTAGACCACTGACACTCCTGTTCATGGCTGAATGCTGTAATGACATCAAAGAAATGTGACATACCACTTTATTTCTTTTGCTACTGACAATTTCAAAATTATACACATTATTATTAATCAAAACCATTTAAAATAACCATTATTTTTTTTTGCATTTAACCGCAGTTGACATTTTACTATGTGTACCAGCAGGGGCGCCGTAAGGGGGAGGAAAGCTACAGTAGGACGATTCCAAGGGCCCCTGAGTGACAGGGGCCATAAAAAATTAGGAAAATAACTGGATTGGTTTGGACTGGGGGGCCTAATATGATATGCTTTCATGGGGCCCAAAATCTCTAGCGGCGCCCCTGTGTACCAGGGTTGGGGCCATTCATGGACAGAAATGAGAATGCATGGTAAATTCCAATTCACTTTCTGGAATTAATGTACAGTTCTAGGTCTTATTTACTTACGTTTCATTAACTGTTTTTTATGCATTCCTTGGTATTTGTAAGGCACGGTGATTAAAATTCCAATGTATGTCACTACATGTAATCCCAAATACATGCTCAGAAACAGCAATAAAGGGAATTCGGTGTTCACTGAATTGAATTGCACTTCCTGACATTCCAATTTCCAATTCACTTTCCTGTTGTTGAATTCCACTTCCAATTGAATTTTCTTCTTTGAACCCTGGTGTATACAGAATGCATGCAAATTACCTGGCTACTGAGGTCCAGCATGCTGTCCTCCAATAGGATGGTGGACGAATCAGCACCAGTCTCCTTCATCAGCACCACTCCCACCTAAAGTGGAAACAATTAGTAGAGTAAGAACAGAGTAAATATATACATTTGTGCATGAATCACATTTGACATTTCAAATTTGAGTCGCTTGGATGTGATTCAAATAGTCAAACCAAAATTCTTAGACATAGGCATATTCACTGCGCTATAAAAAGGCAACTATAAGTTCAACATGCTGTCTGTTGCCCCTATGATTATCTTCTTAACACAGCTTTACCATTATTCCATTAACCATTAATAATTTGTGTATTTTTAAAACATTTGACATTTTAATATGTGTGTACAGTGTACGAAAACTACCTGGCTGCTGTGATCCAGTGTTCCATTCTCTGGTGGCATGGCAGATGACTCAGCACCAACGCCCTTCAACGGCACCACTCATCCTGGTTTGCCATGTGCTGGCCTGGTCGACTCCATCGCCGTTACCTCCCCCTAAATTTAAAGTAATTAGTTAACTGTATGGAAAGGATAGAATAAATATATATACTTTTGTTCCATTGACTCTATGGAACTGTCATGTTGTGTGCATGCACATGTGTATATTCACATTTGACGTTTCACATTTCAGCATTACCATTAAGTTTTAAAAAATTCTGGCTCATCCATAATTTGATTTCAGATAGGCAGGTTTCTATATGTGCAAGTGGAAGGGTGTTTATGGAGCTGGAGATAACATAGATCTGGGTGTCGTCGGCGTAAAGATGAAAATTTAGATTAAAGAGGCAAATGATCTGGCCTAGAGGGTGAATGGAAATGATGAAGAGCAGTGGCCCCAGGACAGAGCCCTGGGGAACGTGGCATGACAGCTGATATGTCTGATGTCTGACCGGATAAGGTAATAAAATGCTTTCTGTCTGTAAGATATGAAATAAACCAGTTAAGCGCTGCCCTACAAACTCCTAGATTGTGGAGTCTCTGTATAAGAATGGCATGTGAGACTGTATCAAAGGGTGCGCTTAAATCAAGCAAAAGCAGGAGGCTTATGGCACCAGTATCAGTTACAACTAATACATCATTTAAAACTTTAACTAAAGCGGTTTCTGTGCTGTGGAATTGGCAAAAACCAGACTGAAGTGGTTCAAGGAGACTATTGTTTTGCAAAAAGGAAAGGAGCTGAGAGTAAAGTAAACGTTCCAGTATTTTAGAAAAGAAAAGAGGATTAGAGATCGGGCGATAGCAAGGTTAGATGGGTCAAGACCGGGCTTTTTAAGGATGAAGGTGACGGCCGCTACTTTGAAAGCGGTGTGAACTTGACTGTGGGCTAGGGATTGATTGAACAGGGTGGTCAGGAGGGGAGCAAGCACCGAGAGACATTTCTTAGAAGTGTAAGAAGAGGGTCTAGTGAGCAAGTGGCAGAATTAGCAGCAGAGATTATGTCATGGACCTCAGCATGCTAAAATTAACAGCATGCTGGGTACAGGTAGTTGGTCGACGGCGAGTTGTCCAGAACGTGTAAATGTTGGTATTGTCATAGCGGAGAAAAGTTCTATAGCGCCTCGAGCCACGATGAATATAATGACGTCAGTGGAAAATGCCTGCTCGGCAAGCAGCGGAGGCAGCTTCTCTAGGGAGTTGGTGGTTGCTATTAAGACGTTTGAGGTCTGCGGCGGAGTACTTGTAAAATCGTTGAGCAGCTCGGAAAAGTGCAGTTGGCAGGGAAATTAAGTAACCGATGCAGGCTGCGAATATTTGCGACTGGATGAGTCTGGAGTGTAGCAACATTTCAAGTGGTACTGCACTCAAAAAAATTACTCTTTGAATGAACATAAAAAAATCATGGAAAGGATTTCCACATGATTAACTTGCTTTATTTCAGCATTATGCAATTCTGTTATTCCAATTTAATGTACTTACGTTGGGTCAACTTAATTTATTAAGTTTGATTCAACTTATTTACTATGGTTGGGCACAGCTTAATTTAATAGTGTCAGCCCAACTAATTAGCAATGTTTTGGACCAACTAATTTATTTAAGTTAGCCTAACAAAAGTGCTTAATGCTGAACGAAAGCCATTTAATCACATGGAAATCCTTTCCATGATTTAATTACATTACTTCAAAGAATAGCTTTTGAGGTGAATAAATTAAAACCTTTTTAACAAACTCTAATGGTGGAAACAACACACAACAAATGAGAAAAGGTGCAATCAAATTGTATTTCCAAAATTATAATGCACATTGTTTTACACAGTTGAGTTGCTTGTTGATAACACAAGGAAATATATCTCAAGTTTGTTATGAGAATACAGGGAAATGGGCCCTCTCACTCGCATCCCACTTGATCTACTCTTAACATTTGCACTTTGTGCATCTTGCACCTGTGGTTTTATGTGATGGTGAACTCACACAGAATTTAATAAAAAATATTTACCAAAGTTAGAACATTTTTTGCATAAATATATATTTAAATTTATTAAAACGTAGGGAGATTTTTTAAACAACTTTCAACAATGTCTACAGTATGGTTGGCATCAAGGGTAAAAACAAGACAAATGGAGATCTTACAATAAAGTTAAACTCCCGAAATTTGTAAATGTTTAAACTTAAAAAAAATTAAACATAGCTTAGTCTTAAAGGGATAGGCCGAACTATCCCTTTAATTTTTTATGAGAAACTGAAAAAATAATTCAGCATACAGCTTTCCTTAAGTGCCAATACACTGGACCTTGCATCAGAGAGAACATTTTTTAATAAAAACAGAACAAAAAACCCCCAGATGAACTCAACACTGATATGGGAAATGGGGCCCTGTCTTTAAACTCACATTCCCCTTCAAGATTTGAACTTACACCTTTAGTTTAATGTGCTGGAGTACCTAAACAACAAAACAGAAGGTACATGTTTTCTGGTGTAGCTTTTGCTATGGCGATGTTTCTTAACGTGAAAGCAGTGTTTTGAGAACTTGTCCTTTGTTGGATAGTTTGTTTCCATCCAATTCCATAATGATCTTCTGCAGAACCTCAAAAGTGTACTTGAGCTCCTGGGGGTAGCTCAGGTTTAGCGCGTAGACAAGCCCCAGCAACATCACCACAGCAAAAGCTACACTGCCCAACTCACTCATCACTTCCACCCCCTCCAGGACAATACCAACATCCACGGGGTCATCGCCAGGCTCTGCACCTTCTTGTTGAATGACAAAGATTCCAAATACTGTCTCCGCTATGGCCATTTGAGTGCTTTCATCGACATCCTGTGACAAAAAGTAAAATGAACAAGGACAAAGATTTTTTTACTGATGTGCATTACATGTATATTTATAGCACACAATCTTTACAGTATTTCTGTAAAACAGCTATCACTAACTTGATTATTCATAATAATGCAAATGTAATCAAATAACCAATTGACATTAAAATTGTTTAGCTGAGTTGGTGAAATAGTTCAACTAAGACATACCAAGGGCCTGTCTGTTGTAATCATGAGTTAATTATTCCATTCGAATAAAGGTATATTGTCTTATTAAAGGAAAATTATGGGGTGTGTGTTATTGTCTGAGAGAAAGACAAGGAGAGAGGCTCCCAAACCGGCCCGGTTATTTCCAAAAAGATCAGTAATAAGTTACTTTACCGCAAACAGACATTTGATACACTGTTTTTGTTCATGTATAGAAGAATTACATGATGAAAAAAAACAGGCCAAATAATTTTTATGTGGTAGTGAGTTTTTATTTAAAGGATAATTCTGGTATTTAGCACTTTGAGTCTGTTTTCTGGTTTATGGATGAACTAGAGTAGTGGACACAGAAATGTTGACGATGGGTCCTGTCTCGATTTTCTGACTCGTTTAGATTCGCCTTTGACCGCTTCAGAGTGGCTGGCTACCGGCATTCACAAACATGTCTATAAAACAACCCTTAACGTTCGTGTTCAAAACTGTGCAACTCACCGAGTGGTTAGTGGTGTTCGTTGATGATTAAAAACAAGTAGCGTAGCGAAATACAGTTTCTGTTGTGTTTTATGTGGCATTTCGTAAAATCCCATTGATTTCTGTTGGAGGACTCAGTGCTCGTTGATATTACTGCGCTTCAGACTCAAATATCGAGCGGAAGTTTATACGCGGTTTTGAGGTATCTGAAAAAATAGTTCCACTATAGCAAATAACACAGTTTGAAATCATACATTGCGAGGATATATTTGTTTTTAATCATCAACGAACACCACTAACCACTCAGTGAGTTGCACAGTTTTAAAAACGAATGTTAAGGCTTGTTTTAAGGACATGTTTGTGAATGCCGGTAGCCAGCCACTCTGAAGCGGTCAAAGGCGAATCTAAACGAGTCAGAAAGTCGAGACAGGACCCATCGTCAACATTTCTGTGTCCACTACTCTAGTTCATCCATAAACCAGAAAACAGACTCAAAGTGCTAAATACCAGAATTATCCTTTAACTGCGAGCCAACTATCGTCACGTATGTTAGCATGAATGTGCCAGCATGACATTAACGGCCTGAGTACAAAAATAACAAACAATCATGCCCAAATATTGCTGAAAATGATGGACAGTCTGCTGATGACTTTATACACATAGTTTTGTAGATGGATGAAAACAGATTTTATCTTACCTTTTGTCACGCCCCGCTCCGTCCGCTCCTAATGTGTGCCACGCCCACCTCATTACCTCGTGTTCATCCCTGCTTGTTCTCACCTGTTGCCTATTTCGTTTGCCTTGTCTTGTGCTTTTAGTCCGTGTCTCAGTCAGTGTACCCCAGATCGGTCATTGACGTTTGTCAGTGTGCTTTCCCCGGTCCTGTTTCCCCAATTAAAACCCCGTTATTTTGACTTCCCGGCTCTGTTTCCCTGCTTCCCTGCTCACCTACGGCACTGAACGTGACAGAATGACCGATCTCCGAAACAAGCTCAGCGCTACCGGGGAAGTCCTCCCCATGGAGGACGAAGTGATCGCCTGGACGAACCGGCTTGATCGCCATCCGGATCCCGTAGCCCGCCGGCTGGTGGATAGCTGCTGGGAGCTCCTCGACAGGAGGTTCCACACCGGCGAGGAGCAGCTGCTCGAACAGGTGGGCGAACACCTGCGGCAGCTGAGGGTGAGAGCAGCGGTTTGGCTACCGCACCCGGGGTATGCTGCCCGGGAACCGCCCCCCGACTCGTTACCAGCCACCTTCCCAGTCTCAAAAAGGGCTGAAAATAAAACGCGCAACCCTGAGCTTCACGCGGCTACGGCTGCTCCGCTTCCCCGCTGTGGGGAGCTGCCCTGGGTCCCAGAGGGCTCCGCACTTCCCCACACCAAAAAGAGACGCCGTGGAAAAGGGAAGAAAGCCCACCCAGCGACGCTCTCCTTGGGAGCGTGCTCACTTCTCCCCGCCTTGGAGGACGTCGCGGATGCCGTCCTTGAAGGGATAGACCCAGGCGTATCCATGCCGGACCTGCTGGCTCCAGATCCGGCTACTTCGGACCTGTCAGCAGCACCGGCTGCTGCTGCGGCCGATCTGCCCGCGGCTGCGCTGCCTGCAGCCGCCGCCGATCTGCCCGCGGCTGCGCTGCCTGCTGCCGCCGCCGATCTGCCCGCGGCTGCGCTGCCTGCTGCTGCCGCCGATCTGCCTGCAGCACCGCCTGCTGCAGCTGCCGCGATGCCCGCAGCACCGCCCGACCTGCCCGTCCTGCCTGTCCTCCCTGCTGCAGCTGCCGCCGCTCTGCCTGCGGCACCGCCTGCTGCGGCTTCCGCCGCCTTGTCAGCGGACCCGCCTGTCCTGCCTGCTGCAGCTGCCGCCGCTCTGCCCGCGGCACCGCCTGCTGCAGCTTCCGCCGCTTTGTCAGCGGAACCGCCTGTCCTGCCTGCTCTGCCTGCAGCTGCCACCACTCTGGCTGCGGCACCCGCCGCGGCGCCCCCTGCTGGCCGCACGATGGAGGTGCCCGCGACGGCGCCCCCTGCTGGCCACGTGATGGCGGCGCCCATCCTGCCGGCTCTTGACCTGCCTGTCTCGCCTGTCCTGCCGGCTCTTGACCTGCCTGTCTCGCCTGTCCTGCCGGCTCTTGACCTGCCTGTCCTGCCGGCTCCTGAACTGCCTGTCTCGCCTGTCCTGCCGGTTCCTGAACTGCCTGGGGTGGCCGCGGTGGCGCCCCCTGCTGGCCGCGTGATGGCGGCGCCCGCTGTGGCGCTCCCTGCTGGTTGCGTGCTGGCGGCGCTCGCTGAGGCGCCCTCTGCTGACCGTACGCCTGAGGCGCCTGCCCAGGCGGCCCCTGCTGGTCGCACGCCTGCAGTTGCCTCCCCCTTGACTCCCTCGCCCTTACCCCGGCAAGGCCGACGCCCCCCAGGACCCCGCCTTTCGGTGTCCCGTAAGGGACGGGGACATAGGCGTCGGGCCCGGGTCCCGCCCGCCCTGCCCCCTGGCTCGCCCGTTCGGCCCCTGGCTGTGGCTCGGTGGCTGCCTGCGGGTCCTCCGGCTCGGGGTCGGCGGTCGCCTCCGGGTCCCCCCCTGGATCCTCGGTGCCGGTCCTCGGTCCCGCCTCCGGGTCCGTGTCGGCCGCCTCCGGGCCCCCCTGCTCCGGCTGGGCGTCGGACGGCGCCTTTGCCGGCTCCGGCTGCGCCTCCGCCTGCCGCGGCTTCCCCCTCCTGCCCGCCTGCACTGGTGTTCCCTCCTGCTCCCTCCGTGTCCCCTCCGTCACTCCCTCGTCCCGTTCTCTTGGCCCCTGGGTGGTCCCCTTCAGCTCCCTTCTCCCTCCCGCCTGCGGCCCCTCCGGCCGCTGCCCGTCGCCCGCCTGGGCTCCCTCGTGCTCCCCTTTTTCCGCCTCCCTTTCCTTTGGTCCCGCCTGTTTCTGCTCCTCGTCCCTTTGTTCCTCCTCCGTTCACTCCTGGCCCTTTTGTTCCGCCTTTCTCCCCTTCTGTGTCTCCCTTCTTGGTTTGTCTGTCCGCGTTCCCCGTCCTTTGTCGGGTCCTGTCTTTCTTTTCGTTCCTGTTCTGTTTCTCTGTCTTGTTTCCTGTGTCCCGTTGATGTCTTGCTTTTGTCTTGCAGGTCCTGTTCCCTCGTCCCGTCCGTCGCCTCCTCTCGGGCGCGCCCGGTGTGCGCGCCTTTGGGGGGGGGTTATGTCACGCCCCGCTCCGTCCGCTCTTAATGTGTGCCACGCCCACCTCATTACCTCGTGTTCATCCCTGCTTGTTCTCACCTGTTGCCTATTTCGTTTGCCTTGTCTTGTGCTTTTAGTCCGTGTCTCAGTCAGTGTACCCCAGATCGGTCATTGACGTTTGTCAGTGTGCTTTCCCCGGTCCTGTTTCCCCAATTAAAACCCCGTTATTTTGACTTCCCGGCTCCGTTTCCCTGCTTCCCTGCTCACCTACGGCACTGAACGTGACACCTTTTCCAAATGAACTCCAGGCACGGCAGGCAAGTTCTTCATGTGATAATTCTCGTTATTTTCCGAAGCGCGCGGTTTGTCATCTCGCGTGATCTCACTAATCCATTTTCGGTGGAAGATCAGTCTGACTATATTGAATTACGTTATCTCAACATGACTGAATTTAACAAATGTTAATTTGTTGAATTTCATGCTTATCCTACATTATTTTATCACGTTCACCTTTGAAACATGAAATAATTTTGTTAAAATTACACGTTACGCTTCTTTTAAGGTAATAACCAGCTAATTTCCTTTTTTTGAGTGTGAATAGTAGGAGAAGCTTAGGCCAGTATACTCAGTTCAGTTAGTGCTGATCTGCCGCCGAGGTTGGAGCCAACCACCATAGAAGCCGACAGCGTGCGACACTCAACACAGCAGACTGTTCCAGATGAAACCCAGAATCGCAACGGCAAGAAAGAAAGCTGAACTGCGAAGTTAGCCACCGAGTTCCAGTTGGAGAAGTGGAGACTTCTCCTCAGGACGAGGGTCAGGAGGGGGTGCAGTCCACAGACAGTGCGCCACGCAGCTGTTCACAGCAGGAGGTCAGGGCACCACGGATCCACGGAGAGACAGAAAGAAAAACTGACAATCACGATTGTCTAGATAAATAAACAAAAGACGCATTTAGACGTGGGGAGAGGCGGCAGTCAAGACAGATGCCAGCAGTGCTCTCATCTGGAAATGACGTTGCAACCTGTGGTCATGGACCTCAGAGCAGTATGGTGTTTCTGTGGGTGGCCCTGTTTGGCACACAAATCAGGTTTATACCTTCTATTTTAACAAATATTCGCCGATACCCAATGAGTTTACTAATAAATCATGCATCTGTAGTATGTAGATATTCATTTGTGTCTGTGTATATGGGGCATCGAATAATTGTGCTAATGTGTTAAAATCAAAACCATTTAAAATAGTAAAAAAGAGCAAGGCCTCTGAGGTGGGCCTGAAGTGTGGAGATCAGATACTGGGACTTTGTGGTTAACTGGGGAGAAGGATTGAATCTATCTATCTTAACTCCTCTACAGAATTGCAACAAGCAAAATGTTACCCCGTTGATGCAAAAATCTTCCAGATATTGAAGGTGAACGGCCAGAGCTTCCAGAATTTTATGCTTCTGAAGCTGTATTTTCTGGTTATTTTATCCCATTTTATGCTTTCTCACAAAGAAAATCCTCACTTCATTTTAAATGACCAGGTTCTTCCTATTTGCCTCCTTTCAGATATCATCATCCTCTTGTCACATCATGTGACTTAAAAATTCTGTTCTTTCACAACGTTCAAGTAGCTTCTCATCCAGTGTATGGAGAAAACAAACAGGGCTGCATTTCCCGATAATGATTGGTCTTAGCGCTTAAGAGCAACTTTCAGAAACAAATCATTGAACTTAATACGGCCAAGCTGGCTTTGGAAGAGAGGAGACTTTCACTGGAGGAGATGAGATTTGCAAGGCCCTCAATTTCTGTGCCAATTATCTTGCCAGGTGAGTCAGGTAACATTGTTCAATGTTGTTTAATCATGAATAATTATATGTTTTAATATAATATGTTGTGCAACATGAAATATTCTTTTCCACATGTACACTCATCACATTTTGCAATGTCTTTTCAGATCCTGGGGAACAAACTACAAACTTCAATCAATGAAAACAGTTTAAATGCAACGTTTTGATATTTGTTAATCCACTCAAAGCCTAAGGCTCAATGAAATACTATAAAGCAGAAGAATTCTTATTGTAAATGTTTCAAATTTAAATAGCTACTTGTAGTACCTTTTTAAAAAAAAAATAATAATAATATGGGCTAGTTTCACAGATACGGCCAGGATTAGGCCATAGATCAATTAGATTTAAGTAATTTTTTATAAATGTGCCTTAGAAAAAAACGTTACTGGTGTCCATCTTGAAACAAAACAAAGGGACTGATATATTTTAAGATCAGTCAGTGCAAGTGTCCTTCAGTTGAAAAAGAAGAGGTAATTAATGCAATTTCTAAAATCAGTGATTCAGTTTCTTCAAGCCTTCTGCAATTAGTGAAATAGATGACAATCAGTGTGTGACATGTGAATATTATCACAGCCTGAAAAACCTTAATCATATGGTTCCTGTGAGCAATTTTATGATAGTATATAAAGTTCACACTTGAGTAGTCTTGCAGAGGAAATCATGGCTGCACTACAGCGAGTTTTCCAGCTGAGAGTGAGGCAAAGAGAAAGGCGAAAAGAAAGACAGAGACGACCACGGAGTACACTATGTACTATAAATGCCTTCATCAGGCAGCATCAAAATCCTCTGGATATGCTTGATGATATGGCTGTCATTGACAGATACCATCTGCCACGAGGAGAAATAGTCCAGCTGCTCAATGTCATTGGGCCTCAGCTGATGCGTGCTACAAGGAGGAATTTTGCCTTGTCCCCTGATGTGCAACTCTTAGCTGCTCTGAGATATTATGCAACAGGCAGTTTTCTTCAGGTACTTGGAGATGGACTTGGAATAAGTAAACCATCTGTGTCCAGGGGCCTCATGTATAAACGGTGCTTACGCACGAAAATGTTGCGCACGCCCGTTTCCACGCTCACGTCGAGATGCATAAAAACTAAACTTGGCATACCGCCACGCACATTCTCACGGCAACCCCAGACAAGGCGTACGCAAGTTTCTGCTCGATTTGGCAAAATGGAGGCACCTACTGGCAAAAGAGTGCTACTGCAGTTTCACTGTGTCAGACTCGCATTCATGACGCGGTCTGCATGAAATACACCGAAATTATTTGGCCATCGGTCACCTGATCGTAATCAATCTGTGACAATAAAACGGTGCAGGGAAAGACAAAAAATATTCCAACCATGGCTGCTCTTGCATTGTTAGAGGACATTGCAAATGGAAGAGTCAGAATAGAGCTCGTATTCAGGGATCATATACTGATTTCCTGGCCCATGATGATGACTGGCTTCTAAGTCGATTCAGATTTCTAAGAGCAATCCTTTTGGAGCTGTGTGCTAAACTGGGGCCAGCATTACAAAAGCAGACGGTGAGGAATTGCACTATAGGCTACCTGTTCCTTTACAAGTTCTGTCCACTCGCGGGTTCTTAGCCACAGGTGCTTTTCAGCGAGAACTTGCGGACTGATCGGGTATTTCTCAGTCAACACTGAGTCGCGCCATGCCGGTGTTGTATGGGACGGCAAAATCTGCTTGTCACCCAGATACATGGGCGTAATTTCCAGGGGGGTCATGACCACCTCCCCCCAATAATCATGTTTCCCCTGTCATGGGTGGAGACTTCCACCCCCCCCCCTATGTTCCAGCCAAAGTTAAGCCCTTGCCCAGATATATAAAATTTCCTTACACTGTGGTTGAACAGGCAAATATTAAAGTGCAATTTGCAGCGATGTCCAGTTTTCCCAACGTAGACGAAGCTATCGACTGCGCGCACATTGCTATTAAGTCACCTTCAGAGAACGAATTTGCTTATGTAAATAGAAAGCACTTTCCCTCTATTAATGTACTCTATTAATGCATTGGGGGCACCTCTTGTACTGTTGTCTGTAAGAATAAACAAACAGAATAAACGAAAGTAACACCGCATCTGCGCCCTACATGTTATTCATAAACATGCAAGTAATTCAAAGAAGTATGGTACAAGAAAAACTCACCCACGATGACATCAGCGTCCCCCTCACCCGATAAAAGTGTGTCCCCAATCATCGCAGCAACTAGTTGCTCAAAGGGTGAGAGACCGGGAATTCCGCTACCTCCGCCTGTGCTGTTAAGACTCTTACGGTGAGCGGCCGCTCGTTTTTTCACGTCGATTTTAATGTCCGACCACTTTTTAATTTCGGCCACCGTGCGAATTTTGAACCAACACTTTTAACTGACTCCGCCACGCTGTGCCACTCCGTCAACTTTCGTTTATTGCTGATGCCACTTATACCACCAAATAATATCACTTTTCTTTTCTCGATTTCTGTTATCATGACCTCCACTTCGCACTCGCAGAAATACTTCTTTTTCCCTCGTGGTTTGTCCATTGTTGTTTAAGAAAAACATAGAACAAAGCGGGCATTTATACAGATTTACATATGCAAATATACATAAATATGGGCGGGTCGGGGGAGTGGCTGTGGGCTCGTTCACGTACGTAAAATTTCACGCTCAGTGGGATTTATAAAGGGAATGTGCGTAGATCTGTGCTTACGCACAGTTTTATGCATCTGGATTTTTTCTTGCTTACGCACATTCCTAGTTTTGTCCATACGCCATGTTTTAGTGTGAATTCTACACACGTTGTTATACATGAGGCCCCAGAGCTGTACAAGCAGTCGCCTATGCACTGCTTCCACTTGCGGCTGAACACATCCAATTTCCAGCATCAAGACAGGCCATGTCAAACATTCAGGAGTATTTTTTAACACATTACCATATACCACAAGTCATTGGAGTCATTCATGGTACTTTGATTCCCATCAGTACGCCTTATGTGGATGGCCATACATATATATGCCACAAAGGATATCCAGCAATCAACTGCCAAGTAATCTGTGATCATAAGTGTTTAATCACAGACATTGTTGCAAGCTGGCCTGGGAGCACACATGACTCCTATATCTTTACCAACTCATCTGTGGGTCAAGAGGCCCAAAACTCAAAAGGACAGTGGAGGCTGCTTGGTGACAGCGAATATCCATTGAGGCCATATCTGTTCACCCCTGTTGCTAATCCTGTCAGTAACAGTGAGGCACATTTCAATGAGGCTCACCGTGTTGCCCGAAGTATTGTGGAGCGCACTTTAGGAAGGTGGAAGCTACGCTTTCGGGCTATTCACAAGTCCAGTGGTGGTCTTCTCTTTGTGCCAAAAAAGTGCTGTGCTGTAATAACAGTAACAGCTATGTTGCACAACATTGCAGTGAGGGCAAGAGTGTCCTTGGACATCAGGGAGGAAGATGAAGAGGTGGAGGAAGAGAATGAAGTTGAGATGAGACTTCATGATGATCCACCAAGACATGTTCAATACATGGCTGGGTTTCATGCACGCCAGCAAGTCATTGACACATTTTTTTGAGTTCGTCCTTTATTTGTGTCATCTTTAAAGCACATTAAATATTTTCTAGTAAATACATTTGTACTACCCTCAAAATGTACATATACAACAATGTACTTTTTTTTTCATTCTAACATTTATGTCATTTTTATTTTATTTCTTTATTTGTTATTTCTATATTGAATTGTGTAATGAGTAGAAAATAGAAATGAATAAAAATATACGTACAAATAAAATGAAAAATTACTTTGAAGAGAAGTAAATTTTTGGTGCAATTTACCGGTTGTCCAGCAGGTGCCCTCATAACTCTGTCTCCTTACGATGCACTTAAGGCTTTACGATTACTCCAGAGCACTTGTAGATCTATGAAGATTTTCAAGTGCTACTTAAGTTACGATGTTTTTGGAAAACAGACCGTAATATTAAGATCAGTCGTACGATCATTTTTACGAACTTCTTAGGCTTACGATGCTTTTGAGAAACGCAGCCCAGGGCCATCCAAGACTTGGCTGTGGACAAGACCAAAATTTTGACCGTGGCCATTCTTCTTGTCAGCGACCTGGATCTTCTGCAGTCTCTTCACCGTATCCAGGCCCTCATCAGCGTGCTTGGTAGGAGCAAGCATGTCCAGTTGCGCTTGTTTGTGTGTTTGCTCATGTCCATGCAGCTGTCAGGGTCAGCTCCTGTTGTCTCAGTCTTTTGTGTCCCTTCCCTGTTTGGCCAGCAGACATCGCTGGCTATCCTGTCCCTCCTGTCAGTCTTTGTGTTTCCTCTTTTTCCCATAACCTGCATGGCTCAACATGTTGAGCATGTGGCTACCGGCAAATCCCTTTTTGTCACGTGTTCGAATCCCACCTCTTCTGTTTTTGTATTTTGTTCCCTAGTGTTTCATTTGTATGAATTTTCTTGTTCCTGTGTCTTCTGATTTGTATTTGGTTTTGGTTAAATTCTTTGTGCCCGTGCTTGTGTTTCTACCTGTCTGTTATTCTCCAGTGTTAGTTTCTGTTTCCCTGTTTCCTTGGTTAGTTCTTAGTTTCCCTGTTCATGGAAAGTTAATTCGTTTCACCTGTTGCCTGTTCTTGTGCCTACCCTTGTGTGTTTTCCTGATTGCTTGTTGTCCTGCACCTTCCCCTATTGGTTAATTGTCTGTTTCACTCCTGCTTGTCATTACCCTGTTCAGTTTTTGTATTTAAGTTCCTGCCTGAGTTTTAGTCCCTAGTGGTTCATTGTTTGTGACAGTTGGATGTTAGTGTAGTTTTGAATATTCAGTTTGTAGCCTGCCTGTCTTGACCTTTTTGTAAATTTAGTCTTTGTTTAGCTCCTTATGTTTTTAACCCCTCGTGGTCCTTTTGGTTTTGTAGTGTTCTTAGTGTTTTCTGTTTTGTTAAATAACCCCCTGTCTAGTGAGCCGCAAGTGGGTCGTCCACATTTCTGCCGGCATCATGCCTCGTTCTCGTGCCTGAACCACCCAGATCTGTGACAGCAGCATGCATAAGTTGCAGTATGTTACCACAAAGAATCATTGCATTTCCTTAGACATTACTGTGTATTAGTTAATAGATTAGTTAGCATACACCCCATTTATTTGTATATATGTAAGGAAATCAAGTTCTCCCTCTTACAGCTCAGCGCAGAGGAGGTGCCCATGCAACTCTCCATGAGAAACTTTGAACTCTTCTGCAACATCGAGCATAATCGATTGACGGCCTGTTCAACTCACATCCAAGATGGCCACCTGCCTGTTTCCCCTGGATCCCAATGCTGATCGCCCGACTGCTGCCCGTGTCATCGACCTTGATTTGTTGGACTTGCGTCTCTGTCCTGTTGCTCTCTCTCACTGTGTTTAAAGAGAAGATAATAAATCTTTTTCCTGGACTGATCCGTTATAGCATCCTCCTTATTTTTCCGCTACCCCCGCTGTGACAGAAGATCTCGCCTTTGGGATGGATCCTGCGGATCAGCCGGACCTTCAGCGCCTCACTGAAGCCCTGGGTAAGCAGGGTACTCTGCTGGGACAGCATGAGTCTGTGCTCGTGGCGATCGGAGATTCACTGGAATCTTTTAATGTCGGCCTGATGGACCTAGCGACTCGGGTATAGCATGTCCTTTCCAATCAGCCTTCCACTGTCACCCCGATCAGTGTACCACCCTTCCAGGTTTCACTGCAGAAATGAAGCAGGTTTTTGATCGCTCAACCCATGGCAGCGAGGCAGCATGCGAATTGTTACGGCTCCGTCAAGGCAACAGCTCTGTGTCTGATTTCGCCATCACCTTTCAGACCCTTGTGCTGTCCACAGGCTGGGATACACAAGCTCAAGTTTGACGCTTTTTATAATGGGCTGTCGGAAGAAATTAAGGACAAGTTAACCTCCAGAGAAATGCTGGGGTCCTTCGAGGAATTAGTCGACCTTGTTATTCGTGTGGACAACCGCTTCCGTCAGCGCCGCAGGGAACGTCACAGACGACTTGATGTTCGCGAAGCAGCTTGTGTGAGCTCTTCTGAGCCCCCTGCCAAAGCTATGCAGGTGGACCGAACCCATTTATCCCCTGCAGAACGACAATGGCGACAAACTGCCAATGCCTGTCTGTACTGTGGGCAGATGGGACATGATATTGCTAAATGCCCACCAGTAAAGAGGAGAGCCTTGGTGGGTGTAGCTCCAATATTTCCCTCCTCAGTTCGACGCACCTTTTTACTGGTACTGCTCTCTTATGGAGAGATCCAGCAATCCTTAGCTGCCCTGGTTGACTCAGGAGCAGATAACAATTTTAGACACCGCGTTGGTCCGCCAGTGGAGACTGCCTAACATGCCTGTACAGATGCAGCTGGTGGCCCATGCACTGGATAGACGTCGAATGGCCACCATCACCCATGCTACACTTCCAGTGAGTCTTGCTATTGGGGGTAATCATGTGGAGGAACTGTCTTTGTATGTAATTGATTCTCCACAAGCACCTATAGTGTTAGGCCATCCTCTCTACCTCCTCATCGACCTTCTGACTGTGCTATCAATCTTTTACCAGGTACCTCGCCCCCTAGAGGTCGTCTGTACTCTATGTCTGTTACAGAAAGGAAAGCTATGGAGAATTACATAAGTAGTGCTCTAGCATCGGGTATTGTTCGGCCGTCGTCTTCACCAGCAGGAGCTGAATTCTTCTTTGTAGAAAAGAAGGATGGGTCCCTCCAGCCTTGTATTGACTACCAGATTATCGTCAAAAATTGTTATCCCTTACCCCTGTTGTCCTCAGTTCTTGATGTACTTCAGAGGGCTAGCTGGTTCGGTAAACTTGACCTACAGAGCGCCTATCATCTGGAAGACCGCCTTTAACACGCCCTCTGGGCAGTATGATTATTTGGTTATGCCTTTTGGGTTGACTAATAAGTTATTCGTCAAAGCGGAGAAATGTGAGTTTCACCGGCAGTCGATCTCCTTCCTTGGGTTCATTCTTGGGGAGGGTTCGATTAGGATGAATCCAGAGAAGATCCGAGCAATCGCAGAGTGGCCTCGGCCTTGCAACCGGAAGGAGGTACAACATTTTTTGGGGTTCGCTAATTTTTACAGCCGTTTTATTCGAGGATATAGCACCATTGTGGCCCCTCTCACGGCACTCGCCTCTACCAAGGTCCACTTCCAGTGATCCCCAGCAGCTGAGCAGGCATTCCTGGCCCTTTGCAGAAGCTTCACCTCGGCCCCTATTCTTCAGATCCCCGATCCATCTCGACAGTTTGTGGTGGAGGTGGATGCTTCCAGAACTGGAGTAGGGGCTATTCTATCCCAGAGATACCTGTCAGACAAAAAATTGCATCCTTGTGCTTTCCCCCCCCCCCCATAAGTTAACCTCAGCCGAAAGGAACTACGACATTGGCAATCGAGAACTGCTGGCAGTCTGTCTGACATTGGAGGAGTGGTGGCAGGACCCATTCCTGATCCTCACGGACCACAAGAACCTGGAATATCTACAGTCAGCAAAGCGACTCAATGCACATCAGGCTAGGTGGTCGCTATTTTTTAATTGTTTTAATTTTTTTTTTATCTCCTTCAGACCGGGCTCCAAGAACCGCAAACCTGATGCTCTGTCGCAGCTCCCTGTTTTTTTCTTTCACCGTCCCTGCCATTTAGATTATCATAGCTGTGTAATAGCACATATTTGGGCCGTTAATCCACAGAATTTCACACATTTTAAATCAATATATATGTGTCTCGATATTTTCGATCAACTGATATTCAAGGTATTGGTCAAAATCAGCACTGGTTTATTTGATAAAAAAACTAGAATACTGCCTTAACAGAATTAATCCACTTTAAACCAGATTTTTGATGACAAAATGTTCTGTTCAAATTAGATGCATCCATTAATTTTCTGAAACCACTAATCTAGTGTTGGAGTACTCGAGATCGGTCTCGGTCTCGGTCTTGGCCGCATTTGTACTCGGTCTTGTCATGGACTCGGACAAAGAGGACTCGAGATTTTATTTCGAGACCAGCCGAAACCACAGATTGGATAACTTCTTACTTCAAGTGCAACCAATGACGTTAGTGCGACAGCGGTTACCCGACCCGCCCCCTTCACACGTGCACTAGCTAAGAATACAGATGAGGTCGTGGATGTCAGCGAGATGTCAGCAAAATCTTTTTGGATACCAATCCCACAAAGAATTCACGTGTACATCAACGGGGAAAAGAAAACACACAGAAGTGTGTAAATTCTGCAATACAACGATAACGGAGACGACTGGGACAACGTTAAACTTTTACCGTCACATAGAAAGGAAGCACAAAGAAAGGTAAGATAGGTTTAAGTTGTGCTAGCTAGTGTTATTAGTCTTTCTTTGTGAAATCTCTTTATAACATATCATATTGAAATATATACACTCACCTAAAGGATTATTAGGAACACCTGTTCAATTTCTCATTAATGCAATTATCTAATCAACCAATCACATGGCAGTTGCTTCAATGCATTTAGGGGTGTGGTCCTGGTCAAGACAATCTCCTGAACTCCAAATTGAATGTCAGAATGGGAAAGAAAGGTGATTTAAGCAATTTTGAGCGTGGCATGATTGTTGGTGCCAGACGGGCCGGTCTGAGTATTTCACAATCTGCTCAGTTACTGGGATTTTCACGCACAACCATTTCTAGGGTTTACAAAGAATGGTGTGCAAAGGGATAAACATCCAGTATGCGGCAGTCCTGTGGGCGAAAATGCCTTGTTGATGCTAGAGGTCAGAGGAGAATGGGCCGACTGATTCAAGCTGATAGAAGAGCAACTTTGACTGATATAACCACTCGTTACAACCGAGGTATGCAGCAAAGCATTTGTGAAGCCACAACACGCACAACCTTGAGGCGGATGGGCTACAACAGCAGAAGACCCCACCGGGTACCACTCATCTCCACTACAAATAGGAAAAAGAGGCTACAATTTGCACGAGCTCACCAAAATTGGACAGTTGAAGACTGGAAAAATGTTGCCTGGTCTGATGAGTCTCGATTTCTGTTGAGACATTCAAATGGTAGAGTCAGAATTTGGCGTAAACAGAATGAGAACATGGATCCATCATGCCTTGTTACCACTGTGCAGGCTGGTGGTGGTGGTGGTGTAATGGTGTGGGGGATGTTTTCTTGGCGCACTTTAGGCCCCTTAGTGCCAATTGGGCATCGTTTAAATGCCACGGCCGACCTGAGCATTGTTTCTGACCATGTCCATCCCTTTATGACCACCATGTACCCATCCTCTGATGGCTACTTCCAGCAGGATAATGCACCATGTCACAAAGCTCAAATAATTTCAAATTGGTTTCTTGAACATGACAATGAGTTCACTGTACTAAAATGACCCCCACAGTCACCAGATCTCAACCCAATAGAGCATCTTTGGGATGTGGTGGAACGGGAGCTTCGTGCCCTGGATGTGCATCCCACAAATCTCCATCAACTGCAAGATGCTATCCTATCAATATGGGCCAAAATTTCTAAAGAATGCTTTCAGCACCTTGTTGAATCAATGCCACGTAGAATTAAGACAGTTCTGAAGGCGAAAGGGGGTCAAACACCGTATTAGTATGGTGTTCTTAATAATCCTTTAGGTGAGTGTATATGACTCCCTGTTTTGACGCTAGTTTCATTTGGTGTTGCCAGCTATTTCACTAGCACCTAAATTAGGCGCGCAAACTAGCTAAATTGGCTAATATGTAGTTTAGCTAATTCAGTGTGAATTTGCGATAGATTGAAGGTCATTAATCACATTAAAATAAGTCAGTGATAACAGTATGTGGAAAACAATATCATACCATATTCATATCTTTGTGTAACTATTTAAAAAATATAATTTCATTTATGCCCTTGCTGTCTACTATGTAGTGTCGATCCACACATTTGTGTGAGAAAAAATGATAGAACATACTGTACCATATTAATATATATGTTCCTAAGCCTAGAAAGCCAATTATTTGATTAGCTACATATATAGATTATAAAATGGAATGGAAACCAAATCAGAATGTGGATAAAAAATAGATTTGACATTTATTCCACATGAATTTTTAGTTAAGGACATATCTATAATGTAATATGTAACATCATTTTCTAATACAGTTTCGGTACCTTTAACTTGCAACATTAATTTTTAAATACTTTTTTAATATAAATAAAATTAATGTCAGATACTGTATCTGTGTTATCCTTCCTCAATTTTAGGTTCTTGGAGTACAAGGCTGGCCAAAAGAAAGATGACACACAGCCAACTGAGACCCCATCGTGCACATTTAGGTCCAAGAATGTTACAATCCCTCATGTTTCTGAAATGCAACCACACTGTACTGTGATTTTTCATTTATGTGGTGTTTCAGGCCATGTTGTGTGGTGTTTAGCAGTTACCCCCTTAACTTTGGGGTCAGTTTGGTCTTAAAGAGTGTTCTGCCACAGTGGTTTGTTGAGGCTTAATAAATGATGTTATAATTTTAGGTAACTGCTTCCAGTGAAGCAATTTTGTAATTTTATGAATGAAACTCCTACAGTTATGTAACCGGATGTTTATGTTGCTTTAAAAACAAAATTGTATGATCTTTAGAAGTTTTTTTCACATTCACATTCTTTGTTCTGTTTTATGATTATTGAAATGTAAGAGAATAGTCAAGAGAGAAGTAGTGAATAAACATTTTTAATGTTGCATACTGTAGTGTATGTTGTTTGCTTCGTTCAGCTCTTTTTGAGGGGTGCTTAGGCTTTGCATGTTCCACTTATTTGTCATGTGGTGTAAAACGCGCATTGGTCCGGTCTCAACTCGGTCTCGGCCAGCCCTGGTCTCGGTCTCGACTCAGTCTCGGCCCTTCAGAGTCTTGCTCATGTCTTGGTCTCGACACCCTCTGGTCTTGGTCTCGGATAAGGTGGTCTTGACAACAACACTACACTTATCCTATTCAATGTTGTGGGGGAACCGGAGCCTGTGGGCGCAAGGATGAGGTGCCACCCCATCAGAATTATATGCATGAAACCTGGAAAAAAAAGTTTTGAAGGTTATGAGTTTGGCTGTTCTAATGCAATCCTATTGTTCTGTTTAGTTTGATTTGTGGAAACAAAGATTTCGCTGCAGCTGAAATATAATTATTTATAATTTTCAGATAGAGCTTTTCAACTACACTGTGTCACGCCCACAGGGGCGGACCCGACGGCTGTGGACAGCCCCAGCTCACTTACCACCCCTACATAAGGGCAAAGTAGAGCTCTTCCAACTAGCGAAGTATTTGAGCTCATGACTAGCCTTACTAAGCATATTTCTGTCCTCCGTCTTCCACTGCTCCCGCTCCTTATCTGTCTTCCTTGTGTGCGCCCCTTAACTCCTGCTCCTTATCTCCTCAGCCCAGCTCCCGTCCTTGATCCGTCCATCCAGCTGAGCCCGGCTTCCCGTGTTGACCAGCCCTCCTGTCTCCCTGTCCCGCGTGTATGTATCGGACTGACCCTTCGGATTTCGACCTGCGCTTTCGGACCTCGACCATTCTCTCTGCTTGCCGCCTCCGGATTGGTCTGCCTGATCGCCTTCTCCCGGGCTCCCCGGAGACCGGGCTTCGCCCCGTTTCCCCTTACAGAGCTTACGGCTCCCTCTGAACACCCACTGTTCAATCTAATAAAACACTTCCTTCCCCGCATTCCTGGATCCTGGTCTCCTTGCCTCTCCCCGCGTGACAGAATACTTCGCCTTTCAATGGATCCAGCGGGGAGTTTGGAGAATCGTGTTTCTGCCATGGAGCAGCTCCTCACCGCTCAAGCTGCGCAAGTGCCTTTACCAGGTTCTTTGCCACGTCCCAGCGTCCCACTGTCCATCGCCCTTCCGGAGCGGTACGACGGGAATCCCGACCAATGTAGGGGTTTTTTGATGCAGGTAGGCATCTACGTCGAGGAACACCCTGAGATGTTCACCGCGCCCGGAGCTGAAGTTCGTTTCACGATTTCGCTGCTTACCGGAAGAGCACGCGAGTGGGCTACTGCCCTCTGGACTGATCAAAGTCCTTTGCTCCGTTCTGGTGGGGAATTCCATCGTGCCCTGATGGAGATATTCGACCACCCGGCAGTCGGGAGATGTCCGGGTTTCCGTCTACTGGACTGTCGCCAGGGAAACCGGACCGCGGCGGACTTCTCCCTTGAGTTCCGTACCATTGCAGCAGCTCTACGGTGGCCTGACGACTGCCTACAGACCATCTTCCTCCGAGCCCTGAATCCCGACCTACAGGACGAGCTCACCTCGAGAGGTGAGGTCTCCTCGTTTGACGAACTCGTACGCCAGGCCGTAAGGCTGGACGATACAGTGAGAGATCGCCGCAGCCGGAGGACCCAGACCGACAATTTGCGAGCCCTGCCGGCTCCCGGATCCGACTCGACCGAACCCATGCAGATCGGTCGATCGACGCTCACCACTACCGAGCGTAGACGGAGAACGCAGGGAGGCTTGTGCCTATACTGCGGGGGAGTGGGTCATGCCGTTTCCGCTTGCCCCATTCGGCCCCGGTGAGAAGAGCCACCATTGCCGGTGTATTCTCCATGCCTCTCTCGTCCCTCACGCAGTTCACAGTGCCGGTGTCTGTAAGGTACAATGGAGCACATCGTGTTGTACGGGCACTCCTCGATAGCGGTGCAGCGGGTAATTTCATGGACGCTAACCTGGCTCGTCAGTTACGGATACCTCTCAGCCAGCTAGCTTTTCCCATTAAGGTACAGGGGGTCACTGGGGAACAATTGAATACCGGACACACCCCTTCATGTTGACAGTGGGGGCACTGCATACGGAGCAGATGGAGGTGTTTGTTCTACCCCAAGCCAAAGACCCCCTCATACTTGGGCTCCCTTGGCTAAGAAAACATAATCCTAGCATAGACTGGCGAGCCGGGGAGATAACATCGTGGTCGGAACAATGTCTTGGAGAATGCATGTCTCTCCCGTGTAAGGCAACAGGTGTGGAGAGCCCCGAACCAGAGGATTTATCAGTCATTCCGGAGGAATACCAGGACTACGCGGACGTATTTAGTAAAGAGAGGGCATTCAGCCTTCCTCCCCATCGGGACTGCGATTGTGCCATTGATTTACTGGGGGGAGCCCCCCTGCCTCACGGTAGGTTGTATCCCATCTCCTTACAGGAACAAGAGGCCTTGGAAACCTACATTCGGGAGGGACTACGCCAGGGAATAATCCAGCCTTCCACCTCGCCCATGACCGCAGGATTCTTCTTCGTCAAGAAGAAGGATGGGGGACTAAGGCCGGTGATCGACTACCGAGCTCTGAATGCTATCTCCGTTAAGAGGAGAGAACCCCTTCCCTTAATCCCGTCCGCATTAGAGCAAGTACGTGGGGTGGTTATATTCACCAAGTTAGACCTGCGAAGCGCGTACAATCTGGTGAGAATCCGCGAGGGCGACGAATGGAAAACATCGTTTATTACCAGTAGGGGGCAGTACGAATACCGAGTCATGCCGTACGGATTAGCTAACAGCCCCTCCATATTCCAGTCTTTTATGAACAGAGTGTTTTACAACATGTTGGATAAATTCGTTATCGTGTACATCGACGATATCCTGATCTATTCACCCTCCAAGCAGGCACACATTCGACATGTGAAATAAGTGCTGCAGAGACTCCGGGAGCACCACCTGTATGCGAAAGGGGAGAAATGCGAATTCCATCAGGAGAAGGTAAAGTTCCTGGGGTATGTCATGCAACCTGGGGAGGTGGCCATGGACGGACAGAAAATAACAGCGATCATGGACTGGCCACTTCTCCGTACTCTAAAAGAGTTGCAACGTTTCCTAGGCTTTGCAAACTTTTATCGTTGATTCATTAGGAATTTCAGCCAAACGGCTGCCCCCCTCACATCCCTCACCCGCGGCAAACCGACCCGTTTGCCCTGGACACCGGTTGAAGATCGAGCGTTTAACCGTCTAAAGCATGCTTTCTGTACCGCACCTATCTTGAAGCAACCGCGACCAGAGCTCCCCTTCGAGGTAGAGGTGGATGCATCCGAGGCAGGCGTTGGTGCTGTGCTGATTCAGCGAGATCCCGAGACCGGACGCTGTCACCCCTGTGCCTACTTTTCTCGCAAACTGTCCTCAGCCGAACGCAATTACGACGTGGGTGATAGGGAGCTACTCGCAATGAAGTTGGCCTTGGAGGAGTGGTGACATTGGCTGGAGGGGGCTCAACATCCCTTCCTAGTCTTAACCGACCACAGGAACCTAGAGTACCTGCAGTCCGCCAAACGTCTCTCCGCTCGACAGGCACGTGGGGCACACTGGTTTTCCCGTTTCTTGTTTAGGGTGAGTTACCTTCCGGGGGAGAAGAATCGGAAGGCGGACGCTTTGTCCAGACAGTACGATCCCCCCGAGAACGAGGATCGCACGGTTTCCATCCTCGATCCCTCCTGTTTTGTGTCCTCAATCACCTGGGGATTGGAGGAGAGAATCCGGCTGGAGAACGAGAACGGAGCCGCCCCCTCGCGAACGCACCGTTTGCAATTGTTGCACTGGATTCATTCCCAGCCCGGAATGGGACATCCAGGGGTTTCGGCGACTCAGCGCTTGGTGTCCCGCCGATATTGGTGGCCCGGATGGCAGCAAGAAGTTCGAGCCTTTGTGGACAGCTGCCCTGAGTGTGCACGTAATAAATCCAGCAACCTCAGCCCGGCAGGGCTATTACAACCTTTACCTGTCCCCTCCAGACCTTGGTCCCACGTGGTGATGGATTTCATCACCGACCTGCCTCGTTCCGCCGGCAAGACCATTATCCTTACCATCGTAGACAGGTTTTCGAAAATGTGTCGCCTGGTTCCTTTACCGAAATTACCTTCTGCTATCGAGCTTGCCGAAGTGTTGATACAGGAACTCTTCAGATTTACTGGCATTCCAGAGGATATTGTATCAGATCGGGGTCCTCAGTTCGCTTCCCGTGTGTTTAGAGAATTTTGCCGTAAACTGAATATCACCCTCAGCTTAACATCCGCTTATCATCCGCAATCAAACGGATTAGCTGAGAGGACCAATCGGGAGGTTTCCAAGGCTCTCCGCTTACTAGTCCGATCCGACCCCACCAAGTGGACGCCTCAACTCGTCTGGGCGGAGTACTCCCTCAATTCCCGGGTAAGTCCGGTAACCAACCTTACCCCCTTCCAGTGGGCTTCCAACCACCCCTGTTCCCTTGGGATGCCCCTGCGGGGACCATCCCTAAAGTAGACACCTGGTACCAGGAGAGCCAGGGCGCCTGGCGGAGGATACAGCGTGTCCTCCGCGTGCAGTCCACTAGAACCAAGGTTCAAGCCGACAAGCACAGGCGTCCAGGATTTCCCTTCCGTGTCGGACAACAGGTGTGGTTGTCGACCAGGAACCTGCAGATACATAGGACCCTTTCGGATACTACAAAGAGGAGGACCTGTAACCGTCAAACTCCAGTTGCCTCGAGTGTACCGTATTTCGCCTACTTTCCACGTTTCCCTTTTGAAACCAGTGAAATACAGCAGTCTGCGTCCTCCCACGGACTTGATAGTAGAAGACCCTGCTCCGGTGCCGGACGATCCGGGACCCGTGGTGCGGGCTGTATTGAATTCCCGGCGGCGACAGGGGCGTCTGCAATAGGTATTTTAGGAATTCTAGCGACTTGGATTGATAACTGGTTAACGGATAGGAAGCAGCGAGTAGTTATAAGAGGCTCAATGTCACAGTGGGCCTGCGTTCATAGTGGGGTACCGCAGGGTTCAATTTTAGGACCACTTTTGTTCCTAATTTACATAAATGATATAGACACCAATATATACAGTAAACTGGTGAAATTTGCAGATGACACCAAGGTGGGTGGTGTAGCAGATACTGAACTAGCGGCTCAGCAGCTACAGTGGGATCTTAATTTAATTAGTGACTGGGCTGACACCTGGCAGATGAAATTTAACATAGACAAATGTAAGGTACTCCATGTAGGGAGCAGAAATATAAAGTACAGGTATTTTATGGGACCTACTGAATTAAAGGTAGCTGATTATGAGAAAGACCTTGGTGTGTATGTTGATGCTTCCATGTCTCATTCTCGCCAGTGCGGGGAAGCAATAAAAAAGGCCAATAGGATGTTGGGGTATATCTCCAGGTGTCTGGAGTTTAAGTCAAGGGAGGTAATGCTAAGATTATACAATTCCTTGGTGAGACCTCACCTAGAATATTGTGTACAGGTTTGGTCACCATATCTTAAAAAGGACATAGCGGCCTTAGAAAAGGTGCAGCGTAGGGCCACAAGAATGATTCCTGGTCTTAGAGGAATGTCCTACGAGGAAAGGTTAATTGAGCTAAATCTGTTCAGCCTCAAGCAAAGGAGACTGAGGGGGGACATGATCCAGGTCTATAAGATTCTAACAGGTTTGGATGCTGTTCAAACGAATAGTTACTTCAGCATTAGTTCAAATACAAGAACTCGTGGCCATAGGTGGAAATTAGCGGGAGAACATTTCAAACTGGATTTAAGGAAGCACTTCTTTACACAGCGTGTAGTCAGAGTATGGAATAGTCTTCCTGATAACGTAGTGCAAGCTGAATCCTTGGGTTCCTTTAAATCAGAGCTAGATAAGATTTTAACAACTGTGAGCTATTAGTTAAGATCTCCCCAAGCGAGCTCGATGGGCCAAATGGCCTCCTCTCGTTTGTATAGTTCTTATGTTCTTATGTTCTTAATACCTGGTGGACTGGACCGGTACGGGCTCGGACGAGCGAAGTTGGGTACCGGCCACGGAGGTGTTGGACCCCACCTTGATGGCGGAGTTTCATCGGACCCATCCCGACAAGCCGGCACCCCGACCCCGTGGGCGTCCCCGCAAACGCCGTGGACCTCCTGGAGGCGGTCGTCGGGAGGGGGTACTGTCACGCCCACAGGGGCGGACCCGACGGGTGCGGACAGCCCCAGCTCACTTACCACCCCTACATAAGGGCAAAGTAGAGCTCTTCCAACTCGCGAAGTATTGAGCTCATGACTAACCTTACTAAGCGTATTTCTGTCCTCCGTATTCCACTGCTCCCGCTCCTTACCTGTCTTCCTCGTGTGCGCCCCTTAACTCCTGCTCCTTACCTCCTCAGCCCAGCTCCCGTCCTTGATCCGTCCATCCAGCTGAGCCCGGCTTCCCGTGTTGACCAGCCCTCCTGTCTCCCTGTCCCGCGTGTATGTATCGGACTGACCCTTCGGATTTCGACCTGCGCTTTCGGACCTGGACCATTCTCTCTGCTCGCCGCCTCCGGATTGGTCTGCCTGATCGCCTTCTCCCGGGCTCCCCGGAGACCGGGCTTCGCCCCGTTTCCCCTTACGGAGCTTACGGCTCCCTCTGAACACCCACTGTTCAATCTAATAAAACACTTCCTTCCCCGCATTCCTGGATCCTGGTCTCCTTGCCTCTCCCCGCTTGACACACTGGGTAACAGATTTTTTTTAAAATTTTTAAACTACCACACACATCATCTACTGTAATTGGCTTCAATTTGTGGACTCGCGTCTAAAGCTTTAACTATCGGATCCAGTCCCTGCCCATTAAAGAAGGACCATTTCCTTGCAGCACTAGCAATTTTAGCTTTTTCATAGCATTTTTACTTATTTTATTTCACTAGTGCTAAAAAATTCCCTTTTAGCTCCAATGCCTCCTGGCTGTACATTTTTAACACACAATCTGGCAGTTGTATCCTTGCATAACGAAACCTTCATTTGTACAACCACTCAGATATAATTGAGACTGCCCGCCCTGTATCAATTTCCATTTTAACTCACACAATTTATCGTAACATACACATAATACGGTCATTTGGTAACCTCTTTACTGAACTGTATTGCAAGTAGTTCAGTTCCTGACAGTCCCATCTGTTCCATGACCTCACCGGGTGAGTCATCTGAGTCCTGCCTACATGCAGTGCTGGGTTGCTCCTTGGACGGTCGCTGGGTGGCGTAGTACTGCTGCAGTCTCTGCTGCTTGGGAACGTAGCCCTCCGCTGATCATGTTGAAGTCGTAACTTGTATAAGCGTATTTTTCACAACGCTATAAGCATTACACTGCTGAGGGAACGTAAATGCAATATCTACCATTCATTAATAAAAAAAATGATTGAATACCTTATGTGTAACGAATGCTATTATAGGTATTCTAAAGACACCTTCAGTGGCACTTAACGTGCTGCCACGGGACAATCCGCCAAGTCAGACTGCACTATGAGACACTGCTGGCGTAATCAGGAGACACTGCCCATACGTGCATGCCAGACTTAATAGTACACTTCTGCGCTGTTCTGTGACAGTGCAGCGCTGTCCTGTGGCAGTGCCGGCGTAGTCGCGAGACACTGCCTGTACGTGCGTGACACTGCCATGGAAAATGTAACAGTACAGTACACTTTGTACTGTAACCGCTGCTGCAAATGTTTCTAAACTTAAACTATAGTTGGGCATTGGTTTGTCAGGGCACAGCACACAGTGACAGCCTTATCCAGCATTGTATGTGGCTTATAATCTATGCACACGAATATACACATACAGTGCCTGACAAAAGTCTTGTCACTTAACCAAGTTGTAGGAACAACAAATAATAACTTGACCTGTAGTTAATCAGCTGGAATCAGAAATAGCTTATAAGAAAAGGCAAAGCCCTCTATATTATGCTTATTATACCAAAATAAAGTTTTGCATCATTCATTGAGTTTTGTCATGTAATTAGGACAGAAAGGTCAACTTTTGCCTAGACAAAAGTCTTGTCATATATAAAAATAATGCAGAAATTATACATATACTTCATTTAGAATACACAAACATGCTACAGTAACATCAGAACATAAAGTCATGGTGCCTTAATAATGTGTAATTAATAATGTGTATGACTCCCATGAGCTTGGAGGACCACATCCATACGTCTTGGCAATGACTGAAATAACTTGTTGATGAAGTCATCTGGAATGGCAAAGAAAGCAGTTTTGCAGGACTCCCAGGGTTCGTCTAGATTCTTTGGTTTCGTCTTCCAAGCCTCCTCCTTCATCTTACCCCAGACATGCTCAATAATGTTCATGTCTGGTGACTGGGCTGGCCAATCCTGGAGCACCTTGATCCTCTTCAGTTTCTGGAACTTCAATGTGGAGGCTGAAGTGTGAGAAGGAGCTCCATCCTTCTGCAGAATTTGCCCTCTCTTATGGTTTGAAATGTAATGGGCAGCAAGAATATCTTGATACTTCAGGCTGTTGATGTTGCCATCCACTCTGCAGATCTCTTGAACACCCCCATGCTGGATGTAACCCCAAACCATGATTTTTCCTCCACCAAACTTGACTGTTTTCTGGGTGAATTTTGAGTTCATGCGGGTTCCAAAAGGTCTCCTGCAGTATTTGCGGCATTTGGTATGTAGTTCAATGGGTGATTCATCAGAAAAATCAACCTTCTGCCACTTTGCCACTGTCCATCCTTGCTGCAAGCTGTGGGCCTTGGCAAATTCAATATGCTTTTTTTGTTGCGTTCTCGTTAATGCTGGTTTCTAAGCACTAATTTGGCCATGGAGACCACTGCGTGCGAGAATTCGAGAAACTGTTCTTGTAGACACAGCGGTTTCTGGTGACCAGTTCTGATGTAGCTCTGCTGCAATTGAAAAAGGGTTGGCCCTGGACTTTCGAGGCAACAAATGGTCCTCTCAAAGAGTTGTCTTACGGGGTCTGCCTGACCTGGGCTTGTCATGAACATCACCAGTTACGATACATATCTTTTTTTAATCCTCTCCACTTGACGTTTGGATACATTAACGATGTCTGCCACCTCAGCAGCAGACTTGGTCTGTGGTTGAATCTTTGGCATGTTGTCAGAAGTCAGGTTGCACTTCAAGTGAAGGTCTGGTGTTCTTGGGGTTCTTTTTATAAACACCTGGGATTATGTTAATTACAATATTTGTCACAGGTGAACCTCTAATCTGTGATTGGTTGAATCATTAAAAGACATGACAAGACTTTTGTCCTTGCAAAAACAGGTGTTATGGATTTTAACAAGCTGTGAACATCAGGACACTTTTTGACTGTTTCATTTTGCACCCAGTTATTAATGTGAAAGCCCTTGGCATTAAATTGATCCATTCATTGTAACAATTGATTGATTAGAAATAAAGTTATATGCCTTTTTAAGTTACTATGTCCTTATGTGACAAGACTTTTGTCAATGACTGTACATGCACTGATAAACATGTCATTACAGTTTTGCTGTTTACTTTTGTCTTTAAAAAGCATTCATTATGTAACACTAGTTTAACACAAACAGAATAACCCATTTCTGCTACCCTCTGTAGTGAGGATAGCTTGCTAGCATAGGTTAACCAATGTAAAAATACCAACTTTAGTAGACAAAAAATTGCATACTTAAACGAAAAACATCTTACTTGCTGTTACGCCCCTCTTTGGGTTTTTGTTTATTTTGTTTAGGACTGCATTATAGGGTTTCTTAGATTGCAGGCGGTGGTATCAATCTCTAATTGTTTACAGGTGAGACCTGTTGGATGGGTGGAGTTTTCCCTACTAAAGCCCTGGGCCCTAGGTCTACCTGGACCGGAGAGAGATTTGTAGGATATTTGATGCCACGCTGAGTGTTCCTGCTGCTGAGACTTTTGTTGAGTTGATCTTTTGTTTTGTTGTTCTCTCGTGGTTCCTGGACATTTGCGTTGGTGTTTATATTTATTATTTGTTGTAAAATAAAAACCCTAAAACCAGTCGGTTTTGGTTTTGTTTATGTTGCGGTCATTGCTTTGGCCGTAACACTTGCCTTTATGAAAATGCCGAGAGCATTAAGGGAGATGTCGTGTTGACAGTGATGTCCTTCTGTCTCATTGCTGCGACCCAGGCCATCTGACGCCTCTTCGTTACCTCCTGTACCTGCTGTCCATATCCTCTTTTCCAAGTGGGAAACCGAAAAAGTCTCATGTTGTGGTCCACCTTTCTGCCATTTCTACCATGTGATTTAGTATGACAGCCTTTCACACCCCAGTTTTGTCAGAAAGGGATGTTAACATTTCAGATGGTTTTGACAGTGAAGATGAATTGACTATTGAGAGGATAGATGAGATGGAAGAGAGGTTAACCGTCTTAAAGCTAGAAGGACTTAGTGATGAGGAGGTAGGTGCAGATGACCCCAACATTTGGATACCTAACCAGCCAAAGGATGGTAAAGGTAGTCTATGGTGTGATTTAAGAGATATGAACACAATACAGATTGATGCTGTACTAAGTGTCTTGTTCAAGCAGAAATCTGTAAGTGACGTAGATCTTCCTAAAAGGCACAAAACCTTAATGAAAACAGGAACAGAAAAATTCAGGGACCACATATGTGTAGTATCTTGACAAATTATGTCTTGTATGGAACATGGAATGATTTCCTTTGTTCAACAGTACACGCTGGTCATCATGGCCAATACTTATATTAGCAATCTCAAACCTCATACAGTATTTGAGGTTGTTCTAACTGCCGGTGAAGGTAAACCCACAAACCTAGATTATCTTGAAGAATTTATCTGTGATCTAAAAAAATGAATGGAGTGTGGGCTGAAGTGGAAAGGAAAGATGTTTAGTGTGACAGTGACAGCTGTTGTGTGTGATGCAACGGCTATGGCTACTATTAAAAACACCAGACAATTCATGGCAAGTTATGGATGTGGTGACTGTGAAAAGAGAGGTGAGCATGACGGTAAAAGAATGACATGGGTGGGATGCAATGGAGCAGTACCAAGAACTAATGAAAGCTTCAGAGACAAGCGACACCAGAACGCCATCTAGATAATGGTAAATCTACTCCTCTTTTGACATTAGATATTGATATGGTGTCTTGTTTCCCTCCAGACTTTATGTATCAGGGAGGTGGAACAATGAAAAAAATCATGTTGTGGATAATAAAAGGTCCACAAGGTGGTATTGGTAGGCATAATGCCAAAATGAGTGGTAGAAATACTGTATGCATGTGCTGGACCAGCGAATCAAGTTTGTTAATCAGTGCATCCCTAATGTGAGGACAATCATCAAAAGAATGAGCAGCTTTATTCCACAAATACGAGCAAAAACAAACTCCCTGCAGTGTTTGGATATGATGGGTTTCCCTGTTACAACATCAGTTGAAGACGTGAGTGACATTATTGTATTGTATATGCTTTAGTCTTTCTTGTTTCCACATATTGATTTTATTCCATTACTTTGATCTTGCAAATGTTGATTATACCACATCTATTTCACAGTTGAAACAGGCCAATTCCAAGCTGGATGGGGACAGCAACGACTCAAAGAGGCAGCGGAATGCATTGATAAATGCTTTGACAGACCTGGTGCCACAAAGAGAAACTGGTAAAAAGACACTTCAGGCAATTGTCAGGACATGCCTGTATGCCCTTGCACCTGCATATCTGTGGCAGTTTAATTTTAGTAGTCAGGGAAAGTCTGGGAGCAAACGTCGCAGCTTTGTTAAAGACATGCCAAACATTTACAAAGCTGTAATGACAGGGGTTGCCAGTAGTACCAAGCAGGACAAAGACAATAGTAAGTGGAATTTCTGATGTTGTGAGAAGTTGCCAAACGAAAGCGGACTCAAGAAAGTATCTTCAGCAACATCCTGAACTCTTTCCATAATCTGAGCCCCAAGAATTGTCATGTGAAAGCCCTTCTTTGACCAACAGTAACACCCCTACACCACACCTCCGTACCGAACCTAGATATACTAGTCCTAGATTTGCCCAAGATTGGCCACATCCAAAGACAAACCAACCAGGTTACCACAGCCAATCCGAAGCAAGCAGGTGCTTCATTGTCACGAGCCAGCCAGGAGGTGGTGTTGATGTCAGCGTCACAGTATTTTCAAGCAACATTTGAAATTCAAACAACAAATCAAAGATTATGGAGATTGTACAAATGGAAGGTGTTCATATTCCAAACTCTCTCATAATCAGTGGGTTAACTCATACCTCAATGGATGAGGGACTTTTTGATCTCGTAAAATTGCTAGGATAATCTCTATCAAAAATGTAGATTCTGATTACTATCAGCAAGTCATTTTGGAGTATCGTTACGATTCTGCAATAAAGTCAGTGCAACCATTGTTGCCCCTTGGGTTGAAGTACGTTTAGTCCTGAGGTAGTTTACCTTGTTAAAGGCCTTTCTCGTGTCTATGCAGTCAGTACGGGGAAAGAAGCAACTAAGTCATACTTGGCAGAACTTCAAAGTGTTGCCAGTTTGAGTGGAAAAAGCCTTGCTGCATTATTGCAGGAAGAGTTGACTAGGATGAACAAATCTGTTACTCGACCTGCTCAGGCTAGTACTGTACATCAGAGGGTAATAGTGGAACATATTGTGAAGACAGGTGATGCTACTGTACATTGCATTCACATGCGCCAACCAGACTCAGGATGTTCTCAGGAAGGTTTCCCTGTCCCTCCAACGAAGTTGATTATGACACATGGAGAACAAATGTCGAATTGTTGCTACAAGATCCTACTATTTCAGATCTGGATCGTTCCAGGAGAATCATTGACAGTCTTTCATCACCTGCTGCCACGGTAATAAAACCGTTGGGCCCTGCAGCTTTACCAAAGTCTAACCTGGAATTACTTGATTCTGGTTTTGGAACAGTCGAAGATGGTGGCGAGCTTTTTGCAAAGTTCCTAAACACCTTCCAGAATGTAGGTGAGAAGCCCTCATCTTATCTTCACAGACTGCAAGGAATACTATACTGTAAAAAATTGCTGTAAAAATATGGCCAAATTATAACAGTAATTTACTGTTTTTCCAGAATACGGTAAAATTCTGTACAATCTGATGCTTTTAGGGGGCTAAAAAAAGGATGATTACTAACAGCAGACTACCGTACAATTTCACGGTATAATGCAGTATTTTTCCACGGTAGACGAGTGAGCCACATGCCACATGCCCTTATAGTTATTTCCAGCATCATTCGTCTTCTTTTAATGAATCAACAAAAAAATGTAAGCAGCATTGTACTGAGAGATTGAAACTGTATTTGTGAGTCTGGTTACCCAGTTTGTGACGTAATTTAAGATGACTGAAACTTGGTGTCTGATTAGCATTAGCTGACACGTGTTCGGAGCAAATACTGGGAGTAAGTTGTGGTTTGAAATGTTTAATGTCATGCGTGAACTTTATAATTTTATTTAATTTATTTTATTGTACCTATGTACAGTTTGTGGTCAGGGTACAGTATTACTACAGAAGCCAGTAAAGAATTTAGCTAAGCTAATAGCTTCTCTGCAAGTAGCAGGTTACTCTGCAGCACACATTAATTAGCAGCAGCAGGTAGTGCACAGGAGTGAATATTCAGATATTGTGTTTTCAGGGGTTGAAAGTTTAAATAATTCAAACACAAGGTTCGGTATACCATTTGCATATCTAGTTTTCGTTTGATTTTGCGTTTATAGTGCGTTTATTGTAGTTAAGTGAGTATTTGTGCATCTTGCAGTGAACATACAAAAATGGTAAGGTGCAACATTTGTTCCAAGACCTGCAGCAGTATCTTAGCCTACGTGACGCACATGCAAAGCCATACTTGTATACCTAATGTGTCTTTCAAATGTGGTTTTGCTGGATGCAGTAGAGTATTTTGTAAATTTTCGGCCTTTAAATGTCACATTTATTGCCATAAACAAAAACACAGGATTGATATTGGAAATGCTGCTGATTTAACATGTAATGTTGACTTCTGTTTTGCCAAGTGTGAGGATCTACAAAGTCTTTTCTCCTATCTGAAATCTCATATTAAAGATGATAAGTCTGTTTCAGGCCTTTTCCAACAATGCAAGCAGACATTTACAGTTAAGTCTACATTTACTTCACATATGTCAAGAAAGCATAAAGATTGTAGTGAAGAAAGTCTGATGGTCTCAGTTGCAGCTTCAGCAAATCCAAGCAGTTCATTTGAATGTGATTTGTGATTACACAGAAGAGAACATTTGGAAAAATATATACATACTTCCAGTGAGGAATTTCCTGGTAACAGTAATACGTTGAATTACTAGTAACATTATGTAAATAAAAACTTCTTATGTAGTTAGGTTCATATGACCCACTTCAAAACAAAAGTCATTGCCTTTTTAATGCCGAAACATTTGCTAAAGCCGAAAGTCTATGAACAGGGGAGGTATCACCACAAGAGAGCCTGAGAGACAGCTCCTGAAGCAGTTCTGTCGGGGCTGCTGGGATCACTCAATCCTCATGGAACTCCAGCTGAAGCAGACCAACGCGAAACCACTATTCTTCCCAAAGTGTGCATTTGTCTGTCCTCTTGGGTTTTGGGAATTCAACAGGTTTCCCCAGGGTGTCACGAATGTTCCCAGTACCTTTCAGCAGCTAATAGAGAAGTGCATGGGGCAGATGAATTTGACGGAGGTTCTTGTTTTCCTCGATGACTTGATTGTCTTCTCTGAATCTCTGGAAGAACATGAGCACTGGCTGCTGAAAGTATTGAGTCGATTAAAGGAGTACGGATTAAAATTGTCACCGGAAAAATGCAAGTTTTTTCAGACTGAAGTTCGCTACCTTGGCCATATTGTTTCCCAGGACGGTGTTAAAACTGATCCGGACAAGATAGCTGCTTTGAAAATTTGGCCAAGACCTCAAAATCTTAGAGAGCTCCGATCATTTTTAGGGTTTTCTGGATATTACAGGAGGTACGTTAAAGATGATTCCAAGCTGGTGAAGCCTCTAAATGACCTGATTTCTGGATATCCTCCACGAAGAAGAGGAGTAAAGAAATTAGACAAAGGGAAAAAATATTTGAACCCCAAAGAGCCTTTTCAGAGTCGCTGGACGGCTGAGTGCCAGCAAATGTTCGAAACCATTATTGAGAAGCTTACCACAGCGCCAGTGCTTGGGTTCGTTAACCCTAAACTTCCCTATGTCCTCCACACTGATGCAAGCACTACTGGTCTAGGTGCTGCTCTGTACTAAGATCAGGATGGACAGAACAGAGTCATTGCCTTTGCAAGCAGGGGCCTCACCCACAGTGAATCCAGGCATCCAGTTTCTTGCACTGAAGTGGGTAGTAGTAGAAAAGTTTAGTGATTACCTCTACGGGAACACTTTTACTGTAGTGACGGACAGTAACCCACTAATCTATGTTTTGACCTCTGTGAAGCTGGATGCTGTCAGCAATAGACGGCTCTCTGCGCTTTCAACCTCTTTGTTCAGGTTACAGTACAGGGCCGGAAAACAAAACCTGGATGCAGATGGACTGTCAAGCAGACCACATGGTGGATTAATTGATGATCCCATTTCCCAGAGAGAGTGTGAGCGGATTAGGCAATTCACACAGTACCATCAAAGTGAGTCAAGCTATGAGAGTTCTGACCGAGAAGTAGTAAGAGCTATTTATGAGAAGCATATTACCATGATGCGGTGTGGCGTCACTCTGGTAGAATCCCTTGCCTTAAATGCACATGCCATTCCTGCAGAGCTTAATGATGTTATGCTTCTGACCATTATCCTTCCAGAGTTTATTTCACAATTTCACTTCCTATTTCACAATTATATTTATTGAAACCTGTTTAATTAAAAGGTTTTAAATTGGAGGCTGGTATTAACACAATTTTACTTAAAATTAAAAAGAGAGAAGATGTTGATTGAACAATATTTAATGAATACATTAGCGACAGTCATTGTGATTTTTTCAATATGTTTTAAAAGAAGTTAACATTTGTAGAATTAATGATTTCAAAGTGTGGGTGTGTTATGGTTCATGGTATAACAGGAGCTTTAAGAGTGTCTTCATACAGTTTTTTGTCCTTTCACATTAAGTGGCCCTTGAAAGTTAGCTAGCAAACAGCAGATGGTCCATATTTGGTTCAATGTGCCTGTCAGAGTGAAAGGAACTGCTGTGCCCCAGATATGGTTTTCCTTGACTGTCCTGATTGCTCATTCTTCCAAGATCCGAAGACGCGCTATGGCTTGTGTTCTCTCTACCTGTTCTCTCTGAGCTATTAGTTAAGTTCTCCCCAAACGAGCTTGATGGGCCGAATGGCCTCCTCTCGTTTGTAAATTTCTTATGTTCTTATGTTCTTATGTACCTCTTCTTTGCTGGACTGAGGTGCTGTTTTGAATGGAGGAATGATTAGTTTTGTCCTACATTCAACTAGCTCTTGCTCAATTGTGAACCCTTTGTCTGCCATGCCATCTCCAGGTTCTAGAACAGAGGTAGCCAATCTTATCCGCAAAGGGCCGGTGTGTATGCGGGTTTTTGCTGCAACTCCCTAATTAGATCACTAATTAGAGGACTGATTGGCTGAAAGAGTCCTCACACCTGGGTTTGAACAGCTGACTTACAGGTTATCCCAAAAACCAGCATATACATCGGAACTTTGTGGATAAGATTGGCTACCCCTGTTCTAGAAGGTCTAGAAGGATTCCTGATTGTTTGAATATTTCTTTATCAGAAATGGATCCTGTATAGAGCTTGTAAACAAAGGTAATAGCTCCACATGGTGAAACTCCAATCAGTCCTTTGAAGGTGGTGGTGTTCTTGTATGAAGAGAACACCACAGATTGTAGCAAGAGTGCTGTTGGACTCTAACATCTTAGCTTTGTGCAGTCTATTAGCACCTTCACCACTGGACAGAACTGCAGAAATGTGGTGGGCATTGTAGCTTGCACCTGCTGTCTAGTCTTCCGAATTGGCATTGATCCCAGGACAAGATAAAGGAAATTGGCCCACGTGATGATAATGTGGCTAACAACAGACATACTTATTAAAATGTCTGCCAGGACCTTCTCTTTCAGTTCTGCTGCAACCCGACAACAATATAAAAAAAAAAACTCATCAATTAGCTGCAGGTTGCATTTTGGCCTTGGAGCTGTTTGGCGTTCAGTTAATCCTTTCTTCTGTGCTTTTGATCAATACAGTATATTGGTAGCAGATGGTTCAATTGCATGCTAAAACACTATGAAGACCATCTCAAAAGGAAAATTTGTCCACATCAGATGCACAAAACCTGCTGATCTGCAATGGTGACACACTTCGTTTCACCAGCTCCATTTCCAGTTTGCTGATAGTTTGCTCCAGCTCCTGTACTTTAAGGGCAATAGTATTTAGTGCACCTGTAGTCCGGTGTTTGATTCTTTTATTTTGTGGAGTATGGTTAGGGTGGGGTGTAAGTGCTGCGTTGATGCAGGCACTGCATAAGTGTGCTTTACGTTTCTGTTTCCCTTAATTTTGATTTGATTGGGTATTGTTTTTATATTCACCAATCAGGGAAAGGGGAGGGGAGGAGAGGGAGAGCGGGCGAAAAAACTCTGGCGCGGGAATAGGGAGGGAGGCTGGTGGACGCGCAGGGAACAAGACTGCCCGTCTTGTGGGGGATTCGCTGCAAACGGTGTAGCGGAGAAAAACGCTGGCGCACCCCGCGAAGAGGAGGAAGAAGCCCGTTGGAGCGGAGATTGCAGGACAGCTCGTCTTGTGAGGAAGTCGGGGCGAGCTAAGGAGAGTGGGGAAACGCCGCCACCGCCGAGAGGACAGCAGATTCGTCCCGGGAGGGAAGGACTGTGGGACGGAGAAAAAAAGTTATTGCCCGACTCCAGGACACGGAACCTGCCTGGAAAGGGGTGGACTGGTAGGCTGTGTTTTCGTTGTTTTGGCTCTTCGGAGTGAAGCGGCCATTTTCATTTGTGCTCACCACGGACACAACCATCGAACCGGCCTGCCACGATTTAATTTTCTGCCTATTTATGTGGTTTGATGGACTAACGGACTAAGGGTTATTGTATATATGTTGTTCGTTTTGAATATGTTTTAATGTATTATGCCTGGTGTTGTTTAGTATTGTGTAGTAAATGTTTTAAAGTAAACTGCGTTATTGGTTTTGCTGGGAAGAAGACCGCACCGGGTGTAGTCTGTGCTAGCTCGGCACAGGCTCTAATTGGATCGCAGCGCAAAGGGAGAAGACGAACGAATCCAGGGCCCCCATTTAGTGTTAAAACAGTGTTCGACCCCATAGAGGGCCGAAGGGGGCGCTACATAAAATTGGAGGCACCGCTGGGATTTGCGTTGCAATCATTTAAATTAACTGATTAAATAGGTGCGGTCTTGTTCTTCTGTTTTAGAAAAATACCAGGAGTTTATTAGATGGAGCCCCAGTTATATTCAAAGTTTCAGGGCGAGCTTGTTCGTTGGTGTCAGGGGGAGGGTCTTGAGGCCAACCATGCCTTCTTAGTGGTTGGAGTGGATGCGGAAGTTACCGGTCGGCAAATTGAAGATGTACTTCAGGCCGTTCAGGGTTGTGGACGTGTGAGGATGAGGGGTAAGACGTACAGTAGAGAGGCCGATGGCCTGATAGTCCTGTGCGAATGCTCGGAGGAGATAGACCTCTCGACTGCCCCCCGGGAAGTTAAATATATTGATGGAGCCCAAGTGTGGAAAATTGTAGTAGCTAGCCCGGCTCCTACGGCTCCAATTGGGTTCACGGAAAAATTAAAGGACCTTTTAATGAGTGAAGGGAAAACAGTGGCTGATTTACGGAGCTATTGTGCTGCCGTTAGTTCTAGACGGGATAGTGAGGAGCCATTTTTTGAAATGATGGGAGAGTTGTTGAAGCAGGTTTATAAGGGTCAGTCTGAGAGTCAGGGTTATCGCCGCCTCAGGGTTTTTTCCGGCATCACTCCCACTCCTGCAGGGGAGGAACCCTTGGAGTATTGGCTGGAACAGGCCACTTTAATGGTAGAGGAGAGTGATTGTCCTGATAGAGAGAAGAGACGTAGAATACTGGAAAGTTTGAGGGGCCCTGCTTTAGAGATGATCAGGGTCTTGAGATTCAGTAAACCCGAAGCCAAGCCTGAAGAATACCTGGAAGCTATAAACAGTGCCTTTGGGTCACCAGAATCTGGTGAGGATTTGTATTTTTCGTTTCGTCTTATGCAACAAAAATCTGGTGAGAAATTATCGGATTACCTTAGGAGACTGGAACCCCTCTTGGCTAAAGTGGTAAAGAAAGGGGGAGTATCGGTAAGGGATATGGATAGGGTAAGGGTAGAGCAGTTACTCAGAGGAGCAGTGGGCTCTGACTTGCTGTTATTACAGTTGCGCCTCAAAGAGAGGAGGAATAACCCCCCTGCCTTTATTGACTTACTTAGTGAGGTTCGGGAAGAGGAAGAGTATGAGAAGTCACGGCAGCGAGTAAGTGTTAGGGTTCGGAATGTTGGAGCTCAAGAGGATTCTGTTGTGTCAGGATTTGAGATGCAGGAGTTAAAGGCTGACCTAAAGGCCTTGAAGACTAAAGTGATAGCAATGAGCAGCAAGCCTAATGCTACCAGGGATGCTATGGAGACACAAATTTTACCTTTGGAACCGTCCTCTGTGGAACAGGACAGGTCAGATGTTGTTGCATTGCAGAAGAGGGTTAGCAGACTTAAACAGAAAGTAAGGACATTAGAAGAGGAGGGAGGACGATCAGTTTTAGCTAGCGCTGTTAAACCGCTTTCCGCTGAAGGCAGTTCATCTTCTTACAAGTCATATGGCATGAGAGATGCTGATCGCTTCTGTTATCGATGTGGAGGGAACGGGCATATAGCTAGGAAGTGCACATATCCAGAAAATGATAAAGAAGTCATTAAAAAACTGATAGCTTCACTGCGTAGAGCCAGAGAGAAACATAGTAACAGTGACCGAGAATCTGGGAACGAGGCATTGCATTGTTCAGTTAAAAAACAGGCGGTACAGTTCAAGTCAGTCACTTCTGTGCCGGAAGGCTTAGTAGGGCCTATATCTACAGTGCAGCTTAGGATCAATGGTCACCCGTGTACAGCACTGTTGGATAGCGGATCACAGGTAACTATTATCTTTGAGAAGTGGTATGCTCAGTACTTGTCTAAGGTCCCCATCCACCCAGTGTCAGGTTTAGCCATTTGGGGTCTTAGTGAGGCCAGTTATCCATACAAAGGCTATGCGGTAGTGGAGGTTCAGTTCCCAAAAGAATTTACAGGTGCTCCTGAGACACTGTCCGTACTGGCACTGATTTGCCCGGGTCCAGTAACCCCAGATCAGACTCCAGTAATCTTAGGAACTAACGGCAGTTTGTTTCAGAGGCTCACTACTTTGTGCCAGGGAGCACAGGGTGCAGTGTTGACACGTGTTTTGAGGGCCACTGGCACGGCTGATGCATGTGCCCCTGGGTTGTGTGGTTCAGATGATGTGATAGGTCAGCCGACTGATCTAAAAACGCTGAGGTCGTTTTTGGGTTTTTGCGGCTATTACCGCAGATTTATCGCTAACTACTCCTCCATCGTAAAGCCTTTGACAGACCTCACTAAGGGGTATCCTCCCATACAAATGGGAAGAAAGCAAAAGGTTACACGTGACAAGTCCTACTACAAAGAGTCGGAGCCGTTCGGTGTTCGATGGACCGATGGTTGTACTCGGGCATTCCAAGAGGTGATTTGTCGCCTTACTAATGCACCTGTACTTGCTTTTGCGGACCACAGGAAACCATACGTGTTGCATATAGATGCCAGCTTAAATGGGTTGGGGGCAGTGCTGAATCAGGAGTACCCTGAAGGACTGAGGCCGGTTGCTTTTGCTAGCAGGGGGTTGAATGCAGCTGAGAAGAGATACCATATCCATCAGCTGGAATTCTTGGCACTGAAGTGGGCCGTGGTGGATAAGTTCCACGATTACCTGTATGGTGTGAGATTTACGGTGATGACTGATAACAACCCGCTTACTTATGTTTTGACCACAGCGAAACTTAATGCTACTGGTCATAGATGGTTAGCTGCCCTCGCCACATATGATTTTGAAATAAAATACCGCCCTGGAAAGAGAAATACAGATGCTGATTTGCTGTCCCGAAATGGGGCAGGAGAAAAGGGGGTGTCCTGGGGCAATCTTTTCAGGGATGAGGTAAAAGCTATTTGTGACCAGGTGGAAGTACATAAGTTACCTGAAGCTCCTGTTTGCTTGGCAGAAAAGTTGGGTGTTCTGGCAGAGGGTGTTCCCCACCTTTATTCCTGTGCCACCCATCTTGGCTTAGGCCAGTTAGAGCAGTTCACCCAATGGGACCTTAAGAAGGCCCAGGTGGAGGATGAGGTTCTGAGGGTGGTAAAGGAGTTTGTGGACACAGGTCAGTGGCCCTCTGAGTTAAACAAAGCTCATCCTGAGATTATATTTTTTAGGCGTGAAAGTGGAAGGCTGAAGGTAAAGGATGGTCTATTATTTAGAGTCACTCAGAATGTGTCTGGGAAAGAGAGGTGTCAGCTTTTATTGCCTGAAAAGTTCAGAATGCTTGTGGTCCGAGCACTGCACGACGACATGGGACATTTGGGTATAGACAGAACTGTGGATTTAGTCAGAAATCGGTTCTACTGGCCAAGACTGGCCCAGACGGTAGAGCAGTACATAAAAAATTGTGGGAGATGTGTTGCCTGGAAGAGCCCTTGCACCCGTTCAGCTCCCCTACATCAGATTGTTTCTAGCGGTCCCATGGAGTTAGTGTGCATTGATTTTCTGTCACTTGATCCTGATGCAAAGGGGTTTGCCAACATATTAGTTGTTACTGATCACTTTAGCCGCTATGCTCAGGCTTATCCCACCAAAGATCAGAAGGCTACCACAGTGGCTAAGGTCTTGGTGGACAAGTTTTTTGTGCACTACGGACTGCCGGCTCGAATTCATTCAGATCAGGGTCGCGACTTTGAAAGTAGAGTGATTCGTGAGTTGTTGAGATCTTTGGGGATTCGTAAGTCGCGAACAACACCATACCACCCACAGGGGGATCCACAGCCTGAACGCTTTAACCAAACCTTGCTATCGATGTTAGGGACACTGACATTAGCTCATAGGAAGCACTGGAGCCAACACGTAAATCAACTTGTGCATGCTTATAATAGCACAACGAATGATGCCACGGGATTTTCTCCCTACTATCTGATGTTTGGTCGAGAAGCCAGGCTGCCGGTAGATGTGTGTTTTGGATCATATGGACATAGGGGGAAGAGTCATTCCAGTTATGTGGAGCAGTTGAAGAAGGACCTGCAGAGTGCATTCCAGTTAGCTGCCCAGGCTGCTACAAAGGTGCACTTAAGGAATAAAAGGTCACATGATAAAGTGCTGCGCCATCAGGTCTTGGGAAAGGGTGACAGAGTGCTTATGGAAAACTTGGGGTTGAGAGGCAAAAGAAAACTGCATAGCTGGTGGAATCCATTGCCTTATGTGGTAGTGGAAAAGATCCCCGATATTCCTGTGTATCGGGTAAAGCCGGAGAGTGGCATGGGAAAAGTACAGACTATTCACAGAGACCACTTGCTGCCTATTGGCTACATGGTTAGAATGCCTGATGAAAAAGATGTTGAGTTTTTAGGGCAAGGGCCTCAGACTCGTACCCAGCGGAAGGCTGAGTTAGATGGAAAATGGGACCTAGAATCTCAGAGTGCACAGGGTCTCACAGGTGGGGGGATTAGTGAGTCGGAGGATGAGGTTGAACCGTATTGGTGGAATGTGAGATGCAAGCAACACCTCAAGCCTGAGACTGAACAAGGATTAGTGGAGCCTGTGGAAACTGCAGAGGGTAACAATGAGCTCGATATAGAAGGGGATTCTGGAGGCATTGTCGAGGTAGAGGAGATTGAAATGGATACTGGGGATGAGATAGAGAGGACAGCTGTAGAGGTGGAGGGCTCTGTACAAGAAGGTGAAGAAGCTGTGGCTGACAGTGATTTACCTTGTTCAGTTGTGAAACCAACTTCCAAACGAACCATTAAGCCGGTCATTAGATTGACATATGATGAAGCTGGAAACCCCAGAGACCAACCTTTGACCATAGTTCATAGGGGGGTTAATAGTTAAGATTAGTGAGATGGCGGTTAGCGGGGTCTCATAGGGACATGAAGACCATTTTAAGGGGGGGGAGAGTGTAGTCCGGTGTTTGATTCTTTTATTTTGTGGAGTATGGTTAGGGTGGGGTGTAAGTGCTGCGTTGATGCAGGCACTGCATAAGTGTGCTTTACGTTTCTGTTTCCCTTAATTTTGATTTGATTGGGTATTGTTTTTATATTCACCAATCAGGGAAAGGGGAGGGGAGGAGAGGGAGAGCGGGCGAAAAAACTCTGGCGCGGGAATAGGGAGGGAGGCTGGTGGACGCGCAGGGAACAAGACTGCCCGTCTTGTGGGGGATTCGCTGCAAACGGTGTAGCGGAGAAAAACGCTGGCGCACCCCGCGAAGAGGAGGAAGAAGCCCGTTGGAGCGGAGATTGCAGGACAGCTCGTCTTGTGAGGAAGTCGGGGCGAGCTAAGGAGAGTGGGGAAACGCCGCCACCGCCGAGAGGACAGCAGATTCGTCCCGGGAGGGAAGGACTGTGGGACGGAGAAAAAAAGTTATTGCCCGACTCCAGGACACGGAACCCGCCTGGAAAGGGGTGGACTGGTAGGCTGTCTGTTTTCGTTGTTTTGGCTCTTCGGAGTGAAGCGGCCATTTTCATTTGTGCTCACCACGGACACAACCATCGAACCGGCCTGCCACGATTTAATTTTCTGCCTATTTATGTGGTTTGATGGACTAACGGACTAAGGGTTATTGTATATATGTTGTTCGTTTTGAATATGTTTTAATGTATTATGCCTGGTGTTGTTTAGTATTGTGTAGTAAATGTTTTAAAGTAAACTGCGTTATTGGTTTTGCTGGGAAGAAGACCGCACCGGGTGTAGTCTGTGCTAGCTCGGCACAGGCTCTAATTGGATCGCAGCGCAAAGGGAGAAGACGAACGAATCCAGGGCCCCCATTTAGTGTTAAAACAGTGTTTGACCCCATAGAGGGCCGAAGGGGGCGCTACACACCTGTTAAACACAAACATTCTTCATGTTGAAAATGAACCCACTCAATCAAAAACCAACCGAAGACAATTTTGTTACCTGATAAAAATTCAGAATCAGTATATTCATTATTCCTAATGTTAAAGGTTTACTGATTACCTGTATAAAATTGGGATTAAACTTATCAAGTTGTTCAAATATTAAATGTACAGTTGTACACACTTAATGCATGAAACAATAAAAAATTCTGTTATCCATCCATCCATCCATTAACTTCCGCTTATCTGAGGTCAGGTCGCGGGGGCAGCAGTCTAAGCAGGGAAACCCAGACTTCCCGCTCCCCGGCTACTTCCTCCAGCTCCTCTGGGGGAATCCCGAGGCGTTCCCAGGCCAGCCGAGAGACATAGTCCTTCCAGCGTGTCCTGGGTCTTCCCCGGGGCCTCCTCCCAGTGGGACATGCCCGGAAAACCTCACCAGGGAGGCGTCCAGGAGGCATCCTAAGCAGATGCCCGAGCCACCTCACCTGGCTTCTCTCAATGCGGAGCAGCGGCTCTACTTTGAGTCCCTCCCGAATGACCGAGCTCCTCACCCTATCTCTAAGGGAGAGCCCAGGCACCCTGCAGAGAAAACTCATTTCGGCGGCTTGCACCCGCAATCTCGTTCTTTTGGTCACTACCCACAGCTCGTTACCATAGGTGAGGGTAAGAACGTAGATCAACTGGTAAATTGAGAGCTTTGCCTTTTGGCTCAGTTCCTTCTTCACCATGACAGACTAATGCAGCGCCCGCATCACTGCTGACGCTGCACCGATCTGCCTGTCGATCTCCCGCTCCATCCTTCCCTCACTCGTGAACAAGATACTTAAACTCCTCCACTTGGGGAAGGACCTCCTCCCCGACCTGGAGAGAGCACTCCACCCTTTTCCGGCTGAGGACCATGGTCTTGGATTTGGAGGTGCTGATTTTCATTCCTGTCGCTTCACACTCGGCTGCGAACTGTTCCTGTGAGAGCCGAAGGTCACGGTCTGATGAGGCCAACAGAACCACATCATCTGCAAAAAGCAGAGACCTAATCCTGAGGTCACCAAACCGGACACCCTCAACACCCTGGCTGCACCTAGAAATTCTGTCCATAAAGGTTATGAACAGAATCAGTGATAAAGGGCAGCCCTGGTGGAGTCCAACCCTCACCGGGAACGAGTCCGACTTACTGCCAGCAATGCGGACCAAACTCTGACACTGGTTGTACAGGGACCGAACAGCCCTTATAAGGCAACCCGGCACCCCATACTCCCGGAGCACTCCCCACAGGACTTGCCTTCTCCAAGTCCACAAAGCACAAGTAGACTGGTTGGGCAAACTCCCACGCACCCTCCAGGACCCTGCCGAGAGTATAGAGCTGGTCCACTGTTCCACAGCCAGGGCGAAAACCATACTGCTCCTCCTGAATCCGAGGTTCGACTATCCGACGGACCCTCCTCTCCAGCACCCCCGAATAGACCTTACCAGGGAGGCTGAGGAGTGTGATCCCCCTATAGTTGGAACACACCCTGCGGTCCCCCTTCTTGAAGATGGGACCTACCACCCCAGTCTGCTAATCCAGAGGCTCCGCCCCCAATGTCCACGCGATGCCGCAGATGCGTGTCAACCAAGACAGCCCTGCACCATCCAGAGCCTTGAGGAACTCCGGGCGGATCTCATCCACCCCCGGGGCCCGGCCACCAAGGAGCTTTTTAACTACCTCAGCGACTTCTGCCCCAGAGATAGGCGAGTCCACCCCCAAGTCCCCGGACTCTGCTTCCTCATTGGAAGGCGTGTCAGTGGGATTGAGGAGGTCTTCGAAGTATTCCTTCCACCGACCCACAATGTCCCGAGCTGAGGTCAGCAGCGCACCATCCCCACCATAAATAGTGTTGATGCTGCACCACTTTCCTGCCCTGAGACGCCAGATGGTGGACCAGAATCTCCTCGAAGCTGTCCGGAAGTCGTTCTCCATGGCCTCGCCAAACTCCTCCCATACCCGAGTTTTTGCCTCAGCGACCGCCAAAGCCGCGTTCCGCTTGGCCCGCCGGCACTCATCATCTGCTTCCGGAGTCCCACAGGCCAAAAAGACCCGATAGGACTCCTTCTTCTTGACGGCATCCCTCACCGCCGGTGTCCACCAGCGGGTTCGGAAATTGCTGCCGCGACAAGCACCGACCACCTTACGGCCACAGCTCCGGTCAGCCGCCTCCACAATGGAGGCGCGGAATATGGCCCATTCGGACTCGATGTCCCCCGCCTCCCCCGGGACATGGGCGAAGTTCTGCCGGAGGTAGGAGTTGAAACTCCCTCTGACAGGGGATTCCGCCAGATGTTCCCAGCAGACCCGCACTACACGCTTGGGTCTGCTGGGTCTGACCGGCTTCCTCCCCCACCAGCGGAGCCAACCCACCACCAGGTAGTGATCGGTTGACAGCTTCGCCCCTCTCCTCACCCGAGTGTCCAATACATGCAGCCACAAGTCCGATGACACAACCACAAAGTCGATCATCGAACTGCGGCCTAGGGTGTCCTGGTGCCAAGTGCACATATGGACACCCTTATGGTAGAACATGGTGTTCATTATGGACAAGCACAGTAGTCCAACAACAAAACACCACTCGGGTTCAGATCGGGGGGCTGTTCTTCCCAATCACGCCCCTCCAGGTCTCACTGTCATTGCCCACGTGAGCATTGAAGTCCCCTACCAGAACAAGAGTGTCCCTGGGAGGAGCGCTCTCCAACACCCCTTCCAAGGACTCCAAAAAGGGTGGGTATTCTGAACTGCCGATTAGCGCATAAGCGCAAACAGTCAGGACCCATCCCCCCACTCGAAGGTGAAGGGAGGCTGCCCTCTCGTCCACCACGGTAAACCCCAATGTACAAGCGCCCAGCCAGGGGGCAATAAGTATGCCCACCCCAGCTTGGCGCCTCTCCCCGTGAGCAACTCCAGAGTGGAAGAGGGTCCAACCCCCTTCGAGGAGACTGGTTCCAGAGCCCAAGCCGTGCATCGAGGTGAGCCCGACTACATCTAGTTGGAACCTCACAGCCTCGCGCACCAGCTCAGGCTCCTTCCCCACCAGAGAGGTGACATTCCATGAACCCTAGAGCTAGCTTCTGCAGCCGAGGACCAGACCGCCAAGGTCCCCGCCTTCGGCTACTGCCCAACTCACACTGCACCCGACCCCTAAGGCCCCTCCTACAGGTGGTGAGCCCATTGGAAGGGGGACCCACGTGCCTTGTTCGGGCTGTGCCCGACCAGGCCCCATGGATGCAGGCCTGGCCACCAGGCGCTCGCCATTGAGCCCCACCCCCAGGCCTGGCTCCAGAGGGGGGCCCCGGTGACCCGCGTCCGGGCTAGGGAAATCGTGGATCCAATCTTTCTGTTACTGAGTACAAGTACTGAATATCAGTACTAAATTTATTTTAGCTCTTGATTGCTGATTCTTGGTTAGCTACAGAAGTACTACAGTGGAGTTTTAATAAAGATTACATTAAAAATCATTACATTATAACTGGTAAGCATTCAAGATGGCGGCGCGTGCACATGCTGCAGCTTCTCTCTCTCCCGAACAAACAGTGTTTTCGTGGTTTTCGTCCTGTAAGTTGCAGTGTTTTTGTACATCTTCGTCGCGTTTATCTGTTTTTAAACACGTATATAGCCGAACATTTTTGCTCGAGATTGGCACAAGCAAACTTTTTGAGTTAGAACAACATGATCTGGGTCTGCTCCGGAGGCCTACTCAATCACCGACCCCTGCTCCTGCACCTCGCCCAAAATGGAGACGCCTCAAGCGGCGTGAGAGGAAGCAGAAGAGGGGTAAGCGCGGAGGTATCCAAGCTAGGCTAGCGGCTTGCCCACACAAACCCGCTATATACACAGCAAACAATAGTATAGCTGTATATTCCCTCAGTAGATAGAATGGCCGGCACTTAATCACCATAAACTCCAACACTGGTGAGCAGTATTTGCAGACCGCAACAGCATCGCGGCACCAGGCGTCATTGATATAAACGCAAAGCCCGCCACCGCGGGTCTTACCTCCCGCGACGGCAATTCTGTCAGCACGGTAGCATGTTAGCTGGTCAAGCTGAATGCCGCGGTCCGGGACACAGTCGCTGAGCCATGTTTCCGTGAACACAAAAACACAGCAGTCCTTTACGTTCTTCTGAGATGAACGTAGTAGTCGGATGTAGTCCAGTTTGTTATCCAATGAGCGTACGTTGGCCAGAACGATGGAGGCATATCCCTCCCATCTCCATTGGCAACAACAGGAGTGAGGCACTGAATGTACTGTACCAGCACATCAGTGAGCAGCAGACAGCCCACCCAGATGCTTTTCTCATCTTGGCTGGGGATTTCAATCATGCAGACTTAAAGAGTGTGTTTCCAAAAATACAGCAACACATAGACTTTCCTACACGGGGAAATAACATACTGGACTTTGTTTACACCACCCAAAGAGGAGCTTACAAAGCTTTCCCCCTCCCCCACCTAGGTGCCTCAGACCACATTACTGTCATGCTAATGCCTGCTCACCGACCGCTTGTTAAAGTCACGGAAGCAGATACGAGTGTGGCCGGAAGGGTCTTCAGAGGCTGTTTAAGCAGGCTGCCACATACAACAACTCCATTGACCTCCAGGAGTACGCAGAGACTGTTACAGCCTACATTAACAAATGCAGAGGATGTAACAGTCACCAAAACCATCACTGTCCATGCCAACCAAAAGCCATGGATGACAGGGGAGGTCTACAGGCTGCTGAAAGCTCAGAACATTGCCTTCAGAGCTGGAGACGAGGCAAAGCTGAAGACAGCTAGGGTCAACGTGTCCCGTGGCATCAGAGAGGCTAAGAGACAGTACTCCAGAGGAGTATCCCATCGCTTCAAAGACAGCAGAGACACATGGAGCCTGTGGCGGGTCATACAGTCCATCACAGATTACAAGCCCCCACCTCAGACCTGTGATAGCACCATCTCCCTGCTGAATGAGCTGAACACCTTCTTCGCTTGCTTTGAAGTGCAAAATAGCACCAGTGCTCCCTCTCCTGATGACCAGGTAATGACTCTGTCCCCAGACAGTGTGAGGAGATCCCTCAGCAGGATCAACGCACGCAAAGCTCCGGGTCTGGACAACATTCCTGATCGTGTACTGAGAGACTGTGCAATGGAACTCACTGATGTCTTTATGGACATCTTTAACATCTCACTGAACTAGGCTGTCGTCCCCACTTGTTTCAAAGTCACCACCATTATTCCAGTCCCAAAAAAGTCATCTCCCTCCTGTTTTAACGACTACCGTCCTGTTGCACTTACTCCAATCCTCATGAAGTGCTTTGAACGACTAGTCTTGAAGCACATTAAGTCTGTCCTGCCCCCCTCCTTGGACCCCTTCCAGTTTGCGTATCGGCCCAACCGCTCAACCGAGGACGCCATCTTCACAGCACTCCATTCAGCACTCACACATCTGGATAAAAAAGACTCATACGTCTGAATGCTGTTCATAGACTTCAGTTCAGCATTTAACACTATAATCCCCCAACAGCTCACTCAAAAACTGGTCCAGCTGGGGCGCAACACCTCACTGTGTAACTGGTTGTTGGATTTCCTTACAGGAAGACCACAAGCAGTACGGGTCGGCAGTAACACATCCAGCATCATCATTCTTAACACGGGGACCCCTCAGGGATGTGTGTTGAGCCCCCTCCTCTTCACCCTACTGACCCACGACTGCACACCGTCACACAGCTCAAACCTCTTCATTAAGTTTACGGACGACACGACTGTGGTGGGTCTCATTAGCAATAGGGATGAGACTGAAGCGAGGTGAGCCGCCTGGCCGCGTGGTGCGGAGAAGACGAAGGAGATTGTTGTTGACTTCAGGAGAGCGCACACTCAGCACGCCATCAAGGCGTGGGTCTGTGGAGAGATCTGTGAAGTTATCACCATGCTCCTCACATATATTGTGCAGCACACAGCAGAGAAGCAGTGTACACTCACTGAGGATCTCTCCTGGACAAACAACACCACTGCTCTGGCCAAAAAATCACAACAGCGTCTCTACTTCCTTCGCAAACTAAGAAGAGCAAGAGCACCAGCCCCCATCATGTTCACCTTCTACAGAGGCACCATTGAGAGCGTCCTGACGAGCTGCATCACTGTGTGGTTTGGAGCCTGCAAGGCATCCTGCCATAAAACCCTCCAACGCATAGTGAGAGCAGCTGAGAGGATCACTGGTGTCCCTATCCCCTCCCTCCAGGCCATCTACAGTACCCTTCTCACCAAGAAAGCTCTCTGCATAGCAGCCAATCCCACCCACCCAATGCAAAGCTTCTTCAGCCTGCTGCCATCAGGGAGGAGACTGCGATGTCTCCAGGCCAGGACCAGCAGACTGAAGGACAGCTTCATCCATCAGGCTGTCAGGAAGCTCAACTCTCTCCCGGCTCTGTCCCCACTCCCCTCACTCCCCCCTTCTGCCCCGCGGACTTCCTGAAACTTTCTGAATCTCTGTTATACACACACTAACACCCACACACACACTCACTCACCTGCACCAGTCACTTTGTGTAGCATTAGTCTGCTACTCAGCCTACCTCATAAATGACTGTCTGTCCAAGGCTGCTCGTTATTACTTATCACCTCTTACGAGCTCTATTCCACTTTATGTCTGATCTGCACTCTCTCCAACGTGCCCTTGTATATTGTATTTATTTATTCATATTTTTCATATTTTTCTTACTTGTATTCTTTTTTTGTATTAATGTTACTGTTAACTAGGGTTTGTGAGAAAACGTTATTTAAATTCTCTGTATGTTCTGTACATGTGGCAGAATTGACAGTAAAGCTGACTTTGACTTTGACTTTGACTGATGAAGGAGGATGCGCATAATTGTGATCTGTCAACATATGCCAAAAATTATCTCCCAGTTGGCTCCCTGCTCGGTCATACATAAAAAGCCGTCCTTGTTTCCCATCTCCCCAGTTGTTCCACTTAAATCGGGATAGGACAGCACCAATTTTGAGACGCTTAAGATGTACAGACGGAAGGTAGTCATTCTTAGTAAAATGCAGACTACATACAAGTGTAACCTTGACTAACAAGAAACACTGAACCTTTTTCGCATCTTATTGCTTAAGTCCATTTCTTCTTTTAGCCTTTATGAACTGGGAAGTCGTGAAAACTCAGATTGTTTTTGTCACGAAGTAGAACAAAATGGAACACTACGAAAACTCTTTGACTTGGTTTCAGACATTGTCATGATACAACCGGATATGCCATGCCCCAGCAAGCGAACACTTCAGCAGTTATGAACCCAGAAGTGTGAAAGTTCTGGTTTTAATTCATTATTTTTCCTTTGGCGCCATCTAGCGCATACCAAATAGCATTTCAGTTATTTTTTCCTTTTACTTCCTCTGTTGGGTTCGACAGGAGGCAACTGATACCCCTTTTCCACTGCAAAGGTGCTGGTGCCGTTCCGGTGCCGATCCCCAATTTGGAACCAGTTCCACGTTTTTCCACAGAAAAAAAAATGGCGCCAGTGCCGAACCGGCACCAAGCCTTTGCTGGTCTAGATGAAGCACCCGTGTCGTCATGAGAAGTCGGCGGAGTAACCGAGGGAATGCAAAATAAAGATAATACCGGAAAGCAAGAACGTAATTGTATGGTCTGCTGAAGAAATTAATGCTCTTTTAGCAATCTGGTCTTCCCAAGAAATGCAGTAGAAATTTGAAAGCACACAAAGAAAGAAAAAGCTGTATGAAGAGATAAGGGAAGAACTGAAAGTTGCTGCATTTCACTGATCAACGGAGCAAATAATCAACAAGCTAAAAAAAACTGAAAAAGGACTACAGAGTCAAAAAGAATGATCTATCAAATCCGGCAGCGGTCGGGGGGCAAAGGATATAAATTTTGATGTAATGGATTCAGTGCTGGGGCACAGACCATCACACCAACCATGCATGGGATTACTGCGAGGATTGCTGGGATTGCTGCGAGAGAGTGGTGTTGAGCTGCAGCGATTGTTTGGGATTGTTTTTTTGGAGTGTTTTGAGTGTTTGTGTGCTTTACCTGTTTACGTGGGTGGCTATTTATTTCTATTTATTGTTCTTATTTCGGTCAGCGTGAGTGCTTGTCTGTCCTGTCTGTTAATCAACAGCGCGATTATTACCGACAGAGAGCTGCGGGTGTCGCGTGCGCGGCGTTTTTCTGTCCGCGTTTAAACTCCGTATCAAACACCCGCGGGGCGATTATAACTAATAACATCTAACGTCGGTATCGCTACCAAGCGTCGGAAAAGGACAGTTGCTCCTGAGCTTTGCTCGGTCGCCAGTCGGGGCCGGGAGGACATTTTCCATTTTTTTCCCGCTCCGGCGGTAGCCTGCTGTGAGGGGGTTTTTGTGGTTTTTCGACCTCCCAAGAGCAACTTCGATTTTGCCTTGTTTTTAGTTCATACTTGGTTCAGGCAGAAGTTCTTCTGGTAAGTAGTAGTAAGTTTATCAGGTTTAAAATTTTTAATAAAATAATAATTAAGTTCCGTTTTAACACAAGTAATAACTTATTTTAGTGTACTCCGCACGTTACTGCATTTATTGTTACGCAAATTAATCTTTATAGTTAAATACACTATATAAATTTACTGGGCTGGGAGTACGGGGTCATAGTGAGTTAGTTAATTATGGGGCCAGCTCAGTGTTGCGTTTGCAAGATGTTTGCCCTTCTGGACGTTAGTGTCCAGTCGGACTTCATCTGCGAGCGATGTAAGCTAGTGGACTCACTCATGGTCAAGGTTCGCGACCTTGAGGAGCAACTGGCTCGCATCCAATGCAACAGTGAGTTAGATGAGCTAGTTGATACGCCGTTTAGGGAGACGGTGTGTACGCCACTAACGGGGGGGAGGGAGAATGAAGAGCAGAGAGGTCGAGAGAGCTGGGTGACCGTAGGTCGTAGACGCAGGAAAAGGCGTACACACGTTACAGAGGCGGCATCACCTGAGGTGTCTGTGTCTAACAGGTTTCAGGTGCTTCCAACTTTAGAGCCGGAAGGGACTGGGGAAGCAGGTGGGCCCTTGGGCACTGAGGAGCCCCCTCCCCCCAGAAAGAGGGAGGTTGTGGTAGTGGGGGATTCAATTATTAGGGGAGTAGACAGTTATGTGTGCACGCGTGATAGAGGGTCCCGTACGGTGTCTTGCCTGCCTGGTGCCCAGGTAGGAGACCTTCCAGATCGTGTGGACAAGCTTTTGGCCCCAGCTGGGGTGGATCCAGTTGTCGTGGTGCATGTTGGCACCAACGACATAGGCAAGGGTAGAAGGGCTGTTCTGCAGGATAAATTTATAGAAGTCGCCAATAAGCTTAGAAGCAGAACGTCCATGGTGGTATTTTCCGAAATACTCCCCGTGCCACGCGCAAGTGAGGCTAAGTTAGCTGAGATAAGGAGATTAAATGCGTGGCTAAAAGGATAGTGTAGGAAAGAGGGGTTTAGGTTTATGGGGCACTGGAGGACCTTCTGGAACAGGTGGGACCTGTTCAAGCCGGATGGGTTGCATCTGAACCGGAGGGGAACCAGTGTACTGGGAAGGCGTATTTGTAGAGTAGTTGAGGAATGTTTAAACTAGGGACTGGGGGGGCAGGGAGGTTAGTTAAGTATGTAACTGGGGGGAAACGGAAAGCCCAAAAAAATCATATTATAAGTAGGCACTGTAATAAGCCTACCCTTTGTTGTCTGTATTTAAACGCCAGGAGTATTAGGAATAAAATTCATGATTTAGAGGCTCTTATCTCATCGGACTCTTATGATATTATAGCAATAACTGAAACGTGGTTGAGTGATAAGGATGGACAAGAATATAATATGGATGGTTACACATTGTTCCGTAAAGACCGTATAGGTAAGAAGGGAGGTGGTGTTGCAGTATATGTAAAGGAAATCTTGCAGGCAAGGGAGCTTACTGATATAAGTAAAAGTACGGAAGCTATATGGGTAAAATTAGATGCTACAAACTCAAATAGCCTAATTGTCGGTGTTTGTTACAGAGCACCCAATGTAGCTGCTGAGGAAAGCAGATTGTTATACAGTGATATTAGGATTATGAGCAATAAAAATGATGTGGTAGTTATGGGTGATTTTAATCTACCGGGGATACAGTGGGACATTGTTGCTGGCTCTTCTGAAAATGAACTTGAGATGGTGGAATTAGTACAGGATTGTTTTTTTACTCAGTTTGTTAACACCCCTACCAGGGGAGATGCCATTCTTGATCTTGTTTTGTCTAATAACCAGGACAGGATTGGTAAATTAGATGTTTTAGAACCACTTGACAGTAGCGATCATAACATGGTTAAATTTGAGGTTAAGTTTAGTGCCCGAAGAGCAAAGTCCAAATCAAAAATATATAATGTTAGGAAGGCTAACTTCAATTGTATGAGATTAAAACTAGAAACCGTGAACTGGATGGAGTTAAATAACAAAACTGTTGAAGAGGCATGGGAATTTTTTAAAAGCACATTATTGCAAGTACAAGAGGACTTCATACCTGTTTCTAGCAAGAATAAATCTAGGAAATTGCAACCTAGGTGGTTTAATAGGGAAATAAAGTATAAAGTAAGGAGGAAAAGGGCTTTGTTCCAGAGATGGAAAATAACTGATGATGACATAATAAAGCAAGAGTATCTAAATCTACAGGCTGAATTAAAAAATGACATTAGACGAGCTAAAAGGAATGTCGAAAGGAAGATCGCATTGGAGGCTAAGGATGACGTTAAAAGTTTCTTCCAGTATTTTAACTCTAAAAGAGCTCTAAAAGCTGAAATTACTAATCTGCAGGATAGTAAGGGTCTTATAATTGAAAACGACATTGACATAGTAAATGAGTTCAATGATAGTTTTGCACGGGTATTCACTGTCGAGGACGCTAGTAACTTACCAGTTCTTATTACTAATTCAACATCGTCTATAACTAATATATATAACTGAAGCTGATGTTTTGCAAAGCCTAGCTAAGCTCAAAATAAATAAATCACAGGGCCCTGATGGCATCTTACCTATAGTGTTAAAAGAGATGAGGGATATTATTTGCCGACCCTTAACATTACTGTTTCAAAAATCCTTATCTGAAGGTGTGGTACCTTCTGATTGGAAGCATGCCAACATAACGCCCATTTTCAAAAAAGGGGATAGAAGTAATTTGTCAAACTATAGGCCAATCAGTCTAACTTGTATAACTGGTAAAGTTATGGAGGCTATAATCAAAGAGAAAATGGTAGATTACCTGGACTCAAATAACATTTTGAGGGATAGCCAGCATGGATTTAGGAGAGGTAGATCCTGTTTAACAAATCTGTTGGAGTTTTTTGAGGAAGCTACTCAGGAAGTTGATGATAAGAAGGCCTATGATGTCATCTATTTAGATTTCCAAAAGGCTTTTGATGTTGTTCCCCACAAGAGGCTCTCACTTAAACTCAAAGCGACAGGTATTTTAGGAACTGTAGCGACTTGGATTGATAACTGGTTAACGGATAGGAAGCAGCGAGTAGTTATAAGAGGCTCGATGTCACAGTGGGCCTGCGTTCATAGTGGGGTACCGCAGGGTTCAATTTTAGGACCACTTTTGTTCCTAATTTACATAAATGATATAGACACCAATATATACAGTAAACTGGTGAAATTTGCAGATGACACCAAGGTGGGTGGTGTAGCAGATACTGAACTAGCGGCTCAGCAGCTACAGCGGGATCTTAATTTAATTAGTGACTGGGCTGACACCTGGCAGATGAAATTTAACATAGACAAATGTAAGGTACTCCATGTAGGGAGCAGAAATATAAAGTACAGGTATTTTATGGGACCTACTGAAATAAAGGTAGCTGATTATGAGAAAGACCTTGGTGTGTATGTTGATGCTTCCATGTCTCATTCTCGCCAGTGTGGGGAAGCAATAAAAAAGGCCAATAGGATGTTGGGGTACATCTCCAGGTGTGTGGAGTTTAAGTCAAGGGAGGTAATGCTAAGATTATACAATTCCTTGGTGAGACCTCACCTAGAATATTGTGTACAGGTTTGGTCACCATATCTTAAAAAGGACATAGCGGCCTTAGAAAAGGTGCAGCGTAGGGCCACAAGAATGATTCCTGGTCTTAGAGGAATGTCATACGAGGAAAGGTTATTTGAGCTAAATCTGTTCAGCCTCAAGCAAAGGAGACTGAGGGGGGACATGATCCAGGTCTATAAGATTCTAACAGGTTTGGATGCTGTTCAACCGAATAGTTACTTCAGCATTAGTTCAAATACAAGAACTCGTGGCCATAGGTGGAAATTAGCGGGAGAACATTTCAAACTGGATTTAAGGAAGCACTTCTTTACACAGCGTGTAGTCAGAGTATGGAATAGTCTTCCTGATAACGTAGTGCAAGCTGAATCCTTGGGTTCCTTTAAATCAGAGCTAGATAAGATTTTAACAACTCTGAGCTATTAGTTAAGTTCTCCCCAAGCGAGCTCGATGGGCCGAATGGCCTCCTCTCGTTTGTATAGTTCTTATGTTCTTATGTTCTTATGTTCTTATGCTTGTCTCAGGAGCGTGCACCACTAAAAACAGCGAAAGGAAAGCTCTCTTTTGTAACGCATAGAAATGATCATTTCTGTTTATGTAAACTCATAAAATGCACGTAACACATCATATGACATTGTATTTTGTTAAAATACAGATATATAACATAAAACAAACAAAATAGGTCGCTGATCAGAAAACGGTTTGTTACTTCGGCTGTCAGGCAAGCTCTCTTGCACCACTAAAAACAGCGAAAGGAAAGCTCACTTTTGTAACTCGTGGAAATGATCGTCTGTGTTTATGTAAACTCATAAAACGCACGTAACACATTGTCACACCCTGCTCCGTTCGATCCTAATGTGTGCCACGCCCACCTCGTTACCTCGTGTTCAGCCCTGATTGTGATCGCCTGTGTCCTATTAAGTCTAGCTTGTCTTTTGTATTTAGTCCTCGTCTGAGTCAGTCTTCCCCAGACTTGTCATTGTAGTGTCATGGTGGATGTCCGTGCCTGTCCGTCCCTCCCTAAATAAACCCCGTTACCTGAACTCCTGGCTGCAACTCGCCTGATTTCTGGTTCGTCGGATCCCGATGCTGACAGAATGACAAGTCTCCCAACCAAGCTCAGCGCTGTCGGGAGGGACCTCTCGACTGACGAAGAGGTGATCCACTGGACCAACATGCTGGAACTTCAGGGGGATCCAGTGGCCCACCCGTTAGTGGAGAAATGTTGGAGGCTCATGAGACAGAGGGATGTGATCGGTGAGGAGCAGCTGCAGGCGAAGGTGGAAAGACACCTACAGCAGCTGAGGGAGAGAGCGGCCGCCTGGCTGTCCCCCCTGGGATACGCCTCCTGGGAGCCGCCCCCCGACTCACCGCCTGCCTCCTTCCCCGTCGCTAGCAAGACGGCAAGGGCTCCAACCTCCACCCAACAGTGCAAGACTGAGCTTGAAGCGGCTTCGGCCGCTCACCCCTGCCGCTCCGGAAGGAAGCGGCGAAAGCCGCGCAGAGCGCAGCATGAGGGAGAGACAATGCTCTTCCTGGGTGCCTGCTCCCTAATGCCCGCGGCAACGCCTACTCCGGACCTGTCCGATCCGGACCTGCCGGCCACGCCGCCTACTGCCTCCGCCGATCTGCCCGCGGCTGCGCTGCCTGCAGCTCCATCTGCTGCAGCGGCCGCCGATCTGCCTGCAGCACCGTCTGCTGCAGCGGCCGCCGATCTGCCTGCAGCACCGTCTGCGGCAGCTGCCGCGATGCCAGCGGCACAGCCTGACCCGCCTGTCCTGCCTGACCCGCCTGTCCTGCTTGACCCGCCTGTCCTGCTTGACCCACCTGACCCGCCTGACCTGCCTACTCTGCCTGCAGTCCCTGCAGCTGCCACCACTCTGGCTGCGGCACCCACCGCGGTGCCCCCTGCTGGCCGCGTGATGGCAGCACCCGCCGCGGCGCCCCCTGCTGGCCGCGTGATGCCGGCGCCCGCGACGGCACTCCCTACTGGTCACGTGATGGTGGTGCCCGCCGAGGCGCCCCCTGCTGGCCGCACGACGGAGGTGCACGCCGAGGCACCCCCTGCTGGCCGCACGACGAAGGTGCATGCCGAGGTGCCCCTTGCTAGCCACGTGACGGCGGCGCCCATCCTGCCGGCACCTGAACTGCCTGTCTTGCCTGTCCTGCCGGCACCTGAACTGCCTGTCTCGCCTGTCCTGCCGGCTCTTGACCTGCCTGTCTCGCCCATCCTGCCGGCTCCTGAACTACCCGTCTCGCCCGTCCTGCCGGCTCTTGACCTGCCTGTCTCGCCTGTCCTGCCGGCTCCTGAACTGCCTGTCTCGCCGGTCCTGCCGGCGCCTGAACTGCCTGAGGTGGCCGCGGTTGCGCCCCCTGCGGCGCTCCCTGCTGGTCGCGTGCTGGCGGCGCCCGCCGAGGTGCCCCCTGCTGACCATACGCCCGAGGCACCTGCCCAGGCGGCCCCTGCTGGTCGCACGCCTGCAGCTGCCTCCGCTCTGCCTGAGGTGCCCGCCGAGGCGCCTCCTGCTGGTCGCACGCCCGCGGCCCCGTTCGAGGCCGCCTCTCCCGTCATGCCCGCGGCCCTGCCTGAGGCCGCATCTCCCGTCCTGCCCGCGGCCCTGCCTGAGGCCGCATCTCCTGTCCTGCCCGCGGCCCTGTCCGAGGCCGCCTCTCCCAACCTGCCCGCGGCCCTGGCTGCCCCGCCTACGGCCACGCCTGTTGCCCCCAGGGAGGCTCTGACTCCCTCGCCCTTGCTCCGACAAGGCCAACACCACCCGGGACCCCGCCTTTCAGTGTCCCGTAAGGGAAGAGGACATAGGCGTAGGGCCCGGGTCCCGCCCGCCCTGCTCCCTGGCTCGCCCGTTCGGCCCCTGGCTGTGGCTAGGTAGCTGCCTGCGTGTCCCCCCCTAGATCCTCGGTGCCGGTCCTCTGTCCCGCCTCTGGGTCCATGTCGGCCGCCTCCGGGCCCCCCTGCTCCGGCTGAGCGTCGGACGGCGCCTTCGCCGGCTCCGGCTGCGCCTCCGCCTGCCGCGGCTTCCCCCTCCTGCCTGCCTTCACTGGTGTTCCCTCCTGCTCCCTCCGTGTCCCCTCCGTCACTCCCTCGTCCCGTTCCCTTGGCCCCTGGGTGGTCCCCTCCTGCTCCCTCCTCCCTCTCCCCTGCGGCCCCTCCGGCCGCTGCCCGTCGCCCGCCTGGGCTCCCTCGTGCTCCCCTTGTTCCTCCTCCCTTTCCGTTTGTCCCGCCTATCTCTGCTCCTCGTCCCTCTCTGTCTCCTTCGTTCACTCCTGGCCCTTTAGTTCTGCCTTTCTCCCCTTCTTCTGTGTCTCCCTTCCTTGTCTGCCTGTCTGCCTTCCCTGTTCTGTGTCGTGTCTTGTCCTTCTTCTCGTCCCTGTTCTTGTTCTGCGTCTCCATTCTGTTCCCTGTTTTTGGTTGATGTTCTGCTTTGTTTTCCAGGTCCTGTTTTCCCGGTTCGTCTCGTCCGTCGCCTCTCCTCTGGCGCGCCCGGTGTGCGCGCCTTTGGGGGGGGTTCTGTCACACCCTGCTCCGTTCGATCCTAATGTGTGCCACGCCCACCTCGTTACCTCGTGTTCAGCCCTGATTGTGATCGCCTGTGTCCTATTAAGTCTAGCTTGTCTTTTGTATTTAGTCCTCGTCTGAGTCAGTCTTCCCCAGACTTGTCATTGTAGTGTCACGTTGGATGTCCGTGCCTGTCCGTCCCTCCCTAAATAAACCCCGTTACCTGAACTCCTGGCTGCAACTCGCCTGATTTCTGGTTCGTCGGATCCCGATGCTGACACACATCATATGACATTGTATTTTGTTAAAATACAGATATATAGCACAAAACAAATAAAATAGGTCGCTGATCTGAAAACAGTTTGTTGCTTAATGGGCTGTCACGTGCCTGTTAATATCGATTCAAAAGTTCAAAACAGCAGACATGAACTTGGCAATATAAAGCTTGTTACATTATAAGTGTGTATCAGATGCACAGTAACACTGTTGTTCTTTTCACGAAAAAAAAAAATTGTTGCTTAATCTTTTTAAAATGTCTGGATCTCGTTTTAATCAATGGCTAAAAGAGTGTTGCACCACGTAGCTAAGATGACACTGACTTGTCTCCAAATTGTATTAGTTAAACGTGCATGATGCTGGGGTCAGTGCAAATATAATGATGAAGTTGGTGAGGGGATATACTTTTTGTGTAGGGGGCAGTGTGTGGCTTGATCGGCTAAGCCTGTGTGCATGTAATTAGAAGGTCACTAGTTCAAACCCAGCCTCAGCATGTTTGCAAGTCCAAACCCAGCCTCAGCATGTCTGCAGGTTCTTGAGCAAGGCCCTTAACCCCCAGCTTCCTGGGTATCCCACCAGGTGGCTGCCTTTTGCAAACAACTTATTCTATAAGTAGGGAGGTGTAAAGACAATTTCCCCATGGGGATCAATAAATTATTATGTACTTGACGATGGGAGCTGCAGAAATGCAAAATCCAAGGGGATGCCTTTTTCGGCAACCACCTGCCGGAAAAGGCATCCCCTGTTAAAATTGGATCTACTGCAGCTACACCGCTGAAACTTGCACAGATTAGTTAACACTCTCTCAAATACAAATTGCCAAAGGCACTTGATGATGGGAGCTGCAGAATTGCAAAATCCAAGGGGATGCCTTTTTCGGCAACCACCTGTCGGAAAAGGCATCCCCTTTTAAAATTGGATGTACTGCAGCTACACTGCTGAAACTTGCACAGGTTAGTTAATACTCTCTCAAATACAAATTGCCAAAGGCACTTGATGATGGGAGCTGCAGAATTGCAAAATCCAAGGGGATGCCTTTTTCGGCTTGCGTTTCTTGGCTTTGTTTTCATAGTTTTTCTTCATTTAGTTTAGCTCTTGTTAGTTCTTGTTTCACCTACCTGCCTTTGTTTTGACCCGTCATTCTCCTTGTTACTTTTTCCTCGTGAGTTTGTTTTATAATAAAGTCCCCTAGTTGTTTCTAAGGAGTGCTGTGCACTGTCCTATATCATGCTATGCTGAAACTACATCTTATACAAAGCACTTGATAATGGGAGTAACAGAAATGTAAAAATAAGGGGGGTGCATTTTGTGGACCCTGGCTGCCAGAAAAGTCATCCCCTGGTTAATGTGGCTGTAGTGTAACTACATGTGTGATACATACACAGGTAAAACTGATGAAAATAAAGTATACTGTAATTATATAAGTACTCGTAACTACAGTCCATTTACTCTTACATTGTATCCCAATGAAATCTACATTGGGTAACTTTACAGTAGTATTAAAATGATGATAGGACACCTTTCTCTGTATTATGGTTTGCCATAACATTGTTGGCTTAGTAATCATGCTAATAACATCATTTTTTATGTTCAAAAGAAGGTATCTGGCTTTGAGGGCAGTATATGGTGAAGAAGTAGAAAAGTTTAATTTTGTTTTAAAATTACAAGAGAAAAACAATGCTCAAATTATTCACATTTGTCAAACAATTAAAAAATAATAAATTAAATAACATTGATAAATAGTCCCAAATAAAAATAATAATAATAATTTTAATAATAATAATAATAAATAATTATCAGTTTGTACAAAATAAAATTACAAGAACATGAACAAATAAATAAACTAATAAATAACAAATTGCAGAACAAGAATGAATAAATAAATCAATAACTAACTAATTGTTCCAAATGAAATGAACAAGAACATAAAAAAAATTTAATACAAACAACAATTAACAAAAAAAAACAAGAACTGAACATTTATTTACATGCAGGGCACAGGTAGTTCTTGTCCAGTGGAGGCCTTTGTACAGTACACACTCATGGTGGTACCACCTCCCACAAATATCACAGCAGATCTGAAAAAATGAAGTGAACTGTAAATTTTTTGTGGCAGTCGCGAATTTCACGAATTTGCGCATCCGCCATGAATTTTTTAATCATGCCGCGAATCACCGCGATTTTTGCCAATGTTAGGCTTGACCGTGCGAAGGCGGTCATCTAGTGCGCAAATGCTGTAGCGAACCGACTGCCTGAGTCGCGACGGAAATTTACGATCTGTTGATTGACATTAAACTTTGCATTCTCGTGCGTTGTACGTTGTATGTATATAGTCATTAGCATATTCTGGAAGTTCTATCCCAGATCAGTAACTGTGGAAACAGGGTGCTAATCAAGGTTACAGCAGAATTTCTAGAACTTATGGGCTCAGTATATAAAGGGAACCACTGACCTCAAGAAGGTTAAGAAGGCATTCACAGCGTGTCCGGCACGGAAGGCCAGGTTTCGAAAGTTTCTGCGCGAAAGAGGTAAACCTGAATGCCTTCCACCTACGCCCATCATCACACGGTGGAACAGTTGGTTGGAGGCTGTACTTTACCACTGTAATCATCTGGATGATTATTCAGACTTTTTCACCAATGAAGTAGAGGTGAGTAGCAGTTTGAACATTTCTGAGGTCGTCAACTTGTGCAACTCACCCGCTGTGAAACACGACTTGACCAAGCTGTGTAAATACGCCACCAAGGTTATGTCAACGTTGACAGAGTACGAAGGAGCAGACGTGAAAGCACATCTTGTTACAGATGAACTGACTCACCTGGCAGATTGGATGGATACGTCAGCGTTGGAAAGCCTCCAGCATCAGCCATCTGTTGAGGCTTTACGTAAAGGTTGCGAAAAACTTCGAAACTACATGTGCGAAGATGGCTGTGACACAACTCGCTTCCGTCAACCTGCTGCAAACTTTTTCCATGCGTGTCGTGTGTTTGATGTGGCGAAGGTAAACATACTGAACGTAAGTCACGAGTTTGTTTGTCAGAACATTCCGTGGTTTGAGGATGACATACAAGCAAAAACTGAACTGCGTACATACCTGTCAAGTGGTGGTTATCTGAGAGCAACTCCTCATCCAGCAGACTTTTGGTTTGCAGCAACACAACAGTTTCCAAGACTGTCAGACATTCCATTTATATGTTTGAGTGTGCCATGTAACAGCGTTGCTGCTGAGCGATCTTTCAGTCTGTACTCTGATGTGTTGAGAGATGACAGACGTAACATTAAGGGCGAAAACTTAGCGATGTACAACATGCTGTACCAGAATTCTGGAAAACTGTAAATGTTTAGACCTTTAGTGTATCTGACTATGTTTTATTCATCAATTGTTTTTAGCTGTAGTTTGTTGTAGTTTAGTTTCACGACATACTTACTGTATGTCGTGAAAAAATATGTGTACACGTATTGCCCGCAGACAATCGACTTTGGCTCTATTTTAGATTTATATCAAGTAATAAACTAGGTAATATACGACGCCGCGAATTCGCAGCGAATTCTGCATTATTTGCCGCGATTGATCCGCGATTTTTTTAAGTTTTCGCCGCGAAAAATTTACAGCCCTACTTATGCTTATTCATCACATTCACAAATGTATTCAAATGTACAGGATGAACGGACCAACCAAAACATCAAGCGTGCTCTCAGGAAGTATATGAATGAGAGTCACGATGACTGGGATCTCCATCTGCCTGCTGTGGTATACGGCATTAATACTGCAAAGCAGGTTGGTTTCTTTACAAATTATTCAGCAACATAAATCACTCATTTTTATTACAAAGTTACAATTGGGGAAAAAGACAGGAAGCATATGATTATTCATATTCAGTCTCATGTGGGTGTTTTGTTGGATACATTTAATTGTCAATTAATGTGTAGCTTCCTTATGATCATAACTCCACCAGGCACAGCCCCTACTTCCTCCTCTTTCACTGGCACCCTTGCCTGCCTGAAGTGATGAATGCCTGTCCCATGACAGATGATTTTGACGTTGCTGACCCTGAAGATACATTGACACCAAAGTCAATGAGATGAAACGTTTAAATGAAATGGTTTGTACCTATACAAAAGACACCAGAAAATTCCATGATTGTTTTCAGTATATATTCATTCGTTGGTGCTGTTCTTTTTTGTAGGTTCTCAAAAATATTGTGAGAGTGCAGGGCAGGCAGCAAAAGACCTTTGGGGATCGAAAGCGTAAATATGTACGCGTATGTTCAGTTCAGGCTGGTGACGATGTCCTTCCTTCACACAACCCCAAAAAACGCCGGACTGAAGGCACACTAAAAAGTCACCACCAAGGACCTTATACTGTTGCCAGTATAACTTGTAAAGGTGTGGCCACTGTGGTGAAGGGCAGTTCAACAGTCCAGACTAAGGCTGTACCATAGACCAAAATGTAAGGATTTTAAATATGCTTTGAGGATATAAATTGTTGATTGAATGCAGGGTCCAAAAATCCATGATTGAAATTCACTCTGTCTTATCAGACGCATCAACTGGGAGGATGTCATGGAATGATCATTGCTATTCTACTCTTGAATGGCAAAAGGATCATCCATATACAGCCTCAGGTCCCAAGTGGGAAAAAGAGATGGACCCTCTTCAAGATGAGTTGGTAAGCATTGTTTCCATCCAGTGATGCATCACATGCAGAGGATACAGCGTGTCTTTTATACTCTCCCCCTTCAGAACAATAAAAATCACGAGCCACATTGATTGTCATTTTTGTATTGACTTCATCACAGGAATTGCTTTTTATTTTTAGATGAAGTACATGTTGGACAAAAAACGGCCATCTGCAAGCTGATCGGCAAGCTGATTGTGAAGGATGGCCAAACTTGCCTTACACGAGAAGATTTTTGGAGCCTGGGTTTAAATCAGTGTGTGGAGTCAAATGTGAGTGTGTTTAAATACATTTGGTCTTTTTATCGCACTACAAAGAGAGTCAAAGTGATGGTGTTACACAAACCGTATTTAACTGTGTAATCAATTGCTTTTTGCAATTGCTTCCAGATTGGAAATGCCTGTCTCAGGATCATGACAGAGGCCGCACAGAGACATGTAATTGATTATCCTTTGTCTAATTACGGTATCTGCCAGACTAGATATCCTTTTTCATGTACGTGCATCATCATGTGTGTATTTCTAATGTTCATACCATTAGGGAAAAGACGTTCACATTGTGGATCTATACGTCATTCCCACATGGAAAGACGAAAGCGTGGACCCAGTGCGTTGTTTGCCCGTGAGTAGTTTGTATGAGCATATGGGCACCATACACATACTGCATTAGGCAGAGATGTGCTGGTGGGGTGATTCTTCACGTCTGTCTTCTCGACAGCGGCGGCACGACAGGACTCCAGGGAGAGATCTGCTCCCTGAGTCTTAACCAGGGCTTCCCTCGTGGAGGGAACTTCAGGGGAATCGATAACAGGGCGAGCAACAGGGGTGCCGAAATCGCACAATGAAGAAGTAGCTGGAGGGGAGTCAGACATAAAAGTATCAGCCAGGTCAATGTCTGCTAGTTTACATCGTTGGGCACGTGTGAGCACACAAGCCGAAAACACCCTGGGATGTTCCACAGCAACATCATCTGTACCAAGCATTGGTTCGGGAACGACTTCGGGCAGAGGAACAACTCTTTCCCCCGCGATGTCATTTCCTAGAATAAATGACATACCCGGAACGGGTAGGCGAGTCTGGACCGCAACCCGTACAAAACCAGAGAAGTCAGGGGTATTTAGGAATACACTGTGTAAAGGAACAGCCATCATGCACAAATCAATGCCTTGTACCAGGACACTGGTACCACAATACGACGCATTATCAAGAGGGATGATGCCGTCCATCAGAAACGATTGGGCAGCACCCGTATCCTGCAGGATAGTCACAGGGTGTCGCACATCAGTCTCACTGAGAGAAACCGAACCAGAGAACACAAAGGGCTGGAAGGCAGGCTCCACTTCTTGAGATAGGGGTGAAGCACTGTCTATACCAGCTACAACCTGCACCTTTCGAGGTACGCCACAAGCTTCCTTTCGTTTAAGGGCTGGGCATACTGAAATAAGATGACCCACCTCATGACAATAAAAGCACTCACGCTTCTCCACAGGCGGTGGGGGGGAGCAGGCACAGGGGAGGATGTAACAGGCCGAGGCTGAACTTTTCGAGGTAACGGAGTTGGAGTAAACACAGTTTTGTGCGTAAGCACAAACTCATCTGCGAGGGTGGCAGCCTCGGTCAAGGAAGCTACCTTCTGTTCATTTAAGTATACCACCACGCGATCAGGGACACAGATTTTAAACTCTTCCAACAAAATCAATTCCTTAAGCTGTTCAAGGTTACACACACCACTGGCAGTACACCATTTATCAAACAGGGTGGTCTTTTTCCTGGCGAATTCCACGTGGGTCTGGCTGGGGGATTTATTAAGCTTCCGGAAACTCTGCCGGTAAGCCTCAGGTACACGTTCGTAAGCCCTTAAGACGGTAGCCTTCACTATGTCATAATCTAGGCTCTGCTCTAATGCGAGGGCCGAACACACTTTTTGTGCCTTACCCACTAGCTTGCATTGCAACAGGAGAGACCAAAGATGCCTAGGCCAGTTCAAAGTCATGGCAATGCGCTCAAATATGGAAAAGTAGGCGTCCACCTAATTTTCCCGGAACACTGGAACAAGCCCGATATGTTGGCTAACATCGAAGCCAGAATTACTCCCATCCTGGGGGACTGGTGAACTCAGGGGAGATCGCGGGCAAGTTCAAGGAGCGTCTGGGGCATCAGACCCGTCTCGGGCGGGCAGACCGGAGTGTGGAGACGTACCTGATTTTGGCACCCTGCGTGGAAGAGGCACCGGCTTTTGTTCGCCCATGCTTAGCCGCCGCAGTTCCACCTCCTTGTCAGCCTCTATTTCCACAGCCCTGAGACGGAGAAGCTGCGCCTGGTACTCCTGCCTCTTGATCTCTAGCTCAAGTTCCCTTAGTCAAATTGTAAGCAGGATCTCCTCCCTGGATGAGCGGGGACCACCGAGATCCATGCGGAGACCCGTCCCAAGATCAACGCCGCCAGCTTCTGCTGCAGCAGATTGATGGACAGAACTCGACGCAACACTCGCGGAGCCACCCACCTCAGGCAGGATACCCTGCTGAATCAGCTCATCCGAAAGGACCTGCTTAATCGCCCGTTTAGAAGCTTCAGCGGGGACAACCACATTAAAGAAGTCTGCTATCGCTAGCAGACCATCCTTACGGCACTTATCGAATTGCTCGAGTGTGGGGAAAAGGGTGAAAGCGACGAGGTCGAACTTGGCCATAATCACTAATACCAACACTACCCCCCCACACAAAAAAAATCCACCAGGCAGACCCGAAAAACAAAAATGAAGCTCCCAACTACGGAGAAAACAGCAGACAGAAAGGCAACAAAAGCGAAGAAAGGACGAGCCCAGAAACCCAGGAGGCACACACACCGAAAAACAGAAAAGAGGAACGGACGAGCCCCCAATTTCTATTATGATAATAAAAGAAAGGTAGAGGCCAGAAAGGTAGAGGAGAGGGGTGGGGGAAGACGAGACAAGCAGGGAACAGGAAAGGGGAACACAGGAAACAAAGGGATCTTTTTTTGTATTTTTTATATTTATTCACAGACACGGTTACAAACACAAGGTGCAACAAACTTCGGGAGTGACCCACGCCAAAATAACAACCAAAACAGCTAACGAACACGTCCCAAACTAAGATAACTCTAAAGGTAATGAAAACGAGGAAACAAAATGACAATAGACTAAGTGTAACTCCCTAACCAAAACAACAGTAAACACCACGTTCGCAAAAACAACAAGGCAGTCACTCCTTACGCACCTAACAGACATGTACAGAAAACACACAGGCCGAAACACAGTATCCAAAAGGGCGAGGCAAAGAGAGTAATCAGGAGCTACTGTAAGCAAGAGTTCAAACCAGAAGACAAACAAACCGAAGGCAAAGGTACCAATAGGGCAAAGCAAAAAGTTAGAAACCAGGAAACCAACACAGCGATAGCGAAAGACAAAGGTTGAGCAAGAGCTCGAGCTTCTTCTTCTTCTACTTGCTGTTTTATGGTGGCTGGCAAACAACTATTTGGTGCATTACCGTCACCAACCGGTAGGGAGTGTGAATCAGACAGTCAAACTCAAAAAAAAAAAAACCCTTAAATTCTTTTATCCAACCCAGTTGCCCTCAAATACTGAAAAATAAACTTAAAACACACATCGGCAGGGCTTTTCCGTAATATATTCATAAGTGAGTACTGCTCTTTTTCCCGTTCAAGACTCCGTATTAATTCTGTCCTTTCTGCATGGTACCTCCTACAATTAATCATTACATGTTCCACTGTTTCACTGTCTCCACAGAATTCACACCGTCCTGTGTCATGTTTCCCCATTATGTGTAATGTAGCATTAAGTCCCGAGTGTCCCAGCCGTAGTCTAGTTATTATCCTTTCGTGTATTCTACTTCTTCCAGTACTTCTTCCAACTTCTCCTACCTTCCTTTGAATTCCGTAGAACCATCTACCTTTCACATCACCATCCCACTGTTTTTGCCAATTTTCTTTCCTTTTGATAATACTTTTAACCTCTGATTTACTATAGGAGACTGTCATGTCAATGTTACTCTGTTTTGCTGTTTCTTTGGCCTTCATATCTGCCATTTCATTTCCTTCCACCCCTATATGTGCAGGTACCCAGAGAAACACGACTACCAATCCCATCATCTGAATGTGATATACAGTAGTACTTGTTGAATTTCTATTACAATATCAGGACGGCTGTCTGAATTATTTTTTAGTAAACTAGCTAATGATGAACTGGAATCTGAGCACACTACGGTTCGTAATGGTCTGGTCTCCTCAATCCATTCTACCGAAAGTAGCAATGCAATCATTTCTGCTGTGTAGACAGATAGTCCTTCATTTAGTTTCCTTCCTATTTTAATTTTGAATTCTGGAATTACAACTGCCACTCCCGTCTGACCCGACGGACTCCGGGATGCATCAGTGTAAACTTTTATATAATCATAAAAATTCTCTATATACTCCTGAACCGTTATTGAATTACAAATGAAATTCTCATCCGTAGTCTTTTTTTCGAGTAGAGTTAAATCCACCATGGCATCAGGCAAAATCCAAGGCGGTATGATGGGCAATGGCACTACTGGGCTTATGTCTAAATTATTTATCCCGACTTCTGCAGCTTCCTGTACAACTGTCCACCCAAATGTTTTACAAACAGCTCTTTCCTTCTCCCAGCAGGATTGTAAAATTGCCTGTGTAGGATGGTTTTGATTATGGCCCTGCAGGCTAACCCAGTAATTTAATGACAACTGAAGTCTTCTCAATGCTAAAGGCATTTCACCCACCTCTACCTGTAAAGCTGACGTTGGAGTTGTTTTAATTGCACCCGTGATTAACCGCAGAGCCTGATATTGAATAGCATCTAATTTTCTAAGAACCGTGTCGGAGGCTGATCCGTAAACTATACAACCATAATCAACTGTTGATCGTATAAGGTTTATATAAACTGTTTTCAAAGACTGTCTGTCTGCCCCCCATTCACATCCGACTAAACACCTCATGACATTCATTACTTTTTTACATTTTTCAATAATCTTCTGAATATGCACTGTCCAGGTTACCTTGTCATCAAACCATATCCCTAGGAATTTAAACTGTTTCACTCTCTCCAGCTCCTGGTTATACAATTTCAGTTTAACCTCTTGATTTCTTTTCTTTGTAAAAAGCATTACGGTTGTTTTATCAACAGAAAACTTAAAACTCCATTTACTGTATATGACCATTGCTCAATTTTAGAGACTGCATTCTGTACCTTTTTAATGAGAAATTTAACATTCCTACCACGCTTCCATATAGCCCTATCGTCTGCAAAAAGTGAGAAGCCCAAGTCGTCCTCTATCTCCTTAAATGCATCATTTATCATAATGGAAAACAGTAAAGGACTTACTATACTACCTTGTGGAGTGCCATTGTCAATGCCATATTTTCCCGATACAGACTTCCCAGTCCTCACCTGTATTACTCTATCGCCTAAAAAGTTTTCCAACCAGTGATACATTCTGCCACCAAAACCCATTTTCCTTAGTTCAATCATTAGTCCTTCTCTCCACATCATATCATAAGCCTTTTCTATGTCTAGAAAAACAGCTAACACACTTTCTTTGTTAACTTGAGCTTTTTTTAATTCATGCTGCAAACACAGTGCTGGGTCCATAGTGTTTCTTCCCCTCCTGAATCCACTCTGATACTTAGACAGGTATCCCTTGGTTTCAACAAAATAGGTCAGTCGTTCATTTATCATTTTCTCCATGCACAGACACGATGTCAATGCAATTGGCCTATAATTTCCAGGGTTTGCTGAATCCTTTCCTGGTTTTGGTATTGGTACCACTATAGCCTCCTTCCAACTTTTAGGCAATTTCCCACATTCCCATACTTTGTTATATAAGTCTAATAATACCAACTTTGAATACTCACTAAGTTTACTTATCATTACATAACTGATCTGATCACTTCCTGGAGTTGACAGTTTGGTGTTCCTCAGGGCACGTCTTAATTCAGCTATGGAGAAATGCATATTCATACTATTACTTCCTTCTTGATGTGTTATCTCCTTGTTGTTCAGTATGGTTGCTGCCCTACCCTTCCTCCACTCTTCACTAATATTATTTGAACTATGTATCTTGGTAAATGCTTGTGCCAACATTATTGCTTTCTCTTCACTGGTTACTGCCGTTGTTCCCTCATTAACTAACACAGGGTAATCATAATCCCTTCTTATGCCATTCATTCGTTTGATCATCTTCCATACTTGTCCTATTTCTGTGTCTCTTCCTAAAGAGTCACAGAATTTCCTCCAATAGGCTCGTCCTGTATATCGTATAATCTTTCTAACCATGGCTTGCTTTTTTTTATACTCAACCAAATTCTGAAAACTCAGACTTCTTTTTAACTTTTTATAAGCTTATTTTCGAGATTTTATAACCTGATCACATTCTTTTGTCCACCATGGCACGATCTTCTTCTTGTTTTTCCCTTCTTTCCTCGGAACTGATATCTGAACAGCTGCCATAATAGAGGTGCAAAAAAGGAGATTTAAGTCATCGATACCACAGTTCATATCTATTTCCCTAATTCTTTGTTCACTTTCCATCACATATTTCTCCCAGTCAGCTCTGCTAAAAGACCAATTATGCCTTCCTCCAGTATCCTCCTCTCGCTTATTCATTCCGACTTCAATCATTATTGGATAATGGTCACTTCCAATAGTCGTGTCTTTAGTAACAATCCAAGAACACAGCCCCGACAAGGACTCAGAAACTAATGTAAGGTCAATGGCTGTCTCTGTACCTGTCCTAACATCTAATCTTGTCCCTTCTCCCTTATTAATGCAGACAAGATTTTTGGACTCCATTAACTCTTCAATAACCAACCCATTCCCATCAGTCCTACAATCCCATATCGTATTGTGGGCATTAAAATCGCCACACCATATCACCCTTCCATCGAAATACATTACGACCTCCGCCAATAGTGTAAGCGATAACTTTGTACAAGGATTGTAAAAGTTAATTACTTTAAATTTCCCTTCTTCCGTCCATATTTCAACCACTATGTACTCAAGTGATTTCCCTTTACTTATCCACCTATATTGCAGACCTTGCTTTACAAAAACCACACACCCACCTCCACTACCTTCTTCCCTATCCCTTCGAAGGCTGCTATAGCCATTAATAACAAAATCTAATGACGGTTTCAACCACGTTTCTTGAATGCATATAATTTCAGGTTTTAGTTTAAGTTTTTGTAGAAAACTTTTCAATTCCTGACCATTTGCTATCAGACTTCTTGCATTCCATTGTAACAAGATCATGTTGTTTTGTCACCCGTACCCTGTTGTTTGCCATCTGCTTCCAGTTTGTCCTTGATTTGCTCCCAAGACACATTCCTCATTCCTAAGAATTTTTCAGCCCCTTTTACAATGATCTTAATCTTTTCAGTTTTATGTTTAACCTGGTTAGTGCAGTTAATGACAAAAGCAATAAACAAAATCAGTTTGTCAAACTCTATCAGATTACTGTTCCTACCAATCCGCTCTGGTTCTTGACTCATTACGGTGTTACCCACATGAGTCTTTTGTTGTTCCTGAACTTTCTTCACCGCCTCAGCATAGCTTAAGTTGTTTGTCGATTTTACTTTTTGGACCTCGACCGCTCTCTTCCTGAACTCACACCCTCCATATGTCGCTCTGTGTTGCCCACCACAGTTACAGCATTTTTCTTGAACTTCATCTCCACAATCTTGTATCTTGTGCTCCCCTCCACATTTTAAACATCTCTGCCTGCCCTTACACGCCGCAGCAATATGGCCATACCTCTGACACTTGAAGCACCGGAGCGGAGGAGGAACATAAGGCCTAACTGGATAACTTAAACATCCTATCATAACTTTGTTTGGGACAGCTGGAGCATCGAATTCCAAAAGTACAGATAAGCTGTCAATTCTTTCGTTGTTTAACATTCTCTGCAATCTTTTAACTCCACTCACTGCTACATTATTAATGCCACGTTTTAATTTGTCCAGATCTTCATTAAGCGGAATGCCAGTAATAACTCCTCAAGCTACCTTGTTGTCCCCCAAGACTCTTCTATTTCCCACCCTTTTCTTACAAATACTCTCAATGTGCACAGCTTTATGTTTTTGTTCCTCTGATTTGCAAACTATCAATAACTTGCCATCTCTCAAAGTTTTTGCCATCTCGACATCCCCTACTTTCTTTTTCAGCTCCCTGGATAATGTTATTGGGCTCAGAGTAATGTGTTCATCCTCCGGCTTGAATTCTAGTATGATCTTAATTTTCTCTTGCATCAGCCTTTTACGCCATTATTCCCTTCATCCGAACTATTTTCCTCCAAATATCTTTTATTACTTAAAGTCACTCAACCTTCACCTGTCTGACTGTCATTACCTTTCCCGCTTCCCCGGCGCCTAGTAACTGTCGTCCAGCTACCCATATCCATATCACTACCTACTTCATCATCATCCTCCACAACCTGAGCCGCCATCCTGATTCAGTCACACACCGGGCTATGCCAGCCGCCGCTGTCCTCCCCCCCCAGGGCAGGGGTCAAAATCTAGAAGAGAATCTAGCCGAGGAAAAACTCTGGGTGAGATCGGCTCATCCAACATCCAAATGCAGAAACTACTAAATGACGAACCAAACTTGGCTACCGGAAGTTCTCCACCAGCCAACCAACATCCACCGACCCCTCAAGAGCTCGAGCTAGATGTGACCAGCAGGCTTTATCCAGAACACAGGGCCAGGGTCAGAGGTCAGAGGGCGGAAGGGGCGTGGCCGGAAACTGGGAGGCGGCGAGTGGAGCTTGGGGCAGAAGACTGAGGTGTCCTGTAGACATATCCAAACACTTACGGCACATAACAGTTATCAACTGGTTGATCTGTGTGCTGGGTGTAACTTGGTACTGAGTGCCAGAGTGATGGGAGCGCTTTGCTGGAATTGCTGGAATAAAAGAGATTCTCTTTACGCACCAAACTGAGAGACCCAGACTTTTATTCTAAGTGACTCTCTGTGTTATCAGAGGTTGATTTATAATTTTTCTACCGCAAGCACAAGACGCATGAAACTGCTGAGTGTCTGTTCCCCCAAAGCTTTGCGGTAAATAAAGTTTGTCAGACTCTTAAACAATTGATTCAATGAAATTTCTACGACTAATATACCAACTCCACAAATGGAGCCAGGGTGGAGACTTGAACCCAAGTCCCAGAGGTGTGAGGCAGCGGTACTAACCACTGCAAGATAAATATATTGAATACCGTTGAATAAATACATTGAATACCGAATCTGATCATAGTTGCCAAGTTTCATATTCGTAAGTGTAGTGTCTGGAAATTACTCCAAATTGTATTTATTTTTAAATCATTTTCAAAAGTGTCTTGAAAGAAAATTAATAGTGATAGTGCCAAGAGATTGTGTGCGAAATCAAAAGTTTTTTCCCCAAACGAATAACCTCCATGTCTTTGGATGTTTATACACATATATTTTTTTATTTATGATTGCCGCTTGGTTGCTATAAAACTGTATTATGTGTACAATGTTAAATTGAAATAACATTCATTCAGTAACTTTTATTGAAATTACTAACAACAATACCAGTTCAATACGAAACCACGTGAGGTACCGATACATTACCTTGTAGAAAAAGATTATTTTATTGTTGTGACTTACTGAGACACACGTTTCCCACATTTAATCCACAGGCATCAAAAGCTGAAACAACAACACTGTTGCCAACTCCTCAGCAAGGAATGTCACTATTGGTTGTCCCAAAAGTCGCTAGAAGTCGCTAAATGACGCATCGCCAAATTTGCATAATGTGCATGTAATTATAATGGACGCTGTAGGAGAGAGGAATAATGTTGTGGGAGAGACAAAAGGTGGTTAAAAAACACCCTAAATACGTTTAGAACTACAAATGAACTTTCTTCTGTCGATTCTTGTTTTTTTATATCATAATTCCAACCCTCTTCCTATATCCGGGCTTGGGACCGGCAAAGTGACCCCAAAGAGACACTCTGGCGGAATTACTTATTCTTAAAAACTGTCATACTTGGCGGAGTTTTTGGCAATAAGCCAGGGCAGGATCAGCCAGTGGTGTCATTTGCAGTCTGGACGCGGAAAGGTGAACATTTCCTGCTCTGACTGCAGCTAGGCGGGGCTGCTGCGTGAGGACTGTCCGCCTGTGAATGCTTTGGGACGGGAGGGGAGCCCACGGTAGCACCCGCTGCTCGGTGAGGAGAGTAAGAACGATACGTGCTTCCACGTCAGAGTCTCCAAAAGTCTCCAATAACACTAGAAAAAGTCGCTAGATTTGTCGCTACTCGCTTTTTTGAAAACGAGTCGCCAGAGAGGTATAAAAACTCACTAAATATAGCGACAGAGTCGCTAAGTTGGCAACACTGAACAACAATAACTAGACTATACTTTTGGCGTAGACGCGTTCTCACGCATGCGTTATCATAGATAGGGAGGCTGCCTTAAATAGGGCTTCCAGTTCAAAACGCTGGCGACGTATGCAGGCGCACATGTACACTATGCATGAACCGGATCCGGAAGCTACGGATCCAGTAGGGTGTACGGATCGCGTAGTGACAGCATAAAGTCGAACGCACCCACAGATTCGATTGCTTAGCCTTGGTATCCTGGATGTATAACTGGTATTTTTGCATGTGAATTCGGACCATCGAATTGGAGCAACCTTGAAATGTTCTCTTTGAATTTTTGAAACTTGAGTTTTTTGTAATTTGTATTTCAGTGGCATATAAAATTCAAATTGTGATGAGACAGATTTGCTTCCATAAAGCTAACAACACTAGCCACAGCATGAGCAAAATGGAACAACAAAAAATAAAACAGCTGCTACTTAATGCTGTAGAAACACTGTATTAACATAATTTACAAATCTTGCTATTATAAAGTACTCACCATGGTTGATGTGTTCTTCCATTGAATTTGCAACGTTGATCAGAGATTTAGTGTCTCCACCGTCAGCACCCCCTCCGACTGGGGTTGGGGACTGAGAGGCTGTGGGCGTTGGGCTGTGGGGTAGGGTTGCCAACCGTCCTGAATTGTCCGGGACATCACGAAATATGGGTGATTTTGATTCGTCCGGAATGTCCCGGAAAATTCAGGACAATTGGCAACCCTAGCTGTGGCTACCTGTCCGGCTGGATAGCAGCAATAATGTACTGTAGCATCACAAGGTTGTTTGTATGGTTTGCTTCATTTTCACTATTAACTTGGTTATATTAACTTTTCACGTGAGGACGTACTTCGGCGTGTAACAAACTAACAATGGACTGACAGGAAGGTGGTGGCAAAGGATATTTTTCCTGGTTTAGCAAAGGAACGGCATGTCCCGCCCTACTCTGCCTCTGATTGGCATAATCCGTTTGTTCTAACCAATCGTTAGTTCTCCCAAAACGTAATCAAAACAGACAACAATGGGTGCGTTCGATTTGGGCGTGGTGACGTTTTGCAGCGCTGGATTAAGTCGGACAAAAAAATTTAACCATGTTGCATTGCGTCAGGACAAGAATGTGTTGCTTTAAGACAGCGCTGCATGCCTCCCAGTGGAAACAAAGGGTAACGCTTCAGTCTCAGCCTTGCATTCGCTGTGATAGCATCGTGCATGTTTACACTAGCTGAATACATATGTTTAGACAGTAAAAATACATTTAGACAATGATAGACAGTAACAGCAATTATTATTATATAATAAAATTCATTTAAAAATTAGGGCTGTCAAAATTAACGGGTTAACGTGGATTAATCCATCATCATGATTAATCTGATAAAAAAAATTTTTATGCAATTAACCCATTAATGACTCAAAATCCCTGAAATGTCTTTGTCAACCCATTTCAGGCAATTTTGGTGCGTTCCATTTGCCCTCCGAACTCGTATTCCGAGTCGGACTCCAAGTTTTGAAGCCGGAAGTGACGACATACACGCTCCCATTTCTCGGAGATCTGATATCTCGGAGCAGCACGAGTTCAGAATCCAAGATGGCTGCGCCCTTTATCAACAGAAGGGAAAGTTGTAGTTTTATACTGCTTAAGCACTGCTTCTCATTTGTGGCTCATTAATTCGGTCGCACACCCTATACCGTCCAATTTATCTGTGGACGTGTTGCTACGGAGTTTAATACATAATGTGTTATCAACTGATATTGCTAACAATGGCAATTAACCAGGCTAGAACTGGATTTCATGATTAGTCGGATTTACGGTAGTTTGGGCTAACTGTAAGTGAACGAAGATAAAGACCATTTAAACTGAGGTACCTTAAATCCGACAAGTTGTCCGGCTAAGCAGCTCATGTTCAATATGTTCAATTAACATGTTAAGTGTTTTTCTTTAGTCTGTGCAAAATGAAATGCGATTAATATAGATTAAAAATTTATTAATTAAATTAATTAAAATTAATCGTGATTAATCGAAATTAATCCACAGCAACCCTGTGATTAATCTGATTAAAATTTTTAATCGTTTGACAGCACTATTAAAAATAAAGATTTCTTATTAATTATTTTAATATTAATAATAAACCATTAATACATTTAATTATAATTGTCACACTTCAGGAGCAGGCGAGCCGGGAAGCAGGCAAGTGGAGCCGGACTTTCGGGTTTATTTAGGGCAGACTGGCGATGAACACCAAACATTACAAATGACAGATCTAGGGAAACTCACGCAGACGCGGACTAAATACACAAGACAGGTTGAATTGAACAAGCAACAGGTGATTACAATCAGGGTAGTACACGTAGGTAATGAGGGGCGTGGCACACACGAGGATCGTACCAGAGCAAAAAACCATCAACGGGACACCGGGAACAAGACGGAAACACAGAACAGGCACAAGGGCAAAAGCCAGGATAGGACCTGACACAGAACATGGAACGCGGACAGATAGACCAGGAAGGGAGACACAGGGGGAACACCGACAGGCGGAACAAAAGGGCCAGGAGTGAACGAAGGAACCAGAGGGGAACGAGGAGCAGAGACAGGAGGGACAAAGGGACGAGGAGCAGACAGGGGAAACCAGACAGGAATGGACAGAGGACAAAGGGGAGCCTGAGGGAGCCCAGACGGGCGGCGGCCGGAAGGGCCACAGGTGACAGGGAGGCAGGAGCAGGAGGGGAACACGCAGGGGGCAAGGAGACAGGCCGAGGGATAAACGGGACAAGGAGGGAGTTGGAGGGTCCACCAGCAAAGGCAAGGAGGAGGGGGAAGCTGCAGCAGGCGACGGCGCAGCCACAGCCGGCAAAGGCGCCGTCTGCCGATGCGCCGGAACAGGGGGACCCACAGGCGACCGACAAGGAGTCGGAGGCGGGACCGAGGCCAGGCGGCGAGGAGTCGGAGGCGGGACCGCAGGACCCGCAGGCGCACCCCAAGCCCCAGCCAAGGCAAGCGAGGGCGAGCCAGGGGGCAGGGCGGGCGGGGCCCTGCGCTTGTGTCCCCTCCCCTTTCGGGACACAGAAAGGCAGGGTTTCAGCCTCGCTGGGGTAAGGGCACAGGAGTCATAAGGGAGGTCCCCGAGGGGTCCCATTCAAGCTCCTCTTCCTCGGGTTTAGGAGGGGTACACGCAGGAGCAATGGTTAGGTCGTCCGGGACCTCCTCAGGGACTGGGACCAGAGCTGGGGAACTGGAGCAGGAGGCGGAGGCCTAGGAGCCTCGGGCGTGGCGGCAGGCGGTGTAGACGGAGCCGCAGGCGTGGCGGCAGGCGGTGCCACCAGAGAGACCGGTTGGACGGGCAAGACAACAGGCGAGATGGGCGAGCTGGGTTGGACAGGCGAGCCGGGCTGGACAGCGGGCGCTGCAGCAGGCGAGGGCGCTGCGGATAAAGTAGCGGCTGGTGAGGGCGCAGCAGCAGGCGCCACCGATTCATGGCCAGCTGGGGGAGCCACAGCAAGAGCCTCGGGTGCAGCCTGAGGTGGGGCCAGTGCAGGATCCCCAGGCATAGCTGCAGGCAGAGGCGGCAGCCGACAGCGGTGCTGCGGGCCGAGCGGCGGCCTCAGGTAGGGCCACGGGCAGAGCAGCGGCATCAGGCAGAGCGGCGGAAGCAGGCGGTGCCACGGGCATGGGACCAGCAGAAGGCACTGCAGACGGAGCAGCCCATTCAGCAGCCCATCACAAGCGCATGAATATAGAATGATACAGCTCAAGGACATTTTCATACACAAATATGTATACACTGTCATGGATTGGATCATGACAATATAGTTATAAGTGACCACATGTTATGTTTATAAAATGTTGGCGGGGACCTGCAGGCGCACCTCAAGCCCCAGCCAAGGCAAGCGAGGGCGAGCCAGGGGGCAGGGCGGGCGGGGCCCTGCGCTTGTGTCCCCTCCCCCTACGGGACACAGAAAGGCGGAGTCTTGGTGGGTGTCGGCCTTGCTGGGGAAAGGGCAAAGGAGTCATCAGGGAGGCCCCCGAGGGGATCCTACTCGAGCTCCTCCTCCTCCAAGGAGATAGGAGCAGTGGTTGGACTGTCTGGGACCTCCTAGGGGACTGGGACCAGGGCTGGGGGGACTGGAGCAGGGACAGGGACAAGCAGATACTGGGCCAGGGCATCAGGCAAAGGCAGAGCAGGAGCCACGGGAGCAGCAGCAAACTGTCTCTCTGGCAGCACCGCCTGCCGCCACGCCCGAGGCTCCGGCTCCGCCCCCTGCTCTGCCCGAGCCTCGGGCGTGGCGGCAGGCGGTCCTGCCGGAGAGACAGTTTGGACGGGCGAGCCAGGCTGGACAGGCAAGACGGGCGAGCCGGGCTGGACAGGCAAGCGCTGCAGCAGCGGCAGGCGAGGGTGCTGCGGTCAAAGCAGCAGCTGGTAAGGGCACAGCAGCAGGCACCGCCGATTCATGGCCAACTGGGGGCACCGTAGCCCGCACCACCAACTCATGGCCAACAGGGGAAGCCACAGCAAGAGCCTCGGGTGCAGCCTGAGGTGGGGCCGGTGCAGGATCCCCAGGCATAGCTGCAGGCAGAGGCGGGGCTGTGCGCGGCGCCGGGACCTCAGGCGCAGTGGCAGGCAGTGCCGCAGGCACCATCGACTCTCGGTCGGCAGGGGGCGCTGACAAGACGGGCAGGGCAGACCGGACAGGCGAGACTGGTATGGTGGCGGAGTCAGGCTGTGCTGCGGGCAGAGCGGCGGCCGACAGCGGTGCCGCAGGCCGAGCGGCGGCCTCAGGTAGGGCTGCGGGCAGACCGGCGGCATCAGGCAGGGCCGTGGGCAGAGCGGCGGCAGCAGGCGGTGCTGCGGGCATGGGACCAGCAGAAGGCACCGCAGATGGAGCCTTGCTGGGCAGCTCAGGTACCCCGGGCAGCTCAGGAATAGGTGTCAGGGTTAATGCCGGGCGAACAGGCATTGCCCCTTTAAAGGCCTTGGAGAACCGGGGAATGGCGTCCCTTACTGCGCGTATCCCTCCATGGCCCAGGCGTGCTGCCCGAAAGTTGTAAGCCTCCAAAGGTGGCAACTGCTCATCGGTGGGGCTGGTAGCGGGCTCCACCTTCCGGATGATCGGGAATTCCCCGTGCCTACTGGCAGGAATGACAGCGGGGCGAAGAGAGCAAGCCCCCAAGAAGATCATCGGGGCTTCTTCCCTTCCTTTTTTGCTGCGCCACTTCTTTCTTCGGCCAGGGCAGGTCGGTGGAGGCGGGGTTGCCTCTGAGAAGGCAGGCGGCTGGAGCCGCTTCTCCGTCAACAGTCCGACGATCCGCCAAAGGTTAGCGTGTACTTCCGCTATTGCGTGTGCTTCCTTGCGTGGGGTGACCTCTTGTAGGAGGGTCAAACTCAGGTCGGCTAACTCGGATAAGCCGGGGTCCTCTCGGACCTCCAGCTGCTCATGCCAGTACATCATCTCGTGCAGCAAGATGAGCCATGGGTCTTCTTCATGCTGCGGTGATTCTTTCGAGAGATCTTTCATTCTGTTACGCAGGCAAGCGGGCGAGTGGAAAAGCAGGCGAGTGGACCCGTAAATACTGACAAGCGGGGTTTATTTCAGGAACAGGGAGTACACGGGGAGGCACAACAACTCACAGTACACAATGACAGATCTGGGGAATACTGACTTAAATGCGGACTAAATACACAAGACAGGCTGAACTTAAGAAGCAACAGGTGATTACAATCAGGTATGAACACGAGGTAACGAGGGGGGCGTGGCACACACGAGGATCGGATGAGCCGGGCGTGACACACACTGCAGGTATGCATATTCACACTCTTACAAATACGGAACTGCATGTCACTAGTGATATGTTAATACTGTCATTGTAACTGGTTTATTAATCGATATTGAATTGATATTGGCATAATGTAAATGTCTTTAAGTACAAAAGCCACTGCAGTAGAAATCAAATATTTATTGGTGTAAAATACTAAAGAAACTCAAATGAAACACTAGGGAGCAAAATACAAAAACAGGAGGTGGGATTCAAACATAGGACAGAAGAGTACACAGACAACCACATGCTCAACACATTGAGCCACATGACCAGACAGGTAACAGGGGAGAACAAAGACTAACATGAAGGACGGGATGACCAGCAACACCTGCTGGTCAAACGGGGAAGGGACACGGTAGGACCACAGCAGGGGCTGACCCTGACAGTACCCCCCACCTAACGCGCGGACACCGGACACGTGCAAGGGCACTGCCAGGGCCACAGAGAACGGGCAGACAGGACCAAGACACAGAACTGGACAGGGAAACAACTTAATGAAAACTAAGGAACTGGACAGACAGTACCAAGAACTCGGACAAGAGTGGAACAAAAACAGATAGGGCAGACACCAGGAGCTGGGATAAGAAGACTAGACGAGGGAACACAGCAGGGGGCAGAACTTGAGGACCAGGAACAAAATGACATGGGAACGGACGTGGAGACGGAGGAACAGAACCTGGGGCATGAGGTGAAAAACAAAAAGGTGTAGGGGAACCAGAAGGGAAAGGAACAAAAGGAGCAGGGCGAGGGAAAGGACCAGGGACATGAGACTGAGATGGAAATGGGGCAGATAAACTGAAAGGGAAGGGCAGAAATGGGACTTGTTGGGGCTGCTGGCCAGGAAACATAAAAGGGAAATGTTGGGTAGGATGTGGGCTATGTGGCCGACTGGAGGGCAAGGAGACACGGACTGCAGGACAGGGACAGGAACTGGAGGGTGACGGCGAGGAAGGGACTGCAGGATGAGGATGGGAACTGGGACCGGAGGGCGACGAGGAAGGGACTACAGGACTGGGGAATAACGAGGAGGGGTCTGTAGGATGGGAACTGGAAGGTGACAAAGGAGGGAGTGAAGGATTGGAGGGTGATGAGATGACTGCAGGACTGGAACTGGAGGGTGAAGAGGAAGGGACTGTGTCTGGGCGGTTGGACCGCCTAGTGTGTCCCCGTCTCCCCTTTCGGGAAACAGACAACCGACCTGGCCCTCTGCTGGGCCTCCACCAGCACCAGGCAAGGTCTGCTTGGGTGGAGGCTGGAGCCTGAAAGTTAGACCTCGGGACCAGGATTGCCTCGGGCAGGGATGCAGGAGCAAAGTAAAGAGGCATAGTCCCCTGTGGGCCGGGCGCAGGCAGAGCAGAGGCGGCTGCCCCCTGAGGGCTGGGCGCGGGCGGAGCAGAGGCGGCTGCCCCCTGAGGGCCGGGCGCGGGCGGCCGGGGCAGAGCAGAAGCAGAGGCGGCTGCCCCCTGTGGGCTGGGCGCGGGCAGAGCTGAGGCGGCTGCCTCCTGTGGGCCGGGCGTGGGCAGAGCAGAGGCGGCTGCCCCCTGTGGGCCGGGCGCGGGCGGCCGGGGCAGAGTAGAAGCAGAGGCGGCTGCCCCCTGTGGGCTGGGCGCGGGCAGAGCTGAGGCGGCTGCCTCCTGTGGACCGGGCGTGGGCAGAGCAGAGGCGGCTGCCCCCTGTGGGCCGGGCGCGGGCGGCCGGGGCAGAGTAGAAGCAGAGGCCTAGTGTGTCCCCGTCTCCCCTTTCGGGAAACAGACAACCGACCTGGCCCTCTGCTGGGCCTCCACCAGCACCAGGCAAGGTCTGCTTGGGTGGAGGCTGGGGCCTGAAAGTTAGACCTTGGGACCAGGATTGCCTCGGGCAGGGATGCAGGAGCAAAGTCAAGAGGCATAGTCCCCTGTGAGCCGGGTGCGGGCAGAGCAGAGGCGGCTGCCCCCTGAGGGCCGGGCGCGGGCGGAGCAGAGGCGGTTGCCCCCTGAGGGCCGGGCGCGGGCAGGGCGGCCGGGGCAGAGCAGAAGCAGAGGCGACGGCCCCCTGTGGGCCGGGCGTGGGCAGGGCTCTGGCAGAGTAGAAGCAGAGGCGACGGCCCCCTGTGGGCCGGGTGTGGGCAGGGCTCGGGCAGAGCAGAAGCAGAGGCGGTGGCTTCCCCTGGGCAGGGCTCGGGCAGATCGGCGGCTTCCCCTGGGCAGGGCTCGGGCAGAGCGGCGGCTTCCCCTGGGCAGGGCTCGGGCAGAGCGGCGGCTTCCCCTGGGCAGGGCTCGGGCAGAGCGGCGGCTTCCCCTGGGCAGGGCTCGGGCAGAGCGGCGGCTTCTGTCAGGGCCCGGCACAACCACGGTGACTGGAGGACAGCTGGAGTCAGGGATAGCCGTCTCCAGACAGCCTGAAGAGTGCGGAGCTCCTCCACACGAGCCTGGACGTCATCCAGAACGTCAGGGGGGGCAGGTGTCCCGGGGCCTGGGGATTTCCATAAATGGCTGTGTAATAATGCAAATGCAAACATGTTGGATAAAATATAATAATTGGTGACTACATTGAATGGAATCTGTTCTTCATTCAATAATCCATTCAATATTCAACACTAATCAACAATTTAAGTTTAGACATTGCCCTCAACTTGACAATGAAACAAGGAAGCAAATTCATAACAAGTCGGAGAAAAGGGACTTGATAAATGGTTGATCCCGAGACTTTTCTGACAATAAATGGTCCTGTACTCAAGATGAATAGAAAGAAGTGATCAGTAACTACAGTAAGTGTTAGTTACATACTGATCCCACACTTGTTCATCATTAATCTATCATGACAGTTCATATATTCCATTAAGGCACTATATTGTTAACAGTTAACTAAAGGGGGTAAAATTTACTTAGCTCATTTACTACTTAAGAACAAATCATGAAGCAATATAGTTTTCCCCATGAAATACAGAAATAATAGTATTATGCTATTACTTGTAGATGAACCACAAACTGTTACATACTGATGTTAATTCATCATTAATGAAGCATGATGCTTTATCCCAAGCAGTTATTATTTAATTCTGTAAACCTTTGTGAACTACTGAAGGAACAAGTAATGAATAACATGTGAAATACTGATCATGTTTGTTCATTAAATCATGATGCATCTTTTCTCAAGTAGCGACTATATTATTTCATGATCTGTTCATGATTTGTACTGCGGTAGTATCTGGCTTATTACTAAGTAGTTGCGCTGTCAAGTGTTACCGATCAGTATTTCACATGGTTATTAATTATTTGTTACTTCAGTAGTTCATTCAGTAGTTCACAAATGTTCACAGAATTAATAGTGTGTATAGTAAAAAAACAGTTCTTGAGATAAGATGCAAGATTGATTAATAATGAACAAACATGAGATCATTATGTAACTAAGTCTTAGTTTGTAATTAATTAATACATAAGTAATAGCATAATACAACATTATTTATGCCCAGGTTACCAATTCATTTGCAATATTAACTACTGAAGGAACAAGGAATGAATTGTGAAGTGAAAGCTACTTTATTTGTTCATGATTTATACTTCAGTAGTACCTGAGTTACTACTGAGTATTTATGTCCCCACAAGTGGTGTTACTTCACATCTTATAATTTAAATTTGGATACTGATGACTTTATAACGTCATATCTAATGATATTGATGATCTTTATGGTCTAAAAATACTGATGGAGGTGATCACCTAATTTAAATTTACCAGCTGTTTTTGTCAATGCCCTTCTATCGCCATGTAAGAAAAAGCATCGCAGGTACAGAGCGCAGTGTGCTTTTTATTCGCTGTAGCAATTTACAAAAGAATAGCACACATAAAAATCAATGAAAATGTTAAAATTAATTTAATGTGTTGCTCAGACATACATTTTTTTATTTGGCAGATGCTTTGGTCTAAAGCAACATACAAGTGAACTTAAGTAAACTGCTGTCAGTCCCTGCAGCAGTTGGGATTAAGGGCCTTTGCTTGGGGGGACAATAGTGACATCACTTCATCAGCCAGGGGATTTAAGTCATGGCCTTTCAAACACAGGCATGGAGTCCACACCCCATCTACTTAACATACAGTTAGCAGTATGTTTTCCTCTATTCCAGCATTCTTGAACACATCCTGGGAATTGTTGTTTGAAGGAATTTAATGTAAATAAAAGAAAACTGCCCATAATCAAAATGTGTAGTGATGCATTCGCTGATAATGTTTCCTGTGACTGGAAGTCAAAACTCAAAAATGAAGTTACTGCAGGTGACAGCCTGTATGTGTCTCAGGGTAGATGTAAATGTACATCAGAAGGCACAGCCATCAGTTATCAAGAAAATGCATCTCCAACAGTAAACAGTAGCTGAAGGACATAGTTTAAATCTCTACAGTGGTGATCTTATGACTGACATTATGATAGACAGACATTATTAACAGTGGAAATTGCAGGTTTAGCACACACATTTACGCATTAAAATACATTTAGATTGTGACTTGTAATAAATTACCATAAACAGTAACAGTGCAAGGACTTGGACAGAATCCCATATTGACTGTTACAGAGAAGACCCAGATGGTGGGCTTGCTTCTTCCTTTTGCTTGTCACATAAAAGAGCACCTCACCTCACTTCCAAGCAGAGAGACTGAAGTTTGCGATCCTACATTAAACCCAGTTCCCAGTACCTTCACTCCCACTCCATCTGGTCCTATTTTAAATCCAGTATCTACACCCAGTCCTATTTTCGCCTTCAATGGACCAGCGGAGGCTGAGGCGCTTGCGATCTCTGCACCGGCCATTACTTTTACCCCCTTCAGAGAGGCTGAAAACTCAGCTGAGGCGTTTGGTCCCTTGGCTTCAGCCTCAAGCACACTGTTCTCATACCTGGCTCGCCACATTCCAGTACGTGCATATGCTCCAGCTTTGGGAAGACGCTCGCCTGGTTTGTTGATGAATCCAGGTTTATAATAAGTCTCTCCCTTGGTGTAGCTGCTGTCAGTGCAGAAATTCTCCTCCCTGTCATAGGTATCAATCTATAGGTATCATGTCTATAACTCCTCCTAAACCTATTGTGAAGAGAAATATGTTCCTTTACATTGCAAATAAAAATTTAAATATAATTTCTGAAAATGTTATGCAATAAAATACCTTTTGGTGCTTGTTTAGCCTCTAAGACTGCCTCAGTGTTGGTGCCTTCAGATGAGACAGCCTCTTCTCTGTCATAGGTATCATGTCCTCCTCTGCCTAAACCCATCATGAAGAAAACATTTATATTTACACTGAAAATAAAAATTAAAATACAATTTCTGAAAATTCTACATACGAAAGCACCTTTTCTTTTTTCTTTTTGCTCGACTTCGGCCCCAGTGTCGTTGCTCTCAACAGAGCCAGTCCCATCACTGTCACTGGGATCAGTTCTGTTTACCAGCCCTTCCATGGATGAAGTCACTGTGTAGAAAACAGACATTTCATTCAAAATAAAAAATTAAAATACAATTTCTGAAATTTTAAAATAATAAAATACCTTTACCACTAAGCTGTGCCATCTTGGGTCCTCTTTTGTTCTAGAGCAGTCTTCTGGAAAGAACTTGCCCTCTTCCTGCCCTCTGAGTGGAGTGGGTGAAGTAAATTAGAGAACTATTTTGTGGTTTCTCTTTCGTTATTGTTACAGGAGCCAGTAATTGTAGTAAATACTGATTTCACACTGTAACTGTGCATTCAGCATGAGAAGCAGAAATGAAATTTCTATCTTGAAAATTTTGAGTAAACATTTTAGCTGCAGAATTTTATAAATACACTCAATAAATGGCTGCGACACAGTCATGACCTGCTCGTACAATCCTTCCATATGCCACGCCCCCCTCATTACCTCGTGTGAAACCCCGATAGTCCTGTGTATTTAAGTCCGCATTCAAGTCTGTTTCTCCAGTCCGGTCATTAATGTTGCTTGTCTTGGAGTTTAACCCATTAAAGTCCTTCGTTCATATCCACGGCTTCGTTTGCCTGTTTGCCTGAACCCGACGTAACAGACACACTGTTAAATGGGGCCAGACCTGGCATTTACACTCTATTGCCAAAAGTATTGGGACACCTGCCTTTACACACACATGTACTTTAATGACATCCCATTCTTAATACATAGGCTTTAATGTGGAGTTGGCCCACCCTTTGCAGCTATAACAGCTTCAGCTCTTCTGGGAAGGCTGTCCACAAGGTTTAGGAGTGTGTTTATGGGAGTTTTTGACCATTCTTCCAGGAGAGCATTGGTGAGGTCAGGGGCCATCCCCACAAAGTAGGGAGCATGAAATTGTCCAAAATGGCTTTCAATGCCACAGCATTAAGTGTTCCTTTCACTGGAACTAAGGGGCCAAGCCCAACTACAGTCCAGTGACGGTGTGCTTTACACCACTGCTGCTTTGCATTGCACTTGGTGATGTAAGGCTTGGATGCAGCTGCTCGGCCATGGAAACCCATTCCATGAAGTTCTTTACGCACTGTTCTTGAGCTATTCTGAAGGCCACACAAAGTTTGGAGGTCTGTAGGTATTGACTTTGACAATTGGCAACTTCTGCACACTCTGTGCCTCAGCAGGTGTTGTCCCCATTCTGTTATTTTATGTGGGAGTTGCTGTTGTTCCCAATTGCTTCCACTTTCTTATGATGCCACTAACAGATAACTGTGTGGGATATTTAGTAGCGAGGAAATTTCACAAATGGCATCCTATCACAGTACCATGCTTGAATTCACTGTGCTCCTGAGAGTGAACGATTCTTTCGCAAATGTTTGTAGAAACAGTCTGCAGGCCTATGTGCTTGATTTTATACAGCTGTGGCTATGGAAGTGATTGGAACACCTGAATTCAGTGATTTGGAGGGGTGTCCCAATACTTTTGGCAATATAGTATACTTGGAAAGCACCATAAAGTAACTCAGCTACCAGAAACAGTACAAAAAGTAAGCCCCCATTATTGCTAAGAACTTCAGTAAATCCACAATATTTCCTTATATGGGTCTCTAGGAAAAGAACTCCTAGTCGCTATTTTATGTGGGTTGTGTTAGGATGTGTTTGTGAGAAAGACTGGGTGCAGGAGAGTGACAGGGGCATCATAGTGGAGCCTTAGGTGAGCTAATTTTTCCACATTGCATGGCCTGACATTCATGGCAGAATCTTGCGATTTGTGGATAATTTGAATACAGGGTTCATACACATTTTTACCAAAAAATTTCCATGACTTTTCAATGACTCTGAGGCAAGTTTCCATGACCATAAGTTCTTGGAAATATCTGCATATTTTTGAAAACCAAAAATCCATATGAACATTTATCAAAGTATTCTTAAACAAAAAATAATGACAAACTATGTGGTTTTATAATAAATAAAAAAAAACATTTAATGTTGCTGACACATCAGCACAATGTGAACCTTGACAAACATCAACTAGCCCCAATTAACATAACTGGGAGGCAACACTGTTTGAAAAATAAATAAATAAAATAGTTCAATAACACTGGCTTAACAAATTATAGCCTTCTACTCCCCCAAAAACAATCTACACACAGTTTATTTTTTCATTTCTGCAAGCTTCTCATCAATAAACTGTTCAATATTCAGCAGATATCCTTTCTTTTAGTCTCACGTGCATGTCTAACTGTTTAGCCTGTAAATAGTGGTTCAGACTTTCATCAAACATCACGTACAGTCTTTGCTTCGATATTTCGGACAAAGTCTTTTTCTTAAAGTAAGGGGCCAGTCCAAAAGTACATATATACGAGCATTTGCATTCACCGCATGCAAATCTCGTAGCTATGACTGTCGGGGAACATGGCCTGAAATAGCTGGCTTGTGTCTTTGCACGATTTATAAGAATAGTGAGATTTTGCCACCATTAGCGCCCACAATACCTCTGCGGCTTGTGTCTTTGCACGATTTATAAGAATAGTGAGATTTTGCCACCATTAGCGCCCACAATACCTCTGCAGTAAGGGCTTAATTTCTGGATACGGTGTCTGAAATGGTCCCTTGTTTGAAGGTGGACGAGAGGGACGTGCTGCAGGTGGCAGCGGCTCTCGCGTTGGCGTCGTGAGGGAAAAAGCCAGTGATGGGGTTGAACGAAGATTCACACGTAGCAGCAGCCTGGTGCTTAGCCCCCTTTGCGTGGCTAGATAGGACTGCCTCTCCCATGTTTGATATGTCGAAAGTTTTACTGCACAGTCGACATTTGGCACGTCCTGGGTCGTTGTCTTTTTCAAGCCATGTCTTATATTTATCCAAGTGAAGCCATTTATTGTTAAAGCGACATTTACCCGGCATATTGCGACTGAAACTCCCCCGCACATTATCACAAAACTACGTCTCGCGTCTGACGTTTTTAACCCCACCCAGAGCGCCTGCGTGGAAATTTAATGTTTGAAAAAAAAAAAATCTTCATCGAATCTTAACGTAATTATTTACTTTATTATACTGCTACTTATGAATCAGATTCCCATGACTTTTCCATAACTTTACGTGTATAATTCGTTTTCCAAAACTTTTCCAGGTCTGGAAATTGCTCTTTTCAAATTCCCTGACTTTTCCAGGTTTTTCATGACCGTACGAACCCTGTGAATAATTCCCACAAATTCCATCCATCCATCCATTATCTACCGCTTTTCTGGGTCGGGTTGCAGGGGCAGCAGTCTAAGCAGGGAAACCCAGACTTCCCTTTCCCCAGCCACTTCATCCAGCTCCTCTGTATTACCGCTTGTATTCGCGACCTCGTTCTTTCGGTCACTACCCACAGCTGATGACCATAGGTGAGGGTAGGAACGTAGATCGACTGGTAAATCGAGAGCTTTGCCTTTTGGCTCAGCTCCTTCTTCACCATGACAGACCGATGCAGCGCCCGCATCACTGCTGATGCCGCACCGATCCGCCTGTCGATCTCCCGCTCCATCCTTCCCTCACTTGTGAACAAGACCTCGAGATACTTAAACTCCTCCATTTGGGGAAGGACCCCCACCCCAACCTGGAGAGAGCACTCCACCCTTTTCCAGCTAAGGACCATGATCTTGGATTTGGAGGTGCTGATCTTCATCCCAGCTGTTTCACAATCGGCTGCGAACTGCTCCAGTGAGAGCCGAAGGTCATGGTCTGATGAGGCCAACAGAACCACATCATCTGCAAAAAGGGACATAATCCTGTGGTCACCAAAGTGGAGACCCTCAACGCCCTGGCTGCGCCTAGAAATTCTGTCTATAAAAGTTATTAACTGAATCAGTGACAAAGGGCAGCCCTGGCGGAGTCCAACCGTCACCAGAAACGAGTCCGACTTACTGCCGACAATGCGGACCAAGCTCTGACACCGGTCATACAGGGACCGAACAGCCCTTATAAGGCTCGGCACCCCATACTCGTGGAGCACTCCCCACAGGACTCCCCGAGGGACGCGGTCGAATGCCTTCTCCAAGTCCACAAAGCACATGTAGACTGGTTGGGCAAATTCCCACGCACCGTCTAGGACCCTGCGGAGAGTATAGAGCTGGTCCACTGTTCCACGGCCAGGGCGAAAACCACACTGCTCCTCCTGAATCCGAGGTTCGACTATCTGATGGACCCTTCTCTCCGGCACCCCCGAATAGACCTTACCAGGGAGGCTGAGTGTGATCCCCATTTATAGTTGGAACACACCCTCCGGTCCCCCTTCTTGAAGAGGGGGACCACCACCCCGGTCTGCCAATCCAGAGGCACCACCCCCAATGTCCACGCGATGCTGCAGATGCATGTCAACCAAGACAGCCCTGCAACATCCAGAGCCTTGAGGAACTCCGGGCGGATCTCATCCACCCCCGGGGTCCGGTCACCGAGCAGCTTTTTAACCACCTCAGCGACCTCCACCCCAGAGATAGGGGAGTCCACCCCCAAGTCCCCAGACTCTGCTTCCTCATTGGAATGTACAGTATATACACAATTAAAAGTACATGTAGTGCCAATAAATAAAAAAAATACACCATAGACAAATAGAATCTGTAAAACAGAATATCATTGACTATTAATGAAAATAATAATATTAAATATTAATTAATATTAAGAAACGTATTTAGAAATAATAATCCTGTCATGCCCCGATCATCCGCTCCTCTTGTGTGCCACGCCCCCTCGTTAACCGCATGTGGATACCCCGTGTTTACCAGCTGTTCCTGATCGTTGTCAATTAGTCCATTGTATTTAGTCCGTGTTTCCGTTTGTTTTCCCAGTCCGGTCATTGTAATGTGCTTCCTGTTTTTGCCGTCTCGTCTCCATTAAAACCCTGTTTACCCGGTCATCTGGCTTCTCTCGCCTGCTTCACCGCTCGCCCGCCCACCCGACGCGACAGAATGACCGGACTCTCAAAGATTACGCCTCGTCTGGGTGAAGAGGAATACCTCAGCATTACCAACGAGGTAATACATTGGCTCGATCAACCCGAAGTCAGGGATGATCCCCTTCTTCGGGCTCTAGCCACCCGATGCAGGGACATCCTGGAGGAGATGTCCCTGCCCGGAGACGCGCACCAGACTAGGGAGGTACGCGAACAGTTAAGGCGGCTGAGACGCGGGGTAACGGACGCTAAATTAGAAAGGGAAGCCGCCGCCCTCGGTTTGGCAAACGGTCCTCTGGCTGAACTACCGGAGGTGCCCCAAACGCCGCCGCCCGTTGCTGGAAGGCAAAGGAAAAGGCGGAGAAAACACAGACAGGAAGACACGCAGGAGGTGTGTCTGGGGGCTGTCTCTGTCTCCGCTGCTTCCTTAGCCGGGTATCGGGAGGACCCCCTCCCTGTTCTAAACCCGACAGTGTTCGCGCCTGTTACCGCCTGCCCTGACTGTCCAACCGCCGCTTCGCTGCCCGCGTTTGCAGCTTGTCCCTTTTCCGGGACGCACCTGGTCCTTAAAGGAGCCAGGTCCGTTTGGGACTCCATCCCGAATGTCCCCAAGCTCCCGAACCGGGCGGCGCCCCTAGAGGCGCCTGTGTCTCCTGCTCCTGTGGCGCCCCCAGAGGCCCCCTGTGTCTCCGGCTGCAGCAGTGCCCCCTGTTGGCCCAGAGCCTGAGGCGCCTGCTGCGTTCCCCGAGGCTCCTGAGGCGCCTGCTGCGTTCCCCGAGGCTCCTGTGGCGCCTGCAGCGCCCCCCGAGGTCTCTGTTCTCGCCCCCGAGGTTCCAATGTCTCCAGCTCCAGCTGCACTACCTCCTGTTCCTGCAGTGGCCCCAGAGGTGCCTGTGCCTCCCGCTGCTGTTGCGGCTCCCCCTGCTGGCTTGGAGGCTGCTCCTGCAGCTACACCGCCCGAGGTCCTGGTCCAGGCGTCCCCTGTGCTCCCCGTGACTCCTGTGCCTTCCGCGGCGTTCCCCGCGGCGTTCCCCGAGGCCCCCGCAGTGTCCCCCGCGGCTCCTGCTCTGGCGCCCCCTTCTGAGGAGCTGGCCCTGACTCCGCCCGCGCCCCAGCCCTGGCTCCGCCTGAGGCGCCTGCTGCGTTCCCCGAGGCTCCTGTGGCGCCTGCAGCGCCCCCCGAGGTCTCTGTTCTCGCCCCCGAGGTTCCAATGTCTCCAGCTCCAGCTGCACTACCTCCTGTTCCTGCAGTGGCCCCAGAGGTGCCTGTGCCTCCCGCTGCTGTTGCGGCTCCCCCTGCTCGTCATTTTCATTCGCCGCCGCGATTCCTCTGTCTGCTCAGCGCTTCAATACAGTACAATACTGTACATAAAGTATAGCTTAGCGTGTTGAGCTCCAGATTGTTCTGGCTGCACCAAAGTACCAGCCGTTCAACCTCCCACCGATATGCAGACTCATCGCCATCTTGGATAAGTCCAATGACTGTGGTGTCGTCTGCAAACTTCAGAAGTTTCACAGCTGGGTCCATGGAAGTGCAGTCATTGGTGTAGAGGGAGAAGAGCAGTGTTGATAGGACACAACCCTGAGGAGCACCATGGTCCATACATCAGAGGTGATCTCCTCACCAAGCCTTTCCCATGTCTTATGGGAAAATTTGCTTTGATATACGAGTGTTTTGGATTACGAGCAGGTTTCCGGAACGAATTATGCTCGCAATCCGAGGTTTTACTGTATTTACTTTACATATACAAAAAATATACAATAATGAATATGAAAAATGAAAAAATCTTCTTGAAGCATTAAAATGATAGATACCTTGCAAATGTCATTTCGGCTTAGAATCTGTTGAAACCCTCCAGATTCTTTAGGATTAGGATTGTAACCTTGCAGAGAGATAAAGAATGAATGAGAACATGTTTTTATATTTCACATTAAGGTTGTCAGGGTCAGCCCCTGCTGTGGTCCTACCGTGTCCCTTCCCCGTTTGGCCAGCAGGCATCGCTGGTCATCCCGTTCTTTATGTTAGTCTTCTTAGTTTCCCTGTTTTGTTCCTTTGAGTTTATTAGTTTCACCTGTGCCCTGTTGTCCTGGTCTGTTAATTAGTCTCACCTGTCCTGTGTTAGTCTTATTACCCAGTTTGGTTTCTGTATTTAAGTCCCTGCTTCTGTTCTGTTCTCTAGTGGTTTGTTGATCGTGATTGTGTGTTAGTTGGTTTGTATTGCTTGTGTTTCATGGTTGTTGTTTCAGAGATTCCCAGTATTATTTGTGTATTTAGGTTTTGTTATTTAGTTTTGTTAATTAATGCCTTTTTAGTTTTTGACCCCTCGTGGTCCTTTTGTTTTGTTAGCCCTTCCTTGTGTTTGTCTTAGTTCAGTTAAATAAACCCTGTTTTGTTCTATGAGCTGCAAGTGGGTCGTCCACCCTTTTTTTGTACCTGCACCATGCCTCGTTCCCGTGCCCGAGATGCCCGCAAACATGACAGAACGAACCACTCTGCAGGACGATCCCCAGGCTCCGGAACACCTGCCCCCCCTGAAGTTCTGGTCACCATCCAGGCTCGTCGGGAGGAGGCTATCCCAGACCCCAACAGTCCTCCAGTCGCCATGGTTGTGCCAGACCCTGATGGAAGCTGGCAGCCAACTTCTCCAGCTCTCTCCTGCATCTCCGGAGGAGGAGGTACGTAGGCTGGAGAGAGTTTTCTGGCACCTGGTGGATCTGGCAGGGTCTCCTGAGGTTCCTGACTCAGGTTCCAGGGAACAAGCCGCCACTGCGTTGCCTGAGCCCTGCCCAGGGGAGGTCGCAGCCGGTGCCGCGACGCCCGAGCCCTGCCCAGGGGAGGTCGCAGCCGGTGCCGCGACGCCCGAGCCCTGCCCAGGGGAGGTCGCAGCCGGTGCCGCGACGCCCGAGCCCTGCCCAGGGGAGGTCGCAGCCGGTGCCGCGACGCCCGAGCCCTGCCCAGGGGAGGTCGCAGCCGCCGCCGTGACGCCCGAGCCCTGCCCAGGGGAGGTCGCAGCCGCCGCCGCGACGCCCGAGCCCTGCCCAGGGGAGGTCACAGCCGCTACCGCCGCCGCGATGCCTGAGCCCTGCCCAGGGAAAGTTGCAACCTCTACCGCCGCTGCTCTGCCCGAGCCCTGCCCAGGGGAAGCCGCCGCTTACCCTGCTGTACGCTGGGAGAATCCCTGTCCGAATCTCCACCCGGCGGTGTTCGCGGGTGACATCACCACCGCTGCGCTGCCTAAGCCCGCAGCCTGCCCCTTCACGGGGCCATGTCTATTAAGGACGCTATCCCACGGGTTCCGCGGATTCTGAAGCAGGCAGCGCCCCCGTGGTTCCTGTGGCGCCGGCAGCGCCCCCGTGGCTCCTGTGGCGCCGGCAGCGCCCCCCGAGACTCCTGTGGCGCCGGCAGCGCCCCCCGAGGCTCCTGTGGCGCCGGCAGCGCCCCCCGAGGCTCCTGTGGCGCCGGCAGCGCCCCCCGAGGCTCCTGTGGCGCCGGCAGCACCCTCTGAGGCTCCTGTGCCTCCTGCTCCAGCTGCACTACCCCCTGCTGGCCTGGAATGGGTGCCCCCTGCCCAGTCCCCAGTGCTCCCCGTGACTCCAGTGCTCCACGTGACTCCAGTGCCTGAGCTCCCTGCTCAGTCCCCTGCTGCTGCTACGGCACCCGCAGCCCCTGCTGCTGCTTTGCCCCCTGAGGCCCCTACTCAGCCCCCAGCGGTCCTCGTGACTCCTGTACTCCCAGTGACTCCTGAGCTCCCCACTCAGGTCCCCATGACTCCTGAGCTCCCCGCTCAGCTCCCCACGGCTCCAGCGACCCCTGCAGTGTTCCCCGTGGCTCTAGAGGCCCCTGCCGCTGTGCCGCCTGAGACCGCGGTCTGCCAGGTCGACGCTCCTTCCTCCATAGTGGAGACTGAGGAGGGGCTGGAGTGGGACCCCTCGGGGACCTTCCTCTGGACTCCGACTCCCTTGCCCTGCCGGGACCAACGCCCTTCAGGACCTCGCCTGTCAGTGTCCCGCAAGGGAGGGGGCCACAGGCGTCGGGCCTGGTTCCCGCCCGCCCTGCCTCCTGGCTCGCCCTCGCCCGCCTTGGCTGGGGCTCCGGCAACTTACCAAAGCATAGTCTAGTACATGCAATAATGTAAAAAGCCACAATGGGGCCAAAAGGTGATAAACAAATAGCAGAAGTAACTGTGGAACATTTTCACACTTATCTTCATCTTTTGGTGAAACTATCTTTAGTAAAGAAACAATAAGAATAAACGAGTATGTCTAATGCTCTCTTTGCAAGCACTATTTAGATTGAACCTTACTTCTGGAACCCTGCTGCTGCTACGGCACCCGCAGCCCCTGCTGCTGCTTTGCCCCCTGAGGCCCCTACTCAGCCCCCAGCGGTCCTCGTGACTCCTGAGCTCCCCACTCAGGTCCCCATGACTCCTGAGCTCCCCGCTCAGCTCCCCACGGCTCCAGCGACCCCTGCAGTGTTCCCCGTGGCTCTAGAGGCCCCTGCCGCTGTGCCGCCTGAGACCGCGGTCTGCCAGGTCGACGCTCCTTCCTCCATAGTGGAGACTGAGGAGGGGCTGGAGTGGGACCCCTCGGGGACCTTCCTCTGGACTCCGACTCCCTTGCCCTGCCGGGACCAACGCCCTTCAGGACCTCGCCTGTCAGTGTCCCGCAAGGGAGGGGGCCACAGGCGTCGGGCCTGGTTCCCGCCCGCCCTGCCTCCTGGCTCGCCCTCGCCCGCCTTGGCTGGGGCTCCGGCAACTTACCAAAGCATAGTCTAGTACATGCAATAATGTAAAAAGCCACAATGGGGCCAAAAGGTGATAAACAAATAGCAGAAGTAACTGTGGAACATTTTCACACTTATCTTCATCTTTTGGTGAAACTATCTTTAGTAAAGAAACAATAAGAATAAACGAGTATGTCTAATGCTCTCTTTGCAAGCACTATTTAGATTGAACCTTACTTCTGGAACCATGACCTCTAAAACAAATGAGGTGTTCTTCAGCTTTGACCTGTCCAGTACAGTGAAAGTCCTTTCTATGATGGCCTCTATCTGTAACAAGTAAGAGTATTATCCGGGAGTTACAAAATATTTGAATAAAACACTAAGATAGTATGTCACAAAAAGAAATATATATATATATATACACACACACAAATATGTATAGCAAGCTAAATAGTGCTTAATTAAGGGTTTACAAAACAAATTTACATACTTGCTTTCCATCAAACACTGAGACGCATGTATCTCTATGTTGTTTGAGTTTTGGGTCAAATGTAGGGTTCTGGTGGAGGTACATTCTGTTGGACTTTTCGTCTTTTTGGTGCTGGAAGGCTCTGCTAAGATAAAGAGTCTTTAATCACAGTTTGTCAAAGGAAATATAATAGCTATAAAATAAAAGCCATCACTGCATACCTCAGGTGAAATATCCTTTACCAGACATGATGCATGATGTATTTGAAGATGACACAGCTGTCCAAGTTGATGTACCTCAGGTGACATTCTTGTTTCCTTAACATCCACCTCAGCCATCTGTTAAAGAGCTACAACTTAGTAGGTGTTTGCAATATTACCAAAATACAACAAAAAAACTGTTTAAACATACCGTGCATACAAACACCCCACAATTGAAGTCATCTGTGTGCCCATTTCGGGGGGCTACTGTGTGTGTGTATGTATGTGTGTCTGTATATATATATATATACACAATTTGATTGTTACATTAAACAATGACTAAATTTGTATTATTTGTCTATAGTTATTCTCAATCTATTTCTGGTTGCCGTATTTCAAGTTCGTTCAGTACCTGTATGTTATCAGTAAGAATATAGTTAATTGAGATTTTCTTGGCTTTCTCTGTTTGTCCATATACCTGCTTGTTGCATAAAGGGCCGTCCATAATTGTCATCATTTTCACAAGTGTACAAATAGTACTCTTTTCACCTACCCCCTCCCCCCCCAAAAAGTGTACAAGCCTATTGAAAAAATGATGATATGCGTACAATACCAGTGCCCATTTAACATGTTTAAGCTCTGTAGGGCACAGGTAGTGTCTGTGGAGTTTACTAGTATCTAGAATACTGTAGTATTTCAAATAAAGACATGGATTTCAAGAAAAAAAGGTTGTTATAATTTTTTTTCCAAAAACATGTAGGATACATGAGGATAAACATGTATGAACTATCTACCAAAGACAGGAGACAAACAGATGTACTACAGATGTAGTGTGTCACGCCCGGCTCGTCTAATCCTCGTGTGTGCCACGCCCCCCTTGTTACCTCATGTTACTTCCTGATTGTCTTCACCTGTTGCCTGTTGTTTTCTGCCTACCCTGTGTATTTAGTCTGAGTCAGTATTCCCCAGTCCGGTCATTAACGTTGTGTTGCCGTGTATTTGCTCTGTCGCTGAATAAACCCTGCTTTCTTGGATATCCGTGTGACCGATCCTAATTATCCGCTTGCTCGCCCACACGGATCATGACAGAATGACCGGACTCTCTAAATTAAGACCAGGTACTTCGCCGGCGTACCCGCTGAGGGACGATCTTCCAGGAATTCCGAGGATGATCCCGGCGAATGTCGCATTCTGCAATCGGATGCTGACCGGCGACTGAAGCCGGCCCCCGAGGTGCCTGACCTCGCAGCAACAGTGCGCGCAGGAAGACGGAGACGAAGAAACAGACGGGAAGACACGCAGGAGGTCTGTCTGGGGGCCGTCTCTTTTTCCGCCGCTTGCCACCCGGCGGTGTTCGCGGGTGACATCACCGCTACTTCATCTGAGCGGACACCCGAAGCCCGTCTGCCCGCCGCTTCGCTGCCCAAGCCAGCAGTCGCTTCTCTCTTCATCGGGACGCGCCTGGCCCTTAACCCCTTGGGGCCGGCGATCCCGCCGGCGGGATCTGACAGAAATTTCGCAAAACCGTTTAAATAACTCCGCGAGTTTTTGTCATATACACATTTTAAAAATACTCTCAGAAACCTTGGACGGTCTACTTTTCAAATATATATAGGTAGAAACTAAATATATTTTTACAGCTTCGTGATACGAATTGAAAGAACAAGAGTGACTGACTTAAGTGTCTGCGTCTCGAAGCGGCTCTGATCGCCCACCCACTTGCAAATCGCGCTATTCGCATGATAATAACATGATAATCCGACAGTTAGTATTGGGTAAAGAAATATGTGAATACGCCCATTGTGACCGAAATAAACAAGAGCACATGTCTGGGTAGTGTTTACACTGATCGGCTACAATATAGCACACGGGTACGCCAGTGTTGCCACTTTCAGCAGCGAAGCTCATACCTGCGTTCATGGCTCAGTGGGCTAAGCCTGTGTGCCTGCAATCATGTGGTCGCCGATTCAAACGCAGCGTATTTAGAACGTGAATAGCGATCTTCCGCTGAGAGCGGTCCTAAACGCTCGCGATACAAGTAAAACAAAGAAAGGTGACACGATTCGCTTTTTTGCCTATTTAACCTAACTTTAAAAACTTTAATACTTCTGACAATGGAAGTTTTGAAAAGAAGACAGATAACGGATTTAGTCAGTGTTTTTTTCATGATTTTACATAATGATTTCAGCGAGATATAAACTGAAATACACGAGAAAGATACGCGGTCGACGATGCCCTCGTCCCCAGAGCGTTAATAATAGTCACTGCATCATATTTATCGCTTTCTATATTTATATAGTAACAGTTTTTCATTTTTCATTCCATCTACCAATAAACTGTGAAAGGGATTTTATTGTTGCTACTTTTCTTGCATTTCAAACTGCCTTTCCAAAGTGATGGGTGTGGGGTGCAGTGACATTCCAGACTGATGGGCCATTGACAGCATGCAAACTACTACAGGTGTGAGGACACCTATCTCATCAATATTCATTTTGAAGGCCACTGACTTTGAGAAAAAGAGTGTCACTCTAAAGTACTAACACTTTAGTAATCAAACTACATAAAATTTCAGAATGTCACTTTCACCTATGTGTAGCCAACCCCTGTGTCTATAAGTTTCAGAGCTCAAAAGTCTTACCTAGAAATGTCTATAATGTGATTTTTTACAATTTCTCAGCATGTCTGAAAATAGGTTTTTGAAAAGTATATGTTTAAAGTTGATTTTAACAAAAAATAGAATAATAACATTCTAAGAGGTCTCAGATTATTGGTGCTGAGTTTGTGGTTTCCTCGAAAGTGGAAAAAAGGCCTCAGGCCCCAGGGGGTTAAAGGGGCCAGGTCCATTACAGACGCTATCCCGCGGGTTCCGCGATGGGGGCTGCAGTGCCCCCCGTGCTTCCTGAGGCTGCAGCACCCCCCGTGCTTCCTGAGCCACGGCCCTGCCTGGAGACGGCTAGGAGGTTTTTCACCCTCCAGGGACTCTACTGGCGAGTGGTGGGGGAGCCCGCAGTGAGCGCCTCCCCAGAGGCAGGTACCCTCCAGGAGCAGCTCCGGAGGGAATTTGCCGCCGTCACCCCCGGCTCCCCGCTCCAGCAGCTTTCCAAGGCAGAGGAGACCCTGAGAAAGCTGCTTCGCTTGCGGTAGAAGCAGGCTCCTCCCGCAGAGGAAGAGGCTCCTGCTGCTACTGCACCGCCCCAGGCCGTTCCTGCGCCTCCTGCCCAGTCCCCTGAGCTCCCTGTGACTCCTGAGCTCCCCACTCAGCTCCCCGTGGGTCCTGTGCTCCCTACAGTCCCCATGCCAGGGGTGAGTGCCCCCCTGGAGGCGCCCCCTGCTGGCTGCACGCCCGAGGTGCCTGCTGAGGCGCCCCCTGCTGGCCACACGACCGAGGTGCTTGGTGAGGCGCCTCCTGCTGACGCCACTGCCCTGCCTGATGCCGCCGCTCTGCCCGCGGCCCTGCCCGTCCAGCCCGCCACGGCCGGCAGCACCGCCTACCGCCACGCCCGCTGCTCCGGCTACAGCTCTGCCCCCTGCTCGGCTCAAGCCTCCGCCTGATGCCCTGGCCCAGTATCTGCCTGTCCCGGTCCCTGCTCCTGTTTCCCCAGCACTGGCCCCAGTCCCCGAGGAGGTCCTGGACAATCGGAACCCCGCTCCTTTCTCCCTGGAGGAGGAGCTTGAGTGGGACCCCTCGGGGACCTCCCTCTGGACTCCCGTTCCCTTGCCCTGCCGGGACCAACGCCCTTCAGGACCTCGCCTGTCAGTGTCCCGCAAGGGACGGGGCCACAGGCGTCGGGCCCGGTTCCCGCCCGCCCTGCCCCCTAGCTCGCCCTCGCCCGCCTTGGCTGGGGCTCCGGGGTTGCCTGCTGCGCCTCTGGCTCGGGGTTGGCGGTCGCCTTCGGGTCCCCCCCCGGTGCCTCGGTGCCGGTCCTCGGCGTCGCGTCCGGCTCCATGTTGGTCGCCTCCGGGCCCCCCTGCTTCGGCGGGGCGTCGGATGGCGCCTTCGCCGGCTCCGGCTGCGCCGTCGCCTGCCGCGGCTTCCCCCTCCTGCCTGCCTTCGCCGGTGTTCCCTCCTGCTCCCTCCATGAACCCTCCGTCTCTCCCTCATCCCGTTCCCTCGACCCCTGTGTGGTTCCCTCCTGCTCCCTTCTCCCTCTCGCCTGCGGCCCCTCCGGCCGCCGCCCGTCCCCCGCCTGGGCTCCCTCGGGCTCCCTTTTGTCCCCCGTCCATTCCTGTCTGGTCTCCCCTGTCTGCTCCTCCTCCCTTTGTCCCACCTGTGTCGGCTCCTCGTCCTCCTGTTTCTCCTTCGTTCGCTCCTGGCCCCTTCGTTCCTCCCTTTGTTTGCTGTCCCTGTGTCTGTTCTGCGTGTCTGTCTTGTTCCCTGTGCTCCGTTGAGTTTTTTGTTTTTGTCTCTCCAGGTCCCGTGTCCCTCGTCTCGTCTGTCGCCTCCCTTGGGGCACGGTTCTGTCACGCCCGGCTCATCCGATCCTCGTGTGTGCCACGCCCCCCTCGTTACCTCATGTTACTTCCTGATTGTCTTCAACTGTTGCCTGTTGTTTTCTGCCTACCCTGTGTATTTAGTCTGCATCTGAGTCAGTATTCCCCAGTCCGGTCATTAACGTTGTGTTGCCGTGTATTTGGTCTGTCGCTGCTACTGCACCGCCCCAGGCCGTTCCTGTCGCTGCTTTCTTGGATAACCCTGCTTTCTTGGATATCCGTGTGACCGATCCTAATTATCCACTCGCCCGCCCACACGGATCATGACAGTGTGCCAGAAAGATCAGCAGAAGCCAACAAAGTCACTCTGATACACAGTCCTACTACAGGTTGGTTGTCCCTGGAACAATAGATACATGACAACATTTTCCCAGAACAAACAGTAGCTTTTTAGGTTGTGACATAAAAACCAAAAAGAAAACCAAAGAAATTGGTCATTGTTCATGTTCCTATATAAACCTACAGGTTGGCCAAAGAATGTCCCATGTCATTGAATAATATGTAAAAATTTAGAAGTCAAGAAGAAAATTCTGTGATGAAAGCTGAGGGTATTACAATGAGGAATTTGTGATAAGGTTGGGCATGATCCGTTGATGGCTGCCTGAGCATCATCACTCTGAAATAAATAAGAATTACTGTAATACCTAGGAAGCTTTGCTGATATACAAAAATTCTGCTATGAAAATTGATGCCTGAATTTTTAATATTTTATTAATTATAAAAAAATTAAAAAAATAAATACCAGTACCTGTCAAGCTGTGCAACATGACAGTTTTGCAAAGAACACAAACCAAGTCTTAATATCAGAATCTTGAAAAAGATGCAGCAGAATCAAAAAAGCAAGCTCAGTCATAATATGCATACAGAACACTATCAGCATGCAATATAGGAAATTGCCTCCTGGGGACGAGGTTGTATAGAAATTTGACATGGGATCCCCCTCTATTCCAGCACTGTTTTCAACCCCATCCCCATGGGAATAGTATATGCATTGACTTTAATTGGGATGCGATCTCTGCATTTTCACGCTATTTTCAAGCATTACAGTTTTTTTCAATCGCTAACAAGCGCTTACCCATACTTCAGATACTTTTTCTAAACTCTTAACACAGACTCACACCTACAAAACACAATTGGCCAAATGGATAATTTTCTTCTCAAAAATACATTTTGTTAAATATATACTAACTCTTCATTTCAAAATAGAACACATCTTTCTCTGCACACACTAACTTTACAAAAACACTATAAATCTGACTCAAAATGAAATTATTCTGTCAAAGAATAACACTTGTTTTCACTTCACAAGGTACATGCAGTCAATCAAAGTACACCAGGTTTCAAAATACTGGCTATTATTGACATTACAAAAACTGCATAGACTTTTATGTTTCAGTTTTACAGGTATTTGCATGCAAAACATGCAATCCACCATTTTGACACCAGAAATGTCTTGGTTGGTAACTGTATGTCCACATGTACAGTAATGTTCACATTCAAAAGCATTCCAGTAAAAAGCAAACAAGTTTTTTTTTCTTTACTGTTTACTACAGGAGGTACAGTAGAAACACGGTATGATAGAACAGAAAAAGTTTTACAGTATTGCTTACAGTGAACAAAATATCCATGAAACACACAAGAGCATTCTGAACAAAAAAACAACAGCAAAAAGCCAAGATAAAAAGGGGGGGAGGGGGAGGGGGGCTAAAAAAAGGCAAAAAATTTGTATCTAATCTCTGCGATCTTCAGGGTTAGGCCACATGTTTTCATCAACATCACATCTGATGTTATCCAAGTCGATGCACCTGGGATAAAACCGCCTGGTATGTCGGATCCACACTTGGCAATCATCAACTGTGATGTCCCTGGAGCCAGCATCCATGGCTTCAAGGAGGGACATCTGATCATGTGGCTGATGGTCATAAACCTTCCACCTCCATGCAGAAAAGAACTCCTCTATGGGGTTGAGGAAAGGTGAATAGGGTGGAAGGAAGAGACTTACCAGTCTTGGGTGGACTTCAAACCATGTTGTTATTGCTTGCGAGTGATGGAAAGCCACATTGTCCCAGGTAATTACAAAGGTCCTCATGTTTTCACCCTCCTGACCCTGCTCTGGAACCAGGCGCTGGTGGAGATCATTGAGAAAGGCAAGCAAGCGCTCTGTATTATAGGGTCCAACCTGACATCTGTGAAGGAGTAATCCTGCATTTGCAATTGCTGCACACATGGTAATGTTTGCCCCTCTCTGTCCTGGCACATCAACTGTGGCCCTTTTTCCAATTACATTTCGTCCACGTCGACGCCTTTTGGCCAGATTGAATCCTGCCTCATCGATGTATATGAATTCATGAGGGGCCTGGTTGGCCTCCAATTCCATAACTCTCTGAAACAAAGTTTATGCAAGTCATGTTATTACTGTATACCATACTGTACTGTAACCTAGTATTGTGTAGGTTACCTACTTGCAAAGTGCAAAGCTTATAGAACTGGACATTGAATTGAATATACACTATACCTGGTCGTCGTAGCTCCTTGACCCTCTCACTGTTCCTCTCAAAGGGAACAGTGTAGAGCTGCTTCATCCGCACTCTGTGTTTGGACAATGTCCGCGTAATGGTTGTGAGGCTGATTCTATCGATATTGTGAAATATCTCATGGTCCGCCACAATTCTAGTTTGAATTTCACGCAGTTTTATTGCATTATTTGCAGCAACCATTTCTACAATGGCAAGCTCTTGATCATTACTGAGGAGCTTTCCTCTTCCCCCAGAGGGTGGAAGACGTTGCATTCTTTAGAAAAACAAAAAATTCAACATATGCATTACTGTATGACCATATTGACATGTCAAGTGAGAATAGAAACAATCCATGTAAAATGCAATACTTACCTGTTGGTTTGTTGAAAGATGCGTATAATGGAGGCAACCGTTGACCGCCTCAAATTGGGCTGCACTCTTTCACCAGCCTCTCTTAGTGAAAGATCATGGTTGATTACATGGTCAATGATAGTGGCACGAATTTCATCACTGACTATTGTTCTTGCAGCCCTTGGAATGCCACCACCACACATTCTTACACCTCTACCTTGCCCTCTCCTTGGGCCTGCTCTTCTCCCTGGGCCCCTTGCTCTTACTCTTCCTCGACCAGACATTACAGTGTTTGTCTTTTTTTGTTTCCAAAAACATCACTCCTCAAAGTCTTGCCTTATAAACCCCACTGAGTCTAAGCCAGAATGGAATAAGCTGTGGTTGGCCCAATTTACCCAACATAAATCAGCTGTGTGTCAATTATTCAATTGTTTGTTTATTATCAGCTGAGATATATTTTTGATATTGATATTGTTTTTGAACTGATATCATTGCAGAAGCAGAGGTTTTTATACTGTATCTAAGGTTTGGAATATTGTTTTTGCTATTGTGGGATGTTGTGTGTTAACATTCGTAAATACTACAAAAACAGTCCATAATTTTGTTGGGAGGTATAGCTTGTCTGTTACAGTTTTTTCCAATTGCTAAAGCACAATTTTGACAACAAGGCTCATTTTTGCAAATCATTTAGCACAATTCACAAAACACCTCACATATCCTGCAAAATGAAGCTCTCCAGTCAAAACTATATAAACACTTATGAAAACCAAACTTTTGCCCCAAATAGTAAACATTTCTTTCCCATGCCTAAATTTTTCCTCCAACCAACCACACACCACTATGTAAAATCCAAAACACTTTTATCTCTTTAGGGACTGTCAGAACTGCAAATGCTGAGAATTGGACACAGAGACATATGTGCAGAAATAAATTCGGTTCCAACAAATCATTTATTTAGCTACAATTTGCAACAGAAAAACCAACAAAATCCATATTACTGTACAATTCAACAAATTCTAAACCTTTGAAAACAGAATGAGAAACGTGCAAGTGAAAAAACAAATGAAAAACGAAACAAGATTTATGCAGCGTCATGTCTTCTCAGTGGATCTGGCCACAGCACCTCATCCACTTCACATGCGACATCTTCCCTTGCTAGACAGCGAGGAAAGAAGCGTCGGGAGTGTCTTATCCATCCCTGGATGGCTCCTACGTCAACTTCCTCACATGCCTCCTCCATTGCTTGTAGAAGCCCCTCACGCACATGGGGTTGATGATCATAGACCTTCCAACGCCATGCTGAAAAGAACTCTTCTATTGGGTTCAGAAATGGAGAATAAGGGGGAAGGTAAAGCACTATAAAATGTGGGTTGTTGGCAAACCAATTTTGCACCATGGCTGCACGATGAAAAGCCACATTGTCCCACACTACAATATATCTGTGCTGTTGCCCTTCATCATCTGTGTGGTTTGCCTGTTCTACGATGTCTCTCAATCTGTCCAGAAATGTCAGGATCAACCCTGTGTTGTATGGACCAAGAATGGCATGGTGGTGTAGAACTCCATGTCCTGTGATGGCAGCACACATTGTGATGTTTCCCCCACGTACGCCAGGAACATTCACAATAGCTCTGTGACCTATTATGTTTCTTCCCCTTCTTCTGGTTCTGGTAAGGTTGAAGCCAGCCTCATCAATAAAAATGAACTCATGTGGGATCACATTTGAATCCATTTCCAGCACTGTCTGAAAACAAAAAAAAAGATTACATAAGCAATGGTTTAGGTTTATGTTTAGTACTGGAGAAATGCAGCATTATATGTAGTGTCCTGTAGTCTAATAGTTACCTGCACGTAATTGTGCCTCAGTTCTTTGACTCTTTCGGAGTTCCTCTCAAAAGGCACCCGGTATATCTGTTTCATTCGTACCTGGTGTCGCTGGAGAACACGAGCGAGGGTAGACAAGGCAACTTGCCTAATGTTGCCAAAAACAGTGTCGTCTCTCACAATGTGGCTTTGAATTTCCCTAAGTCTTATGGCATTATTTGCCAAAACCATGTTTATGATCTCTAGCTCCTGTGCCTCTGTGAACATCCGACCTCTTCCACCACGTCCTACTTGTCTCTCAGTCCTTAGAGAAGACAACAATGTATATATTGGTATGCAGCCTCTCTTGCTTATAATGAAGATTATGCAGTAGTATTGTACAAGTAAAGAACACATACACATATACTGTAAATATAGAATGCAGTATTAGCCTACTCTATATACAATATACATACTGTAGATACTTTGAATTGCTGTATATATACACAGAGTAGGTGTTACAGAACATACCTGTTCTCAAGTCGAAATGTACGGATGACAGAAGCAACAGTAAATCGACTCAGGTTGGGTTGGACTCTCTGTCCAGCCTCTCTCATTGTCAATCCATGATTTATAACATGGTCGACTAATGTTGCCCAAATTTCATTGGAGAGTGCTTGTCTTCTTTGTCTTTGTCCTCTTTCACCTCTCTGTGCACCCCTACCCCTACCCCTACCCCTACCCCTACCCCTACCTCCACCTCCACCTCTTACGTGTCCTCCACCTCTTACGTGTCCTCTACCTCTAACTTCTCTTCCTCTCCCTCTTCCATTGTTCTTTAATGTTGGTAAATCTGTGGAGTTTTATAGTTCTCACATTCTGATTGCTGAGTTAACTAATAAGCAGTCAGGTGTTTGACCAGGTGACATTTGTTTTAGCCTAATGGGCACATGGGTGTGGCTTTCTGATTGGGTGTGTTTGGAAATGGCTAAAAGTGTCTTGGTGTGAGATTCCTGTGTTTTCTGTAGGAAAGTGTGTGTACTCTAATGCAAAAGAAGTCAAGTTAATTGCTTATTGTGTTCAAAGGTGTGATTTGTGTTTTGAATATAGCAAATGTGAGGAGAGATTTTGCTCTCTGAGTGTCAGTTTCTGCAGTTGAGCTTTTTAGTGTGTTAGCAATTGGAAAAAACTGTAAGAAAATGTAAGCATTGTGGAAATGTGTTCACTGACTGCATATTGGGTGAAAACGACATGAAATGTGTGAATGGTATGGCCACAAAAGACCGATGCTGTGCTAATTGTGTTTAGAGTTTTGAAAATGTGACAACTGTTTGGACAAACGCTTGTTAGCGACTGAAAAAAACTGTAATACACAAGTAAAGTGGTATAATTTTGGAAAATTTTATCTAGAAAAACAAATACATACCACACAGGGCGTAAAATAATCATGAATAGTCTTAATCGAGAGTTTTGCTTTGATTTTTTCCATGCAGACGATTGCACTGCGATACAAGTCAGTCCGGCTCGATTCTGATGTTTTGGATGCATTCCAGAGTTTCTGTCCAGCCTTCACAGCATCTACACGTTTGTCAGAAGAATGCACAAAGCAGAAAACATTCATAAACTGTTCATACGCATTGCAGGGGGCCTTATGAATGGCTGTTTTCCTGTGATTCACATATGTAAATATTTCTGTGAAGTCGGCCGTATCCGCCATTGTGATGCAAAACCAAGCGACGGGAGCTAGCCGTGCGTGCAAAATTCAAATGGCGCTCGATATGCACATCGGTACGGTCATCATTTTTCCGTTTTCAAAAAAGCGTACATGGGCTCTTAACCCCCTCCCCCTCAGCATGCAGTTTGTACGCTCATGAAAATGATGACAATTATGGACGGCCCCTAAGACAGACAATGGGAGGGGACTTCAACTTAGTACTTAATCCAGAATCTGACAGACGTAGTACAGCAGCTAGTTACCGTACTTGCCAGTCATCTGAAACAGTAAAACAATATATGAATGATTTCGGCCTATGTGATGTACGCCATACTTTTCACACCACGCTCAGAGAATACATGTTTTTCTCACCAGTCCATCATTCTTACTCCCGGATAGACTTTTTTCTTACCAGCAATACAGTTCTGAAAGATATATGTGACACACAAATTCACCCTATAACAATCAGTGACCATGCACCTGTCACTATGACGGTCACTGTAAAAGTTAGTGCACCACCTTTTAAACGGTGGAGACTGAATACATCATTACTAACGGACTCAGAGTTTCTAGAAGTTATTAAAAAAGATTGGACAACATTTATTGAAACAAATTACCTGCCAGGTATCTCTGCGGGCATTCTCTGGGAGACAGCAAAGGCTGTAATACGAGGCAGAACAATTTCATATTCAGTACATAAAAAGAAGAAAGAAAAAGCACTCGAAACAGAACTAGAACAGAAAATTAAAACTTTGGAATCAGCACATGTTGCCTCCCAAGAAAAACACCTTCTCAATGACCTGAGAAAAAATAAAATGAAATTGCAAGAATTAAGAGACAAAAAAACTTTTTTTTAAAAAAGTTTTACATACAGAGATTATGCTTGGACAATTTTGAACATAGTAATAAATCAAGTAAATTTTTAGCAAACCAACTAAAACAGAATAAAGAGAAAGTAGCTATCTCTTCAGTTACAGGCCCCAATGGGAAGGCAACCCATAGCCTAGGAGAGATAAATAGGATATTTAGGGACTTCTATAAAAAATTATACTCACCTAATATTAATCCAACCAATTCTGAAATAGAAGAGTTCTTAAACAACATCGACCTACCAAAATTAAATAATGAACAAATAACGGCATTAGAGTTACCTCTCTCAATAGTGGAACTTCATGATGCACTACAATGTATGCCTAACGGGAAAGCCCCAGGTCCGGATGGATTTCCAGCAGAATTCTGCAAAACATTTTGGCCTCTGCTAGCACCACTATTCCATAGAATGGTTATAGAAATTAAAGAAACTGGCAGCATCCCTCCAAATATGAATTGTGCAGACATTAACCTGCTCCTCAAACCTGACAAAGATCCTGCTCTCCCCTCTAGCTATCAACCAATATCACTCATAAATGCGGACCTTAAAATCATCAGCAAGGCACTGGCTAGTAGAAATGAAAAAGTGACACCTTATACTGTATATGTTGGCGGGCAAAGGTGGACACACAACCAACAAATACAATTTTGGGGTCTTTTTCTGATAGAATCCACAAAGGGATTTTTACATTTTATTTACATAAAAGAAAATTAACACAAAATATCCATAGCTAGTGCTCTCTATTATACCCAAAATTGTGGAGGTATAAGGCTAACGGAAACATAAATTTTCCATCCAAATAAAATCAAATGTATGACCGTACAGACTACAGGTCAAACACACATACCCGGTCCAGTATTCACATTAACTGGAAATGGTAACCAAAACCCATAAAACCAACAAAAACAGTGGTGGTGATACTGAAAAAATAGAAAACCAAAAAAAACACATTACATCACCACCGTACACTTATGCATACATCCATACAATTTGTATACATTCTCAATTACCCATTTAAAACTTTTCCTCCACTTACCCACAAATCACATCTGTTACAGCTCTGGCACGAGTCCTCTGCACCAGGCCTCTACTCGTGGCTAAAAGGACCATCATGGCATACACTTATTTATGAAATATGATTTCCTTGGTACATTTTACCGGCCGTAACATTTCACGCATTTCACAACCTAAGCAAATACTGCATCTACCTAGGTAAAAATGTATTCCTAACGCACAGATTTCCACACGTGTTATCCACATGTCACTTCAGTATTTCTAACTCGCCACCATTTCAGTCAAACTAGCTCATATAATTAAATCTTCCTGGATGAGACTTTATTTAGATGACTATTTCCCTGTTTTTATTAAAAAGTACATAAACTCACCCGAGGATTAAATCCGATTCCTGTAGACACCTGCCTCAGGTCGCCCGCAGTCTCACCGTTAGCCTCAATATGCCCAGAATGCAGTACGGTTTGCAACTACCGATCACCAAACAGTATCGCGGTAGTTCGCGGGCTCTTAAAGGAGACACCACCCGTTACTGCTACCACTTAACCATGCAGCATTACTATGACCCGGTTACATTCTCCCCTGCTTAATAGTTACCGTCCTTGGTGACTATCAACGAGTTCCTAATTTCCTTAACTGCCTCCCTAAAGAAAGCTGAACCTATACTGGCAATTATCTGAGACACTGCAGCTGGACCAAATGACAAGGAATCTAATGCGGACCTTGGCTCATGGTGTAGATTAGAATGCTGACCTACATTTAGCCTCTTACTTCTACGTGGAACAGGGACGGGAATGGGTACAGGGTCTAAATCAAGTTCCAGTTGCTGTTCTAGCTCTGGTTCTGCTTCTACTTGCTGAGGTTCCACATCCACCTCAGACTCAGGACCACTCTCACCATCAGATGGCACCAACTCACCAGTACTAGTAGGGATGTCTGGCTGCATGGTTCCACTCTGACTGGGACCTTGATTTGGGACCACCACCTCTGCAACAACCACACCATCGTCTAACACATCATATGGATGGGAATTGACCTCAGGCGCTGCAGTCGTGGCCAGGCCCCGACATCTGTTTCTCCCCCGGGGAATGGGAACAGGTGTAGACACACATGGTCTGATGTCAACTCTGTTAACTCTCTTAATTGGTCCTCCATCAACAGGTTCTATTGTGTATGTGGACCCAAGTATATACACCACTCGATAAGGACAGGGCTTCCAAGCATCTTGGATCTTATTTCGGCCAGGGGGTCTGTTCCTCAGATATACAGTGTGACCTATTTGAATGGGCGGACAGTACACCTTATCATTCTGCAAAGTCATACGTGCTGCTGCTTTCTGCTCACAATACTCTTTTGCTCTAGCATGGGCATCTTTTAGTCGCCTCTGATGTATAGCAAGCCAGTCATGTTTGGCTTCAGCAGGTGACTCAAGGGCTAAAATGGGAAGATGGGGGTCAACACCGAATAACAGGTAATACGGTGAATAGCCTGTAGTGGAGTGGGGGGTAACATTGTAGGCATAGACTAACTCTGGCAGGTAGTCTGGCCATCTACGTTTTTTCTCTGGTGGGAGGGTGCGTAGCAGTTCGTGAAGTGTTCTGTTGAAACGCTCACACTGCGCATTTCCTGTGGGGTGATGAGGCGTTGTACGGCTCTTCTTTATACCGTATAGTTTACAAAGTTCTGCTATCACCTCACTTTCAAAGTTTCTTCCCTGGTCTGAATGCAGACGCTCAGGCACTCCATACTTCATGAACCAGCCCCTCAACAAGATTTTGGCTGTGGTGTCGGCTTTTTGATCACGTGTAGGGAAAGCTTGTGTGAACTTCGTAAACACATCGGTGACCACCAAAACATTTTCCCTTCCATCCGTGGCTGGCTCTAATACTGTAAAATCTATGGCCACTACCTCTAGGGGTCTGCTGGCTAGGAATGATCTAATAGGAGGGTGGATTTTGGGACGAGGCATTTTACTTATTACACAGCGCTCACAATTCTTAATCCACTGTTTAACCTCTTCATAAATTCCAACCCAGAAGCACCTCTGTTTTAGCAGCTCCAGAGTACGTTCGATACCCTGATGCCCCATGGAATCATGCACACTCTCCAATACAGGGGTCTTTAGACAGGCAGGCACCAGCAACTGCAAACACTCTCCATATCTCACGTCCTCAATGACCCTATAAAGAAGTCCATCTCTCTCTCTAATATGTGACCAATGTTTTAACAAGGATAATACAGGTTTTGCCAACTCCTTCCTTTCTTTAAAACTTGGCTTCTGCTGTTGCTCCCACAACACCCTGAAGGCCCTCAGTACAGGGTCTTGACGCTGAAATGTATGCAACTCCTCCTTGGAGTAGCCAGGTAAGATTGGAGTGTTGCCCTGAGATCTGGGGTGGACCAGACTAACTCCTTGTTCAAAAGCCCTCATCTGTCTGACCTTATAGCTCTCAAGTGCTGCGGTTGCCAGGTCTGTCCCCAGTGTGGTCCCCTTTTCTATCATATTGCAGATAGCCACACAGTCATCATACTCCATATCCTCTGTGGTGGGCTCCTGCTCCCCTGCTAAAGGGTGCCTAGATAGGGCATCAGCGGCTTTGTTAGTCCGACCTGGTCGGTACTGAACTTCAAAATCAAACACTGCTAACTGTGCAATCCATCGCTGTTCCATAGCCCCCAATCGGGCCGTGCTGAGATGACACAGCGGATTACTGTCAGTTAAGACAGTGAATTTAGAGCCAAGCAGGTAGCCTCTGAACTTTTCAGAAATTGCCCATTTTAACGCGAGAAGTTCTAGTTTCATACTACTATAATTTCTGTCATTTTTCTCAGCATTTCTGAGTCTACGGCTTGCATAGGCTATCACTCTCCTTCTTCCACCTAGTTGCTGATATAACACAGCCCCTAAACCATGACTGCTGGCATCCGTCTCAACTATAAAAGGACGGGTAAAATCAGCAAATCCCAGCACTGGTGCACTAGTGAGCTTCTCCTTTAAAACATCAAAAGCATTTTCACATTCCGGAGTCCACAAACTGCACAACATTTGGTTCACTTTAGATGGGGATCCCGAATTTAAGCAACGGTTCACTAAGTCATGAAGTGGACCTGCTATCCATGAAAATCGGTCAACAAATCGTCTATAGTACCCGCAGAAACCTAGGAACGATCGTAATTCCTTAAGTGTGGTGGGTACGGGCCACTGTTTCACAGCTTCAATTTTGTGCGGGTCGGTTTCCATTCCCTCTGCCGAAACCTGATGGCCTAAAAATCTAACCTTCTGCTGCAAGAAATGGCACTTTTCAAGCTTCACTTTAAGACCGGTATCCCGCAGCCGTTGGAAGACAGTATCAAGCCGTTCCAAATGTTCTGCAAATGTCCTAGAGTAAATTAAGAGATCATCTAAATACACCAACATTATTTGAAAAATCAAGTCATTCATGGTAGCTTGCATTAGTCTTTGAAAAGTTGCCGGTCCGTTACAAACACCCATTGGCATGCGCAGATGCTCGTAAAGACCGAACAGTGTCGTGAAAGCCGTCTTGTATCGATCCTGCTCCCCGACTGCTACCTGGTGATAGCCACTTGCCAGGTCAACAGTGGAGAAAAATACTGCACCTTGCAGAGCATCAAAGCTCTCATCAATACGAGGCAAGGGGAAAGCATCTTTCTTAGTCTTTTGGTTAAGTTTGCGGTAATCGACACACAGTCGTATACTACCATCAGTTTTCCTAACGACTACCACTGGAGATGCATAAGAGCTTGAACTCTCTTGGATCACCCCTTTTTTCAATAACTTGGATATATGCTCCTTAACCTCATTATACTGATTGGGCGAAATGCGGCGATATGCTGAGGTCACAGGTATCTCATCAACAAGGTTAATTTCATGCGTGACTCGATCTGTATAACCTAGATCGTCATCATCAATCGCAAAAACCTCAGTATATCTAGCAAACAATGCTCTTAATTCGGCTCGTTGATCCTCATTACCCCCAAGGTCTAGTTTGTCCAGAACAGTTTCCATACTGGGGACAGCAGGACTTATTGGAGCAACGGAGACATGTTCAGTACTTGCAGAGATGCGGTGAAACTTCACTTTAACCTGCGGTTCACTGCTAACGCATTCTACTGGAGATAAAACACCAATGCGTGTCCTAGGATGCAGCCACACATCTTCCTGCGAGAGATTCACTACTTGCACTGGCACTGTATTGCTACCCAAATCCACGAAGGTGGGAAGGACAACCAGTCCTCCTGGCAAAGGCATGTTCAGAGGCTCTAGTAACATCTGACATTCGCCGTCGGACCTCTTTGAGAGCCCTTTGGCCATGACTGTGACCACTGATGCTGAGGGGATGTGTACCCCGTCTTTACCAGCTAATCCAGCCATAGTTCGCCTCCTGATAACACATTTCTGCACTCGGTGAAAAACTGTTCTCCAATCTGAATCTAGTTTTCCCTCCAGGATATTCTCAAATTCAGCATGGACTAGTTGACGACATCGGCTGATAATATTCATGCCAATAATGCAGGGTACCAAGGTCTCAGCATCTTTTGGACTTCTAACAACCAAAAATCCACAGTCTGGGATTTTCAAGCCCATAGTCATCACTTCTAACTCCAGGTAGCCCAAATATGGAATCTCTAATCCATTGGCAGCCGTCAACCTTAGCCACCCGGTTGTAGACAACATCTCCTGTTCCTTGCCGCACAAATGCTGACGGAAAAACTGCTCCGTGATGGTACTTACTTGGCTGCCAGTGTCCAATAAACAACGTGTGGAGACACCACCTATCCTCATTTCCACAACCGGACACATTCCCACAGCACGGGCAAGTAACTGATCATGTGATGGGTTATCCTTAGTTGAGTCTAATTTGTCCCCCCGAATCACCTGACTCATAGCGACCGAGGCATCTCGTTTCCCCGACTAATGGCTGTTTCCTGATTATCGACACCACGTTTCTTTGAGCAGTTCTTAGCTATGTGGCCCTCTCCCTGACATTTGAGACAGATGGGTTTGCCATCATCAGTAAATTTTAACTGGACCCGAGGTTTGGTGCCAGTCGGATTGTTAGAGTTTATTTTCTGAGTAGTCAGAGCCTTTACCGATGCAGCTAACTCACTTATTTGTTTACCCTGTTCTGTTACTACTTCGAGAAGATCCTCCAGAGTCACTGATTTTTGTTCCCTGACCTTGACTACAGTACACCAAGCCTCTTTATCCACACCATCAGCTCCCTTATTCTTACCTTTAAGAATCTTTGAATGACTCATGGCCTCCTCTATCGACCACAAAGATGCTTCTCCACGTACTTCTATCATGGTGGAATCTGGTCTCACTCTAACAAATTTCCTCAGCTCTCTCTTCAGTAATAGATCTCGGAGCTCTTCAATAAACTGATCTCTAAGAGCCTGTTTCTCATTAGCTACTGCATCTGGATTTTGCTTCAACACCTTTCTCAGGATCTGACATAAAGCATGTGAAAACTCAAGAATATCTTCACCATCTTTCTGTTTGCGATTGTAAAAGTCATGCAACAGCTGAGCCGTACATCTTTTATCCCTAAATGCTTCTTTGAGGTACACGAGCAAGTCACTGACGTGACCAGATACACCGTCACTTCTGAATCGCACTTCCTCCAAAGCTGCACCTCTCAAAAGGGACATAACTAAGTCATACTGGTCACTAACGGACTGATTCCTAGCATGCAATACACGTTCGACCTCCTCAATAAAATCGTCAACCGAACGGCCATCTTTGTCATACTCGCCACTAAAAGGTGTAATGTGCCGTTCCCTAGGTACAAAGACATAAGACCTCTGCAGTTCTTGGCTCAAAGCAGAAATGGCCGCCATCGCTTGCCGATGTTTTCTATTCAGTTCAGAGATTTGTGCCTCAACATCAATGTCACCACGTGCATTCTCAGCTAACTCGTCAGGAGAGTCCATCCTGAACAGTCTCTATTACAGACCCTCACGTGGTCAAGGTCTGGAGCAGTCCACCGTGAATAGCTGGCCAGATGTGTTCCCTGTGGGGGGCAGTCCCGCTGCAATCCCTCGCAGTCCGTCTGAAGTCCACGGAGCACCACCGGCACCTTCTCTTCACAACACCAAGCCTGGTCACTGCTGATTTGGGGTATCACCACCACCGTCCTCTGAAATCGTACTCTGTCCCACACTAGCCACCTTATTGGTTACTAAACTACCAGACCCCACTCCTGGTACCAAGATTTGTTGGCGGGCAAAGGTGGACACACAACCAACAAATACAATTTTGGGGTCTTTTTCTGATAGAATCCACAAAGGGATTTTTACATTTTATTTACATAAAAGAAAATTAACACAAAATATCCATAGCTAGTGCTCTCTATTATACCCAAAATTGTGGAGGTATAAGGTTAACGGAAACATAAATTTTCCATCCAAATAAAATCAAATGTATGACCGTACAGACTACAGGTCAAACACACATACCCGGTCCAGTATTCACATTAACTGGAAATGGTAACCAAAACCCATAAAACCAACAAAAACAGTGGTGGTGATACTGAAAAAATAGAAAACCAAAAAAAACACATTACATCACCACCGTACACTGCATACATCCATACAATTTGTATACATTCTCAATTACCCATTTAAAACTTTTCCTCCACTTACCCACAAATCACATCTGTTACAGCTCTGGCACGAGTCCTCTGCACCAGGCCTCTACTCGTGGCTAAAAGGACCATCATGGCATACACTTATTTATGAAATATGATTTCCTTGGTACATTTTACCGGCCGTAACATTTCACGCATTTCACAACCTAAGCAAATACTGCATCTACCTAGGTAAAAATGTATTCCTAACGCACAGATTTCCACACGTGTTATCCACATGTCACTTCAGTATTTCTAACTCGCCACCATTTCAGTCAAACTAGCTCATATAATTAAATCTTCCTGGATGAGACTTTATTTAGATGACTATTTCCCTGTTTTTATTAAAAAGTACATAAACTCACCCGAGGATTAAATCCGATTCCTGTAGACACCTGCCTCAGGTCGCCCGCAGTCTCACCGTTAGCCTCAATATGCCCAGAATGCAGTACGGTTTGCAACTACCGATCACCAAACAGTATCGCGGTAGTTCACGGGCTCTTAAAGGAGACACCACCCGTTAATGCTACCACTTAACCACTTATAATAACTTAACTTACATATAATACAACCAGATCAAACGGGTTTCATTAAAGGCAGACAGTCCACTAACAACATGAGGAGACTAATTGGCGTAATAGACTACTGCAACATTCAAAATAAGGAAGCCATAATCATGTCATTGGACGCAGAAAAGGCTTTTGACAGGGTCAACTGGAAATTTCTAATGGCAACCTTACTAAAATTTGGATCTCGTGAGAACTTCGTAACCTGGATTAAAATTTTATACAGTTCACCTAAAGCCTGCGTAAAAACGAATGATCAAATCTCCCCAAGCTTCACTCTCAGAAGGGGCACTAGGCAAGGTTGTCCACTTTCTCCATCACTATTTGCTATATTTATTGAACCATTGGCAGCAGCAATTCGGAATAATAATAATATCAAAGGTATTCAAACTGCAAGTATAACCCATAAAATTAGTCTTTATGCAGATGATGTATTACTTTTTCTTCAAAATACACAGGGTTCCCTCACGGAGACGATAAGACTCATAGATAAGTTCTCCTCCATATCAGATTACTCTATTAATTGGAACAAGTCGACTACTCTTCCAATATCTTGTGACTTCCAGTCCAATCCAACTATCCCACTTCAATCTGGGAACATTAGATATCTGGGTATTAACATTTCTGCCAAGCTGTCAGATCTGACGCGATTCAATTACAGTCCGCTGCTTAAAAAGATAGAAGATGACATTGCACGGTGGAACAATCTACCCACATCACTTCTGGGAAGAGTAGCTACAATCAAAATGATGATCCTACCAAAAATTAACTACATGTTCTCAATGGTTCCGAGTCAACCTCCGCGGATTTGGTTTAAATCACTGGACTCCTTAATTTCAAAATATCTATGGAAATCCAAACCACCACGAATAAGTTTAAAAACTTTACAGAAACCCAAAAACTGTGAGGGTTTGGAGCTTCCCAATTTCTACAACTACTTTCTTGCCAATAGATTGATGTCCTAAAATGGACTACGCAAAATAACTTGGCTGGATATTGAGTAAACTTTCTGTAATGATATTCGAGTCCAGGACCTGCCATTTATCAGTCATATACTTAAACAACATTGCTGTTTTAAGAGCATCAACATCAGCACATCGCTGACAGCCTGGTGGGAATTTCTTAGAATGAACCAAACTTCAGTGGTCCCATGCAAACTGACACCCATCTGGAACAACCCTGACATCCTGTTAAATAAAAAAGTGATAAACTTCCTTGCTTGGCATAATAAAGGAATCAAGCGCCTTGAACATATAATCCAAGACAATTGCATGATATCATTTGACAAAATTACAGAAACTTATAACATTGAGAAAAACAAATACTTATAATATCTTCAACTTAAATCAATAATACATAATAGATGGTGCCGTAAGCAATTAGATCTGGAGCTTTCACCTAAAATAGCAAACTTCTTAATGACTCCAACTAAAAAACTACTGTCTAGGATTTACGTGCATCTAGCAGAATCTGATACAACGCTCTCACTCCCTACCCACAAATGGGAAAGGGATTTACTCATCAATTCAGACACTAACTTCTGGAGGCAAATTTGCTTGAATAACTTTCGAATGAATCGGAACTCCAACCTGCAGCTATTACAGTACAAAATTTTACACAGAACACACTACACAGGGCAGAGGATGTTTCAGATGGGTATCAGAGATACTGACATATGCCTAACTTGTAAGAAGGATGCACCAGATAATTACCTGCATGCTTTCTGGTATTGCACACCGGTCAACGAATTCTGGCAAAGGATTTGCGAACACTTATCGACACACCTAGGGCATCCCATCCCACCCTCCCCCTCACTCTGCCTGCTTGGGGACCTCACTAACACTAATATGGACACGAATAAATCTTGCATGCTTCTCACAGTACTAACCGTTGCTAAGAAAACAATCCTTCTGAACTGGAAGACAAAAGAGAATTTAAACATAAATCTGTTCAAAAATCTACTCTTGGATTATGTTTCCATGTCTGCCTGTAAGAAAAATCGATTTTTAAGACAGTTGGACTCCAATAATTAATTTTTTTATGTAATGTCGTCAGGGGTGGTGGGGCCTTGCCGTCACCGTCCCGGGTTGGGGGCTGGGTTGTTGGGGTCCTCTGGTGTTTCTCTTGGCTGAGGGTGCATGGTCAGTGTCTCTGGGTGACCGCTGGCCTGGCCTGTTGGGGGCGGTGCGTGGGATGGGGGGTTCTGCCCCCGCGGGGTGGGTGGCGTGCTGGGGGGGGATCGGGGGTTGGGGCCTCTGGGTTCCGCCTGGGCCGCTGCGCTGGGGTGCGTGGGTTTGGGGGCGTGGGCTCTATCTGCTGGGGCCGCTGCTCCGGCTCCCGGGCGGGTGGTCGCCCGCATGCTGGGGGGCCTGGTCTGCCCGGGCCCGTTGCCTGGTGGGGGCGGGTCGTTGTCTGTCGTCGGCGCGGGGCCCTCGGGCGCTGTGGGGTGGTTTGGGGGGGGCGGTGGGGGGAGCCTCTGCCTCGCCTGGGGGGGGGCCTGGGGTGGCCGGGGGGCGGGGGTCACCCCGCCTGGCTGGACCGGCTCCCCGTTTGCCGGGGGGGTCTGGGGTTGTCCCGTCCTTGGCTGCTAGCTGGGGTCTCATCGGGCGTGGTGGGGTGGGTCTCTCCCGGTCTGTGCCTGGGGGGGGTTCCCTGCTGCCGGGCTGCCTGTGGCGCCCCTGAACACCTCGGTTGGCCGTCCCTGCTGGCTGTGCGGGGTCGGGGATGGGGACTAATCGGGGCCAGTTGGGGATCTGGCCCCGGTGCCGGAGGGGGCCCACTCCTGGCACGCCCTTATTGCTCCCCTGGGCCCAACACCACATTTCACACAACACTAGGGCCTTGAGGGGGCCTCAATTTTTACTTGCATGTTAGACACCACATGACACTAGGGCTGAGGAGGTGGGTTGAGGCAGGTGGGGCTCTGCCATCTGCCAGCGGTGGGGTGCCCATGCCTCAACTGCTCGCCCACTTTTTGCACCTTAGTCATATACACAGTCCATATTACATTAGGGCCTTGGGGGTGCGGGGAGGGGAATGGGGGACTCTGCCATCTGCCAGTGGTGGGGCCCTCATACCCAAACTGCACCCACTAATTTTAATGCATTGTAGGCATAAACACACAACTCTCTCACACATGTACATGCACACTTCACACCAACATGGGTCGGGGAGGGGATGGGGGCCGAGGGGCCCCCCCTAACTCTCTGTCTCTGGCCCTGCGCGGGTGGGGTGGCCCGCCGGGTGGAAGACCCATCATGGGGGGGTTCGGGCGGCCCTGGCGGGTGTGGGCGGCCTCCTCTCTTGGGCCGCGGGCTGGGTGGTGCTTGCCTCTGCTGCACCGTGGTGGGGCCCTGGTGGGCGGTCCGGGGAATCTTGGGACGCTCTGGGCCCTGCTAGACGGATTGGGGGGTTCGGTCTGGGCTGGGCGGGGGGTCTGTCGCTCCCCGGTCGCCGCGGGTCCGCTCCTGGGTGGGGGGGGGGGCTCTTTGTATGGGCCCCCCTTGGATCATCCTGCAGTGTTGGGGGGGAGGCGTGCCGGGTCGCTGCGGTGGGCGGCGGCCCGTCCTGCCGGGGAACGGGCTGGGGGGGGGGCTGGGGCTCCTCCGGTGTGTGGGGGGCTGTCCGCCGGGGGGTGGGGCTGGGGGGTTCGCCGCCCGTCCTCCCTCTGCGGGCCTCCCTCTGCGGGAGTTGGCGCCCCCTTAGTCCCTCGCGGGTTGGGCGGGTGGTTGTCTTGGGGATGCGTGGCTGTGGGTCCTTGTGCCGGGGGGGCGGTAGGGTGGCCTCGGTTGCCTGGTTCTCCTGCCTTCGCCTCGGGCCTGGGGGGGGGGGGTGGGGGTGCTGCTGCCTCCCCTGACGGCATTAAATGCCAGCACATCCAATGACAAATCAGGTCACACCTACACTTGCACATGCATACAAGAATGGTTGAGCGATCAATATCATTATTATTATTACTTTTTAGGGTATGTTATAGATTTAGGAATTGAAATATACATATATAACGGTACGATCACGTGTGTGTATGCTACATATATATAATACCGATTTGTCACATTTTTAATTATTATTATTATCACTGATGTTGTTATAATTCTTGTTGTTTGACGAGTGTTATGTTTCTTATGGTTGTTTGTATTCTGTATTCCCCTATACTTAATTTTTTTTCCATCCCACCTACATTATTAGTGTTATTATTTCTGTATACCTTTTTTTTTTCTCCTCTCTCCCCCTCTCCCCATGTTGATTGATGCCTGTTATTGTTACGCTTGTTGTTTCTGTATCCCCCCCTGTTTTTCTTTTTTTTTTTTTCCTTTTTCCACGGTACTGGTGAGTTCGGAGCGGCCACACTCTTTGCTCTTGAATTTAATGTAAAATAAAGTTGTCCTCCGAAGAGGGGGGGTAGTGGTGGGCAATAAAAAAAAAAAAAAAAGATGATGTGCAGGTGCAAATGTTCTGGAACGTTGGGATGTAACTACTTTGGAGGGTTGCTTGAATGGTGCATTGTTCAGGGACAGGTGTGAATGTTCTGGAATGTTGGGGATGTAAGTGGTCTGAAATTATTCATAATTGATCATACTCTAACTCTTACTACTATTTCCAATAGAGAACGTTCACATGTACTAAGGCAGTGTTGATGGCACAAGAGCCAAATATGAACTTTGAGTGTCACGTGATGTTGTAAGAAGGCTTGCATCCACAGTTCCAGAACATCAGAACTACAAGGTCTATATGGACAACACCTTCACCTGTGTCCCATTAGTGGTTCAGCTCCTTGATTGTGCAGTCAGGGTAACAACAGGGTGGTCTCAGGTGTGTCATCCTTTCTGACCCAGAACCAGTGCAAAAGATGCAATGCTGAAACAAAGCCTCCAAATCCTACACTGAAGTTCATTTTCTCCGCTTTTCAGAGGAGAGAAACTGCTTTCTGGAGTACCACTGCAAGTAAATACTGAACACTGGGTCTTCAGTTTTCATTTAGTTTTATCTTTGGATAATATCTACATTCTATTTCCTAATCAAATTATGATTCATATAAATATGACTGTTGTGTAATTATGTGCAAATTCTGCTCCCAGCTACACTGAAAAAAATATTTGGATAATTTTTTCAACTTTATACATTTCAATTGTATGACAAATTTCAGTCAAACTAAATAGAATAAATACAAATAAGTGACTTGCATATTAAGATTTACACAATTTAAACTGTTCAAGCACTAGAGTTTAACAAATTGTTTGAAATAAATCTTATCAAACCTAGACACTTAAACAATCTGTCTTCATAAATCATAAATTAATTAAATGTATAAGCTTTAATGATATGGATTTTTATAATGGACTTTATAAGTTTTCTTTCATAAATTTAATACAGTATTTCGTAAACGAAACATGTATTTTTATATTAGATTTATTAAAATGAATTTTATATGAAGTCAATTTTGAGAATATTTCATTAAACACAGTAAAGTAATTTATTTAAAACTTAAGATGGTCACAAATCATTGTTTCAGTGTAGGCCCAACGTCGCAATATTACATATCCCTAAAAACTTACTAAAACATAATATAAGAAAAAAATCTTCATTATTTGCATCATGGGTCTTCTACATCAATATCTGACAGGTGAAAAAAAGTCGTCTTTTTTGTATATCGTAATGGATGCATATAGTACAAAAACAACAGTACAATCATTGTTTTCTCAAATGTTTAATAAATATGCTGAAATATGATCTTAAAGAGATTTAAAATCAGCAACAATAACATCATTCTTACAAACATCACACAAGTATCACACATTCATACAAACATCACACAAATGCTCTATTTATTTACGTATTCCTGTCTAGCGTAGCTGATGCACAGAATCTCTGGTTTACTACCAGAAGTGGTTGGTAGGTGCCTCTCTACCGCGGCAGGCACTGTATCTGAACGGCACCTGCCACTGTTAAGCGCCACTAGCGACAGGCATAAGTGGCAGAGTGGCAGCCACCGCTACCTGCTGTTTCCGGGTGCCAGTGATGTCAGTTCCGGCTGCCAGCTGCCGTTGCGGGACTGAACCCTTGCTGTTCCGATGCGTTATCTGCTGTTTCTCCCGAAAAGCACGTAAAGCCATGAGAACTGGTTTTCAGTTAATTTACCTGGTAAAATACAGTTTAAATAAGTGACATAAATGCTCTAATAGTACATAAGTTAGTGGTTTATTTATTGTTACTGTAATGTTGCGCTGCTTTATTTGTTTAATCATCTAGTCTGTGAAGAAGGCATTCAAGTAATAATTGCATTGTACATGACAATAAAAACTTTGAATCCTTTAAGTAAATGTATTTGATCTTTTTTCCTGGCAGCTATCTTTTTACACAGGGCCACTATATACAAAAGTTTATTTTTTCACTGCTAACAGTTTGGATCAGGAGTTGGTTATTGTAAAACAAGTAAACGCCCCTTTGCCCATCAGCCATGGTAAGGATGGCAAAGGGCTGCCTAGACCAACTCAGCACTTGAAGATGTCAGGATAGGAGTGTCTGGTCTTGTTGAATCTAGCTTTCTGTGATAATTATCTTATTTTGGAAGTGTATGTCTTGGAATGCTTAAATTTAAAATAATAAAATATGGATTTTTATTTAATGTAATAAATAATGTTGTATTCCTGCAATACCCAACTGGAAAGAATAGATATACTTTATTAATCTTTGCGGGTAAGTTCTCTTCTCACCTACCGCATCTCCATGAGATACACTGACATATTTGTAGGTGAGAGCAAGTTTGGGGGTCACAGCGCTGGGTCAGCCCTGCTCAGGTGCCCGATGGTGGCAATAGGGATTCAAAACAGCAACCTTCCAGTCTCCGGCCCCGAGGTCTAACCCACTGAGTGACACACCACCCCACAATAGAATAAAGTAACACACATTTATACTCAAACATTTGACATTTGTGGCTTTGGACATGTAGCTTACAGTTATGGAAGTATAGCATTCAAATGAAATGTTATAATATTTTTGTTAGCCCAACAGTGATTTGTTATCACGAAACAGTAAACATACGGGGCCCTTACCTACCTGGCTACTGTATTATATAATGAAATCAGTAAAATGTGCTGCTATGATGTTTTTAAACGCAACTGAAAATCATCATTAAATGGTAATATAACAGGTGAATAAGTCCCTGTATTGTAAATCAGAAAAAGCAGAAATCTTAGTTTAAGTACCTTGACAGTGAAGAATTCATGTAATTTATGGAAAGCATAAGGCATTTAAATGAATTTTTTTAATAGTCAGTTTCTGATGCCTGCATTTGGATTGAGTAGACTCCTATATTTGGTGCACATGAACCTTTCCAGTGTTGTTTTTCGCTATTGCAAATGCTGTTCTGCATACCAGGGAAACTGGCTTGTTTTTATAGGTCAAGCTCCCCATTCTGAATCCAAGGCGGCCCAATCCAAGACCAGCGTGTAAGTCCTCCAAACGTGTTTCCTGTCTCCTGTGAGACAGCAGTATTATTTTCAGTGGCAATATTGACTGCCAGGTGTGATATCTGTCTGTCACTATCGGCCATCAATTGATTTGTATCTTGCATTTCATTTTGCATAATTTAACTGTTGTTCCTTTATTTTTATTCCTTGTCTAATTCTTTTTTTTTTTACTTTAATTTTATATGTAATGTAGTTCTGTTGTACGGTATCATAAGGATTGACTTAATGTGCTGCCCCCTGTCTTGATAATCCCAAAGAACCAACCAAAACCAGTCAGGGAGGCCATCGAGCGAAATGCCGCACCGGGCCACCGGCATCCGACCCCCTGACCGCGTCAGCCGCCACTGGATCTGCCCCCATCCCAGTGGCAACCAGCATTGGTCAGCTGAACTCAGGACGCTGTAGAAATACGACACGAGGCCAGTCAGGATGAAGAAGGAGATGTAAAAGACGGAAGGGGTCATATACTGTACCAAAAACTTACGGAAGCTACTATGCTACACCAATTCGATATTTGAATCGGTATCGACCGACCCAGACCAATTTGGTGAATCGGGTATCGGCTATACGTGACCGATCCACATCCGATACATGCTTACTTAGATTTTGGCAGTCTCTGAAAAAGATTTCATGTTAAATCTATTTGCACAGTCGATCACATGACAGCTCTTTCTCATTTTAGATGCTTAGGTGCTTTTTGCAGCATTCAAGCTGAACTGCAACTCAGTTTGTCTGCCACTCTGTCGGTGTGAGTGCAGTAACTTCCACCTGCTGTGACCTCATGTACAGTACATACCCTTAACAGCAAGAGAAGCATGAAAACAGCAGGCAAGGTGGTGACGGTCTGGAAGTATCTTACACTTTTAATAACAACTAGTAGCACAGTGATTTGCGATCTGTGTTTTGAGAGGTGGGAGTAGAGTTTAGTAGGAAATCCCATTAAACAAAGCGCACGCAATTGTGCGAGTCAATGAGAGTAATATGAAAAAAGCAATGGATGATTTGAAGGTCATTAGCTTGGGCAAATGCTGCATTCCATTTGCCCTCGGAACTCGGATTCCGAGTCGGATTCTGAGTTTTGAAGCCGGAAGTGACGACATGCGCGCTCCCGTTTCTCGGAGATCCGAGAAATATCTCGGATAACGCAGAGGATCCCGAGTTCAGAATCCAAGATGGCTGCGCCCTTTATCAACAGAAGGGAAAGTTGTAGTTTTATTCTGTTTAAGCACTACTTCTCAGTTGTGGCTCATTAAATCGGTCGCACACACTATACCGTCCAACTTTTCTGTGGACATGTTGCTACTTAGTTTTATACGTGAAGCACCGTGCGTAATGTGTTATCAAGTGATATTGCTAACAATGGCTACCAATTAACTGGGCTACAATTGGATTTCATGATTAGTCGGATTATTTGTCGGATTTAAGGTAGTTTGGGCTAATTGTAAGTGAACGAAGATAAAGGCCATTTAAACTGAGGTACCTTATATCCGACAAGTTGTCCGGCTAAGCAAAAAATCTTGCTTTTTCATATGGGTCCATGGTATTGCTAATTCTGTGGCAAATGGAACGTATCCGACTCGGTTTTCCCGAGTTTTTAGCGGATGTGACGTAATATCGGAATTCGAAAATCGGATCCCGAGGCAAATGGAATGCCCAAGAACAACAAGCCCTCATGCCTGAACGACTACCGGCCAGTTGCACTGACTTCGTTGGTAATGAAGGTGTTCGAGAGACTGTTGAAGAACATCATCTCCTCCTCCATCCCAAGTACCACAGACCCGCTCCAGTTCGCCTACCGACCCAGCAGATCCACAGAGGACGCCATCTCCCACGTCCTGCACACCACTCTCAGCCACGTGGACAAGAAACAAGGCAACTATGTCAGATTGCTGTTTGTAGACTACAGTTCAGCGTTCAACACAATAGTGCCCAGTAGACTGTTCACAAAGCTGAGGGACCTAGGACTCAGCAGCCGTTTGTGTGCATGAGTGTTGGACTTCCTCACTGGCAGATCTCAGGTGGTGAGGGTGGGTAGGTGTGTCTCCGACAGCGTCTCCACCAACACTGGGGCGCCACAGGGGTGCGTACTCTCACCACTGCTGTACTCCCTCTACACTTCTGACTGTGTGGCCACTCATGGTTCGAACACCATTGTGAATGTAGCCCACCTCAGCTCTCACTATTCATAGTGATTGCTAGAGCATACAAGAGCATATATATACACACACACATGAATTATCAACATCGCACAAATAAAATACCTAAATATCAACTGTGTCATGTCTTCCTTTATGGCCACACCTCAGAAAAAAAATGAAGTGTGGCTATGTACAACACGAACAAGCTACATATCTTCTTAGCATGAACATTCCCCTTCACCAACACCACATATGAAACTAACAGTTTAACCTATACACATTCAGAACGCCATTCATTTGTTAATATGAATGCTCACTCACCAGAGATTAAAGTCTTGTACACACATACACGGTCACTACGATGAACACAGCTCCCGTCAGTCCAGGTTCCAACCACTTTTTAAAGACACAAGGGATATTGGAGTTCATATACATGAAGCTTTGTAACGGAATTTTCCACTGTTCATACGTTAATGGTTTAAATTAGCGGCACAGCCACCAATGTACTTACAAATCTTCCGGTCTCATTACACGAAATCTGTGTTTTGAGAGGTGGGAGTAGAGTTTAGTAGGAAATCCCATTAAACAAAGCGCACGCAAACGCAATCAATCGGGCAAAATAAATTTCGTTCTTTTTGCACCTACAATAGCAGCTCAAAGAAAAGAAAAAAAAACACCAAACTTTTAAGTGCCAAATCTGCCGTAAACTTCAGCAAGCAGTTAGAGGAAAAAAAAAAACCCCCCGCGCGAACTGCGCAACGTCACTGAGACTGCTGATGGGCTCAGCTCAAACACATGAACTCCATATCACCTACGTCTCTATCACAGTCGGGAAAAGCACATTAGTAATTTTCCCTTCTTTTTTTTTTTTATATAAAATGAAAAACCCTTTCATGAGAATGTGAATAAATATTTGTGTGCGTTTATTCTTTATTTATTGCCATATTTAATATTTTCATCATATCCAAATTATTCATGTCATAAGAAACAATATGAACTTATCTATTTAGTTATATTAAGAGTTCTGTGTCATATGAGCTATATGAGTGTAATTATTTATTTAACATATATCCCATAGTCAACTAGACTAATGAATGGGACACGGTAACCAGGGTTACATGAAGTTTGCCGATGATACAGTGGTGTTGGGCCTCATCTCCAACAATGATGAGGAGGACTACATGGACGAAGTGAAGAATCTGACATCGTGGTGTCAGGACAACCACCTCCAGCTGAACGTTTGCAAGACAAAGGAGCTGGTAGTGGACTTCAGAAGGAGTCAGCAGCGAGTCTACAAACCCCTCAACATCAACGGAGCTCCAGTGGAGAGGGTTCTGTCCTTCAAATATCTCGGTGTCCACATCTCCTCAGCCTGACATGGTCTGCTCACATTCAGGTCCAGTCCAAAAGGGCTAGGCAGCGTCTGTACTATCTGCGACAACTTAGGAAGTTCGGGGTCTCTCCAGTAATTCTCAGGACTTTCTATTCAGGTGCTGTGGAGAGCATCCTCACACAGAACATCACATCCTGGTATGGAAATAGCTGTATTCAGGACCGTAAAGCTCTTCAGAGTGTGATCTGGGCAGCAGAACGCTGCTGCAGGTCTATCCTACCTTCCCTGCAGGACATTTACATTAAGAGATGTTGGTCCAGAGCAGTCCGAACATTGAAGGACTCGTCCCATCCCAGTAACGGACTATTTCAACTCCTGCAATCAGGCAGAAGGTTCCGCACTATCAGGGCAAAAACAGAGACTCAAGAGAAGCTTCTATCCTCAGGCTATCCGAGTCCTAAATCAGACCATGCCCCCACTCCCCTCATAGCATTACTTAATTGAAACAGGACTTTATATGCACACTGTTTTTATATTGCGGTGCTATTATAGCACAATGCACTTGAAAACTATGCACTGCCCTTACATTTATACAGTTATACTTATACTTATTCTATTGCACTCATTTCTTTACTTATTTTTACTTATTTTTACTTTTGTTAATGTTTGCACAGTCAAGGAGCGGCTCAGGGTACATTTCACTGTGTTGTTGTACTTGTATGACTACACATGTGACAAATAAAGATCTTGAATCTTGAATCTTGAATGCAGCATTATTTGCGCACTCACTACAGCTTGTGATACACGAGGGGCTGTGATTGAAGTGAAGTGTAAGTGACGCTGTTGCCAGGGGGAGAAAAATTGTGTGGCATTTTATTCATTCGCCACTTGCGTATCCTTGCTTGGAAGATATTCCACTTGAACTGCAAATGCCTCAAAAACGCTTAAAACAATCCAGCTGGATCAGTACGTTATGTATATTTCTAGTAGCTTATTTAATTTATTTTTGGCATCTTTTCATTTGTATTTACTAATTTAAAATATTAATAATATATAAAGTATAAATATATATGGTATATATTTTTCATATTAAAATATTAAAGTAAAACTCAAATGTTACATTTTTGACTGTGTGAATTGGGACTTTTACTTCTTCTGCTGGCCCCAGGCAGACGGGCTCCCCAACCTGACCTGATCTGATAGTAACCAAGTAGTTCACTTATGTGATGCCCACTAATGTGTGATCACATTTTTGTGAATATGTGTGTAAGTGTAGTACGGGAAATACCTGTACAGTAAAACCTCTGATTGTCAGCATAATTCATTCCAGAAACGTGCTCGTAATCCAAAGCACTAGTATATTAGTTCAAATATAGATGGAAATTAGCGGGAGAACATTTCAAACTGGATTTAAGGAAGCACTTCTTTACACAGCGTGTAGTCAGAGTATGGAATAGTCTTCCTGATAACGTAGTGCAAGCTGAATCCTTGGGTTCCTTTAAATCAGAACTAGATAAGATTTTAACAACTCTGAGCTATTAGTTAAGTTCTCCCCAAGCGAGCTCGATGGGCCGAATGGCCTCCTCTCGTTTGTATAGTTCTTATGTTCTTTCTAATATCAAAGCGAATTTTCCCATTAGAAATAATGGAACCTCGGATGATTCGTTCCAAATCCCAAAAATATTAATATAAAAATGTAAAGAAAAAATACATAAAACAAATTAACCTGCACTTTACCTTTGAAAAGAATCAGTTGTGATCACGTGACGCTCGGCAGACAAAACATATACATAATACTCCTATTGCAAGACCTCGCTCATTCATCAGGTTAAAATTTATTTAAATTTTTTTGCTAGTCTTGCAAAACACTCGCAAACCAAGTTACTCGCAATCCGAGGTTTGACTGTATTTTTCTTTTTGTAAAGACCCATTTTCCCTTACTGTGAATAATTTAGTGTTTTGGGCAAAGACAATACTTTTTTCGACAGTAGGTGGCAGTGTGAGACTGTGGTTTACTTCAGTAACGGTAGTCTGTAGCGCGCGCCTCGCCGTTTCCCTCATAACGACGGAGAATTCGGCAAAGGAGAGCTAAGTCTCCCTGTCTTTCTTTCCTGTATTACAAGTAAGTAATGTTCTAAACCCCCATAAAACTCTTGGTGTTTGTTAGCAAACACTGAGAGATTAATTGAGAGACTGAAGTATGCGGTTAGATATTTTTGTTTTACAGTCTTGAGAGTAGTTTTGCGTCGAATAGCAGCAATGGCGGCTACACGCTTGATTATTTCGCTTGTCAGCGCCCTAGTTGGTGGTAAACTGTTAGTCTGGGCCACGTGTCTCCTCTAGCATTGTTAAATTAGCACTCTGACTTAATTTAAATGAATGGTCATGTTCGAGATGAGATATGTAAAGTGTGATTTATAAATGGTTTAATGTTTTTTCTGGATTTGTTTACTGATACTATTTATTTATGTCTGAGCGATACTTGACAGTACCTTAGTGTTAGTGCATGGAGGATGAATTTACGACTAAGATGTGTTTAGGAAGTTGAGTAAATAAATGTGAAAATTGGATGCAGAGACACTTTGAGTTAGTTACGGGTTTAATATTTATTGCGTAATGCGTGTGTTTCACAAACATGATGTGTATTGAGACACAGTAAATGTACAGTACTAATACTGAAGATGGACATTGGACAAAATATGCAGTATTAAGTGGACAAGTTACATGAATGAGTTGTATACTAATAAGTAATGGCGGAGAACTCAGCAAAGGAAAGCTGCGTCTCCCTGCCTCATCATTTCTTTCCTGTATTACAGGTCAGTAATGTGCTAAAATCCCATAAAACTGTTGGTGTTTGTTAGCAAACACTGAGAGATTAATTGAGAGACTGAAGTATGCGGTTAGATGTTTGTTTTACAGTCTTGAGAGTAGTTTAATTGCCTCGAATAGCAGCAATGGTGGCGACACGCTTGATTATTTAGCTTGCCAGCGTGCTAGTTGGTGGTAAACTGTTAGTCTGGGCCACATGTGTCCTCTAGCATTGTTAAATTGGCAATTAGCTGTTACATTTGCCGGCGATTCGGAGGAAGACTCTAATTATGAAGACTGTGACTTCAAAAAGCGGTTTGAGTTTCCAAATCTTGAGAGGGGTGTGATGAGATCTGTAATGTCAGAAGCGTGTTGTGACCAGGTTGATTCTGACGGACCCCAGATGGTTGTACCTGTGGAGGAGCCCCCTGCTCAGTCCTCTAGTGATCCCCTACAATGTGAAGCTGAGTCCTGTGGGGATTGTACACAAGACGTAGAGATAGAGGCCCTAGCATCCTCTGGATGTGAATCTGAGGAGCAAACAGACAGGGAACGGCCACAACGTAATAGGCCTTCCACTAGGGGTGCACCGATCGATCGGCCTCGATCACGTTAATTTGAGGGGATCAGAAATCGACCATATTCCCATGAGATCCACCGATCTTAGTTATATGCTTTTAACTCTTTGGGGTCGAGTATGTCGTCGACGACATCGCGTACTTTTCGCGTCTATTTCAGTTTATAAATATCTCGCTGAAATCTTAATGTATAATCATGAAAAAAACGCTGGCTAAATCCGTAATCTGTCTTCTTTTCAAAACGTCCATTGTCGGAAGTATTAAAGTTTTTTTAATTAGGTTAAATCGGCAAAAAAGTAAACCATGTCATCTTACTTTGTTTTACCTGCATCGGGGGCGTGTAGTACCGCTCTCACCCGAAGATCGCTATTCACATTCTAAATAGCCGCATTAGCGCGTATTCAAATCGCATTCGCATGGTAATTTGATTAACAGCGCAACGGTGAAACGCGATCCAGATACATCCCCTTCAGCGCCATAAAAGGGGGTTGGGGACGTGGCCAGGTGACAATGGCTCATTCATACACATGAAAGTTGCTACATATTCAATGAAAGGAGCCAGAAATAGTTACATGAGTTAGGTTTTTCTTATTTATTTATCCAAATTAATGTTGCATCTACACCATTTAGTCATCTTCATGTAGCCAAGACTTTGGTGATCAGATATCTGGGATCAAAACAAACTGCCAGCATTGCTTACTATGTACTTTTATAATGTTTCTGCAAGTGTTCCAAACTGCATTTTGCAATGTCTATACTTTGATGTCAAATTTCAAACTTAACAAAAATCTGACATATTTACAATATATATTAAAATAAAGATGAGTGTAATGGCAAAACAAATATATAAGAAATAATTTATTTGCCATGAATTAAGTGTGATGAAATGTGTGATCATGCCCCAGTCAGTGAAAGCGTGTTTCCTACCCCTAGGCCCCAGAGGGTTAAATCAGCCTTTTCTCCCATTCCCGAGAGAGGTGCAGTGCAGGCTGCCTCCCTCCCTATTTTTTGGACAAGTGTGTCATAACAGCTATATATATATATTTTTTTTTACAAAATTAGAGAAATTAAAGTCTGGAAGAAAAAATATGATTTTGTAGTTCAAACAGCAATGCTCATTTATATGTTCATTTATATTTGAGGACACTACCTCATGTTTTGTGAGTATTCATATCAATTTACTCAATAAAAATGGAAACATTGAAGTAACTGTCTTTTAGTTATGAAAGAAACAAGATCGGCAAAAAAAAATCGAGATCGGCAGGTAAGGTTGCCTAAGGATCGGTGATCGTTGATCGGCCAGAAAACTGCAATCGGTGCACCCCTACCTTCCACTATACTGACTTATAGGCCAGGTGTCCCTGTTAAAACGGACTGCGACTACAGTTAGATATACATTGACGTTGCTCAACAGGATAGGGTGCCTTAACAGCTAGTAGGTAGTAAGGAGGGGTTGAAAGTTTTAGTCGTGGGGACATGCCTATTCCTGGTGGGGGGAGGGTGTAGCGCCCTATGGAAATGAGTAGTAATATTAGAGGGGAAAGTGTGGGATTTTGTAGGGGTTAATATTGTGGGCTGACATGTTCATATTATGCACTCGCCTGTTTTTTTTTTATGGGTGAAATCTTAGCAAAACATGATTGCTTGAGATGCTTTCTTTTCATGCTGAATTTTATGCACCGACCTTATTAGTGTGCCATTCTTGTTCAACAGAGTTGATATGTTGATATGATACGAATGGCATTGCCTTGATGGACACTGTTACGAGGCTTTTTTTTTTTTTGGCCAGTTGCATCTATAAGAAAGGCCCGGGAAAAAGACAGGTTGACCTTGTGTGTGGAGGGAAAAATGCAAGAAAAGAGAGCAGGAGAGAGCACAGGGTTGTTGGCTGCTGGCGGATCGGTGCAGAGAGTCCGTACGGGATCCTTCTCTGAGGAAGAAGCAGAGGAGAGCTGGGTAGCACAGCGAACTGGCCTGATTTAGGGTTCAGACTGGAGCCATAGGTAACCCGAGCCAAAGGGGTTTTCTTCGATCGCCGGACAGTCACGAGGAGCAGAGTTAATCCCAGCGAATTTAAACTGCACCATGAGCTGAAGCTAGTGGGACCTTGGCCAGCTTGGACCGAAACACTGCCCGGAGCTGTGGACCAACAATCTCACGACTTGAATTTTTGCACCTCCTTGGATGTGTGAGTGCTCCTGTCTAGTATGAGCTCCAATGTGCACCAACTAGCCGGCATAAAGTCTGTGATTCTCTTGGCACATACCCGAGTACTCTCCTTTTACAGTATGTGTATTCAATTGATTGTGTCTTTTTTATGCATAAGAGAAAACATTGTAGTCAATGTACAAATTGGTCAAATGTGTTTGTTTTTGTTTCCTGCTTAAAGTGTAATGTAATGAACTGGGGAGGTGTGAAAGGGAATTAAGACAGCATTTTCAATTTTTTTCTGTTTCTATCATATGTTCCTAATTTTTCCGGGGTTGCATTAACTCATAATTGTAAGGGGTGCAGTGTTTCCCCTAGGTTTACAGCTTTGGGGGGTAACATCTGAACTAAACATCAAAACATTTCTTTTTATGACAATTATCCACAAAGTGTGGAGCTTTTGTCACTGCAGTGTATCTTTCTGGGCTTCTGGAAGAACATTTCTAGAGCCTCTTGATATGGGAAGTCAGAAACGTCTGGCCCATTTATTGAGATCCGCATGCAAGGCTGCAAGATGGTCTCCTTGCAACCTATTGTGGATGTTTGTCTTGACCTGCAAATACATTAACTGTTAGGCTTTAAAACTGATAGCTGATAGCTTAAAGCAGAAAATCCCGTTGTGAAACATATTTATTGCCCTATTCATGGTTGAGGAGTCCCTCTCACAGTTTACACTGCTGACCAGGTGATATGACCCATGGTTGACGTGACATATTTTCCGACGCACGCTCTCTGTCCAGTGGTGGGAGTGTGCTCACCTGTGTCTGTGCGCGCGCATCGGGGTGGAACTGCCACGCGCAATACACAGAGCAGAGGAGAATTGTAAACGCGCAACCGTGTAGAGACAAAAATGACAAGCTGTTGTGTAAATAAGTTAACATAAGGCTATTTAGTTTGTTTAATAAAAGGACAATGTATAGACCTGTTCTATAGGAAGGGTAACCTTAAATGACTTCTGTTGTGATCTGGCGCTTTATAGAAAATAAAATTAACTTGACCTTCAAGGGGAGGCGGGGCACCCCCCTAATATAATGGTAGGGGAAACATTGGGGTGTGTAAAAGGAAGGTATTGGTGTAGAGTATCGGAAGCCTTACAGGTTGAGGGTCGGAGATAATAAATGGCCATCAGCGTGTTAGGTTGAACGAGGGTGAAATTATTTCAAAGGGGAGTATTTTAGAGAATACCCAGGACTTCTCCCGGTATACACCAAGTTGAGAATCATACCCTAGAAAAGTAGAAACGCATATGGTGGGCATTCTACTGCTGGTCCATACTGTTCCCCCTGTATTCTTGCACCAAGGGGGGATGTTCTTAACTTTGCCGAGTGTGGGTGGGTATATAATGAAATTAAAATGACATATGGATGGGACACTAGGCTTGTCCAAATTGCCATTAGTTACATGTTTGGCTTGGCCAGCATGCTGTTTTGCTCAAGGGCTCAATGGACATGTGACTATTTTGCTGAGGTGGGGCTTGAATTGGTGACCTTCTGATTACAGGCACCAAGGTTTTAAGCCACAGAGCCACATACTGCCCCCCAAACCTAACTTGCCCTTTAGCTTTTGTGTAGTTGCCCTAGTTTGTGCACATTTTAAAAGAATTTAACCGTTTGTTGATGTTTGTTGTTTTTATTCACTGTAGCAGTTTAGATTATTCATTTAATTATTCATTTTCAGTGCTGCGCAAAGCAATATGTACACTTAGATGTAGGACTGGACGATATGGCAAATTTATATCACGATATATTTCTTAATTTTGGTCGATACGATATAATTCTGATATCGATATGGACAATATTAAAAAGCCTGTAAAGGAAAAAACTGCCGAGGACACACACAATGGATGTCTGCAAACTGAATTTGCAAAGTCTATAATACCTCCAGGCTCCTCCTATTAAAATTATATAATTTAAAAAAAAATAAAAACAGTACAAAAAAAATAAGGTTCACTTTTTATTTGTATTTAGCCTTTACAAACAAGAAATGTGAAATAAACTATCAAATAAATAAAACTGTCAGACTCAGCTTATTAACAATAATATATTTCCATTTAAACTAGAACAGGCTGGTTATTCATATAAATTGAAACAACAAACAAACTGCTTCAGCCAGGATAAAGAAATAAAAATAATAAAATAAATAAAGAGTGAGCAACAACAAAAACACATTGCTCTGGCCGGAACATTGAGTGTTGATGACACCCTATGACAGGCTCTAGAGGTTTCTGGCAAGAAATACAAGCTGGTTTACATTATCTGGCTTCAGTGATGCCCTTTTACACGTGACAATGTTGCCACCTGTACTAAAAACTCTCTCAGAGGGGGAGCTTGTGGCTTGAATGCACAAGTAATGTTGTGCCAGTTGGCTTACTCTGGGGAAGTTCTTTTGATAGACTTTCCACCAATCCAGAGGGTTTGAGTCATTGTCAGTATCTGGAGAAAGAAGGTAGTTGCTGAGCTCCCTCTCAACTGCCTGCTGTGCACTCAAGCCTTCTGTGTTAGTAGTAGTGGTGAGCCTGTTTGCAAAAAAGCTAGCCAGAGACTGCTTTGTTCTCTTGGCTGGAGCACAAGCATCTCCCATGGCTTCTTTTGTGGACTCCTCTTCCCTTACCACATCAGCTCTCTCTCCCTTCAGCATCTCCAACACAGCTCTCTCTTTGATGTATTCTCTCTTCTCCTCCATAGTGTACTGAAGCTTAAATCTTGGGTCAACGAGGCATGCCATGTCAAGTAGATCATCCATGGTTGGGTCATCATACTTTTTGTTAAGGTATCCCATCACTGTTGTCTTTATGGTCCTGGTGAGCTCTGTGTCATCCTTTGACTCCTTCAAGATGGAGGTGTTGATGAGATGCATCACCGGTTTTAGGAATGATACACTGACATAGGATTCACCGGACAATGCATCAGTGAATTCGAGGAGTGGGCTTAGAGCTGCATCTATAGACTCTAAAACATCTACATCTTGCCAGGTAGGAATTAGTGGCCTGGTCTTCTTGTCCTTTGAGAGGACCTCTGTGATGGCCCTTTTCTGCTCCAGAACCTGCTTCACCATTTGTTGACGGGAGCCCCATCTTGTTGGTGTTTCACTGATGAGTTTGTGCTTTGGCAAGTGATACTCCTCCTGAGCAGTTGCCAGGTCCTTCTTCCATGAATAGGAGAAGGCAGCCACTATCTTTTTACTGACTCAAATAGCTCTGTCCACTCGCTTGTCTTGGTTAACTTTCTCTGCAAACAGAGAGAAAAAAAAATATTCCAGATTGCAATAGTTATCATTTGTATTTATATTTCAACTACAATTTATATTGTTATTATTATTTTTTTTATTAAGAATATTATTTTTCAGAAAAATTCACAATTCTGCTTATAAATTATTTTCACATCTGATTTGGCAAAAAAAAGTAAACATCTGTTCCCCATGCCAGTAAAACACATTTGAATTTAATTGAGAGAACTGTGAATAATCTATACAAATATGTATGTCTTGACTAAAGACTAAATTAATTCCCTATAAAATCGCTTAAAAAGAGGGAAAGAAATCATAATAAAAATTATGCCACTAAGCCAACTAATTATTAATCCTCTTCCAGAAGGAGGTGCTGTTTCCCGCATTTTCCTGGTAACATTTGGACACAAAGTAGCGCAGTGGTCATGAATTACTTTATAAGGAATTATAGTAAAAATTAAATGAAAATGACAAACTTTTCTGAATAGAGTAAGTTTCCTTTTTAGACACATTCATTTAAAAAAAACAGCGCCACATTTTGACTGTGAAACGTGCAGTGCTCATGTTTATTTAGCAAAGTCAAAGCCTTTATGAAAATCTATTTGAAGCGGCCAGCGCTGATATTATGGCGAGCATTTGCATGAACTGTGTATAACTTACCAATGGCAGAGTTCAATCGATGCCCGAAGCATTGTAGTCTTGCCCATCCATTCAACTCAGCGGCTTTGATGATATTGGTCCCTCTATCTGTGGTGATGAAGACCTGTTGCTCGTCGCTGAGTCCCCAGGAGGCAAGCGCATCTGCAAGTCCGGCTGCAATTGCTTCGCCCGTGTGATCCTCTGGAAAGTAGACCGTCTGGAGGCATAAGCTGACAAGATTCCAATCTTTGTCAATAAAGTGGACTGTCAGGCTCAAGTACGGTTCCGAGGTTCAACTAGACCAGAGGTCAGCTGTGGTCGCAAAATACGACACTGACTTAAGTTGCTCCTCCAACCTGTCCCTAACTTCACTATAAAGTGCAGGTATAGCTGTGCGTGAAAAATATTTTCAACTAGGGATCTCGAATCGGAGGTCAATGACTGACATCATTTTTCTGAAGCCCACGCTATCCACCATACTAAATGGCATCATGTCCTTAGCCAAGAAGTTTGTAACAGCCCTAGTAATGTCTTTATGACGTTTAGACTGTTTGTCATAAGGTAGGAATGCAGCCATCTGTGTTTGCTTCATTGACTTCTCTGGTTTTGGTGTCGGGGAGGGGGATGGAGGTGGTGGTGATGGTTCGGGGACAGGTTGGCTTAAACTTTTATGATGCCTCATCTTCTGACTCTCAGTATGTCCTATCGGGTGGAACTGCTTCAAATGGTGGAACAGATTTGATGTGTTCCCGCTGCTAGTCGGCACCACTCTCCGGCACATTTTGCAGAGCACCGAAACCTGAAGTTTATCCGAACTTAAAAAGCCAAACCACTTCCACACCACTGAATTAGTCTTTCCTGTCTTATCAACTATTTCGTCTGCTTTCTTACTTATGGAATTTTGTTGATCCACATCTGTGTTGCAGTCAGGGGTACTCATTTTGTTGCTAAAACTTTCCGCAACGGAGCTTAACCAACTACTGCTGAGCGCTGGCAGCGTGTCTGTGATGTACGTCATCACGCAATTCTGTTCTGCTCTTTCTGACGGCTGAGCACTGAACGTCATTCAGTGACAAATGCTAATGTATAAAATTATATATATATATATTCAAATGTATATCGAAATATCGGAAATGTGTTTAAAAATCGTATCACCGTTATTGAAAAAAATTCTATCGCGATATACACTCACCTAAAGGATTATTAGGAACACCATACTAATACGGTGTTTGACCCCCTTTCGCCTTCAGAACTGCCTTAATTCTATGTGGCATTGATTCAACAAGGTGCTGAAAGCATTCTTTAGAAATGTTGGCCCATATTGATAGGATAGCATCTTGCAGTTGATGGAGATTTGTGGGATGCACATTCAGGGCACGAAGCTCCCGTTCCACCATATCCCAAAGATGCTCTATTGGGTTGAGATCTGGTGACTGTGGGGGCCATTGTAGTACAGTGAACTCATTGTCATGTTCAAGAAACCAATTTGAAATGATTCGAGCTTTGTGACATGGTGCATTATCCTGCTGGAAGTAGCCATCAGAGGATGGGTACATGGTGGTCATAAAGGGATGGACATGGTCAGAAACAATGCTCAGGTAGGCCGTGGCATATAAACGATGCCCAATTGGCACTAAGGGGCCTAAAGTGTGCCAAGAAAACATCCCCCATACCATTACACCACCACCACCAGCCTGCACAGTGGTAACAAGGCATGATGGATCCATGTTCTCATTCTGTTTACGCCAAATTCTGACTCTACCATTTGAATGTCTCAACAGAAATCAAGACTCATCAGACCAGGCAACATTTTTCCAGTCTTCAACTGTCCAATTTTGGTGAGCTCGTGCAAATTGTAGCCTCTTTTTCCTATTTGTAGTGGAGATGAGTGGTACCCGGTGGGGTCTTCTGCTGTTGTAGCCCATCCGCCTCAAGGTTGTGCGTGTTGTGGCTTCACAAATGCTTTGCTGCATACCTCGGTTGTAACGAGTGGTTATTTCAGTCAAAGTTGCTCTTCTATCAGCTTGAATCAGTCGGCCCATTCTCCTCTGACCTCTAGCATCAACAAGGCATTTTCGCCCACAGGACTGCCGCATACTGGATGTTTTTCCCTTTGCACATCATTCTTTGTAAACCCTAGAATTGGTTGTGCGTGAAAATCCCAGTAACTGAGCAGATTGTGAAATACTCAGACCGGCCCGTCTGGCACCAACAACCATTCCACGCTCAAAATTGCTTAAATCACCTTTCTTTCCCATTCTGACATTCAGTTTGGAGTTCAGGAGATTGTCTTGACCAGGACCACACCCCTAAATGCATTGAAGCAACTGCCATGTGATTGATTAGATAATTGCATTAATGAGAAATTGAACAGGTGTTCCTAATAATCCTTTAGGTGAGTGTGTGTGTGTATGTGTATGTATGTATGTATGTATGTATATATATGTATGTGTATGTATGTATGATGTATGTATGTATGTATATGTGTGTGTATGTGTGTGTGTGTGTGTGTGTATATATATATATATATATATATATATATATATATACACATACACACACACACACACACACACACAGTGGTACCTCAGAACTCAGACTTAATCCATTCAGAACTCAGGTTCAAATCTTAAAAAGTTCGAGTTCTGATGGTTTTTTTTAAGCATTTAAACACAAAATGAACAGGATAAAACAAGAGGAGCATATACTGCACATTTATCAAAACAGTCATTTGTAAAGTAAGAAAATAAATGTATCCAAACAATGTGTAAAAAACATTGTGTCCTGCCCCGATTGTCCGCTTCTTCCGTGAGCCATGCCCCCTCATTACCCCTCTGGGGTCTAGGGGTACGAAACACACTTTCACTGACTGGGGCATGATCACACATTTCTTCAAATATCATAGACTTAATTCATGGCAAATAAATAATTTCTTATTTCTTTTGCCATTACAGTCATCTTTATTTTAATGTATATTGTAAATATGTCAGATTATTGTTAAGGTTGTAATTTGACATCAAAGTACAGTGGTACCTCAGTTCTCTAACTCATCGGAACTCGAATTTCGTAAAAGTACAACCAACCAGTTCGAAAAAAAATTACATAGAACTCTATCTGAATCTCAGAAATCAAACCGTGAACGCCGACCTAAGGTAACTTGTACACGCAGGGAAATGAGTCACGTGGCACGTCTCTCAGCGGTAACAAAGGGTAACGTTTCAGTCTCAGCCTGGCATTCGCTGTGATAGCATCGCAGGGGTAGAATTACTTTGTTCGGGGGGCACAGCAATGTTTGCCTTTTATTCCCTCAAATATAGGAGGGCACTAAGGCATTTTCCCGTAGGTTCGGAGGGCACCAAGGCAATCAAGAATTACTGGCCAGGGCACTGAGGCAAAAAGGTATATAGCCGGACGCATGAAATATTTAGCATTCTGACATTTTCAAGGGCAATAAATGCATTAGCACCCTGTGAAATAGTGTTAGACTAGCTATTGAAAAAAAGATGCTGTTGCCTTCATTCACCTACTCAGTAATGACGAAATGTTTTATGAAAAAAAACAGAACCAGCTATTGTCAGTGATAAAAACTTTAATTTAATGAACATTATTTTTACTGAGACACTGACACTAACATGACTAACAGAACTTCAAAATAATGCACGAGTGACCATATTCAAGCCAACTAACTAACACTCGCCAACTGTCCCGAGCCACTCAAACACTGTCGCGAGCCACTCGCTAACTGTCCCGCCCAGTGCCACGAGCCACTACGAACTGTCCCGCCCAGTGCCGCGATCCACTACGAACTGTCCCGCAACACTTCCGCGAGCCACTACGAACTGTCCCGTGACAGCAGCTGCAGGACAGTACAGTTTATGCTCTAACTCCTTCTCCGTTTTCACTTCAATTCAATGCACATCTGGTATCAATTATTTCAATCTTCTATGAATTATTACAGTCTATTATAAATTATTACAACGTCAAGTGATGACAGATAATTTCCATAACAATAGATGCGGTATGATTGGGAAAGACATGCATAACCAGCGAAATTACCTAAAAAATTTGGTTATTTTCAGGGTCTTAGAAGCAGCGGACGTCATTTCGGCCTGCTTTCTTTTTTTCACCCGATCTTTGGTAGGCATTTTAATTAGAACTTTGTGGCCTTATAACAGGTCCTTAACATGTATTTGTCGATGTAAATTGATGATTGTTCACGTGCCAAAAATACCACCAATACAGCCTCACTTTCAAAAGAACTTCTAAACCTTCTCACCCTCCCTATTCTATGAACATGTTGCTATTAGTTTCGGAGGGAGGTAAGCATCGGCTAGAATAGCCGCTCTGAATAATTTAACCATGGAGGCGTGGCTAACGTAAAATTAGCCACTCCTCACACATGTGACCCAGGTGGAGACTCGAACTTGGGTCCCAGAGGTGTGAGGCAACAACTCACCTTTGGGCAAGGAACAAAACCATATTTGACCCTGCAAATTTCATATTTCCTTTTGTTTATATGGTATAGAGTAAGAGCGTCCATGCAAATAGTGGACCAAGAAGGAACCATAATGCACAGAAATAGACTTAAAAAAATCGCCAGTACAATGTCCCTGCACTGAACAGCCAGTGGCACATGGATGGGAACCATAAACTAATACGGTAGCTTTTCTGTCTAAATGTGTAGCACTGTAGCAGGCTTAATTTATGTTCACTGAAATGTAATGTCATTCCAAATGTCTTGTGGTGTTCTAGTATTTTATTTTTTTGTGAAATTCATAATAATAATAATAATAATAATAATAATAATCATGATTTTTGTGGTCTGATGTCATTTTCACAATCCTAATTCTGCAGGTGGAGGATGATAGTTCATGGAGGCATTGATGGGCTTCCCAGACTTATCATCTACCTCCAAGCTGCCATTGTACTCCACAGCTTCCTGCTTACAAAGACATTGTTGTCTGCAGTAGTTAAAGTAAGGAGTAATTAGAAATGTAGAATATCACATTGATCATAACACATAATACAGGTTGTCATATAAGCAATACTACTGTTCTTTGTATTTTCCCAGCAAACATCTATTACAAGCGATTTTAATCATTTGGTTATCTTTAAAAACACAAGCATAGAAAAGACATGCAATGTTTTCTCATATATGGCTTGTTTACCTCAACACTATCACAGAAAGACATTAAAACGACAGAGAAACTGTGTACGTAAGCAGCTGGTGACTCATGATTTCAAATCAGTGAGCGACAGGAGGAACATGGGGGAACTGAATTTCCCATAAGCCCCTCTAATTACACCGATGGCTCCTGTTGAGGACCACACCTCTCTCTGCTGTTTCTCATCCTGTCGACATTAGGTTTCTGTTTCTGTGAGCTAGACTCATTGATGTGACATTTTCATGGTGTGCCCAGAGCTTGAGTGTTTCTTCCTGTGTCCCGACCCTCGCTTTGCTTCCTAGAGCCCTGCCTGTCCCACTCATGCCCGACGCAGATTGCCCGACCCTCACCCGTACTGCCAACAACAACTTCCGACCTCTGCCCTCCAGTTACTGACACCAATTGCCCGGCTCTCACCTGGACTGCGGACCTCGTTCTTCGCCTCAGGCTCCCCATTACCTTCGCCACCATCCCATCTTCCTTCCACCCATTGCCAGCCTGGATCCTGTTCCTCAATGCCTGAGGTTTCCCTTCTACTGATCTGCGCCAGTGTGCATCTGGTAGGTATTATCACAATTGGCCTACATTGCCTTAGCAGACACAATAAAGACACTACCCTACATCACCTACCTGCATTGTCACAGCTGTCAAACATTCAGTCTGTTTTCCCCAGAGATTTTAACTGAATTAAGGGACAAATTAAATCATTAGTTAGTGAACTAGAATCACTGCTTGAATGCTTATGACACACAAATTAATTCACAAAGAAATAATGAATGAATTAACCGTAGGCAGAGGAGGAATCAGAGAATTCCATTTCATCCTGGGTTTCTTCAGTCACCAAGCAAACTTCTAATGATTTATCCCATGGCAAAGGACTTGCTGTTGGTAACCCAGTGAACTGTACATCCTCAAGGTTCAAGGATATCTTTATTGTCCACAAGGGGCAATTTGTTGTGCAGTCGGTAGAATGCACACACACACGCACACAACCTACACACACACACGCCAGACAAAACAATAATAAACATAAAAATCCCCCTGAGGGATAATAAAAAGCCAATAGACAATAACTACAATATAAAAATCACAAGGATTTATTTTTTTTAAAAAAACACGTCAACTGGCATTTGCTTCCACAGGCTGGGCATCACTGAACACCAAAGTCCTGCTGTTCTCCCTGCTGTTCAGATTCGCATCTAGGGATATCAGCTGCAAGAAAGCAGGGAATGGCAGGTCATGCATCTGAGCCTGATGAGCTGAAAGATAATGGACTAGCAAAGTTTGCATTGAAGGAGCTTACCTTTGGATCTCTTTTTTTAAATCTCTTCACATGCTTAGCAGATTTGAACTTTGAACTTTGGCTCCCTGTCATGGCTTTCAGATGGAAGTGCATCAGGAGTGAAGCCCTAGGGTGGAAGTTTAAGATGTTTCATTTGAACAAACCAATTCTTCAGCAGGCATGAATATCAGTGAACTCAGCAGACCAGCACTTTGCAAGTGCATTAACCTTAGTGAAAAACTTATACCCTTATGTTCCAGAATCTGGTCTAAAGTGGGCTGATCCTCTGGATTCATCTGGAAAATCCAAGATAGGAGTCCCCGGGCAGATTTAGAGAGCCTTGTGTTTCAGAATTTGGTACAAAGTGGGCCGATCCTCTGGATTCTTCTGGAATATCCAGGATAGGAGTTCCCGGGGTGATGCAGAGAGCCTTTTGGGCAGACTGTATTGGACTTCCCTGACACACTGTCCGATTTCCTCAGCATTGCCGTAGAAGGCGTATTCACTGACGAGCATTGCGTATCTGTATTGAAAAAGTCAGCAAAGGCATCTGAGTTTCATTCACATATAACATCATTCTGCACTGGTGCACATTTCAGGCGTCATGCATTCTTCATGCATGCCTCAGGCTCTGAGGATGGTTGAGACTTGCAACAGGAACTGTGCGGGGCTGGAGCCGGGGAAACAGGAACATAAAAAGCCAATGGACAATAGCTACAATATAAAAATCACACAGATTTATTTAAAACAAAAAAAACATGTCAATTGGCATTTGGCTCCACAGGCTGGACATTTGTTGAACATCAAACTCCTGCTGTTTTTCCTGCTGTTCGCATCTAGGGATATCAACTGCAAGAAAGTATGGGATTGGCAGGTCAAGCATCTGAGCCTGATGAACTTAGATACTGGACTAGCAAGGTTTGCACCGAAGGAGCTTACCTCTGGATCTCTTTTTGCAAACAACACACTGGAACAGCCTTGTGAAGAATCTCTTCAAACGGTTCACAGATTTAAACTTTGGCACCCTGTTATGGCTTTCAGTGCATCAGGAGTGAAGCCCTAGGGTGGAAGTTTAAGATATTTCATTTGAACAAACCAATTCTTCAGCAGGCATGAATATCAGTGAACTCAGCAGACCAGCACTTTGCAAGTGCACTAACCTTGGTGAAAAACTTATGTTCCAGAATCTGCTCTAAAGTGGGCCGATCCTCTGGATTCATCTGGAAAATCCAGGATAGGAGTCCCCGAGCAGATCTAGAGAGCCTTTTGGGCAGAGTGTGTTGGATTTCCCTGATACACTGTCTGATCTGCTTAGCATTGCCATAGAAGGCGTGTTTACCGGTGAGCATTGCGTATCTGTATTGAGAAAGTCAGCAAAGGCATTTGAGTTTCATTCGCATATATCATTCTACACTGGTGCACATTTCAGGTGTCATGCATTCTTGCTCTGACTGGCTCTGACTCTGAGGATGGTTGAGAAGATATACGTACATGATACAGCCCAGTGCCCAAACGTCCGACTCTGGCCCATGTCCCTTTTTCCACACTTCTGGTGCCGCATACTCCTTTGTTCCGCAAAAACATCTACAATACACACAAAAGTGAAACAGCACACACGTCTTTTAGCGTGCTGTATAAGCAATTTGAAAGCTTTGCTGGAGAATCTGCAAAAAAGAACCTACTTATGCATCGTATGCTCTCTTGAACGATCGTTTCCAGCGGCTCTAGCTTGCCTGCCAGTCCAAAATCAGCCAGTCTCAACTCCATATTCTCAGTTACCAACAAATTCTCTGAAAGACTAATAACCCAAGTAATTAACGACAGCAGACATTAAAAAGTTGCAGAATACAACAACAGCAGGTAACGATCATATAAACTACACGGGCAAATGCCATGTAAAATGTCAACACTAATATGTGGAGAATTAAGCAAACCAAGTGTGCGCGCACACATACCTAATTTGAGGTCCCTGTGGACAAGGCCTTCATTGTGCATATATTTCAATGCTGAAATGAGCTGCCGCATCTAATAACGCACTTCTGCGTTGGTCAGTGACTCTCTCTCTTGAACGATGTCCAGCATCGACTGGAATGGGAGAAGGGGGGCTTGAGTCGACACAGAGTCTTAACCCTAATAAACTGTCTGCAAAGGCCAGATACAACTGGACTCACCCCCCTGCTGCACAGCTCCATGAAGATGTACATAAAGTTCTCATCTTCAGTATAATGTGAGAAGCTCACAACATGCCGGTGTTGTAGCGTCTTCAGAATTAGAACAAGAAATACTTCTTGTAGACACTGAAATGTCAGACATGTTAATCTCAACGAGTTTAATGGAAATGCAGTTTAACTGCAGAGGGCTGACCTTAAGCAGGATTAAGACCACATACCTCTTCTAGTCCAGCAGAGTCCTCTATCGGGATTACTTTGACGGCAAAGATCTCTCCATTGCAAACGTCTCTCATCTTGTAGCATTTGCCAAAACCGCCCTAAAAACACAGGCCTATTAAGAATTTCTGCCACCTCTAATACTGACTGGCCATTTCAGGAATCTACTCTTCAGCAAAACTAATACATTGCAACTTAACTATGTACAGTATCTTGATAATACATACCTCTCCCAACAGCTCCAGTCTGCGGTAAATCCTCACATTTTCGCAATCATGGACGAACTCGGGCATTTCAGTTGTCTTCTGAGTTGCCATGTTGCAGAAAAGTATTATGCATTCGCAACCAAAGAAAGCAGAAAATGGATAACCAGTAGCGCTTCCACCACCTTTTTAACTCTTTGGTTAGAACGTCACAATGTTACGTAGGCAACACTACAGGTTACATTCGAAATTCTTCAAAACTACGTTAGAAATTCTTTTTATAAGTTACTGCCGATAAATAAAACGTTTCTGCAAAGATACTCATCAGCATTAGTTTGACCAAAAAAAACAATTTTCATAATGCAGTAGCTTACAACATGCACGGCTCTTCCTTCATGAGAATAAAATAAAATCTCTTCTTAAAAATTAAAGCAAAACTGTCAGTCTCTACTTTCCTACATCTTGTGGTTTATTCTTTCTTTCTTTTTTGTTTTTGAAACCCTTACTTAATATTTTGAAAGGACATTTCACCAGCAATGATGGAAAGTAGTTAAGTAGCCTATAATTACTTCGTTACTGTACTTAAGTACATTTTTCTCACGTCTGTACTTAAGTAGATTTAGCCGTGGACACTTTTGACTTTTACTGTACATCAATTACAGCAAATCTTTATACATTCTTTCTACTCTACTAGACTTTTACTTAGGGTTGCCTTACATTTTACAATAACTTTGCTGTTGTTTTAATCGGCTGACAACAGGGAAAGGTAGTGGAGGGACAGATAGGCTAATACCGAGATTCTGAACTTTTCCCGTCAAAGTAAAGCCCAGCGACTTGTAGTTACTTTCGATGTTTCAGTCATGTCACAAAATAACTGCAACCTGTTTCAGTATATCTTCCCCAAACACTAAGAACCGTTTCTAAACAAATCAAACTTTTATTTAATAGCGTTTTTAAAATAGTCCCCTTCAGCAGCGCAGTTCCTTTTTTTTCCGCAAGCAGCATGCAAAAACTAAATTCCTTAATTTTTAAACAAGCAAATAAGATCGTTTGAAAATGTACGCATTACTTTGTGGTTCTTTGAGTTAGTTCTTGTTTTTCCTGTTCTATCGGTCTTTGACAGTTGACGCCACACTCGCTATAGCCGCAGTGTTTTGTGGGTCGAATCGCCATTATGGATGTATACAACTCAAGTGCCAGCATTTGCGTGCGGCCTTATCTTTGGTAAGATGGGACATTCGTGCTGTGTGAAAGGCTGTCATACTAAATCACATGGTAGAAATGGCAGAAAGGTGGACATGAGATTTTCTCGGTTTCCCAACTGGAAAAGAGGATATGGACAGCAGGTAAAGGAGGTAACAAAGAGGCGTCGGGCGGCCTGGGTCGCAGCGGTGAGACAGAAGGAGATCACTTTCAACACGATATCTCCCTTTAGGCGTGATTGCTCTCGGCATTTTCATAAAGGCAAGTAAGATGTTTTTTGCTTAAGTAATGTTACTGAATATGCATTTTTTTGTCTTCTAAAGTTGGTATTCTCACATTGGTTAACCTACGCTAGCAAGCTAGCCTCACTACGTACGGAGAGTAGCAGAAATGGGTTATTCTGTTCGTGTTAAACTAGCGTTACATAGTGAATGCTTTTTAAAGACAAAAGTAAACAGCAAAACTGTAATGACACCTTTATCAGTGCATGTATGTGTATATGCGCGTGCATGGATTATAAGCCACAATGCTGGATAAGGCTGTCACTGTGTGTTGTGCCCGACAAACCAATGCCCATAGTTGTAGTTTAAGTTTAGAAACATTTGCAAATACAGTTTCTAATGCTTCACATGATGTCTGGAAGGATCTCTATAAACTCATTGTATACCGAGCCTGTATTCTGCTTGCAACGTATATTTAATTTTAAATATATGACCAATAAAGTTATGTCCAATGTCATTTTTGTGGTGTTCTTGACTCTTTCTTTCCTCAAACACCTAAAGCTTGTTTACAATGAGCAAGTTGAGAGAGGCGTAAAAAAGACAAGTTCCCCACGGGGATGAATAAAGTGATGATGATGATTAGTCATTTAATAATAATAATAATAGTGTGTTTTGGTAATGAAAATTGCTTATTACGAATTGCATAAAACATTAAATTTTTGTGGAGGAAAAAAAACCACTGAATATGAAACATTAAGTGTGTTAACCAAATGTGTTCATATCCGCGATACACTCAAAATGGCCAATGGAGGCGTGTCAGACTGTGCAGACACGTGACTGACAAAGAAGGGGGTTTAACCAAATCAGATTTAACCCAGAGTCAATTTGCGAAGGCGGGGTTGACAAAATCGGGTTGTCTCAATCGCAGTTAAGTTGATTTGTTATATCGGTGTGCAGGCGCTGCCTCTTTAAGGGCCTTGGGGATCCGGGGAATCGCATCCCAGACGGCCCTGGCCCCTTTAAGGGCTAGCCGTGTTCCCTGGAAGGGGGAAGTCGCCTGCGATGGCAGGATAGCAGCAGCGAGGTGGGCGTCAGGCTGTTGCGGTGCGGGGGCGGTGGTTTTGCAGGGTGCAAACACCGCCGGATCCAGGATAGGAAGGGGTTCCCTTCGATATCCAGTGGGGAGCGAAGCAGCGGAGAGGGAGACAGCTCCTAAAAAGATCGCTGGCTCCGCTGTTGATCTTTTCTTCCGTCTGCTGTTTCGCCGTGTCTTTCTCCCTCCCGAGTGTGGAGCCGAGAACAGCGCAGCGGTTTCGGAAGCCGAATCGAGTGGCTGATCGACATCGCGAACCGCCAGCAGAGTCCCTACCTCCCTCACTCTTCGCCGTAGCTGATGGAGATTAACGCGCACCTTTTCCGCGAGGTGCGCGTCTTCTTCTAGGGACATCCCCTCCAGGATGTCCCGGCTCTGGATCGCCAGATCCCATGCCTGGGGATCTTTCCGGACTTCGGGCTGGGCGATCCAGTGAAGCACCTCGTCAACGAGACCGAGGTAACAATCCTCGGTCACGGGGAGTGCTTTGTTCGAGAGATCCGTCATTCTGTCACGACTGGCGGGCGGGCGAGCAGGAAAGCAGGCGAGCTGAGCCGTGAAGTCGGACAAAACAGGGTTTAATAGGAATAGGACTAGCAGACGTGGAACAACACATGACAATACAATGACGGATCTGGGGAAGACTGACTCAGACGAGGACTAAATACAAAAGACAAGCTAGACATAACAGGACTCAGGTGATCACAATCAGGGCTGAACACGAGGTAACGAGGTGGGTGTGGCACACATCAGGAGCGGACGGAGCGGATCATGACAGTAGGGCTATGTATTTATATTTCTACTCATTATGAAAGATTTGTTGTGTCTAGTCTCCGCTTAATAGTGTGTTTCTATGTTTTACAGCTAATAAGAAAAAGGTGTCTGTTTATATAACACTTAATAGAAGGTGAGCCGTTGTTTAACAAACAAATGATTTACAACAGGACAAAACAGAAGCATATGTGTAGTGAGAAAACAATTAGGAACCTGTCACTGCAGTCAAGTTATCTTCATATTCAATATTCAGTTTTCTGGCTTTAAGGTGGGGCGTTTTTAATGACAGAATTGTGATGCCCAGTACACAGACAACGATGCACACAGATTATTTTTGCGCTTCAAACCATTTCGTGATTTTTGCCAAATCTTGTTACTAGCTAATATAAGTCCTTTCAGCTGTAATGACATGGTGGTTTAGCATTTTGGGCTCATGGCGACTGTTGCACACCCCTTTGTTTCCCAGATTGCTTTACGTACGAATTTTAATTAATTTTTGAATGTTCAAATGTATCCGAGTATTGTGCAATGGGACAAAACATGAATGGACTGATAACTTTAAAACTAGACAAAACAAGCACATCTAGTGAACTGTGCTTTGATCAGTGGACAACAGGGAACAGTGTACACCCCTTGGGTTTTCAGATTATTTTTGTCTGTAATTGTCAGCTTCGGGTTGGGACGCGAGCACGGAAGCAGGCGAACGAAGCCAAAAGGTCCAGTTGAAGGGTTTATTGTAGGCAGAAGGACAGGTGCAGACAACGACGGACCATACAACGATGACAGATCTGGGGAATACAGACTGAGACTCGGACTAAATACACAAGACTAGGTAACAGAACGAGCTACAGGTGGGAACAATTAGGGCGAAACAGGAGGTAATGAGGTGGGCGTGGCACACATCGGGAGCGGACGGAGCAGGGCGTGACATAACCCCCCCCCAAAGGCGCGCACACCGGGCGCGCCAGGGAGGAGGCGACGGACGGGACGAGGGAACAGGACCTGAAAGACAAAACAGAACGTCAACCAAACCCAGGGAACAGGACGGAGACGCAAAAGACGAACAGGGACGAAACGAAGGACAGGACCTGACAGAGAACAGGGAAGGCGGAGAGACAGACCCAGAAGGGAGACACAGGGGGAACACCCACAGGCGACACGAAAGGGCCAGGGGTGCCAAAAGGAGGGACAAAGGGACCAGAAGGAGAAACAGGCGGGACGAACGGAAAGGGAGGAGGAACCAGGGGAGCACGAAAAGGCCCAGGCGGGCGACGGGCAGCGGCCGGAGGGGCCGCAGGGGAGAGGGAGAAGGGAGCAGGAGGGAACACCAGGGAAGGCAGGCAGGAGGGGGAAGCCGCGGCAGGCGGAGGCGCAGCCGCAGCCGGCGAAGGCGCCGTCCGACGCCAAGCCGGAGCAGGGGGGCCCGGAGGCGGCCGACCGGGAGCCGGAGGCGGGACCGAGGACCGGCACCCAGGGACCAGGGGGGGACCCGGTGGCGACCGCCGACCCCGAGGCGCAGGACCCGCAGGCAGCCACCGAGCCAGAGCTAGGGGCCGAACGGGCGAGCCAGGGGGCATGGCGGGCGGGACCCAGGCCCGACGCCTGTGTCCCCGTCCCTTACGGGACACTGACAGGCGGGGTCCTGGGTGGTGTCGGTCTTGCCGGGGTAAGGGCGAGGGAGTCTCAAGGGAGGTCAAGTCTGGGCAGACAAGTGTCTTGGCCTCCAAAGAGGCAACAGGCGGGGTAGCCAGAGCCTCGGGTGTGGCCGCAGGCAGAGCGGCGGCCTCAGGCGGGGCCACGGGCAGGACTGGAACGGCGGCCTCTGGCGGGGCCGCAGGCAGGACAGGAACGAAGGCCGGCTGGACAGGCGAGCAGGGCTGGGCCGGCTGGACAGGCGAGACGAGCAGGTCAGGTGAGACGGGCTCGGGTGTGCGGCCCGCAGGGGGCGCCTTATCTAGCGCCACCAGCACGCGGGTAGCAGGGGGTACTACCGTGGCAACCTTAGGCAGTTCATGTGCCGGTAGGACAGACAGTTCAAGTGCCGGCAGGGCAGGCAGTTCCGGTGCCGGCAGAACAGACAGTTCAAGTGCCGGCCGGATGGGCGTTGCCCTCCCGCGACCAGCAGGGGGCGCCGTCGCGGGGCAGAACCCCCCCCCAAAGGCGCGCACTCCGGGCGCGTCCGAGAGGGACACCCCGGCGGGCGCCACCAGCACGCGGCCAGCGGGGGCCGTCTCGGCGGGCGCAGCCTCCACGCGGCCAGCAGGGGGCGCCTCGGCGGGCGCTGTCACCCCGCGGCCAGCCACCGGGACTGCAGGCAAGCCAGGCAAGACAAGCGGGTTCAATGGGACAGACGGGTCAGGCAGGAAAGGAGGCGCCGCTGACAAGGCGGCGGAAGCTGCAGCAGGCGGCGCCGCAGGCAGAGCGGCAGCAGCTGCAGCAGGGAAGGCAGGCAGGACGGGCGGTGCCGCTGACGAAGCGGCGGAAGCTGCAATAGGCGGTGCCGCAGTCAGAGCGGCGGCAGCTGCAGCAGGGAAGACAGGCAGGACTGGCTGGTCGAGCGGTGCTGCGGGCGTCGCGGCGGCTGCAGCAGGCGGGGCTGCAGGCAGCACAGCCGCGGGCAGATCGGCGGCGGCAGCAGGCAGCGCAGCCGTGGGCAGATCCGGAGCGGCGGCAGGCAGCGCAGCCGCGGGCAGATCGGCGGCGGCAGCAGGCAGCGCAGCCGCAGGCGGATCGGCGGCGGCAGCAGGCAGCGCAGCCGCAGGCGGATCGGCGGCGGCAGCAGGCAGCGCAGCCGCAGGCGGATCGGCGGAGGCAGCAGGCAGGAGAGGCAAAGCCGCTGGCAGATCAGCGGCATCAGCAGCCGGCGGTGCCGCGGGCAGAGCGGCGGCATCCGCAGCCGGCAGGTCCGGAGCGGCGGCAGGCAGCGCAGCCGCGGGCAAATCCGAAGCGGCGGCAGGCAGCGCAGCCGCAGGCGGATCGGCGGAAGCTGCAGCAGGCGGTGCCGCGGGCAGAGCGGCGGCATCAACAGCCGGCAGGTCCGGATCGCACCGGTCCGGTGCAGGAAGGAGGGGTGCTGAGCGCGTATGCGCCCTCCCTTTCCGCGCTTCAGGAACCCGGGGACTGGCAGCGCTGCTCCATCTCCCGGAATAGCGCTCTGGCCAGGCATCCCCAGTCTCTAAAGGGGGCAGGTCCTCCGCGTCTTGGGGCCCACCTATCACCCAGGCGTCCTCCAAGGCGGGGAGAAGGGAGCACGCTCCCAAGAAGAGAGTCGGGGCGGCTTCTGCTGCCTTTCCCTTTCGCCTCTTCTTTTTCCTTCCGGATCCGGTAGGCAGCAGCGGGGTCGCATCAGCGGGTGGCGAGCGGCGCATCAGCCCGCTGTCTAGTTCCACCTGCCTTTGCAGGGCTGCAGCCGCTACCTCTCGAAGCTGATGGAGGTTTTCGCGCACCACGTCCGCTTGGTGCGCGTCGCCGGGGACAGATATCCCCTCCAGGATATCCCGGCTTCGGTGAGCTAACCGGAGAGCTGCGGGATCCTCTCGGATCTCGGGTTGGGTCAGCCAGTATAGGACCTCGTCTACCAAGCCGAGGTACTCTTCCTCGGCTAGGGGGGATCCTTTCTTCCGGAGATCTGTCATTCTGTCAGCTTCGGGTTGGGACGCGAGCACGGAAGCAGGCGAACGAAGCCAAAAGGTCCAGTTGAAGGGTTTATTGTAGGCAGAAGGACAGGTGCAGACAACGACGGACCATACAACGATGACAGATCTGGGGAATACAGACTGAGACTCGGACTAAATACACAAGACTAGGTAACAGAACGAGCTACAGGTGGGAACAATTAGGGCGAAACAGGAGGTAATGAGGTGGGCGTGGCACACATCGGGAGCGGACGGAGCAGGGCGTGACAGTAATAGTTATTAATTAATACATTGTATGCATATTATATGTCATTGCTCCATTTAACACATATTGACAGTTAACTGATAACACAAATTAGTCCCGAAATGCAAAACAATGACTTCCACCTCTGCCCTCCAGTTACTGACACCGATTGCCCGGCTCTCACCTGGACTGCGGACCTCGGTCTTCGCCTCAGGCTCCTCGTTACCTTTGTCACCATCCCATCTTCTTTCCACCCATAGCCAGTCTGCAATAACTGTGACCCCCGTGCTGCCTTGGATCCTGTTCCTCAATGCCTGAGGTTTCCCTTGTACTGATCTGCATCAGTGTGCATCTGGTGGGTTTTATCACAATTAGCCTACATTGCCTTAGCAGACACAATAAAGACACTACCCTACATCACCTACCTGCACTGTCACAGCTCTGTCAAACATTTGATGCTGGAAAGTCTTATTGAGTGGGCATTCAATCTATTTCCCCCAGAGATTTTAACTGAATTAAGGGGCAAACTAAATCATTAGTTATGGAACTAGAATCACTTTTTGAATGCTTGCAACACACAAATTTATTCACAAAGTAGTAATGAACACATTAACCTTAGGCATAGGATGAGTTAGAGAATTCCAGTTCATCCTGGGTTTCTTCAGTCACCAAGCAAAATTTAATGATTAATCCCATGGCAAAGGACTTGCTGTTGGTAACCCAGTAACATCCGCAAGAATCAAGGATATCTTTATTGTCCCCAAGGAGCCATTTACTGTACAGTCAGCAGAATCCACAGACACACACAAAACAGACAAACAATAATAAGTAGCAATCAACAGACAATAATAAACATAAAAATCTCCCTGGGTTAAAAATAAAAAACCAATGGACAATAACTAGAATATAAGCAATATTTTCTGTGAGCTTCTTTCTCCTCTTCAACATAAATTTATTGCAACAGTGCATCTCCTTCAGAAGCAGTCCAGAGCCCACCTTGTCTGTCCCGTCCCTAAGAAGCAGCTATTTGTCAATTGTGAATTGAATGTAAAACGTTCAGTTAATTTTTTTTCTATTATTTCATGTTTGCAATATTATGTTGGTTTTCCTAATGAAGTTATATGTGAATTTAGAAATAATTTTGGTTAATTTTTAAAATAATTTAGCACATGGAACCTGATACACTGAACATCAGGTGTAGACATAAGTTTCCCTGTTCATTCCAGGGCAAAGAGGTATATGAGGCTGAAAACCTTTCAGATGCGTAACAACCAGAGCTGGGTAGTAACGAGAGAGAGAGAGGTGAGGTGGTACAATGGGCGGAGCTTAAACCTCTCCCCCATCTATGACGTCTTCACCGATGATTGACAGGTCCAGCTGCATGCCCCCACCCCAGTGATGATTGACAGGGCCAGCCGCCCACGCCCCGTTCCCCCACAACCTAGCTGAAGTTTAAATTAGTGATTTAAAGCTTGTATTAAAACAATGGTCACATTTATTAATTACGTTTTAAGGAATAAAGCATATAGTAGACTGAATGTAAGCTAGCGCATACACGTTGTATTTTAAGGGTGAGGGTAAAATGCGGACCGTTTACAAACAGCGGATTCCGTGTTTATAAACAGACGTGTCGCAAAAGACGCACGCCGCGTAGACAGATCACGTGGCATAGAAAGAAACCCATACGACGTTACCTAATCACGGGGTGCGTTCGAGGTGTGTCTGCAGCTGACGTGACGTGGAGCGCGATCTGCCGTCGGCTGCAGGGGTGGAGTATACGCTGGATGTAAACAAAGGGGTATTCGAGGAGCTCAGGAATGCGCAGCAGCTGCGCGTTCAGCCAGTGCAATTTTGTCATCCATATTACAGAGTACAATACGATTGTCCGAAATCCTTATTGTTGTTAATGTTTAACAATTATTTAATTGTTGGTTGTTTTTTTTTGTTTTTTAATGTTCTATATATCATGTTGAGCATTTTCTAGTCGCGGATAATTTGGATTTGGACGTCCAGCTACCATGAACGTCACAGTTTGTGGGTGCCTGTTCTTGATAAATAAAATAAATAGTAATAATAAATAAAAATGTTTCTTTCACCAAAAAAAGTGTATTCTGACGTATTTTTGTAGATTTCATATCGAAACACTATCGTACTGTATCTTTGTGTTGTCTGGTTTCATTTTCTCATATAATTAGTAAGGCTACTGTACACCTTGCAAACACTCATGTGAAATATCGACACTATTATAGAAACGTCACATTGGTTGGCACTGTACAAGTCATTATATCATAATTAATACAAGAAAGAAAAAGAAAATTGCAAAGCATCTGTTACATTTAAACATGGAAGTAGCATGTAGAAATAAGTCCCCCAGGCTTGGCATGTAGTAGTGGAAAAGGTTAAATTTTATGAAAACATTTAAAAGTGTTTGTGGCAGGATTTGTAATTATCCATTTTGTCCTATACACTGTAACAATAGGGAAGCTGCCCTGCATAATCTAAAAGTCCACAGAAGTGGCATGTAGAAATGAGGCCCCAGAACATGTGAAATATTGCCAGGAAGGTCGGAATTTGTACTTTACAAAAATTTAAGATTGAAGATTCAAAAGGTTTATTCGTCATGTACACAGTTGTACACACACAACATGTAGTGGAATGTAACCCTGGTCACTCTGAGCAGCTGTGCATGATAAGAGAGTAACAAAATATAGAAAAAAATAAGAAAAATAATATGATAAAAAATATATTAAATGTTCAGCTGTACATAATCTATACATAAGTGATAGGTAAGAGGTATTTTGCTGTGCAATGTGCAAGAGGCCTGAGGTATGTGCCAATGATTTGGACAGGGTGAAGCAGTACTTAGAGGCATTGAGTATTGTCCTGATTTAGGAGCATTATGACCTGGGCGAAAAAGCTCCTCTTTAACCTTTCCGTTCTGGGATGCATTTCCCAAGACCATAGTGGAGCAACACTGTTGTAAAGTTGCGTAGTTCGAACTACAGTTCTTGAGCTGTAGTTAGAAGCTTAGTCCCAGGTAAATACATCAGCGATGGTGGAAAATGCAGTCTAATAAGGGTATAGTCACCGTGTAAGTAAGAAATTTAATAATCTTCCATAACTAATAAGGAATAATTTAGCTCTACGATCACATATAATGTGAAGTTGTCTGAAAATGTAGTTTGAAACGTAATTGTTGTGTGGGTCTCTGGTCATAAGTATGGTAACTGTCTGTAGTGAGCAATAGGGACACCTTGCTGGGTGATACGGGAAGAATCCTCTGTGTGACCCATCTGTACGTTGACGTCGAAATTCAACTCACCAGTGGCACTTGCACTCTCATCTAGCACATATTGTATGTTCTAGTCACTCTTTGGCTTCTTCTCATTTTTAGAAACATGTGTGAACAGTTTTGAGTCATTGTGTTTAAATGATGACTACTGTATGGTGGCTGTGCTGAACTTCTGCAGCCTGTGTTTTCTATTTTGCATCAAAGTTCACCACAGTGCAAAATGTGTTTTGATGAATGGGAATGTGTTTAGAGTTTTGCTCAAATCTGCAAATTGTGTTTAAAGTTTCACCAAAAGAGTGATTGATTCAATAAATGAGTTTTGGCAATTGGAAGTTTTGTTCCAAGAATGAGGCTTAGTCTTTTAGCAATTCAGAAAAACTGTAACAGAAACATAAGGCAAGGTAAACTTTAACTTACCAAAGCTCCTTGGGGCGGTCAAACCAGATGTGTCCAGTTTATACAGATACTGCACAGTTAGGGGTAAAAGGCTGTTATGGGCAGGGTTAATCAATTGTACAGTTGTGCTTAAAATAGGGTATAAAATCCTTCAAATACTACAAAAGTTATGTAAGAGAACTTTTGTTTTTTGTCTTGTAAACAAGTACACCTACTCTTACAGTTTTAGACTTAACAGGTTTTAAAGAATTTTGTATTATATTATATTATATTATATTATATTAACATGACTATAGCGAATGTCTGTCAGCCCCTTTTGACAGAATGGCCTTATAGCTATGTTTTCATCTTGTTTTCATAGAATCTGAGCCGGAAAAGTTAGATTGCTATGCCAAGAGAACAACTAATTTGAGATAATGCAAAAAACAGTGTTTGTGAAGTCATTTGAAGACTGACCTTAATGAGTATTATAGTCAGGTACATTGCAATTCATTCCACTTGAAAAGTTACAACTTAAGCTGGTTCAGTGTAAGTGTATAGCTCAGTAGTCTAAGTATGTGGGCTTGTAATTCAGGGGTTGCTGGTTCAAATCCAGCTTCAACTAGATAAGTGCATGTTTATGGGCCCTTGAACCATGAAAAGTAGTGAATTGCCATGTTCTCACATTACTTTTTGTAGATTTGTGAACAACACCATTTATTAAACAAACAAATCTGCATTTGCAGAATGAAGAATTCAAAATGAAAATAAACTATTATTTAAGAAATATTCCTTGGAACAACAAATTTTCATGGATTTTCATGCTGCCAGATTACTAACAAAGTCGGCTGCAGTCACAGAGCACTTGTAAAGATTGTACATGAGAAGAAAGCGAGTTTGGTGGCAGACACGCCTCAGTCTGGTCATCCATATGCATCAAAATCATGCTAGGATCATGCGCTTTGATGCATTCCATTGAGAAGTCACAAGTTAACCTCACCGTGTCATGTCAGTGTCACCTCATCAACAGTTTGTTGCCGGTTCCCGCAGTTTGGTCTGCAGGGTTGCAAGGCACACAACAAGCCACTGATGACTGATGTCCAAAGGTGCAACCGGGTTGACTGGACACGGAAGAACTCACGCTGGATATGTGAAAGGTCCATGTGAAAAGGTGCTTTCCGGCGATGAAAGCACTTTCTGCCTGTTTGGTAGCCAGGCAGACACCTATGTGAGGAGGTTTCCTGGAGAGGAGTTCAAGCCTGAGTGCCTCAACCTCACTGTGAAGCATCCTTTGAAGGTCATGGTCTGGGGCTGCATGGCTGCCAGTGGCGTCGGACGTCTGCACATCGTTGACGGCATGGTCAGTGGGACCAAGTACATCACAGTACTGCAAAAGTGTATGGTGCCGTCAGTGCAGCAGCTGTTTACAAGCTGGTTCCTGTTCCAAGATGACAATGCACCGTGCCATTGCTCCGAACAGGTGATCAACTGGAAGCGTCAGAACAACATCGATCAATTGAGTGGCTTGCCCAATCTCCCGATCTGAATCCGATTGAGAACTTGTGGCACAATTTGGCTTTGGAGATATCCAAGAGACATCCAAAATCAAAACATGAGTTGATTGAGTCACTCATTGCAGCCTGGAATCATGTTATCAGCCATGATCACCTCATCAAACTGGTTCACTCAAAGCCAACATGGTGCAGGCAGGTGATGGAGAACAAAGTGTGGCCCACCAGATACTGAGCCATCACTGAGACACAAAATGTCCTTTTTCAAGGCCACCTACACGAACATGAAGAAAACTTGACACATGTCTGTTCTACTATATAGTATTACTCATTTATTTTGCACCTTTGGTGAGAGAAGTACATTACGCAAATTACTCAAAAATACGACTGACATGGGAACTTTAACAAACAAACTCAGAAAAGTAAAGCCAAGCTAGAATAAAAACTTGATTTTTATTACTGTGTCCCCTGTAACACTGTTTTCAAATAAATATATTGGCTCAATGAAGGAGTTAAAAGTAAAAGGTCAAAAGTTGGAAAAAATGCTAAATTAACAAGTGGTTGCAGACTTTTGCATACTACTGTAGTGTGGCTGCGTTTTTATAAAGAAGACTCCTCTTCACAAGCTGTGCAATACCATTTAACATTTGTTATGTGTTTGAATTGGCTCTTGGTCATGCCAGTACAGACACGGTGTTGCCACCTCTGGCATCCATCACAGAGTATCTACAGTGGGATTAAAAACATACAGTATAGGACAAGTAGCCATATTTTCACATCTATCAAATGACTACATTAATTTCCTCACCCAGTCACCATCTTTATTTTGAAACTGTCCACACCATTGGCAGGCCTCCTCAAGAGATACTGTAAGGAAATAAGCATGAACTTACTGGTGAGCAGGCATTCATCATTATACTTATCACCCAGTTTGCCAAGCATGTTCACACACCCTTCTGACTGACTTTGCCTGAGTCACTTGCCCTTTATTGTGCTGTTGTGTTTTTTTTCCACTGTAACACAATTCAGTCTTCAAATGACTTCACAAACACTGTTTTTTGCATTATCTCAAATTAGTTGTACTCTTGGCATAGCAATCTGACTTTTCCGGCTCAGATTCTATGAAAACATAGCTATAAGGCCATTCTGTCAAAAGGGGCTGACAGACATTCGCTATAGTCATGTTAATATAATATAATATAATATAATATAATATAATATAATATAATATAATATAATACAAAAATTTTTAAAACCTGTTAAGTCTAAAACTGTAAGAGTACAGGTAGGTGTACTTGTTTACAAAAAAAACAAAAGTTCTCTTACATAACTTTTGTAGTATTTGAAGGATTTTATACCCCCATTTTAAGCACAACTGTACAATTGATTAACCCTGCCCATAACAGCCTTTTACCCCTAACTGTGCAGTATCTGTATAAACTGGACACATCTGGTTTGACCGCCCCAAAGAGCTTTGGTAAGTTAAAGTTTACCTTGCCTTATGTTTCTGTTACAGTTTTTCTGAATTGCTAAAAGACTAAGCCTCATTCTTGGAACAAAACTTCCAATTGCCAAAACTCATTTATTGAATCAATCACTCTTTTGGTGAAACTTTAAACACAATTTGCAGATTTGAGCAAAACTCTAAACACATTCCCATTCATCAAAACACATTTTGCACTGTGGTGAACTTTGATGCAAAATAGAAAACACAGGCTGCAGAAGTTCAGCACAGCCACCATACAGTAGTCATCATTTAAACACAATGACTCAAAACTGTTCACACATGTTTCTAAACATGAGAAGAAGCCAAAGAGTGACTAGAACATACAATATGTGCTAGATGAGAGTGCAAGTGCCACTGGTGAGTTGAAGTTTGACGTCAACGTACAGATGGGTCACACAGAGGACTCTTCCCGCATCACCAAGCAAGGTGTCCCTATTGCTCACTACCGACAGTTACCATACTTATGACCAGAGACCCACACAACAATTACGTTTCAAACATTTTCAGACAACTTCACATTATATGTGATCGTAGAGCTAAATTGTTCCCTATTAGTTATGAAAGATTATACAATTTTTTACTTACACGGTGACTATACCCTTCTTAGAATGCATTTCCCACCATAGCTGACGTATTTACCCGGGACTAAGCTTCCAACTACAGCTCGTGAGTTGTTTGAAATACGCAACTTAAGGACAGTGTTTGCGAACGTTCCTTCGAACTATGGTTTTGGGAAACGCACCACAGAACGGAAAGGTTAAGGAAGAGCTTTTTCCCCCAGGTCATAATGCTCCTAAATCAGGACAATACTCAATTCCACTAGGTAGGCTACTGCTTCACCCTGTCCAAATCATTGGCACATACCTCAGGCCTCTTCCACATTGCACTTATATACCTCTTACCTATCACTTATGTATAGATTATGTACAGCTGAAAATTTCATATATTTTTTATTTTATTATTTTTCTTATTTTTTCTATATTTTGTTACTCTCTTATCATGCACAGCTGCTCAGAGTGACCAGGGTTACATTCCACTACATGTTGTATGTGTACAACTGTGTACGTGACGAATAAACCTTTTGAATCTTGAATCTTCAATCTTGAATTTTCGTAAAGTACAAATTCCGACCTTCCTGGCAATACATCACATGTGCTGGGGCCTCACTTCTACGTGCCACTTCCGTGGACTTTTAGTTTAAGATTATAGATGGCAGCTTCCACATGGTTACAGTGTACAGGGCGAAATGCACATTTAGAAATCCTGCGCTGGGAACTTCCATGCACTTTCGTATAGTACAAATTGCGAGCTTTCCGGCAATATATCACATGTCCCAGCGCAGGATTTCTATGTGCCACTTCCGTGGACTTTTAGTTTAAGATTATAGATGGCAGCTTCCACATGGTTACAGTGTACAGGGCGAAGTGCACATTTAGAAATCCTGCGCTGGGAACTTCCATGCACTTTCGTATAGTACAAATTGCAAGTTTTCCAGCAATATATCACATGTCACGGGACAGGATTTCTACGTAGCACTTCCATGTTTCAATATAACAGATGCTTTGCAATATCCCTTTTCTTTTATTTATTTCGTGTATTAATTCTGATAAAATGGCTTGTAGAGTGGCAACCACGTTTCTAGGTAGATATTTCACAGGAGTGCTTTCAAGCTGTACAGTATAGCTGTACTTATATGAGAAAATTTAATCAGATAACACCAAAACAGTTCAATAGTGCTTGGATGTGAGATCTACAGAAATACAGAATTACAATAAAATACTGACATGTTTGGTGAAAGACATATTTATTTATTGATTTATTATGATTTATTTTATTCGTCAGGAAAAGGCATCCATGAACAGTGACGTTGGTAGCCATGGACATCCACATCTGTCTGACGGGAAAAGAGAGGGAAAAAATGCAGATTATCCTCGACCAGAGAACGCTCAACAGATAACATATAGAACATTTTCACATGTTTAACAAATTAACAATGAAATTAATGTTAACATTAAGAACAATACGATTTCGGACATCCGTATTGTACTGACTGCGCAGTTGCACCGCAATGCTGAGCTCCTCGAATTTCTTCTTTGTTTACGTCCGGCGGAATCCGCATTTTACCCTCACCCGTATTTTAAAAGAAAATGCACGTAAGTTCATTATATTTAACCGAAATGTTTAAAGAATTAAAAGAATACTGCGTATTTTAAGCACAAACGACACAAGTCCCAAACTTTTAAACAAGTACAGGCATGCCCGAGCGAAACACTGTCAAGATAAAACACCGCATTTTAAGCACAAACGACACAAGTCCCAAACTTTTAACTAGAGACGCCATATTTAAGTAGAGGCATACCCGAGCGAAACAAGCACAAACATTTTAGCCCAAGTTTTTAAAAATGAGAAAAAGCCGTAATCAGTTTAACAGTTTATTTCAATGTAAAATAGGAAAAAGTATGTCACCAAACGCGAAGCTGTAGCTCGGCCATGCGCGTGCCATCCCTTTTGACAATGCGGGCGAAATGACGACCTAGGCCATCCAAAGCTTGCGCAGGCGCACTGACGCAGACACGCATTTCAAAATGGCGGCACCAACGGCGCGCATGCTATTTCAATTAAACCCCTTAAGCATAACGTTTAAGTATTGAAGCACTTTTCTGCCAATGTGAATAATAAAGTCAAGCGCCCTAAACATTTTCGACAACAAGAATCAAGGAATAACACGGGTAATCCTTGTTAAAATGAGCGCATGGCATTAACCCAGAAGCGGTGTGGCTATTTGCATATGTCCCAGCATGCCGCACTGGCGTAATGTGAACAGCCTAGACAATAAGTTTTAGGGTTGAATTCATGTGTTTTAACACAAGATGGCGTCGAAGAGCCAAGCGCTGTCTGACCTATTTGCATATGCAAATGGCGGAAAATCCAGATATGGGTCGAATCAACCAGTTCCCAGGCAATTGACCATTTTGTGCAAATAGAAAGAGGGTGAACAAGGTGTCATAAACCATCGCGGACTGTTTACCCGAATCTAAACTTCAAATCAAAGAATAATGATTGGAAAACAGATGTCACAAGCTAGGTCTGGCATCAGGAGATTGTCCACGGCCATGCCCCGCTGACTCCGTGGAGTAGGTCCGTATAGGAACTATAGTAAGCAGCATCAAGCATCAAAAACATATTTTAAAACTTTGACAGAATAAAGCATTCGTTATTTTAACAAACACGGTAAATATTTTCAGTAAATATTTGTTCACGCGTACAATCAAACGTACGGGGGTCAGGGCTTTAGAGTTAAACTTCAGGTCTGTGAAATCAGGCGTAATTATTTGTCAGGAGAACGACGTGTATGCAGACCGAAAGCACACTAACTTAGGGGTTCACGCAACTTATCGCGAAAAACCAGACAGAAATAGACTTGTAAATTTTAAAGAAAAGATATTAACTGATTTTGTTAATGGTTAAAGGTATAAAAAACTTCAGCTGCCATTCATAAATGGGCAAAAATTGGCTTACCACATGTACATTTTAAAGGAGGCACCAAAGCGGGGTCAATAGTCTTTAAAAGAATAAAATACATTACAGGTGTTTATTAACGAATCATTTTAAATGCATTTTAAGGGTAATAGCATTTATCAGCGTGCTTGTAGCAGTGCTCTGGGCGCATCGATCTTTTCTAGCTAGAGAAGAAAGAGGGTCTGGCGGTTTTAAATGGTAAAAAATAAAAAATATTTGTTTGTTAACGTGTCATTTTAAGCAAATGTGCTATTTTATGCCACGAAAAATGCGACGAATGGCCGCAAGCCCTCTATTCATACCTGTCAAGTTTTGGATTTGAAAATAAGGGAAATTTTCCGGCGCCCGCCGCAAGCCACCCCACCACCCCAACCAAGCTCCAGTATCCCTTACATTTTAAGACAGGTGACAAGAAACCTAATCACCAATTGTCAACCACTTATAAACTACAATTGGCTTTATGCACAGCTGCACTACTTCCTGAACTTCAGGCAGCTCCTTTGTTTCATGTCTGCCATTACTGGACAAACTGATTAATCCAGGTGATCAGTTTGTCCAATAATGGCAGACAGGAAACAAAGGAGCTGGCTGAAGTTCAGGAAGTAGTGCAGCTGTGCATAAAGCCAATGATAGGCCTACCTTTGTTGATATTGACATGCTGTGAACATTCATAGCCTAAATGAAAACGCAAAAGGGTATATATGAAGAGCATTTATTTAAAGGCTTATTTGCATATTTTCTGTTCATTTAACATTGCTTGTCTTTACATTTCATTTTCATTCCACATTCTTTTCACATTCACACACTCATTCATTTCATATTGCTTTTTTGTACAGTTTTTCTTTTCATTTCACATAACTTTTCTTTACTCTTTTAGTGACGTATTGTATTTGTTGCAGACTTTGCATTCTTTAAGACTGTTTTGGAAGGAGTGCCTTCCTTCTCTGTCCTGGCGTCCATCATCTGTCTGATTTTTCTTCTTTTTTTTCCCGCGTCGTCACTCATCAACTCATCATCTGACCTCACACACTAACCTCGCGACAACTAGCACCTACAGTACCTGTAGTAGGCTACTGCAGGTGGCAGTTATCGCGAGGCTAGTGACAGAGCTCAGATTTTTTTGGGGGGGATGTTTTTTTTTTTTTTTAATAACGCAAGTTAAAATATGGGAGATTTACGGGAAAATACTAATACGGGAGGATGGCGGGAAAGAAGGGTAAATTACGGGACTTTCCCGGCCAAAACGGGATACTTGACAGTAGGGGTGGCACGGTTCACAAAACCCATGGTTCGGTTTGTATCACGGTTTTAGGGTCACGGTTTTCGGTTCTGTACGGTTCTTGTTATTTTTTCTTTTAATCTTTAACACTCCAGAAATGTACTTCAGCATATGATATATAGCTTAATTATCCACAATTTAGGATACAGTATTAAAAAAGTTATATCATGTAATCATGCATAAACTGAATTTGACTTGACTTAGAGCACATTATTGGGACCATCTCTGAGGAAAGCTAGGTGAGATTTTGATACAGCAAGAGGAAAGACATTGATGATTTCAACATGCTTTTCATTTATTTGGCAAAAAAAGGAGAACGTGTATTGCCATCTACATTAATGTATGTGCCTTTTTAGCACACAAAGATTGCAATATTACAGAATATCTTGCATTTATCAAACTGGTCAGACACTGTGCAATAAACAGAATTTTTAGGAACATGGCAAATGTTCACATTGCAGCATGGAAGTAGGCTCACTGTTACAACGCTGACCGGGGAAGCAGAGGCGAGGAGACCTAGGATCGGGGGAATGCGGGGTTTAATGAGCAAAAGGAACACAGACGAGCGGTAAAGCAGAATTACAATATAATGACCGGACTGGAGAAAGAAACGGAAACGCGGACTAAATACAATGGAGTAATGACAAATTTGACAACAATCAAGAACAGCTGGTAAACACGGGGAATCCACACAGGGTTAACGAGGGGGCGTGGCACACGGAAAGAGCGGACGATCGAGGCATGACACTCACGGGAGTGCTTTGTCACAGATAACTTAATTTTCTTTAACAAAGTGCCTAACCGCACATCAAATAAAGTCACACAACAAAGGCGCACAACAGTGTTCAGATGTTGTGCTATCGGTTGGCTGAAATTTAAACGTTTTCTTCAGAGACAGGGTGGTAACGCCGAAAACACGAGCTAAACGCAGCAAACAAAAGGCTACCGGAAATTACTTAGCTGGCTGAACTTTTACCGGAACTACGTCACACCGCTCTGTGCATATAGCCTATTCTTTCGCGCGAAAGGGAAACACACTGAACCGTCGAACCATGCGACGCATGCATGCTCCGAACCGAGACAAGCGAACCGAACGGTTCGGTTTTTTTTCATGAACCGTGCCATCCCTACTTGACAGGTATGCCTCTATTATGTCGTAAGCGATGTTTTCGGGGGGACGCGTGATGAAGCAACATGGCCGCCGGTAGCCATAGCATATACGGTACAGTACATGCCAGCAAAACGGGGGTAATTAGTCTTTAAAAGAATAAAATACATTACAGATGTTTATTAATGTATTGGTTTAAATGCGTTTTAAGGATAATGAAAACTTTTAGCAGTGTAATTTTAACCGTGCTCTGGGGCTCGTCAATCTTTTCTAGCTAAAGATGAAAGAGGGTATTGCGTTTATAAATGGTAAAAACAATAGCTGTGTTTTGTTATTTTAAGCAAATGCGCTATTTTATGTCAGTAAAAGCGTAGAGAGTATGTTTTTAGGGTGAAATTATACGGTCTAGCATTGTTGCACTTGTTTTGATATGCCAGACAGCTAATGGTCGCAGTGGGGGGAACGGGGTTCAGCAACTGAAGACATTAACTGTTTTTTTTTAATGTTAAAAGGTATAAAAAAACTTTAGCTGTATTTGTTAAATTGGTATAAAAATTCAGCCTTAACCCTCTATTGCATGATATATGAAATAATAGAGAAAATATTTGCACACATGAATTATTACTCGTCATAGAGCACACTGAATAATTCAACACATAATTTACAATAATCATAATAATAGGGGGTAGATTTAGGTATGTTACTTTGGAGTAACAACATGCAATAATGGTAATAAATACAAAAAGTGCAGTCTGTTTAAAATTAATCTCTTTATTTCATAACAAAACACATTTTATGAAAGAGATTCAACACCAACTTCATTTAAAAAAACATTTGTACTAAAAATATAATAAGTTACTGTCAGGTATCTTTTTTGTGTAGGTTTGTTACCTATAAGCAACAATGCGCAACAAAGGAACATCATTTTTATGTATTAATTCTCATTCAACCTTCATGTTTGGAAATCACACACTGGATAAAAACTAATTTGCATTGTTTAAAACATTTTTTATGAAGTAGTACTAGTATGAAACAACACTGCTAGGCTGTGAGCAACTTAAACCTAACACTCAACACTCAATTACCTGACTGATCGAACCCATCATCACTGTCTCCCTCATTGACAGGTCTTTCCTCCTCATTCTCCTCATCACTACCATCTAACTCATCCTCACTTTCATCACATGGTAAAACCAAAACAGTATCCACTGCCTGACTCCTCTTTCTGCCATAGAATATTGATGTGTTCATTGTCACTGAAAAGGATAATTTACACAATTATATGTATCTGGAAATATTAATGGCAAAGTGAACATTTGGAGTACACACACAAGCGCACATGCACATCTGAGCTGACAAAGCTACAAAATCTACGCTATGCATAGATGACTACCAGTAGCTAAACTGAAAAAAGTATCAAATATTGTTAACAGTATTTAAACAAGGTATATACTGACAAATACTTTAATATTTCTTGGTATCCTGTCATCTGTGTGAAATATTATATTGCTAACAATATTGTATTGCTAACAAGCATTCTCATTCTACTGTTGCATGTTGTTGCTTTGAGGCAACATAGCTATTTTAGCCCTTTACAAAAGAAAAAATAAATGAAAACATAATTAACAGAGTGAAATGAAATCGGAACTTATCGAAAATTGTGAAAATATTTTTTATTTTATGGATTTTTTTCAAAGTTTTGTGGAGCTGAAAAAACATGGCTGCCACATGTGAGTGCAGGTGAGGAAAAGAGCTTGAAAAAAGGGATGGGACAAGTCATGTGATGAAATACAAGCAGACTATTGGCTTCTTTTACTTCCTCCAGATTACAAATGAGCATTTTTATTGGTGTATGATTTATTGTGCCTGGGAACTAGTAAGCTGCATTTAGCATCATGCATCAAATACACATTAAAAACTTTAAAGAATAATGCCTTAGTTATTTTAATAAAGACACTTTTTTCAGTAAATGTTTGTTCATGCTCATAAACACACACGCACCGGTGGTCAGGGGCTTTAGAGTTTAACTTTAGGCCTGTGAAAGCAGACATAATTATTTCTGTCAGAACCTCGATGTGTATCCAAGCCCCCAAAACACATTAACTCAGGCGTTCACGCAACTTATCGCGAGAAACCAGACAGAAATAGACTTGTAAATTTTAAAGAAAAGACATTACCGGTTTTTGTTAATGTTTAAAGGTATAAAAAACCTTTGCTGCCTTTCTTAAATGGGCAGAAAAAATTGCCTCAACACTATTAATAGTTTATATGAGGATGGGGTCTTTGCAACAGTCACAATCCTATCAGTCAAGTATAGCCTGCCAAAGAAACATCTGTTTCATTTATTTCAAAGCAGACAATTTGTGCAAAAGCTGTTTCCTCATTTCCCTAACGGCAACCAGAATTGGAGGGTCCTTAAAGACCTTTCATAAGACTTGGGGCCCTGTCCTGTGGTTTATCAAAGACCAGGTTATAACACTAGAGGAGACTGTTGCTGTTTAAGTACTAGATGGGAAGACCCCAGCAATGAAATTCGTAACATTTCAAGATGTATAAGTCGTAAAACTTTTTGTATACACCCATCATATGTTGGAGGGGATGTAGTGTCTCCATTTTTAAAGGATGAGATGCCTAACCAGTAAAGGTGGCATGGTATTGGATGGTGGAATTCTGGACAGTCATATTCAAAACCATTGAGCAGGGCATCAACATAGTTCTACCTCCTCTAATCCTCTTCCCATCTAGTACTTAAACAGCAACAGTCTCCTCTAGTGTTAGAACCTGGTCTTTGATAAACCTCAGGACAGGGCCCCAAGTCTTATGAAAGGTCTTTAAGGACCCTCCAATTCTGGTTGCCGTTAGGGAAATTCTCTGTACTTTTTAGATGTATAGAGGATCTGACATTAGTAAGTTAGAGCAAGTTTGATAGTGCTTAAGAAGCAGGCATAACTTTGTTTTGAAATTGTAGTGCAGTATTATTAAAATATAAAAGGGCATTGTATTGTTTTCTTTGTGGACTTGATTGCATTTTTAGACTATTTGTGGAGATCACTTTTCTTTCATTTAAAATTGCCATGGAGTCTAACTTAAGGGAGTGAGAGTCGGAATATTGATTAGTGTAAATTTTATTGTTCAACAAATTTACTTTGTACAACTCCCATCACTTAGGGCAGGGGTCAGTAACTCTGGTCCTGGAGAGCTACTATCCAGTAAACTACTATCCTACCAGGAGCAGGTGTGGCTCATCAGAAGCCAGGTAGGATGGATAACTTACTGGATAGTAGCTCTCCAGGACCGGAGTTGGTGACCCCTGACGTAGGGGATGGTGAAAGTACAATCACTGACTGAAAAAGAAAACTGCAGCAGTGCTGTTGAAAAGAAATACACACAAAATAATGAAATATATGCAATATGAAAAACAGTAAAATTCCTAATTTCAATGTTTGCAGTGATGTGTTATATCCAGACATTTACAACTCACTTGCATTAGCTTTAACTTTGTAATATGCAATAAATGCGTAGCTTTCTTTTGTCGAACCCATAGAGAATGGAGTGGCATGCCAAGTTTAAGAGGTGATAATTAAAAAATGCTACAGTAAAAATTCACCAAAATAAGTCTACTTACACTCTGTTATACTTACAATAAGATGGTAATGGCAGATTTTTCGGACGTTTTGAAATGAAGGAGCAGGGGCCTCTACAAATAGCTGAAAAATGCAATCCGACCCATAGAGAATGGAGTGTTGGTGCCAAGTTTAGGAGGTGATTATGAAAAAATGCTACAGTAAAAATTCACCAAAATATGTCCACTTACACTCTGTTATACATACAGTATGTAAGGAAAAGCAGTAAAGATGCCCCAAAGTTCTTGGTTGATCATTTGAATGGGGACAGTGTTAGCTATTAATGATCAAGGGGGAATGATCAAAGGGGAAGTCTGGGAGAGAATATGGGTTACATTTGGCACCACTAAGGTGATAAGGAAGATAATTCAATTGACAGAGGCCAGAGAAGTGGCTGAGCTACCATTTGCTCTCACGGGAAATCCCCGTCCTGTCCTGTCCCATCCCTGTCTCAGGATCCTCACACTCCAGGGGGTCACTCTTTATATGTAAATTCACTCACAACACCTACACACAGCACCTTGTTGGGGAGGGTCTTTTGGGGTATAAAGGGGGGTGAAGAGCTGCCCTTAATTTGTATTTGAGCTGCCTTTCAGTACCCGGTGTATGTCTACACTGTATTACATTATATTATTTTTACTGTTCAATAAACCACCATTTTGCTGAAACTGCGGAGACTCTGCAAGTGGATTCCTTACATCTTATTGGCGAGCCAGCCAGGAGAAGGGGCTAACAACTGGAAGAATCATCTGGGAACCTTTTTTTTGGCTGATATTTTCCTCAAGAAGAGAGAAGATTTCTTGACCTAAGAGAGAAGACTGACCAGAAAGCTTAATTCCAGACGTGCCACCTTCTTCTGCGAACCGAAGGACCCAGAAAGAATCACGCTTGTGAGTATAACTGGTTTGTGATATCAGACGTCCGCTGAGACGAACAGTAAAGTAATATAGGAAATAGGGAGTAATTCAAGACTTAGGCATGAGAATTCTCCTGGTTTGACCTGTTTATTAGTAATAGAGGGTAAACAGGAGGTGTGTTTGTAGAGGAACTGGGCTTTGGTAAGAAAGCACCAGCAGGGTTCCCCACATTGTACCCCTGTGTCCTTGAGATAAACCACCACCGTAGGTATATTGTGTAAGTTTATACTGTGAGAGTTTAAATTTATACTCAGAACCTACAATGATGGGGTGGGCCATCGAATATGTTGCAAAGCATTGCAAGGAGGGATCATATGGATCTCTCATAGATAAGCTAGACCCTCTAGAATGGCTAGAGGAGGCATGCAGGGAGAGGAACATGAAATGTTCCAAGAAAAAGCAGAGGCATGCTAACGTGTTACAGGCCTTGCTGGAAGGACAGCAAGAAATTAACGGCAGACTGGCAAGTTCGCAGTCTGAGTGTACTCAGCATAGGAGTACAATTGCTGAATTGAGGAATAGAATAGAGAGTCTCGAACAGGAGAACTCTGCTAGTCGAGCAGAGCGTCGGCTAGCTGCAGAAAACAGCATTGAACTGAGGCAACTAGTAGTTTCTTTCAGGCAGAGCCTGGAAGCAGCTAAGGAAGCTAATGCATTCCTGCAAAAGGAACTGGAGAAGTGTCAGAATGCTTATGAGGCACTTTGGTCCAGAAGCAATAAAAACCCAGAAGTGCATAAAAAGCGTGCTGGGGATGAGGATACTGTTCTAAAGAGCAAATTAGAACAGGTTAAGGGACATGTTGCAGCTTTGGGCATTAGTCTGCTGGAAGATTCTGACAGTGATAGTAAGACTTCAGATGAGGGAGCTAATGTGAGCCCAGTTAAAGTTGCACCAGTTCGTGTGAGAGAGCGCAAGACATGCAGAAGGGCAGCTGCCGAGGTTGACGGGCAGCCTGCCACTGCACAGTATGAATATGAGGAGGTTTGTGAGCATATTCCACTGGCTGTGTCTGAACTGGGAGATTTTTGTGCTAATGTGGGTAAATGGGATGGCGTGTCTGATCCTCACTCCTACTTAGCTGAGTTGCAGAGACAAGCCAGAGCAAATGGTCTAGATGACCAAGATTGCTGTCTAATAGTTCAGTTAACCATACCTGCAGATCTAGTAGAATTGCTCCCTGACAATTTCAAGATGGCTGTTAATGGTGAATGGGCAAATGCACAGCAGAGAGAGGCAGCATTATTGGCCATGATTGGCAGACAAACTGGGGGAGAATTCTGGAGACTAAGCCAGAGAGAGGGGAAAATCCTGTGGCCTATATGAATCGCTTATTTAAGTGTTACACTGGGAATTCTGGAATTCCAAACCCACAGAGGAATGACCCAGCATTCCTAGCATTGGTCATGCAGCAGTATGATCCAATAATAAATGATGCTGCAAGACTAATGTTGAATTTGAAACAAAAAGAAGGTAGTTTGACCTTTGCCTACATCTGCAATCTCCTCGGTAGTTGGAACGAGACAAGCCGAAGTCCCTTAAGAAAGGTGAAAAAGGTTTCAGCAGTAGCCACTAAGGAAGGTAGGCTTAAATCTGCTAGGAAAGATGCTTGTCATAATTGTGGTAAGATAGGTCATTTTAAGAAGGATTGTTGGTCAAAGGGTAGAGGTGCAGCAGGACACAGGCCAAGGGTACAGAGAGATGGGGAATCTAGATGGAAAAAGGAACCAACCCCATCAGTACCAGCAATGACTTATGAAGATATGAACAAATTATTACATGAAATCAAAGAAGTGGTAGCACATCAGCGTGCTATTCAGACTTATTCATGTGTCAAATGCAAGGGGAATGCTTATTTGAAGTCACAGGGGTACCTGGCCTCTGTTAAAAAATTGGATGATGTGAAATCAGATGAATTTGCTAGACCCAGTGTTGAAATTACACTTAGGGGCTACTGTGACAAGTGGGTAGCAGACACGGGCCCTGCAGTCACTGAAACACAGCAAAGCACTTCACAACTCATCCAAGATTGGGCAGAACATGACATGTTCTCAAAAAATGTCCAGAGAATTCTAGAAGATGATTTTCTGTCTGAAAATCATACCATAGGAAATACCTACCAGGGGAACAAAAGACAATGGGATGATGTTGTAAAACACAATATTGCCAAATTTACAAAAGGGGAACAAGTATTGGTCAAAAATTGCCTCCAGAAAGGGCTTTGGGATGCAAATTGGACAGGACCACATGAAACCGTGGACACCTGTGGGCAGGGCAATCTTAAGCTTAGAATCAAAGAGAGGAATGGACCAGTAATGAAGTGGTTCCATGGTGACCAATACAGACTGATTCAGAATGTAAGATGTTAACCTGACATAAGAATGAATGCTGCACTTGATGTCTTTCAGGTTACATACTCCAAGTCTCACTGAAAACCACGGCACATCAGATGAAATGATCAAGGGGGGCAGATGCATCGTACACAGCAAAGGAAAAGCATATGTCCAGCGCAGGAACAACGATATAACCAGCCACATCGGTGCCATAAGTGGGATAACTTCCTCGGGACAATGCAAGGACTCTGCAGACCTCATGCGAGGAAGAAAACCACCTTGCATGTCAACCAAATTTGCATTAACACATATAGGAAACTACAAGTGTGACTGTAAGCTTGGGTTGAGAATCGATCAAAAGTAAATGTTTGTCTTAGAATGTGGTATATTCTAGATATTTGTATAATCCCTGTTACCACCACATACAGCCATATTATTGTGCAATAGGATCTGAAGAACTTACACACATAATTGATTGATGCTATAAGCTGATTTTGTTGGGAATTGTGATTCAGAGGGAGAGTATTCTTGGGGATTTGGGAGGTATACATAGTTTGTAGAGATCTTTGTGTAAAAAAAAATAATAATTTGACATAAGTAATCTATGTAACATGGGAGCATGGGATGACAGTACAGGATGGAATAACAATGTTAGCAATAGAAAGTTTTGAGGGTTGCAATATTGGTAGGAGTGGCACCATGTATTCAGGTGATCTACCCAATGAACATTGGAGGCAGAAAATTGTACTATACCAAGAATAGGATTGACCTTTACTTAGACGACCCTTATGCAGAATTCCTCCAGCCTGAACCTTTGCCTGAAACAAACAGGATTCAAGACCTGCAAGAGGTTGAGCAGCAACTGAAGGTTCAGCTGCTTAAAATGCATGAGCGTGAGAAGGAACTGACAAAGCAAGTCAGTAACTATATCAGTGGAATGTCGACGCTGAAGGAGAACTACCAGGACAGGTACTGGGATGTACAGTTCAAAGCAGTTATCACTGCATGTGTCGTGGTACTGCTGCTGGGTGTGGACTTGATGGTCTATCTCAGATTCCTAAGGGAACAGCGGAAAAGGGACCTTGGATATGTGGAGAGGAAAGTGTGCATGACACAAAGTAGGGTGTAGGTTATGGAGACGGACAACCACACCGCTACGACCTCCCCTATCCGACCCTTGTGTGTCGACCACTGATCAGTGTGATGCTGGTACTGTGCTCTGGGTAAACCTTTCACTGCTCTTGCACTAAGGCTCAAGGTTTAAGGGGGGATTATGTAAGGAAAAGCAGTAAAGATGCCCCAATGTTCTTGGTTGATCATTTGAATGGGGACAGTGTTAGCTATTAATGATCAAGGGGGAATGATCAAAGGGGAAGTCTGGGAGAGAATAGGGGTTACATTTGGCACCACTAAGGTGATAAGGAAGATAATTCAATTGACAGAGGCCAGAGAAGTGGCTGAGCTACCATTTGCTCTCACGGGAAATCCCCGTCCTGTCCTGTCCCATCCCTGTCTCAGGATCCTCACACTCCAGGGGGTCACTCTTTATACAGTATGTAAATTCACTCACAACACCTACACACAGCACCTTGTTGGGGAGGGTCTTTTGGGGTATAAAGGGGGGTGAAGAGCTGCCCTTAATTTGTATTTGAGCTGCCTTTCAGTACCCGGTGTATGTCTACACTGTATTACATTATATTATTTTTACTACACCATTTTGCTGAAACTGCGGAGACTCTGCAAGTGGATTCCTTACACATACTATAAGATGGTAATGGCAGATTTTTGGGACGTTTTGAAATGAAGGAGCAGGGGCCTCTACAAATAGCTGAAAAATGCAATCCGACCCATAGAGAATGGAGTGGGATGCCAAGTTTAGGAGGTGATTATGAAAAAATGCTACAGTAAAAATTCACCAAAATAAGTCTACTTGCACTCTGTTATACTTACTATAACATGGCAATGCCAGATTTTTGGGGCGTTTTGAAATGAAGGAGCAGGGGCCTCTACAAATAGCTGAAAAATGCAATCCGACCCATAGAGAATGGAGTGGGATGCCAAGTGTAGGAGGTGATTATGAAAAAATGCTACAGTAAAAATTCACCAAAATAAGTCTACTTGCACTCTGTTATACTTACTATAACATGGCAATGCCAGATTTTTGGGGCGTTTTGAAATGAAGGAGCAGGGGCCTCTACAAATAGCTGAAAAAAAGAAGCATTTAAGGTGGACCGGAAAAATCAGAATAAGGAGCTGTGAATAAGTAGCCAACTTCAGCCTCGTAAAATACAACGTGTATGCGCTAGCTTACATTCAGTCTACTGTACGCTTTATTATTCCTTAAAACGTAATTAATAAATGTGACCATTGTTTTAATACAAGCTTTAAATTACTAATTTAAATTTTAGCTAGGTTGTGGGGGAACGGAGGGTGGGCGCGCTGGCCCTGTCAATCATCGTTGGGGTGGGGGTATGCAGCTAGACCTGTCAATCATCACTGGGGTGGGGGCATGCAGCTGGACCTGTCAATCATCGGTGATGACGTCATAGACGGGGGAGAGCTTTAAGCTCCGCCCATTGTACCACCTCACCTCTCTCTCTCTCGTTACTACCCACCTCTGGTTGTTAGGTATCTGAAAGGTTTTCAGCCTCATATACCACTTTGCCCTGGAATGAACAGGGAAACTTATGTCTACACCTGATGTTCAGTATATCAGGTTCCATGTGCTAAATTATTTTAAAAATTAACCAAAATTATTTCTAAATTCACATATAACTTCACTAGGAAAACCAACATAATATTGCAAACATGAAATAATAGAACAAAAAAATTGAACTGAACATTTTACATATTAAGTTTAAATCACAATTGACAAATAGCTGCTTCTTAGGGAGAGGGTGGAGTCTAAACGGATGGAGACAGGCAAGGTGGGCTCTGGACTGCTTCTGAGGGAGGTGCACTGTTGCAATAAATTTAAGTTGAAGAGGAGAAAGAAGCTCACAGAAAACTATTGCTTATATTCTAGTTATTGTCCATTGGTTTTTTATTTTTAACCCAGGGGGATTTTTATGTTTATAATTGTCTGTTGATTGCTACTTATTATTGTTTGTCTGTTTTGTGTGTGTCTGTGGATTCTGCTGACTGTACAGTAAATGGCTCCTTGGGGACAATAAAGATATCCTTGATTCTTGCGGATGTTACTGGGTTACCAACAGCAAGTCCTTTGCCATGGGATTAATCATTAAATTTTGCTTGGTGACTGAAGAAACCCAGGATGAACTGGAATTCAATGACTCATCCTCTGCCTACGGTTAATGTGTTCATTACTTCTTTGTGAATAAATTTGTGTGTTGCAAGCATTCAAACAGTGATTCTAGTTCCATAACTAATGATTTAATTTGCCCCTTAATTCAGTTAGAATCTCTGTGGAAAATAGATTGAATGCCCACTCAATAAAACTTTCCAGCATGAAATGTTAGACAGAGCTGTGACAGTGCAGGTAGGTGATGTAGGGTAGTGTCTTTATTGTGTCTGCTAAGGCAATGTAGGCCAATTGTGATAAAACCCACCAGATGCACACTGATGCAGATCAGTTCAAGGGAAACCTCAGGCATTGAGGAACAGGATCCAAGGCAGCACGGGGGTCACAGTTATTGCAGACTGGCTATGGGTGGAAAGGTAACGAGGAGCCTGAGGCGAAGACCGAGGTCCGCAGTCCAAGCGAGAGCCAGGCAATCGGTGTCAGTAACTGTAGGGCAGAGGTGGAAGTCATTGTTGGCAGTACAGGTGAGGGTCGAGTGATCGGCGTCAGGCATGAGTGGGACAGGCATGGCTCGGGCTCTAGGAAGCAAAGCGAGGGTCGGAACACAGGAAAGACACAACTGGTGCCCATTTAGTGTTACCTCTTGTTCCTATCTTCTTGTAATTGCTCACATCTGCATCCTGTTTGCTCCTTTGTATATCTTGTATAAAAGTACTCTCCAGTTCTGTCATTGTTGCCTGTTGATGCATGCATCCAAGGTAATAAAGTCCCCTGTGAGGATTCCGTCTGCACCGCAGCCTGCCTTTGGGTTGTTCTTCCTATTTTGCACATATGCACAATATGGCAGTACAAGTTTCATTTAACAGATGCAAAAAAGACATTTAGCTTCAAGACGGTGATCTAATTAAACAAATGGTTCGAACGGCAAAGTCATGAACTTAGTCAGGAGCGCTTTCTAAAGGACTCAAAAATACAGCAAATGGTTCAAGAAGCTTCATTCAGGCATCAGCATTGGCTTATATAGTAAAAACACATTTGTGAGCCCTGTGGTGTATACTGTATGTAAATTAATGAATGAATTAGTGAGATTAATGAATTCCATGTTGCACTTGATGAATGCTGGCATCTAGAGTGTCAAACATTTTTCTAATCAATTCCAGCAAAATCACGTGGACGATGCAGCCATGTTGAATTAGGCACGAGGAGTTGAGTAAAAGCGATGCACCAATTAAAACAACGCTTTACAGGCCTTCTGCATGCATTTCTGGACTAATTTGTGTTATCAGTTAACTGTCAACATGTGTTAAATGGAGCAATGACATATAATATGAATACAATGTATTAATTAATAACTATTACAGACAAAAATAATCTGGAAACCCAAGGGGTGTACACTGTTCCCTGTTGTCCACTGATCAAAGCACACTTCACTAGATGTGCCTGTTTTGTCTAGTTTTAAAGTTATTAATCCATTCATGTTTTGTCCCATTGCACAATACTCGGATACATTTGAACATTCAAAAATTAATTAAAATTCGTACGTAAAGCAATCTGGGAAACAAAGGGGTGTGCAACAGTCGCCATGAGCCCAAAATGCTAAACCACCATGTCATTACAGCTGAAAGGACTTATATTAGCTAGTAACAAGATTTGGCAAGAATCTCGAAATGGTTTGAAGCGCAAAAACAATCGGTGTGCATCGTTGTCTGTATACTGGACATCACAATTCTGTCATTAAAAACGCCCCACCTTAAAGCCAGAAAACTGAATATTGAATATGAAGATAACTCAACTGCGGTGACAGGTTCCTTGTCGTTTTCTCACTACACATATGCTTCTGTTTTGTCCTGTTGTAAATCATTTGTTTGTTAAACAACGGCTCACCTTCTATTAAGTGTTATATAAACAGACACCTGTTTCTTATTAGCTGTAAAACATAGAAACACACTATTAAGCGGAGGCTAGACACAACAAATCTTTCATAATGAGTAGAAATATAAATACATAGCCCTACCACTTGACATGTTTTTATATTTCATCTTGACTTGCTGCCAGGTACGCTATCCACTACTATTGCATATTTGAAATCGGATCAGTTAAGTTTTTGTTAACATTAGGTTTACATTATGAGTAACATCACAGTAATGGAACTTTAGGTAGCATTACATTACTTAACAGCAAAAAATAGGCTTACTTCTGAATTGTATCACATCTGTGAGCCTCTGTATTTAACAGTATTTCAGTTCTTTTTAGACATCACTTCATAGTCTAATACTCGGTCGTGAGATATTTTAGACCACGTCTTATGACCATGAAAATGTACTTGTGCATTTACTCGGTCGGCAACACGTTGCCAACAAGCCTGCCTGCTTTTGTTGGCTGCAGTGGTATTGGACTTTCCTTGCAGCGTTGATTTAAACTCCTCATAACCCTGCATAATTAGCATGCAGTCTTCCTCCGTGAAATATGGAGATCGGTGACTTGCGCTGCCGAACGTGCTCCATTTATGTGAACACGCACAAACTCCAGTGCAGTTAACACCGATATAACAAATCAACTTAACTGCGATTGAGACAACCCGATTTTGTCAACCCCGCCTTCGCAAACTGACTCTGGGTTAAATCTGATTTGGTTAAACCCCCTTCTTTGTCAGTCACGTGTCTGCACAGTCTGACACGCCTCCATTGGCCATTTTGAGTGTATCGCGGATATGAACACATTTGGTTAACACACTTAATGTTTCATATTCAGTGTTTTTTTTTCCTCCACAAAAGTTTGTTTTATGCAATCCGTAATAAGCAATTTTCATTACCAAAACACACTATTATTAATATTATTATTATTAAATGACTAATCATCATCATCACTTTATTCATCCCCGTGGGGAACTTGTCTTTTTTACGCCTTCCTCAACTTGCTCTTTGTAAACAAGCTTTAGGTGTTTGAGAATGAAAGATTCAAGAACACCACAAAAACTTCATTGGACATAACTTTATTGGTCATATATTTAAAATTAAATATATGTTGCAAGCAGAATACAGGCTCGGTATACAATGAGTTTATAGAGATCCTTCCAGACATCATGTGAAACATTAGAAACTGTATTTGCAAATGTTTCTAAACTTAAACTACAGCTATGGACATTGGTTTGTCAGGGCATAACACACAGTGACAGCCGGGTGAGGGTAAAATGGAGAAGGGTCCAGCTGCAGACGCCTGTAGAGTGGAGCTCCACCGGAAATACGTGATTTTAAGGGGCGTAAAGTGGATCTCATGATCTTTACGGACGTAAAGTGGAGCTCCACAGGAAACACGTGACCAAACTGTGTGTTACAGCGGAATTTGTTGTAAAATTCTCAAAAAGTATGTTTTTGTTCATTTATACGCTAGAGAAATTATATATATATATATATATATATATATATATATATATATATATATACACACACGTCTGTATTTATATATATATATGGTCTGATCTAGTTTGTGGAATATATATATTGGTCATAAGATGAGCAGTTATAAACATACCATACATACGCAATTGCTATTATGTTACTTTCCATACACATTACTAATACATATATTGGTCTTGCCTTAACTGTTATAAACATATACTATATACGATTGCTGGAACAGCGCAAATGCGTACATATTTTATGTGCATTTGCGCTGATATGACAAGAAATTATTGTGCATTTTAACCTGTATATGCTAATTCGTACTTCATGTGTGGTATATAGGTTGAAATGCATGGTATTTTCTTGTCATATCAGCGCAAATGCACATAAAATACGTACGCATTTACACTGTCACAGCAATCGATTGCCGCACGTATCGCTTTTAAAGGTGAATGCGTACTTGCGTACCAGTTATCAACATGTAACAATTATATTCAATCAACTGCTAAATTTATTTAGACAGCAACAACAAACAGAATGAAATAAAAAAAAAAATCAATCAACACACTCATGTGCCAGTAATTTAATCTTTCTCATAACAGACGCCATTAACCCGGAGGCCCCGCTGGTCAACACAGGCCTGAAAAAATAATTCCATGTCCTCTTAGATCTGAAAACCAAAGAGGAATGTCTCCTCGGATTCTATCTTGTCTCTTTTCGCTAACAGAGTGGTAGTTTCCGGTAGAGGTCACGTGTTTCCTGTGGAGCTCCACTTTACGTCCGTAAAGATGAGTGTCACGGCCCTTAAAATCACGTGTTTCCTGTGGAGGTGACGTATTTCCGGTGGAGCTCCACTCTACAGGCGTCTGCAGCTGGACACTCTTGGTAAAATGCGGATTCCGCCGGACGTAAACAAAAAAGAAATTCGAGGAGCTCAGCATTGCGGTGCAACTGCGCAGTCAGTACAATACGGATGTCCGAAATCGTATTGTTCTTAATGTTAACATTAATTTCATTGTTAATTTGTTAAACATGTGAAAATGTTCTATATGTTATCTGTTGAGCGTTCTCTGGTCGAGGATAATCTGCATTTTTTCCCTCTCTTTTCCCGTCAGACAGATGTGGATGTCCATGGCTACCAACATCACTGTTCATGGATGCCTGTTCCTGACGAATAAAATAAATCATAATAAATCAATAAATAAATAAATATGTCTTTCACCAAACATGTCAGTATTTTATTGTAATTCTGTATTTCTGTAGATCTCACATCCAAGCACTATTGAACTGTTTTGGTGTTATCTGATTAAATTTTCTCATATAAGTACAGCTATACTGTACAGCTTGAAAGCACTCCTGTGAAATATCTACCTAGAAACGTGGTTGCCACTCTACAAGCCATTTTATCAGAATTAATACACGAAATAAATAAAAGAAAAGGGATATTGCAAAGCATCTGTTATATTGAAACATGGAAGTGCTACGTAGAAATCCTGTCCCGTGACATGTGATATATTGCTGGAAAACTTGCAATTTGTACTATACGAAAGTGCATGGAAGTTCCCGGACAGGATTTTTAAATGTGCACTTCGCCCTGTACACTGTAACCATGTGGAAGCTGCCATCTATAATCTTAAACTAAAAGTCCACGGAAGTGGCACATAGAAATCCTGCGCTGGGACATGTGATATATTGCCGGAAAGCTCGCAATTTGTACTATACGAAAGTGCATGGAAGTTCCCAGCGCAGGATTTCTAAATGTGCATTTCGCCCTGTACACTGTAACCATGTGGAAGCTGCTATCTATAATCTTAAACTAAAAGTCCACGGAAGTGGCACATAGAAATCCTGCGCTGGGACATGTGATATATTGCCGGAAAGCTCGCAATTTGTACTATACGGAAATGCATGGAAGTTCCCGGACAGGATTTCTAAATGTGCACTTCGCCCTGTACACTGTAACCATGTGGAAGCTGCCATCTATAATCTTAAACTAAAAGTCCACGGAAGTGGCACATAGAAATCCTGCGCTGGGACATGTGATATATTGCCGGAAAGCTCGCAATTTGTACTATACGAAAGTGCATGGAAGTTCCCAGCGCAGGATTTCTAAATGTGCATTTTGCCCTGTACACTGTAACCATGTGGAAGCTGCTATCTATAATCTTAAACTAAAAGTCCACGGAAGTGGCACATAGAAATCCTGCGCTGGGACATGTGATATATTGCCGGAAAGCTCGCAATTTGTACTATACGGAAATGCATGGAAGTTCCCAGCGCAGGATTTCTAAATGTGCATTTCGCCCTGTACACTGTAACCATGTGGAAGCTGCTATCTATAATCTTAAACTAAAAGTCCACGGAAGTGGCACGTAGAAGTGAGGCCCCAGCACATGTGATATATTGCCAGGAAGGTCGGAATTTGTACTTTACGAAAATTCAAGATTGAAGATTCAAGATTCAAAAGGTTTATTCGTCACGTACACAGTTGTACACATACAACATGTAGTGGAATGTAACCCTGGTCACTCTGAGCAGCTGTGCATGATAAGAGAGTAACAAAATATAGGAAAAATAAGAAAAATAATAAAATAAAAAATATATGAAATGTTCAGCTGTACATAATCTATACATAAGTGATAGGTAAGAGGTATATAAGTGCAATGTGGAAGAGGCCTGAGGTATGTGCCAATGATTTGGACAGGGTGAAGCAGTAGCCTACCTAGAGGAATTGAGTATTGTCCTGATTTAGGAGCATTATGACCTGGGGGAAAAAGCTCTTCCTTAACCTTTCCGTTCTGTGGTGTGTTTCCCAAAACCATAGTTCGAAGGAACGTTCGCAAACACTGTCCTTAAGTTGCGTATTTCAAACAACTCACGGGCTGTAATTAGAAGCTTAGTCCCGGGTAAATACGTCAGCGATGGTGGAAAATGCATTCTAAGAAGGGTATACAGTCACCGTGTAAGTAAAAAATTGTATAATCTTTCATAACTAATAGGGAATAATTTAGCTCTACGATCACATATAATGTGAAGTTGTCTGAAAATGTTTGAAACGTAATTGTTGTGTGGGTCCCTGGTCATAAGTATGGTAACTGTCGGTAGTGAGCAATAGGGACACCTTGCTGGGTGATGCGGGAAGAATCCTCTGTGTGACCCATCTGTACGTTGACGTCAAACTTCAACTCACCAGTGGCACTTGCACTCTCATCTAGCACATATTGTATGTTCTAGTCACTCTTTGGCTTCTTCTCATGTTTAGAAACATGTGTGAACAGTTTTGAGTCATTGTGTTTAAATGATTACTACTGTATGGTGGTTGTGCTGAACTTCTGCAGCCTGTGTTTTCTATTTTGCATCAAAGTTCACCACAGTGCAAAATGTGTTTTGATGAATGGGAATGTGTTTAGAGTTTTGCTCAAATCTGCAAATTGTGTTTAAAGTTTCACCAAAAGAGTGATTGATTCAATAAATGAGTTTTGGCAATTGGAAGTTTTGTTCCAAGAATGAGGTTTAGTCTTTTAGCAATTCAGAAAAACTGTAACAGAAACATAAGGCAAGGTAAACTTTAACTTACCAAAGCTCTTTGGGGCGGTCAAACCAGATGTGTCCAGTTTATACAGATACTGCACAGTTAGGGGTAAAAGGCTGTTATGGGCAGGGTTAATCAATTGTACAGTTGTGCTTAAAATGGGGTATAAAATCCTTCAAATACTACAAAAGTTATGTAAGACAACTTTTGTTTTTTGTCTTGTAAACAAGTACACCTACTCTTACAGTTTTAGACTTAACAGGTTTTAAAGAATTTTGTATTATATTATATTATATTATATTACATTAACATGACTATAGCGAATGTCTGTCAGCCCCTTTTGACAGAAGGGCCTTTTAGCTATGTTTTCACAGACTCTGAGCCTGAAAAATCAGGGGTAGAACTAATTTGAGATAATGCAAAAAACAATGTGAGAGGAATGGATGTGTGGTTGCAATGACAGATAACATCACACGGTATGTGTAAAAGTCATTTGAAGACTGAATTGTGTTACAGTGAAAAAAACCCACAACAGCACAATAAAGGGCAAGTGACTCAGGCAAAGTCAGTCAGAAGGGTGTGTGAACATGCTTGGCAAACTGGGTGATAAGTATAATGATGAATGCCTGCTCACCAGTAAGTTTATGCTTATTTCCTTACAGTATCTCTTGAGGAGGCCTGCCAATGGTGTGGACAGTTTCAAAATAAAGATGGTGACTGGGTGAGGAAATTAATGTAGTCATTTGATAGATGGGAAAATATGGCTACTTGTCCTATACTGTATGTTGTTAATCCCACTGTAGATACTCTGTGATGGATGCCAGAGTTGGCAACACCGTGTCTGTACTGGCATTACCAAGAGCCAATTCAAACACATAACAAATGTTAAACGGTATTGCACAGCTTGTGAAGAGAAGTGTTCGCTATAAAAACGCAGCCACACTACAATGGTATGCAAAAGTCTGCAACCGCTTGTTAATTTAGCATTTTTTCCAACTTTTGACCTTTTATTTTTAACCCCTTCGTTGAGCCAATGCATTTATTTGAAAACAGTGTTACAGGGGACACAGTTGGCTATTAAAATCAAGTTTTTATTGTAGCTTGGCTTTACTTTTCTGAGTTTGTTAAAGTTCCCATGTCAATCGTCTTTTTGAGTAATTTGCGTAATGTACTTCTCTTGCCAAAAGTGCAAAATAAATGAGTAATACTATATAGTAGAACAGACATGCGTCAAGTTTTCTTCATGTTCGTGTAGGTGGCCTTGAAAAAGGACATTTTGTGTCTCAGTGATGGCTCAGTATCTGGTGGGCCACACTTTGTTCTCCATCACCTGCCTGCACCATGTTGGCTTTGAGTGAACCAGTTTGATGAGGTGATCATGGGTGATAACATGGTTCCAGGCTGCAATGAGTGACTCAATCAACTCATGTTTTGATTTTGGATGTCTCTTGGATATCTCCAAAGCCACCTTGTGCCACAAGTTTTCAATGAGATTCAGATCGGGGGATTTGGCAAGCCACTCAATTGATCGATGTTGTTCTGACGCTTCCAGTTGATCACCTGTTTGGAGCAATGGCACGGTGCATTGTCATCTTGGAACAGGAACCAGCTTGTAAACAGCTGCTGCACTGATGGCACCATACACTTTTGCAGTACTGTGATGTACTTGGTCCCACTGACCATGCCGTCAACGATGTGCAGACGTTCGACGCCACTGGCAGCCATGCAGCCCCAGACCATGACCTTCAAAGGATGCTTCACAGTGAGGTTGAGGCACTCAGGCTTGAACTCCTCTCCAGGAACCCTCCTCACATAGGTGTCTGCCTGGCTACGAAACAGGCAGAAAGTGCTTTCATTGCCGGAAAGCACCTTTTCCCACGTTTCACATGTCCAGCGTGACTTCTTCCGTGTCCAGTCAATCTGGTTGCACCTTTGGACATCAGTCATCAGTGGCTTGTTGCGTGCCTTGCAACCCCGCAGACAAATGGAATGCGTCAAAGTGCGTGATCCTAGCATGATTTTGATGCATGTGGATGACCAGACCGAGGCATGTCTGCCACCAAACTCGCTTTCTTCTCATGTACAATCTTTACAAGTGCTCTGTGACTGCAGCCGACTTTGTTAGTAATCTGGCAGCATGAAAATCCATGAAAATTTGTTGTTCCAAGGAGCTGCAGAGTGAGACTACCCCTGACTTTTCCGGCTCAGATTCTGTGAAAAATAGCAAAAAGGCCCTTCTGTCAAAAGGGGCTGACAGACATTCGCTATAGTCATGTTAATATAATATAATATAATATAATATAATATAATACAAAATTCTTTAAAACCTGTTAAGTCTAAAACTGTAAGAGTAGGTGTACTTGTTTACAAGACAAAAAACAAAAGTTGTCTTACATAACTTTTGTAGTATTTGAAGGATTTTATACCCCATTTTAAGCACAACTGTACAATTGATTAACCCTGCCCATAACAGCCTTTTACCCCTAACTGTGCAGTATCTGTATAAACTGGACACATGGCCCCAAAGAGCTTTGGTAAGTTAACGTTTACCTTGCCTTATGTTTCTGTTACAGTTTTTCTGAATTGCTAAAAGACTAAACCTCATTCTTGGAACAAAACTTCCAATTGCCAAAACTCATTTATTGAATCAATCACTCTTTTGGTGAAACTTTGAACACAATTTGCAGATTTTAGCAAAACTCTAAATACATTCCCATTCATCAAAACACATTTTGCACTGTGGTGAACTTTGATGCAAAATAGAAAACACAGGCTGCAGAAGTTCAGCACAGCCACCATACAGTAGTCATCATTTAAACACAATAACTCAAAACTGTTCACACATGTTTCTAAACATGAGAAGAAGCCAAAGAGTGACTAGAACATACAATATGTGCTAGATGAGAGTGCAAGTGCCACTGGTGAGTTGAATTTCGACGTCAACGTACAGATGGATCACACAGAGGATTCTTCCCGCATCACCCAGCAAGGTGTCCCTATTGCTCACTACCGACAGTTACCGTACTTATGACCTGAGACCCACACAACAATTACATTTCAAACTACATTTTCAGACAACTTCACATTTTATGTGATCATAGAGCTAAATTATTCCTTATTAGTTATGAAAGATTATTAAACTTACAAGGTGACTATACCCTTATTAGACTGCATTTTCCACCATCGCTGATGTATTTACCTGGGACTAAGCTTCTAACTACAGCTCAAGAACTGTAGTTCAAACTACGCAACTTTACAACAGTGTTGCTCCACTATGGTCTTGGGAAATGCATCCCAGAATGGAAAGGTTAAAGAGGAGCTTTTTCCCCCAGGTCATAATGCTCCTAAATCAGGACAATACTCTATGCCACTAGGTGCTGCTTCACACTGTCCAAATCATTGGCACATACCTCAGGCCTCTTGCACATTGCACAGCAAAATACCTCTTACCTATCACTTATGTATAGATTATGTACAGCTGAACATTTCATACATTTTTTATCTTATTATTTTTCTTATATTTTTCTATATTTTGTTACTCTCTTATAATGCACAGATGCTCAGAGTGACCAGGGTTACATTCCACTACATGTTGTGTGTGTACAACTGTGTACATGACGAATAAACCTTTTGAATCTTCAATCTTAAATTTTTGTAAAGTACAAATTCCGACCTTACTGGCAATATATCACATGTTCTGGGGCCTCATTTCTACATGCCACTTCTGTGGACTTAGAGATTATGCAGGGCAGCTTCCCTATTGTTACAGTGTATATGACAAAATGGATAATTACAAATGCTGCCCCAAACTCTTTTAAATGTTTTCGTAAAATACAAATTTAGCCTTTTCCACTACTATATGCCAAGCCTGAGGGACTTATTTCTACATGCTACTTCCATGTTTAAATGTAACAGATCTGCTTTGCAATTTTATTTTTCTTCCTTGTATTAATTCTGATATAATGACTTGTACAGTGCCAACCAATGTGACGTTTCTATAATTGTGTAGATATTTCACATGAGTGTTTGCAAGGTGTACAGTAGCCTTACTTATACGAGAAAATGAAACCAGACAACACGAATATATAGTTTGATAGTGTTTCGATATGAGATCTACAAAAATACTTAAGAATACACTTTTTTGGTGAAAGAAACATTTTTATTTATTGATTTATTACAATTTATTTTACTCATCCAGAACAGGCACCCACAAACTGTGACGTTCATGGTACAGTAGCTGGACGTCCAAATGCAAATTATACGCGACTAGAGAACGCTCAACAAATGATATATACAACATTTTCAAAAAATTTTTTCCAAAAAAACCAACAATAAAATAATTAATTAATAACAATAAGGATTTCGGACAATCGTATTGTACTCTGTAATATGGATGACAAAATTGCACTGGCTGAACGCGAAGCTGCTGCGCCTTGCTGAGCTCCTCGAACACTCATTTGTTTACGTTCAGCGTATACTCCACCCCTGCAGCCGACAGCAGATCGCGCTCCACGTCACGTCAGCTGCAGACACGCCTCGAACGCACCCCGTGATTAGGTAACGTCGTATGGGTTTCTTTCTATGCCACGTGATCTGTCTACGCGGCGTGCGTCTTTTGCGATACGTCTGTTTATAAACACGGAATCCGCTGTTTGTAAACGGTCCGCATTTTACCCTCACCCCCATTTCTGCTACTCTCCGTACGTAGTGAGGCTAGCTTGCTAGCGTAGGTTAAGCAATGAGAGAATACCAACTTTAGAAGACAAAAAAATGCATATTCAGTAACATTACTTAAACAAAAAACATCTTACTTGCCTTTATGAAAATGCCGAGAGCAAACACGCATGAAGGGAGATATCGTGTTGAAAGTGATCTCCTTCCGTCTCACCGCTGCGACCCAGGCCGCCCGACGACTCTTCGTTACCTCCTTTACCTGCTGTCCATATCCTCTTTTCCAATTGGGAAACCGAGAAAATCTCATGTCCACCTTTCTGCCATTTCTACCATGTGATTTAGTATGACAGCCTTTCACACAGCACTAATGTCCCATCTTACCAAAGATAAGGCCGCACGCAAATGCTGGCACTTGAGTTGTATACATCCATAATGGCGATTCGACCCACAAAACACTGCGGCTATAGCGAGTGTGGCGTCAACTGTCAAAGACCGATAGAACAGGAAAAACAAGAACTAACTCAAAGAACCACAAAGTAATGCGTACATTTTCAAACGATCTTATTTGCTTGTTTAAAAATTAAGGAATTTAGTTTTTGCATGCTGCTTGCGGGAAAAAAAAGGAACTGCGCTGCTGAAGGGGACTATTTTTAAAACGCTATTAAAAGTTTGATTTGTTTAGAAACGGTTCTTAGTGTTTGGGGAAGATATAGTGAAACAGGTTGCACAGTTGTTTTGTGACATGACTGAAACATCGAAAGTAACTACAAGTCGATGGGCTTTACTTTGACGGGAAAAGTTCAGAATCTCGGTATTAGCCTATCTGTCCCTCCACTACCTTTCCCTGTTGTCAGCCGATTAAAACAACAGCAAAGTTATTATAAAATGTAAGGCAACGCTAAGTAAAAGTCTAGTAGAGTAGATAGAATGTATAAAGATTTGCTGTAATTGATGTACAGTAAAAGTCAAAAGTGTCCACGGCTAAATCTACTTAAGTACAGACGTGAGAAAAATGTACTTAAGTACAGTAACGAAGTAATTATAGGCTACTTAGGCTAACTACTTTCCACCATTGCTGGTGAAATGTCCTTTCAAAATATTAAGTAAGGATTTCAAAAACAAAAAAGAAAGAAAGAAGAAACCACAAGATGTAGGAAAGTAGAGGCTGGCAGTTTTGCTTTAATTTTTAAGAAGATAATTATTTTAATTTTATTTTATTCTCATGAAGGAAGAGCCGTGCATCTTGTAAGTTACTGCATTATGAAAATAGTGTTTTTTTGGTCAAACTAATGCCGATGAGTATCTTTGCAGAAACGTTTTATTTATCGCCAGTAACTTATAAAAAAAAGTTCCTATTTCCGTTCTAATTTTGAACGTAGTGACGTAGTTTTTTTTTTTTCGTAGTGACGTAGTTTTAGAATGTAACCTGTAGTGTTGCCTACGTAACATTGTGACGGTCGAACCAAAGAGTTTAAAAGGTGGTGGAAGCGCTACTGGTTATCCATTTTCTGCTTTCTTTGGTTGCGAACGCATAATACTTTTCTGCGACATGGCAACTCAGAAGACAACTGAAGTGCCCGAGTTCGTCCTTGATAGCGAAAATCTGCGGATTTACCGCAGACTGGAGCTGTTGGGAGAGGTATGTACTATCAAGATACTGTACATAGTTAAGTTGCAATGTATTAGTTTTGCTGCAGAGTAGATTCCTGAAATGGCCAGTCAGTATTAGAGGTGGCAGAAATTCTGAATAGGCTTGTGTTTTTAGGGCAGTTTTGGCAAATGCTACAAAATGAGAGACGTTTGCAATGGAGAGATCTTTGCCGTCAAAGTAATCCCGATAGAGGACTCTGCTGGACTAGAAGAGGTATGTGGTCTTAATCCTGCTTAAGGTCAGCCCTCTGCAGTTAAACTGCATTTCCATTAAACTCATTGAGATTAACATGTCTGACATTTCAGTGTCTACAAGAAGTAGACATTCTGAAGAAGCTACAACACCGGCATGTTGTGAGCTTCTCACATTATACTGAAGATGAGAACTTTATGTACATCTTCATGGAGCTGTGCAGCAGGGGGGTGAGTCCAGTTGTATCTGGCCTTTGCAGACAGTTTATTAGGGTTAAGACTCTGTGTCGACTCAAGCCCCCCTTCTCCCATTCCAGTCAATGCTGGACATCATTCAAGAGAGAGAGTCACTGACCAACGCAGAAGTGCGTTATTACATGCGGCAGCTCATTTCAGCATTAAAATATATGCACGATGAAGGCCTTGTCCACAGGGACCTCAAATTAGGTATGTGTGCGCGCACATGTGATTTGCTTAATTCTCCACATATTAGTGTTGACATTTTACATGGCATTTGCCCGTGTAGTTTATATGTTCGTTGCCTGCTGTTGTTGTATTCTGCAACTGTTTAATGTCTGCTGTTGTTAATTAATTGGGTTATTGGTCTTTCAGAGAATTTGTTGGTAACTGAGAATATGGAGTTGAGACTGGCTGATTTTGGACTGGCAGGCAAGCTGGAGCCGCTGGAAACGATGCATAAGTAGGTTCTTTTTTGCAGATTCTCCAGCAAAGCTTTCAAACTGCTTATACAACAAGCTAAAAGACGTGTGTGCTGTTTTCCTTTTGTGTGTATTGTAGATGTTTTTGTGGAACAAAGGAGTATGCGGCACCAGAAGTGTGGAAAAAGAAGGGACAGGGGCCAGAGGCGGACGTTTGGGCACTGGGCTGTATCATGTACGTATATCTTCTGAACCATCCTCAGAGTCAGAGCCAGTCAGAGCAAGAATGCATGACACCTGAAATGTGCACCAGTGTAGAATGATATATGCGAATGAAACTCAAATTCCTTTGCTGACTTTCTCAATACAGATACGCAATGCTCACCGGTGAATACGCCTTCTATGGCAATGCTAAGCAGATCAGACAGTGTATCAGGGAAATCCAACACACTCTGCCCAAAACGCTCTCTAGATCTGCTCGGGGACTCCTATCCTGGATTTTCCAGATGAATCCAGAGGATCGGCCCACTTTAGAGCAGATTCTGGAACATAAGTTTTTCACCAAGGTTAGTGCACTTGCAAAGAGTTCACTGATATTCATGCCTGCTGAAGAATTGGTTTGTTCAAATGAAATATCTTAAACTTCCACCCTAGGGCTTCACTCCTGATGCACTGCCATCTGAAAGCCATAACAGGGTGCCAAAGTTTGAATCTGTGAACCCTGTGAAGAGATTCTTCACAAGGCTGTTCCAGTGTGTTTGCAGAAAGAGATCCACAGGTAAGCTCCTTCGGTGCAAACCTTGCTAGTCCAGTATCTTTAAGTTCATTAGGCTCAGATACTTGACCTGCCATTCCCATGCTTTCTTGCAGCTGATATCCCTAGATGCGAACAGCAGGGAGAACAGCAGGACGAACAGCAGGACTTTTACATTCAACAAAAGTCCAGCCTGTGGAGCCAAGTGCCTATTGACATGTTTTTTTTGTTTTAAATAAATCTGTGTGATTTTTACATTGTATCTGTTGTCCATTGGCTTTTTATTTTTCACCCAGGGGGATTTTTTATGTTTATTATTGTCTTTTTATTAGTATTATTGCTTGTCTGGTGTGTGTGTGGATTCTGCTGACTGTACGTACAATAAATTGCCCCTTGGGGACAATAAAGATGTCCTTGGTCCTTGAGGGTGTACAGTTCACTGGGGTACCAAGAACAAGTCCTTTGCCATGGGATTAATCATTAAAAGTTTGCTTGGTGACTGAAGAAACCCAGAATGAACTGGAATTCTCTGACTACTCCTTGTGCAGTAAAACTACTCTTAGAAGCACATTCTTTTCAAAAAGTTACTCATGTAAATGTAACGGAGTAAATGTAACTCGTTACTACCCACCTCTGGTTGTTAGTAGAGATCGACCGATATATCGATTTACCAATACTTTTCCTGATATTTAAGCATTTTACCATAATCGGTTATCGGTTTTGTAATATCGGGTTCACCGATAAACGCCGCCATCTTGTGGGTGTTTTGAGAATTACGCGCCTGATCGCCATTGCAGCACGGCGTCTGAGGGGAAACAACTGCGTGCACAGGTAAAGTATACTTACTTGCTTTGCTATATTTAGTAAACTTTATGTAACATAAGCTATTAATGCACAAATTAGATGTGTTACATAAATGACTGATATGTAGTTTATGCAGCTTGGCTCTAAGAAATAAAGACGAACTCACAGAGTCACGTAATATAATCCGTCAAATCCTGTCACAATAAAGACGTAACTTTGCCTGAATTAAATAATATACAGCCATTAATAAGCACATGTTGTAAATAAAAGCGCTGAATTTAATTCTCTCTCATATTGTCTAAATGCTCACCATAAGTCTCGGGAAGTTGGTCGGCTAAAATAACCCATCAAGTCCTATCCCAATAAATATGTAACTTTGCATGATGGGTTGAGGGGGAGGTATAGGGAACGGTCGTGAATTTAGGATATATTTGTTATTTTACCCTTTTTTTTTGTTTTGTTAATGTGTTATTTTAAAATAAGTATAAAACATGCTATGAAACATTTTATTCAAAGTGCTTTAAGGGTAGCTTTGCTTTACAAAAGTTTAGTCAAGAGGCGACATGCCACTCTCTTTGAAAATGAGCAGGGCATAGCCACTGATGATTCAAACAAGGAATAAAACAGTTTAGCAGTAACTGTTATTTCGCTATTTTGCTAAGAAATTTAAAGAAGTGGCCTTTAGAGGTTGATCATCAAACTGAATCAAAAAACACCAGACATATATAGTTTACATTTTTCTTAAAATGTATAAGGATCAGTTTGTTATAGCGAAATTTTAAATTAGTATGAGTGTGACATAAGTCATTTAGGCAACAAGATTTGAGGAAGCACCTAAATAGCGGCTAGAAATGATCGACCAGGCAGACAGAAGGAGGGCTTTCTTATCTCACAAGCCATGGAAGGGTAGGGGGGTGTAGGAACTGCGGAATCAGGCAAGTGTGTAAGAATTTAGGATATATTTTTATCATTTTAAAGAAGGTGGACATGGTTATATAATTACATTTTATAGGAACTAGTAAGCTGCATTTAGCATCATGCATCAAATACACATTAAAAACTTTAAAGAATAATGCCTTAGTTATTTTAATAAAGACACTTTTTTCAGTAAATGTTTGTTCATGCTCATAAACACACACGCACCGGTGGTCAGGGGCTTTAGAGTTTAACTTTAGGCCTGTGAAAGCAGACATAATTATTTCTGTCAGAACCTCGATGTGTATCCAAGCCCCCAAAACACACTAACTCAGGCTTTCACGCAACTTATCGCGAGAAACCAGACAGAAATAGACTTGTAAATTTTAAAGAAAAGACATTAACGGTTTTTGTTAATGTTTAAAGGTATAAAAAACCTTTGCTGCCTTTCTTAAATGGCCAGAAAAAATTGGCTCAACACTATTAATAGTTTATATGAGGATGGGGTCTTTGCAACAGTCACAATCCTATCAGTCAAGTATAGCCTGCCAAAGAAACATCTGTTTCATTTATTTCAAAGCAGACGATTTATGCAAAAGCTGTTTCCTCATTTCCCTAACGGCAACCAGAATTGGAGGGTCCTTAAAGACCTTTCATAAGACTTGGGGCCCTGTCCTGAGGTTTATCAAAGACCAGGTTATAACACTAGAGGAGACTGTTGCTGTTTAAGTACTAGATGGGAAGACCCCAGCAATGAAATTCGTAACATTTCAAGATGTATAAGTCGTAAAACTTTTTGTATACACCCATCATATGTTGGAGGGGATGTAGTGTCTCCATTTTTTAAAGGATGAGATGCCTAACCAGTAAAGGTGGCATGGTATCAGATGGTGGAATACCGCACAGTGGTGTTAGAGGATTAGGAGATAGAACTATGTTTTGGCTCTGCATCTCGATTATCTGAGTTCTGGACAGTCATATTCAAAACCATTCAGCAGGGCATCAACATAGTTCTACCTCCTCTAATCCTCTTCCCATCTAGTACTTAAACAGCAACAGTCTCCTCTAGTGTTAGAACCACAGAAAACTATTGCTTATATTCTAGTTATTGTCCATTGGTTTTTTATTTTTAACCCAGGGGGATTTTTATGTTTATTATTGTCTGTTGATTGCTACTTATTATTGTTTGTCTGTTTTGTGTGTGTCTGTGGATTCTGCTGACTGTACAGTAAATGGCTCCTTGGGGACAATAAAGATATCCTTGATTCTTGCGGATGTTACTGGGTTACCAACAGCAAGTCCTTTGCCATGGGATTAATCATTAAATTTTGCTTGGTGACTAAAGAAACCCAGGATGAACTGGAATTCTCTGACTCATCCTCTGCCTAAGGTTAATGTATTCATTACTTCTTTGTGAATAAATTTGTGTGTTGCAAGCATTCAAACAGTGATTCTAGTTCCATAACTAATGATTTAATTTGCCCCTTAATTCAGTTAAAATCTCAGGGGAAAATAGATTGAATGCCCACTCAATAAAACTTTTCAGCATCAAATGTTTGACAGAGCTGTGACAGTGCAGGTAGGTGGTGTAGGGTAGTGTCTTTATTGTGTCTGCTAAGGCAATGTAGGCCAATTGTGATAAAACCCACCAGTTGCACACTGATGCAGATCAGTTCAAGGGAAACCTCAGGCATTGAGGAACAGGATCCAAGACAGCACGGGGGTCACAGTTATTGCAGACTGGCTATGGGTGGAAAGGTAACGAGGAGCCTGAGGCGAAGACCGAGGTCCACAGTCCAGGCGAGAGCCGGGCAATCGGTGTCAGTAACTGTAGGGCAGAGGTGGAAGTCATTGTTGGCAGTACAGGTGAGGGTCAAGCGATCGGCGTCAGGCATGAGTGGGACAGGCAGGGCTCGGGCTCTAGGAAGCAAAGCGAGGGTCGGAACACAGGAAAGACACAACTGGTGCCCATTTAGTGTTACCTCTTGTTCCTATCTTCTTGTTAATTGCTCACATCTGCATCTTGATTGCTCCTTTGTATATCTTGTAAAAAAGTACTCTCCAGTTCTGTCATTGTTGCCTGTTGATGCATGCATCCAAGGTAATAAAGTCCCCTGTGAGGATTCCGTCTGCACCGCAGCCTGCCTTTGGGTTGTTCTTCCTATTTTGCACATATGCACAATATGGCAGTACAAGTTTCATTTAACAGATGCAAAAAAGACATTTAGCTTCAAGACGGTGATCTAATTAAACAAATGGTTCGAACGGCAAAGTCATGAACTTAGTCAGGAGCGCTTTCTAAAGGACTCAAAAATACAGCAAATGGTTCAAGAAGCTTCATTCAGGCATCAGCATTGGCTTATACAGTAAAAACACATTTGTGAGCCCTGTGGTGTATATGTAAATTAATGAATGAATTAGTGAGATTAATGAATTCCATGTTGCACTTGATGAATGCTGGCATCTAGAGTGTCAAACATTTTTCTAATCAATTCCAGCAAAATCACGTGGACGATGCAGCCATGTTGAATTAGGCACGAGGAGTTGAGTAAAAGCGATGCACCAATTAAAACAACGCTTTACAGGCCTTGTGCATGCATTTCTGGACTTATTTGTGTTATCAGTTAACGGTCAACATGTGTTAAATGGAGCAATGACATATAATATGCATACAATGAATTAATTAATAACTATTACAGACAAAAAGAATCTGGAAACCCAAGGGGTGTACACTGTTCCCTGTTGTCCACTGATCAAATCACACTTCACTAGATGTGCTTGTTTTGTCTAGTTTTAAAGTTATCAGTCCATTCATGTTTTGTCCCATTGCACAATACTCGGATAAATTTGAACATTCAAAAATGTATTAAAATTCGTACGTAAAGCAATCTGGGAAACAAAGGGGTGTGCAACAGTCGCCATGAGCCCAAAATGCTAAACCACCATGTCATTACAGCTGAAAGGACTTATATTAGCTAGTAACAAGATTTGGCAAGAATCACGAAATGGTTTGAAGCGCAAAAACAATCGGTGTGCATCGTTGTCTGTGTACTGGACATCACAATTCTGTCATTAAAAACGCCCCACCTTAAAGCCAGAAAACTGAATATTGAATATGAAGATAACTCGACTGCGGTGACAGGTTCCTCGTCGTTTTCTCACTACACATATGCTTCTGTTTTGTCCTGTTGTAAATCATTTGTTTGTTAAACAACGGCTCACCTTCTATTAAGTGTTATACAAACAGACACCTTTTTTTATTAGCTGTAAAACATAGAAACACACTATTAAGCGGAGGCTAGACACAACAAATCTTTCATAATGAGTAGAAATATAAATACATAGCCCTACCACTTGACATGTTTTTATATTTCATCTTGACTTGCTGCCAGGTACGCTATCCACTACTATTGCATATTTGAAATCGGATCAGTTAAGTTTTTGTTAACATTAGGTTTACATTATGAGTAACATCACAGTAATGGAACTTTAGGTAGCATTACATTACTTAACAGCAAATAATAGGCTTACTTCTGAATTGTATCACATCTGTGAGCCTCTGTATTTAACAGTATTTCAGTTCTTTTTAGACATCACTTCATAGTCTAATACTCGGTCGTGAGATATTTTAGACCACGTCTTATGACCATGAAAATGTACTTGTGCATTTACTCGGTCGGCAACACGTTGTCAACAAGCCTGCCTGCTTTTGTTGGCTGCAGTGGTATTGGACTTTCCTTGCAGCGTTGATTTAAACTCCTCATAACCCCTGCATAATTAGCATGCAGTCTTCCTCCGTGAAATATGGAGATCGGTGACTTGCGCTGCCGAACGTGCTCCATTTATGTGAACACGCACAAACTCCAGTGCAGTTAACACCGATATAACAAATCAACTTAACTGCGATTGAGACAACCCGATTTTGTCAACCCCGCCTTCGCAAACTGACTCTGGGTTAAATCTGATTTGGTTAAACCCCCTTCTTTGTCAGTCACGTGTCTGCACAGTCTGACACGCCTCCATTGGCCATTTTGAGTGTATCGCGGATATGAACACATTTGGTTAACACACTTAATGTTTCATATTCAGTGTTTTTTTTTCCTCCACAAAAGTTTGTTTTATGCAATCCGTAATAAGCAATTTTCATTACCAAAACACACTATTATTAATATTATTATTATTAAATGACTAATCATCATCATCACTTTATTCATCCCCGTGGGGAACTTGTCTTTTTTACGCCTTCCTCAACTTGCTCTTTGTAAACAAGCTTTAGGTGTTTGAGAAAGAAAGATTCAAGAACACCACAAAAACGTCATTGGACATAACTTTATTGGTCATATATTTAAAATTAAATATATGTTTCAAGCAGAATACAGGCTCGGTATACAATGAGTTTATAGAGATCCTTCCAGACATCATGTGAAACATTAGAAACTGTATTTGCAAATGTTTCTAAACTTAAACTACAGCTATGGACATTGGTTTGTCAGGGCATAACACACAGTGACAGCCGGGTGAGGGTAAAATGGAGAAGGGTCCAGCTGCAGACGCCTGTAGAGTGGAGCTCCACCGGAAATACGTCACCTCCACAGGAAATACGTGATTTTAAGGGGCGTAAAGTGGAGCTCCACAGGAAACACGTGACCAAACTGTGTGTTACAGCGGAATTTGTTGTAAAATTCTCAAAAAGTATGTTTTTGTTCATTTATACGCTAGAGAAATTATATATATATATATATATATATATATATATATATATATATATATATATATATATACACACACACGTCTGTATTTATATATATATATGGTCTGATCTAGTTTGTGGAATATGTATATTGGTCATAAGATGAGCAGTTATAAACATACCATACATATGCAATTGCTATTATGTTACTTTCCATACACATTACTAATACATATATTGGTCTTGCCTTAACTGTTATAAACATATACTATATACGATTGCTGGAACAGCGCAAATGCGTACATATTTTATGTGCATTTGCGCTGATATGACAAGAAATTATTGTGCATTTTAACCTGTATATGCTAATTCGTACTTCATGTGTGGTATATAGGTTGAAATGCATGGTATTTTCTTGTCATATCAGCGCAAATGCACATAAAATACGTACGCATTTACACTGTCACAGCAATCGATTGCCGCACGTATCGCTTTTAAAGGTGAATGCGTACTTGCGTACCAGTTATCAACATGTAACAATTATATTCAATCAACTGCTAAATTTATTTAGACAGCAACAACAAACAGAATGAAATTAAAAAAAAAAATCAATCAACACACTCATGTGCCAGTAATTTAATCTTTCTCATAACAGACAGCATTAACCCGGAGGCCCCGCTGGTCAACACAGGCCTGAAAAAATAATTCCATGTCCTCTTAGATCTGAAAACCAAAGAGGAATGTCTCCTCGGATTCTATCTTGTCTCTTTTCGCTAACAGAGTGGTAGTTTCCGGTAGAGGTCACGTGTTTCCTGTGGAGCTCCACTTTACGTCCGTAAAGATGAGTGTCATGGCCCTTAAAATCACGTGTTTCCTGTGGAGGTGACGTATTTCCGGTGGAGCTCCACTCTACAGGCGTCTGCAGCTGGACACTCTTGGTAAAATGCGGATTCCGCCGGACGTAAACAAAAAAGAAATTCGAGGAGCTCAGCATTGCGGTGCAACTGCGCAGTCAGTACAATACGGATGTCCGAAATCGTATTGTTCTTAATGTTAACATTAATTTCATTGTTAATTTGTTAAACATGTGAAAATGTTCTAAATGTTATCTGTTGAGCGTTCTCTGGTCGAGGATAATCTGCATTTTTTCCCTCTCTTTTCCCGTCAGACAGATGTGGATGTCCATGGCTACCAACGTCACTGTTCATGGATGCCTGTTCCTGACGAATAAAATAAATCATAATAAATCAATAAATAAATATGTCTTTCACCAAACATGTCAGTATTTTATTGTAATTCTGTATTTCTGTAGATCTCACATCCAAGCACTATTGAACTGTTTTGGTGTTATCTGATTAAATTTTCTCATATAAGTACAGCTATACTGTACAGCTTGAAAGCACTCCTGTGAAATATCTACCTAGAAACGTGGTTGCCACTCTACAAGCCATTTTATCAGAATTAATACACAAAATAAATAAAAGAAAAGGGATATTGCAAAGCATCTGTTATATTGAAACATGGAAGTGCTACGTAGAAATCCTGTCCCGTGACATGTGATATATTGCTGGAAAACTTGCAATTTGAGTAAATGTGCATGGATGTGCATTGCGAAAGTGCATGGAAGTTCCCAGACAGGATTTCTAAATGTGCATTTCGCCCTGTAATCTGTAACCATGTGGAAGCTGCTATCTATAATCTTAAACTAAAAGTCCACGGAAGTGGCACGTAGAAATCCTGCGCTGGGACATGTGATATATTGCCGGAAAGCTCGCAATTTGTACTATACGAAAGTGCATGGAAGTTCCCAGCGCAGGATTTCTAAATGTGCATTTCGCCCTGTACACTGTAACCATGTGGAAGCTGCTATCTATAATCTTAAACTAAAAGTCCACGGAAGTGGCACGTAGAAGTGAGGCCCCAGCACATGTGATATATTGCCAGGAAGGTCGGAATTTGTACTTTACGAAAATTCAAGATTGAAGATTCAAGATTCAAAAGTTGTACACATACAGTTGTACACATACAACATGTAGTGGAATGTAACCCTGGTCACTCTGAGCAGCTGTGCATGATAAGAGAGTAACAAAATATAGGAAAAATAAGAAAAATAATAAAATAAAAAATATATGAAATGTTCAGCTGTACATAATCTATACATAAGTGATAGGTAAGAGGTATATAAGTGCAATGTGGAAGAGGCCTGAGGTATGTGCCAATGATTTGGACAGGGTGAAGCAGTAGCCTACCTAGAGGAATTGAGTATTGTCCTGATTTAGGAGCATTATGACCTGGGGGAAAAAGCTCTTCCTTAACCTTTCCGTTCTGTGGTGCGTTTCCCAAAACCATAGTTCGAAGGAACGTTCGCAAACACTGTCCTTAAGTTGCGTATTTCAAACAACTCACGAGCTGTAATTAGAAGCTTAGTCCCGGGTAAATATGTCAGCGATGGTGGAAAATGCATTCTAAGAAGGGTATACAGTCACCGTGTAAGTAAAAAATTGTATAATCTTTCATAACTAATAGGGAATAATTTAGCTCTACGATCACATATAATGTGAAGTTGTCTGAAAATGTTTGAAACGTAATTGTTGTGTGGGTCTCTGGTCATAAGTATGGTAACTGTCGGTAGTGAGCAATAGGGACACCTTGCTGGGTGATGCGGGAAGAATCCTCTGTGTGACCCATCTGTACGTTGACGTCAAACTTCAACTCACCAGTGGCACTTGCACTCTCATCTAGCACATATTGTATGTTCTAGTCACTCTTTGGCTTCTTCTCATGTTTAGAAACATGTGTGAACAGTTTTGAGTCATTGTGTTTAAATGATGACTACTGTATGGTGGCTGTGCTGAACTTCTGCAGCCTGTGTTTTCTATTTTGCATCAAAGTTCACCACAGTGCAAAATGTGTTTTGATGAATGGGAATGTGTTTAGAGTTTTGCTCAAATCTGCAAATTGTGTTTAAAGTTTCACCAAAAGAGTGATTGATTCAATAAATCAGTTTTGGCAATTGGAAGTTTTGTTCCAAGAATGAGGTTTAGTCTTTTAGCAATTCAGAAAAACTGTAACAGAAACATAAGGCAAGGTAAACTTTAACTTACCAAAGCTCTTTGGGGCGGTCAAACCAGATGTGTCCAGTTTATACAGATACTGCACAGTTAGGGGTAAAAGGCTGTTATGGGCAGGGTTAATCAATTGTACAGTTGTGCTTAAAATGGGGTATAAAATCCTTCAAATACTACAAAAGTTATGTAAGACAACTTTTGTTTTTTGTCTTGTAAACAAGTACACCTACTCTTACAGTTTTAGACTTAACAGGTTTTAAAGAATTTTGTATTATATTATATTATATTACATTACCATGACTATAGCGAATGTCTGTCAGCCCCTTTTGACAGAAGGGCCTTTTAGCTATGTTTTCACAGACTCTGAGCCTGAAAAATCAGGGGTAGAACTAATTTGAGATAATGCAAAAAACAATGTAAGAGGAATGGATGTGTGGTTGCAATGACAGATAACATCACACGGTATGTGTAAAAGTCATTTGAAGACTGAATTGTGTTACAGTGAAAAAAACCCACAACAGCACAATAAAGGGCAAGTGACTCAGGCAAAGTCAGTCAGAAGGGTGTGTGAACATGCTTGGCAAACTGGGTGATAAGTATAATGATGAATGCCTGCTCACCAGTAAGTTCATGCTTATTTCCTTACAGTATCTCTTGAGGAGGCCTGCCAATGGTGTGGACAGTTTCAAAATAAAGATGGTGACTGGGTGAGGAAATTAATGTAGTCATTTGATAGATGGGAAAATATGGCTACTTGTCCTATACTGTTTGTTGTTAATCCCACTGTAGATACTCTGTGATGGATGCCAGAGTTGGCAACACCGTGTCTGTACTGGCATTACCAAGAGCCAATTCAAACACATAACAAATGTTAAACGGTATTGCACAGCTTGTGAAGAGAAGTGTTCGCTATAAAAACGCAGCCACACTACAATGGTATGCAAAAGTCTGCAACCGCTTGTTAATTTAGCATTTTTTCCAACTTTTGACCTTTTATTTTTAACCCCTTCGTTGAGCCAATGCATTTATTTGAAAACAGTGTTACAGGGGACACAGTTGGCTATTAAAATCAAGTTTTTATTGTAGCTTGGCTTTACTTTTCTGAGTTTGTTAAAGTTCCCATGTCAATCGTCTTTTTGAGTAATTTGCGTAATGTACTTCTCTTGCCAAAAGTGCAAAATAAATGAGTAATACTATATAGTAGAACAGACATGCGTCAAGTTTTCTTCATGTTCGTGTAGGTGGCCTTGAAAAAGGACATTTTGTGTCTCAGTGATGGCTCAGTATCTGGTGGGCCACACTTTGTTCTCCATCACCTGCCTGCACCATGTTGGCTTTGAGTGAACCAGTTTGATGAGGTGATCATGGGTGATAACATGGTTCCAGGCTGCAATGAGTGACTCAATCAACTCATGTTTTGATTTTGGATGTCTCTTGGATATCTCCAAAGCCACCTTGTGCCACAAGTTTTCAATGAGATTCAGATCGGGGGATTTGGCAAGCCACTCAATTGATCGATGTTGTTCTGACGCTTCCAGTTGATCACCTGTTTGGAGCAATGGCACGGTGCATTGTCATCTTGGAACAGGAACCAGCTTGTAAACAGCTGCTGCACTGATGGCACCATACACTTTTGCAGTACTGTGATGTACTTGGTCCCACTGACCATGCCTTCAATGATGTGCAGACGTCCGACGCCACTGGCAGCCATGCAGCCCCAGACCATGACCTTCAAAGGATGCTTCACAGTGAGGTTGAGGCACTCAGGCTTGAACTCCTCTCCAGGAACCCTCCTCACATAGGTGTCTGCCTGGCTACGAAACAGGCAGAAAGTGCTTTCATTGCCGAAAAGCACCTTTTCCCACGTTTCACATGTCCAGCGTGACTTCTTCCGTGTCCAGTCAATCTGGTTGCACCTTTGGACATCAGTCATCAGTGGCTTGTTGCATGCCTTGCAACCCCGCAGACAAATGGAATGCGTCAAAGTGCGTGATCCTAGCATGATTTTGATGCATGTGGATGACCAGACCGAGGCATGTCTGCCACCAAACTCGCTTTCTTCTCATGTACAATCTTTACAAGTGCTCTGTGACTGCAGCCGACTTTGTTAGTAATCTGGCAGCATGAAAATCCATGAAAATTTGTTGTTCCAAGGAGCTGCAGAGTGAGACTACCCCTGACTTTTCCGGCTCAGATTCTGTGAAAACATAGCTAAAAGGCCCTTCTGTCAAAAGGGGCTGACAGACATTCGCTATAGTCATGTTAATATAATATAATATAATATAATATAATATAATATAATATAATATAATATAATATAATATAATACAAAATTCTTTAAAACCTGTTAAGTCTAAAACTGTAAGAGTAGGCGTACTTGTTTACAAAACAAAAAACAAAAGTTCTGTTACATAACTTTTGTAGTATTTGAAGGATTTTATACCCCCATTTTAAGCACAGCTGTACAATTGATTAACCCTGCCCATAACAGCATTTTACCCCTAACTGTGCAGTATCTGTATAAACTGGACACATCTGGTTTGACCGCCCCAAAGAGCTTTGGTAAGTTAAAGTTTACCTTGCCTTATGTTTCTGTTACAGTTTTTCTGAATTGCTAAAAGACTAAACCTCATTCTTGGAACAAAACTTCCAATTGCCAAAACTCATTTATTGAATCAATCACTCTTTTGGTGAAACTTTAAACACAATTTGCAGATTTGAGCAAAACTCTAAACACATTCCCATTCATCAAAACACATTTTGCACTGTGGTGAACTTTGATGCAAAATAGAAAACACAGGCTGCAGAAGTCCAGCACAGCCACCATACAGTAGTCATCATTTAAACACAATGACTCAAAACTGTTCACACATGTTTCTAAACATGAGAAGAAGCCAAAGAGTGACTAGAACATACAATATGTGCTAGATGAGAGTGCAAGTGCCACTGGTGAGTTGAATTTCGACGTCAACGTACAGATGGGTCACACAGAGGATTCTTCCCGCATCACCCAGCAAGGTGTCCCTATTGCTCACTACCGACAGTTACCGTACTTATGACCTGAGACCCACACAACAATTACATTTCAAACTACATTTTTAGACATCACATTATATGTGATCATAGAACTAAATTATTCCTTATTAGTTATGAAAGATTATTAAATTTCTTACTTACACGGTGACTATACCCTTATTAGACTGCATTTTCCACCATCGCTGATGTATTTACCTGGGACTAAGCTTCTAACTACAGCTCAAGAACTGTAGTTCGAACTACGCAATTTTGCAACAGTGTTGCTCCACAATGGTCTTGGGAAATGCATCCCAGAACGTAAAGGTTAAAGAGGAGCTTTTTCCCCCAGGTCATAATGCTCCTAAATCAGGACAATACTCAATGCCACTAGGTGCTGCTTCACACTGTCCAAATCATTGGCACATACCTCAGGCCTCTTGCACATTGCACAGCAAAATACCTCTTACCTATCACTTATGTATAGATTATGTACAGCTGAACATTTCATACATTTTTTATCTTATTATTTTTCTTATATTTTTCTGTATTTTGTTACTCTCTTATAATGCACAGATGCTCAGAGTGACCAGGGTTACATTCCACTACATGTTGTGTGTGTACAACTGTGTACATGACGAATAAACCTTTTGAATCTTCAATCTTAAATTTTTGTAAAGTACAAATTCCGACCTTCCTGGCAATATATCACATGTTCTGGGGCCTCATTTCTACATGCCACTTCTGTGGACTTAGAGATTATGCAGGGCAGCTTCCCTATTGTTACAGTGTATAGGACAAAATGGATAATTACAAATGCTGCCCCAAACTCTTTTAAATGTTTTCGTAAAATACAAATTTAGCCTTTTCCACTACTATATGCCAAGCCTGAGGGACTTATTTCTACATGCTACTTCCATGTTTAAATGTAACAGATCTGCTTTGCAATTTTATTTTTCTTCCTTGTATTAATTCTGATATAATGACTTGTACAGTGCCAACCAATGTGACGTTTCTATAATTGTGTAGATATTTCACATGAGTGTTTGCAAGGTGTACAGTAGCCTTACTTATACGAGAAAATGAAACCAGACAACACGAATATATAGTTTGATAGTGTTTCGATATGAGATCTACAAAAATACTTAAGAATACACTTTTTTGGTGAAAGAAACATTTTTATTTATTGATTTATTACAATTTATTTTACTCATCCAGAACAGGCACCCACAAACTGTGACGTTCATGGTACAGTAGCTGGACGTCCAAATGCAAATTATACGCGACTAGAGAACGCTCAACAAATGATATATACAACATTTTCAAAAAAAAATTTCCAAAAAAACCAACAATAAAATAATTAATTAATAACAATAAGGATTTCGGACAATCGTATTGTACTCTGTAATATGGATGACAAAATTGCACTGGCTGAACGCGAAGCTGCTGCGCCTTGCTGAGCTCCTCGAACACTCATTTGTTTACGTTCAGCGTATACTCCACCCCTGCAGCCGACAGCAGATCGCGCTCCACGTCACGTCAGCTGCAGACACACCTCGAACGCACCCCGTGATTAGGTAACGTCGTATGGGTTTCTTTCTATGCCACGTGATCTGTCTACGCGGCGTGCGTCTTTTGCGATACGTCTGTTTATAAACACGGAATCCGCTGTTTGTAAACGGTCCGCATTTTACCCTCACCCCCATTTCTGCTACTCTCCGTACGTAGTGAGGCTAGCTTGCTAGCGTAGGTTAAGCAATGAGAGAATACCAACTTTAGAAGACAAAAAAATGCATATTCAGTAACATTACTTAAACAAAAAACATCTTACTTGCCTTTATGAAAATGCCGAGAGCAAACACGCATGAAGGGAGATATCGTGTTGAAAGTGATCTCCTTCCGTCTCACCGCTGCGACCCAGGCCGCCCGACGACTCTTCGTTACCTCCTTTACCTGCTGTCCATATCCTCTTTTCCAATTGGGAAACCGAGAAAATCTCATGTCCACCTTTCTGCCATTTCTACCATGTGATTTAGTATGACAGCCTTTCACACAGCACTAATGTCCCATCTTACCAAAGATAAGGCCGCACGCAAATGCTGGCACTTGAGTTGTATACATCCATAATGGCGATTCGACCCACAAAACACTGCGGCTATAGCGAGTGTGGCGTCAACTGTCAAAGACCGATAGAACAGGAAAAACAAGAACTAACTCAAAGAACCACAAAGTAATGCGTACATTTTCAAACGATCTTATTTGCTTGTTTAAAAATTAAGGAATTTAGTTTTTGCATGCTGCTTGCGGGAAAAAAAAGGAACTGCGCTGCTGAAGGGGACTATTTTTAAAACGCTATTAAAAGTTTGATTTGTTTAGAAACGGTTCTTAGTGTTTGGGGAAGATATAGTGAAACAGGTTGCACAGTTGTTTTGTGACATGACTGAAACATCGAAAGTAACTACAAGTCGATGGGCTTTACTTTGACGGGAAAAGTTCAGAATCTCGGTATTAGCCTATCTGTCCCTCCACTACCTTTCCCTGTTGTCAGCCGATTAAAACAACAGCAAAGTTATTATAAAATGTAAGGCAACGCTAAGTAAAAGTCTAGTAGAGTAGATAGAATGTATAAAGATTTGCTGTAATTGATGTACAGTAAAAGTCAAAAGTGTCCACGGCTAAATCTACTTAAGTACAGACGTGAGAAAAATGTACTTAAGTACAGTAACGAAGTAATTATAGGCTACTTAGGCTAACTACTTTCCACCATTGCTGGTGAAATGTCCTTTCAAAATATTAAGTAAGGATTTCAAAAACAAAAAAGAAAGAAAGAAGAAACCACAAGATGTAGGAAAGTAGAGGCTGGCAGTTTTGCTTTAATTTTTAAGAAGATAATTATTTTAATTTTATTTTATTCTCATGAAGGAAGAGCCGTGCATCTTGTAAGTTACTGCATTATGAAAATAGTGTTTTTTTGGTCAAACTAATGCCGATGAGTATCTTTGCAGAAACGTTTTATTTATCGCCAGTAACTTATAAAAAAAAGTTCCTATTTCCGTTCTAATTTTGAACGTAGTGACGTAGTTTTTTTTTTTTCGTAGTGACGTAGTTTTAGAATGTAACCTGTAGTGTTGCCTACGTAACATTGTGACGGTCGAACCAAAGAGTTTAAAAGGTGGTGGAAGCGCTACTGGTTATCCATTTTCTGCTTTCTTTGGTTGCGAACGCATAATACTTTTCTGCGACATGGCAACTCAGAAGACAACTGAAGTGCCCGAGTTCGTCCTTGATAGCGAAAATCTGCGGATTTACCGCAGACTGGAGCTGTTGGGAGAGGTATGTACTATCAAGATACTGTACATAGTTAAGTTGCAATGTATTAGTTTTGCTGCAGAGTAGATTCCTGAAATGGCCAGTCAGTATTAGAGGTGGCAGAAATTCTGAATAGGCTTGTGTTTTTAGGGCAGTTTTGGCAAATGCTACAAAATGAGAGACGTTTGCAATGGAGAGATCTTTGCCGTCAAAGTAATCCCGATAGAGGACTCTGCTGGACTAGAAGAGGTATGTGGTCTTAATCCTGCTTAAGGTCAGCCCTCTGCAGTTAAACTGCATTTCCATTAAACTCATTGAGATTAACATGTCTGACATTTCAGTGTCTACAAGAAGTAGACATTCTGAAGAAGCTACAACACCGGCATGTTGTGAGCTTCTCACATTATACTGAAGATGAGAACTTTATGTACATCTTCATGGAGCTGTGCAGCAGGGGGGTGAGTCCAGTTGTATCTGGCCTTTGCAGACAGTTTATTAGGGTTAAGACTCTGTGTCGACTCAAGCCCCCCTTCTCCCATTCCAGTCAATGCTGGACATCATTCAAGAGAGAGAGTCACTGACCAACGCAGAAGTGCGTTATTACATGCGGCAGCTCATTTCAGCATTAAAATATATGCACGATGAAGGCCTTGTCCACAGGGACCTCAAATTAGGTATGTGTGCGCGCACATGTGATTTGCTTAATTCTCCACATATTAGTGTTGACATTTTACATGGCATTTGCCCGTGTAGTTTATATGTTCGTTGCCTGCTGTTGTTGTATTCTGCAACTGTTTAATGTCTGCTGTTGTTAATTAATTGGGTTATTGGTCTTTCAGAGAATTTGTTGGTAACTGAGAATATGGAGTTGAGACTGGCTGATTTTGGACTGGCAGGCAAGCTGGAGCCGCTGGAAACGATGCATAAGTAGGTTCTTTTTTGCAGATTCTCCAGCAAAGCTTTCAAACTGCTTATACAACAAGCTAAAAGACGTGTGTGCTGTTTTCCTTTTGTGTGTATTGTAGATGTTTTTGTGGAACAAAGGAGTATGCGGCACCAGAAGTGTGGAAAAAGAAGGGACAGGGGCCAGAGGCGGACGTTTGGGCACTGGGCTGTATCATGTACGTATATCTTCTGAACCATCCTCAGAGTCAGAGCCAGTCAGAGCAAGAATGCATGACACCTGAAATGTGCACCAGTGTAGAATGATATATGCGAATGAAACTCAAATTCCTTTGCTGACTTTCTCAATACAGATACGCAATGCTCACCGGTGAATACGCCTTCTATGGCAATGCTAAGCAGATCAGACAGTGTATCAGGGAAATCCAACACACTCTGCCCAAAACGCTCTCTAGATCTGCTCGGGGACTCCTATCCTGGATTTTCCAGATGAATCCAGAGGATCGGCCCACTTTAGAGCAGATTCTGGAACATAAGTTTTTCACCAAGGTTAGTGCACTTGCAAAGAGTTCACTGATATTCATGCCTGCTGAAGAATTGGTTTGTTCAAATGAAATATCTTAAACTTCCACCCTAGGGCTTCACTCCTGATGCACTGCCATCTGAAAGCCATAACAGGGTGCCAAAGTTTGAATCTGTGAACCCTGTGAAGAGATTCTTCACAAGGCTGTTCCAGTGTGTTTGCAGAAAGAGATCCACAGGTAAGCTCCTTCGGTGCAAACCTTGCTAGTCCAGTATCTTTAAGTTCATTAGGCTCAGATACTTGACCTGCCATTCCCATGCTTTCTTGCAGCTGATATCCCTAGATGCGAACAGCAGGGAGAACAGCAGGACGAACAGCAGGACTTTTACATTCAACAAAAGTCCAGCCTATGGAGCCAAGTGCCTATTGACATGTTTTTTTTGTTTTAAATAAATCTGTGTGATTTTTACATTGTATCTGTTGTCCATTGGCTTTTTATTTTTCACCCAGGGGGATTTTTATGTTTATTATTGTCTTTTTATTAGTATTATTGCTTGTCTGGTGTGTGTGTGGATTCTGCTGACTGTACGTACAATAAATTGCCCCTTGGGGACAATAAAGATGTCCTTGAGGGTGTACAGTTCACTGGGGTACCAAGAACAAGTCCTTTGCCATGGGATTAATCATTAAAAGTTTGCTTGGTGACTGAAGAAACCCAGAATGAACTGGAATTCTCTGACTACTCCTTGTGCAGTAAAACTACTCTTAGAAGCACATTCTTTTCAAAAAGTTACTCATGTAAATGTAACGGAGTAAATGTAACTCGTTACTACCCACCTCTGGTTGTTAGTAGAGATCGACCGATATATCGATTTACCAATACTTTTCCTGATATTTAAGCATTTTACCATAATCGGTTATCGGTTTTGTAATATCGGGTTCACCGATAAACGCCGCCATCTTGTGGGTGTTTTGAGAATTACGCGCCTGATCGCCATTGCAGCACGGCGTCTGAGGGGAAACAACAACTGCGTGCACAGGTAAAGTATACTTACTTGCTTTGCTATATTTAGTAAACTTTATGTAACATAAGCTATTAATGCACAAATTAGATGTGTTGCATAAATGACTGATATGTAGTTTATGCAGCTTGGCTCTAAGAAATAAAGACGAACTCATAGAGTCACGTAATATAATCCGTCAAATCCTGTCACAATAAAGACGTAACTTTGCCTGAATTAAATAATATACAGCCATTAATAAGCACATGTTGTAAATAAAAGCGCTGAATTTAATTCTCTCTCATATTGTCTAAATGCTCACCATTAGTCTCGGGAAGTTGGTCGGCTAAAATAACCCATCAAGTCCTATCCCAATAAATATGTAACTGCATGATGGGTTGAGGGGGAGGTATAGGGAACGGTCGTGAATTTAGGATATATTTGTTATTTTACCCTTTTTTTTGTTTTGTTAATGTGTTATTTTAAAATAAGTATAAAACATGCTATGAAACATTTTATTCAAAGTGCTTTAAGGGTAGCTTTGCTTTACAAAAGTTTAGTCAAGAGGCGACATGCCACTCTCTTTGAAAATGAGCAGGGCATAGCCACTGATGATTCAAACAAGGAATAAAACAGTTTAGCAGTAACTGTTATTTCGCTATTTTGCTAAGAAATTTAAAGAAGTGGCCTTTAGAGGTTGATCATCAAACTGAATCAAAAAACACCAGACATATATAGTTTACATTTTTCTTAAAATGTATAAGGATCATTTTGTTATAGCGAAATTTTAAATTAGTATGAGTCTATGACGTTATCACCAATGATTGACAGCTGCATGCCCCCACTCCAACGATGATTGACAAGTCCAGCTGCATGCCCCCACCCCAGTGATGATTGACTGGTCCAGCTGCATACCCCCACCCCAACGATGATTGACAGGGCCAGCGGCCCACGCCCCGTTCCCCCACAAGCTAGCTAAAGTTTTTTTTTTTTTTGATCACGGTCTTTTTTATTGTTATTTCACAATATAACAGAACAGAACTATTCCCACTCTCCCATCCCCATAGTGCTGGAAAAACAAATAAATAAATAATTCTAATAGAAAAGAAACCAAATAAATAAATAAGTAAATAATAACAACAATAAATTAAAAAACAATAACAATAAAATTAAAAAATAAATAAAAATACAAAATAGCTTACCTATACACCACGGCCATAATTATGTCATTATGTTGGTTGCGACCATATTTTCGACAAAAGACATGAATGGCTGCCAGATAGCATAAAACTTCCCAACAGATCCACCAATGGTATATCTTATCTTTTCTAGATGAATATGACACATAACCTCTCTAATCCAACGCCCAAATGTTGGAGGATGATGGTCCTTCCATCTATAAAGAATAAGCCGTCTAGCCAGCAGAGAACAAAACGCAATCATCATAGACTCGTATCTACTCAAAGGTATGTCAGTTGGGACCACCCCAAATACTGAGATTAAAGGAGATGGGTATACAGTTTTCCCACATATTTTAGAGAAGGTGTCAAAAATAGATTGCCAAAATCTATACAACTTAGGACAAGACCAAAACATATGCAACAATGTGGCTGGAGCTTGTTTGCATCGATCACACGATGGATCCATGTCCACCCGAAATTTGCACAGTCTGTCCTTAGACCAATAAAGTCGATGCACAATTATGAACTGTATTACCGCGTGTCTAAGACAGACAGAGGAGGAGTAAATGTTCCGAATAATTTTCCCCCAGACAGAGTCTGGAATGATTTCTGCTAACTCTAATTCCCATTTGTTCTTAAGAGTCTCTAAACTAGTAATTTGATATGAATTAAGTAGTGAATAGATTCTACTCATAGTGAGTTTAGAATTGACACTGCATTTGAAAAGGGAGTCTAAAAGTGTACCTGGGGGACATAAAGGGAAACAGCTAAAGCAGGATGAAACAAAACATCTAAGTTGTAAATACCTAAAAAATTGGGACCTATGAATATTAAACTTTTCGGATAGTTGTTCAAAGGTGGCAAATCTATTTTCTATATAAAGGTCGTAAAGAGATCCTATTCCAAATCGCGGCCATGCATCAAAGGCTTCATCTAGCACTGATGGAGTAAACATATGGTTTTTCGTCAACGGTGCAGCAGGCGACAACTCCATAAGATTGAATGATCATTTAAACTGATTCCAGATCTTAACAGAGTGTACAACAATTGGATTGGAAGAGTAGGTCGAAATGGATCGTTCAAAGGGAAGCTTGGAACATAATAGGGCCATTGGGGAGGTGCCATCAATCGATGCTCGTTCCAATACCGCCCAGCTAGGGCTAGTCATATCCCTTCTCATCCAATACAGCAACGCTCTAATATTTGCTGTCCAGTAATAAAACATGAAATTTGGAAATGCCATACCTCCCTCTGAGCGGGGCAGCTGCAATACATTTTTACTCACCCTTGGTGGCCTGTTATTCCAAATAAAAGCAGATATCTGACTGTTTAATTTTAAGAAGAAGGATTTAGTTAGGAGAATAGGGAGACATTGAAATAGATAAAGAAATTTTGGAAGCACATTCATCTTGATTGAATTAATCCTTCCCCCGAGAGTGAGGGGTAGAGCATCCCAACAATCTAAATCATTTTTGAGACTGGATAATAAAGGTAGATAGTTCGCCCTGAACAGATCCTTAAAGCAACGGGTAACCCATACACCTAAGAATCTAAATTTTTTATGACTAACCTTGAACGGGATTGACCCAATGCCTGCCCCATCCATAGATTTAATAGGCATCAGCTCAGTTTTTTCAAGATTAACTTTGTATCCAGACATTTTCCCAAATTTCACAAGTAAGGTCAGCAATTCAGGAACACTAACGAGAGGATTCGAAATAAACAGCAACACATCATCTGCATATAATGAAACTTTGTGTTCCGAACTTGCCCGATATATTCCCTTAATAGAGGAGCTCTGTCTTAGGGCAATTGCAAGCGGTTCAATAGCTAGAGCATACAGGAGTGGAGAGAGAGGACATCCCTGTCTTGTCCCTCGTTGTAGCCTAAAAAAATTTGATAAATTATTATTAGTGCGCACTGCTGCCATAGGACATGTGTATAAAAGTCTGATCCAGGATATGATTTTATGGCCAAATTTAAAAGCTTCTAACATTTTAAAAAGGTAATCCCATTCTACACGGTCAAATGCTTTTTCAGCATCGAGCGAGATAATCACCTCATCATCTCCAAGATTGGGCTGAGGATGTTAAAAAAAGAGTAACGATCTTTCACAAATCCTGTTTGATCAAGAGAGATGATGTTTGGAACCACTCCCTCAAGCCGACGTGCTAAAATCTTTGCTAGAATTTTGGCATCAGTATTCAGAAGGGAGATAGGACGATACGAGCCACAATCGAGGGGGGTTTTATCCTTTTTGAGTAGTAGGGAAATGATTGCTTGACACATAGAAGGAGGAAGAGATTTCAAAACAAGGGATTCCTCGAAAACCCGCAATAACAAAGGGGAAAGTTGGACTAGGATTTTTTTAAAGAATTCAGCGGGGAAGCCATCTGGGCCCGGAGATTTACCACTTTGCATATTTTTAATCGCCAATCTGACCTCCATGTCTGAGATATCTGTCTCCAACACAGCAGCGGACTCAAAACTTAAAGAGGGGATGTCCAGAGATTCTAAAAAGTTGTCTAATTCAGACAGTCCACAAGGTCCATTGGAAGTGTATAATGCCTGATAAAATTGACCAAAACGGGAGTTGATTTCTCTGTCATCTGTATATGTGGTACCTTGTTCGTCATTAATCGCTGGGATTATCTGAGACGTGGATCTTCGATGTAACTGGTGTGCAAGTACACGCCCAGCTTTACCCCCATGTTCATAATAGACATGTCTGGTCTTTGAGATAAGGTATTCAGCCTGACGAGTAGAAAGAATGTCAAATTCCGTTTGTAAAGATATGCGTTTTTTAAGTAATTCAGCAGAGGGGCAATGGCTATATAGCCTATCCAATTGTAGTATTTCGGTGGTTAGTGATATAATACGTCCATTAGAAATCTTCTTCTTGTTGGCACAGTACGAAGTAATCTGACCTCTTAAGTATGCCTTCAGTGACTCCCAAATAGTACAGAATGACATACCTGGAGTTTGATTAACATCAAGATCATTGGCGGTTCTAGACGGGGGCCAGGGTGGGCCAGGGCCCCTGTAGAATTGCTCTTGGCCACTGTTATGGCCCCTGCACCGATCAGCCAATGATTTAAATTATTAATTTCTAGACGCGACATGCGCTCGTTTGAAAAACGGAACTGATGCGAGTAGCCAACGCGACGTGTTTCTAGACGGGCTCATTAACGCGCTACACATGCTGTTATCTGCAACCTGAAGAGACCAGCAGTGGCGCGAATTGTGAACTTTGCTTCTGATAGATAAGCTGGAGCCCTGAATGGACTAACCTGCAAAGCAGAGAAGGTAAGGAAAACGATTAATTTCGTAATGTCATTGTTTGCGCAGATTCGTGTTTTACTGTTATTTAATGATGCAATATTTTTATTACGCTCAATCACGCATGTTGCTCTTGTTATGTTTGTGACTAAGCAAAGCCAGTGAAGTCAGTATAGCCTACAGTATGTTGGTCATGTTCGCTAAGAACCTTCATATTTCTTAAAGGTTCGTTGTGCAGCAATATGTAACTTAATATTTATTTGTGAAATTTATGAAATAACCGAGAGGAGCTTACAGTATTTAGCTTATTTGTGAAATGCAAAATGCCAATACTTTGCGAGACATAAGAGGTTACAATCCTCTCCGTTTTCTTTTTAGTAGGCTAGGCTATCATCATGAAAAGCAGCAGGAAGGACATTATGTCCTTTTTTGCACCTGTAGGCAAAAAACAAAACAGAGAGAGTGAGGGAGAGGAAAAAGAGCATGAGAGAGCTGAGGAGCAGGAGGAGAGAGAAGTAGTTATGGAGAGAGAGCCAGACATGGAAGTTGGAGAGTTGGAAAGTGAGGCATCTGAAAGGCAGCATGAAAGTGAGGAGGAAGACATTCAGAATCAGATTGAGGGACAGAATGAGGGACAATCCAATGACTCATTGGGACAACCAGATTCACCATGCATGTCAAGTAGGCCTACAGCACCATCAGGTTTGTGATGTTTTGTGTGTGCACAGTGTGTACGTGTAAGCAGTGTAAGCCTAATAACAATTCATACTCTGTCCATGTTAAGGGTAAACTCTAATTGTAAATAATAATTAATAAACTAGATACATTTATAAATGAATAATAATACATTTAATTGTCGTCAGTTTCACTCTCATATAAACTGAATTAATCTTTCTCCAGATATCAGCAAGTGCATTGATGACACTCCAGTGCAGCCACATCTCAAGACCTTCCCCACCACACCAATGGGGGACAGGAGGCGCAGCTTTCAAGCCAGCTGGTATGACATTCACCCCTGGATAGAGTATTCTGTGATGAACGACTCAGTCTTTTGTTTTGCATGCCGCCACTTTAGTCCAGCAAATGTAACCACAACGGTATTTGATTCACCACTGGGTTTTAAAAATTGGAAAAAGGCAACTGAGAGAGAGGCAGGTTTTTCAGCACATACAAAGTGTCAGACCGACACAAGCAGGCAATGATTGCGTGGAGAGATCACCAGAGAGCGGTCAGAAATAATGCAACTCTAGCTGATGCTCTTAATAAGGAGCACTCTAAACAAGTTAAAGAAAATAGGGAACATATTAAAACAATTGGTGAAGTACTCTTGATACTTCAAGAGTACTTCACCAATCTTACAGCTAGACAAAATATAGCACAAAGAGGACATGACGAATCGGAGGAATCTAAGAACAAAGGCAACTTCAAGGAAATTCTTGATGTAGTTGCTAATCATGATGCAGTTGTTAAACATAGATTGACAACCATTAATAATGCAAAATACACAAGCAAAATAATTCAAAATGAGTTGCTGGATTGTTTGGCTGAAATGATTAGGTCAGAAATCATTGATGAAGTAAAAGACGGCGAATTCTTCAGCATCATGGCAGATGAAACAAAAGATGTTTCAAAGAAAGAACAGATTTCTTTCATACTCCGTTACTATCACAATGGAGTCATTAAGGAGAGTTTCCTTCATTTTGAATGTGCAGAGAGACTTGATGCAGCAGGGCTTACAGAAAAAATAGTCCACTTATTGGAACGTCACGGGCTGGACTATAAAAACCACCTGATAGGCCAAGCATATGACGGTGCTGCAGTAATGAGTGGTAAACACTCAGGGGTGCAGGCAAGAATAAGGGAGCAAGCAAAATATGCATTTTACATTCACTGCAGTGCACACTGTCTCAATTTAGTGCTTGTGGATGCTGTTAAAGCTGTCCCAGAAGCAGATGAGTTCTTTGCATTATTACAGTCTCTGTACATTTTCACTCCTGGGTCATATGTGCACTCAAAATGGTTGGCTGTACAGACGGAGATGTATGGCAGCACAAGAGAGCTACAACAATTAAGTGATACCAGATGGGTGTGCCGATTTTTGGCTCTTCGTAATATAATGGACAGATTACCTGCTTTAAAACAGGTGCTGCAGGAGATAGCTCAAGAGCGTAGAGGAGAGAAATCTTCTGAAGCCCGTGGTCTTCTGGCCCAAATTGACCTTGAATTTGTTGTACATCTTGTAACACTTCGGAAATTGTTCAGGGAAACAAAGCTGCTTTCTGATATGCTCCAGTCAACAACTGTTGACCTTTCAAGGGCTGTTGATTTAGTTGAAGCTTTAGTTCAGACTTTGAATGATTTCAGGCAAGAGTCATTCTTTGATAACTTATGGGATGAGGTGTTGAATATCTGTGAGCAGTGTGATGCTGCCACACAGTCAGTGGCAAAACGCCCAAGGAAACTTAGCTCCAGATTCCGTGAATACCACATACTAAGCACTGTTGGTCAGAGCGAGCTAGAAAATGATAAGGAAACATTTCGGACTTTATTCTTCTATCCTGTCATTGATTGCATGCTTAGTGAATTAAGCAAGCGCTTCTCAAAGACCAATTGTGATCTGATGTGTAGTATCCGATCTCTCAATCCCAAGAGTGATGCCTTTTTAAGAGACACCACTTTGTTTGACTTTGGCCGTTTATATGGTGCTAATATTGAGGATCTGGGCCATGAGCTGCATCAATTTAAGAGACTTTTGGAAAGAAAAGTACAGGGTGGTGTGATTGAGAAGCCATCAGACACAGTAGCACTGACACGTTTCACTGAGCCATATAAAGAAGTATTTTTTGAGCTCTTTAGACTATGCAAAATAGCTGTAGCACTCCCAGTGAGTTCCGCCTCTTGTGAGAGGAGTTTTTCCACCTTGAAACTAGTGAAGACCTACCTCCGGTCTACCATTAGTGAGGAGCGTCTGAGCAATCTTGGGGTGCTCAGCATTGAATCCAGAAGGTCCAAGGCTTTGAACCTTGATGCATTTGTAGACCGTTTCTCAAGGAGTCACAATCGCAGAATCTTGTTGTTGTAGAGTTTCAGCCAAGTGCACATGCAAATGCTTTTGGATTTTGTGATTTTCAGCATGTGAATTTCTTTTTTTCTGTCAACTCTATTTAATTTTTTTATATTTTTACTACTACAGTGAGATAATGACCATGTAATTTAACGAGATAATGTAATGTCATGCTGTAAAACATAACTGTAAATTTAGAATAAAACGTAAAAAAATAAACTAATGACCCGTTTTGCCATTATCTATGGTTATAAATGTGCCCCCCTTAAAAACACACTGGCCCCACCTCGGCCCCCCTGGTGATTTTGGTCTAGAACCGCCACTGATCAAGATAAAATTTGATTTCAGATGATATGAAACTAACAAACTCTTCGTCTGAGAGTAAAAGAGGATTAAATCGCCACGGACGATATGTGGGCTGTGTAACTGGGATAAACATTTTCATACTCAGTGGCCCATGATCTGAAATAACTATTGCCCCATAATCACATGCTGTTATGGAATGTAAGAGTCTTTTATCTAATAAGACATAATCGATACGCAAGTACGTTTTATGCACCGAGGAAAAAAACGAATAAGCTCTTGACGTGGGATTACGAAAACGCCACACATCTGTCATTCCATAAATTTCGAGAAAGAGATTAACGCACTGGGCAGATTTAGACAAGGATGTCCTCCCAAGAATACTCCAATCGAGTGACGAAAGAACACAATTCGTATCACCACCCAATATAAGATGATGTGTTACCATATTTGGTAGGTGAGAAAAAAATTTATTAAAAAAAGTGGGATCATCCCAATTTGGTGCGTAAACACAGGCTAATATTACTGGAAGCATATACAGTTTCCCAACCACAATAACGTATCGCCCAGCTGAATCAGCTTGCACATTAGATACTGTAAATTGCACATTCTTACCGATAATAATGGCTACTCCTCTCGACCTAGACTGGAAATTAAATTGGAATACCTGGCCCACCCATTTTCTACTGAAAAGTAAACTATCCGCTGAACATATATGAGTCTCTTGTAAGAAAGCTATATCCGCGCAGAGTTGTTTCAAATGGGCAGTAACTTTTTTTTATTTTACCGGATGATTAAGGGATTTAACATTCCAGCTCACATAGTTAACTGTGCAACCATCACATTTTCTAATGTTATCGATGTTGGTCATGACTTGAACCTTTTAAGTTTGATCTATATATGCAACCAATTGCCCCTGTATATGGTAAGAGTAAATAAATAAGGAAATAAAAAAATAAATAAAATATATATATATAATAAAATAAAAAGAAAAAAGATCCGTGATTCAGGGCATGGATGTCGTGTATCATCACTCATTGGTCACGTATTGTGAGATCATTGATGTTTATATTTGTAGTTCAGCCATCACTTTATTGTGGTATTTAAACCATATTGCTTTGTCGATTGTAATATTTGCATCTGTGTGCGCGTTGCTATTAGTGCCTGACAGTAATCTTACATAAGGTTTTTCCCAATGGTATTGCTGAATAGATGCCTTTTCTTTAGAAATTGTAATAAAATTTGGGTGTATATCAATCTTGTGTACCCATATTGCTTATCAAGGGGCTGTGATATATGTACAGCATTTTCTAACAAAAAAAAAAGTCACTCCAAAATAACAGTTAAGAACTTTTATTTGTTTATGTTGTGCGGTTTGGCCCAAGATAAAACAATCGGTCTTCTGTCAGAAACAAATATAATTTGCTTCATTTAGCACCACAAAACACAGCTGCCATAACTGACACGAGTGTGTAGTAATTACACTGATACAATTAAAAAAAGAAATGACTAAGGAGAAAAAAAAGCAGGCTTAGTTTAAGTAACTTCACAGCACATCGAACTGGGTAACATTAAAGTAATGTCACCTTTGACTGTAAAATTGATGGCCATTCCCTGTATTTTACGTCGCTCCTTCTGAAGCACATTTGGCATTAAAGGCCTAATGCGAAATAAAATCTTTTAAAGTCGAAGGACTCCATCATTATCCTGTTAATTCTCTTTCCTCTCTGTCGACATTATCACCAAAAATCAACAAACGATGAAATGTGACGCGATGCCATAAAGAAGTCGCAAGCGTGCGCATGCGTAGTAGCGGAAGTTACATTTTTGGTAGGTGTAACATTTTCGGTAGTGACACCCCTACCTATATCGCTCAATTAAGGCCGTTGCGAAATTCTTCTTCTTCTTGATTATTATAGGTAGCAATGTAAAAACAAATACTGTCATCTATTGTCTCGGAGTATGTTGACGGGTCCCGTACCGATCCATTATCTGGGATCTATTTGTTTTGACTTGCTGTACAGGGTAACCAATCAGATGTTACTCTCGGTTGACGACCCGCAGTGACAGATAAAATTAATTCATGATGTGGTGAAAGTGCCAAAATTAAATAAATAATGAAATAATTGTAAATGACACATGTAATGAATTAATAATGATTTTATTTCTAATGGTAGATAATAATTCATGGCACATTTAATTAAGGATATTTTTATTTCCCATTTTAAATAATTCATGACACATTTAAGTAATAATTTATCTTTATATTTCCCATTTTAAACACTTCATGGCACATTTAATTAATTAATTATTGGTGTATTTATTTATTTAATTTTGGCACTCTTAGCCCTCCATACCACCCAGCCTTAGGTGTATATATATATAAAAAAAAACATCATTTTCGAATACCAAAGACCTGTACACAACAATAAATAATCAAGAGTGACCGTACAAATTAAACGATTAACAAAATGCCGAAATCAAGCCTGTAGGCTGCTATATAAATAGAGACATACTCCTGCTGATAAACCATGAGGTTTACATATGGGCTCTAAGAAGACCAGCTTTTTTAGTGTGTCTTAGAGTAAACGTACATCGTTCAGTTCTCATCATCTGCAGCTGGGATAATGTTCCTCCTTACATATGTCATGGCTTCCTCGGGGTCGGTAAACTCCTTCTCCTCAGTCCCACACGTGATTCGAAGTCGGGCTGGAAACATCAGCCCGTATCGAACACCCTGACGATCACGAAGGAGCCTCCTGACATTTGTAAAGGCGGCCCGGGCTTTAGCCACGCTTGTGGTATAATCCGGAAAAATGCTGACTGGTGATCCATTAAAGCGAAGTGGGCCCCGGCTGCGTGCACATCACAGCACCTCCAAACATTCTTGATAATAATGTAGTTTAACGATGATGACTCGGGGCTTACCTCCCGGCTTTGTGGAGCCCGGGCCGCGATGCGAGCGGTCGATCATTGGCTCCTTTTCCAACTGCAGGACCTCGGCTAACAGTTTAGCAACCGAAGCGGAGCCGGGCGTCTCGGGAACACCCAAGATCCTGAGGTTGCACCTTCTCATTCGACCTTCCATGTTATCACATTTGTCCTTCAGTTCCATTACCTCTGTTTTCAACACACTCATTGTATTTCGCAGAGTAACTACTTTGTCCGACCACGCGGATAAACCGTCTTCCATCTCTTTAACACTAACTTTAACCTGGTCGATTTCAGTACGAAGCGCTGTGGTGCTGTTAATGATTTCAGATTTTACCTCTCTCAGTTCACTTTTAAGAAAGGCGAAATCCTCTGCGAGAGCATTTTTCATTTCAGTTTTTATCCACGCCGAAATCTCCGTTTTCATCTCAGCCGTGTCCATATCGCTGGAAGACGGTGTGTGTAGAGGGGAACCACCTGGGCTTTCCGCGAGGTATTGGGCCTAGTTTTGGAGGTTCCGGCATATTTATATTTATGTAGGCTCGATGCCATTTGTGTATCTAATTGGATAAGATTAAGTTTTATATCGCAAAATAAGACAGTACGGTCAACAATATAACAAGGTATTCATCAACAAGGACTAACTTCAAATAGGCTAAGCAGGAGCCGACATAAAAAGGGGTGAGGGTAAAATGCGGATTCCGCCGGACGTAAATAAAAAAGAACTTCGATGAGCTCAGCATTACGGTGCAACTGCACAGTCAGTACAATACGGATGTCCGAAATCGTATTGTTCTTAATGTTAACATTAATTTCATTGTTAATTTGTTAAACATGTGAAAATGTTCTATATGTTATCTGTTGAGCGTTCTCTGGTCGAGGATAATCTGCATTTTTTCCCTCTCTTTTCCCGTCAGACAGATGTAGATGTCCATGGCTACCAACGTCACTGTTCATGGATGCCTGTTCCTGACGAATAAAATAAATCATAATTAATCAATAAATAAATATGTCTTTCACCAAACATGTCAGTATTTTATTGTAATTCTGTATTTCTGTAGATCTCATATCCAAGCACTATTGAACTGTTTTGGTGTTATCTGATTAAATTTTCTCATATAAGTACAGCTATACTGTACAGCTTGAAAGCACTCCTGTGAAATATCTGCCTAGAAACGTGGTTGCCACTCTACAAGCCATTTTATCAGAATTAATACACAAAATAAATAAAAGAAAAGGGATATTGCAAAGCATCTGTTATATTGAAACATGGAAGTGCTACGTAGAAATCCTGTCCCGTGACATGTGATATATTGCCGGAAAACTTGCAATTTGTACTATACGAAAGTGCATGGAAGTTCCCGGACAGGATTTCTAAATGTGCACTTCGCCCTGTACACTGTAACCATGTGGAAGCTGCCATCTATAATCTTAAACTAAAAGTCCACGGAAGTGGCACATAGAAATCCTGCGCTGGGACATGTGATATATTGCCGGAAAGCTCGCAATTTGTACTATACGAAAGTGCATGGAAGTTCCCAGCGCAGGATTTCTAAATGTGCATTTCGCCCTGTACACTGTAACCATGTGGAAGCTGCTATCTATAATCTTAAACTAAAAGTCCACGGAAGTGGCACATAGAAATCCTGCGCTGGGACATGTGATATATTGCCGGAAAGCTCGCAATTTGTACTATACGGAAATGCATGGAAGTTCCCAGCGCAGGATTTCTAAATGTGCATTTCGCCCTGTACACTGTAACCATGTGGAAGCTGCTATCCACAAGCGTGTTACAGATTTTTGTAGCAAGAACTTCAATGAGAAATAGCAGTGATTTTGTTTGATTTGGGTCAATTGACCCAGTCAGTCTTTCTAGTGTTAACATGACTATAGCGAATGTCTGTCAGCCCCTTTTTACAGAAGGGCCTTATAGCTATGTTTTCACAGAATCTGAGCTGGAAAAGTCAGATTGCTATGCCAAGAGTACAACTAATTTGAGATAATGCAAAAAACAGTGTGTGTGAAGTCATATATACTGCTGAAATCATTAACAGCATTAACATACATATACATATATATTACTATGTTCTCACATTACTTTTTGTAGTTTTGTGAACAACACCATTTATTAAACAAATAAATATGCATTGGCAGAATGAAGAATTACAAATGAAAATAAACTATTATTTAAGAAATATTCCTTGGAACAACAAATTTTCATGGATTTTCATGCTGCCAGATTACTAACAAAGTCGGCTGCAGTCACAGAGCACTTGTAAAGATTCTACAAAAGAAGAAAGTGAGTTTGGTGGCAGACACGCCTCGGTCTGGTCATCCACAAGCATCACAATCATGCTAGGATCATGCACTTTGACGCATTCCATTGAGCAATCGCAAGTTGACCTCACCTCAGCTACTGCGTGAGTGGTCAGACAGCTGCCATGTCAGTGTCACCTCATCAACAGTTTGTTGCCGGTTCCCGCAGTTTGGTCTGCAGGGTTGCAAGGCACGCAACAAGCCACTGATGACTGATGTCCAAAGGTGCAACCGGATTGACTGGACACGGAAGAACTTACGCTAGACATGTGAAACGGTGGGAAAAGGAGCTTTCCAGCGATGAAAGCACTTTGTCTGTTTGGTAGCCAGGCAGACACCTATGTGAGGAGGTTTCCTGGAGAGGAGTTCAAGCCTGAGTGCCTCAACCTCACTGTGAAGCATCCTTTGAAGGTCATGGTCTGGGGCTGCATAGCTGCCAGTGGCGTCGGACGTCTGCACATCTTTGATGGAATGGTAAGTGGGACCAAGTACATCACAGTACTGCAAAAGTGTATGGTGCCGTCAGTGCAGAAGCTGTTTAAAGGCCGGTTCCTGTTCCAAGATGACAACGGACCGTGCCATTGCTCCAAACAGGTGATCAACTGGAAGTGTCAGAACAACACCGATCAATTGACTGGCTTGCCCAATCTCCCGATCTGAATCCGATTGAGAACTTGTGGCACAAGGTGGCTTTGGAGATATCCAAGAGACATCCAAAATCAAAACATGAGTTGATTGAGTCACTCATTGCAGCCTGGAATCATGTTATCAGCCATGATCACCTCATCAAACTGGTTCACTCAAAGCCAACATGGTGCAGGCAGGTGATGAAGAACAAAGTGTGGCCCACCAGATACTGAGCCATCACTGAGACACAAAATGTCCTTTTTCAAGGCCACCTACACGAACATGAAGAAAGCTTGACGCATGTCTGTTCTACTATATATGAAGTATACTCATTTATTTTGCACCTTTGGCGAGAGAAGTACATTACGCATATTACTCAATAAGACAATTGACATGGGAGCTTTAACAAACAAACTCAGAAAAGTAAATCCAAGCTAGAATAAAAACTTGATTTTTATTACTGTGTCCCCTGTAACACTGTTTTCAAATAAATATATTGGCTCAACGATGGAGTTAAAAGTAAAAGGTCAAAAGTTGGAAAAAATGCTAAATTAACAAGCGATTGCAGACTTTTGCATACCACTGTAGTGTGGCTGCGTTTTTATAAAGAAGACTCCTCTTCACAAGCTGTGCAATACCATTTAACATTTGTTATGTGTTTGAATTGGCTCTTGGTCATGCCAGTACAGACACGGTTTTGCCACCTCTGGCATCCATCACAGAGTATCTACAGTGGGATTAACAACATACAGTACAGTATAGGACAAGTAGCCATATTGGCAGGCCTCCTCAAGAAATACTGTAAGGAAATAAGCATAAACTTACTGGTGAGCAGGCATTCATCGTTATACTTATCACCCAGTTTGCCAATCATGTTCACACACCCTTCTGACTGACTTTGCCTGAGTCACTTGCCCTTTATTGTGCTGTTGTGTTTTTTTTTCCACTGTAACACAATTCAGTCTTCAAATGACTTCACAAACACTGTTTTTTGCATTATCTCAAATTAGTTGAACTCTTGGCATAGCAATCTGACTTTTCCAGCTCAGATTCTGTGAAAACATAGCTAAAAGGCCCTTCTGTAAAAAGGGGCTGACAGACATTCTCTATAGTCATGTTAATATAATATAATATAATACAAAATTCTTTAAAACCTGTTAAGTCTAAAACTGTAAGAGTAGGCGTACTTGTTTACAAAACAAAAAACAAAAGTTCTGTTACATAACTTTTGTAGTATTTGAAGGATTTTATACCCCCATTTTAAGCACAGCTGTACAATTGATTAACCCTGCCCATAACAGCATTTTACCCCTAACTGTGCAGTATCTGTATAAACTGGACACATCTGGTTTGACCGCCCCAAAGAGCTTTGGTAAGTTAAAGTTTACCTTGCCTTATGTTTCTGTTACAGTTTTTCTGAATTGCTAAAAGACTAAACCTCATTCTTGGAACAAAACTTCCAATTGCCAAAACTCATTTATTGAATCAATCACTCTTTTGGTGAAACTTTAAACACAATTTGCAGATTTGAGCAAAACTCTAAACACATTCCCATTCATCAAAACACATTTTGCACTGTGGTGAACTTTGATGCAAAATAGAAAACACAGGCTGCAGAAGTCCAGCACAGCCACCATACAGTAGTCATCATTTAAACACAATGACTCAAAACTGTTCACACATGTTTCTAAACATGAGAAGAAGCCAAAGAGTGACTAGAACATACAATATGTGCTAGATGAGAGTGCAAGTGCCACTGGTGAGTTGAATTTCGACGTCAACGTACAGATGGGTCACACAGAGGATTCTTCCCGCATCACCCAGCAAGATGTCCCTATTGCTCACTACAGACAGTTACCGTACTAATGACCAGAGACCCACACAACAATTACGTTTCAAACTACATTTTCAGACAACTTCACATTTTATGTGATCATAGAGCTAAATTATTCCTTATTAGTTATGAAAGATTATTAAACTTACAAGGTGACTATACCCTTATTAGACTGCATTTTCCACCATCGCTGATGTATTTACCTGGGACTAAGCTTCTAACTACAGCTCAAGAACTGTAGTTCAAACTACGCAACTTTACAACAGTGTTGCTCCACTATGGTCTTGGGAAATGCATCCCAGAATGGAAAGGTTAAAGAGGAGCTTTTTCCCCCAGGTCATAATGCTCCTAAATCAGGACAATACTCTATGCCACTAGGTGCTGCTTCACACTGTCCAAATCATTGGCACATACCTCAGGCCTCTTGCACATTGCACAGCAAAATACCTCTTACCGATCACTTATTTATAGATCATGTACAGCTGAACATTTCATATATTTTTTATCTTATTATTTTTCTTATATTTTTCTATATTTTGTTACTCTCTTATCATGCACAGCTGCTCAGAGTGACCAGGGTTACATCCCACTACATGTTGTGTGTGTGTACAACTGTGTACATGACGAATAAACCTTTTGAATCTTCAATCTTAAATTTTTGTAAAGTACAAATTCCGACCTTCCTGGCAATATATCACATGTTCTGGGGCCTCATTTCTACATGCCACTTCTGTGGACTTTTAGATTATGCAGGGCAGCTTCCCTATTGTTACAGTGTATAGGACAAAATGGATAATTACAAATATTTTCAATTTTCTTTTTCAAAAAAACCAACAATAAAATAATTGTTAAACATTAACAACAATAAGGATTTCAGACAATCGTATTGTACTCTGTAATATGGATGACAAAATTGCACTGGCTGAACGCGTATCTGCTGCGCCTTGCTGAGCTCCTCGAACACTCATTTGTTTACGTCCAGCGTATACTCCACCCCTGCAGCCGACGGCAGATCGCGCTCCACGTCACGTCAGCTGCAGACACACCTCGAACGCACCCCGTGATTAGGTAACGTCGTATGGGTTTCTTTCTATGCCACGTGATCTGTCTACGCGGCGTGCGTCTTTTGCGACACGTCTGTTTATAAACACGGAATCCGCTGTTTGTAAACGGTCCGCATTTTACCCTCACCCCGCATACACGTTGTATTTTAAAAGAAAATGCACGTAAGTTCATTATATTTAACCGAAATGTTTAAAGAATTTAAAGAATACTGCGTATTTTAAGCACAAACGACACAAGTCCCAAACTTTTAACTAGAGACGCCATATTTAAGTAGAGGCATACCCGAGCGAAACAAGAGAAAATGTGAAACAAGCACAAACATTTTAGCCCAAGTTTTTAAAAATGAGAAAAAGCTGTATTCAGTTTAACCCCCTGGGGCCTGAGGCCTCTTTTCCATTTTCGAGGTAGTCTGACATGCCTTGACATTTTAAAATATTTCACCTATCTAAAAAACTTTTATCCCGAAGTGATACATTTGCTTTTATTCAGCACAAACTCAGCACCAATAATCTGAGACCTCTTAGAATGTTATTATTCTATTTTTTGTTAAAATCAACTTTAAACATATACTTTTCAAAAACCTATTTTCAGACATGCTGAGAAATTGTAAAAAATCACATTATAGACATCTCTAGGTAAGACTTTTGAGCTCTGAAACTTATAGACACAGGGGTTGGCTACACATAGGTGAAAGTGACATTCTGAAATTTTATGTAGTTTGATTACTAAAGTGTTAGTACTTTAGAGTGACACTCTTTTTCTCAAAGTCAGTGGCCTTCAAAATGAATATTGATGAGATAGGTGTCCTCACACCTGTAGTAGTTTGCATGCTGTCAATGGCCCATCAGTCTGGAATTTCACTGCACCCCACACCCATCACTTTGGAAAGGCAGTTTGAAATGCAAGAAAAGTAGCAACAATAAAATCCCTTTCACAGTTTATTGGTAGATGGAATGAAAAATGAAAAACTGTTACTATATAAATATAGAAAGCGATAAATATGATGCAGTGACTATTATTAACGCTCTGGGGACGAGGGCATCGTCGATCGCGTATCTTTCTCGTGTATTTCAGTTTATATCTCGCTGAAATCATTATGTAAAATCATGAAAAAAACACTGACTAAATCCGTTATCTGTCTTCTTTTCAAAACTTCCATTGTCAGAAGTATTAAAGTTTTTAAAATTAGGTTAAATAGGTAAAAAAGCAAATCGTGTCACCTTTCTTTGTTTTACTTGTATCGCGAGCGTTTAGGACCGCTCTCAGCGGAAGATCGCTATTCACATTCTAAATACGCTGCGTTTGAATCGGCGACCACGTGATTGCAGGCACACAGACTTAGCCCACTGAGCCATGAACGCAGGTATGAGCTGAAAGTGGCAACACTGGCGCAAAGCTTCAGCGGCAGAGACGTATCCGTGTGCTATATTGTAGCCGATCAGTGTAAACACTACCCAGACATGTGCTCTTGTTTATTTCGGTCACAATGGGCGTATTCACATATTTCTTTACCCAATACTAACTGTCGGATTATCATGTTATTATCATGCGAATAGCGCGATTTGCAAGTGGGTGGGCGATCAGAGCCGCTTCGAGACGCAGACGCTTAAGTCAGTCACTCTTGTTCTTTCAATTCGTATCACGAAGCTGTAAAAACATATTTAGTTTCTACTTATATATATTTGAAAAGTAGACCGTCCAAGGTTTCTGAGAGTATTTTTAAAATGTGTATATGACAAAAACTCACGGAGTTATTTAACTGTCTGGGGTCGAGTATGTCGTCGGCGACATCGCGTACTTTTCGCGTCTATTTCAGTTTATATCTCGCTGAAATCTTAATGTAGAATCATGAAAAAAACGCTGGATAAATCTGTAATCTGTCTTCTTTTCAAAACGTCCATTGTCGGAAGTATTAAAGTTTTTTTAATTAGGTTAAATCGGCAAAAAAGTAAACCTTGTCATCTTACTTTGTTTTACCTGCATCGGGGGCGTGTATACCGCTCTCACCTGAAGATCGCTATTCACATTCTAAATAGCCGCATTAGCGCGTATTCAAATCGCATTCGCATGGTAATTTGATTAACAGCGCAACGGTGAAACGCGATCCAGATACATCCCCTTCAGCGCCATAAAAGGGGGTTGGGGACGTGGCCAGGTGACAATGGCTCATTCATACACATGAAAGTTGCTACATATTCAATTAAAGGAGCCAGAAATAGTTACATGAGTTAGGTTTTTCTTATTTATTTATCCAAATGAATGTTGCAACTACACCATTTAGTCATCTTCATGTAGCCAAGACTTTGGTGATCAGATATCTGGGATCAAAACAAACTGCCAGCATTGCTTACGATGTACTTTTATAATGTTTCTGCAAATGTTCCAAACTGCATTTTGCAATGTCTATATTTTGATGTCAAATTTCAAACTTAACAAAAATCTAACATATTTACAATATATATTAAAATAAAGATGAGTGTGATGGCAAAACAAATATATAAGAAATAATTTATTTGTCATGAATTAAGTTTATGATATTTGAAGAAATGTGTGATCATGCCCCAGTCAGTGAGAGTGTGTTTCCTACCCCTAGGCTCCAGAGGGTTAAACGGTTTTGCGAAATTTCTGTCAGATCCCGCCAGCGGGACCGCAGACCCCAAGGGGATAACAGTTTATTTCAATGTAAAATAGGAAAAAGTATGTCACCAAACGCGAAGCTGTAGCTCGGCCATGCGCGTGCGATCCGTTTGAACCATGCGGGCGAAATGACGACCTAGGCCATCCAAAGCTTGCGCAGGCGCATTGACGCAGACACGCATTTCAAAATGGTGAAAGCTCTCCTAACAAAATGGGTATTACAGGGTCCCTAACAGCCACAACTTCACGCACCTTTTAAAAAAACACCAGACATATATAGTTCACGCTTTTCTTAAAATTGCATAAGGATTGTTTTGTCATAGCGAAATTTTAAATTAGGATGAGTGTGATATAAATCAATTAGGCAACAAGAACGGTAGGAACTAGTGAGCGGTATATATCAACATACATCAAAATATATAAAAAAAAATGGTAGAATAATGCCTTAGTTATCTTAATTTAAGGGATAAAAAACATTAGTTTTGCTTGTCAACGTGCTATTTCAAATAATGCATTATTTTCTAATGGTAAAAACACTGTCATCATGTTTTAGGGTGAAATTATATGGGCTAGTTTTGTTTTACAACACATAGCTGTTACAAGGCACCCAGGCATGCAGAAGTGTGAAGTTTTAGCACGAGTCAAGGATGGGTTGAGGGGGAGGTATAGGGAACGGTCGTGAATTTAGGATATATTTTTGTTATTTTACCCTTTTTTTTGTTTTGTTAATGTGTTATTTTAAAATAAGTATAAAACATGCTATGAAACATTTTATTCAAAGTGCTTTAAGGGTAGCTTTGCTTTACAAAAGTTTAGTCAAGAGGCGACATGCCACTCTCTTTGAAAATGAGCAAAGCATAGCCACTGATGATTCAAACAAGGAATAAAACAGTTTAGCAGTAACTGTTATTTCGCTATTTTGCTAAGAAATTTAAAGAAGTGGCCTTTAGAGGTTGATCATCAAACTGAATCAAAAAACACCAGACATATATAGTTTACATTTTTCTTAAAATGTATAAGGATCATTTTGTTATAGCAAAATTTTAAATTAGTATGAGTGTGATATAAGTCATTTAGGCAACAAGATTTGCGGAAGCACATAAATCGCGGCTAGAAATGATCGACCAGGCAGACAGATGGAGGGCTTTCTTATCTCACAAGCCATGGAAGGGTAGGGGGGTGTAGGAACTGCGGAATCAGGCAAGTGTGTAAGAATTTAGGATATATTTTTATCATTTTAAAGAAGGTGGACATGGTTATATAATTACATTTTATAGGAACTAGTAATCTGCATTTAGCATCATGCATCAAATACACATTAAAAACTTTAAAGAATAATGCCTGAGTTATTTTAATAGACACTTTTTTCAGTAAATGTTTGTTCATGCTCATAAACACAGGGGCTTTAGAGTTTAACTTTAGGCCTGTGAAAGCAGACATAATTATTTCTGTCAGGACCTCGATGTGTATCCAAGCCCCCAAAACACACTAACTCAGGCGTTCACGCAACTTATCGCGAGAAACCAGACAGAAATAGACTTGTAAATTTTAAAGAAAAGACATTAACGGGTTTTGTTAATGTTTAAAGGTATAAAAAACCTTTGCTGCCTTTCTTAAATGGCCAGAAAAAATTGGATCAACACTATTAATAGTTTATATGAGGATGGGGTCTTTGCAACAGTCACAATCCTACCAGGAGCAGGTGTGGCTCATCAGAAGCCAGGTAGGATGGAAAACTTACTGGATAGTAGCTCTCCAGGACCGGAGTTGGTGACCCCTGACGTAGGGGATGGTGAAAGTACAATCACTGACTGAAAAAGAAAACTGCAGCAGTGCTGTTGAAAAGAAATACACACAAAATAATGAAATATATGCAATATGAAAAACAGTAAAATTCCTAATTTCAATGTTTGCAGTGATGTGTTATATCCAGAGATTTACAGCTCACTTGCATTAGGTTTAACTTTGTAATATGCAATAAATGCGTAGCTTTCTTTTGTCGAACCCATAGAGAATGGAATGTTGGTGCCAAGTTTAGGAGGCGATTATGAAAAAATGCTACAGTAAAAATTCACCAAAATAAGTCTACTTACACTCAGTTATACTTACTATAAGATGGTAATGGCGGATTTTTGGGACATTTTGAAATGAAGGAGCAGGGGCCTCTACAAATAGCTGAAAAATGCAATCCGACCCATAGAGCTGGACCTGTCAATCATCGTTCGAGTGGGGGCATGCAGCTGGACCTGTCAATCATCGGTGATGACGTCATAGACGGGGGAGAGCTTTAAGCTCCACCCATTGTACCACCTCACCTCTCTCTCTTGTTACTACCCACCTCTGGTTGTTAGGTATCTGAAAGGTTTTCAGCCTCATATACTTTGCCCTGGAATGAACAGGGAAACTTATGTCTACACTTGATGTTCAGTATATTAGGTTCGATGTGCTAAATTATTTTAAAAATTAACCAAAATTATTTCTAAATTCACATATAACTTCATTAGGAAAACCAACATAATATTGCAAACATGAAAACATGAAACATGAAAGAACAAAAAAATTGAACTGAACGTTTGTCACGATTGGGTTGCAGGCGAACGGAAAAGCAGGGGATAGGAGCCAGGAGGTAGGGTAAAACGGGGATTTATTACGGGAAACAGGACCGGGGAAACACGACAGCAAACATCAATGACAAGTCTGGGGAAGACTGACTCAGAGGAGGACTAAATACAAAAGACAAGCTAAGGGTAACGAGCAACAGGTGGGAACAATCAGGCAGAAACAGGAGGTAACGAGGTAGGCGTGGCACACATTAGGATCGGACGGAGCGGGGCGTGACATAACCCCCCCCAAAGGCGCGCACACCGGGAGCGCCCAAGAGGAAGCGACGGACAAGACGAGACCGGGGAACAGGACCTGGAAGACAAAAACCAAGACATCAATGGGGAACACCCACAGGCGACACGAAGGGGCCAGGAGTGAACAGAGGAGGAACAGAGGGACAAGGAACAGACACAGGCGGGACGAAGGGAGGAGGAGCAGACAGGGGAGACCAGACCGGAACGGAAGGGGGACAAAGGGGGGCGGAGGGGCCGCAGGCAAGAGGGAGGAGGGAGCTGGAGGGAACCACACAGGGGCCAAGGGGACGGGTCGAGGGAGTGAAGGAAGAGACACGGAGGGAGCAGGAGGGGACACTGGTGCAGGCAGGCAGGAGGGGGAAGCCGCGGCAGGCGGAGGCGCAGCCGGAGCCGGGGAAGCCAGAGGTGGGACCGAGGACCGGCACCGAGGAACCAGGGGGGGACCCGGCGGAGACCGCCGACCCCGAACCGGAGAGCCCGCAGGAAGCCACCTAGCCACAGCCAGGGGCCGAACGGGCGAGCCAGGGGGCAGGGCGGGCGGGACCCGAGCCCGGCACCTATGTCCCCGTCCCTTCCGGGATACCGAAAGGCGGGGTCCTGGGGGGTGTCGGCCTTGTCGGGGCAAGGGCGAGGGAGTCAAGAGGGAGGTCCCTGAGGGTGGAGGCTCAGGCAGAGCAGGGGGCGTGGTGGCAGGCGGTGCAGCCGGAGCCGCGGGCGTAGCGGCAGGCGGTGCCGCCGGAGCGGCCGCAGGCGGTGCAGCCGGAGCCGCGGCCAGGACTGGCGAGCCGGGCTGGATGGGCAGGACAGGCGAGCCGGGCAGGATGGGCAGGACAGGCGAGCCGGGCAGAGCGGCGGCCTCAGGCAGGGCCGCGGGCAGAGCAGCGGCCTCAGGCAGGGCCGCAGGCGTGTGGCCAGCAGGGGGTGCCTCGGCGGCCACCGGCATCACGTGGTCAGCAGGGGGCACCTCGGCGGGCACCGCAGTCATGTGGCCAGCAGGGGGCGCAGCCGCGGGCACCTCGGGCGGTGCCGCAGGCAGAGCGGCGGCAGCTGCAGGGACCGCGGTCAGATCGGCGGCAGCAGCAGGCGGCGCTGCTGGCAGGTCCAGAGCAGGCAGGTCCAGAGCTGCCCCTGTAAGGGCTCTAGGGACCCGGGGAATGACATCCCAGACGGCCCTAGCCCCCCTATTGAAGAGGCGCCATGGCCGGTAGTGGTAAGCCTCTAACAGAGGTGGCTTCTCCTCAACGTGAGGCTTACCGGCTTCAGCGGCATCTCCCCAGGCGGGAACTAGGGAGCAGGCTCCAATGAAGAGCGTCAGGGCTTCATCTCCGTTTCTTCCACGCCTTTTCTTCTTGCACCGGCCAGAACAGGTAGGTGGAGGCGTGGTTGCCTCTGAGAAGGAGAGCGGCGACTGCCGCTTCTCCTTCCATTTTCCGACGAGCCGCTGCAAGAGCACGCGCACTTCCGCCATGGCAAGCGCTTCAGTGCGTGGGGTTACCTCTTGCAGGAGGGTCCAGCTTTGTTCCACCAGGGCGGATAAGTCGGGGTCCTGTTGGATCTTGGGCTGCTCTCTCCAATACGCAGTCTCATGCAGCAGGACGAGCCAGAGGTCCTCGTCCTGCTGCGATGCGTTTTTGGGGAGACTTGTCATTCTGTCATGATCGGGTTGCAGGCGAACAGAAAAGCAGGGGAGAGGAGCCAGGAGGTAGGGTAAAACGGGGATTTATTATGGGAAACAGGACCGGGGAAACACGACAGCGAACATCAATGACAAGTCTGGGGAAGACTGACTCAGACGAGGACTAAATACAAAAGACAAGCTAAGGGTAACGAGCAACAGTCAGAACAATCAGGCAGAAACAGGAGGTAACGAGGTGGGTGTGGCACACATTAGGATCGGACGGAGCGGGGCGTGACAACGTTTTAAATATTAAGTTTAAATCACAATTGACAAATAGCTGCTTCTTAGAAAGAGGGTGGAGTCTAAACGGATGGAGACAGGCAAGGTGGGCTCTGGACTGCTTCTGAGGGAGGTGCACTGTTGCAATAAATTTATGTTGAAGAGGAGAAAAAAGCTCTGTCATGCCCCGATCGTCCGCTCCTCTCATGTGCCACGCCCCCTCGTTAACCTCATGTGGAATCCCAGTGTTTTACAGCTGTTTCTGATTGTTGTCATTTGTTCATTGTATTTAGTCCGCGTTTCCGTTTGTTTCCCCAGTCCGGTCATTGATGTTGTAACGTTGCGTGCTTTGTGCTGCCATTAACCCCTTGGGACCGGCGATCCCGCCGGCGGGATCTGACAGAAATTTCGCAAAACCGTTTAAATAACTCTGCGAGTTTTTGTCATATACACATTTTTAAAATACTCTCAGAAACCTTGGACGGTCTACTTTTCAAATATATATAGGTAGAAACTAAATATATTTTTACAGCTTCGTGATACGAATTGAAAGAACAAGAGTGACTGACTTAAGCGTCTGCGTCTCGAAGCGGCTCTGATCGCCCACCCACTTGCAAATCGCGCTATTCGCATGATAACATGATAATCCGACAGTTAGTATTGGGTAAAGAAATATGTGAATACGCCCATTGTGACCGAAATAAACAAGAGCACATGTCTGGGTAGTGTTTACACTGATCGGCTACAATATAGCACACGGATACGTCTCTGCCGCTGAAGCTTTGCGCCAGTGTTCCCACTTTCAGCAGCGAAGCTCATACCTGTGTTCATAGCTCAGTGGGCTAAGCCTGTGTGCCTGCAATCACGTGGTCGCCGATTCAAACGCAGCGTATTTAGAACGTGAATAGCGAGAGCGGTCCTAAACGCTCCCGACGCAAGTAAAACCAAGAAAGGTGACACGATTTGCTTTTTTGCCTATTTAACCTAATTTTAAAAACTTTAATACTTCTGACAATGGAAGTTTTGAAAAGAAGACAGATAACGGATTTAGTCAGTGTTTTTTTCATGATTCTACATAATGATTTCAGCGAGATATAAACTGAAATACACGAGAAAGATACGCGGTCGATGATGCCCTCGTCCCCAGAGCGTCAATAATAGTCACTGCATCATATTTATCGCTTTCTATATTTATATAGTCACAGTTTTTCATTTTTCATTCCATCTATCAATAAACTGTGAAAGGGATTTTATTGTTGCTACTTTTCTTGCGTTTCAAACTGCCTTTCCAAAGTGATGGGTGTGGGGTGCAGTGACATTCCAGACTGATGGGCCATTGACAGTATGCAAACTACTACAGGTGTGAGGACACCTATCTCATCAATATTCATTGTGAAGACCACTGACTTTGAGAAAAAGAGCGTCACTCCAAAGCTCTAACACTTTAGTAATCAAACCATATAAAATTTCTGAATGTCACTTTCACCTATGTGTAGCCAACCCCTGTGTCTATAAGCTTCAGAGCTCAAAAGTCTTACCTAGAAATGTCTATAATGTGATTTTTTACAATTTCTCAGCATGTCTGAAAATAGGTTTTTGAAAAGTATATGTTTAAAGTTGATTTTAACAAAAAATAAAATAATAACATTCTAAGAGGTCTCAGATTATTGGTGCTGAGTTTGTGCTGAATAAAAGCAAATGTATCACTTTGGGATAAATGTTTTTTAGATAGGTGAAATATTTTAAAATGTCAAGGCATGTCAGACTACCTCGAAAGTGGAAAAAAGGCCTCAGGGCCCAGGGGGTTAAACGGTGTGTTCCTGATCCCTGGATTCCTGTCTTGTTTGTCTACGCTCCGGGCGCGTACTTTCCATAACAGAATGACCGGACTCCACAAGACATCCCAGATCGGTGAGGCAGAATTCCTCGACCTTATTGGCTTGCTCAGCCCGAAATCTGGAAGGATCCCCTGCTTCGGGCTATAGCCAGCCGGAGCAGGGACGTCTTAGAAGAGATGTCCCTGCCCGGAGACGCGCACCTTGCGGGGGAGGTGCGCGACAACGTGCGGTGGCTTCGGGAGGGAGCCGCCGAGTCCATGATTCGACGGGTTGCCTATGACGGCGGACTACCAGACGGCTTCCAGCACGATGCGCCGCCGCCTCCGCTTCCCCCAACACGGAGGAAAAAACGGAGAGGCAGGAGACGGGAGGACATGCAGGAGGTCTGTCTAGGGGCCGTCTACCTTTCCGCTGCTGCGCGTAGGGAGAATCCTCACCCGATTCTCGACCCAGCGGTGTTCACGGGTGACGTCACCGCCGCTTTGCCTAGGCGGACGCCTGAGGCCCGTCTGCCCGCCGCTTCTCTGCCTGAGCCAGCAGCCTGCCCCTTCTTCGGGACGCGCCTGGCCCTTAAAGGGTTCCGCGTTTTCGGAAGCGGGCAGCGCCCCCCGTGGTTCCAGAGGCTGCAGCACCCCCCGTGGTTCCAGAGGCTGCAGCGCCCCCCGTGGTTCCTGAGGCTGCAGCGCCCTCCGAGTTTCCTGAGCCACGGCCCCGCCTGGAGACCGCGAAGAGGTTTCTTACCCTCCAGGGTCTATACTGGCGGGTGGTGGGTGAACCCGCCCTAAGGGGCTCCCTGGAGGCAATTGCGCTCCTGGAGCAGCTGCGGAGGGAGTTCGCAGCAATGACCCCTGAGTCCCCACTCCAGCAGCTGATTCAGGCAGAGGAGACCCTGAGAGAGCTGCTCCGATTGCGTTCAGAGCTGGCTCCTCCAGAGGCTCCTGTGGCGCCCCCAGAGGCGCCCGTGTCGTCTCCTGCTCCTGCGGTGCCCCCAGTGACTCCCGTGCTCCCAGTGACTCCCGTGCTCCCTGTGACTCCCGTGCTCCAATGCCTGAGCTACCAGCTCGGTCCCCTGCTGCTGCAGCTGCGCCCCCAGTGACTCCCGTGCCTGCAGCTGGCCGCACGCCTGCTGAGGCACCGCCTGAGGCCGCCGCTCTGCCCGCGGTCCGGCCTGAGGCCACCGCTCTACCCGCGGCCCCGCCTGAGGCCGTCGCTCTGCCTGTCCAGCCCGGCTCGCCCGCGGCCTCACAGGCTACCTCGCCTGAGGCCCTGACTCCTGAGCTCCCCGCGGCCCCTGAGCTCTCAGCTCAGCCCCCCACGACTCCCAATGCTCCTGTCCCTGAGGAGGTCCCTGACTGCTGTTCTGACGCTCCTCCCTCCATAGTGGAGTCGGAGGGGGAGCTTGAGTGGGACCCCTTGGGGATTGCCTTGGTTTTCCCCGTGGCTTCCCCTGTGACTGCCCCCGTGGCTTCCCCTGTGACTCCGCCACCGTCACCCCAGTGTGACAGACCCCGGCCGGGTCCCCGCCTCTCGGTCTCCCGGAAGGGGAGGGGACACCACGATGCCTCGTCGGTCGACTGCGGGTCCTCTGCCTCTGACTCGTCGGTCGCCTACGCCTTGGCCGGCGGCAGCTGCGTCTTCGCCTGCCGCGGCTGCTGCTCCCTCCTTCCCTCCGCCTGTGTCCCCTTCGTCTTCCTCCTCAACTCCTCCGTTGCTCCCTTCGCCTTCCTCCTCCTCACCTTCGGCCTTCCCTCCTGCTCCCTCCTCGTGGGCGCCTGTGGCCCCTGCGGCTTCCGCCCCTCGCCTGCTGGGGTTCCCTCCGGCTCCCTGTTTCCCCCCGCCCTTTGCCTTTGTGCCCCCTGTGTCTGCTCCTTGTCCTCCTGCTTCTCCTTCGTTCACTCCTGGCCCCTTCGTTCCTCCCATTGATGTTTCCCCTGGGTCTCCGTTGTTGCCCCTGTGTCTGTTTGCTTTTCCCGTGGTTTGTCGGTGGTTGTCTGAGTTGCTGTCCCTGTGTCTGTTCTGCATGTCTATCCTGTTTCCTGTGCTTCGTTGATGTGTTTTGCTCTTGTTTTTGTCTCTCCAGGTCCGTGTCCCCGGTCTCATCGCGTCCGTCGCCTCCCCTGGGGCGCGCCCGGTGTGCGCGCCTTTGGGGGGGGGGTTCTGTCATGCCCCGATCATCCACGCCCCCTCGTTAACCTCATGTGGAATCCCAGTGTTTTACAGCTGTTTCTGATTGTTGTCATTTGTTCATTGTATTTAGTCCGCGTTTCCGTTTGTTTCCCCAGTCCGGTCATTGATGTTGTAACGTTGCGTGCTTTGTGCTGCCATTAAACGGCGTGTTCCTGATCCCTGGATTCCTGCCTTGTTTGTCTACGCTCCGGGCACGTACGTTCCATAATAAGCTCACAGAAAACTATTGCTTATATTCTAGTTATTGTCCATTGGTTTTTTATTTTTAACCCAGGGGGATTTTTATGTTTATTATTGTCTGTTGATTGCTACTTATTATTGTTTGTCTGTTTTGTGTGTGTCTGTGGATTCTGCTGACTGTACAGTAAATGGCTCCTTGGGGACAATAAAGATATCCTTGATTCTTGCGGATGTTACTGGGTTACCAACAGCAAGTCCTTTGCCATGGGATTAATCATTAAATTTTGCTTGGTGACTGAAGAAACCCAGGATGAACTGGAATTCTCTGACTCATCCTCTGCCTAAGGTTAATGTGTTCATTACTTCTTTGTGAATAAATTTGTGTGTTGCAAGCATTCAAACAGTGATTCTAGTTCCATAACTAATGATTTAATTTACCCCTTAATTCAGTTAAAATCTCTGGGGGAAATAGATTGAATGCCCACTCAATAAGACTTTCCAGCATCAAATGTTTGACAGAGCTGTGAAAGTGCAGGTAGGTGATGTAGGGTAGTGTCTTTATTGTGTCTGCTAAGGCAATGTAGGCTAATTGTGATAAAACCCACCAGATGCACACTGATGCAGATCAGTACAAGGGAAACCATAGGCATTGAGGAACAGGATCCAAGGCAGCACGGGAGTCACAGTTATTGCAGACTGGCTATGGGTGGAAAGAAGACGGGATGGTGACAAAGGTAAGAAGGAGCCTGAGGTGAAGACCGAGGTCCGCAGTCCAGGCGAGAGCCAGGCAATCGATGTCAGTAACTGGAGGGCAGAGGTGGAAGTCATTGTTGGCAGTACAGGTGAGGGTCGAGTGATCGGCGTCAGGCATGAGTGGGACAGGCATGGCTCGGGCTCTAGGACGCAAAGCGAGGGTCGGAACACAGGAAAGACACAGCTGGTGCCCATTTAGTGTTACCTCTTGTTCCTATCTTCTTGTTAATTGCTCACATCTGCATCCTGTTTGCTCCTTTGTAGATCTTGTATAAAAGTACTCCCCAGTTCTGTCATTGTTGCCTGTTGATGCATGCATCCAAGTTAATAAAGTCCCCTGTGAGGGTTCCATCTGCACCACAGCCTGCCTTTGGGTTGTTCTTCCTTTTTTGGCATGGTACATGCAGCAACTCTGGACCTTAATACTGATGATACTAGTTTATACACTTGTAGTCATGCACCTCAATGACTTTCATCCATCTCGCATGGTTCTTTGCCCATTTAGTTGGGGGACACCTTATTTCCTAAAATCCAGGATATTTGGTTCCCACTGCTAAAACAGACAGACAATAACTCTGGACCCCAACACCGATGATAGTACACTGCTCCAAAAAGTAAAGGAACACTTTGAAAACACATCAGATCAAACAATCATGCTGTATATCTATACTGATATGAACTGGGTAATGTGTTAGGAATGAAAGGATGCCACATCGTTTGATGGAAATGAAATTGATCAACCTACAGAGAGCTGAATTCAAAGACACCCTGAAAATCAAAGTAAAAAAATGATGCGGTAGGCTAGTCCATTTTGCCAAAATTTCATTGCAGCAACTCAAAATCGTACTCAGTAGTTTGTATGGCCCCCATGTGCTTGTAGGCATGCCTGATAATGTCGGGGCATGCTCCTAATGAGACGACGGATGGTGTCCTGGGGGATCTCCTCCCAGATCTGAACCAGGGCATCACTGAGCTCCTGGACAGTCTGAGGTGCAACCTGGTGGCGTCGTGTTCCATTGGATTTAGGTCAGGCGAGCATGGGGGCCAGTCAACGGTATCCATTCCTTCATTCTCCAGGAACTGCCTGCATACTCTCGCCACATGAGGCCGGGCATTGTCGTGCCCCAGGAGGAACCCAGGACGCACTGCACCAGTGTAGGGTCTGACAATGGGTCCAAGGATTTCATCCTGATACCTAATGGCAGTCAAGCTGTCGTTGTCTAGCCTGTAGAGGTCTGTGTGTCCCTCCATGGATATGCCTCCCCAGACCATCACTGACCCACCACCATCACTTGCTGAACAATGTCACAGGCAGCATAATGTTCTCCGCGGCTTCTCCAGACCCTTTCACTTCTGTCACGTGCTCAGGGTGAACCTGCTCTCATCTGTTAAAAGCACAGGGCGCCAGTGGCAGACCTGCCAATTCTGGTATTCTATGGCAAATGCCCATCGAGCTCCACGGTCCTGGGCAGTGAGCACAGGGCCCACTAGAGGACGTCGGGCCCTCAGGCCACCCTCATGAAGTCTGTTTCTGACTGTTTGCTCAGAGACATTCACACCAGTGGCCTGCTGGAGGTCATTCTGTAGGGCTCTGGGAGTGCTCTTCCTGTTCCTCCTTGCACAAAGAAGCAGATACTGGTCCTACTTATGGGTTAAGGACCTTCTACGGCCCTGTCCATCTCTCCTAGAGTAACTGCCTATCTCCTGCAATGTCCTCCATGGCCTTGAGACTGGGCTGGTAGACACAGTAAACCTTCTGGCAATGGCACATATTGATGCACCATCCTGGAGGAGTTGGACTACCTGTGCAACCTCTGTATGGTCCAGGTATCACCTCATGCTACAAGTAGTGACACTGACTGTAGCCAAATACAAAACTACTGAAAAAACAGTCAGAAAAGATGAGGAGGGAAAAATGTCAGTGGCCTCCACCTGTTAAACCACTCCTGTTTTGGGGGTTGTCTCATTGTTGCCCCTCTAGTGCACCTGTTGTTAATTTCATTAACACCAAAGCAGCTGAAATTGATTAACAACCCTCTCTGCTACTTAACTGACCACGTCAATATCCCAGAAGTTTAATTGACTTGATGCTATACTCTGATTAAAAAGTGTTCCTTTAATTTTTTGAACAGTGTAGTTTATGCACATGTTGTTATGTATCTGAAAGATTTTCAGCTATCTCATATACTTCTTTGTCCTGGAAAGTTATGTCTGCACTTGACGTTCAGGATATCAGGTTCCATGTGCAAAATTATTTTTCAAAGGAACCAAAGTTATTTCTAAATTTACATATAATGTAATTTTATTAAGAAAACCAACATAATATTGCGAACATGTGAAATAACTGAGAAAAAATTGAACTGAATGTTTTACATATTAAGTTTAAATCACAGTCGACAAAAAGCTGCTTCTGCAAGGTGGGCTCTGGACTGCTTCTTAGGGAGGTGCACTGTTGGAATAAATTTCAGTTGCAGATGAAAAAGAAGCACAGGGAAAACTATTGCTTTGTTTGACAAAAGACAGGGATTTTGACAGTTTTTGTGGAATTTGTGGTACATTTTGCACGTAGAGAACAAGCTGATCGATTTATTTAATCTGCATTTTTCCCTTCTATTGCTATGATCTTTTTCCAGTTTCCCTCCTTTTCTTTGTTGACTTGATATTCCTCCTAAGTACAGAATCTCCAGTTTTGAAAATTTAGGGCATAATTTTGTCTCTCGCTGTCTTCATATTATTATTAACATAACTGAAAACTTCTTCCTACATCTGCAGAGCTGGATTGATTATTTGTAATTCTTTAAAACTAGACCATTTACACCAAGTCAACTGTGGTCAAACATACATTGAAGACTGAATCCTGTTAGCGCCTAAGGGTGCCACAGAATGTCTCCCAGGCAGCCTAGAGCGCAAGGCAGGGGACATTCTGGACAGGGTGCCAACCCACCACAGTAAAATATAATTATTACTTTTTAAATAATTGATAATCACATATACATAATATAGTTCTGTATTTATTTACGCTTGACAGCATACTAATGTGCATGTTGTCGGATGACATATCTTTCCAACTTTTTCAGATGTTCTGTAAACTTTCCAGAAGTCAAATATGTCAGAACATCGTTGTAAAGAGATGAGTCCATTCTGCAACCGATACACTTGTCAACACCTCACCATTTGACTTGCACTGTGTGTTAATCATGCACTGGACTCGAGATCTCGAGAACGCGCATTAATCACTGAATGGCAAAACTGTAAAATTCAGATTCATCACACCAGCATAGTGAACCAGTGAACCATCATCATAGTGAACCAGGTTAAATAAATAAATAATTATTATAAGAATAACACAGCATGTATAAATACATGATACACTTATGCATCAATTACATTATTGCTTTTTATTAGTGCTGTCAAACGATTAAATTTTTAAATCAGATTAATCACAGTGTTGCTGTGGATTAATTTCGATTAATCACATTTCATTTTGCATGAGCAAACAGACTTAAGAAAAAAGGGAATATATATGCACTTAACATGTTTATTGAACATCTTGAACACGAGTCGGATGCATTCCATCTGCCACACAAGTGCAATACCATGGAGCCATATCAAAAAGCAAGATTTTTTGCTTAGCCGGACTTGTCGTATTTAAGGTACCTCAGTTTAAATGGTCTTTATCTTCGTTCACTTACAATTAGCCTAAACTACCGTAAATCTGACAAATAATCCGACTAATCATGAAATCCAATTCTAGCCTGGTTAATTGCCATTGTTAGCAATATCAGTTGATAACACATTTACGTGCGGTGCTTTACGTATAAAACTCTGTAGCAACACGTCCACAGATAAGTTGGATGGTATAGTGTGTGCAACCGATTTAATGAGCCACAAATTAAGAAGTAGTGCTTAAACAGTATAAAACTATAACTTTCCCTTCTTTTGATAAAATGCGCAGCCAACTCGGATTCTGAACTTGGGATCCTCTGTGCTGCTCTGAGATATTTCTCGGATCTCCGAGAAACGGGAGCGTGCATGTCGTCACTTCCGGCTTCAAAACTCGGAATAAGAGTTCCCAGGGAAAATGGAACGCACCAAAACTGCCCGAAATGGGTTGACAGACACATTTCAGGGATTTTTGAGTCATTCTGCGCTGCAGATGGGCTAATTGCGTTAAAAAATTTTAATCAGATTAATCATGATGATGGATTAATCCGCGTTAACCCGTTAATTTTGACAGCCCTACTTTTTATCAATTGGGATTTAAATTTATATATGTAAAATGTTCAATATTCAGTAAATTTTTTTCTCAGTTATTTCACGTTTGTATTATTACGTTGGTTTTGTTAATTGTGCATAAAATATAGAATGGTTTTATGGTGGACATAAAATTTTTAATTGTATGTATAGCTTTAGTTCATTTTAAAAATGATTTAGTACAGGAAACCTGATATTCTGAATGTCAAGTGAAGACATAATTTTCCCGTACATTCCAGGGCAAAGTATGTGAGATGGCTGAGAGTCATGCAGATGCAAACTTACACATGTATAAACTAATACCATCAGCATTGGGCCCCAGAGTTGCTGCATGTCTGTTTTAGCAGGGGAAACTGGATAGATGGGTGGATGTATGCATACTTTTAACATACCCGTGATGTGAATGTAGTCCAATGCATGTTTGACCGTAATTGACATGGTGTAAATGGTCTTGCTTAAAAGAATTTTTTTATATTGCACCAGCTCCTAGTAAAAGCCATTTGAACTGCTGAAGAACCAGATGCTATTTTTAACAAATTTCACACGAGCCCTGCAGGTGGACACTGTGGCATTGTTTCTACTAAACTCAATACAGGTTTAACGCAACAACCCCTTAATTATCTTTTTTATTGTTGAAATATATGAAACTTGAAAAGGCACTACAGAGTCAAGTAATAAATCCGGCTCTGATGATGTAGCAGGAAGTTTTCAGTTATGTTAACAGGAATATGAAGACAGCAAGAGACAAAATTAGGCAAATCATGGACAAAAGTCTAGGAGCTACGGTCCAACATTTCAAAACTGGAGATTCTGTACTCAGGAGGAATATCAGGAGTCAACAAAGAAAAGGCGGGAAAATGGAAAAAGTTCATAGGGATAGAAGGGAAAAATGTAGATTACATAAATAAGTTGATCAGCTTATTCTCTATGTGGAAAATGTACCACGAATCCCACAAAAACTGTCAAAATCCCTGCCTTTTGCCAGGCAAAGTTTTCCCTGTGCTTCTTTCTCCTCTGCAACTTAAATTTCTTCTAAACAGTGCACCTCCCTCAGAAGCAGTACAGAGCCCACCTCCCATGAGGAGGTTATAGCAGCATTGGTTGAGAGTTATAAGTAAAGTATTTAAGTACCAGGTGACAGTATAGTAATAATGAAAACAGGTAGTGTACTGGAATGACATTTACTGTAGTTAGGCAGAGATTCATAAATGTGCATTAACCCTTCGAACCATATCTATTTTTGAGTGTTTACATCCCTTTATTTATAGGCTTATAATAAATAAATTGTAAAATGAATATTTATATACTTTTTATGAAGCCCAAATTCATAAAGCCTAGTAACTGATCTTGTAATTCATTGTAATATTCATAAAGTATTATAGACACAACTATAAATATTTATAGAAAGGCACATTATAGCTATGTTTCTTATGCATTATGCTCTATGAAGGTCTCATATATAAAGCATTATGAATACCTTCATAATGCATAATAACGGTCAGTATAATAATTAAAGATGCTGTGTGCTGCATTATGAAGGTATTTAGAGTGCATTATAGATCTTCATAGAGATTTCATAATGCATAATACGCCACCTGAGCCAACTCACCACCAGGTGGTGATCAATTGACAGTTTTTTTTTTTTTTTTTTTTCCCCCCCTGTCGTGTCCGGCAGTTTAGCAGGCAGGATGTTAGTCTGGGTGCTTTATTGTGCCAACACTTTTATTTTGCCAAGTGGAGCTTCGGATTTAAGCTCCTCTTGTTACTTGAGGTATACTCTTTATTAATCGGTTGTATGTCATTGCGCCACAAAGCCGGAGCTGACAGGGGGGGTTAGTGGGAAAGAGATAGAGAGAGAAAGTGAGAAAGGAGAGAAAGGGGTGAGAGACAGAGGAAGTAGAAAAATAAATAAATGCATAATAAAAATTAAAATAAAATAAGGAGGGAGGTCAGAGAGAGAGACAGGGAAAGAGAAATAATACATAAACAGTAGAACAAAAAAGAAAGAGTAATAAAAGGACAGCTTCTGCATCTTACTGCTGGACACTATCATCACACCAGCTGCTGTATCTGAAAGATAAGATCCAGGGACACACACAAACAGTATACACACAAAGAAACCAGTGGTACCATTATGACATGGGAATATGCTTGTGTCAGTATCTGCTCCTGGAATTAAATACGTTAATACCAGCGGAAAAAAAAATAAAAAAAATAAAAATAAAAAATACACATACATATATATATATATATATACACATACACACACACATATGCATAAGCAGACCACCAGGAACACTGTCTAAATATTGTCGTACCCGTATCTGCATCTAAGAGGAGGGAGTGGAAGCCACACACCAACTTTCACACATACTCTCACACACACACCCATACAAGGAGAAACAGGGGTAAAATAGGGGATGAGAGCCCTAGGCTCTCCTGTGTGTGTGTGTGTGTGCGTGCATATCTATGTGTGTGTGCGTTCTAAGTGTATGTGTGTTGATATGAAAGTGTGTGTATGTGTGCGTGTGCATATGTACGTGTATGTGTGTGTGTGTACGCATACGTGTATGTGTGTGTGTACGCATTTGTGTATGTGTGTATGTTTGTGTGTTGTGAGTGTATGTATGAGTGTGCAGGTTAACATGGAATGATTCCCAGTGAGTGTGCGAGGCCACAACAACGCCACCCCGGAGCCCCCAGACGGCCGGGAAAGCCCCGACGGGTCATGGACCCAGCCGCCCCACAGCGGCCAGGTACCCGGGCCCCCCGCTACCGGAAGGCTGCGCGTCCACCCAAGGAAGGCAGGGGGGGAGGCACCGGGCACCCCCCACCGGCGAGCACGAGCCAGGAACCCCACGGCCACAGGCCCCAGCAGTGGGTGGGAAGCAAGATGGCGCCAGTGTGTATGTCGGCCTGCCGTCAGCCCCGTGAGCTCTTACCTTTACCTGTCCGATCTGTGCTCTGGCTCCTCGTGCTTCTGTTTGCACTGATCTGGCACTGCTCCGATGCTTCCACATGGGTTTATGATCGGCAGTTTTTACTGGATCTTAACTATTCCTTGGTGGCCTCCAGCGGGTATCCTGTCCCACACGGCAGATGCCATCCCCCGTTCATTTACTCCTTTGCTGAGTGTATTCGTCAGCTACCTTGCTGTACCTCGTACCGCAAGAAACGGCGTAGACGGAGGGGTAAACGCGGAGGTCTCTGAGTAAAGATCAGGAGATCTCTTTCTCCTGCGCAGCCATGGTCATGGCGGCTGGCTGCGGTCTATCCCACTCGCGGAGATCTCTACGTGACTCGGCGCTCTTGGGATCCAAGATACTCCTGTCACGTAAACCTTTCCGCGGCTCCGCACAGGACACCAATACTCAACTGCCCTGCCGCCCACTGGAATCACCTGAACATCCGCCCACTGGAATTCTCGCGATGTTGCCAGGTAGCGGCTCACTCCACGGCGAAGGTGGCCTTGGTAAACAGCAGGTCCGTGTCAAACAAGACCTTTATTTTAAATGACTTTTTCTCCCGACGCGATCTGGATTTACTGTTTCTAACCGAGACGTGGATTGGCACTGAATTTGGTGAGTCATCCGTCTTTGGCGAACTCTGTCCAAATGATTGTTCATTCATTAGCACCCCGAGGTGCCTTGGAAGAGGTGGCGGAGTGGCTCTTGTTTTTCAGAATCATTTTAAAATACAAAAACTGCCTGTTGCGAATTATTCCTCTTTCGAACTGCAATGTGTAAAAGTGGAATCTGTTATGTCTCCACTGGTCTGCACACTGATTTATAGGCCCCCCAAGCCAGACAAGAACTTTATAACTGAATTTTCTGAACTTCTCTCTAACCTTGTTACAGTACATGACCGCCTGTTACTCTTGGGTGATTTTAATATTCATGTCTGTTGTCCGGGCAAACCCTTAGTTAACGAGTGGCTCCGTCCCGGAATCTTTTAAGCATGCGGTCGTCCAACCCCTGCTTAAAAAACACAATTTTGATGTTAACTGCCTAGAAAATTATCGCCCCATCTCCAAGCTCCCCTTTCTTTCCAAGGTGCTTGAAAAAGCTGTTCTCTCTCAGTTACTCCCCTTTTTAAATATGCATAATATTCTGGAACCTTTTCAATCTGGTTTTAGAGCCCTTCATAGTACAGAAACAGCCCTACTCAAAGTGACTAATGATCTGCTGCTCACTTTAGATTCAGGTGATAACGCAGTCCTGATTTTACTGGACCTTAGTGCTGCCTTTGACACCGTGGATCATAGTATTCTTCTCACTCGCCTAGAACAGTGGGTAGGCATCAAGGAGACAGCACTACACTGGTTTAGTTCTTATCTTAAACAAAGGACCTTTTCTGTGTCCATTGATCAATTTTCCTCATCTATTGCTCCTGTCTCCTACGGCATCCCCCAGGGGTCCATTCTGGGCCCAGTGCTATTCAGCCTATACATGCTACCCCTTGGTGATATCATTAGAAAGTATAATATATCTTTTCATTTTTATGCAGATGACTCTCAATTGTACCTTCCACTAAAATCCACTGACTCTGTACAAAATCTACTGGACTGTCTGGAAGACATCAAAGTTTGGATGTCAAACAATTATCTCCAGTTAAACAGTAATAAAACCAAAGTTATTATCTTTGGTTCTCCTAAATCTCTTAATACTATTACCGACAAATTAGGTCACCTTACCCCTTATGTTAAATCCCATGCCAGAAACTTAGGGGTCATTCTTGACTCAGGGCTCTGTCTCGACAGACAGATAAGCTCTGTTGTCAAAACCAGCTTTTATCAGTTACGAATCATCTCCCATATCAAATCAATCCTTTCTTACAATGACCTGGAAAAAGTAATTCATGCCTTTATTACGTCTCGACTGGACTACTGTAATTCTCTCTACCTGGGCCTCACCGTGTCTTCATTAACGCGTCTGCAGTTGGTCCAAAATGCAGCAGCTAGACTGTTGACCAGAACAAGGAAGCGGGAACATATCACCCCTGTTTTGGCTTCCCTGCATTGGCTCCCCATTCATTTTAGAATTCAATTTAAAGTTTTACTCATTGTTTTTAAAGCTTTAAATGGGCAGGGCCCTGCTTACATTACTGACCTCCTCCAGCCGTATTCAGCCCCACGGTCTCTTAGATCCTCCAACACAGGACTCTTACATGTGCCACGGTCACGTCTTAAGCAGAAGGGTGATAGGGCCTTTGCTGTGGCTGCTCCTCGCCTTTGGAACCAGCTACCCACAGATATTAGATGTGCCCCCTCTATTGCCATCTTTAAGTCTAGATTAAAAAATTACCTCTATTCACAGGCTTTCCTATAACCGTGATTCTCTTATTTCTGGTATCCTAATGTGTCTATTTTTGTTAGATAAGATCTGCTTCTTATAATATGCAATTATTATTATTTTATTATTATTATTTACTTTTATTTACTTTTTATTATCTTATCATTGATGTACAGCACTTTGGTCAGCAATAGCTGTGTTTAAATGTGCTTTATAAATACATTTTACTTACTTACTCACTTACAGGTGGCAGCGCGCCTTGACAGTTCTGCCCCTCTTATTATGAAATCGATCATTGACCTGTAGCCCCGGGCATGTTTGTACCATGTCCACTTATGGACACCCTTATGCGCGAACATGGTGTTCGCTATGGACAAACCATGCATTGCACTGAAGTCCAATAACAGATCGCCACTCAGGTTCAGATCAGGGAGTCCGTTCCTCCTAATCACCCCCCTCCAGGTCACACTGTCATTGCCCACGTGAGCATTGAAGTCCCCCAGCAAAACGATGGAATCCCCTCGTGGCACGCCAACTAGCATACCACTAAGGGAATCCAAGAAGGCCGGTACTCTGAACCGACATTCGGCGCATAAGCGCAGATGCCAGTTAGAGAGCTATCCCCAACCCGAAGGCGCAGGGAGATAGCCCTCTCATTCACCGGGGTAAACTCCATTGTTAATGCACCGAGCTGTGGGGCCACCAGTAGCCCCACCCCAGCCCGGCATCACTCACCCGCCCCTCTCCAGGAGATTGGTTCCAGAACCCAAGCTATGCATTAAGGCGAGCCCGACTATATCTAGTCGATATCTCTCAACCTCACGCACAAGCTCAGGCTCCTTCCCCCCCAGAGAGGTGACATTCCATGTCCCGAAAGCCAGTTTTGTCAGCCGGGGATCGGACCACCAGGGCTTCCCTTGGCCGCCACCCGATCCACAAAGCACCCCTGACCCCTGACATTCCCCTTGCGGGTGGTGGGCCCACCTGGGGACAGTCCCGCGTGCCTCTTTCGGGCTATGCCTGGCCGGGCCCACTGTGGCACATGCTATTCAGTTTAGTGTCAGTTTAGTTTATTCTTTATTTAGTCTCTATGAGGGAGGGTTTTCCTTTGAGGGAATTTTCAACTTGTGTCATGTCTGACAGGGGAGGCACGGCACAGAGGCAGATTCAGCTGAACTGACAGGGGTTTTATTTGAATGGGACATGAACAACCAGAAAATAAAGGCAAGCACAACTAATACACAACTAATAAAGGACTAACAAAAGGCAGGTGTGGGGGATTATCACATCAGACTGAACAGTTAGGTGACTACAGGATGGCCAGCACCCTCTGCTGACCAAACAGGGACATGACAGAGGAGTATCATGACAGCTTGTGAGTGCTTATCAGTTTTAATGAACTTTGCCCCTAACAAAATATATTTTCCTATGGTAACCTGCCTGTGGTGAATTTGCCTCTTACACCAGACCACACTGGGTTAACAAAGATGATGGCAGCATTAATTTATTCTTAATAATAAATACAAGAAAACCTTTCATTATAAACTTAACTAGTTAATTAATATTGTTGAACATTGAAAAAGCATCACTGGATACCATGGAAAAGGGATTTTCAGTTCAGTAACCTCATCTTCTTTTTATCCAACATGGTAAAATGACCACTGTTTAAATCTGCATGTCAGGATTACTGGGCCATATTTGAAAGAGGAAAAAATGTCACAGGTGTTAAGTAGTATTTGTTATTTAAGATTTATAGAATTTGTTTCTCAGAATAAAATGCAGAATCAGACCTAAACCGTTACATACAGAGTGGAATATTCTCCACATCATATAATGTAAATTTGGATACTTATGAGTCATCTCTGACCAGACTGATTATCTTGTTGCTCTTATTGTGGAAACTAAAAGACAATGGAGCCTGGTTCATAAGCAGCATGGTTTTATTGCAATCAAGGAACAAGGCTGTTCAGTCAATGACAGAGTTCTTCTTCAAACAATAAATGAGCTCTTCTTTATATAATGAAATTAAAATGAGTTATGGATGGGACACTAGGCTTGTCCAAATTGCCATTGGTTACATGTCTGTTCTTGTCATAAGCTAATAAAAAGGATATCAGTATTCTGGTTTCCTAGTATTTATTCCTCTTATCCTTTTGCCTGGGTGAGAGGCAGCTTGGAGGTCACAGTGCAGGCTTGGCCAGCGTGCTGTTTTGCTCAAGGGCTCAATGCACTTGTGACTATTTTGCTGAGGTGGGGCTTGAATTGGTGACCTTCTGATTACAGGCACACAGGTCTTAAGCCACAGAGCCACATACCGCCCCTCCAAGCCTAACTTGCCCTTTAGCTTTTGTGCAGTTGCCATAGGTTTAAAAGAATTTACCTCTTGATGTTTATTTTTATTCACTGTAGCAGTTTAGAATAACACATTTAATTATTGATGCAAAGAATAACATTCATTTTCAGTGCTGCACAAAGCAATATGTACACTTAGATGATATTTCATGTGAATGGAAGTTAAAACTCAAAAAAGAGAGATCTCCAATTCACTTCCAAGAAAAGAGACCTTAGAACGTGGTCCTAAATTAACCCCAGTTCCCAGTACCTTCACCTCCACTCCATCTAGTCCTATTTTCACTCCAGTATCAACACCCAGCCCAATCTTTGCCTTGACTGGACCAGCAGAGGCTGAGGCACTTGCAATCTCTGCACCGATCATTGCTGAAACTCCCGCCAGAGAGGCTGAAGCCGCAGCTGAAGCACTTGGACCCCTGGCTTCAGCCTCAAACACACTGAAGGCAGCCTTGGCACGCCCCACTCCAGCAGCTGCATACGCTTCAGCCTTGGGAAGATACTGGCCTGGTTTGTCGATGAATCCAAGGGTCTCATATGTCACTGCCTCAGCATAGGTGCTATCAGTGGAAGCTTTCCATTTTCTATCATATGCATCAATCATACTGGCAGCTCCTCCTTGGCATAATCGTCCTACAAAAAATGTACACAACATTTTTACTCATTATCAAAATGAAACTTAATATTTTTTATTTTTAAGGATTTTTAATAACCTTTATGGTTTAACATCCTTGAGTCTTGTTTTGTTCTTGAAGATTCTAGTTGTAATGAATGTAGTTTGTATATATTTGTGGTGGGGGTTTGAGTGGAGTGGGTGGAGTTAGATAGAAAGCGGGGGTGTTTATCAGTACCAAGAACGCAAAGATTATACTTGTGTTCTTGGAAAGAGCTTTCTTACTAACTTGATTTCCGAGAATTAACTTGGGACGCCATGAATCATGGGATTGTTCTCATTGGAAAGGATGCAACTGATGCATCCTCGATGTTTGTGAGGGGGCAAGAATGACATCCAGGGATTTTTACCATCCTCCGTATTTCTGCTTGAGTATTGGAACTGTATTTCAGCAATAGAAGATGATGTCAAACAGGTACATTAGAACAGAAGAAAAGTCAAGTATGTACAGTGGTGCCTGTGGTTCACGAACACAATCTGTTCCAGGAAAGTGGTCATGAACCAATTTGTACGCAAACCAAGGCAATTTTTTCCATAAGAATTAACGCATTGAAATTCGATTAATTCGTTCACAAACCTACCAAATAATAAATTTGTTAATTAATTGTCTGGTTTTTATAGTAAAAATTTTAAAGAAAAACACAATATAGTGTGGCGACGGGCGGACCGAGGCATCGCGGGTGTCAAGCCCTGATCGTCCTGACCCTCCCGTGTGCCACGCCCCCCTCTCTACCTCGTGTTTCCAGCTGTTTCAAGTCCTGTTGATTACTGTGGTGTATTTAAGTCCATGTCAGAGTCTGTTTCCCTAGTCCGCTCATTAATGTCAGTGATGTCCTTACGTGCTCCTAAGTGTTGTGCCTGAATAAACCCCATGTTCATCCGAATCCTGTGACTGCTACCCTGCTCCAAGCGGGAGCAGAGGAAGACAGTGAAGACTTGCTTGCCGGGGAAATCATGCTCTTTATTGTCAGTCCTTAACCATTGTATTGTTGTTAATGTTAACGGTTGCATTTCCCTATTGTCACACGTGTGTTCATGTCTTGTGTGTACCCAGTCCGATCGTCGCGTGTGTAAATCTTCCACCGTGTGTAGTTCGACGTCTAACAACCTTGAAAAACACTGGCGTATGCTACGTTCACACTGCGAGCGGCGAGAGCGTCAAAGCGACCGGAAGTCATTCATTCTCTATGGGAGGGAGCGTCGGGAGGCGTCGAGGAGCGGCGCGGCGCGGCGCGTCGCGATCTGAGCGGCGGGAGCGTCAGACAGAAGTTGAATCCAGTCAACTTTATGGTAATGAGCTGTGACGCGGTTGGGCGGCAACCAATGGGAATGTAGAGATGCTCCGCTAAAGAGAGCGCCGCAGAACATAAGCGTGTAAACTTTTGTTCCGACCCAACCGTTCCTAGGCACAATGGAGGAGAGACTTATTATTGCTGTGGCCGGGTACCCAGTTATATATGATGTGTCTCTGTTTGCATACAGGGACATAAATAAAAAAATGAGGCATGGACTAGAGTGTCCGAAACAATCGGTGTTCCAGGTGAGATGGTGAAGTGCATAATATATTTTTTTGTGAAAAAGGAAGGAGATCAGTAGTAATTTTGGCGCCATAGCAGAGAAAACAGTGCAAATTGTCCGTAATGTTAAACCTATTTATAGCATTAGTGTTTGTCAAAACATAATTATGTGTTTTAGTAGAACTGTCGTGAAACATTTTAAGTACTATTTATGTTAACTAAAGAAACAAAGCACAAGCAACTACTTGGCGATCATCCATTGTGATCCAAGGTAAATTTAAAAAGAAGCGCTACACTATTTATAGGTAACATTTTCCCTCCAGAACGCTTGATTTTAAGTGGGAATGCAAATAACTGGCTCACAACAATATTTATTTGACAAATTATGTCCTATCAGGAGTCGGTGCAAAGATATAAGCTACACGTTTCTCACAAGTTCAAGTTCTCACAAGTTCTCAGAGCCTGGCATTCAGAGCGGCCTTGTCCCCGCCCACTCTATGACGTCAGAGAGCGTCTCCGGCGTTGGGTAGCGTCGCGTTCAGGGCGGCGGGAGCGACGGCTGGCGTCTTTGACGCTCGCGGTGTGAACGTAGCATTAGGCAGTTAAAAGATTAAAAAATAGGTGGTGTGTTAAAAGAAAATTAACAGATTAAAAAAGTAAAATACAATAAATCAGTTAAACAAACAAAGAACATTGTAAAAAGGAAAAGGGCATTTAAAAAGTTAATACAAGGCATAGGTACCACAGCCATAGTAGTTGCGTTTGAAACTTACTGTGGTGGAGGCACAAGAAGCGGGTTCCAGAGCTGAGCAGCACAGCAGCTGAAAGTTACTTCGCCATGTTTTTTTCTGACACTAGGGGGCATTAACAGATTTCTCTCCAGCGACCTTTGAGGTGTAGCAGGTGTGTACACCTGAAACATGTCTGAGAGGTATTTAGGGCCTCGTCAAATTACTGATTTGTAAACAAGCAGCAGTGCATCAAAGTCAATTCTGTGACTTACTGGAAGCCAGTGTAAAGCCTTGAGAGGTGGACTGTGATGCCCAAAAGTTAATAACCTGTAAAAATTTGGTGTATCCTTATGTTAAATGTGCCAGATTTTAAACTGCAAGAAGTACTGCCACACCACTGATGTCTTTGTTACCTTGTTTATCAATAATATCTCCTCTAGCTACTGTGGCTGGTGAGTTCTCTCTATTCACTGCTAATTCAGTGCTTATCACTTCCATGACACACTGAAACAGTACCATGGGGCGCTTTGCTAACCAAATTTAAGAAGCTTAAGGATACGTTGAATTTATACAGTTTGCTAACTTATGGACATCACATTAAAATTCCAGGTAAACTACTAATCTGCTGACCAAAATGTGGATGTAAGCAAATGTCCATACAGTACCGAAAAGCCAGTGTCCGGACAAAGGTTTAGGGCAGGGGTGGCCAATCTTATCCGCAAAGGGCCGGTGTGAATGCGGGTTTTCGCTGCAACTCCCTAATTAGATTACTAATTAGAGAACTGATTGGCTGTAGAGTCCTCACACCTGGGTTTGAACAGCTGACTTACAGGTTATCCCAAAAACCTGCATACGCACCGGCCCTTTGCGGATAAGATTGGCCACCCCTGGTTTAGGGCCATCATCTAAAGCTCTGGTGATTATTGCACGTGCGGCATATAATTGTGATTATATCGTGATGCGATTTCATGTAGCCCTATAGCAAATGTACTCGTGCCCATCTGAGTATCCGTGCGCATGTTGGTCTTAAAATGAGGTGGAGTTTGCTGCATGATTAGGGCATTGCTATTTTGGAGCAGTGGAAAGCGATTGCGCTTTTGACCAACAACATCCAGGTCTAAAGTCAATGGCGCAGTATTTATAAAGGGCAGAGTAACATACACCTACATGCACAGCACTCGTACACTGCTTATTACACACACAGGGATGTGCCGCAGTGCACAAGCATGCAAAAGCAGTAACTAACTGAGATTTTTAATAAGATGTCTGGAATGATTCAAATAAATAGTGATCAATTCAAAACTCTTTGAATATAAAAACATAGAAAATAAGATTAATAAATATCAAAAACAAGCAAGAAAGACATACAAACAAACTGCAGTAAATAAAAAAAGAGAATCAAACTATTACACTATTACTGTCACGATTGGATGCAGGGATGGAGTGACGGTCCACAATGCGATTTTCCAACACAAAGGGGACCTTTTTATTAACAGACTACACAGTACACAACACATACTCCTACAACAGCAATATCAACAATGGCCGACAAGGAACAAGGCAAGGGCAGAAAAATATATATACGTGGATAATGTGGGAAGTGGCAGACTAAGACAATAGGATAGGAAACATTTGGAAGAGGTGGGACAGCCAGCTACATCTGCTGACCAACAGGGAATATAGGAGGGGACCGACAGGGACACATTCTGACAGGCTAACAAACATACTAGTTTGCATAATATTATACTCATAAAGAGATGAAACAGCTGTATACATTTATCTTTTGCATGTTTATCCTCTTCTAGTTTTTTTGTTTGTTCTAAACTGGGCACCTGATGCCTTAGATCTTTCCTGATACATTTATATTCATTAGGCAGTTGAGCAACTATACATTCCCCATCCTCCTACTCTGTCAACCAAGAGTCAGGACTAAACAAATTCACCTTGGTGATGTGCACACTGGCTTTATATTATTTTTAATGATTTGGCACAAACCAGGAAAAAATGCAACAATACGTCTGCAAAACTACATTTTTTCAGTATTATAAATTAGTTGTGGTTTATTTGGTAGCATTTTGTAGGGTCACTAATTTTACTAATTGCTCAGACATCCAGTGGGGTTACCTGAGGTCAACCCGGCCCCACCCCCCTCCTCATCTCCTACTTCTGAGTGGTGGCCTGCCTAGCTCCCTAACTAGAATCAGCGCACCCACTCTGACAAGGTTAACCCTCTGGGGTCTGAGGCCTCTTTTCCACTTTTGGGGTAGTCTGACATGCCTTGACATTTTAAAATATTTCACCTATCTAAAAAACATTTATCCCAAAGTGTTACATGTGCTTTTATTCAGCACAAACTCAGCACCGATAATCTGAGACCACTTAGAATGTTATTATTCTATTTTTTGTTAAAATCAACTTTAAACATATACTTTTCAAAAACCTATTTCAGACATGCTGAATAATTGTAAAAAAAAAACCCATTATAGACATTTTTAGCCAAGACTTTTGAGCTCTGATGCTTATAGACACAGGGGTTGGCTACACATAGGTGAAAGAGACATTCTGAAATTTTATGTGGTTTGATTACTAAAGTGTTAGAACTTTAGAGTGACACTCTTTTTCTCAAAGTCAGTGGACTTCACGATGAATATTGATGAGATAGGTGTCCTCACACCTGTAGTAGTTTGCATACTGTCAATGGCCCATCACTCTGCAATGTCACATCACACCCATCACTTTGGAAAGGCAGTTTGAAACACAAGAAAAGTAGCAACAATAAAATCCCTTTCACAGTTTATTGGTAGATGGAATGAAAAATGAAAAACTGTGACCATATAAATATAGAAAACGATAATAATCTTGAAAATCATTTTGTAGAATCATGAAAAAAACACTGACTAAATCCATAATCTGTCTTCTTGTCAAAACTTCAATTGTCGGAAGTATCAAAGTTTTTTAAATTAGGTTAAATAGGCAAAAAAGCAAACCATATCACCTTTCTTTGTTTTACTTGCATCGGGAGCGTGTAGGACCGCTCAGAGGGTTAATTGACCCAAACAGTGACATGATATCATTGACGTGATGTGCAAATGTCGTCCATACCTAAATCCACCAGTGTGCAAAAGATTTTAAAAAATAATAAGATTACAATGTGAAAGATCATTGATGTTTACATTAAAATATTTTAAGAAACCTGTGTTATAACAGGGGGCAGCGCAGTTGTTAGCACTGTTGCCTCACACCTCTGGGGCCTGGGTTCTGTGGGTAGAGATTGCATGTTTTCCCCATGTCATTGTGGGGTTTCCTCCAGGTACTCCAATTCTTCCCCTGCCCAAAAACATGCTGAGGCTGACTGAAGTTACTAAATTGTCCATAGGAGTGTTTGTGTGATTGAATAGTGTGAGTGTGCCCTGTGATGGGTTGTCAACCCCATCCTGGGTTGTTCCCTGCCTCTGTGCTGCTAGATCAGTATCTGCTACACCACCCACCTTGGTGTCGTCTGCAAATTTAACCAGTTTATTGTATGTATTGGTGTATTGGTGTAAATTAGGAAAAATAGTGGTCTTAAAATTGAAACCTGTGGTACCCCACTATGAATGCAGGCCTATTGCGCCTCTAATAACTACCTGCTGCTTCCTGTCTGTTAACCAGTTTTCAATCGAAGCTACTACAGTTCCTGAAATCCCTGCAGCTTTGAGCTTAAGCAAGAGCTGTTTGTGGGGGACAGCATCAAAGGCCTTCTGGAAATCTAAGTAGATCACATCGTAGACCTTTTTGTGATCAATTTCTCTTGTAGCTTCCTCAAAGAACTCAAGTAGATTAGTTAAACAGGACCTACCTCTCCTAAATCCATGTTGGCCATCCCTCAGAATGTTATTTAAATCCAGGTAATCTACCATTTTCACTTGGATTACAGCTTCCATTATTTTTCCAGTAATGCAAGTTAAACTGATTGGCCTATAGTTTGCTGGATTACTTCTATCCCCTTTTTTGAATATGGGCATTATATTAGCATGCTTCCAATCTGAAGGTACCACACCAGCAGATAAGGATTTCTGAAATAGTAAAGTTAGAAGTTGGCTAATAATATCCCTAAACTATAGGTAAGATGGCATCAGGGTCCTGTGATTTATTTATTTTGAGCTTAGCTAGGCTTTGTACCACATCAGCCTCAGTTTTACATATATTGGTCATAGACCAGTTATGACACCATTTATGTATTTGTACCATAGACACCATTTATGTATTTGTACTAAATGGTGGCAAGTTACTTGTCTTCTCTACTGTGAACATCCGTGTAAAATAATCATTAAACTCATTTACTATATCAATTTAATTTTCAATTATAAGGCCCTTACTATCCTGCAAATGAGTGATTTCAGCTTTTAGAGCTCTTTTAGAGTTAAAATATTGGAAGAAACTTTTTAATGTCATCCTTAGCCTCCAATGCAATCTTCCTTTCTACATTCCTCTTAGCGATTCTAATGTTATTTTTTAACTCAACCTGTAGACTTAGATACTCCTGCTTTATTTTGAAATCGTTAGTTAATTTCCATTTGTGGAAGAGCGACCTTTTCCTCCTGACTTTATTCTTAATTTCTGTAGTAAACCACCTTGGCTGCAGTTTCCTAGATTTAGTTTTGCTGGAAACAGGTATGAAGTCCTCTTGCACTTGCAACAATGTGCCTTTAAAAAATTCCCATGCCTCTTCAACAGATTTGCTATTTAATTCCATCCATATAACATTCTGCTTTCCTCTGCAGCTACATTAGGGGCTATATAACAAACACTGACAATTAGGCATCTAGTTTTACTCACACAGCTTCTGTACTTTTATTTTTATCAGTGAGCTCCCTTGCCTGCAAGTTTTCTTTTACGTATACTGCAACACCAACTCCTTTCTTGCCTATCCAGTCTCTATGGAACAACGTGTAACCATCCATATTATATTCCTCTCCATTGTTGTCACTCATCCATGTTTCTGTTATTCCAATAATGTCTTAAGAGTCTGATGAAATTAAAGCCTCTAAATCATGACTTTTGTTTCTATTATGGTATTACATTATGGTATTACATATGCAACCTGTAGGAGCTGTTGTTGGTGTCCTGCATAGCCTGTCTGTAGTACAAGCGTGGGCGGGGGGATGGGTTGCGAGGTATAGTATTTGGATTCTCCTAAGTGTATAACCAGGAGTGGCACAGTCATTTCTTAACTATCATAATGGAGGCCACACATAATAATGCATTATGAAGGTATTACAACACCTTCATACTGCATTATAATGGACAGTATAAGAACTAAGGATGCTTTGTACTGCATCATGAAAGTATTTATAGTACATTATAGATGACAGCTTCATAGAGCATTCATAATGCATAATAAACATGGCTATCGTGTATTTTCTAATCCAGCAAAGCATTTTAGTTAATCTTACATTCACTGTTGTGTTCTACAAAAACTGGGAGCTGCATTCCCTCCCGGTCGGAGTAACTCAGGGTCATGCTGGCATACTAAGATAAGCTTGAACCCATCTGTGCCGCACATATCTCTTAGTCACATTTTTAGTAAAAAGTCACATTCACAGTGGACAAGGCCTAAGGCATTGATAGCGATCCCTCAGCTCTCTTATTAATTTCATAAGGGGACCAGTTTAAATTTTGCCTCCACAAAGTGACAGTGAGCAAATGGAGGAAGTAATAGCTAAAGTGCAGAGAATGCAGGACATACAAGTATTTTTTCAAGACAGTAAATAACTAGATACCTAAATATAGTATATATAAGGCAGGGGTCTCCAACTCCGGTCCTGGAGAGCTACTATCCAGTAGGTTTTCTATCCTACCTGGCTACTGATGAGCCACACCTGCTCCTGGTATTTACCTGAGAACTGGTGTGGTTCATCAGAAACCAGGTAGGATAGAAAACCTACTGGATAGTAGCTCTCCAGGACCGGAGTTGGAGATCCCTGATATAAGGCAATAGCTAATGTTTCAGGTAACTTTTCCTACTGTACAATTTACACTGTTTTTTTCTATACTTACTATACAGCCAGCTAAACAGCGTGATAACATCAAAGCAGCATTGTGGAGTTTTGGTGTCAAACTAGCAAGCCAGCTGCCTAAAAAGCACACAGAAACCTTGCAGACATCACCATCAGCCAAGCTGGCCCTGATAAAAGTTTGCCTGCTGTCTTTTGGCGATATCGTTAGTGATGTCGTGTTGTGAAGTCTGTTCTTAAATTTTCATGGGGTGTTCTGTCTCTGCCTAACTAATTAGCATATGGCAATGTAGATAGTGAAACATCCCGATGGACGATGATATGGGGAGGGGGATTTTGGGTCATCTTGTAAAGGGACTGTAAATTTTTATGTTGTTTCTCTTACAGTTTTAAAATTACTATTCATAAATCATTAAGTACAGTGGTACAGTACCTCGGTACTCGAACTTAATCCGTTCCGGACTCCGGATCGAATTCTAAAAAGTTCGAGTTCTGATCAAATTTTTCCCATAAGAAATAATGGAAAACCAATTAATTGGTTCCCGGCCCCGCAAAATTACACCTAAATATGTTTTTTTTTTTTTAGCATTTAAACACAAAATGAACAGGATAAAACAAGAAGAACATTTTTTTTCTTAATGGCTTCCAAAACAATAAAGATCTTATCCCAACATTACCCCTGTCCTGCCCTGATTGTCCGCTCCTTCCGAGTGCCACGCCCCCTCGTTAACCTCGTGTGGGATCCCCATATCAGCTGTTTCTGGTTGTTGTCATTAGCCCTCTGTATTAAGTCCGCGTTTCAGTTTGTTTCCCCAGTCCGGTCATTGGGTGCGTTTGACTTGCTTACAGCACTGGCTTAAAGCAACGCATTCTGATCCTGACGAATTGCATTATGATTAGATGCATTGCGACCTCTCACCCAGCTGCACAAACTTGAACCACCTCCGTGACGACACACCTTTGCCCTTATTGGCTGAAGAGTTTAGTTACACGCATGACGTTTGTATCCCAGGCAGTTCCGATGCATAATCTGCTATTTCTCCCAAATATCACGTAAAGCAGTGTGAACTGGTTTTCAGTTAATTTACCTGGTAAAATAAAGTTTAAATAAATGACATAAATGCTCTAATAGTACACGTAAGTTAGTGGTTTATTTATTGTTAGTTACTGTAATGTTGCGCTGCTTTATTTAGTTAATCGTCCAGTCTGTGAAGAAGGCATTCAAGTAAGAATTGCATTGTAGTATGACTCATTTCCTGGCACGTACAATTTATATTAAGTCAGCATTCACAGTTCGACTTCTGATATTCAGATCGAGTTCTAGGTCAAACTGGTTTGTTCGACTTTCAAGAAATTCTAGTGAGTTTGAGAACCGAGGTACCACTGTACAGTGCCTGACAAAAGTCTTGTCGCTTAACCAAGTTGTAGGAACAACAAATAATAACTTGACCTGTAGTTAATCAGTTGGAATCAGAAATGGCTTATAAGAAAAGGCAAAGCCCTCTAGATTATGCTTATTATACCAAAATAAAGCTTTGCATCATTCATTGAGTTTTGTCATGGAATTAGGACAGAAAGGTCAACTTTTGCCTGGACAAAAGTCTTGTCATATACAAAAATAATGTAGAAATTATACATATACTTCATTTAGAATACACAAACATGCTACAATAACATCAGAACATAAAGCCATGGTGCCTTGGAAAAAAAAATAATAATGTGTATGACTCCCATGAGCTTGGAGGACCACATCCATACATCTTGGCAATGACTGAAATAACTTGTTGATGAAGTCATCTGGAATGCAAAGAAAGCAGTTTTGCAGGACTCCCAGGGTTCGTCTAGATTCTTTGGTTTCGTCTTCCAAGCCTCCTCCTTCATCTTACCCCAGACATGCTGAATAATGTTCATGTCTGGTGACTGGGCTGGCCAATCCTGGAGCACCTTGATCCTCTTCAGTTTCAGGAATTTCAATGTGGAGGCTGAAGTATGAGAAGGAGCACCATCCTGCTGCAGAATTTGCCCTCTCTTATGGTTTGGAATGTAATGGGCAGCAAGAATATCTTGATACTTCAGGCTGTTGATGTTTCCATCTACTCTGCAGCTCTCTCGAACACCCCCATGGATGTAACCCCAAACCATGATTTTTCCTCCACCAAACTTGACTGTTTTCTGGGTGAATTTTGAGTTCATGCGGGTTCCAACAGGTCTCCTGCAGTATTTGCAGCATTTGGTATGTAGTTCAATGGATGATTCGTCAGAAAAATCAACTTTCTGCCACTTTGCCTCTGTCCATCCTTGTTGCAAGCTGTGGGCCTTGGCAAATTCAACATGCTTTTTTTGTTGTGTTCTTGTTAATGCTGGTTTCTGAGCACTAATTTGGCCATGGAGACCACTGCGTGCGAGAATTCGAGAAACTGTTCTTGTAGACACAGCGATTTCTGGTGATCAGTTCTGATGTAGCTCTGCTGCAGTCGAAAAAGGGTTGGCCCTGGACTTTCGAAGCAACAAATAGTCCTCTCAAAGAGTTGTCTTACGGGGTCTGCCTGACCTGGGCTTGTCATGAACATCACCAGTTTCTTCATATCTTTTTTTAATCCTCTCCACTTGACGTTTGGATACATTAACGATATCTGCCACCTCAGCAGCAGACTTGGTCTGTGGTTGAATCTTTGGCATGTTGTCAAAAGTTAGGTTGCACTTCAAGTGAAGGTCTGGTGTGCTGGGGTTCTTTTTATACACACCTGGGATTATGTCCATTACAATATTTGTCACAGGTGAACCTCTAATCTGTGATTGTTTGAATCATTAAAAGACATGACAAGACTTTTGTCCTTGCAAAAACAGGTGTTATGGACTTTAACAAGCTGTGAACATCAGGACACTTTTTGACTGTTTCATTTTGCACCCAGTTATTAATGTGAACGCCCTTGGCATTAAATTGATCCATTCATTGTAACAATTGATTGATTAGAAATAAAGTTATATGCCTTTTTAAGTTACTATGTCCTTATGTGACAAGACTTTTGTCAATGACTGTACTTATTAATTTAGTACTGTTTCTATTTGTGGTACCTTTGCACTCATTCACAGCCCATTCTCCCCCTACTCATCCGGTCTTTCCTTACTTTTCATCTGTGCAGCCTGCTGAGTCTCTAATCGCATCCTTCAGTACTTTAACTTATTTTGAGTGCAAATGTTAATGCACTTCTGCATTCAAATGTGTAGTCTATTTAGTCTGATTTAAACAAGCCAATTTCAATTACACAAGGCAACAACAAAATTTTTTTGTTTTGTTCCTGGCAAGACAATGTTATTTTCGTGTTGCTTGGGTCAAAAGCAGCTAGTAATAATCATCCATTGAGTCAAAACATTGGTTTTGTCACTTCTGTCCAAAATTTTGTATACAGTCATGGCCATAAGTTTAGCATCACTGCAGCAAAACCTTGTTTGAGTCACTGCTAATAATTCTGTCATTCAATGGCAGTATGTTATGGTGCCAAGCTGTTGTATATGTGAAAAGTCTAAACATACACCAATGTAATTGCTGTAACATCAGTCGGAAATATCGCTAGATGTCGTTGACATGGCTACCTAGAAGAATTCTTTCCCAAGCTGTCTGAGGCTAAAGTAAAAGCTGGTATCTTTGTTGGACCACAGATAAAGAAAATCATGGAGTGTCAGCAATTTCCCAGCACCCTCACAGAGGTCCAAAAGCAGCTTGGAGTAGCTTCATCACAGTAGTACGGGAATTCCTCGGAAATCATAAGGCCAAGAATTATGTGGATCTGGTAGAGACACTAGTAAGGAACTATCAGGCTATGGGGTGTAGGATGTTGCTAAAGGTGCACATCCTGGATGCTCATCTACAAAATTTTAAGAAGAACATGGGAGCGTAATCAGAGGAACAAGGAGAAAGATTCCACCAAGATCTCAAGGAATTCGAGCGTCGATACCAAGGACAATACAACGAGAATTTGATGAGGGACTACATCTGGGGTCTTGTTCGTGACAGTAACTTAGTTTACAATCATCAGTCTAAAAGGACATGTAATTTTTAAGTTTAATTGGACTAAATGGGCACAAGTCAGAAGATTTTGTAAAAAAATTTAAGTCTGTTGCAAAGGCTGTTAATGTTATCTAATGCGTGTTCTGAACTATTGATGTCCTGACCACAAAGTCAAAGTTATTTTGAAATGAAAGTTATTTTCTATCATTTGGATATACTGTATAAGCTAACATGAACTAATAGTTATTTCACAGACACAAAAACTGTGTTACATGTTGTTATTTTTGGCTTTGTGATCCCAGAAGCTATGTCAGTGTTTCCCCTACCATTATATTAGGGGGGCGCCCCGCCCCACCAATGGTACCTCCCGCCCCTCCTTGAAGGTCAGGTTATTTTTATTTAATTTTATTTTCTATATAGGGCCAGATCACAACAGAAGTCATTTACAGTTACCCTATTTTATGTTATGTTTATGTTATTTAAAAGTTATACTGAAAATAACAACAGCTTGTCATTTTTGTCTCTACGCGGTCACACGTTTACAATTCGCCCCTGCTCTCTGTATCGCGCTTGGTGGAGTTCCGCCCCGATGCGCGCGCACAGACACATGCGCGAACACAGGTGAGCACACTTCCACCAGCGGACAGAGAGCGCGTGTCGGAAAATATTTTGCGTCAACCAACTGAAAAGCAGACAAAAATATCTGCGTTTTTTAAACTGTGTAAACTATGAGAGGGACTTCTCAACCATGAACAGGGTAATAAATACATTTCACAATGGGAATTTCTGCTTTAAACTATCACTATTTTAAGCTATCAGTTATCACTTTTAAAGTCTAACAGTTCATGTATTTGCAGGTCAAGCCAAACATCCGCAATAGGCTGCAAGACCATTTTGCAGACTGTATTCAGATCTCAATAAATGGGCCAGACGTTTCTGACTTCCCATATCAAGAGGCTCTAGAAATGTTCTTCCAGAAGCCCAGAAAGATACACTGCAGTGACAAAAGCTGCACACTTTGTGGATAATTGTCATAAAAAGAAATGTTCTGATGTTTAGTTCAGTTGTTATATTGACTGCTGTCAAGAAGAGGAACACATGAACACCATGAATACTGTAGGCGTCCGTCTGCCCCCCCCCCCCCCCCAAAAAAGCTGTAAACCTAGGGGAAACACTGTATGTTGTCAGAAGCAATTGCACTTGGGGGCTGTTCCACGAAGCGAGCTTATAAAATCGATGATTATTTGTAATAGCCTCGCTTGAGTTAGCCTAACAGTTCACTTCAGGCTCATTGAGTTCCACGAACAAAATTCAGGTGTATTTCATCTCCGCTAATTCAAGCCAAGCTTGACAAGCGAGGCTCGTGCGCGTCCGCGCGATATAAAAGGCAGCCTTGTTAATCGACGCTGGATAAGTAAGAATGGAAACTAAGGAAAGAGCTGCGTTTCCCCCCCAAGCGGAGCAATAATTATTACTGCAAGCCTATGAGGACTACAAAGACTATATTTTTAAATAATTCATTTAAAGCCCACATTGCATTGTATAATTTTGCCACCAAAAAGAGAGCTGCGACTGCTGCAACCGGTGGGGGCCCACCTCCAGCAGCCTGTACCCCATCTGAGGTGATGGCCCTTGCACAGAACTGTACACGGCATATTATTGAGGGGATTGAGGGAGGAACATCCTCAGATGTTGTTCCTTCCAGTCATGTGCAATCATGTTAAAGGTTCCGTATTTTTCGGACCATAAGACGCACCTAGTTTTAGAGGAGGGAAATGAAGAAAAAAAAGATTCTGAACCAAATAGTGTCCTAAAATATTTTGTCAACCATCCTTACCTGGCTACATCCCTCCCCCCTTTTATGGCGCTGATGGGGATGTATCTGGATTGCGTTTCACCGCTGCGTTGTTCAGCAAATTTCCATGCGAATGCGATTTGAATACGCACTAATGCCGCTATTTAGAATGTGAATAGCGATCTTCGGGTGACAGCGGTACTAGACGCCCCGATTCAGGTAAAACAAAGTAAGGTGACATGGTTTGATTTTTTGATTTAACCTAATTTTGAAAAGACAGATTACGGATTTAGCCAGCGTTTTTTCATGATTCTACATTAAGATTTCAGCGAGATATAAACTGAAATAGACGCGAAAAGTACGCTGCGTCGCCGACAATGCACTCGACCCCAGAAGGGTAAAGCATGTGAGCAGAGCAATATTCGGACCATAAGACGCAGTGACTTTTTCTCCCCACTTTTGGATGAGGAAACAATTTCTGTTTGCTCAGAAATGCTAGCCGTATGAACTTGAAACTATTTTGCAGCGAATAACATTTGTCTCATCCTTATAAACCCATCCAGTATTTGCTGTGTACAGGTAATGATTTATGTGTTGTAAATGACTACATGTTAAAAGATTCAGCACCATTAATTCCAAAGAAAGCTTCCTTAATGCCAAGAATGCCTCTGTGGCCAGGAAAGATAATGAGTATATTTTAAAATGTAATGCAACCTAAACCTTCCTGATTTCACGGCACACTGTAGCTATGCTTAAATATTCAGCATCCCCCACACTGTACAGAAATGAACCACTGGCAAAGTAACGCAAAGTGATACGCACAGATGTGCAACCGTAAGGGCTTTATAGCGACGTGTGTTCTTAGAAATGTAAGGTTCCAATAACTGACACAAATATGTAATACTGCGTCAACTAAATCTATAGCGCTCGTACAAATAATCGTCCGGAAAATGCAACGGATCTATCCTGGGCTGAAGTACATGTGGAACCTGTTGCCTTAAAGCTCTATGAATGACCCGCGCTCCCTCATCAACTTGATTATGAATAAACGGGCACGCCATGGTTATTCATGTAAAAGCCTTCAATGCACTCCTTGTCATTTTATACTTTCTGAGTAATTGGAATCGCCTGCATGTAATCTGTAATAATTTTATATTGGAGGGTCGATGTGTGCGAAAGAGGGAGAGAACAGCAGCAGAATAATCCCAGCCCCGCAGATTGTCGTGCTGTGACATCACATGGCTTGTCCAATCATATTCATCAAGCTAAGCTAAGCTTCACAGCTAACCTGCCACGGAGCAGGCTTGTCCAAGAGCATATGTTGACATAGTAACTAAGCGGAGCTTCAGGTTAGCTCCGTTCGTGGAACCGAATTTGGAAAAATTAAGCCGGGATTGTCGAAATAAGCCTGGATTTTGAGGTTAGCTCGCTTCGTGGAACAGCCCCCAGGTCTCCCAAAGCAAATTGGTCCTAGTTGAGCATCCAGGATAAGTGCAATTTACAAAGACTGGTGGCTGGGCCTGTACCCATGTCCTGGGCAGGCACGTGCAGAAGGGGGGGCGGAGGGTGCTTGAGCACCTGCCCCTTTCCTCCAGGATGCCTCAAGTGCCCTTTTCTTGGGTTTTTTTGTTGTTGTTGTTGTTGTTGTTGTTTTTTTTTTAATGTGTATGTGCGTATGGAGTAGTGATGCGCGGGTCGGGTATTTTTCCAACCCGCGGGTCCCGCTTTTATGAAATTATTTGGCCCGCCCCAGCCCGCCCCGCAAATAAAGTGACAATTTCTTTACCCGCCCCAACCCGACCCGCGGGTTACCCGCGAGGTCCGCGGGTTACGAGACGACCCGCGCATCACTACTGCTTGGCGCTTTCGTGACTTGTCACGTGACGTAACCTTTTCAAAGAACTTAATAAAATATGAAAATAGATATTCCCAAATATTTAATATAGGCTAAAGGGAATTGCACGCAACATACATGGATTTTTTATTTAATTTTGTTTTTAATGACCCGCCCCACAAATAAAGTGACAATTTCTTTACCCGCCCCAACCCGACCCGCGGGTTACCCGCGGGGTCCGCAGCTTACGAGACGACCCGCGCATCACTAGTATGGAGCCCTGTCTTTGCCCCTCAACAATAAAATGTAACTATTAATCTCAATTTTGCTAAATAAAAGGATCTGGCTTGCATCAGTCACATGACTGTCATTAACCAATGCTCGCCCTTGAGGGCAGAGCGCGCTCGTTACGAGCCGGGTACGAGCTCACAAAATGCACGCGCATTTTCTGCAGGCTGGGTGGTGCGGAGCTGGAGGAGAAGCAGGCAAATTAATTGGAAGGTGCAGACTGCAACAAAACAGTAAATAGGGTGTACAGCGCACACTATAGTCTATAACAACAAATTAATTGAAATAAATGAGCGTGCTGTTTGTGCAACAGCGCGACAAACATTACCTGTCCTTTTATGAACTGCACAAGTAGTGGTGGTCATTAACGGCTAGCTAACTGGGTAAGGGTGTTACAAGGGGGTCTGTAGCTCTGTCCACCGTTTTAGGGAACATGTTTTGTTTTAAAGTAAGTTACAGGACTTTTCCCTTCTTTTCTGGAGGGCTTTTATTTCACTAAAAACGATCTAATATGGATATCCACATAATTCCATATTAGATTCGTCATGAATGTGAGTTGTTGTTATTCAGCCTGTTCTATCTTTTTTAACTTTGAGCACCCGCCCCTTTAAACGTCTCTGCACGGCCCTGGTCCTGGGCATAACCTGAAGAAATAACATGGGCCCTTCTGTGGGCCCATCACCTGCAGGGGGAGCCATGGGGTTCGGGTGCCATGTAGATTGGGGGGCAGTTGCAGGCAGAAGCCTCAGCGGACTGATCGCCAGCTGCCAGATCTGACTATAGGAAAATGGACTGTAACCTCTCTGGTGGGAAAGAAACCAGCTGAACTGGTTCAGGCATCTATCTAGGATGCCTCCCCGGGAGATCCAGAAAGGTGGAGACCCTGGGGCAGACCCAGGACACACTGGAGAGACAGTATGTCTAGGCTAGCCTGGAAATGCCTTGGTATTCCCCTGGAGGAGACAGAGGAGATGGCTAGGGAGAAGGAAGTCCGGGTATCCCTGGATAAGCGGCAGATGATGGATGGATGGATGGATGGATTTCATTTTTTTGTTTTGTATAATGTTTAAGATCTAGTAAAATATATTTAAAAATAATTGCACAATTCATTATGCATTTTTTTTCCTTAGAAAAACTTGACTGTTGAAATTGTGTTAATTGAACTCTTGAATATAAAATGGAAATTACAAGTTTTAGGGCCAGTTTCCCGAACTAGGATTAAGACTAGTCTTGGACTAAATTGCCGTTTCAATGGAGATTCACCATTGTAACTCAAAGCTAGTCTAGGCTTAGGCTTAATCCTTGACTGGGAAACTGGAAAAATTAAGCATTAGTATACATTAGTGTATAAAGTGTGCTGTAATTCTGTCTTTTTCTAAATAAAGGTGTGATTGGGAAGAACTTCATTAAGAACATAAGAAATTTACAAACGAGAGGAGGCCATTCGGCCCATCAAGCTTGTTTGAGGAGAACTCAACTCATCTCAGAGTGAAAAGAGTTAAAATCTTATCTAACTCTGATTTAAAGGAACCCAGAGTTTTAGCCTGCACTACACTAACAGGAAGACTATTCCATACTCTACCTACATGCTTATTGCTGCTTATGATTGTGCTTTCTGATTGCTCATGAACAACTCTGGTCTATTTTCTGGTTTATCGCTTTTTGTTTTGCCCCCTGATTTTTGTCGCCTGTCTCTGTACTTTCCTGTGTACTGACCATTTTGCCTGTGTTCCTGACTACGAGAAAGCTTAGCCCTTGGTTTCGACGTGCCGAGTGTATATTGTGTAAAGAGTGACTGCCGCTTTCTTTGTATATGTGGTTAGGGAGATAGTGAAAGTGATTGTCTTTTGTTTAATTTTTCTGTTGTAGGTAAGTTAGTTTGGGACTCAGAGTGATAGATTATTTTGTTTGTTGTGCTAGCCTGGGTCACTCTTGAAGTCTTTACATACAGTGTGGTGAAATCTTGTAAATACGCACTCTATTTATACTGCCTATTTGTTGGTTCTCTCCCCCCCACACATCCACCCTCACATTCTGGTTCTATTCTGTTACTCCCCGGCCCCCTAGACTGGGGCATTGCTTTTGGTGCGAGAGGTCTGAGAACATCTTGTTTGATACTTGTGGGGGGTTGCTTAGTGCGACCATGGCTTATTTTGACCTCTAGAGTCCACTCAGGAACAGTTTGAGCATTGCAGGAAAGATGACCTCTAAGCTATTAAGGGGTTCTTTAATCCGGTTGTCCCTAGTGGCACGACCAAGCAAGTCCTTATGGGGATCTTGCAAGAGGAACTCGTCCACGAAGTAATCCTGCTCAAGCCAGGGGATTCTCAAGTAGCAACTGTTTCAGGAGAGATTGATGATGGATCACAGTTTGTGAGCTCACCCCAAGAAGACATCCTGCTGACTATCTGTCTCTGGGAGCTGGAAAGCAGGAGCCCCAGGCCCAGCTGCTGCACTTACTGTATGAGCACTGGAGGTGGAGGCTGACAGGGAAATCACTCTGAAACCTTTTAGATTGGAGCAGCAGCTGGTGCCTCATCCTTGAAAGGAGAACTTGCCCATCGAGGCCCCTCATTCCATGAAGCAGCCAGACCGCAGTGCTACAGGTGAGCCAATGCCAATCCCTCACCGTTGGACTCTGGCGAGTTCTGATGTGAGATGCCATATTGGCTTAGTGTTCCATGAAAGCGAAGTGGATGCTTACTTCCCTATCTTCGAGTGGATCACCACTACCTTAGAATGGCCATGGTAATTTTTACAGATCAAGCAGCTTGTGGGGAAGGTTCAAGAGGTGTGTTCTGCGCTGTCCCTTTAGCAGAGCATGGATTACGACGTGATGAAAACCACTATGTTACGGGCTTATGAGATGGTGCCCGACATGTATCAGCAGAATTTTCTGTGAATCTCCCAGCCCTCCAGAGTTTTCCCATGAGGAGGCTGTGTTATTTTATATGTGGTGTGCTGCAAGTGGAGTAATTGACTTCAATCATCCATCCATCCATCCATTATCTATACCACTTAATACATCTGGGTCACGGGGAAACTGGAGCCAATCCCAGCATCTTCGGGCGAGAGGCAGGGTACACCCTGGGCAGGTCGCCAGTCCACCACAGTTGACTTCAATAAGCTTAAGGAATTGATTGAATTTAAGAATAAAAAATTTAAGAATTGCCATCCCGATTGTGTAGTTACATACTTAAACAAGTAAAAAATACCCTGGAAGAAACTGCTACCCTTGCAGATGAGTTTGTATTAATGCTCCTATCTGTCTTTGCTCCAACCACATTTCTGCAAAAGTCTCTAGTGAAGCCGAAACAAACCACTAAGAATGTTTCGTCGTCCACTATGGCCCCCGGAACAAGACAGTGTTTGTTGTCATGAGCGGGGCCACATTATATCAGGATGTCCAGCTCACAAACGTAAAGAGGCTTGCGAAGCTGTAAAAAAGGTTCATGTGGTTGCCAGCTCCGAAACTCTTGCTTGACCCCTTTAGTTGAACCTGTGTTTCTGCCATTTACATTTTCGGAGCATGTGTCTATGGATGAAGGAAGACTGAAACAGCCTGTGCCTATTTTTGTGATATTGGAGCTGCTCAGTCACTCATGGTGGAAGATGTATTGGCACTCTCAAATGAGACTTACTATGGGAGGGATGTGTTGATACAAGGCATTGGGGTATACGTAGATGCCCTCCCTTTGCACCATATGTACTTGCAAAAGAAGGAGCTCACAGGGTATGTACGAGTTGCAATGCAGCCACAACTGCCAGTCAGCAGGGCTACTTTAATATTGAGGAATGACATTGCTGGAGGCAAGGTGGTAGCATTGCCTGAAGTTGTCCCCGAACACAAGCTGGATCCTGGAGACATGGCGGAAGAGCACCCTACAGTTTTCCCTGCTTGTGTGTTAACTTGGGTGCAGCATCACAAGCTGGCTGACATCGAGCTATCTGAAACTTTTACACTTAACCCTGTGGATGTAGCCCCTCTGGTGAGTGATCCTATTCCTCCACTTCCCCTCGGGATGTTTGTGTCCTACCCTCTACTCTGGAAGCATTGATTGCTGCCTGGAAAACGGATGCGTCATTGAAGAAATGCCATGATTCGGCTGTTGGCCAGGCTAAACTAGAGAACTAGTAATTTTTTTCGTGACCAGGGGCCTTGTATAAACGGTGTGCATGCACGAAAATGTTGCGTACATCCGTTTCCACGCTCACATCGAGATGTATAAAAACAAAACTTGGCGTACCGCTACGCACATTCTCACGGCAGCTCCAGTTCTGTAAATGGGCAGCACCCATTGGCAAGTCATTGCTACTGTGGTTTCCCTTTTTAAACTCACAATCATGACGCTGACTTTATCCAATACACTGACATTAATTGTATGTTGATTGTTTGTGTGTATTTTGCATTTCTGCTCTGAACATTAAATGCATGTTTATAGTAGGACATTGGTGTTTACTAAAATAAGCCACTAATGAAAGTGAAAGAGAAACTGTACATTATTTCTGTAACTGACTCAACCTCTCCATTCAAGAGTCAGGAAGTGGGCAGGTTCCCTGGCTGCAAAATCCCCCTGCTCAGTGCATACATATCAGTTTGGTATCCAGATGCTATTAGCAGAGAGAAACCACATTTTTTCAGCAAAACAAAAATTGGAAATGAAAACTGGAAAGCCCAAGATGGAATTCTTCAAGGCAGGTTTTGTTATTTATTATTTAAATTTTTCAGGAACTGTATTTTAATTTTTATTTTGAATAACAATTAGCCACTAAGATGTCCAGGGTGCCACACCATCAGTAACCAAAACTGAGTTATTTAAATACTACGATGAGTTGTGATTCATTAATGATGAACAAACAGGAGATCAGTATTTCACTTGTGTTATTCATTACTCGTTCTTTCAGTAGTTCAGCAGTTCATTTTCCAGTAGAATGCCAAATAAGTTGTAATTTTCAGTGAAACGTGGAAGACTGGGAAATTTCAAGTATAGCCAATTGTTTTTTTGTCTCCAGGCAGTGATTCGGATATTTCACATTTTGAGGTCATTGACTAAAAAGAAGAGAGGCTGAAAAGAGTGCATTTTGAAACATGAATGAATGATTTTGAATGAATTTCTTAATTTTGTTGGTTTTCCAAATTTTTGTACCACAGTGTACAAACTGTTTTGAGAAATGCAGAGGCATCTGTGAGAACCTCAAGACTGCAAGAACCTCAAGCAACTGAGAAAGACTGTAAAAGCATGTCACAGACATTTATTGGTAGTGTTGCCACTTTCAATTTGAAGAAATGAGGGACTCCACCCATGTTGCCAGATCCCTGATGATAAATCATGCTGGGGGGGGGGTCCTATTTATGGGAGGCCAAGCAATTCAGAAGTTTGCTCAATCAAACTTCACGAGAAATATTTCTTGTAATTTGAAGCCTTGCCTCAGTGTACAATTAAATGTGTGCCTGATTTCCTACTTATTCTGGTTTCTGGAGCAGGAGTATTTGGTGGTCGTGGTGATGTGAATGACAATGATGATGATGATGATGATGATGTGTCTATTTACATTAAGATATCATTGTTGTTTCAGATGCTCTCAATGATTCTATCCATCCCGACATTTTGGTAAAGTTTCTTTGCACTGGACAAACGTAATTGTAAAACAAGTAATACAGTATTTCAACACTGAAAATGACTGCTACTGCCATCTATTTGTGAAAACGAATATCGCCCTACAACTTCTTAAGGTGAAAACAGAAATGTACCTGTATAATATGGGAGGTATTTTCTGCCAAAAAATAAAATGAAAATGATAAAAAAGAAAACACAATCTCCACTTTGCCATTTAGTTTCTAAACTTTCGCGCAAAAATCCTGCAAAAATTTAAATTTAAATGAAATAGCACCATTTGCATTTTAATTTTCCAGTCATGCAAACATAAGTTTTTATTTATTTATTTATTTATTTTTTATTATGCAACCAAACACAGAAACAGTGTAAGTCATAGCAGTGGGAGACAGTGAAGGGGGCGGCAAAAATAGGGAGAGAAAAACATTCACACAATTAACCACAGTAAGAGGATTACTAAATATAAAATATAATTAAATCTAGTGTATTTACCATACGCACACCTATATGCAAAGGTAAGGGTCATGTCATAAAGCAAATGATTGTGAGTAAAATCAACAATGAGTCAATAAACAAACAAATAAGGACATAATAATAATCATAATAATGATATGTTTGTGAACTAATGTGTCTTGGGGAGGATATATTTGGGGGTGGAGATGGAAGAGAGGAGAGGCAGAAGCGAAAGGAGGATAGATGGGGTCAAGATTGCTATTGGTTGAACCGGGCAGGTTGGGTCCACAGTGCACCATGAGCGCGTCAGAGGGGAAAGACATGGCAGCCCCCAGGACAGCGCCCCACTCACCACCACCCGGCCCCGGGCAGACCATACCAAACACGATCCGCAACCCCTATTCTAGAATGGAGCTGTGCACTGTCCTTTTCTTTCTTTTTTCTTCTTTCTTTTTTTTTTTCTTTCCTTTTCTCCTCCCTTTTTTTTGAGTGAGAGAGAGCACTGATCTAATGTGGTGCATTAAAAGAAGCAGGTCGTGCCAGATGGTCCAGCCCAAAGCAGGAGTAGTCATTAGGCGGAAGAGTGGCCACCAGGGAGCCACCACCCCAGTCCAACCCGGAGACCCATCCCCAGTGCACATAATGACCCAACCCCCCAGCTGCAGAGGGCAAAAGGAGGAGGGAGGGGGGGGGGGGTAGTAGAACAGTAGGATTTTCTTGAAGTACTGGGGTAATGAGGCTGGTGAAGTCAACATTGATAGAAAAGGGGGAAAGAAGGAGGGAATGTAGAACAGAAGAATTACGTATATTCAATGCAGAATATATATATGTGCAATGCCACCTATAGTGATTTGAAGTGATGAGGAGAAAAAAAAAAAGGTTAATGGTTATGATAATAGTATACAATAGTAATTTTTAGAATAGTATTAATAATAATAATAACAAAGGTGAGAGATATATGACCAGTTATCACAAGATGTTTGCACGGTGAAGGTAACAAAGAAGAGAGGGAGTGAAATATTCAGTATTGGGGTACCAAGTAGATAATAATAATGTTAATAATAGGACAAAAAAAAAAAGATATGTATATATAAATAAACATTAATACACATATTAATAAACATGCAGAAAAGATACGAGGAAAGGACGAAAAAAAAGAGCAAAAAAAAAAAAGGTGGCTGCTACTTCATGAGTAAATATAGTAATGAGTTCAGCCAAGTTCATGATAATAATAGTAATACAGTAAACTCAACCATACAGTCATTGACAAAAGTCTTGTCACATAAGGACATAGTAACTTAAAAAGGCATATAACTTTATTTCTAATCAATCAATTGTTACATTGAATGGATCAATTTAATGCCAAGGGCTTTCACATTAATAACTGGGTACAAAATGAAACAGTCAAAAAGTGTCCTGATGTTCACAGCTTGTTAAAGTCCATAACACCTGTTTTTTGCAAGGACAAAAGTCTTGTCATGTCTTTTCATGATTCAACCAATCACAGATTAGAGGTTCACCTGTGACAAATATTGTAATGAACATAATCCCAGGTGTGTATAAAAAGAACCCCAGCACACCAGACCTTCACTTGAAGTGCAGCCTGGCTTCTGAAAACATGCCAAAGATTCAACCACAGACCAAGTCTGCTGCTGAGGTGGCAGACATCGTTAATGTATCCAAACGTCAAGTGGAGAGGATTAAAAAAAGATATGAAGAAACTGGTGATGTTCATGACAAGCCCTGGTCAGGCAGACCCCGTAAGACAACTCTTTGAGAGGACCGTTTGTTGCTTCGAAAGTCCAGGGCCAACCCTTTTTCAACTGCAGCAGAGCTACATCAGAACTGGTCATCAGAAACCGCTGTGTCTACAAGAACAGTTTCTCGAATTCTCGCACGCAGTGGTCTCCATGGCCAAATTAGTGCTCAGAAACCAGCATTAACAAGAACACAACAAAAAAGCATGTTGAATTTGCCAAGGCCCACAGCTTGCAGCAAGGATGGACAGAGGCAAAGTGGCAGAAGGTTGATGTTTCTGACGAATCATCCATTGAACTACATACCAAATGCCGCAAATACTGCAGGAGACCTGTTGGAACCCGCATGAACTCAAAATTCACCCAGAAAACAGTCAAGTTTGGTGGAGGAAAAATCATGGTTTGGGGTTACATCCATGGGGGTGTTCGAGAGATCTGCAGAGTGGATGGCAACATCAACAGCCTGAAGTATCAAGATATTCTTGCTGCCCATTACATTCCAAACCATAAGAGAGGGCAAATTCTGCAGAAGGATGGTGCTCCTTCTCATACTTCAGCCTCCACATTGAAATTCCTGAAACTGAAGAGGATCAAGGTGCTCCAGGATTGGCCAGCCCAGTCACCAGACATGAACATTATTGAGCATGTCTGGGGTAAGATGAAGGAGGAGGCTTGGAAGACGAAACCAAAGAATCTAGACGAACCCTGGGAGTCCTGCAAAACTGCTTTCTTTGACTCTAGTCATGTGACCCATTACGCTTCACGTCAGACAAATTTACATAAAATTTAAAATTATTCAATAAACATCATTTCACCACAGTATATTTTTAAACAGTTTTGCATTTTATCAGGATTAACGCTCTTAATATTTTAAAGTAAACAGTCTATAACAAAAACGAACTCTTAGAATACACCAAATTACTGTGATTTATGAAAATGTTTACACAAATCCTTGAACAAATCTAGTTATTTCTATAACTAAATAGTTTTCTCTAAGCAACTCTGAGGTCTAGGCTGATTCCTTGAACTGTACACACATGGGTTTTTACAAATAAGTTTCACTGGAACACATTTTAGTTATTTTCTATAAGCACTAATAGCTTATGAATAGGACATTCAAGGATGGATGGGTGGAGTCTGACTCTCCTTCCCTTGTTTTCTACTTCCTAATTGGACCTTGGCCCGTCGTACCAGTCCATTTTCATCCTCACATACATTGAGTACTCTGCGAAGTCTCCATTCATTGTGAGAAATCCCTTCCTCTTTGACAATGACAATATCTCCCATTTTCACATTTCATCTTGGACAGTGCCAACGTTGTCTAAGGGTGATGTTTGATAGATATTCCTTCCTCCATTTACTCCAGAATTGCTCTGTTAAAGACTGCACTCTACGGCACCTTTTTCTGGCATACAAATCTTCTGCCACAAACTTTCCTGGTGGAGGCAATGGGATAGAGATTTTCATAGTGATTAGATGGTTTGGTGTAAGAGGCTCTAGGTCTTTGGGATCACTAATGCCTTCAGTGGTTAGTGGACGGCTATTTACGATTGGCATGGCTTCATAAAAAAATGTTCTCAAAGAAGAATCATCTAATCTTCCAGCACTGGGGGTGTTCGAGAGATCTGCAGAGTGGATGGCAACATCAACAGCCTGAAGTATCAAGATATTCTTGCTGCCCATTACATTCCAAACCATAAGAGAGGGCAAATTCTGCAGAAGGATGGTGCTCCTTCTCATACTTCAGCCTCCACATTGAAATTCCTGAAACTGAAGAGGATCAAGGTGCTCCAGGATTGGCCAGCCCAGTCACCAGACATGAACATTATTGAGCATGTCTGGGGTAAGATGAAGGAGGAGGCTTGGAAGACGAAACCAAAGAATCTAGACGAACCCTGGGAGTCCTGCAAAACTGCTTTCTTTGCCATTCCTGATGACTTCATCAACAAGTTATTTCAGTCATTGCCAAGACGTATGGATGTGGTCCTCCAAGCTCATGGGAGTCATACACATTATGAATTTTTTTTTCCAAGGCACCATGACTTTATGTTCTGATGTTATTGTAGCATGTTTGTGTATTCTAAATGAAATATATGTATAATTTCTACATTATTTTTGCATATGACAAGACTTTTGTCCAGGCAAAAGTTGACCTTTCTGTCCTAATTACATGACAAAACTCAATGAATGATGCAAAACTTTATTTTGGTATAATAAGCATAATCTAGAGGGCTTTGCCTTTTCTTATAAGCCATTTCTGATTCCAACTGATTAACTACAGGTCAAGTTATTATTTGTTGTTCCTACAACTTGGTTAAGCGACAAGACTTTTGTTAGGCACTGTAGTGAATGATGGGGGGAAAAACAACAACAAAGGTATATATATTTATATACACGTACAGGCAGACATAAGGAGTAGGGGAAGTATTCACTATTGTGCTATTCAGTCAATGTGGTGTTGGAGTGTGAGTGGATGTGTTCCGTGTAGGCTTAAAGAGTTCTATTATGGTTGAAGTGCTTCTATAAATGATTTCCAGGTTTCTATAAAAGTGTGTGTATTTTTCTGGCTTAATGCAGTTTGTTTTTCAAAAGAACTATATTCCCAGAGAAGATTTTTCCATAATTTGGTGCTTAATGAGGATTTAGATTTCCAGTTGAGTAGAATAGTTTTCTTGGCTGTAATTAAAGAGATTAATAAAGGGTTTTTATAATTACTAGGGAGATCGATCTGTGTTGTGTCACCAAGCAAGCATAGAGATGGAGATAATGGGATCCTATGACTCAGTATAGATAATAATATTTGAGTTACTGCTGTCCAAAATGTATGAACTGGTTGGCAAGTCCACATAGCATGGAAGTAATCGTCTATACTACTACTGGGACACTGAGAGCAGATGTGGGTGTCAGCAAGGCCCATTTTGTACATTTTATGCTGAGTTATATGTGTTCTGTAAATAACATTATACTGAATTAATTGGAAGTTTGTTTTGGTGGTAGATGAGAAAATGTTATTAAATATTTGTATCCAGAAGTTAGTGTCGGTAGAGATGTCTAAGTCGTTTTCCCACTTTGTTATTCGTACCGTTAATAAATCATCTGAGTTGGCCAAAAGTCTATAAAGTTTACTGATCAATCCTTTCGATTGACGTAGGTTAAAGATTTCAGTAGCTAATTTTGAGGGGTGAAGAGGGTTATTACATATGTTAATCTTAGATTTGATAATAGCTTTTAATTGTTCGTAGTAAAAAAATTGTTGGCCTTCTAGTTCATATTTCTGGGTTAATTTGGAAAAGGTTAAGAGACGGTTATTGCTAAAAAGGTGGTGAAGATGGGTAATTCCTTTTTCATGCCATTTAGAAAAGTACAGAGTGCTGTTACCAGCTTTAAACTCAGGATTGTGCCAGATTGGTGTGTATTTACAAGGTATAAGTGATGCTTTAGTAATTTTGTTTGCTTTCCACCAGGCTAATAAGGTTGTTGAGATTACTGGAAGAGATTTGAACCATTTATCGGGAGGAGTAACAGGGAGCATTGAGAATAAATACATGACACGGGGCAAAACTTTCATTTTTATACTAGCAATTCGACCAATGAGGTTTAGAGGGAGATTGGTCCCATGTTGAATGTCATCTTCAATCGATTTTAGTAGTAAAGTTTTTCATAAAAAAAAAAGTAGTACTTCATAAAGTAAAGTTTTTCATAAAAAATTCTGAAAACATTGTTAATTTCAGAAGGATCTTGTGTTATTTTCCCTGTTGAATCTATTATTGACATAATTCTTGCCTTCTCTTTTTAAAACTGTAATTGGTTTGCCAGATATCTGCTTATTTTGTTACTATATTCAAAATGTTCATACTTAATTAAGTTGTTTAATTAAGAATTGGGTTATTTTATGTAATATTTCTTCTAGCTGTGCTTTAATATTATTAATTTCTTTCAGGATGTTTTCTTGGGAATTGTTTGAATATGACTGTGTTAGGGATTTGAGTTTCCGTTCTAGGTCATTTTCTAAATTATGTTGCTGCTTCTTTTTATATGATGAATATGAAATAATTTTACCTCTGATCACTGTTTTGCCTGTTTCCCATAACACTGAAGCAGAGGTTTCTGGAGAGTCATTTATTTCCATGAAAGATGTCCATTCATTTCTAATTAAGGTATTAAAGTCGGGATCATCGAGTAATGAAATATTAAGGCGCCATCTATTAGAATTCATAGAAGAGGACTGCATATTAATGGTCAAAGATACTAATTATATCACATACCGTATAAAACAAAAAAAGGTTGACAATTATTGTGTGCGCCTCTTGGACCACATGCAGAGTCAGATTCCTTTCAGTGCTGTGTAACTATTTCTTCCACACTGTTGGCATTTTCCCACAGTGCAACAGTGCCAAAACCGTGCGTAACTCTAGTCATGTGACCCATTACGCTTCACGTCAGACAAATTTACATAAAATTTAAAATTATTCAATAAACATCATTTCACCACAGTATATTTTTAAACAGTTTTGCATTTTATCAGGATTAACGCTCTTAATATTTTAATGAATACATTTTAAATCAATTTTAAAGATCACAATGAACTTAAGTAAACAGTCTATAACAAAAACGAACTCTTAGAATACACCAAATTACTGTGATTTATGAAAATGTTTACACAAATCCTTGAACAAATCTAGTTATTTCTATAACTAAATAGTTTTCTCTAAGCAACTCTGAGGTCTAGGCTGATTCCTTGAACTGTACACACATGGGTTTTTACAAATAAGTTTCACTGGAACACATTTTAGTTATTTTCTATAAGCACTAATAGCTTATGAATAGGACATTCAAGGATGGATGGGTGGAGTCTGACTCTCCTTCCCTTGTTTTCTACTTCCTAATTGGACCTTGGCCCGTCGTACCAGTCCATTTTCATCCTCACATACATTGAGTACTCTGCGAAGTCTCCATTCATTGTGAGAAATCCCTTCCTCTTTGACAATGACAATATCTCCCATTTTCACATTTCATCTTGGACAGTGCCAACGTTGTCTAAGGGTGATGTTTGATAGATATTCCTTCCTCCATTTACTCCAGAATTGCTCTGTTAAAGACTGCACTCTACGGCACCTTTTTCTGGCATACAAATCTTCTGCCACAAACTTTCCTGGTGGAGGCAATGGGATAGAGATTTTCATAGTGATTAGATGGTTTGGTGTAAGAGGCTCTAGGTCTTTGGGATCACTAATGCCTTCAGTGGTTAGTGGACGGCTATTTACGATTGGCATGGCTTCATAAAAAAATGTTCTCAAAGAAGAATCATCTAATCTTCCAGCACTCTGTGAGAGGACAATGTTTAGGACACTCCTAACTGTCCTTATCTACCGCTCCCAAACACCTCCCATGCAGAGCATGTGAGCGGAGCGGAGCGGTGAGAATTTCCGCTCCTCGCTCACGAGGCTGTTGGCTCCGCCCACTCCTCCGCTCTAAGCCGCTCCGCTCAACACCGCTCCTCGCTCCACTACAATGTCCTCCCGCTCCAGTCAAATCACTCCACGCTCGCTCCAATTTAAAAGAGGAACAAATAATCTGCATGCCTAACAAATGTCACCTTAAACCGAAGCCTTATGTCATAAAGAAATATGAGCAACGGCAACATTGCCAGTCAGAACAGAAAATATTTATTTTTAAGCAACCTATCGGCAACAACGGACAGGTTTGGAAATGGCATTCCACACAAAAATAGGCTTAAAAATAAAGGAATCAGTGGGTTTAATAGCCTAAAGAATATACAGACATGTTTTAAATTCCTCAATTTTTTTCTGTTGATGCAGCACGTCTCTAAAATAAAATTTTACGTTACGTGAAATTAAAAAAAAATCTTATTAGACCTACTTTGAATGACAAAACGAATTTATTTAATTACCAATATTTACTTTATAGGCTTTTATACTTTAATTTACTTTATAGACTTGATATGCTACAACCATATAAAACTTGCACGCGTTTTGCTCTGGCTTCCGCTTGTTCGCGTAGCACACTCATGTTTCTGAGAAAAGTGATTCCAAAGTGAATCTTTACTCACTGAAAGTTTCACCACATTGTTGTTCTTGCTGTACATTCTTGTCATCTATACGTTTGATAAGAATAGTACACTTGTATGATTTATCAGTTTCCTTTGTGAAATACTTTGCGAATTCCATAGATCTCGGCCAATTTGTGTAACAGTCTTGATAATTGTACAGATGAATTCTGGGTAGATTTGGGCACGCCTCAGAATTGTAGTGTGAGCGGTATCGGAGCGAAATTGGAGCGAGACAAAGTGACCGCTCCAGCCTTAATTAGAAAACCCGCTCCGCGCTCTGACCAAATTCCGCCCGCTCCGCTCCTCGCTCACGCTCCGCTCCACTCACATGCTCTGCTCCCATGTGACTAGCATTTGGTGGATTCATGATGAAGTCACATTGGTCAGATGTTCAGCCAGATAAGTAGTCAGTCAGTCCTTGACCATTTCTTTTAAGGCCTCTGTCAGTTCATTTTTTGCCCCAATAAAGTTTGTCCCCTGATCTGACCTGATTTGTCTCACAGCTCCACGGATAGCTATAAAACAACGCAAAGCATTTATGAAGGCATCCATTGTTAGGACTTTCATCTTGCAATATAAGTTGGGACAATGGATGGCTGTGTGGCAGTTTGTCATGACTCAGTGTTCGTATTTCATCTTTAAAGGCAGCCCTTTGTGCTAAATTTACAAGCGTAAGACAGGACTTTCTCCTGTCTTCGTCATCTATGGCCTTTGCTGGGTTTACCCGTCAGGCTAGTTGCTGGATTCTGGCAACATTCAACACTGTATGCCATTTTGATAACCTTATAAATCTCTCTAAAAAAAGTTTCCTTTTCTGCTACCTGTTACGTTGTGGAGCAGGCGAGCCGGGAAGCAGGCGAGCAGAGCCGGTAATACGCACAAAACGGGGTTTATTACGGGATACGGGCAGACATTGAACCGCAGACATGACAATACAATGACAGATCTGGGAAGACTAACTCAGACGTGGACTAAATACACAGGACAAGTCGAGGCGAGGGAGGAGAAGTCATAAGGAAGGTCCCTGAGGGGTCCCATTTGAGCTCCTCCTCTATGGAGGTGGGAGCGGCAGTCAGGCTGTCCGGGACCTCCTCAGGGACTAGGACCTGAGCTGGGGGGATTGGAGTCAGGGCCTCCCATGAAGCAGCGGGCGTGGCCGCAGGCGGTGCAGCCGGAGCCGCGGGCGTGGCTGCAGGCGGTGCAGCCGGAGAGACAGGCAGTACGGGCGAGCTGGCAGGTGGTGCAGCCGGAGGGACGGGCGAGCCGGGCAGAACGGACGAGCCGGGCTGGACGGGCAGAGCGGCGGCAGCAGGCCGCAAACGGAGCAGCTGCCTCAGGGTCTCCTCCACCTGGGCTAGCTGCTGGAGTGGGGAGTCAGGGGTGACGGTGGCAAACTCCCTCCGGAGCTGCTCCCGGAGCGGAGCTGCCTCTGGGGAGTCTCTCACAGCGGGTTCCCCAACCACCCGCCAGTACAGTTCCTGCATGAGACGAAACCTCCTTATAGCCTCCAGGCAGGGTTGTGGCTCAGGAACCCTGGGGGGTGCTGCAGCAGGCACCTCGGGCGTGCGGCCAGCAGGGGGCATCTCCGCGGGCACCGCCGACACGTGGCCAGCAGGGGGCACCTCCGCGGGCGCCACAGGCGGGTCCGGAGCAGGCAGGTCCGGAGCAGGCAGGTCCGGAGCAGGCAGGACTGGAGCAGACAGGACTGGAGCTGCCCCTTTAAGGGCTTTAGGGACCCGGGGAATGGCGTCCCATACGGCCCTGATTCCCCAGAGTCCTAGGCGGGTTGGGGCGGTGTCTCCCCAGGTAAGCGGGGAGCTTCCGTGTCCACTGGCCGACTCCCAGGCGGGGAACAGAGAGCAAGCTCCCAGGAAGAGCGTGGAAGCTTCTTCCTGCTGCTCTCTGTCTCTCCTTCCCCGCTTCTTCCGGCTGCACGTTGCGGAAGGCGGATCCAGTTCGAGTAAGTCGCCCAGGCTCCAGGCGATGTACTCTTCCCGCCGCTCCGTAATGCACTGCCTCAGATGTCGGAGGCATTTTCTTGGTCTACGGAGGGGATAGTCCTGCCCGGGAGGGCATTCCTCTGCGAGGAGGTCCATGCCCCAGTTGGCCAATTCCAGGGCTGGGACCGCCAGTACACAAATTCTTGCATCAGACCGAGCCGGTGGTGCTCGGTCTGCCGCTTTGTGCTTTCCAGGAGATCTGTCCTTCTGTTACGTTGTGGAGCAGGCGAGCAGAGCCGGTAATACGCACAAAATGGGGTTTATTATGGGATACGGGCAGACATCGAACCGCAGACATGACAATACAATGACAGATCTGGGAAGACTAACTCAGACGCGGACTAAATACACAGGACAAGTCAAAAGGAACAGGAAACAGGTGATGAGAATCAGGGATTAACACGAGGTAACGAGGTGGGCGTGGCACACACGAGGATCGTACGGAGCTGGGCATGACACTACCTTTGTGTGACCTCCACTGTGTACAGCAATAATAACACGGTATCAAACCCAGGCACACAGGACGGATTAGGGCTAGATCTTTAAAGTATTTGTTTTTTTCTTTTTCATTAACAATCACGACAAAAGGGTTGAATAACCCCAAATGCCCCAGGTGGTGATTTGAATGGTGGAGTACGACCATCAAAAGGTGGTCCGAGCCCTCAGCCAATTCCACTGCACAGCCTAAGATGTCCTACACCATTGCTCTCATATCACCCTTTATATAAAGTGAATCAGAATGCCATGCACTCAAAACAAAGAAAAACTGCAAACAAAATAAAAACAAACATAAATAGCGCACAGCAATCCAATCAGGTACACACCCCGGGGTCACAAGAGCACTAGCCAATGTCCCAACTAATAAGCTGAGGGTAAGGCCTGCTAGAGGGTACTAAAGGTCCACCAGATGTCTTAAACTGTTTTAACAGGATTGTAAAGGTTTAAGATTCAAAGGTAAATTACAACAACAGGATATAACATGCACACTAAAACAGGAGAAGAGAAACAGTGACTATTACTCCCCAAATGCTACTGTTTCCTGCAGATACCAAAACAGTTTATACAATCCACACTCTTTATTCCTTGTAATAAAAGGTCAAAAAACAGAAAACATGTACCTCAAACAATAGCAGCCTCTATATAATCCCTAGGAACCCAGACTCACACCAGCTGATTAGGTTTACACCTTCGGCCGTTTTCTATGTAATAAAATCACATACATCAATAGTTAAAACTAGAGATCGACCGATATATCGATTTACCGATAGTTTCCCCGATATTTAAGCATTTTACCATAATCGGTTATCGGTTTTGTAATATCGGGTTCACCGATAAACGCCGCCATCTTGTGGGTGTTTTGAGAATTACGCGCATGATCGCCATTGCAGCACGGCGTCTGAGGGGAAACAACAACTGCGTGCACAGGTAAAGTATACTTACTTGCTTTGCTATATTTAGTAAACTTTATTTAACATAACAGCTATTAATGCACAAATTAGATGTGTTACATAAATGACTGATATGTAGTTTATGCAGCTTGGCTCTAAGAAATAAAGACGAACTCACAGAGTCACGTAAGATAATCCGTCAAATCCTGTCACAATAAAGACGTAACTTTGCCTGAATTAAATAATATACAGCCATTAAGAAGCACATGTTGTAAATAAAAGCGCTGAATTTAATTCTCTCTCATATTGTCTATATGCTCACCATTAGTCACGGGAAGTTGGTCGGTTAAAATAACCCATCAAGTCCTATCCCAATAAATATGTAACTTTGCATGAATTAAATAATTTACAGTCATGGATGACTGCATCTTGTAAATAAAAGCGCTGAATTTAATTCTCTCAATGTTGTCTACATGCTCATCATTAGTCTCGTGAAGTCGGAGTCACGAATGCTAAGATAAACCGTCATGTCAGCCTGTTCCAATAAAGACGTAACTTGCCTGAATTAAATACAGCCACTAACGAGCGTCTATATGCTCATCATTCGTCTCCTGAAGTCGCTTCCATTTTGCTGTTCACTCACCGGGTTGATGCTCATGAAATGCTCCAGCACAGCCACCGCATACTGTATAACTTTTAACAAGATTCACTAAAACACCCCGAATTATATTAACATTTACTATGTATAACCATTATTCCGCTAATAAACATCTTCTAAATAAATATAAGAAATTGAATGCGCTTTGTCAACACGCATTTCATAATCTAGAACGACAAAACGTTTTTTTTTTCCAAAAACGTAATTGTGATATAACATATCAGAAAAGCAATTAAAAAACTATGTTTTGTTTGTTATATTTCAATATTTCAGAATATTATTCAGTAAATTAACATTATCCAGCAAATTATTCTTCACTCTTTAGCCTATAAACAGCTTTATAAACCTAATAAAACTGTAGTTTAAAATGAAGTTACATTTCTGCAAAGTTGATATGACTCCTGTGCTTGAAAACAGACATTCTATATTTATTTTGCTTATTGGTAATGTTAGTGTTGCTGCTCATGCTTTTCTCTGTTTTCTACACTACAAGCTCGTTCTGCTCAACTGGGAGTATTAAGCTGCATTAAAACAGCAATGTTATTTTTTTTCAGGTGGCTAAGAATGTTACCTGTTTTTTTTTTAACTCATTGAAGATTTTATTTTTGAACAAAAACACTTTAGTAACATTTTTTGCACTTTCAGACCCCTCTTATTAGTGTATAAATAAGAGTTTTGATTTGTATGAAAGGAGGGAGTGATTGTTATAAATAAAACAGTTTGTTCAGTGCAGTGGTGTTGTAATCATTGTGTCAAAAACAGAAGTATAATAGTAAATAAATATCAGTTCTGAATATCGGTTATCGGGCACATAAACATGCAAATAATTGGTATCAGTATCGGTAATAAAAAATCAATATCGGTCGATCACTAGTTAAAACCCAGTTATGCTCAACAATAATTAACCATTAATGAGAAAAGATAAAACCCATACGTTGTATTTGCAACCGAACTTATTCTGGATGTGTTGTTGTGGTTTTTTCTTCCCTGTCAATCAGGAGTCAGGAACCATTTGTGTAGATCTTCAGATTGTGTCTTTATTGCAATAATGAAGTTACAACCAAGGCCACACACTTACAAGTGTGTCCAATACTGTTTTACACCAAATTTTTATACATTTTCTTATTGTGTAACAATATCTCGTCACTTAAGCATCATCATTCCCTCAACTATTCACCATCGTTGTTTTCTCCCTTGATTCACATCCCTAAATGATAAGTTTGTCAATCATCTCTTTTACTGTTTGGTGCCTCGGCTGAACATAATGGTGTCCTGACCATGCATCTCTACTTGGTTTTTTTAAATACCCAGCCGTGAACTTTTGGTGAACTCAGGCAAATCCCTTCCTTCAGTAGCAAACCTTGGCAGCTTCTGCTTGTTGCACATTGTCTGGCTAGAGGGTTAATATATTTGTCCTTCGATATAGTGATAAGCTGCAGCACTAATAAAGTACATTTTCATACATCAAAAGCTAACAAAATAGCTAACAGATACAGAAACTTCTATGCCAACACAAGGTGCTAATTCATACTTGTTTTTCGTCACATTGTGCACAGCAGTAATTGGTCTACATTCTCTAAAGATTACAAGATCACTCTCTACACAGTTTACATCAGCTTCTTAAAAGAGTCCAAATGATTACATTCTCTATATGTTATGAAGTGCTAAATAATATTCCATAGTGTGACTTTTCCCGCTTGTGCCCTTAGGCAAACATTTTCATATCCCACCATCAATGCACTAGAAACTTCACGATGAGTGTTCTTGTTAAATCCTAAATTATCCGGAGGAATAATGCGCACCACTAAAGTTTAAATGCCACACTCCCTCCTCCCAATAGACCTTCAACAAGACCAAACGGTAGTTCACTTCAGATCGCGAGACTATAACAGCATAAATATGGTGGGATACAGATGTCAAATAAAAGTCCCCTTCTCATCTATGTTGGAACTACTCGTACTGGCTGCATTTGTTTGGAGTACTTTGATCACTGTCAATATAATACCATGGGGCTGGGTCAGTGGTTTCTCTGATTCTTTGGACTCGATTCACAACCAAAACATGAAATCTGCAGGCATCATTATTAATGTAACGTAAAACCACCTGGGAATCTGTCAAGAAATAGTCTTGGCCAATTTTAAGCTCCAGCTCCTCCTTGTATACTGCTGCATACTGAGGAGACCACAGCAGCTGTTAACTCCAGTCTTGGTATTGCAACCTTTGTGGGCGTAACCCGTGCTTTAGTTATGACTAAGGAGCAATGCACCTTTTCTTCACTCAACACTCTAATATATGTACACTGACCATACCCATGGCTACTTGCATCTGAAAAGTGATGCAGTTCAATTCTTTGAACTTTCCCTAAAGGTTGAGGAGCAAGGCATCTTGGGATCTGGAGTTTTTGCAGATTCTTTAAATCACTAACCCATCGTGGCTGTAATTCTCCAGGCAGTGAGTCATCCCATCCAATACCCTTCAGGCACATTTCTTGTAGAATTTTCTTTGTGACATGATGATTCCAGCGAGAGGTTACCGAATCAGGGAGTTTTTGGAGTAACCTTTGATTCTTTTCACAATCATTTAACACCTGTAGCCCCATAATGTGTGGCAGAGCATTGCTGCAGGCTGTCAGAAAATCACTAAATTGTCTCAGTTTAACTGACTCCCTTGAGCCAATCTTCGGCCAGTTGTTCAGCCTTTCTCTAAATGCACGCTGAATTACAAAGGGGTGACCAAACCGAGCTTCCAAGCTTGGCCATAGGCTTCATGATCATTTCGAAAGAAGCTTCCTTCCAGTACAGATTGTGCTTCTCCCCAGCAAGGATCTGTCCGCACCAGCAGTCTTAAGGCTTTAGACACTTCTTGATTTGTACGTTCAGCCAGGCCGTTGGACTGCGGGTGGTATGCTGTGGTCAAACTAAGAGTGATGTTTAGTTTGGCACAGAACTCCTTGAAAACACGGGAGGCAAATTGGGGCCCACGGTCTGAGACGATGTTCTCGGGGATGCCTGCCAAGCGGAAGAGTTCCTGGACAAGCGTTTCTGGCAGTTCTACAGCCGAGGGCAACTTCGGGAGGGCGACTAGGCGGCACATCTTCGAAAATCGGTCCACTACCGTCAGGATAACGGTCTTACCGGCAGAACGAGGTGAGGCCAGTGAGGCTCTGGCTGCTGCGGCGCCCCCTGCTGGTCACGAGTCGGCGGTGCCTGCTGCAGCGCCCCCTGCTGGCCACGAGTCGGTGCTGCCTGCTGCGGCCGCCATGCCTGCGGCCCTGCCTGATGCCTCGCCTGTCTCGCCTGCCCTGCCCATCCTGCCCGTCTCGTCAGAGCTCCCTGCTGCACCGCCCGCCGTTCCCACGCCCGAGGTCCCGTTGCCGCCTACCTCAGAAATCTCTGCCCCCGAGGAGGTCCCGGACGGTATTACCATTGCTCCTCCTCCCTTGATGGAGGGAGAGGAGGAACTCGAATGGGACCCCTCAGGGATTTATCTACTGGGCTCCAGGGACTCAGGTGGTGGAAGGACTGCTCCACCATCGCCCTAACGTGGGGGAGCCCGACTGGGTCCCCGATTATCTGTGTCCCGGAAGGGGAGAGGACATAGACGTAGGGACCGGGTCCCGCCCGCCCTACCCCCTAGCTCGCCCTACCCCCTAGCTCGCCCATACGTCCCCTGGCTGTGGCTCAGTGGCTGCCTGTGGGTCCTGCGGCTCCGGCTCAGCTGTCACCTCAGGGTCCCCCTCCGGTGCCTCGTCGCCCGCCTGCGGTCCCTCCAGCGACGCCTCGTTGCCCATCTGGGTCCCCCTGCTTCATTGATGTTATGTGCGTCGCTGTCTGCCCTGTCTCCCTGAATAAACCCTCGTTTCCCGCAATCCTGCCTGCTTGCCTTGTCCATCGCCGCTTCCTGCCTGCTCGACCACCGCAATCGTGACACTGTGGGCAGGAAAACTTTCTTTTTATAAGTGACCCAGTAATCTTGATATGCAGATGTGAGCATTTTACCACGTTTGACAAAAATGTAATAGGAGATACGGGCACTGAGCTGAAAAAAGGCTATGGAAATCTTTTTTTCCATGGTATGCAGTGATGCTTTTTCAATATTCAAAAGTAAACAATTAAAGTTCATACAATGGCTCCTCAGCTTGAGACAGTGTGTTTTATAGCTGAAATGAAGGAAAAGCTGGACATGTTCTACTACAGCACTTACATGAAAGCCATTTCTGCTCTGAACATTAAATGCATGTTTATAGTAGGAAATTGGTGTTTACTAAAATAAGTCGCTAATGAAAGTAAAAGAGAAACTGTACAGTATTTCTGTAACTGACTTACCCTCTCCATTCAAGGGTCAGGAAGTTGGCAGGTTCCCTGGCTGGAAAATCCCCCTGCTCAGTGCATACATATCAGTTTGGTATGCAGATGCTATTAGCGGAGAGAAACTACATTTTTTAAGCAAAACAAAAATTGGAAATGAGAACTGGAAAGCCCAAGATGGAATTCTTCAATGCATGTTTTATTATTTATTTAAAATTTTCAGGAATTGTATTTTAATTTTTATTTTGAATTACAATTAACCACTAAGGTCGGCAAGCTGCAGCTCGTGAGGCACGTGCGGCTCTGTTACCCTGTGGCTGCGGCTCTTCTCATAATTATGACGAATTCACATTTTCATGTCTTAACATATTATGATAATACTTTTGTAAAAATAAATAATTTATTTATGGGTTAATATTATTTTTCGTTTAGATATTTAAGTATATGTGAATTAGGCAGTCCGTCGCATGCTTCTGTTACGTCTTAACTACATAATTTACATCTTCCTCAAAGTCATTCGCTAAAATGAGATTACATCTCTGGTTAAATGGTATGCTTTTTGGAGTTTCTTTAAGCACCTGAGATTGGATGTACGCTTCAACGTTTATTGGGATTCCTAATTCTTTCAAGTACTTTTTGTAGTAAATTGTCACCATGCCTTCCTAGGTATTCGTAAAAATGATTATATTTTCTCCGATTTACATATTATAGCCAGCCGAATTCAGAGTGGTGAGTACATTTTGCACTACTCGGTCAGTACAGTACAGAAGTGGAGGGTGAAGAGCAGATGACTACAGAGCCAGACGAAAGGAGGGATGAGGGTGAAGGCTATCGCTACAGAACTAATCAGGGTTGTACTGTTAGTCACCTTTGTGCTGTTATGTGTCCGAGTGATTTAAACCTGAGATGCCCCCCCCCCCCCAAAATAGTTTTTCTATAATAGTTTTTGTAAGTACTTGAACTTTTATTTTTGTGTTAAATGCATATATACACATATCACACTAAAAAATCGTATCTCAAACCCCCTTCTTCACCCATTGTGGCTCTTTGTAAATCTTGGGTCAGACATTTAGGAGAAAATGGCTCTTTGCTTTAAAAAGGTTGCCGACCTCTGTGCTACACCCTCATATTTTCTCCCTGACATGGCTGTAACAAGCCACGCCCAGTGCCTGTTAGTCTGCCCCCTTTTTAATCACTCTCAGCTGCCTTGTGTTTGCTCCCTTATCAATCATATACTGTATATAAGTGCTCCCCAGTCCTGTGCTCCTTAGTTCTGTCATTGGCACTTGTCTACGTTCCAGTGTTTGTGATACCTGTGCAATAAAGTACCCAGTGTGGGTTTGCCTTGCACATCGGCTGCATTTGGAGTCGTTCTTCCCCTTCTTTGGCTTGACACATGCACTGTGACAAAATAACCTCACCTTAGGGTCTACTACAATGTCCCTGTCACTCTCCTACACCCTGTCTTTTTCACAAACACATCCTAACCTTCTGGAAAGAATCACTAGCACAAACACATTGCACATAAAATAGCAACTAGGAGATCTATAGATGGAAATATTTATTTTAGTTTATTGATTCTCTTCTTAGCAATAAATTTCTGCCAGCACTGTATATGAACATAATGATTGTTTTTGGTTACCGAGTATCTTACTTTATGGTGTTTCCCAAATAAATGCCAGGTCTGCCCCCAATTTTGATGGGCTCCTTACTCATTCTTATGCTCTGAGAGGAATCAGCAGCTGGTGGGGGAGGTGTGGGGGTGCTGGCTGGGCTGCCTATAGTGGCAGGAGCAGGGCAATCAAACCTGTTGAAGAAGTCCCAGGCCTCCCTCATTTTATTTTCCCACAGTTTCCGCTCCTCCTTCCTTCAGTATGTATGCCTTCTTCAGCCGGTCCCTGAGTTCTCCCAGCATGCATTTCAGCTCTGCTCAATCTCTCCCCTTGAACGCTCTCTTTTATTCATTAAGGAGGTCTTTCACATTGCTGGTAATCTAGGGCTTGTTATTAGGAAAGTCTTATACTGTACAGTTTTTATGGGAACAACAATATCCATGTAGAAGTTAAGGTAGTCAGTGATACAGTGTATGACCCCTCAATATCTTCACCATGTGGATCCAGCAGTACTCTCCTGTCAATTGACTCAAAGCAGTCCCTCAGAGCCTCCTGTGCTTCAGGAGACCATTTTCTGAAGGAGCACATGATAGTGGGTTGTCTCTGTACAAATGGCTTGTACTGGGGCTGTAGAAGGACTAGATTGTAACCTGATTTCCCCAGTAGGGACAGGGGGGTGGCATTGTATGCATCCCTAATCTTAGCATGCATGAGGTCTGTAGTCCTATTTTTCCTTGTGGGACAGTCCACAAACTGATAGAAAGTAGACAGAGTTCAGTCAAGTGATAAGTGTCAAAAAAAAAAAAAAAGACTGAGACCGAATTGGCATCCTGAACATAGGCTGGTAAACCATTCCCCAATATAGAGGCCTGGTATCACAATGCTTTACTGCCCACTCTCACTTCGTTTTTATGTGGAACGACAAGGAAACCTGCATTCTGTGATCTGAGTGGACGATGCGGCTTGTAAATTTGTGAAACAATCACCTTCCCTATCTGGAAAGGAAAGGGTGATCGCCTGAATCACCCTTGATACAGAGGGATAACACTGTTCTCAGTGCCGGGTAAGGTCCTTGCTAGGGTCATCCTTAACAGGATCCGTGATCACTTGCTTGCCTACCAGTGACTGGAGCAGTGTGGTTTTTCGCCTAAGAAGTCTACCATCGATCGCATCCTGGCACTGAGGGTTCTCATCAAGTTCAAACGTAAATATCGGCAGAGGTTCTTTGCATCCTTTGTCGATTTTCATAAAGCATTTCACTCAGTTGATTGAGCTGCCCTGTGGGACATCCTAAGACTTTGCAGGATTCCCCCTAAGTTACTGGATGTCATGGCTGGCCTGTACTCTGTGTCTAGGATTGCTAGTGTCCTGGATAAAAACTAAGATCCCGGCCTTTATCTAATTTACCAAGGCTTCCTTTAGAACTTCATTTGGGGGGGAGCCTTAGAGCGCACATGGCGGAGTAGACGTGTTTTTCTGTGCTCCCCTCTGACAAAATCGAGTTTCAGTAATTGCAAAGTTTTAATAGGATGGTTCCTGGCTTAAAACTTTACTATAAGTGCTTTAACGGTGTATTCACAAAATGACAACACATAAGACAACCAGAAAGCAGAAGAAAATGGCTGGAGACGACGCGAGCTTACAGCTAAGCGAGGAGCAGGCTAATGACGGGGATCTGCGGGCTAACAGCAGAGGCAAATCCAGATTCTGCAGCCATTCTCTCAGCAATTAACCATATGAGTAAACGATGGAAGAGCGCTTTAACACCCTAGAGGTCTCTTTTCAGACTATTCAAGTCACCATGGCTGACTATGGGGCACGCATTTCTAATGTGAAAACGGTCAGCAGTAGCCATGAGACTCGTCTGTCTGATGATGAAGCTGCAATATGTGAACAGATCGCTCCGAGACAAAATTACTGATCTGGAGTCGAGGTCAAGACGACAGAACATAAATTGGTAGGTCTGCCGGAGGGTGTCGAAGGTGGCAGTCCAGTGGACTTTCTGGCCAGATCCACATTTTCCTTTTTTAATGTTAGAAGAGTCATGAACATAATGTATCACAAATTTGGTAAATCCTCTAAAAATGCTATTATTTGCCTAGATGCAGAGAAAGCGTTTGATCAAGTGGAATGGGAATATGTTTTTAAGGTTCTGGAACAGTTTGGACTTAGTGAATCTTTTGTTTCTTGGGTACGTTTGCTCTATGCCCAACCTACTGCCTCTATCTTCTCTAATGAAAATCGGTCAAGACCCTTTTCCCTTCATAGGGGAACACGCCAGGGGTGCCCACTGTCCCCCCTTCTTTTCGTATTGGCTGTCGAACCCCTTGCAATTAGCATCAGAGAACATGACCTTATTAAACCTATTCCACTGGGAGGTGTTGATCACAAAATATCTTTATACGCTGATGACATTGTCCTCTGTGTCAGAACCAGAACAGTCAGTTCCTCACTTACTTCAACTCATTAACTCTTTTTGTGAGGTTTCAGGCTATACTATTAACTGGCAGGAACCTGGACCCAGCTTTTTCAAGCACTGTACAGTTTAAAATTGTTTCAGATAATATAAAATACCTGGGCATAAAAATTTCTAAAAACCCTAAGAACCTATTTAAAGTGAACTTCACTGAGAAGTTGAGTAAGTTGAAGGAAGATATTGAAAAATGGAGAACCCTACCTCTTTCGCTGGTTGGGCAATCAAATGTTGTGAATACAGTATGGTGTCCTTACCAAGGTTTCTATATTTATTTCAAAACATTCCACTGTTTATCCCCAAATCATTTTTTAAGTCCATTGACGCTATTATTATACCTTTTATCTGGGGGTATAAGGCCCACAGGATATCAAAGATCCACCTTCAGAAATCAAGGGGGCATGGGGGGTTGGGGTTACCATGTTTCTTACATTATTATTGGGCTGCCATTGTGAGAGCTATGGTATATTGGCAATATGGATATCAAGTGGAGGACATCTCATGCCTGTCTCCATGGCTTGCTATTGAAATTGGTCTAACCTCGGGCACCTCTCTCCCAGCTCTCCTTTTCGCGTCACCTAAACCTCCTGCGACATTGAAAAATTATCACTTTATAGTGGCCAACACTCAGAGAATTTAGAATCAAATTCAGAAATCTTGTAAACTCCCTGACACATCAGTTCATGCCCCAATCTCACATAACCATTGCTTCTTGCCATCCTTAACAGACATGGCCTTTAAGGATTGGAGTAGAAAGGGTATTATAGCCTTGAATAATCTTTTTGTTGGTGGACGCTTCGCGTCATTTGAACAGCTTCAATCAAAGTTTTCCCTCTCCCATACACAGTTCTTTAGGTACTTACAACTGTGGAATTATGTAAGGCAGAATATACCGGCATTTGACTCCATTCCAAAAGAAATCTCATTGTATAAGTTGTTGTTGGGCCCCCCAGATGCAAGACATTGGTAACCTGAAAACGTCTACAGACATAATAAGAAGTGCATGGGAAGCAAAGCTGGATATTAAGATTGATAGTGACACTTGGACTAATACTCTCGGTGGAATTAAAACCTGTTCTATCAATTCCAGATTACAGCTTCAGTTTAAGGTTGTGCACAGACTGCACTATGCCAAAGTTAGATTGCATAGACTTTGTCCAGATCTGTCACCCATGTGCGATCAATGTATGGAGGCAGAGGCCACCCTAGCACACCACTTCTGGTTATGCCCTAAACTTAGGGATTTTTGGTGTTCCATATTTAAATGGTACTCTTATGTATTTAACATCACTTTGTCGCCAGACCCTGAAAAAGCGTTATTTGGATATTCAACTGCACTGGAGAATATTGATCATAACATTCGTCCAGTCTTGGTACATGGTATGGTGAATGCCAAGAGATGTATTTTAAAACTATGGAAAGCAGATTGTGCCCCCTGTTTTAAAATGTGGTTAAGGGAACTCCTGTGAGTTCTCCATGTTGAGAGGTTAAGATATGATCTGTCAGGCAGCACTAAAAGGTTTATCAAAATATGGAATCCAATACTACAATTTATGAATGATAAACGAAACCCCACAGACATATAAGGTTTATGCTAATTGTCACCCCTTCGTACCCTTTCCAGATTCTGCAGCATAATTGTTAGAACATAGTGACTGTTGCCCCTTTTTTTTATTTACTTAAGTTCTTTACTTGTCAATGGGAATTTGTTGTGGGGGGCGGTGTATGGTATGTGTTTGCTGTCTGTTTTTTCTGTGATTTATCTGAAAATTATAAATAAATACAGTTAAAAAAAAAAGAACTTAATTTGGCTTTTGAGACGTATTTATGTATTAGTAAGTACTTTATAAATAAAGCACTGTACAGGTCAAAAACAGTCAAACAAATAACTTATATGTACAATAAAATATACAGTATGGGGGAAAAAATCTAACCGAACGCTTGTTTATATAAAAAAGTTTTAAGGCTACTTTTAAAATAGTCAATTAAATTAGTTGCATGTCTCTATGGAGGAGTTAAAAATGTGTTAAAAAGCCTAGCTGCTGCATTTTGAACAGCTTGTAGATGGGAGACAGAAAGCATGAATAAACATTTCAAGCTCAGCTCTAGATACCATTGTGCAGAGCTTACACACACACACACACACACACATACATAGACACCATGAACCATTTTGTAGAAATGTTTTGGTCATTATGTGCATTTTATTATGTTCATTTCTATATTACATATGAAACTGATATGACTTCTTTTGATACATGGCCCAAAATCCATGGAACAAAGGACTTAAATGCTCTAATGTGATCACTTCTAGGTAGAAGCCAGCAGAATTAAAATACTGTGAGCAAATGGAAATTCACTTAAGCATGATAGGAAATGGCATCTGAAAATAATGACAATTCTATTTGTAACCATTAAAAGGTATTTGCATTGGTTTTCATTGCTTGACCTTATCCAAATAAAAGACATAATGAGAGGACACATATCATCATCTGTAAGGACAAGGGCTTGAGGATACAGGTCTGGCCTCTTTAGTTCTTTGTGTTTCTGTGTGTCTAGCTGCAGATGTGCATTACAGTTTATCATTAATAGCGAACATGGGTTCAGGAGCAAAGCCAGGACATTGGGGGTGTTTCCTATCATCAGCTCTGAGGACTTGCATTGCTTTTCTTTTTTCACTCAGAGAAATCATATGTAAGTCACAAGATTCAAAATTTGCCTGCATGGCATTTATTTCTGTTATAATCCTAATCCTAACACAAAGTTTTCTCATCTCATCTCTTAATTGAAATGTAATCCTTTGCCAGCTTTTTAGAAATAATGATTAAGTGTAGTGAACAATTTAGATTTCAACCATCATTTATGTTGCAGTTACACTCCATCCAATGAATTTTAACTACAGTCAGGGATTCGTAAATATCAGATTTCTTTAACAAAATACATTACTCATTCCCAAATGCTTCCAGAACATTGTCTACAGCCCCTCCCAACAGCACTCCCACGAATCTTACTACATTGCTAACACCCCTACCCCCCTTTACAAAGAGCTGTCCCAGCCCAGCTCCCATACTCATCACCTGGGAGCCCAGCTCTGAGGAGAGAGCCAAAACGTACCCTTCACCCCGCTCCAGCACCGTCCCACCAATAAGCGTGGATGCTGACCAAGTCGTGTTCACCACCCCACCGAAGATGCCAACCCCATCCCCAGCCAGGACACCCATCCCAGTGACCCCCTCCATGAAGCTGGTGAAGAGTGTTTCCACTAGAGGGGAGGTGCATGAGTAAACCAGTGAGCCACAGCCCCCCAACACCCTCCCCAGCAGGCTCCCCACGGACGAGACTCCGCCCGCCGCGTCAGAGATAATGTTGTGGAAAACCAGGAATGTGTCATAGGGCACAGCTGAGAGTATACCCAGCTCCTCCTGGAGCACATAGGACACCTGTTCGGGAAGCTGTGCCAGTGTGGAGGCGGCCGGGTAGAACGGGATAGAGACCAGGTACAAGGCTGACGAGAGCAGGTACCGAAACGGGCCATCGGAGTCATTCTCCGTTTCAGCAGCAGCTGAGCCATGAACTGGAGCTTCGTCCATCTTCATCTGTGAGTGTTCGGCAAACCTCTCTGCCACCTTCCCCAGCATGTCCTCCCACTCCTGAACCCCATCAGCCTCTCCGCAGCCACCTGGAAACAGACTGCCAGCCTTGATCTCCTCCTGCAGTGCTCCGATGCCCAGCACCCTGACCCCCTCTTCCCTCTTGCTCAGCACACCAAAACTAAAAACTCTCTCCTCGTCCGGGGCAGCACAGCACAAAGCCAACCAGTAGAGGGCGACTGTGCTGCCCTTTTCAAAGGGATCCATGGGGTGTGTGCCAGTTAACACATACAGATCACCTCCAATGGACTGGCACTGAGGAAAAGCATTTGCTTGGACTAACTCCAACACAGTGACATCCCACGACTGGGCATGAGTGTCTGATGAGGCGACAGCCCCCTCTTGTGGTCTTAGAAAGGAAATTGGCAAGGCTGGATGATCTTCCTCGTCCTCAAAAGTAAACATGACAAAAGAAGAGAGAATAAAACATTACCTTTGTTATTATTGACATAGATTTAAATAAAATAAAATCTGGAAAAAAAACATTTAATTTTCTCAGACATGAAAAATAGCAAGCCAAAATCTCAAAAAAAGAACCATTTTCAGCACTGGTGTACAGAAATGTTTGCAGTGACTCAATCTTTCCCCTTTTGTACCCTTGAATGTCATCTTCCTTTAGCCACCTAATGAAACTTTTTGAATGTAATCATCTCACACACTGCCATTGTTGGATAACCTTTTCAGACAAGAAATCGAGCAATCACTTGAGTCAGTCTAATTTATCATTTTATCTTACTAATTAGATGACCGCATTATCAATAAATAAGTTCTATTCATTATACAACCTTCACAGAATTTTATACTTTAGTTGCACATGCTAACCTTCAATTTTTTCTTAACTATATTTGAATACAGAGCCATAATAATAACAATTGGTTCTTGACATAAATTCTGCAAACAATAGCTACATTTTATTTACTTAGCAGATTCTTTTACCCAAAGAAAACAGACAGTCCCTGGAGCAATTGGGGGGGGGTTAAAGGGTCTTGATCAGAAAGACCCTAGTGGTGAAATTACACTGCTGACTCCAGGATATGAGCCAACAACCATCCAATCACAGGTATAGTATCCTAACCCACTGTACCACACACCATCACTCAAAGGCACTACTGGGATTCAAACACAGGACCTCCTGTTTACTAGAAAGGCAATTTAACCAATTAAGGAGTTGTTGTTAACAGCAACCAGTTCCTACTCTGATTTACATACAATGCAGACATATAACTCAGAGTATATTTATATTTCCTTTCCTCTCTAATGTTTCATTTGTTCACCTGTGTGTTTTCTGATGTGGTCCATACATGAAGTACAGCGGTATGTTTGCAGAGATTCAGAAGAGACTCTGAATCCTGAGGTACTCTGCCAGTTAAACCTGCACCCTGTTCTTTCACATGCAAACGTTTGTGAACTTCCTGTTTACTGGAGCTGTTTGAGTTTCATCATTAAACCAATGGATTTCAGATGCCTTTGGTTTTAATATCAACTTTTAGCAATGAATTGATATTGAAGCTTTTTTCTAAAAGCACAGTATGAATAGATTAGTTCTTCCTGTCCTAACTCCCTAATAACCCTTGAAATGTTGTTTGTCAACCAGTCTTCCTTACTACCCCTAAGTGCAGTGACAAGAAAGCTCACTATGGTAACTAGCCACAGGTTACAGTGTTTGGAACAAGCTTTGAAATACTCAATTCTCAAAAACACTAAAGAAAACATATCTGTGTCTGTCAGTCACCTTGAGAGTCACGTCCACATCATTATCGCAGCAAGCACAAACTACACAACAAAAACTTGTTGGGACGTGTCTGCCTCTTAAGAACCAGCACTGGCAGCAGAACTACAAGCCCAGCAAAGCCAAGCAGGGTGACAGAGAGCCCTGTTGAGGCACATACCTGTCTGTCTCCCTCGCTGCCCATGCGCTCCAGACCCCCAGCAACGTTAAACGCCAAGTAGGCCGTAACATCGCTAGAAGCATCGTAGAGGGTGGCGAACGGCTGCGCACCATCAGGGCTGTGACAGAGGAGCTGCAGCTGCTCCCCCCCAAAGCCTGCGGGGGGCGCCCCTTTATGGAAGCTCTGTGCACATTCAGAGGCTGCTGCGTCTTCTCCCGCTCGCACTGACACGCCGAAACAAAGCCCGGCCAGAATCCAGCTTCGAACGCCGGCAGCTGAAAGAGACATGGTCACCTGAGCAGACCTTCTGGCTACGATTTGAAGGGCTCCTCAGATCAACCGAGGTGAAGGGACTGTGCGCACCCTTGCTATCCCTGCATCACCTTTGCACCACGCCCAGAAGCCCAATCTCTTCCGCGTATCTCTACCCCTCCCTACCAAGCTGCCCCTACCAGCTACACCCCAGCATGCCATACTTAGGCTCTAACAACACCTAATACTTAAACAAGTCCATTTCCACACCTTCCACTAGTACCTGTAAGTCTGCATTCCAGGACAGCGCCTTCTCCTTATTGGCCTTTGCTTTGGGCAAGTGAATGACTGACAAGCACAACTGTTCCCAGCCCACAGACACACTCAGCATTAGGGATCATTAGTGCAAAGCACACAGCGCTAATGCTCTCGGTCATGCTAAGCTGTAAACAGAATAATTAATCACCAGTAATACGATAGCGTGCACATTACAGGAGGAAGCTTTGTGCTGCAGCAGGTACTGCAACACCACAGAGAGGAGCAGTGCGGCCCCGAAGCCCCTTTGAAAGGCATACAAGGCGCACATTCCTGACCCTCTGACACCATAAGTATGTTTGGATTTCAGCCTGAAAAAGATGCCAGAACCTTCACAAGAAACAGAATAAGCACCTGGAATTCCTGCCAACCAAGGAACTGTGTCTGAAGATCAGAATGTGAGCAACACAGACCACTGATTTGAAATAATGGGTTTATTTGAACTTTTCGGTATTAAATTCAATTACAATAAAAAGGAATGAAATAAAAATAATCCAATCTTGCGCTCTCTGCGAAAAGAACAAAAAAAAGAATCAGTACAGCTTTTAAATATGTCCCCCATATGTCTAAACTTACTTTAACGTTTAATCTGAAAGATTTCAACAGAAGATACGGAGCTATCAAAACTCTGGTGGACCCACGGGGAAACGTCTTCAGCAGCAGGAGAACCGAAACGTCTCTTGTTATGTTTCTAATGACCTTCTATCGTTTACGCACAGCATATCTGTCATATGAACTTCAGCTGTTGTGAAATGTCACACTTGCAGAGCATCTTTTTATATGCGTGAGAGATAAGCCCTAGAGGGGGCAGGGATGTTGCCCCTTTGCGACGTGATTCATTTTCGTATAAACACACGCCCTGCAGTGGTTTGTATTGTTTATATGGCAGCTGCTCAACCGACAATAGTATGAGTGAGCCCTGGGAGGCGTGAGGCGACTGACATGGGCCGTCACTCGTTGGGAATGTCGATGACCAGCTCGGCCTCCTCTCCCTCGCCCCTCTCCTCCTCAGCCCTGTCGCTGTCTCCCTCGCTCTCCCCCTCGTCCTCTGGTGCATCCCCACTCAGCATCTGCCTGGGCACCCAGCTGAAGGGGGCGCCAGAGGGGGCCGGGGAAGCCGCAGAAGAGGGGTAGTTAGAAGTCGCAGGGCCCACAGCCTGGAGAGCAGTGAAGGAAGGACAAGAAGAGAGGCAACATGAGCAAAAGATGAAACGAAAGATCAAAAGGGAAAAACACACAGGACAAAAAATGGAGAATAACATTCTGGACATGCAATAAAACCGATTTTCGGTATTAACACAACAGAACTGCAGTTTTTACAGGTCTAATGAAAACAGAAGCAATGGAAATATCTCTGCTATTCTTACTCTGTAAAATACCCATGTCCAGGTGCTTCAGGTTGTAGAATATAATTACCCCTTATCCACCACTTGGGGGCAATGTAGCACCTAAAAACATTATCAGAACACAATAACAACGGCTGAAGCTGCGTGACAGCAGCAAGACCTGCACCTGTCAGGGACCAGAGCCAGCTTTAGAGAGCCTTGCGATTAAAACTCTAACCCACAGATGATAATGCCTGATGAACTCCTGTGTGTCATGTAGGCCACTCTCCATCTCGCCCCTCTCTCTCTCCCTCCCTCTCTCTCTCGCTCTCTCTCTCTCACCTTCCCCGCAGAGTCTTTCTTGTGTTTGGTCGTCTTTGCCTTTCTCTCTTTCTTCCCTCGTTCAGCGGAGGGGGCCAAATACTCTGGGGGGAAGGGCAGCTACCCACCACACGCACAGAATACGTGCAGGTGTCATTTTTTTTTTTTGCGCAAACCAAAAACACACCAGGCAGACACACACCCACACATACCAGGAAAATGTTCCAGTAAGGGAAAAGTGAAGTCATGGAGAGAGGGGGGGAGGAAAAAAACTTATATGAATAAAATGGCCAAAATTAAATACAACATTTAGACATCACAACTAACTCAATGAAAATGAGAAAAAGAGTAACACTGGTGTAAACAAACAATGGATCAATAGAAAGAACCAACGGCCTCAATGATCCTGCCTGGCTTGAAGACATCCCAGTGACAGTAACCCCATGAACTCACAGTACTGAGGTAGGGTGTAGATGCTGCAGGCTGGAGAGGATTCATCCCAGGGCGAGAAAGAAGGGAGAGATGAGGCGATGAAGACGAGGCAAGGGGGGGAATGCCAGGGCTGCCTCTCCTCCTGAGGGGGACACAATATAATCATCAAAACAGCAAAATAACAGTATGGAGCTCTGGGAGCAGCAGCAGTCACCAAGGCCTGTCTCACATGCTCACTTTTTAACACCTTCTCGCTCTCTGTCCTTCAGTCCTTCCCCCTCACTGTTATCTGAGGAAGCTGTGGCCTCAGAATCTGCAAAGAGACCCACAAATAATGTCACGAGACATGTAATACTACCATAACAATGGTACTATCAGCAGCACTGCTGTACATTAAATATTACCATAAAAAAATCAGACAATAATAAAAGAAAGTTAATATAAAGGACACTGGAGCAGGCGCTTACCAGACGAATCTTCGTCCACTCTCTCATACTGTAACAGTCTATCTAACAAAAAGCTGACATAAAGCATAGGACACCGGTCAGTACTGCGTTAGGCTTTTACATAAGACCCATTTCACTGCCCGAAAATCGCTTCACCTCTTATCTCTGGACACCTTGAGTAGTTTCCTTTGCGCCCTCCTCAACTCCTCCTGGAAACATTCTTGCTCCTGAAAAGCACATGAAGAAATCTGAATAATAAATTACTGCCGATTACCTAGAAAATGGACATAATTCAGGTTAGCATAAAAAAAAACTTACGTAAACGAGAAATTTCAGTTTCCGCTTCAGGTTTTTGTATTTTCGCTTATAATCCACGTCCATTTCAGCCTGCCCGTTCATTTTTTCCTGAAAGAATTGAGTTATTAATATGACATCCCATAACCGAAAATCAGACAAATATATATTACAATTTTTAAGAAATTAGAAAATGGCACGAATGTTTACTCCATATAGTATTCATCGCAATAAAGAAGTTAGCTTATATTTTAGCTAATGTGCTACAACAACAAAAATTGTTAAATCCACGGTAAAATAATATATATATTATTCATATGAACAAATTACTAACACAAAATACTCACAACAATTCCATAAATTGGCGAAAACTGTCTCACTACTATTTTTGTTTATCTTTATTATTACACGTTTCCTGCAAAAGAAAGCGGTTGTAATCTTTTTCTTCTGTGTTTTTTGTATCTCTGTTGTGGCGATAGCGCCACCTTCCGTCTTGGGGATTAAACTGCCCGATCTAGCTTTATCTTAGAAAACCAATCGCAATAAGCGGATAAATGGAGGTCCCTAAGAATTAACCATAATCTGACGTTCAGAATGAAAACGAGTGCCCTTCATATCTTATTTTCGGAAAAGACAGTCAGTGAGGGGGCGACTATTTAGTGCTCAACTTCAGGCTACTTTCTATTTTATGTTTAATGCAAAAGATATAAGCGGTCCTAATAACCTAGAGGTTGGTTCTTTCGTTGTGATGTGAACAACGATTTGATGAGAATAACTTAATTAATGGATACAATAATTTAAAAAACTGCCTAAGTCGAGCTAGCATAGTTTTGTTTTTTTATAGCTATAAATCATAGAGGTAAAATAAAAGAGAACCATCGTTTCTTGATAATTTGAAGTGATACTTTAGAAAATGTATTTGATTAAGTGATCACATACGGCCTAAATGATTTTGCACAAGTGAGGCTTGTCTATATAGGTAATGCATTACGTAGCCTATCGTTTCTTCGAAGCTGGATGCATTAGTCTGTTTTACATAGTACTGCGCAGAAATCCGACTGCGCGTGGTATGCAGTAGGTGAATTGAATTATCCGTCAAGACATTTTGGAGTTCAGAATATTGCTGAACCAAAAAATAATAATACATTAATTCGTCACACCGTTCAGCCTGCGTAAATAAATCCCCGCACCGGTTTACAGTATGTACTGAGCTACTCCCCAGCCACCCTCTTCTCTCCGTTTCTAGAAACACTCAGACGGAAATAGAAGCTTCCCCAGCTGCCAGATCTCTGCTATGCCCTGGACTCTGCCCACTGCTCAGTGCTTTGGCCAGTGAACGAAATACATGCCAAAGCAGCATAACTCATTTCATTGTCCTTCAAGGTAGGTGTTTTCGTTTATGTATGTATACTTTTATAGGAGGCACGGTTTTTATAGTTGTCTTGGTGTATTTTATTATTATTGTTTCCGCTGGTCCCACGTCTATATATATTGGACATAAATTTCTATGCCTTTTTCTGTCCTTCAGTCAGCCCCCGATTATTTCTGTCACAATAACCCCCACCTCTCCTCTCTTTAATTTCCCCCGTCCTGCCGTCCCGTTCATTCAGAGTGCAGCCTATATAGCTCTGACTACGGACACCTGGGATGTCACGGAATCACACCAAAGACAACTGCTTTAACAAAAGTCTCCTCGCTGAGCATAAGGTAAGGGCTGAGGTTTTGTGTGGACCATTTTCACCGAAATTTAACTTATCTTTAACTTTCTTTAACTTTAACTGATCTTATATTGACAGAAGGCTGGAATTTTAATTAATTTAATTCCTCATTTACACAATCACGTATGTGCTTAAATATATAGAACGTAGCCTATATAAACCAAAATAAATATATTGCATGTATACACTAATAATTCTATGTTTTTAATTCTCACATGTAATTTCTTTGTATTTTTGTTCCAGCAAAAGCTGATACAGGCCATTAAACGAATAAAACATGAAATAGACGAATGCTGGGATGCAGAAAGAGAAACGTACGCACAGGCTCTGTCAGTGGAGGTATCTGTAAAGGCGGTGTCAGCCTAATCTGCACTGCTTTTAAGACGAATTCCGAACGACCCCACTCCATGCAATTTTTTTTTTAGTTCAGTTGTGAAGTATGCCAGGGGATTATTCGTTATACAGTAACAAAGGAACATGAAGCGCAAAGATATAAACACACAAGACAAAGTCCAAAAAACAATACATATTGTGCAATATGACTAAAATAGGACAATATAAATTAGGGTACGGGATGTGTATGTAGAACTTGTATAGTAAAAGTCTGGTGCTATCTGTTTTCAAAACAAATTCTCCTGACGTGTTGCGGGTGAAGGCTGGCTAATTGGTAGGTTAGCCAATTGTTCAAGTTGCGACACAGTAAAAGACAAACTAAGTCCTGCAAGATGATTTGGAAGAGTTAACTAAGCTAACTTGTCCTTCTGCAGAACACGTTTGATGACTTAGAAAGGGAAATCAGAAGCGAGTATCAGAACCTGCATCGCTTTCTGGACTTGGAGGAAGAGATGGATGTAGAAAGGTTAACGAAGGACAAAGAGAAGAGGGTGAAACTACTCAGGGAGAGAGAGAAAAAGATCTCAGAGCAAGGGAAGGACCTTGAAAGAGCGATCGAGACGCTGAACAGCAAACTGAAGGAAGAGGACAGTCCTAAACTCTTAAATGTAAGAGAGAGAGAGGTACAAAGGGACTTTATCTAAACATGAGCGTAATGTATAACGTTTACATAATTCATGCTGTGTTGATTTATTTCAAACTACCGCTTAAATTTTAATTCCAGTTATGGTTAATCAACGGTATATGTATGTCCATAGTTGTTTATGTTTAAGAATGCTGACATAAACACTTCTTTTTTGTATGTAGGATATCAAGGACCTTTTGAAAAGGTAATTGCTGAACGTTCATGCACAGCTTGGCTCTCGTAGCCTCGCCATCCCTGCCCTCTCTCCTCTTAGACACACATGCATCCTTGCTTTTATCTTGTTGCTTTAAACTATTTCCCACTAACTCAGCCATCTGCACATCCGCCCCCCGCCAAACCCCCCCCCCATCCCCCACTGCTGTTGGCAGGTGCCAGGTGAATTTCGTCCCTCCTTCAGCCGTGAATGCCGAAATCCAGGCTGGACAGTTCATTGGCCCGCTGCAGTACAAGATCTGGAAACATATGAAAAGCTCCCTCTATCCAAGTAGCTATTGTGCTCTATTCATATCACATATCTGGGTCCTTCTTGCCAATAATCCTGTTTTTATTTCACACTATTCACACTTACAGTGCTGCTTCTGTGTCATGGATTGATCTGCACTCTTTCAATGTTCCCGCAGATATCGCCACCTTCACTTTCGACACAGACACCGCCCACCCCTTGCTCCGCCTCTCGCCCTGTTCCACATCCGTCTGGTTTGAGGTCAGAGAGGGCACACCCCCTGAACCCGAGCCGAACAATCCCCGACGCTTCCATTATTACTACTGCCTGCTGGGGCAGGAGGGATTTACCCATGGGAGGCACTACTGGGAAGTAGAGGTAGGCCTCAAGACTGCTTGGAGGGTAGGTGTGACCAGGGAGGACGTGCACAGGGGTGAGATGGACTCCTGCACCACAGCCAATGGGCTCTGGACGTTGGCTCTCAAGGGAGGTACCATACAGGCATGCACTGAGCCATGCCCCACCCTTGTCAAAGCTGCTGTGCGTCCCACCCGGATAGGGGTCTTCTTAGACTGTGAGAGAGAAGAGGTGTCCTTCTACAATGCCATAACCATGACCTCACTCTTCTCCTTCTCTATGGGCACAATTTTGCAGCCCATCTTCCCCTTCTTCAACCCCTGTGACACAGATGAGGGGAAGAACACTGCCCCCCTCACCCTCTTCAGCCCTTCGCTGTGAAGCCAGACTGAATTCTCCAGGCTGGCCAGCAGGGGGAGACTGTGGGTTGGAAAATTTCATCATCTCACTCACTGGGATGGGAATGCTGACAAGACCCACGTGCTTCTGCAGGGAATGGCATTAACAGTGCACAGCTCAATGTTTGCGACCTCCTCTCATCATCCATTTCCTTTGTTGCTCTGTTTATAGTTATTGACTGTTACTCTTATTGAAATCAGCTTAAATATACCTAATTTCCCTGACGTGTTTGTACCTACTGCATCTACACCAGCAAATTTGTAACCTGGCATGAGAGTGACGCCAGTGTGAAGTCTGGGGGCTTCTTTAGATGACCGTTTGTCTTTGAGCTGCTGTAAATAATGTCAGAAATATTAGCTGTGCTGATCGCACATGACATGAATTGGCACTAGTCCTTCATCGCACCCAGAAACACCCTCACCTTCCATTACCTTTTTATCTCGGTATTTTGTTAATGCATTTAATAAAGTATTTGTAAAAACAATATTGTCCGCATGCTTTCCTCTCGGCACTGTACTATCGGTTGCTAATGTGTCCACACTCATGTATATTTACAGCGTAAATGTTTACATCATGATAGTTTAAATGAAGCTACAGCAGAAATAACTGTGAAGGGTAGAGAAGGAATGAGGTGGTAGAATGGAGAGGCTCACCTTTGACCTGCCTAAAAATACCCTGGTGGGTGTTTGCATGAGATCTCTCTGGTATGAACATGACACAGATGGGGGGTGGCGGGGGGAGCAGGTGGGTTAGACTGGCATTATCATGTCTGGGATTAAACACTGATTTTCAATATGTCCATCATTTTCCTGACATGCAGCATACTATACTAGGGGGCGCTGTGTTGCTCAGTGCATTAGGTCCCTGCGCCAGTGACTGGAAGGTCAACGCTGCAAGGCCCTGGGTCTCCAGAGTCACATCACCACTGAGCTCTTGAACAAGGCCTTTAACCCCAAATTTCCCCAGACACTGGCTGACCCTGCTTTCTCACTTGTACACAGCTTTGGGGAAATAGCAACTGCTAAATAAATAAAATGTAAATGTACTTTTCATAGGAAATATTCCAATTTCATTCCACTAACAACTTTTAATTTTAGTGCTTAAATACATTTAATGTTCATTTTATTAGGTACACCTGCTTGTTAAGGCAAACAGCCCCCAAACAGAGTCCTGTGTTTGAAACTGAATACATACAGCCCACAGACAGGATCTCGAGGTTCAGCTATGGTTTGGCTAAGCTCCAGAACAGCTAAGACCTAAGTGATTTTAAATGTGCTGCCAAAGAAGGTGGTTCCAAGATCCCAGAAACAACCACCCTCTTGCGACTTTTGCAGAGAATTTACAGAGAATTGTGCAATTACCAAAAAACTTCCAGTCAGCAGCAGTTCTGTGTGTGAGACCATCTTGATAATGAGCAAGGTCAGAGGAGAAAGACTGGACTCAGTAAAACTAACAGAAAGTCATAGGTGGAGAGTTTAAGTCCAGAAAGTAAAAATCCAGACCAAGATTTTGTTTCAACCAATTAGTTGAGTATAAAGAGTCACTGTCATAGAGTACTCAACTGGTTGGTTGAAATAAAATCTTGGTCTGGATTTTTACTTTCTGGACCTGAACTCTCCACCTCTGCAGAAAAGCCACAAGTACAAAAAGTAACAGCTCAGTAACACAGTGGTGTGCAGAACGGCATCTAGCTGGTAGCAGCCTGTTAGTTGTTATTACCTAATAAAGTGGCCAATGAGTGCAGGTTATACCAGCGCAATCTACTGCAAAGCATGAGAAGCCAGTCAGTCTGCAGAGGTGAGATATGTACATGTGACCAGGGTGATTGTGGGGGCGGGATCTCCCACCCACCCTGGTCACCCTCATCTGCTGTGACTGGCTTTGGGAGTGCAGTACTGTCCACAGAGTGTAATCCGCAGAGCAGGTGTTAGCTGCCCACTGGGAAAAAAAAAACTGTACTTTCCACACATTCATCCAAATGCACTGCCATTTTGGATGGAAAACACACGCCACACGCAGCTACTTTTTTTTCAAAATCATTTTTATTATTTTCAGCCATTCAACAGAGAAAAAAAGACTTTTCTTTACAGAAGTCTGTGAACAGTGCAAAAAAGTATTAAGATTAGTAAACTTTGAGATATAGTGCACAGCAAAAAAGTACCAGGAAGGAGTGTACCCCAGCGAAGTTCAGCAGATCAATGATAATACAGCTATGTTAGCAGTGTGCTAATGCGGCGATTACAGGCCCCAGCCTCACAGTACATGTAAGGAATGAAGAAGGATGAGCAGAAACCGAACACTAACAAGAAACCGAACAAGGAGAACCTAATGGGAACCAAGGAGCAAAGTGACCCCGGTTTGGCCCGAGGGATGGGGGGGGGGCAATTCGGGAATAGTTCAGTAGGCCTCTGAAGGCCGAAGTGCAGGAGGCAGGTGACTGTTATCATCGTCACGAGTACGACACCGCGTGCTAAGCCAGGCCTCCCAGGCCTGCTGCCACCTCGCACCGGGGGCCCTTCCTGCTGCTGAGTGAAGCACATGTGGTATACGCTCCCTGATTACATCACAGATAAGGAAACCCAGAGCAACAACCCACAGAGTGACCCTCACTTGCCTGAAACGCCCAGCAGATACTCGCCGGGCATTTGCCAAGCAGGGAGGCTGGCTTAGTGCTGACCACACACATATAAGAAACGGGGGAATGAGGAGAGGGTCCAGCGTGGCATGAAAACATGGCTAAAGTACAACGGTTGGGGTCAGCAGATCAGCGCATCTGTAAACAAGCTCCAGGGAAACTGCTGCAAAAAGATAGCAGTTCCACCTTCGTACGCTCAGTATACTAAAAGATATTTGCACACTTTTGAATATATCTTCATAGCTGTATTAATACTGACATCGTGAATGCTTCCCTGAGTCCATTGACAGACACTGGTTTTAAAGAGCAATGCAAACTTGGGTAACAATACTGTTTTCTAGGCATGCTGCTATATATAATATGCATATAATTTATTACTGTGTGCATGAAGTTAACATGTCAGTAAATATAAGTAATTACATAATACCAGTAATATTAGCAATAATAATAACATTAGTAAAATATTATTAGTTCTACCGTTCTCTAAGGTTAGCATTATCAAAATAAATCTCGTATGAGCCAGAATTCCTGGGCAAGAGAAGTCAGAGAAACAGAGATCAGTAAAGGGGAGAGTTAAAGAGAATGAGAGAGAGCGCAAAGTGACTTTTGTCTTTTTTCACTCATTGCCGGTTAAGAAACGGAAGTAAAGTGCATATCAACAATCCACTACAGCTAATCCTTTTATACAACATGGCATCTCACAACAGACTAAGAACATTCAGCCTTCTAGGAGGGGCTGGCATCAGCCAATTGCATGCAATATATACAGGGGGGCTATGTCGGGCCATTGGTGATGGGGGGGGGGGGGCGCATGCAACATGTGGGCCCCCATGTAAAAACCACGGCCTGTATTGCTTTGTTGGGTCAAACCTGATCCCAGAGGAATTAGGGTGGGGATGAAGGTCTCGGATGTATATATAGATAACAGGGGTCAGCGTCAAGGGAAGTCAGAAAGATGATTCTATAAGCAAGGGGAACCTTTAAAGGGACACCTTACCTGAGTAGATAAATACTGAAATATTTTTGTTTGCGGCAGATCATTTAGAACATTTCCTGTATAAATAATACAGCTTTTGGGAGTTTTTACTTTACACGAAAATGCTTTGAGGGCAGAATGAGAAATGATCGGGTCAGAGAGATAACCAATCAGATTGTAGATATGGTGGGTCGAAGTAACTAGGGTAGGAGGGACCAACCAATCAGATGTCTTGGTCCTGCCTTCTCTAGTTGCTTGGGCCCACCTCCTCTACAATCTGATTGGTTATCTCTCTGAACCAATCATTTTTGGTTCTGCCTTCAGAACATTTTTGTGTAAATAAAAGTCCCATGAGCAATTTTACAGCATATTTGTAGATCTCCATTTGACTTTGTTGTTGGAACTGCTTGGGAATGATTGCAGAAATCAGTCAAGGCTTGTGATTACAGAACAAATGCTCACAAAGATAACTGTTCATTTTCATAAGTGTCACAAATATTTATCATCTCAAAAAAGTGTCAAGGTTACATATTGTGCTTTTATTAGAAATTTTAAATTAACCCTATTTGTTTTAGTACAGTAAGTTGAATGTACCAGCGGTTTGCTAACACATGAGGTAGATGCATTACATTTATTTAGCACAATCTACCAGCAAACCTTCTCCTGCACAATTAACTAAAGGTCAGGAAGTTAAACTTCACCTCCAGCCCTACTTTATTTCAGTAACCATTTCTGTCAGAGTTCCCAGCATGAAGAGGGATGAGGGGCAGCACAAGAGCCATAACTCCATGGCTATGAACTTCCCATTTGCTTTCTAATAGACCAGAGCGGCTGATCTTTGCTAGATTTCCAAAGGAAATAACGATGCAAGCAGGATGAGCTTCTTACACCGTTCCTCAAAACTTCCCCCCCATTAATAATTATCTGATTATCGCACAATCAAAACACAGCTCATGGGATTGCATACAGCTGACTGACAAAACTGATCGTTTTCGCATTAATCTATCCATGTGAAAATGGTGTGTTTCTAAAATATTGAAACTCGTAAGTGTATTTGCCTGTACATATGTGTTAATAAGATGTTAGTGAGATACGTGTTAGTAAGATCTACTACGAAAGTTACTTCGAAAAATCATATGACTCTTAGCAGTCAAATGAAAACTAGAAGTAGATGAGTAATTATGACCATTTCAAGCAGCTCACCACTGGTCTGGTTGTAGCAGGTATGCTGAAGACCAGCAGGAATCTGAACTGATCTGACATTTTCTACACAAAATCCACTGACATTTTTCAAAAAAAAAATTTTGCCTGTGGATGACAGTCATAATAAGGTACAGGGATTCAGTTTTTGGTGAAGTTTTCCAAAGGTTGGACACCACCCTATTTACGGAATACTTATTGTTCAGTTGTCCATCCAGCATTTTAAATAACTGAAGAAGGATGTGTAATCTACAGAAGGGGTGGGGACTTTGAGAGGATAAGGGCTACATCTCACTTATGGTGAATCTAGGAGGGGACACCAGGAGAACAAGGAGTATGTCTCACACTTATGATGAATCTGGGAGGGGTCACCCGGTGGATGAGGTGTATGTCTGATACTTATGGTGAATATGGGAGGGGTAGTAAGGGCACAAGAAGGTGTGTCTCACACTTATGGTCAATATGGGAGGGGTAGTAAGGACACAAGAGGGTGTGTCTCACACTTATGGTCAATATGGGAGGGGTAGTAAGGGCATAAGAGGTTGTGTCTCACACTTATGGTCAATATGGGAGGGGTAGTAAGGGGACAAGGGGGTGTGTCTCACACTTATGTACAATATGGGGGGGGGAGTAAGGGCACAAGGGGGTGTGTCTCACACTTATGGTCAATATGGGAGGGGTAGTAAGGGGACAAGGGGGTGTGTCTCACACTTATGGTCAATATGGGGGGGGGGAAGTAAGGGCACAAGGGGGTGTGTCTCACACTTATGGTCAATATGGGAGGGGTAGTAAGGGGACAAGGAGGTGTGTCTCACACTTAGGGTGAATATGGGAGGGGTAGTAAGGGGAACAAGGGTGTGTGTTTCACACATGGTGAATATGGGAGGGGTAGTAAGGGGACAAGGGGGTGTGTCTCACACTTATGGTCAATATGGGAGGGGTAGTAAGGGGACAAGGAGGTGTGTCTCACACTTATAGTGAATATGGGAGGGGTAGTAAGGGGACAAGTGAGTGTGTTTCACACATGGTGAATATGGGAGGGGTAGTAAGGGGAACAAGGGCATGTGTTTCACACATGGTGAATATGGGAGGGGTAGTGAGGGCACAAAGGGGTGTGTCTCACACTTATAGTGAATATGGGAGGGGTAGTAAGGGGACAAGTGAGTGTGTCTCCCACTTATGGTGAATATGGGAGGGGTAGTAAGGGAACAAGGGGGTGTGTATCATACTTATGGTGAATATGAGAGGGGTAATAAGCAGACAATGGGGTGTGTCTCATACTTATGGTGAATATGGGTGTGGTAGTAAGGGGACAAGGGCATGTGTCTTATACTTAAGGTGAAATAGGGAGGAGTTACAGGGGTATGTTTCACATTTAAAGGCCTTGCCAGGCATTCCATCTGAGCAGATTAAAAATATTGGTCAAACAATAATAAAATCCATGTCCTTTCATTTCATCCTGTTCATCACCCTGTATAGAGAACAGTGTTAGTATAGGTGCTACAAAGACCTGCATCAAATACCTGCACTGGGTATCAAATGCCTCAAAGTGTCAAAAATAGATAAATCAATGTGTTAACCATATAAGGGATGCTTAGGCATTCAAGACTCAAGTCTTAATTGTTGGCTTTGGGAAATCTGAGATGTTCAGGCAATGGGAATCGATATGCTCAGATACACCCAGTATCAATGAGAGATGTTTCAGCAGTTTTTGCCTGAATGTTAAGGTGTCTAACGGGCGTGTTCCTCGCGCATTTCTGATCATACAGCAACTTATGCAGTCTTTTCTAAATACATACATGCAAAAAAATACACATTTTTAGAATGAAATTCATATTAGTTTGGCAAAAGACCAATCAGGGAGCATGCAGTCATTTTCGCCACCAGAGTACGAGGTAAATAGTTGACGCAAGAGTCCAACCCTGCGTCTCATTTATCAATGTGTTTTGAGATTTACCAGACTGGTTGTTTATCATTTATTCTAGGCATCAGTCAGATATGAATATTTAACATTTTGAGTAAATCCTTGCTTTTTTTTCCAGATGAATGGTAAGAGTGTTTAAGTAGCAAGCAGAGTAAATGACAGCAATTAAGGTAAGGATGTGCAGAAGTGGAACGATGAGAGATAAGCGACAGTGTCTGATGGAGTGTGAGTGTGTGTGCTTGTGTGTGTGTGTTTTTCAGGGGGTCTGGGGAGATCGTTGGGCGGGGGGGCAGTGCTCAGGTGCTGGAATTTTCTCCAGCAGTGCCCTGGTCAGGTGTTGGTGAAATCGCATCCTTGCTAACCTCGGGGTCAGGACTGGGGGCAGCTTCTGGGGGCGGAGTCGGGGCCGCATTTGACATGGGCATAGAGCCTGGGCTGGGTTCGCCGGATCTCGGAGCCGGCTCAGGGACCGTGTGACTCATCAGGTCGGCATCTGGGGTGGCACTCGTTGGGGGGTCAGGGGTCAGACTGCCACTTATCTTGGAGTCGGGAGTTTGGCTGGCACTCAGTTTTACCTCAGGAACTGCGGTGCCATTCATCAACTCAGAATCCAGGAGGAGCTTCTGTGACGTGTATGTTGGCAGGCCGTCTGTGTCGCTGTCCAGGGGCAAGGCTGCCGTGTTGAATTCCACTCCTGAGTCGCTGGTCTCCATGTTGTTCTTGTCTGGAGAGAGGGGCCTGTACTGGCCCGGCTTGGAGACCTCTAAGCCCTGAAAAAACAACAAGACAACAACAATAACCACTTAACAAAAATAATTGGAAGTCATGCAGCAAGCAAGAGAGGAAGGCAGGTGTGTCAATGGCGTAACGTAACAGACACACAAAGCCACATTCCTGGGACACAGGGCCTGGGGTCGGGTGGGGGTCCTGTGTACCTTGATGTCCACCTCAGTTTTGTCGGTGTTGCTGTCCCACTGAGACTGCAGAGATGACTCCTCTGTGAAGCGGGCATAGGCATCATGGACCACCTGCAGGGGGCAGTCAAGCACAGCGCACTGATCCGCTGAACACGATAGACAGGCACTCGGCACACGGGTAATAAAAGCACAGCCATAAACGACAATGCGAAGCATACATATCGATATGGGAGATGATGTGGAGACGGGAGAAAGTCATATTCACACATTTACAGCTACAGACAGACAGACAGAGGATACATATTGTAACACCACAAAGGACTATAGGTACATAATGCGGTTAATACAGAATCTAGTGAGTTCTACAAAATGCTATGGCGGCTTTCTGGCCGGAACAGTAATTTGTGTCAAAGCTAAGAGAGGAAGAGGATTAATGGAGTGCTTTACAGGTCTTCAGGGGAAGGTTCCAGAAGAGCTGAGTAAAGCAAATAAGCCAATCAGACTCTGATTCCAGCGACAGTTGCTATCCAGAAAAACACATTCATATACATGTAGGGACATAAAACAGGCGACTGCCAACAGAAACCAGAGATGGGCATTCTAATAATGAAAACTGCACTGATCAAGTTATCGATTTTATTTCACAGCATAAGAATAGAGCAAGAATATATTATCTTTGACTTACTGGGGTAGTCCTAGTAGATATATGGCAATAATAAATAAAACATGAATTACAGAAGCAATTTGTATGATTTGGGATGTAGTCACTGGAAATTGCCTGGTGAGATCACTGACTGCTCATCAAAGCCTTTTTACAAGACCTGGCTTCTCAAACTGTTATTTACACATGGCAGAAGCTTGGGAGAATGGATACACATGGCACTATATATGTGTATATATATATATATATATATATATATATATATATATATATATATATATATATATATATATATATATATATATATACATACATACATACACACACACACACACACACACACACACGCACAACCTAAAGTGTACAAGGACACACAAACAGCTTTAGCATGTGTGGGTGATCCATGAGGTGAGGGCGTGAAACACCGATCACCAACACATTTATACACCACCAAGGTAGAATTCAATACTGTCATGTTTGCCGTTCAGGTAGCAAGAGGAGTTACCTGAAATTCACAAAGAATATGAAGGTAACAAGCTGCAAAGCCGAAGCATTGACTCAGACCTTCAGTCCAGAAATATTTATGATTATTCTAGGAGGAAACCTTTGAAGAATAGACTTTCTTTATTTCCAATTAATACTATCACACTGATTCAGCCCATTGTGGCTTTACAAGTGCACCATGGTGCTACATTTATTGATTTCACTAAGACAATTCATTTACTCTGTGGTCGTGCAACACTGTCATGGGAGACAGTCGGGGAGACAGTAGAGCTCATCTAAGGTTCCTGTAAAAGACTCTTGAACCTAATGGAATCCACCAAACCTTACAGAATGGTTACAGCAGCACTGGACTTCACTACAGCAGTGGTCTTCACTAATCACCAGGCGATGTACTCGTGAAGTTCTGCTATTCCTGAGATGATCTGAGAGATCTACTGGTGAGAAATGGAGACCAGATCTGCTATCTGGATAAAACATTTACTGAAATAAAACATCTGAATGACTCATCACCTTGGTGGTGGTGTGACTTTTTTCAGTGTGTTTTTTTCTTAAAACAATGGCAGTCATAATCTTACAGCTACTGTTCTGGGTTTTGGTCTCTTAAATGACAACATTAATGCTGCACACCCAGCATACCATACTCAAAAATATGCCTGGACTTTGGGTGGAAAGGTGTAAAAATAAACACAGATATCACCATACAAATTCATGGGAAAAAAAAGATTACGTACTTACACAAGCACGTAACACGCGTGTGTAAGTAAACTGGGATGTGGAGATAAATGCATACATTTCAATAGCTACTCCACCTTCAACTAGCAATAACAACAACTCCTACAATTGGAATCCCAATTAAGAGACTTGCAGGAGGTGGGTCACCTCACAGCACAGACAAATCTACCAGACCACCAAAGATGATGGGAAAAATAATAAAACGTTACACAGGAACTTCCTCTCTTTCTTTGTCAAAGCAAAGCTGTTTGACGTTGAAGAATCGAGACTTAACTCTACAGCCGTCCTACAGTGTTAGTACGAATACCAGTACACATAGCCTTATCACTAGTGAATAAGGACTGAATCACAGTGTCTCACCAAGCAGAGGCTCCTTCAGAGGCTCCTTTCAGAGGAAGAAATGCAATGCAGATCAATCGTTATCTAACTTCCCCCGGACAGACAATCTAACATAGCGCAGAATCCATTCTAATTACCACCTGCATAATGAATAATAGCGGTGCAGAGACTACTGAGTACTGCCATACAGCACCCTGCGCTAAGAAGTGCTTCAGAAACACAAAGAAAATGAACAAAGGAGGGCACAATTCTGAAAGGTCTGTAAATGTGTTTTTTAGACCAGTGTTTCTGAACTGGTCCTGGAGGATCCCCAGATAATCCACATTCTTGTTGTACAGGAAGCTGGGAGGAAGCAAAAACATAGGCTGCCCGGAGACCCTGAGGACCAGGTACAGAAGCACCGGTCTAAAGACGTACTATGCATTAGGGAAGCTTAGAATTTAGCATATTTTTGCAGGTGATTCAAGTTCACAAAATGAGAGAACTCATTAATATTACTTTGAGGACCTGCAATGGGACAAATAGAGAGATAGGGAGACGCAAGACACAAAAGCACACAGACAGACTACAAAGGCCGCAAGTTCATCTCAGGTTTTCTACTACTTGACAGGCAGGTTTAGGAGTTAATTGGTGGGCTCATTTTCCAGCCTATGCCTGGACGTGTCATGTCTGCGTTCAGTCAGGTTGTAATGCACAGGGCCCACCTGGCGGAAGGTCTCGCCCTCCTCCTTGCCGGCGTGCTGGGCGATCTTGGCGATGGCCTTGGCCTTCTCAGCCCGACGATGCACTTTCAGCATGCAAGAGAATAAGCAGACGCAAAGCAGGAAGGCCAGCAAGGAGAGCAGTGAGATGATGGCCACATAAAGGGACGGCAGCTTGTAGGCTGTAGGAGAGTGGGCATGGAAAGAGGGAGGAGGAGTAGACAGCACATTGGAAGGGAACCGGTGGAGTGTCAGAAGCAGGTGGAATGAGATACGTAGGTAGGAACCAAGCAAGGGTAGGGACGAAAGAGAATAGAGAGGGAAAAATAAGAGGGACACAGGGAGATTAGTAGGAGAAACATTCACGTGGTCAATCAATCTTCAGTCTTGCTTCATTCACTCTTTTGTTGCTTACGGTCAACGGTCAGGTACACGTTGGACACGGGGAAGTCCTCCAGGTCAGTCACTTGGAAGAGTCCTTTATCTGTGACGCGGACGTGCTCAAGAATGCACAAAGAGCCCTCAACAAAGAAGCGACCATCCAGACTGGGATCCATGGGCACCACCAGCTCCCCCTGGTCCAGCACAAGTCGTCGCTTGGAGTCAGATTCCGGAGTGTAGAACACTTTGACTAGGGATCGGTTCAGGTACAGGTGTATCTTCAAGGTCCCAGCGTATGGCAGGTGAGCAAAGTGCTGGTGCTCTGTGAGGAACGTGGCCAGGAGTTCAAAATGCACACAAAGCAAGTTGGCGTGAGTGAAAGATCAAAGTCCGTCATCTTGGCCACTCACCTTTCACATTCAAGCACATCTTCTTCTTGACTTTCATCTCAGAATCCAGGATAGTGTAACTGCCCTCGTCTGCCCGGGTGACCCCATGCAAGCTCACCCTCTGCTCCGATGCCCTAAGACGGGTCTTGTAGTCCTCCGTAGGAGTCAAGGATTGGTTCAATAGCACTGTCACTGGGCCAACACTATCATTAATCTCGTTGGGACTGTGCCTGAACTCCAATATGATTGGTAGAGAGACGTCATGCATGGGGATGTTGTAAATTTCGCCGTATTTAACATTCTGTTCATTGGAACAATCTGCAGTTTGTGAAAGAAAAAATTAGTTTTTAATTACTTACCCTTACTTAATAAATTACCCGGATCCTCATCCGATTATTCTATTTTTAATAAAGGAACCAAGAGACATTCACGTGTGAGGTTCTCGTCGTACCTCAGGAGTGATTCTAATCTATTCATAGCATCAGCTTTAAAATATTAAACATGTTAAATGGGCCCTAACAGGTGATGGTTATGAGAATTTGACTAATACCATTACTGCCTGAAATACTCATAATTACTCAGAAAGTTTCGATTTTTTGGGCTGGGGGGGTGGGATGGGCGGTTTCGGTACCTCTGACAATGAGCTTGATGCGTTTCACAGAATGTGGGTCATCATTCGTGATCACATACTCTCCCTCGTCATCCTCCCCCACATTCTCCAGGACGAGGTGGTTCAGGTGGTTCAGCGTGACCCTGTTGTCTGTGATGTTCCCATCTTTCATCAGAACCTTTTCAGAACCCCCCAGGACCAGAAAGCTGGGCTTAAAGAGGACCTCCGTGCTCCTTGTCAGGGAAGTGAGGATTTCTACATCCTCCCCAAAGAAGGCTATCCTGGGTATGTCTTTAGCTGTCACAGGGAAGCAAAGGGAGGAGCCGAGCAGACGAGAAAATATGTTAGTCACTGAGTCACCACATATGGTGTCACTGCTGCAAATCAGAACAGAGAAATCTAAACAGATACAGACCTTTCAACTTTGAAGAGAAAACTGAAAAAGAGGAATAAAGCTCTGTAAGTCAAATTTCAATGCCTCTTTTTCTTAACCTGTAGCAGCCAGCATAGCTATATTCATCCAGTTTTAAATAAAGAAAACAAAATCAACATCCCTACTAAGAGCATTCAACATCATGATTTTAAACAACTCAGAACCTCAGCTGCCTAAAGAAAATCTGAACTGTTAAAAAAAGAAAAAAACTGTTGTTTAGCCAGGAAAAAAATGTTTAATTATTAAACTGAATTAGCCAAATTGTTTCCGGAATGTCCCAAATTCAAGCACTCAAGTTCACTGCCATTTTCTAAAGTAGCCGACCCAGGCGTTAACTAATGATAATAACCCAGTATGGTAAGTAGCCTATCTCAACCACGACAATCTTTAAAATAACCTCTCACAGGTAAGTACAAAAAACTCTGTTTATCATTTTCTGGTTCTTAATATGGTACCTTCAGTTTGGTGGAAAAAAAAAAACATTTTATTTTGTTTATAGCACTATCCAGTAATAAACTCACTCACTCACAGCACTGTGCAAAACTATGAAAATGAACACGTACACTAAAGCATCATTTTTGATAGCTTACCAGCTGGACCGCTTACCTGAACACAACAGAACTGACATTGTAATTGCTCTCAGGATCGTCATTTTGGCTTTGTCTCTGAAAATAAAAGTGAAAAAAAAATGCAATTTCGTAGAAACGCACATATAAATGAGACCATGGGTGGGTTTCCCGAAACCTTCTTAACGCGTAAGTTCTACCTTTCAACCCAAGGCTTGGGGAAACTCACCCCATGTGAGCAATGGACATCACTGCAAGGAAGCACAGCTGACGGACAGTTCCTCTGCCACGCGGCTCGGGCTCAGTGTCCCCGCGCAACCTGCACGCGGTGTTTCCAGTTACTTTTGGTTACTGATTTTTCTACATGCAGCTAAAATTCTTAAGTGAATTAAGTTGCGAAAAATGACTACGTTCACAGGGCTTTTTCTAAGAAAAAGGCAACGTATACTGGTCTGTGGTGCTGCAATGGTGCTTGTCTTTGAAACACGAGGGAAAAATCTTTCTTTGTCTTGCAGGTTAACTTGAAAAATTAATGGAAACTAAAGCCAAAGGAAAATTACACATCAAGTACAATGCAAAACAGTGTCCCGAAAGAACACATTGCATTTCGGGATTTTAATAATTTTTAAGAAAAGCTAAAAACTGAGAATTTCTAGTGTTTTACAAATTATTTGGATGCGGTTTTTAAAAGACGCATAGTCAAATTAAAATATCCTAGTTCTAGTTTGTTGTCAAAATTTGTTTTAAACGCCATTAATGACGATACATATATTTTTACAATAATATATATTTTTTACTTTATCACAATATGTAGAATAGTATTGAAAACATTAGGAATTGTAGGCTTAATAATTTGTTATAATAATGTTGGCTGGTTTTGCTAAAACGCATATCTCGTAGCCTATTCGGACAATCCATATCTTTGCACCAGTTTTGTGTCTAATTAATGGACGAGGCGCGAAGATTGCACTAGTTCGGACAGTTTGAGGCAGACTGTCAGAAATGCACACAGTTCCTAGACAGCCTTGTAATTCCGGACAAACCCACTCCCCTTTAATACTCCTCTCGAGAATAATGTGCCAGTTTTTACCTCCTGCGTGTTAATCGGGCACCGCTATGCTGACAGAAGGGCCACATTTCTTTGCCGAGCCTCATTCCCCATAGTGGCATTAAAAATGAAACAAACTGCAATAAACAGACGGCCCCGCCCTCTATGTCTAGATGTAGATAAAACCATCTCTATTAGCCAAGCAGTAATTCTCTACATGCATATTAGGGAACATATTTCTTTTTTGTACCCTTTATTCTGAAATAAGATTTTGCCGTTCTTCCCCTTACTGGGCAGATTAATTCAAAATGTCATTTCATGGCTTTCTGACAGAGTGAAAGACTTCAGGAGGTGAATGACCATCTGGTCTGACTCTCACACCGGCATTTAATTTTTCCTGCATATCCGTACTGCATTTTTACGGTGGTGTCACTGAATGTGTCAAATAAAAGACCATAATCTAAATTGCACCAAGAGACAAACCCACACCCCCGTACTGCTCGGATCTCTCACGATAGCCATTAAAAAACCATGAGGCAGGGAAATAAACAACATTGGATCTACACAAGTACATTATGTAACAATACAACGTATGGCCGGTTATTTGTCCGCATAATTTATAGATTTTATAGAGTACGACGTGATGATAATATAAACACATCAACTGCTTCACATCCCCGGGTAGCTCACAGTGTTACTTGCGTGGTGTTACTCGCGGAAACGTGCATTTAATAGTCGGCTAAATATAATCGATATCATTTTAGCAGCATAACGAATAAAATGCTAATATTATACAGGTTATCAAAAAACAAAACGTTTTTCATTTTACCAAAGCGTTGAAAAATCAAACCAAATGCGTGTAACCTAGGCTATATCTATTTTTTTTTCTTGTAATATGTAACTATAAATAATTTTCAAAAGTATGCACTATTGCTGCAGTATCAAGCGTAACACGCCCCAGTATTAAGATTTAAGAACGAGTTACGAAGACACTAAAACAAAAAAGAAATACAAAAAGCTGCAGAATTTAACCCATCATGTCCCAGTTCATTATGCTGAGCCGACCCCCTATATATTATAAATTAACAGCAGATGAAATTACATGAAAGAACACTGTGGTTACCTTAAGGAGCCTTCTTCAAAATGTTGGAATAATTGAGTGAGATAGAGAGAGGACGTGTATACCTAGATAAACGCTTCTTCTCACAGTCTCTCTGTACCTCGCCCCCTATCCAGAGCCTAAAGACCGGGGGGTTTAGACGTCGGGAAAATGTGGGAAGATGTTCGGAGATTTTCGTTGCGCCGGACCGATCGGAAATGATCGGCTACTTTCGGTCGGCCCCGGATTTGTGGATCGTTTCCTGTATTATTGAATCTATAGCCTACAATTCTTTTTGAGGATCCGTTTTGATAATATAGTTCGATTTAAATTTTATATGTCGATCGTATACATTGCCCTTTCAAGTGTCATCACTGCACGTTTATAATCTATAATAAATTCTACTTGCTATTTTAAAGTCTCTTCGTGGTTTTCCTTCTGTATCCACCTCAAACCTACTTTACTAAATATACTATATGGACAAAAGTATTAGGACATCTAGTCATTACACCCACAGGTCCTTTTATGACATCCCATTCTAAATCTATAGGCATTAATTTGGTGTTGTTCCCCCATTTGCAATGACAACCTCCACTCTTTGGGAAAGGCTTTCCACAAGATTCTGGAGTGTGTCTGTGGGAATTCTTGCCAAATCATCCAGACTAGATTTGTGAGGTCAGACAGAGTTGCTGGACAAGAAGGCCTTGTTCGCAATCTCCATTCTAGTTCACTCCAATGATGTTCGATGAGGTCAGGCCTCTGTGTGAGCCAGTCAAGTTCTTCCACACCAAACTCACACAACCATGTCTTTATGGACCTTGCATTGTGCACTGGGGCACAGTAATGCTGGAACAGAAAAAGCCCTTCCTCAAATTGATCCCACAAAGTTAGAAGCATTGAATTGTCCAAAATGTCTTGGTATGCTGAAGCATTAAGAGTTCCCTTCACCAGAACTAAGGGGCATAGCCCAACCCCTCAAAAACAACCCCTACCATTACCCATCCTCAACTAAACTTTACAGTTAGCACAATGCAGTCAGGCAGGGAACGTTCTCCTGGCATCCGCCAAACCCAAACTCGTCCACCAGAGTGCCATACAGAGAAATATGATTTGTCACTACACAGAACATGTTTCCACTGCTCCAGCGCTCAGTGGCAGCATGCTTTACACCACTCCATCCAATGCTTGCCATTGTGCTTGGTGAGGTGAGGCTTGCATGCAGCTGCTCAGCCATGGAAGCCCATTCCATGAAGCTCCCAACACAGTTTTTGAGCTGGGGTTAATGCCAGAGGAAGTTTGGAACTCTGCAGTTCCAGAGTTACAGTGTTGGTGACTTATACACACTACACACCTCAGCACTCAGTGATCCTGCTCTGTTTATGTGGTCTCCCACTTCATGGCTGGGTTTCTGTTGTACCTAAATGCTTCCACTTTGCAATGATACCACTTACAGTTGACCATGAAATATCCAGCAGAGAAGAAATGTCACCAACTCCAAAGGTGTCATCTTATTACCACACTTGATTTCACTGAGCTCTTCAGAAGGACCATTTCTTTCACAGAATTTTGCAAACCTGACCTTAATGACTGGCTGCTTGACTTTATACACCTGTGGCAATGGGTGTGAATGAAACAGCTGAATTCAGTTATTAAGAGGTGTGTCCCAGTATTTTGTCCAATTATTGTAAATCACTTTAAGATCAAAGGGCATTATATATATATATACATATTATATATTATATATATATTATATATACACACAAACACACACACAAACACACACACATATATTATTAAAGGCACGGCATGTACCAGGTGAAATATTGCTATTGCAAATAGGTGAGTAATTTCTGGTAAAATTTCCAGAAAGTTTCTCGAACATTTTAATTTTGCATGGGAATTATCTACCCCAAAAGTAGCCAACAGGCTAAGGAAGGGGTGGGCAATCTTATCTGCAAAGGGCCGGTGTGTATGCAGGTTTTTGCTGCAACTCCCTAATTAGGTCACTAATTAGAGGACTGAGACCTAGGTTTGAACAGCTGACCTAAAAGTTATCCCAAAAACCTGCATAAACACCAGCCCTTTGCAGATAAGATTGCCCACCCCTGGGCTAAGGGGTAAGCTAAAATAATTTAGGTAGCTGGCCAGTTTGGTAGCAATCTTGCTAGCTAGCTGATGTTACTGATGTTTTAGCAAAGTTTATTCTGTGCAAGGGTATTTGCCCATTCGAGGCACTGTTACTGGTTGCAGCAATACTCTTATGAATTCTCCCATTATCAGCTGCCTCTGTGCACCTGATCTGTCTTTGACAATACATACACAAAAGTCTGCAGCAGATATAAGCACATATAAGAGATAAATTGCCTGATAAATGATATATTCTTGTACAAGGATAAAGGTTTAATACATGCAGGTGACTAACTCACCCAAAAATCTCAAATGGTTGTGGGGCAAAAGAGAAATGCATTTCTGCAATATTTTCTATGATTAGATTTGGCAGGAAATGTCTAAAAAGGGAAATCCATCCCAGGGGGCATAAATCAATATCAAACTGTTTTGGATATCTTTACGTAACAGTTTTATGACAATGGCCAACACAGCCCCAATAGGAACAGGCTTTCTAGTTTGGCTTACTTTTTCACAGTCTAGAAAAAGTCCGGTGCTGGTAGGGTCAACCTACTTCATAAAAAAAATAACATTCACAAACTTTATTTAGACACAGAAACAGCTATTGTAATTAACAGTTAAACATATCATTAAAAGTAGCAGTTCTTAGAGAGGATACAGGACAGGTATGGCGATTACATGTGCGAAAACACCCAGAAGCTCCAGTTTTCCTTTCCTGTCCAGAATAAAAAATGTTCACTGACAGAATAAGAATCTTTCGGAATCAGACAGTGCGAGTTAGACAGGTTCATAGCAGCTTGGCAGAACCACACCGTTCTGCCTCCAAAAGACACGCTGACCTCGGAGAGGCCAGAGGCAGGTGGGAAGGATTGATGTCACACATAATAAAGTGTTTACAGTCAGCAGTCATTCATCCTTATAAAATACTAACAATGTGTGTAAAAAGTGTCACTTTAAAATGGCAGAAAGTGGGGAAATCACACAGTGAGACTAAGGATTATAAAAAGGCCCAATACCAGAAGAGAAGAAAGATGGTCAACTTTTTAGGCTTGCTAAACATAGCTACTGAGTCCTCCATTCCCCGCACATCCCCATAACGTCACCGCTGTCCCCAGACTCTTCATCTCCGGCTCACTTCTTCCCAAACACCTTCAAAGTCCCCCAGGGGACGCTGCAGCTCGCTACATCCAAAGGAGCCAGCCCCCCCCCCCCATCCTCATCGCTTGCGTCGTCCCTTGGGAATCTCATTCTCGGGGGCTGCGAACCCTGTCCCGATGAGGCTGTGAGTGACGAGGTCGACCTTCTGCTGCAGGATGCCGGTGAGCAGGAACTCTGCGCTGAGCACGGGGATGGAGGCGGCCAGGGCAGGGCCACAGAGCGAGGCATCCTCTGCACAGGAGATCACCACCGTCTGCGGCTACAGAGACACGCAGCAAGTGGGTCAGCACTCTGACGACTGACAGGAGGGGCGCCACCCGCCATCGCAGGCATCAGCTAACACAGCCCTCAACGGCGTTCAGTTAACCAGACCACATCCAGGGAGATGGATGAAATCCAAAGGAAACACTTCTTCAGCGGGCAGTACTGTGGCCTCCCATCTCCAGGGTGGGGGGGTTCGAGTCCCACCTCCTGTCAGCATGTGTGGAGCTGCGCCTAGGCACTCCAGTTCCCTCCCGCAGTTTGATGACATGCATTTAGGCTAATTGGTGCCTATAAATTGCTGTTTCAGTGGCTGGAAGATGGGTGGTTGGAGACTTTAAAGGGGAGCTAATGGGGACTCTATTTCCATATACAGTGGTACCTCAGAACTCAAATTTAATCCGTTCAGAACTCTGGATTGAATTCTAAAAAGTTCGAGTTGTGATCGAAATTTCCCCATAAGAAATAATGGAAAACCAGTTAATTGGTTCCCGGCCCCAAAAAATTACACCTAAATTAGTTTTTTTAGCATTTAAACACAAAATGAACCGGATAAAACAAGAGCATATACTGTACTAAACACATCTAAGCACATTTATCAAAACATTAATTTGTAAAGTAAGAAAATAAATGTATCCAAGCAATGTGTCCTGCCCCGATTGTCTGCTCTTTCCGTGTGTCACGCCCCCTCGTTAACCCCGTGTAGAATTCCCGTGTGGAATCCCCGTGTGATCAGCTGTTTCTAGTTGTTTTCATTAGCCCTCTGTATTTCGTTCGCGTTTCAGTTTGTTTCCCCAGTCCGGTCATTGTATTGTCCGTCTGCGTTTTGCCTGCCTTACCTGTAATTAAACCTGTATTCCCCGATACCCTGACGTCTGCGCCTTTGTCTCCATTCCGTCCCCGCTCGGCACAACAATATTACTATAATTAAACGTATTAATTGTTTATTATTAATATTAAGATAATGAATAAGAGATCTTTATTTTTAAATGTATTTTATTATATAATAATTACTATTGTTATTGTTACTGTCTATCATTGTCTAAATGTATTTTTACTGTCTAAATATATGTATTCAGTTAGTGTAAACATGCACGGTGCTATCACAGCGAATGCGAGGCTGAGACTGAAGCTTTATCCTTTGTTTCCGCTGAGAGACGTGCCACATGACTCATATCCCCGCGCGTACAAGTTATCTTAGGTGGGCGTTCACGGTTTGACTTCTGAGATTAAGATCAAGCTCTAAGTAATTTTTTTTCGAACTGATTGGTTCGACTTAAGAAATTCGAGTTCTAATGAGTTCCAGAACCGAGGTACCACTGTATTCATCCTTAAATTGTAAGTAACCTCCCATTCTCCATACTGAAGCACTAGGTAGGGCTCCTCACCTTGAGGACCGTGGGCATCCTGGAGAGGTAGCGAGCTCCGCTGCAGGTAATTATGTCCTTCATCTGGGCCGGATCAGGCTTTACAGAGCGGGTCACGTGGATCTCATACCCCTGAGGAAGAGGCCCAGAGGCAACTCATAATGGCATGCAACTGGCTCAGGAGAACCAGGAGGAGCAGCAGGGTGGGAGCAGTGGCTAAACTGGGAGAAACAGGAGCAGCAGCAGGGTGGAAGCAGTGGCAAGACTGGGAGAACCAGGAGGAGCAAGAAAGTTGGATCAGTGGGAAGACCGGGAGTATCAGTAAGAACAGCCAGGTAGGAGCAGTGAACAAGGAGGTGCAGCAGGGTGGGAGGAGTGGGAAGACTGGAAGTACCTGTAGGAGGGGCTGGGCACGTGCCGTCTGCAGGGCCTCCTCCAGGCAGAAGTTGAACTTCCTTTCCTGCTCGACATCTTTCACTAGGAAGGCTTGCGGTGAGAGGAATGCACCATTCTTACTGCACTAAATGAGCGAGAGAGAGTAAAGTTGGGTCTTTAAAAATTAATGGACATCGGATGTAGGTCAGATGGAGAGCAGAATTATTAATTTGGATCTAAAGGATCTTAAATCATTGACGAGTAATAGCAGGATGGCCTTTCACTGAAAGGCCTCATTATTCCATCTGCTGGCCTAGAAAATATGTACAACTGCATAATCTGCATGATGATGTCACGGCATTCCACACAGCTTCCTGAAAGTGCTCACCTTTTCCAGCCAGCAGGGGGTGATCACAGGAACACCACGAGCCACGGCACAGAGGAACTTCACTGTGCGTCGCACCTTGTCAGTGACGAGATGGGTCATGTCGGCTACACCCCTCGCCAGGCTGCCTCCCAGGCGAGATAGAGCAGCCTCACCAGCCTCGTCCGTCACACAGGTGAACAGCACCTGGGTTGGGAAGGACAAGTAGAAGGGTCTTTACCCATGATTTGACCCACTGAGCCAAGTTGATGCCCTGGCTAGGAGTCCAATCTAAAAACAGCGTCACCTAGAGGAAGGAGAACTCTGCTGTAATCCATAATGCTCAGATTCTCAAAAAGCACTTCTGCTAGCCTCCGGATGGGCGATGGGACACAAAACCACAGCTCCAAGGAGCATGGCGGAGGAAGGGCCTACCTTAGGAGCCTGAGGGCTTCCGCTCAGGACAGTCGGTGAGGTGGCCTGTACAGAGCTGCGGCGAGGCGTCTTGACTGCAAGAGGGGACTTGCTTGAGGCTACACGCTTTCGGGAACCTCTACCCACCGGAGTTTGTGGTACCTTAAAACAAAAGAGTAAGGGGGTTAATTAAGAAACCAAAATGTTACCTACAATGCAGTATACCTACAACTAATCCACAACTGTGTTTGATACAGAAGAGTAAAAAGCTCCATAATGGGGCTACACTGTGCAACTAAATTTAACAATGCAGCCATGAGGTCACAAGCAACTTGACGCCATTCCTTTCACCAACCACAGACACCCCTCTGTCTCAATGCTGCCCCCAGTGGCGAATGACAAATGGCAACTTCAGAATCTGGCACAGTCTGAAAATCGGTCTATTCACACTGGGGACCATTAACCAGGGGTTGCTTAGCATATTTATTTTTGTCAGAGAAATCTGTGCTATTGCTACTTGGATCTCCTGCTGAAGGAGTCTCACTGCCACTGATTTGTTTGTTTTAATGCTTTTGTGTGTGATTTCATGGAATGTCATGTCAAATGGATTACACCACATTCACCACGGGACACAAAATTGCCTGCCAGATCAAAGTAAAAACTTATAATGACAAATGACAAAGACATACAGAAACAAAACAAAAATACATGCAGAATTTAAAGATTGGATGATTAACACAGAATTTTATATTTCATAACAATCTGAGGTTATTAATTGTTAAATGTCAAATGTGTCTTGTTATTGAAGGTCTTACATATATTAGGGATGCAACCATAAACGTAATATCGCGACATCACGATAAAAAAATACCTCAACACCGTTGACGGACTGTTCCGATATCAACCAAGATATCACGTGGTTATTTCGCTCGTATAAGCTCTGTCTCAAAAAACCCATACTACAGTAACAAATGCTTTGTGCTCTATTGGCCATGTGTAACCCACATTAAATCCATTACAAAACAACTATTACCACAATAATTTATAAATTGGTCAAATAGAAACAAAAACACATTTACAGTATATTAACAAAACGATAATTTATCTCTTTAAGAAAAAAGACAATTGTATGCAGATTGTGACATGATATAATGAAATAACGTGGAGAATGCGGGTTGTTTTTTTGCAGGAGCGGTTGAGGCTGGCTACAGCGAGTGCTGCCATAGGATTTAGAATATGGTAAAAAGAAAACCTGCTAAACTTGATTTTACAGCTTATGTGGTGTAAGAAGATTTTTTTTTAATTAACTAAAGGAAAAGGAAGATGGATGAAATGTTTTAATCCACGATAAATAGTTTTTTTTCTGTGCTACATTGACACTTCCTAAGATTTGGAACAGATATTCTTGCATGTGCTTCGCCGAACAGGGACCCACCGAACGCAGTTCATAGCAGCTAAACCCATGTAGCAACTGTGAAGGATGAGTAGAGGGAACTTTGAATTTTGAACAAAAAACAATATTTAAATCCATACTTTATAAAGAGGTAGATTAACTTTTTTTCATTTAAATGTAAATATATGTAAGTTAGGGTGGTCAAACAGCACGTCAACGGGAATTCATTATAACGTGACTTTTTTTTTTTTGATGCCATTAACGCGTGTTGTGTCAGATGGCAGCTCGGGAAAAATAATGAACAAAGAAAAAGGTATTTTGAATGGCAGGTTCAGCATCAAAACTGTCAGACAGGTCCATCGACAAGACCATAGTTATTTGCAGTTACTGTCGATGTGAAATAAGTTACCACCGAAGTACATCTAGTCTTAAATACCATAACAGACTGCGGCTCTTCTCAGAACGATAGATGCATTTGCATTTTCATGTCTTAATATATTATAATACTTTCGTAAATGTAAATAATTTATTTATAGGTTAATTATTTTTATTATTTTTCATTTAGGTATTTCTTTAGCTATATGTGAATGAGGCGGTCCATCGCGCGCTTCTGTGATGTCTTAACTGCATAATTTACATCTTCCTCAAAGTCATTCTCTACGAGAGTATGTCTCCGGTCAAATGGTATGCTTTCCGGAGTTTTCTTCAGTGTCCGAGATTGGATGTAGGCTTAAGTTTATTGGAATTCGTAATTCTTTCATATACTTTTTGTAGTAAATCGATATCATGCCTTCCCAGATCTTCGTAAAATTATTATATTTTCTCAGATTTACATATTATAGCCAGCTGAGTTTGGAGTGGTGAGTACATTTTGCACTGTGCAGAATGTTGAATAAATTCATGATTTAATTTGCGAATAATTTGTGATTAACTATGGACAGTTGTGCGATTAATCACAATTACATATTTTAATCTATTGACAGCCCTAATGTAAATGTATTCATGATTCTTCATGTTCTACAATTAATATTTACTAAAGATTGCTGTTCTAAATTGAGGTGTCATTATCTTTTCCCCCACCACTCCCATCGAACCTAGAACTGGCCAGTAGCACTACTAAGTGGACCCTAAATAGGGTCATAAGTGCTACATATGCACTGTTTTCATGCATTATTTAGAGTGTTAGTATGTATGGGCGTGGCCTATATTTCACGCGGTGAAAACAGACCCGGTGGAAAAATGGCAGAAAACACTACTTCGGAATTTCAGATTGTGTTTTGATTAAAAGATTCAGCTGCTTCAGTAATAATTAATATTTTATAAAGGAACTACTGACTGCTTGTTTTTGTTTTATAATTACATGCATTGTTCAGTCATTCATAGCAAAGAACAATTACTGCTAAGTTCTGCCAAAGGCTTAAGGTCATAGCTGGATATTTCATTAATGAAGAAAAGCAGAAGCACTTCATGTTAAAAGGAAGAACTAATTTGATATAAACAAGTCGATTAATAATTATTAAAATAGTTGTTTCTTTTCAAATATCGTGATAATTATCATATCATGAACCTTTTATCGCAATATTATTGTACCATGAGTTTTCGGTATCTTTACATCCCTAACATATATTGTTAATACCATGGAGCTAATAGGTAAAAAAAAAAAAAAAAAAACAATAAACCCCAAGACAGTCCCAGGAACTGAGAGAGTGGGCCCCCCAGGGACACTACAGCACTACAGAGTAGCCGAAAGAATTTGACTGTACATGGGAGGCAAGTATCACTCAATGAATCAGCATCATAGACAGATGATCACCTCTATGTCCACACCAGGCCCGTCCTGTTCAGAGGTGGGGTCAAGAGCTTCATCCTTGGTCTCCTGTTCTTCTGACATCTCTACCTGCCTCTCCTTCTTCTTTTGGGCTACTGCCTGCCTCCCCCTGCTCTTCAGCTGTACTAAACCTGTACTGCCCTGCTCTTCTTTTTGATCCCCCTGGGCCTCTTCCCTCTCCTCCTGCTTCATTTTCTTCGCCAAGGCTGCACCTGAGATTCCTTTCTTTACAGCAGGCTGTGGTATCTCCCCCTCCACTCCCTTTTCTCCTGTTTCATCCCCATCCAGCTCCTCTCCTCTCCTCTTCCCACCCCTCTGAGATTTTCGCCTGTCCATAGGCACCTTGAAACTGTTGGCCTGTTCCACCTCATCCAGAACTCCCTTCAGGTCTTGTTTCTGGGACCTGCTCCGACTCTTTGACCTAGAAGACAACACCTTTCCATCATCAGCTTCTGAGTCCTTGATGGTTTGGTCAGCTTCAGTGGTTGCTGTATCTGAGGGACTCACTTTACCACCCTTGCAATCTCCTCCATCATTCATACTCGGCCCTGGATCATCTCTATCCAAAACTTGACTTGCCTTTGCAGAACTGTGATGTGTTTCCTTGTCCTCTGTGTCAGCTCCCTTAGTGGTGCTGGACCTATTGTTCTCCTGCACATTTTCAGTCTGCATGGCCCTTTCTGGAGACGTTCCCATGGAGTTGGATGTTGCACAACTCCCCATTCCCCCACTGGAGGCCAGGTTTCCTTCTCCCTGCATACTGAGAGTGGTGTATCCACTCTGACTAGTTCCCTTCTGACCCTTCCTGAGATGGCTTCTCTCCTGTGTGCCAATACTGGATGTGGACTTCTCAGAGTTGACAGAGGTAACCAAGTTACACCGGGAGCTGGCTCTGGTCCCCCGCCTCAGTTTGGGCTCAGGCATGGCTGTGTCATTGTCACAAGGCCTCGGTTCATCAGCTGATACAGCAAACCCCCCCCTGGTCCTCTTCCCTCTGGCTTGACTGGAGTTTCTCTGCTCTTCCTCCTCACCCTCCTCCTCCTCATCTTTCTCTCTTTCCTTGCAAACCTGTTCCTGTTTCCTTTTTCCTCTGGTTGATTTTCTCTTTTGTTCCTTCATCAAATCCTCTTCATCTTCTTTCACTTGTTCTCCATGTTTTTCTTTTCCTTTCCTTACATTCTTTCTCCTCTCTTGTTCTTTCTCCAGCCTTTCCCTCTCCTTCCTCTCCTCCTCCAGTCTTTCTCTTTCTTCCCTCTCTTCCTGCTCCTCCTCCAGCCTCTCTCTCTCCTCCATCTCTTCCCGCTCCTTCTCCTTCTCCAGCCTTTCCTTCTCCTTCCTCTCCTCCTCCAGCCTCTCTCTCTCCTCCATCTCTTCCCGCTCCTTCTCCTTCTCCAGCCTTTCCTTCTCCTTCCTCTCCTCCTCCAGCCTCTCTCTCTCCTCCGTCTCTTCCCGCTCCTTCTCCAGCCTCTCTCTCTCCTCCCTCTCCTTCTTTTCCTTCCCCAGCCTCTCTCTCTCCTTCCTCTCCTTCTCCAGTTTCTCTCTCTCTTCCTGCTCCTTCCTCTCCTTCTCCAGCCTTTCCTTCTCTAGCCTCTCTCTCTCCTCTGTCTCTTCCCACTCCTTTCTTTCCTTCTCCAGCCTCTCTCTCTCTTCCCTCTCTTCTCGCTCCTTCTCCAGCCTCTCTCTCTCCTCCCTCTCCTTTTCCTCCTCCAACCTCTCTCTCTCCTCCCTCTCCTTTTCCTTCTCCAACCACTCTCTCTCCTTCCTCTCCTTCTCCAGTTTCTCTCTCTCTTCCTGTTCCTTCCTCTCCTTCTCCAGCCTTTCCTTCTCTAGCCTCTCTCTCTTTTCCCTCTCTTCTCGCTCCTTCTCCAACCTCTCTCTCTCCTCCCTCTCCTTTTCCTTCTCCAACCACTCTCTCTCCTTCCTCTCCTTCTCCAGTTTCTCTCTCTCTTCCTGTTCCTTCCTCTCCTTCTCCAGCCTTTCCTTCTCTAGCCTCTCTCTCTTTTCCCTCTCTTCTTGCTCCTTCTCCAACCTCTCTCTCTCCTTCCTCTCCTTCTCCAGTTTCTCTCTCTCTTCCTGTTCCTTCCTCTCCTTCTCCAGCCTTTCCTTCTCTAGCCTCTCTTCCTCCTCCCGCTCTTCCCGCTCCTTTTTTTCCTTCTCCAGCCTCTTTCTTTCCTCCCTCTCTTCTAGCTCCTTCTTTTCCTTCTCCAGCCTCTCTCTCTCCTCCCTCTCTTCCTGATCCTTCCTTTCCTTATCCAGCCTCTCTTTTTCCTCCCTCTCTTCCTGCTCCTTCCTTTCCATCTTCAATCTCTCTCTTTCCTCCTTCTCTTCCTGCTCCTTCCTTTCCTCCTCCTGCCTCGCTCTCTCCTCCCTCTCTTCCGGCTCCTTTTTCTTATACCTTTTGCCATCTTCTCTTTCACTGTTCTCCCATTCCTCTCCTATTACCTCATCCCCTTCATTTCCTTCTGTTCCCCTGGACATCATCAACCTGTCCTTCCCCTTTTTCTGACTCTTTCTCCCCCTTGTCCTTCTAGTCCCTCTGCTTGTCTCCTGTACAGACTCATCTTCCTCCATATCACTCTTCACATCTTCGTCTGGCACAGCCTTTCTTCTCGACCCATTCCCCTTCCGCATCCCTCCTGCCTTTGAGATCCTTCTTGTTTCTCTCTTTTGGGGTTCCTGATCAACTGCAGCTCGCCTCTGACTCCTAGTGCTTCTACCTGGCTGCTTGTCTTCCTCATTTCCTCTTCCTGACCCCCTTTGCCTCTGCAACTGACTCCTCCTCACTCCCTCCTCTTCCTCCTCCTCCTCATTCTCAGGCACCAACTCTGCCATTCCCACTGCTTCCAGAACAGACACCGGCTGCGTGTCACTGGTTGAGAGGTGGGAGTTTGCCTGGAAATCTCTCTGATGGTCCTCCCCTCCCACCACCTCTTGTATATTCATAATGTCATTAGTGCAAATTTTTACGGCCCCATCAGCCTCCCCAGCAGCTTCCATAATGTAAGCCTGGGTGGCCTCCAGGTCTCTATCCATCTCCACGGTTCCGCTCCTTAAAGTAACAGTGTCTGCTGTATACGCCTGGGTGGCACTCAGTTCATCCTCTGCAATGAGGCCCAACTGTGGCGGGCGGCTTGAGGAGCCAGGGCGCTCATGGCCGCTGTCTGACAGCCCAAGTTGGAAGGAGTACACCATGGTGGGCTGCTCCTCAAAACCTGGAGGAGAGGACGACTCTGAGGATGGGGGGCTGCTCAACACGCAGGGCTGCTTAGCGGCTGGGCCCACCGTGCTGCTTCCACCTGGAGCCTCTGACACAAATGACTGAGTTTCCGCTATGAAGAAGTTGTCATCTTTCAGGTCATCCTGGTCGCCTTCAGAAGGTCTGCTTGGGAATACCGGTGGTATCGGAGGACCTGGACATAGAAGGAGATGCTGTCATTCCTACCAGCAGCACAAAGTCATGTGAAAAGCAAAGTACAGCTTCTTTCAATTGTAAGATTTTACGTATCAGGACTTCATTTGGCTAATACAACCTCAGATGAACAACACATGAATTGCTGCTGCTCATCAATCTGGGATGGGTTATAAGGCCAATTCTATACAATTTGAAGTCTATCATTTTACAATGAGAAAGATTATTCTCTGCTAAATGTTAAAGTTCATGACAGTACAATTAGAAAAGATTGAACAAGTACGGCATGTTTGGAAGGCTTGCAAGGAGAAAATCTCTTTCCTATAAAAAGAACATGGCAGCACGGCTTAGGTTTGCAAAGTTGCATCTGAACACAGTTCAGACCACAACCCAACAAAAACGTTGCGGTGGAACTTTAAGAGAGCAGTGTGTAAATAAATGCCCACAAACCTTGAACTGAACTGAAGCAACAAGAGTGGGCCAAAATTCCACCACAATGACTTGCGGTGACATCATGCTGAAGGAAGCAGCCTAAAAGCCGAGCTCTGTGTTTCTGAATAAATAATATCTTAAACTACTGAAAATAACTAAACTTCGAAATAACTAAAAACTACAATGGCAGCATCCTCCAGAAGCAAAGGCTCAACTAAACAGGAGAACTCAAAGGAGAAAAACTAAAACAAAGCAGATCCAACCTCACGATAGCGACTTGACTAATGCTAGCATTCACCACTTAGAATCTAAAATTCTAGCCGAGCTGGAGAAGCTATGGACAGAAAATTGAGAGGCACATAACAAGACCAAACTATCACTTCCAAAGTTGGGATCATCAATGGAAGAGCTGAAAGCTGAAATGACAAAACTAGAGAAAAGAACCACAGAGGGAGAAAACCATATCAGTGCTCAGAAGACAATGGGAGAAGATAGAAGAGAGCAATATGGTATCTGCTGTGCCAAGACATGGACTTAACGGCTAGGTAGGTCAAGATGTAACAACCTGAGAATATTTTGGGTGCCTGAGGGGAGTGAGTGAAAAGATGTTAAGATGTTTGTGAAGGAGCTCAATCAGTCCTCAAATGGATGCCTGAAGTGAACTTGCAAGTAGAGAGAGCTCACTGATTTCGAGCAACTAAACCAAAAAACCCAACTGCAACTTCGAAATCCATAAGAGTTAGATTTGTGGATTATTTGGTTAAAGGCGCGAGCGTCAAGCCAAAACAGGCTGTTTACAAAGAAGAACAAATATTTTAACTATGGCTACTCCCCAGAATTGCCAAAAGAAGAGAGCACAGGTGTGAGAGGTCATAATAATAATACTAATACAGTGGAACCTCGAATTACGAGTAACGCTGTTTACGAGTGTTCCGCAAGACGAGCAAAGATTTTTAATAAATGCGTGCGCTTCTTGTTTTGACGCCGAGCGCGTGTCATCACAACTGAACCAATGGTTATTCACATTCTCACGCTGCAGAATTGTGGGTAATCATCTCCCATGCTCGGTCTCAGTCGGTATGCCTCACTCGTATAGTCAAAATTTAGTAGAAAAAGCACCACCTGAATAAGGGCATAACAGTGCGAGCGATGAATCTGTTTAACGACAATGCAATGTTCACATTTTTGCGAAATCGAAATGGAGGCAAAAGCGGCTGTCATTGGATAGGTTCCTTGTTAAAGTCGCACAAACAGAAAAAGATTCCAGTGAGCCAACAAATAGCAGTGATTCTGTTAATTATAGTGAAAGTCGTCCTACAAAATAATCAAGTAACAAAAAAAAAAAAAAAACATTTTAGCCAAATTAATGAAATTTAAATCAAATTAATGAGAGGAAAATCTATGGCCTTCTTCAACAGAGCTGAGTGACCTTAGCACACACAGAGTTGTAATATTTTTTGTTGTTTTAACAATGCTGGTTTTAAACTTAAAATAAGTCCAAGTTTTATTGCACTGGACAGAGACTGCAAGTATATCCACAAATTATGCCACAACCGCTCTATGAACCAGACGGCAGCAGCAGACACTGTGTGCAGTCCCCACAGATGAATAGTCACCACCCTCCACCCAAAGCACACCAGGAACTGGTCTGTATAGCTTACAAACAAAATAACAAAACTCTATATTGAAAACCAGTCAGATATGTGGAAGTCTACTGTTTTCCTTTATGTTGGTATTGTTCTGTCTTAGGCTTATTTTGGTTTTTTTTCACCTTCAGATTAGTGCAGGGCTGTTGTTATTTTCCTGCAATACACTACTGAGCTTCACTTACGTTGAGAAAAATCTGATCATGGACAGATATGGCTGCTATTAGGTATACACGATACACAGGATATGGATAGCATAAACTATAAGCTTTGCTTTGGGTCTGCTGGCACAATGCAAGGCACTACTAACTTATTTGCCCGACTCTGTTGTTGGATAAGTTCTGTTTGTGTATATAGTTAATTTTCAACTCCTAAATAAATGCAAAAACTTCAATACCAACGTGAATTTTTTCCAGTGTCATTCAGCCCTAACACACAATACATTAATTGGTTGGCTATATGTATTGCATTATGTAAAACAATGTGGCTAAGAGATGGGGCGAGACTTTGTTTTAACAGCGATGATTTTGACATACAGGAATCGTAAAAAGTAAATTAAGCAGAAAGTCAAAGTAATGACAAAGACAGGCTAGGCTACTCCGAGAGGCTAAATGGCTAAGCTTGCAATATAGTCCATCAAACCTGAATGTCTTCTTTTAACATGTAATTGCATTGCAATCCTGTTGTACTAAAGTTCTACTTTAGAATACTGGATTTTCATTCACTTTTAAAGTGAAGTAGCCTACTTCCACACACATGATGCTTTCGCGCTTTCTTTAGATCTTAATTCCCTATGCGGTCTTCCGTTTTGCCGAGTAATCAATTAGGAAAATCTTTTGTTGATTCTTTTTAATAATCAAGTCCAGTTAAATCGAGTTATCGTGACAGCTCTAGTGTATAGTACTTTGTTTGGTGGTGGGAGGAGAAGAGGAGTTGCTATTCTTGCCAATAAATCAGTATACCATAGCTGTCAAGTCTCTCGTTTTGGCCGGGAAACTACCGTATTTTACCCCTCTTTCCCGCCGTCCTCCCGTATTAGTATTTTCCCATAAATCTCCCATATTATCAGAGGCGGATTAAGGTGTACAGAGGCCCCTAGGCTACAGTAGTCTGTGGGCCCCCCAACCCCGCCCCCCTCCGCGCCAATGGGGGCCCCCTTGCAGGCTGGCACACGTGGGGCCCCTAGGCTTAAGCCATATCTAGCCTGTGCGTTAATCCACCCCTGCGTATTATATCATTTAAAAAAATTCCTCTGCCTCTCCAAACTGAACTGTCAGTAGCCTTGCGAGAACTCCCACCTGCAGTAGTCTGCAAGTGATTTACATGAACCAGGTCATAAATGCGGAGGTTAAAATGGCAATGCTGTGTGCCAAAAACAACGTTACTTTCACCTTCTGTGACGACTTCAACTAGGATACAAAGTCTGCAACAAATCTGTATAAGTCATTAGTGAATGCCAGAGAGCTGCATGAGTAAACATGACAAATTAAAAGAAAATGTGTAATCAAAATAAAATGTAAAAGACAAGTGGTTATTTTAGATTTCTTGTACACCTGTCTTAAAATGTAAGGGATATTGGAGCTTGGTTGGGGTGGTGGGATGGCTTGCGGTGGGTGCCGGAAAATTTCCCTTATTTTCAAATCTAAAACTTGACAGGTATGGTATACACGGAAGACTCAGAACTCGAATTTAATCCGTTCAGAACTCCGGATCAAATTCGAGTTGTGATCGAATTTTCCCAATAAGAAATAATGGAAAACCAATTAATTGTTTCCCGGCCCCCCAAAAAATACAATGTTTTTTTAGCATTTAAACAAAATGAACCGGATAAAACAAGAGCATATACTGTACTAAACAGATCTAAGCACATTTATCAAAACAGTAATTTGTAAAGTAAGAAAATAAATGTATCCAAACAATGTGTAAAGTTAAAAAAAACAAAAACAATGTGTCCTGCCCCGATCATCTGCTCCTTCCGTGTGCCATGCCCCCTCATTAACCCCGTGTGGAATCCCCGTGTGATCAGCTGTTTCTGGTTGTTGTTATTAGTCCTCTGTATTTAGTCCGCGTTTCAGTTTGTTTCCCCGGTCCGGTCATTGTATTGTCCGTTTTGCCTGCCTTACCTGTAATTAAACCCCGTATTCTCCGATACCCTGACGTCTGCGCCTTTGTCTCCGTTCTGTCCAGCTCGGCACGACAATATTATTATAATGTATTATATAAATGTATTAATGGTTTATTATTAATATTAAAATACTTAAGAAATCTTTATTTTTAAATGTATTTTATTATATAATAATTACTGTTACTGTCTATCATTGTGTAAATGTATTTTTACTGTCTAAATATATGTATTCAGCTAGTGTAAACATGCACGATGCTCTCACAGCGAATGCGAGGCTGAGACTGAAGCCTTACCCTTTGTTTCCGCTGAGAGACATGCCGCGACTCATTTCCCCACACGTACAAGTTCTCTTAGGTCGGCGTTCACGGTTTGACTTCTGAGATTCAGATAGAGTTCTAGGTAATTTTTTTTTCGAACTGGTTGGTTCCACTTTTAAGAAATTCGAGTCCTAATGAGTTCGAGAACTGAGGTACCACTGTATTTTAATCATAAGCAAACAATTAATGATAGAGATGGCAGATAGGTCTTGGTAGTGGGAACTATTGGCGGTATTAAAATAACACTGCTCAATCTATATCCCCCAAATGAAGATTGCTTACACTTTAAGAATGCAGCAAATGTATTAACAGATAAAGCAGAGGGGATCATTTTAATAGGAGGGGACTTCAATTGTGTTCTGAGACAAGTAGGTTCTTTATCCAAAAAATCTACTACTATTTAGTGATGTGCAAATTGGGTTAAATAGATGTCTGGTGCCACCTACACCCCAGGGAAAGGGACTTTACTTAGATGTCACAGGTACATGGGCAGTTAATCTACATTGGATCTGTTTTTGATATCTGGCACAGACCTTTTTAGGACCAGTGAATGTAATATAAAACTAATTGCTATATCAGATCATGCCCCAGTCACCTTAAAGATAAGGATTGGACCAAGGAAGCAATTCAAATGCTGGAGACTTAATGTGCCACTGTTAAATGACAAAGAAATTCAACAAGAAATACAGATAGACCTTATAAATTATTAAACAATAATGGCACTAAGTAGTAATAAGGGGGTAATAATATTTTCATTTCCTCCAGAGTTAAAAAAAAATGGCTAGTTCAACAAGTTAAAGTAGAAAAAGAAAGAAATTAAGAGATTAGAAATAGAGCATCAACAAACAGAAACAAGAAATTATGAGATTATTAAAAGAAACTAGGCAAAAACTAGATGACCAGTTAATTTACAAAGCAGAGGGAGCACTGCAATCGATAAACAGGAGATATTATGAAATGGGAAATAGAACTAGCAGTCTGCTACATTTTCAGCTACAGAAAGCTCAATCCAACAAGACATTACAGAAGATAAAAAGGTCAGATAATAACCGACAGGAAGTTGACAGTGTCAGAAGAGCCCTGAACCTGCAAGCAATTGCAGCCAGAAGAGATGCCCCATCAATGCTCAGCTTAAATGCTGAGAAAGCATTTGATAGAGATCACTGGACCTTCCTCCAAAAGAGCCTCAGCTGGATGGGTTTTAGTGAGACATTTGTGATTCGTGGATTAAGATATGCTATAAAACCCCAAGATCTAGAGTTAGAGGAAATGGGCATCACTCCTGTTTTCTTCCCCTGGGATGCGGAATATGCCAGAGATACTCTGTCACCCTCCCTATCTGCACTGAGCATTGAACCACTGGGTGAATTAATATGAACTAATCCTCTTATACAAGGTATATTTAATGAAGGACAGGTCCAGCACAAATGAGCGCAATTTGCTGATGACATATTATCATTGTTATAAAACCCCATAACTTCTGCCCCAGCCGATTTGGTCAATTTTCAGTGTGCTTGGCCCAGACTGGAGACCGGCAGTCAGTCTCATGCATTTCCGATACCAAACCGGTCCATTTTACGCATGCACTACATGTTATACGCACAGCAGCGCAGGCAATAGCCTCACAGTTGTGGGCACGCTTACAGCCACATGCTAACATGTCGTTAGCATGGAAGTTTTTCACTGTGAGTGAAGATGACATAAAGCTTGCAATTTGTAATATATTTAAAGCCAAAGTAAACCATGGGGGAACCACCACAAAAATTTGGTGAAACATCGGAGGTAAACTAACTGATTATTAAACATATACTAGATAAACTTGAAAAGGAATAATCATTAAAATTGCAAAGCTAGTTAAGGTTTTTTTTTTTCCTATGACTGAGTAAAAATGTTTTAGCGAGACTAACCCCCTGCACTATAATGTCCGTACAGTATGAAGGTATGAAAAAGCCTGATCTTAATCTAGCTTACTAGTGATGTAAGAATTGTATGTGCATAACGTCATATTGGTATTAATATTACCCTGCACCTATTATTATTTGGAAGAGTATAATATACTTCAGTGTTATTTGGAGGTTTGTAACCTACGGACTTTTTAATTCTAAGACGAGTAAAAATTTAAAAATAAAAAAAAGAAAAAGGTCAATTTCATGTTATCTGGTGAAATAGTAAAATCTGTCAGATAAAGTTGGATGTACAGCGGCTCATTTTCAGTTAATTGTTATTTGCACCTCGTTCCAGTCACAGAGCACTTTATTTTGAGACTTGTTTAAGTGAGAGAAGATCCTGTAACTTAGCACAGTTTGGGGGAAATTGTAAAGTTTAACAATTTCTTTTATCATGAAAATAAAATTTTGCACTGAAGAAAACCTGATTTTTGTTTGAATATGCTGTCAATTATATTTCGTGGAAAGAAAATAGGAATCGGCAAAAATTAGTATTAGCCGGTTACACTTGAAAAAAAAAATTGGAAATCTGAATTGGCCAAGAAAATTGCAGTCGGTCCATCTCAGATGGCGATTCAGATATCTGGGTGTTGTCATTACTCCAAAATCTACACAATTATTCTCCACAAACTACAACAGACTGATTGAAGAAATTAACAAAGACCTAAACAGATGGGATGTGTTACCCTTTTTGGGAAGATAGTCTCCTTTTCTTATTAAGCCCATTCTAGTACACAATCCACATTTAAGTTGCTTGATAAATGTATATCAAAATTTATTTGGCAAAATAGGAGACCAAGAATCCAGTTGAAACTATTGAAGGACCTCTAGGCCCGCCTAATCTAAAATGGTATTACTGGGCTTCTCAGCTTCGAGCAATGGTGGCATGGATGGTCAAAGACAAGTAGATTATTTGGGTGCCTATTGAACAGAATTCTCTACCAGGGATATCATTATCTACTCTCCCATTTCTTAGTCAAGTGTCAGAAAAAAATAAAGAATGTGTGGATCAAACACACACTAAAGGCCTGGACTTCAGTTAAAAAACAAAGGGAACTGTAGCTCTGTCTTGGGTCACGCCCATACAGGGAAATAGAGTTTCTACCATCCACGCTTGATACATGGGCGGAAAATACTCAACTATTTGATTGAATATTGAATGTTTTTAAATAATTTTCAGAACTCCAAGACAATTTTCTTACCCTTATGTGACTTTTATACATATCTACAAATTAAACATTACAAAACATGTAGACTGGGACAATATGAAAATCAAACCAGCTAATATTCAGACCTGCTTCATACATATATTTGAACAACATTAACAAAAAAACAAATATCCCATATTTACAAAAAACTAAAGAGACATATCAGGTAATGCTTTTCATATTAAAGAACAGTGGGAACTGGAACTCAATACACTTGCAGATGACAACACATGGGAGGACATATGCCCTGGATGCCACAAGGGGGTGGGGAGCCAGATATGGAAGGAATTTGATTGGAAGGCTCATGTACAAGACACTATAGATGCCATCAAGGTATCTATAGTTCATTATAGATGAGAGCTTCATAAGCCAGTCATAATGCATAATAAACATGGGTTTAATGTGTTATGCCTTTTTCTAAATATTTGTAGCCATGTTTATAATGCTTTATGAATGCATTATAATACACTATGAATGTGTTTATAAATTACTAAAGACATGACCTTAAGTAAAGTGTTGCCAATTTTTTTAATGTCCTGATATTAATCCACATAACTGAAAGATGGTACACTCTGTTTATCATGACTGTATTACGTACTTTTTGAATGACAAAAATTAGGGACAAATGTACAAGATGAAGTTTTGGAAAATTATTTCAAATCACAAATAAAACCAAATTTCAAATCCTGAAAACATCAGTTTTTCCGTTATCATTCCCATTAGCTGCCGATTCATTCAGACAGCTGGTGCAGTGTTATGAAATCAGGCCTGTAGGGCACAAGATGCACAAAGTGCTCACTCTGCTTTAGACATCATCAGCTCTCTGCAAGAATCCAAGCGGCCATAAAGTGACTGCAATAAAGCTATTGCAAAGCTGTGGGCACTTATCACACTGAGTTATCCTTTAGCCTAGTTCATAATTCACTTTTCCATGTGTGCTTTCATGCGCTTTCAGCTGAGGACGGTCATCCGTGTGGCAGTTTGTACTCATACTACATTTGGCAATGGATGCTGATGATTGTGGGCAGTTACTTATTAGTCAAAGCTTGGGTAGAATTACGATAAGGCAAAATTAGCCTGGGGTACTTCCCCTACTCTTTTGTCGTTGACTGCTGATCTGGGAAAATCCATGCTGCCACCTACTGGAAGTACCTAATCAATTATCTTGCACATGTGCGGTCAACACGCATGGAGGTGTAAGGTTTCCCCTGGACATAAAAATCTGGGCCACAGGGGCACCAACCGCAGTCATCGGCAGCCAACCCCCAATGACAAAATTTACATCATGTCCCCTTGTCCACAATCAAAAGCACATGCGGGAAAGTGAAAAATGAACTGGCCTTTAGAGAGAGTCACACACCATATGTAGGAGTTGGTGCCCTCTGGAGGAGCAAAACACTGTTGCAAGCTGCAGTCCTCTGAAGGGTCTACAGGGGGTGCCTATGTAGCACCCAATTAAATCACTAGCAGAAAGTGCATCACAGGTCTGAACAAGAGCAATTGCATTCCAATGATACAAAACTCGCATTAATGACAGCAGGACAGGTGTAACGTGAAACAGCTGAGAGTGAGGGAAATTAAAGAGAAAGAGCACTTATGTCTGAAAGGGTCAACCATGGACATGAAAAGCTCTTCACACCAGCTCTTTATAAAGTATTATTATTAGGGATGGGCTGATCCACAGTTCTGATCCGATTCCAATACACAACTGCCGGTACCGATACGGATTCTGATGAAGAGCTTTCTTTAATATTTTAATATAATAAATGCATTATATATTTTTTTGTTCCACCTTGTTTGTACACCTTGTTTTAAGCGTTTTGAGGCATTTGCAGTTCAATAAAAAGAACATGGCAGCATGGCTTGGGTTTGCCAAGTTGCATCTGAACTCAAACACACACAGGTTTGTAATTATAATTATATCTTTGTGGGGACTCTTCATTCATTTCTAAGAGGAAAACTAAGCAAAACATGACAACCTTAACCTCTACCCAGCTCTAACCTTAACCATAACTAACCAAAGCCATTCTGAAAATAAACAGCAAAAGCCAGCTTTATTTCCATGCTGGTCTATGCTGGTTAGTGCTGGTTCGGTGCTGGTGTAGCTAGCGGACTAGCACGGCTATGCTGGTCTATGCTATATTGTCTGGCATCCCCTGGATTCACAGCAAATATCACAAAAAAGAAACAATAAGATGTGATTTACAGATTCCCCATTTGGTTTTAAAACAGCAAAACAAAACATGAAACCTGCTGTTTTCTTTTCCCCTTTTTCCCGTTCTGATTTTAAAACTGAAAAACCAAAAACTGCCAGTTTTTTTTTTTCCAATTTTGTTTTCAAAAAAATGAACGATATACTACTGTTTTCACTACTGTATAAACTTCTACTTGTTAAAACCAAATAGAAAAAAAGTCATTAAAAAAATCACACATCTGTTAAAGTATAAAACCTGCGCTAAAAATAGCCAGAAATGTTTTGAGTTTGAAATACTACAAACAAATTAATACACTCTACACTCCCAAAATAATGTCAAAAAACTGTAACTTATTCTAAGACATCAGCACCATGGCTACTACTTTGGTCAACGAGGACATCCCCAATCTTCTTCATATTTGAGTTTCATTTTTGGGCATTTACAGCAGACAGGGGCCTCAAAAACATCCCACTAGCTGTGCGATAATTAGCTGGTTCACGAGTGAGTTCTCTCTCATATTACTGCCAGAGAACACAGCACAGCAGTTTAAGACCCGTTGCAGATATGCCTCCTGTCACCCTGGTGTTATGACCATGTGGGCAACAGATGCCATAAGCAGCCGGTCGAATGTGAAGCCAACTCAACCATTTGGCTCGTTTGAAAAGTGTGTTTCACCGGAGTGAGCAAATGCTCAGCGTGCTATGAGCTGTCCAACCAAACCGGTTCATAAATAACTTGATAGCACCAGGTGGGGCAGGCCATTGGAGATGCGATTAAGCTCAGGCTTCATCGTCGCACCTGCAGGTGCTCATCCCCCGACACATCACAGCTCTTTGTTCTCCCAAAGGAACAACTACCCTGAGGCGGTAACAGGCTTGACTTCCACCCAAACTGAAACCATTAAATACTGAGTTTATATGGGATCCCAGTGCTATTAATCGCACAGTAATCATTTCTTCAGATTTAACTCAGCACACGCCACATTCCTGAATGTTATCAGAAGATAAACAAAGGCAGTATAATGTGAGAAAGGAAAAAGCTAATCAAAAGTTGTGTTTCTGCGTCTGTTATGCTCTGGGTCATTAGCAATGAGGTGACAAAAATCAGAAGCGTAAGAGTATGGAAAGAGAAGACACAAGGGGAAATAAAAAAATACATATTTTAGAAAGTACATACGCAATGTCACGGGCGTGGAGCACTTTTGATCGACGACACCGGAAGCCATCGCACCACTGGCAACGACAGGCAAGACATCGGTCCCATCCACCGTGTCAGCAGCTCCATCTTCTCCTCCGTCCTCCACATCGGTGTCGCTCTCAAGACACAAGTGCACAGATGGAAGGCGAGGTCCTGGGCCTGGTCTCACAGATCCCAGTTCTTCCACGTCCGTGTCACTGTCTGAGGAGTACCCATGGGCAGCTCCCCTCAGAGGAGAGCTGTGTGAGGCTGGTTGATGAAGGAGAGAACCCAGCTCAGGCTTTGAGGTGAAGGCAAACAGCTGTGTGGCATTGCTCTCCACATCACTATCGCTGCTGGAATCAATCTTCAAGTCGACCTCTCTCCCACCAGCAGGCTGCTCAGTCCCACGTCTTCCCTGAGTCTTTCTCACAGAGGTTGCAAATGGATCATCATCTGTGGCTTCGTCATCCGTGTCACTGCTCAAGTGGAACCCTGGGCATTTCACCAAGAGGGGCTCAGTCAGCCCAGTGCTGGGTTTTGGGTTTGGTGGGACCAGATCTTCACTTCCTTTTGAGTCTGTGTCACTGTCCAGATGGAATTTGGTTGGTACTATCACTGTAGTGGATGAAGGCTTCACATTAAGACTAATCGTGGAGGGGGACATAGGTGCATTATCTTCATTGTCCTCAATGTCAGTATCACTGTCTAGATGAAATTCCTCAGGCTGTACCATAGAAGTTCTGGAGGATTTACAGGTCCTGTCTGTGGCTTCTGTGCCACTGACAGGTCCAAGCACTTGTTCTGATCCTTGCTTGCATTCGACATCAGTGTCACTGTCCATGCTGAGACTTGGCTTGCTTGCACTGGAGCCATCCTGTATGGATGAATTGTTGGGATCATTGTTCCCCAAAGAATGAGGATCTGACCTCTGTGGAGGGTCTTTCTGCTCCTCTTCATTGTCAGCAGTGTGGCTTCCACCTCCACTGGAAACCTGGCTGCCAGGCTTACAAGGCTGTGGCCCAACTGTGGACGATCCAGCTTCACTCTTATCCATTCCTACATTTTCGCTTGGTCCAGCTCTTCCATTCGGAGTGGCATCGATGGCCATTCCCTCAGGCAGCCCTTCCTGTTCATTTGCCATGTCCCCCAGACCAGTGGTAGAATCCTTTTTACTCAATGTCTCTCGCTCCTCAAACTCTGAGTCGCTATCGTACACCAGTATCTGAGGCTTCCTCTTAGTTGTAGCCGAACCTTTCCCTCCTTGATTCATTCTTTGGTGGCTATTGTCTTTCACAGAAGAAGAGGGTGTGACAGAGTTCTCATCCTCACTGCAAAGAAGGTGAAAGAACAGCTTACAAACGTCTCTCACGCCTACTCATCATATACAGTGGTACCTTCGAACTCGAACTTAATCCGTTCAGAACTCCAGATCGAATCCTAAAAAGTTCGAGTTGTGATTGAATTATCCCCATAATAAATAATGGAAAACCAATTAGTTGGTTCCCGGCCCCAAAAAATTACACCAAAATATGTTTTTTTTTAAGCATACACAAAATGAACTGGATAAAACAAGAAGAGCATTTACTGTACTAAACACATCTAAGCACATTTATCAAAACAGTAATTTGTAAAGTAAGAAAATAAATGTATCCAAACAATGTGTCCTGCCCTGATCGTCCGCTCCTTCTGTGTGCCCCGCCCCCCTCGTTAACCCCGTGTGGAATCCCCATGTGATCAGCTGTTTCTGGTTGTTGTCATTAGTCCTCTGTATTTAGTCCCCGTTTCAGTTTGTTTCCCCGGTCTGGTCATTGTATTGTCCGTTTTGCCTGCCTTACCTGTAATTAAACCCCGTATTCCCCGATACCCTGACGTCTGCGCCTTTGTCTCCGTTCTGTCCAGCTCGGCACGACAATATTATTATAATGTATGATATAAATGTATTAATGGTTTATTATTAATATTAAAATACTTAAGAAATCTTTATTTTTAAATGTATTTTATTATATAATAATTACTGTTACTGTCTATCATTGTGTAAATGTATTTTTACTGTCTAAATATATGTATTCAGCTAGTCTAAACATGCACGATGCTATCACAGCAAATGCGAGGCTGAGACTGAAGCGTTACACTTTGTTTCCGCTGAGAGACGTGCCGCGTGACTCATTTCTATACGCATACAAGTTCTCTTAGGTCGCCGTTTACTGTTTGACTTCTGAGATTCAGATCGAGTTCTAGGTAAAATTTTTTCGAACTGGTTGGTTCGACTTTTAAGAAATTCGAGTTATAATGAATTCGAGAAATGAGGTACCACTGTAGAACAATATCAGAGCCTAACAATGGCCAACAATACCAGGGCTACAGCATGCAAACTACAATATACTGGCAACAATCAGACATCATTTAACTAAGGTGTAGTTCATTTAATGTTGTCCGAGTAGATAGCTGTAGCCATTACCTCTCTGGAACAATGCTGTTCATGGGAGACAAGAAAGTAGAGCAGGTGGGACCTGGCATTTGAAGAACAGACAAAGAGAAGAGAATTTGTCATATGCTGGAATAGGAAGGGGCCCAACAAATACAACAAACATCTGTACGTCAGACAAGTACTACGAATACAGAAATCAGTAAAAATACTGCAAATTCACATTCCTTACCTTTACTTGCTCTTGTGCTATCATCCGAGTCGGAATCCAGTTCAAGAACATGCAAGTTATCTGGACATGCCGGCGTTTGAGCCAGTGACAGGCTCATGCTCCTGACCACACTCGGGGTCACTGTCTCATTTCCCATCCGTCCACCCTTGACGTTTCCTTTTAAGTTTACGTTTTTTATGCCGTTGCTCCAGCCACCCTCTGTGCTCTCACTCTCCTTTCCCATCCGTGTCCTCAAACTCCGCCCCCTACCTTTCGCCGGGAGTTCCCCTCCTCCTACGACCCTTTCGGGCTCTGCCGACCCCTCCCTCAGCACCTCGCTTGTGTCAATATACTGGCAGGGCAGGTCGGCCAGCACCACACTGTCCCCATCGGTCAGGGCGTACCGGACATGGGGCGTCAGACGGAATCTACCCTTCCGCGTCCCATTCATGCTGCCCAGGTCCCAGACCAGCGCCTCCACAACAGGGCTGACATGAATCCTGTCGCCAGGAAACACGGAGAGAGAGATGACAGCATGCCGCTTGGACACGGATCGAGCGTCGAGGGGCAGAGAGCAGGAGGTGGGATCCCGGCCCATCACATTTTCTCCAATGTAGAGGGGTAACTCTGAGTGAGATAGAGAGCGAGAGAGAGAATTAAAATATCTTTCAAGGCTTCTCAGAATTGAGATCAATACCACTATACTGAGATCAGTGGAAAGAAGGTCAAGCTGTTTCTATTTTAAAAACACTTTAAATCTAAGTTTCATTAGACTAGCTAAATAAACATAAAAACTAGTGATGGTCCGATCCGATTCCGACACATAACTGCCAATATGATACAGATTCTGATACGAAAGCTATTTTAACTTTAATATTATAATATAGTTATAGTTAACATACATATGGTGCGTTCGTTTTTCTCTCGGAACTCGGAAATTCCGAGTTGAGTGACATCACGTCCGACAATCTCCCGTTCGAGCTACCCACATCTCGGAACAAACATGGCTGCCTCCATGAACACGTTGCTGTGTATTGTTGCTTTATATTTTAGCAGATTTGGAGTTTTACAAATGAAGAAAATGGAGAAATTTAGATTTTTCCGAGAGACAAACAAGAAACACGAACTAGTCAAACCACATTAAAAGCTTTATAAAATATTTTAGTACATTCATAGCGATATTCCTTTTTCGAACAGTAAATAAACTACAAACAAACCAAGTCGCCATGTTGAAATTACGTCACTAGGGCAACTCGGGCAACAAAATCTTATCCGACTTCAACGTCATAAAAGGGGCGTGTTTCCGACGGGAAGTGATGTTTTTCGTGACGTTTTCATCCGAGTTCCGACTTGGAGAGAAATAATCGAACGCACCAATAATATACTTCCACCTCGTTTGTACGTCTTGTTTTTAGCATTTAAGAAGCATTTACATTTCAGTTTGAATATCTTCTAAGGGAGTATACACAAGTGGTGAATGCTTAAAATGCCCCTCAATTTGTCTTCCCCAGGCAACAGTGTCATTTATACTTCGCTGCGATACCAGCTCACCATGTATAACAAGCTGTAGCGTGTGGTGTGCAAAACAACCCAAGCTAGCGACTCCCAAATAAAAACATACATTAACAAAGGCTTTTCACACAATTAACAAGTCTATATATGCTGCTTGACTATGGTAGTAGGCAGTTGCCTTTTTTGAAACTACACATCAAGAACCGATCTTGTAGATTCTTCACTCAGTGGCCAGTGTCTGGAGTAATGACATTAATCCTACTTAACAGTGCGCATTTAACAGTAGCAATATACACTCACCTAAAGGATTATTAGGAACACCATACTAATACGGTGTTTGACCCCCTTTTGCCTTCAGAACTGCCTTAATTGTACGTGGCATTGATTCAACAAGGTGCTGAAAGCATTCTTTAGAAATGTTGGCCCATATTGATAGGATAGCATCTTGCTTTTGATGGAGATTTGTGGGATGCACATCCAGCACGAAGCTCCCGTTCCACCACATCCCAAAGATGCTCTATTGGGTTGAGATCTGGTGACTGTGGGGGCCATTTTAGTACAGTGAACTCATTGTCATGTTCAAGAAACCAATTTGAAATGATTCGAGCTTTGTGACATGGTGCATTATCCTGCTGGAAGTAGCCATCAGAGGATGGGTACATGGTGGTCATAAAGGGATGGACATGGTCAGAAACAATGCTCTAACAATGCCCAATTGGCACTAAGGGGCCTAAAGTGTGCCAAGAAAACATCCCCCACACCATTACACCACCACCACCAGCCTGCACAGTGGTAACAAGGCATGATGGATCCATGTTCTCCTTCTGTTTACGCCAAATTCTGACTCTACCATTTGAATGTCTCAACAGAAATCGAGACTCATCAGACCAGGCAACATTTTTGCAGTCTTCAACTGTCCAATTTTGGTGAGCTCATGCAAATTGTAGCCTCTTTTTCCTATCTGTAGTGGAGATGAGTGGTACCCGGTGGGGTCTTCTGCTGTTGTAGCCCATCCGCCTCAAGGTTGTGCGTGTTGTGGCTTCACAAATGCTTTGCTGCATACCTCGGTTGTAACGAGTGGTTATTTCAGTCAAAGTTGCTCTTCTATCAGCTTGAATCAGTCGGCCCATTCTCCTCTGACCTCTAGCATCAACAAGGCATTTTCGCCCACAGGACTGCCACATACTGGATGTTTTTCCCTTTGCACACCATTCTTTGTAAACCCTAGAAATGGTTGTGCGTGAAAATCCCAGTAACTGAGCAGATTGTGAAATACTCAGACCGGCCCGTCTGGCACCAACAACCATGCCACGCTCAAAATTGCTTAAATCACCTTTCAGTTTGGAGTTCAGGAGATTGTCTTGACCAGGACCACACCCCTAAATGCATTGAAGCAACTGCCATGTGATTGGTTGATTAGATAATTGCATTAATGAGAAATTGATCAGGTGTTCCTAAGAATCCTTTAGGTGACTGTAGATATATTAATTAGCCACAACCTGTTTAATTAGCCACATTGCTTTTACTTTCATCAGACATCACACTTTCTGTGACTAGCCCCTAACCAGGAGAATGACCGAAGCAGATTATCCCATTTAGCTGATTACAGTGCAGACCCACCCACACTTATCAGTGAATGAGCCTTCATAAAACATATTTTTAAGACATGACAGTAATTCTGGAGAAATAAAAACATTCACAAACTCGATAGTGTGCTGTAAGTTGTCAAATGGAAAGGCGTACATTATAACCTATGTAAAAAAAACTAACACTGGCACGTAAAGCGTTGATTATTCAGACAGTAGAACGCTGAGTGCCACGCACACATCACTCACCAGTCTCGGGAATGTGCTCATTTTTGAACACCCTGAGTTTGGCCAGAGGTTTTCTAGCTTGGTCTCCATCTAGTTCAAACCGATCGTCCATGAATGAGTCATCTAGCCGCTGGGTTTCATCCATACCCTCTGAGAATCGATAACGACACGAGAAGTTATTTCAGGATGGGAAACGCAACTATCATCAACATTAATCAGTAGGCTATATACACCAAGGAAAGAGTTATACCTAATTTCACGAGAACTAATGCATCATTTATATTTGGAAAACTACCCGGAGATGTCTGAAATTAACTAGACACATCTCAATCATCTACTGATCGCCACTGATGCTACATCAATAAGGCCATCACTAAGGCAAATATAAATGTAGATAACCATAAGTCAACTATGCGATGTTACAGACATTCAAACCAGCTAATCATCGATATTATCCTTCAGAGTGTCCATCTGTAATGCGCCTGCTAAGAAATACACAAGATAACAAGGACTATAAATCTGCACCCAACTGAGGGGTACGCTAGGGCATAGCAATGAGCAGCGTGCAAGGAAAGTATGTGCGCTCGTGTTTTTTTTCATACAACACATGCATAGAAGAATATTTTAGAGAAACCATAGCTTGCACTGACAAATTCCTCTCTACGCCTGTGATCTAGGTCGATATAGTACGCGAGCAGCAAAATGAAAACTTACCTCATCTATGTTTCCAACTACATATAAAACGGTAACACTCTATTTCCGGAACAAAAGAAAGTATGTTCATCAAGTCGTCTCTCTATTGGTTGAACTCAACGTCGCTTATCCATTTTCTACTTCTGATTGGAGAACATTTATGTCTGTTTAAATTTCGGAGCACCGATGAGGTATTCGGGGTGACGATTGTTTGAACAGATATATTTCCACGCTAAAGGTGACGCTGGAATTTCTTCGATTTGTTGGTGTTCTTTGTAGTACTCGCAGGTTTGTATATTAATATAAAATAATACACATCTTCCCGCTTCCCGACCTAGAAAATTGGTAGGAGATGGATGGATGGAATATACATCTTACTGGAAAACTGGCTTATTTTAACATTTATATTATATAGCAGCATATATTTTTAAACATTGTGCGGCCTTAAATTTCAGGTTTTAAATAGGTCGAATTCATGACTAAAATTTTGCGTACGATACTAAATATCTCAGCAGTTCTGAAAAAGTTTAAAGCTTTTGCCAAAGTTACTAGTCATGCCCATTATTTCTGAACAAGTAAGGGGTCTGCTTGCTCAAATAAAGAACACTGAATACCACTGCATACGTTCAAGCATATTACTCCTAATATATCCTGTTGTATCTGTACTTTTCACCCTCCCAAAATAAGGGATAATGTGATTATTTAAGATGAAGGATGCCTTGCCAATTTGAGTTTGTATCAAACTATACAAACTGCAACATTGTTTTCCACTGTTATAATGCAGGGTGGGTGGGTACTCCAGTTTCCTGAAAATCTTGCAATGGTGTGAGATTGTGCAAGAGTGTATGACCCCTGTGGTGGGCTACTGATTTCCTCTAGGTCAAGGTTACTCCTTTATTTTCCACGAGGCCCAAATTTGATCACATTTCATCAACCAAGATCCATAGCGGGGAGTGTGGTCGATCACAAGTTTGTCATTTGAGTACCCCTGATTAGGATGCTCATCTAACTTGTCCCCTATACTGTCTGGGATACACTCTAGACCTCCCTCATGACCATGTACTAGGTAAGTGATTGGAAGACAGATAGATGGAATATTAAACATTTTTTCACCAGAAGTACAAAACTATAGACATATATTTATATTTATGACCTATACTTAACTGTCATCTGACAAAAAAATCATATGTTGGAGAGACTTTTGAAAATGTTCTGTTTAACTGACTACCCATTCACTGTTGGGTTGATTTGGAGTCCATCCGATGAAGCAGAGGACAGGGATCACTATGGAAAGGACACTGAGCAGGAACACGCAAACACTTAGGGATACACTGTGGCAGCACACCTGAGTGTAAAGAGGAAAATCAAAGGAAATTTTATTGTCATTGTGCAACATATACAATGTGCACATACACAATGAAATGAAACAGTAGGCTCTCCTAGCGCAAGCATCACACATAGCAATAATCATAGAATAGAATAAATAACAGTGCAACAATTAGTGACCCCTGAAAGACAAGGTACACTCCACATGGAGCTGGGATCCTCCTAATTACCTCATTCCCATTTCACTCCTTAATATAGCTTGATGTCAGTGTTAGCTGAGAAGGAAGGGGTGGAGCCTAACAGGACACAAAGTACATACAGCTGGGTGCAGGATTCAAACCCACAACTATGGAAGTCTGAGGCAAAAGCAGCACACGTGGAGCCACTGCAATGGGCTTTCTTCTTTGACCACTTTCTGTGTGGCCCTTTTGGTGTGGTGATTTTTTACTTTTATTTGTTTTCAAACGTAGAGCAGACAAAGTGACAAAACCCTATCTCAAAATAGGCTAAAGAAAAAAAGGCAAACACACCCTGTTTTCTAGTAAACAAAGGCACTTTGAAATCCAACTTGGCTTCTGTTCTGCCCCATCTGTGTCTGCCTCGCTCAAGCAAAGAGAAGTGACTCCCTTACATAGCACACTCCTGCCCTGTCAGAATTTACAGTGAGCAGCTCCTTGCTTGGGGCAAAGGAGTGTCAAAGGGTCACAGCATGCTTCTTCAGAGGTTGCATGGCAATAAGCAGAGGTGACCAGTGTCCAGCGAGGTGACCCAGCCCCAGATAAGATCATCAGAATAGAATAGAATAGCCATTGTATTGTCATTCAGAACATACACCGGTTAGTGCACATCAGAATGAAATTACATTGCATAGACTCACCATCAGCCTAGCAGAGTGTGTTAATACTAGAAAAAACGTAAACTTAAAAATATAGAGTCTAAAGAGAGAATAAATAGGAAATGGAATATATGTGGAACGAGTATACTTGCAAAAACCAGTGTACATCACCATTTACTGTAGGTTATAGTGCAAGGCATATAGTGCAAAAAGTTCTTGAAAAAGTGACATGTGCATGGATGGAGAGAGGCAGAGTGTGGGGAGGGGGTTGGGGAGGGGTTGCCATAAGTTATTAAGAGTTCAGGTGTCTAATGGCTTGAGGAATGAAACTATTACAGAATCTGGCTGGCTGGGCTCTGATGCTGCAAAGCCTCTTCCCAGAGGGCAGCAGGGAGAACAGTCTGTGGTTGGGGGTGGGTGGAGGGTCTTCCCACTGCTCTAATACCTAGTAGTAGAAATCCTCTCACATTCCACACCTAGATCCATCCTGTGTGTCCGTCCTCTCACAGCAGTCCTACAATTCTGCTCATGCAATCCATTCAGAACATACAAATTTTCCGTCTAGCCTGCTATGTCTGGTGTTTTCATCTTCACATCTTGCCACGGGAGTATTAAGCCATGCTGACACTTTCATTATCATTTTTGATGTTCAAAACAGTGAACAACCTCAAACCACAAAGCAATTTGGAAAACAAAAGGCCCTTTCAGAAGGTCTCGGAAAACCTCAAAACCAACAATTCTGTCTGTTTTTATTTGGTATTTGAGCCCACGTAGGTGTGCCTGTCTGGTGGCTGTAAACAGGCGTTATGCCTCAACAAGCCCGTTATGGTAATATTCACTGATGACACCAACTATCTCTGGTTTCACCAGTTAATCACTGAAAGTAAACACAATGACTGTATTTACAATTTAAATGTAGTATATTCTTATTAAGTTGTTAATGCTGTAAAACATAACATATCTATATATAAGCTGCAATTTGGGTGTGCTAGGAGAGCTATTGTGAATGTTATTTACTCTGTATATTGTGTGATGTTCTTAGCAAAAAAAATCTTCATATAGAAAGTTAGAGCTGATCCTCAGCTGCCTGGTGTGGCCAGAAATTTGACATGATTGGCAACCAAGTTGAGACAAAATGTGAAAATTCTGTAGAGAATTGGATTTGACATTATGATTGACACCCATTCCCACCAATCATCTTCCAGTTTGTCCCAGAGAGCCTGGAGTCTATCCCAGGCAGTACAGGGATACCCTGGACAGGATGCCAGTCCATTGTTGGGTACACACATGCACATACCATGGGAAACTTAGAGGCACCAGTTAACCTAACTTCATGTCTTTGGAAGACCCACACAACACGGGGAACACATGCAATGTCCACACAGACAGCCTGGAGCCTGGATTTGAACCCCAACCCTGGAGGTGTAAAACAACAGTGTTATACAACGAGCAGCTGCGCTGTCCTCTGTTCATCTCCCATAACTGCCTTATCAGATAGTAATTATGGTGGTCTAGCAGGAGTCTCTACCTCATTGGGACACCAGACTGGGGCATGGTGAATGTATACAATAATGCTCATTTTAGTACTATAACCACTCATTCCTTATTTATGTCAAATTTGCTATGTGTAAAATAGCTTTGTTTGGTCCCCTTAGGCCCATAAACAAGGCTAAAGTGTAAATCGGCATTTTGTAGTCTGTAATCTTATTAACTGGGAGCATTAAGGTATTTTTCATCCAGTTAAAAACCTCCAGTCCCAAACACAGCCCCAAAAGCTTTGTTTACTCATTTTGTACTGATTCTTCACTATGATGAGGGAAATCTTTCTCCTTATTTCTATATGGTCACCCAAGTAGATAAAAATTCTGTATTCATACCTGCCAAAGAAATCCGAATTGAATCATTGCAGCAGATGTGTGTCCCACATAATATTTTCACTGGAGCAGCTGTAAACTGTAACATAATATTTGAAATCTTCACAATGTAATATAGTTGTTCTTTGAGAAATTCTATAAATGCATTTCCTGAGAGCATAACGCTCATGGTGCAGAATGTGAGGCCTATGTGAATTACTTTTCCCTTTTCACCGAGTGATTGTACGCACAAAAATGAACAGTGGTTTTATTTTATAAAAATGCCTTTTATTTTCCCCACAGAGGCTCCTTTCTTTTCAAGACATAAAAAGGAAATAGAAAATAGATAGCATCAAATATTAAGAATAAACTAAAAAACAAAACAACCAAAAAGGAAGTTTTAAGCGTCTCTTTAATAACTGATAAACAAAATGGAAATAAAACAACATAAAGCTTAATCATGATTACCTATGCAAACCTTTTTGAGACCTTTCAAGAGATTCCATTACTACAAGTTGTCATCCATTTTTATTGAAGTCCTCTAGCAAACATACCTTCCACACAAATACTTCCTGCATGTACAATGCACATGTCCACCTGACTGGAGTATTTTCTGTGACATTTTGTGTCTTTGGTGTTACATGCATATCTTCTGCCCGCCTACCCCCACCCGAGACGTTGGCTGGCGTTCGAGTGAGGTTTATTGTTTGAACAGACAGAGCTAAAATTACTTCATGTCTCTCAGTCCAAAAGTATGTACATGTGCACAGTGACATACCACTACTAGGCATTTGCTTTTGTAGTTTGGGTAATCCACTCATTCCATTATGTTCATTGAGTGCTATCAATCTGGGACATGAATAATTCAAGCCAAAAAACTCTCATACTGAGCAATCGTTTACAAAACCCAAAATCTCATCTCATTCCAAATCAAGAAATGATGTGATAAGATATTCTGTTGATGGTCACTGAGATCAACATTGGGCTGGGCGAAGCTTGGTCACAAGATATAAAAATTTTAAAATACTAAATGAAAGGTAATAAATAAATATAAAACAAAAATCCTTCTCTTTCATTCTTTTTGATGATTCCGCCTCATATAACCATCCAAAAATCATCCAATACTTGGTTTACTTTCATGTGACTTTCAGTGATCTCAGTGTCTCCAAGCATTTGTTCTCTGATTCTTGTGACTACCTTGACAAGCTGGTTGTAGTACTGTTGCCACTCGACTTACTACCTAGTTTAGTGGCTGGTCCCTAACCGCCCCCATCACTGTCAGAATTTCAGTAGACAGCAGGAACCAAAGAACAAACGCATGGAACCAATGATGTGGCCTGATCTTTGTTTCTGGACTGGATGTGCTGAACACTTCAGATGGTTTTCTGCAAGCCTATTATTTTCTCCTCCCCTCACATCTGAAGTTGTCTTCTGGATCCTGTGTCTTGTTCAGCTTCTTTTGTTCCGCTTTTGTCTCATGTAGGTCTCATCTTTCCTGCCTTTCTGTTTAGAGATTGTGATGCTTTTCCTTCTTTCGTGAACTCTCCAAATTTGCTGTCATACTTTTAGCTCTTCATTTCACTTGCTTCTCTCAGCCCCTTCTTCTGTGTTCTTATTCTTTTGCCTCAATTGTAATTTGGAAATCTGCCCCCATCCCATTTTCCCTCCCACAGCTACCTAATTGCTACTGAATCTTTGCCCTTAAGCATCTTCCTCAGCCTCTTCCTCAAACTCCCCCTCTTCCTCAGCTGTGGCATCCTGGTACTGCTGGTACTCTGAGACCAAGTCGTTCATGTTGCTCTCAGCCTCAGTGAACTCCATCTCATCCATGCCCTCGCCGGTGTACCAGTGCAAGAAGGCCTTGCGTCGGAACATGGCAGTGAACTGCTCGGAGATGCGCTTGAAGAGCTCTTGGATGGCTGTGCTGTTGCCAATGAAGGTGACAGCCATTTTGAGGCCCCTGGGTGGGATGTCACACACGGCAGTCTTGACATTGTTAGGGATCCATTCGACAAAGTAGCTGCTGTTCTTGTTCTGCACATTAAGCATCTGCTCATCAACCTCCTTCATGGACATCCTACCCCTGAAGACAGCCGCTACTGTCAGGTAGCGCCCATGTCGCGGGTCACAAGCGGCCATCATATTCTTAGCATCAAAGACTTGCTGCGTGAGCTCAGGCACTGTGAGGGCACGGTACTGCTGGCTTCCTCGGCTGGTGAGTGGGGCAAACCCAGGCATGAAGAAGTGCAAGCGTGGGAAGGGTACCATGTTGACAGCCAGTTTGCGGAGGTCGGCGTTGAGCTGACCAGGGAAACGCAGGCAGGTGGTGACACCGCTCATGGTGGCTGACACTAGGTGGTTGAGATCGCCATAGGTGGGTGTGGTCAACTTCAGAGTGCGGAAGCAGATGTCGTAGAGGGCCTCGTTATCAATACAGTATGTTTCATCAGTGTTCTCCACAAGCTGGTGCACAGACAGCGTGGCGTTGTAGGGCTCCACCACAGTGTCTGACACCTTGGGGGAGGGCACCACACTGAAGGTGTTCATGATGCGGTCGGGGTACTCCTCGCGGATCTTGCTAATCAGCAGGGTACCCATACCTGATCCAGTGCCCCCGCCCAGGGAGTGTGTCAGCTGGAAGCCCTGGAGGCAGTCACAGCTCTCTGCCTCTTTACGGACCACGTCCAAGACAGAGTCGACCAGCTCGGCCCCCTCCGTGTAGTGACCCTTTGCCCAGTTGTTGCCAGCCCCACTCTGACCTGATGAAGTAGTATTGGAGGAGAGTTAACCATCACCCATTCTTTTACTTGGTAATCAAACTGATTCCACATAGTCAAATGATTTTGTCAAACTGATTTGGTCAATTTGTATTGTACATTTTGTAAGATGGGTAGCTAATCACCACTTACCAAACACAAAGTTATCTGGTCTGAAGATCTGGCCAAATGGTCCTGACCTCACAGAGTCCATGGTACCAGGTTCCAAGTCCACCAGAATGGCTCTGGGCACATACTTGCCTCCTCCATGAGAATCAGAAGCAGAGAGAAACAGACCAGCTCAATATTGCAGAAAAACATGGGCAGGTTTAAATAAATTAGCTGAAGTAGGGATTTATTCAGCACAGCGATACAGGGAGACCTGAATAATTCTTTAGATTTTTTTCACTTAATTATTTAACTGTTAAGTAAAGACTAAAGATATTACTAGGGTTTGTATTACTGGTGAAACCTTCATCATACTGAGAACCTTTGAGTGAAGATTGCTTACCTGTGGCCTCGTTGTAGTACACACTGATCCTGTCCAGCTGCAGGTCACTGTCACCATGGTAGGTACCAGTGGGGTCAATTCCATGCTCATCACTGATCACCTCCCAGAACTAGAAGAGAGTGAAAAGGAAATATGTACCAAAACCAATTCCCAATAGACAGAAAAAATGACACTCTAAAAAGGGAGCAATGAAATTCCAGACCTTCCCATCTAAGGAGAAATGTTCTCATAAGCACAAAGGAATATAAATTAATCCAGGAAAATGGGACCACCAAAACAAATTTTAACAGCAGCAGAGTCAGTGTGGGTCAGGTTATTGACCCAGGTTATCATCAGCTATAGAAATCCTGAATCTGACATTGAGCAGTAGATCACATGCATGTTGAAGAGTTACAGTTCTTTACTGAATGGTAAGTGAATAGCGATTGCAGATGGCTGTTGAACTGATCATGGTCTCTAAAACTGAATTTGGAAAGGGCTGATTCTCTGAATACCTGTATATTAGCGTGATATGCACTTTCTGAAGGCACAATACCCCTCTTGTGTCAGGTCACAATGATGCACTGTAATGCTTAAATCTGTATGCAGGTCCTTATTTCTGAAATCCAAGTGTGTGTTTGCTTCTCCCACAGTGCTGTTTGTACATAATTTATAATGGTTTAGATTGTAAACTGCAGAATTAATGGGGGATTTCAGTAATCTGGTTAAGCCTTCGGCGTTTGAGCTGGGTCATCAAGAAAGACCAAATTGTGTGTAGTTCATAGAGGAACATTTTGATTGACTCAACTTAGCTTATGCTTGAATCCTCACTCAAACATTTTGGAATTACTAAGCAATTAAGCAAAAACTGGATAGAATGGCAGGAGAAAAAAAGAAGAAATAGACCTTTGGTGTGGATTTCTGCCCGTATGCGGAGCAAGCTTCCTATATTATTAGCATAATATGTTATTGCTGATATATTCCGCTATTTTTAGTCCTACAGAACTTTCCATTACAGCTCACTTTAAATCCTTTAGTGTTTTAGTGTACTTTAAGCAGCAATGGGTATTTTATCCTAGAAAGATTGGAATAAATCTAAAATACCGTATGTCGAATATCACAAATGGACTTCCTTCATCCTTCAGACTTGTAGACATGGACCCCCTCCCCCCTGTTTCCAGCCTCAATCACACTGCCCTCTTTTCCCGTTCTTCATTCCCTGCCCCCATTCGCACACCATACTACAGCCCAGTGTCTCTCTCCCCATCCCCCGACATTAATGCGGCTGCTCTCCACACCAGCCTGCCTTCTCTCATTATTAAAAGTTCATTCAAGGCGATCCTCCTCCCACTAGATGTATAGTGTGAATGCTTTATCATAGATTTCATTTTCTTTCGAAATTTGAACATTCTGTTAAATAATCAAATGTATCATTAGATCCAGTAGAGAAATTTCTTTATTTAATTTTAAGTCTTAAAATTTTTTTGCATACCTTTATAGTCAGGGAAATAACATGATTTAATTAAATTGGATATTTGATCTGATGTTGGACGTTACTAATTCAGCAGGGTTTACTACAGATGAAAATGCTATTCTGCCTTTGTCAATTATGCACACCCCACCCCACCCTGGCCTCGCCCCATCTCATAGACTCATATTTCAGCAGAATGCTCGATGGATTCGCATTGATCCACCGTGATCAATTTATAGATTCTGCAAGATGTTTAAGACATTTAATTTTGGACTGCTGTGCAATTTTCACGTATCTTATAACAGCAACATACTCTTTGGAAAACACTGGTTGTCACAGAAATGTCATAATGTATTTTGAGGATAGAGTTTGAGGGGCAGATTGTCTGGTGAAAGATAAAATCAAGTATTACTTGATTGTCACTTAATAACGTTACAACACCTGAAAAACGACAATGCGACACACAATGCCCGATGCTGATGAAAAAAAAGGAATGGTAGTAAACTCGCGAAATGAAAGTTTAAAAGTCTTCTGCTTTCATAATCAATGTCGGTATTTTTGTTTATAAAAAATCTCAGTATGTGGTTATAACAATTATACTAAACTGTTGCAGTAAGAGGTTTTTCATAGAAAAGCATACTTGACAATTTCAAATCGCCAATTTTTTTTCAATGTATTTAACTATTGATAAATCAGTAGTTATATCAAAGAATGATGCCTCTTGACTTTATTTCTTCACTTAGTTTACATTTAAAGATCTTTAACTGATTGTCAATGGTATTAAATGAATAGTCCACCAAAGGGAATATTATTATAAAATATTATCACTTTTAAAACAATCATGATTATTTCGTGAATAGCCTTACCTTAGCACCGATCTGATTACCACACTGACCAGCCTGAATGTGCACGATTTCTCTCATTTTCTCTGATGTGCTATCAATAAAAAATATTAAGATTGAAGGAGTGTTTCTAAATTCCCAGATCTTCTAATTGTACGGCAGCGAAGCGCAGCTGTCTGAATACTTAGGCGGGACAAAGGTTTTATATGTCTGGACTATGTCCAGAACGAGGCTCTGCTTTGCTATTGGGCATAGACGATAGAATCCCAAAGAGCTGCGCAGTTAATTGGCCAGGGGTCTATTGCGAAGGGGTTTCTTGACTGCAAGGGGAAGGGCCGGAAGGGGACAGGGAGTGCCGACAGCTGCATGGACGAGGAAATTGTAGTTTATCATTGGCAATACATTGATCATTGAATAAATTCGTTTTTAAAATCAGCTTTCTTTTCTCCTTTCTATTCTATTAATAGAAACCAACAAGTGTTTTGTATTTTTGTTTTTCAATAAATTTAAATTGGTTAAAACGATACTACTCGATGAGCTTATAGCCTATATGCTCTACTCATTGATTAGAGATATAACACGCCTAAGACCAACAATAAACGTTACTGTTAAAAAAGAAAGAAGTACGGCGAAATCTTTGATTTTACTGAGGTTCAGTGATATCTAGACCCCTGTACATTTTGAAAACGTTTTTTTTAGTCTTACCCTTATAATTGTCTTCAAGAGATACAATCTGTACATTAATATAAGAATTTAGGAATTCAATCAAATCAATCAGAAAGTATATAGACTGATAAAACATAGTGATTTAACTGATAAAAATAGTGAATTAAAAATATTTACGCGTAAGTACATTTTAAAGGAACATCAAATTAAAATGTGTGGATTCTTAGAAAAAAAAACCTTCGAGCAGCAGTTACCCTGGCAACATAATGAGTACGTGACAGGTTTAAGAAGCACCGTTTTAACCTCCTGCTAATACCATGAAATGCAGTACATGCATTAAAAAACAAGAAAAATACAAGAGACGTTATTTGTACAAGAACCCGATGATATGCAGCTGACACCTCCAGTAATTAATATGTATATGTTTTCCTTCTATTGACCACTTTCTTTGTATAAATAATTGATAGGACTATATCAGAAGTCAAGTGATAGCAACTACTGTTTTAATCTGTCTCCAGTTTTACGTTGAGGATTTTCAGTTCAAGATGTAAACTACCAAGTTTAAAACACAGAGTACTGTACTGCAATACATTTCCGATAAAAAAAATATCCAAAACGTTTTCTGTGAATCATTATGAAACAGAACCACGTATGCAAATATTTTCCGTAGTCTGATACAATCTACCAGTCCTAATAAACCACAAAATGAAGTCTGAATTTTTCGATGTAATCCAAGCCAGAGACTGGTATGTCTGTGATTTCAGAGTATGTCATTCCTGCCACTTGGTAACAGAATAGGCTACACTCGAGGCACCAATTGTTCAAACAGATGTTTTACAGGCTCACTGCTTTATGAATCCCCCGCCCATCCAGCAAAAGATTAGCCTGGGTAATGGGAAGAACAGACGGATCGAATCGGTACACTCTTAATCTAATGTGATATGACAATAAAGTTGGCATATTTTGCAGCGATTCGAAGCGAACATTTACGTCGGCGCAGCAGGGTAACTAACTGCATTTTATTTATCTATTACTTGCTGTGCTATCCTGCACATGCGCTTCTTCAGATTTGCTGAGTTGACACGTATATTGCCCTATCACCATCACTGAATCCTAAATAGCAGCATGAAGCCAAGAAGATGCCTATTGAAGTACACTGTCTTCTCCACCAGGGGGCGAAACAGGGGGCGTCGACCTTCTGGCTGGGTGGGGGTTACTGTCTCACTCGTGATCGGAAGGAGCAAATGTCAAGTAAACATGTTTTAAAAGTTTATCATCTTACGGTCGCCAGCATTTTGTGTTAATCTATTGGGCGTACGATTGGTAAGCTGCATTTGACTTCTTGATGCCGCGTTTAAATGCATTGTTTAGATAATTTCCATTACCGTGATTGCAGTTAACAAAGTGGTGTGTAAAAGTAGACTTTCTGTGGCCAGCTCGAACCGTGTCACCAAAGGTGACGATCGGTCATCATAATCCATAAAGCATGCAAAATGCAGCGACGCGTAAAGAAAAACCTCCAAACTGTAGTAACTATCCAACAAAGTTTACAGTTCAGCTAGTGAGATGGCCTATTTTGAATCTTTGTTAATTTGGCAAACTGTCGCTTTATTTTGTTCCAGTTTTGCTGTAAATTGAGCTACTACTTGAGCGAGCAGCAACCACCTAAAATGACAAGTTAAAACGTAAATTTTTACTCTGTAATCTAACGCGCTTGGTTTGCTTGGGTGAACAAAACCCGGAAATCATGTCAAAAGTATTACATTCTTTCATCTTTCTCAACACGTTTTTTTACACTGAAATATTTAATTATGGTTATGGCGTGTCCGGATTCTAGAGATAATGTTTTAATATATTTTTGTAGTAAAGAGGACTGAATAACCTTAAGTCGTGAACATCATAGCTAAACATAGCTTATTTTGATGGTGATATAGGTCTGATAATTAAAAGAAAATTCGGTACTTTAAAAAGCGCTCTTCGACTCAGGACACGGTTCTAAACTGGCTTGTAATTACCCCTGGGTAAGAAGTATCGTATAATATAGGGGTTAAATTTACCGGATGATTCCACCGTTGTGCACCAACGGCCTAACTTTGGCAACAGGAAGGAGAACACAAAGGTGTGTAAATGAGGAAGGAGACTTTTCGTTAGGTCGAGCGGTACGAGCATGGAGGTGTGTGCAAGATAATGGAAACACGTAATATATTATTATCAGCCACCTAGTTAGGAGCTGGGCTGCCCTTCGCCTCCGGTCAGTTTCAGTCCGTCTTGGAATTCTCTCTTGCAAGTTCTGACGTAGGTGTAGCTTGATATTGGAATATTCTTCAAGAAGTTTTTTTGAGGCGTGAAGGAGATGGCAATCTACTTTGCAGTCTGCACTCCAGAGACTGCCATAAAGATTCAGTGATTTTCAGCGTCCTGGTGATTAGCCAAGATATGTAAGGCATTCAGTATGGGGATGGTGTTCCTGAAACCACAGGGCCGCTGTCATCTTGGAATATGGGAGCATCATGAGAGATGAGTGTTTGCACCTGGTCTAAAAATGTACAAATATTCCTTGGCCTTCATATGACTATGCAGAGTAATCTTTATATCCAATGACTCCAATAAGACTGCCAATACCATTAGAGACATTGCCTTTTACCAGGTGTAAACCTGTCTGGATGCAACAAAGTGAAATATGCTTCATCTAACCATATCACTTGATTTTTTTGCTCTGGCTTCCATTTTCTGTGCCCCTTTATTGCAGCTTATCTATAAGTGCACTGACCTTACATTCTACAGGTTTCCAGACAGCAGCCCTGCCATAGATTCCTGCTTTGTGTTTACAACATAAAGCTTTGTTGGCACTTGATCCCCTAGAGATTTTTTGTTGATTTTTCAGGCTGCACTTTTCTGGTTTACAGTGACCATCTGTGTCCGTCTGTCCCTGCTGGAGAGTTTTATTTATGACTGTAGATCCTTCTAAGTCAAAGAAACTTTATTACCACCTTCAGCTCTATAATGCATGGGATGAGATATTGATCTTCTTGGTCATAATGCAAAAAACATTACTGTAATAAACAGAATATAAATAATTAGACATTTAAGCATGACATTGAGACATAAGACAGACAGGAAAATATTGTCTGCAATATGAGGTTTTCCATTTGACACACTAAATAATTTTGCCCTGGGTTACCTGAAATTTGGACACCAGTTCTTTGGCGTCCTTAGAATTGTTTTAATAGACTAATTGTTTTGAAAACTCCAACATCAAAGAACTGAGTGTCAGGGCTGTAGCAAATTCTGATACTTGCCCCTCACCCCAATATTACTCACCTTGGTAGCTGTCTTATCATGTATATATTTCTCCATCCCTAAAGAAAAGATGTTGTAATTTCCTACTTGGGATAAAAAAAGTTCAATCTCATCTCTCAGGAAATGTATTCAGGGGGGACCAGATTCTGAAATGTGTATTTTATGCATTATTAAGAAATTAATTAAATGCAGAACTAGTAATAGTTTCTCTTTAATTTTAAGTAAGATAAAGACTTTATAAATCAGCCTTTGGGAATGAACTATCATGAGCTTAACTGAACTCTTTGTCATTTACTGTAGTTCCTTCATCATACCAAAGATGTTTTACACTTGTGGTCCAAATGAGGCGATGGTGGTATCTGGTAAGATATGCTGTTAATTCTAATTACATGAATTACAAAATGTCTGTATTTTACATTTATAATGAGATTGAGAATATCAGCCTTGTGACCCTCGCTGCAGTAACAGTGACATAGTCAGTATTCCTCCACACTTGGGTGGAATTATATACGGATGAGTTTCCTACCAAATTGCGTCTCTGGTTTCCGTGTGACGAGTTTCCTACCGTCTGGCTCTCAGGTTTCTGCCGATCCCCTCCCTTGATGATTGCCGGAGGCAGAGTGTTTGTCATTCCCTGCGTCCAGAAGATCCAGAGGTATCTGTCTGTCATGGCGCCCTTCAATCATGTGACCACTAACCACTCGTCTTTTCCGCTTTCTGTGTGCATGTGCTGTAGTTAATGTTCATTCTTTTTATAAGCATTAGCTGTATCATTTCTGTTATGTCTAAGGTTGGACAGCGTGTACTGTACATCCAGTGTGTTACTACATATCGGTCTGTCAGTGTCTGTATTATATAACAGTGTCTGCCTCTGTACATCAATCTGTCATTATACTGTATAATACTATCTACACATCAATCTGTCAGTGTTTGTACTGTATAACATTGTTTATATCTACATGTCAGTCTGTCAGCATCTGGACTGTATTTGCCTGTCTGTCAGTAGCTGTGCTCTATTCCCAATATGTAGGCTGCCAGTGGCTGCTCTGTGTACATGCGCTTTACCTTCAGGTCAGTGAGTGTAAATCCTCTCACTTCTTTCAGAATCACGCTGAACACTCTAACTCTGAATGTGAAGAGTGATAAAGTGTACACCCGGCATGGAGTCCCCATCTCCGTCACCGGCATTGCCCAGGTATGTCGTATGTCATCACCTACTGCAGCAACATCCCTCTTTGTCCATGTAAATAGTTCATTCTCCTTTGTAACAGTGTGTATATACTCCAGTTACCATGTCTATAGTAATGTGTGTGTGACTGTAGGGACACCTTATTCATTCATTTGTTTCAGTGTTAATATATTGTTTGCCTGGAAAGTAAGCTTAGCTGTCCCATGCTCATAAAAGGGGAAATTCTTCATAACCAACCAGGTTGTTGCATTAACACTTTACTGCTTAAATGCCTGAACACAGTGTGTTCTGGTGCTTTTAACTCTTATGTGCAATTTGTTCTTCCAACAAAGTGATAGTGCTGATTTTTCCTTTGCGTGACAGATTGGAAGCTGGGTGATGTAATTGGCTCCCTGTTAAATCACTTCTCCTGCATGATCTGTGTCAACTTCCTTCCTTCGTCTATGGTGTTGATGGCTTGGAAACTCCTTCCAGGTGAAGATCCAGGGCCAGAATAAGGAGATGCTATCTGCAGCCTGCCAGATGTTCATGGGCAAGTCTGAGAATGAGATTGGCCAAATTGCCCTGGAGACACTGGAAGGTCATCAGAGAGCCATCATCGCCCACCTGACCGTAGAGGTGCTTGAGCGGCCCGATCCCCTGGCTGCATGGGCCTGTGTAGCCTCCAGCACCGATGAGACCCTGTATCATGCTGTACTAACACAATTTCTCCCTGTCTTCCCCTGAAGGAGATCTACCAAGACCGCAAGAAGTTCTCTGAGCAGGTGTTCAAGGTGGCGTCATCTGACTTGGTGAACATGGGCATCAGTGTGGTCAGCTACACACTGAAAGATGTCCATGATGATCAGGTGGGCTTGTCGTTCTTTCCGTTGCTGAGCTCTATGCTTCTGGTGCAGCATGAACTCACTTTGGACCATGGACCATGGTCTTCCAGGAATACCTCAGCTCGCTGGGGAAGGCTAGGACTGCTCAGGTACAGAGGGATGCGCGCATTGGAGAAGCACAGTACAAACGGGACGCAGTCATCAAGGTGAGCCACCCTTTTGTGTCTCCACCTTCTGCAAGACTGGAATGGTAAATATGTTCCAGGTAGTCATTAATAAGATCATCAGTACTATTTCCTGATCTGTCCGGTTTCTTCTCAATATGCTGTTCCTCTTTCCCTCTGTGTTTGCTCTAATCTGGTTGGCTATTGTGGCCTGAGTGTCAGGGACCGTTGTCTTCAACAGCACACAGTTGACTTATGCTCCCTCTGCCTTTTTCCAGGAGGCACTGGCCATGCAGGTCAAGGTGTCTGCTCAGTACCTCAATGAGATTGAAATGGCGAAAGCCCAAAGGGACTTTGAACTCAAGAAAGCATCATATGACACTGAGGTCAATACCAAGAAGGCAGAGTCTGAGATGGCCTATCAGCTGCAGGTACTGCTGAAACTCAGTTACCCATAAGCCATTTGACACCACGCAGTCACTGAGCATGTCTGTGAACACTAACGACTATCACCCAAGCACAGTATTGAGCGTGTTGAATGTCCCCAGGTGGCAAAGACTAAGCAGCGCATTGAGGAGGAGAAAATGCAGGTGCAGGTGGTAGAGAGGGCCCAGCAGATCACCCTGCAGGAACAGGAGATCACCCGCAAGGAGCGGGAGCTGGAGGCCAAGGTGAAGAAGCCGGCGGAGGCAGAGCGTTACCGCTTAGAGAAGCTGGCTGAGGCTGAGCGGTAAGTCCTCCTCCTACTGTGTCTGCTGAACACCCCAATGTCTGATCTCATTCCCCCGTTCTCCTTCATCCGTTCAGCCTAAAGCTCATCATGGAGGCCGAGGCGGAAGCAGAGGCGATCAGAGTGAGTTCTAAAGCGGCATTCCGGCGCTGTCCGTTTCTCGTCTCCATTAGGCTTCGCCCCCCAACTCCCGCTCCTCTTTATCAGGGTTGACACACTTTACCTTTCTCTATGCACAGTATTAACTGCCGGTGTCTGTGCCCCGAGACCCAGATGGTCGCTGGGTCAAATCCTATGACCGGCATAGTGATCATGTGACCATTGGGCCCATGCCCAAAGTCCCTAACCCAAAAAACAGCTCCAGGGTCCAGGTTAAGTGGCTGATCCTGTACCTATGGCTGACCCCAAGCTTTGCTTTCACTTGTATATGTTTGTGCAAGATAGAATCTGCCAAGAGTTTCGTTGTACTTGATCTCACCTATACAAGGTATTTTGTTCTTTTTTATTAACCCTTTTCCTCAGCATTAGTATGTTCTCTAACCTTCTCTCTCTTTGTGTTTATGTACCAGTCTAAGTATCTTTTTCTGTGTTTGTATGATGTGTTGACTTTTGACATCAGTGAGTATGTTTTATCTGGTTTGTGTCTGGTTTGGCCCCGCCCCTGATGACCCCCCCAGATTAAAGGTGAAGCCGAAGCATTTGCTGTGGAGGCCAAGGGCAAGGCGGAGGCCGAGCAGATGGCCAAGAAGGCAGAGGCCTTCAAACAGTACAAGGAGGGTGCCATGGTGGACATGCTGCTGGAGAAACTGCCTCTGGTGAGCAACCAGGTGGAAAAGCAATTAGCGCATGGGACGGAAGTGGCAGAGTGAGGCATTAAATAAACCCTGACCGCCCCCTTCCCCTGCAAATCCTTTTCTATATTTTTGAAGAGTATCTATTTATAACTAGTACACAAAAACAGTAGACAAGCATCCAGCCACACTGTAATGTCACACAGCAGGCCCTAATTCGCGATTCAGTCTCAGCACTTATGGCAACTAAAGGGATAAATAGGCTGCTGGAGAGGGTTAATTGGCCAATGAAATATTACTCATCCCTCAGGGACCATCCAAAGAGAGATAATGAAGATTATCACCATTTACATTACATTTAGCAGACGCTTTTGTCCAAAGCGACCTACAAGCAAGGCACATAGTGTAAGCAGTACTGGAGCTTGAGTTACTCAACAGCTGCACAACTATGCATATAGTTATTAACAAAATAAGAATGTCATAAGACTACTCAAGGGCCAGTTAGTGCAGAATAAGAGCAGTCAGCAAACAATCAGATTAGTAGACAAATTCATGGAAGACAGTTCTTAAGGCATTTCTTGAAGATAGAGGAGTCCAGTGACCAGACGTGTCACCACATAAAATACATGACACAATATTTATGATGTGTACTGTTCACATATTTAACTGAAAATATTATGCCAATTTCTTGTAATATTTCACTAATCTTACTGTAAAGCTTATTTCATGTTAATATTAATACGATCACTTCATTAAGTAGTTTTCTACAACAAAACAATGAAAATGTGATTGGGATCCAATTACCAGTGGAATACCAGACACTTATTGAAAAGCAAGCAGTGACTTGTAATGTTACCATTAATTTAGGTATTTTAATGAGTCTAAGGGGGCAAGACAAAGAAAACAGAGCGTAATATGGAGCAAAAACTCCAGCTAGCTAGCTACTAACCTTAACAGAACCACCAATCCTACACACAGAAACAGTAGGATGGCATATTCATTCAGTTCTGGGTACTATTAAAATAGTACTTGCCTCATGTGCATTGGGGAAAACTGTCCATATTCTGTGATTGGCATCATTTTGAGCCAATTAAAATTCGGAGTAACAACTGGAGGGACCAATCAGTTTGAAGCCCCCATGCTCTGCCTCAGTTACCCTTACGTAATCATGCATATTAATACTAATACTATCACAACAGCTTTGTATTTTCTAATGGGAAGGACGATCCCTTACGCGGCCTCTCTCCTGTAGATCGCTGAGGAGATCAGCAAACCCCTTTCAAGTGCCCAGAAGGTCACAATGGTGTCTAATGGTGGAAGCGAGGTGGGGGCGGCCAAGCTAACAGGGGAAGTGCTGGACATCATGACCAAGCTGCCACAGACCGTGGAGAGGCTGACTGGCGTCAGCATTTCGCAGGTGAGCAGGCGGCTTTCCCCTCCCTTAACTGCTCTCTTCTTCTCCTCTCCTTTCCGTCCCCCATCTCTCACGTGCGTCTCTTCTCTCTTCCTCCGCAGATGGCGGGAAAGCCATCCAGGATGGGATGAGGGCAGATGCTCACGTTCAAGCTAGATGGATGACAATTCGCACATCTCTTTACCGGAATCCATGTAAAGGCCTTTAATATCGTGCCAATAATGATGCGGCCATGTTTTTTAGACTGCTTTGCTTTTTTGATGATGTCATTTATACTACGTAGCGAGATTTCCTGTAGCCAGTGATGCCTTTTTCTGTCAGCTGCATCGATGGCTAGCTCTACTACACCTGTTCTTTAATGTTCAAGTTTGGCTTGGCTAGGCTAGGAAAGGAAGAGACAGTGAAAGGCTGAGCTTCGATGAGTAGGCCTACCACACTGTGGGTGGCTCTCCTACTGCTTTAAACTATAGGTCACACTCTCCGTAAGTCGCCCTGGGGGGGGGGGCGACAATTTTATACAGCGCAAAGCCTGCACCTCTAAGAAAGTCCACATTAAGTTGATTATGTAGTTGATTATGTAGTTGAGTTAGATTAGTTGATTAGTGTTTATATACTCTGTAATTCATGAGTCCAGTAAACTGTCCGGCAGCTTGTTAACTGAGGGCTGTAATGTGTGCAGGTTAATTTTAATGTCTACTGTGAAGTCCCTCCTGTTTTAAGAAATACCTCCTACATAACTGTGTGTAACAATATCAGTTCCTACACGTCCCTGCCCACGATCGTCGCTCTCCTGAAATATGGACACAATATGCTGATATCTTGTTACTACACTGATTGACTGGCGTCTCTAACATCTCATATTTCTTCTGTGCAGTACGCTATTTTACTGCAGGTTACCACATGTCGGCACATCAAGGTTGTCTTTTTAGGTTGGCCTTTTTGGATTTTCTTATGTCAAACATTTTCCATCTTCCAAGGCATTTTCCAAAGTATGTAACAGAAGATTTTACTATGCAAGTAAACGTACCTTGCTTCTGAAACTTACAGTGGTCCACTTTATAATGAGCATTTATGTGAAGCAATGGGTAAAATTCTGACAACCGTGAAAATGAACAGGCCTTTAAATCGAGAATGACAAACACTGCATATTATCTGAAAAGATCGCTTTATTAATTCATCTACAAAAAGTACACCAAAGAAAGAAAACGGAAACAAAATGGCAAAAAGACCCAGAATATCACATTTCATATATTAGTGAAGAAAAAAATCATTTTGTATATTTACATATTAGTTCTGGTTTAAAGACTGAGGACGATACATGTCATAAAAAAAAATGTTTTAGTTGGGAAGTACAGTGTATCAAAAATGAAACTAACGCACGGACAAGCTGTTTTACTGATCTCTCCAAAAGGTGATTTTAATTGTATGCTCACCACACCAGCAGTTAATGAGGCAGATATACCACATGGCCAAAAGTATGTGGACACCCCTATTAATTAGTGGAATTGCCTAATTAAGCCACACCCAATGCTGACACAGGTGTATAATTAAGCACGCGATCTCCTGCAACAAACAGCAGCAGAATGGGTGGTTCTATAAAAGGTGTTAACAGCCCGGTCCCATTGTCCTCCTGGGGTCTATGCCCTCAACCCTCACAGACTTAACTGACATCACCTGGCAAGTGACCGAGTGCGAGAGGCTGCAAGGGTCCGAAATAGTATAAGTAGGATTGGGACAGTATGTTGTGATGTTACCTTGACAACACCAAAACATGTTCCTTACTATTGCAGGTTTGGGACATTTTAAAATGAAATTTGTACTTTCTTCATGGCCAAGGCACTTCAGGGACTGACTGACTGCCTAATATGAATGCGTACCAGCCTCTAGCCTTTGAGTGGATGAGAGGTAGTTATCAAATTGTTCTTTTTTTTGTCAAAACAGCGTCATTAAGCAAAAACTAAAAGAAATGGTTTGTTCACCATTTATGCTTCCCCTGGTAACCCCATGTTTCATGTCACAGCACTATGAGCTGTGGGTAATTCCCTCAGGCACTTATCCTTATGGACAGTGTGCATAAAGGGTTCAAAATGTCTGCGAGATAGCCCGCATGCACTTAATTTGACAGTGGGACAACCTTAAGTCCTCAAGGACTTAACAGGAATGCACCTCAAAGTATGTGCATCCTTGATTGTGGAGAATGGGATTGGACCAGTGACTTTCCACGTGGTACCATCATAGGACGGCATCAAGTCAGTTCACCAAATTTGGCTTGCTAGAGCTGCCCTGGTGGGCTGTAAGTGAGGTCATTGTGAAGTGGAAACATCTGAGAGAGAGTTCAGCTGTGAAGTCATCAGTCACACAAATTCACAGAGAGTGACCTGATCACTCAGCATCATTACCCACCCTGAATGGCAGTAAATCCCACCAGCAATGTTACAAGCTGCTAATGGGAAGCTTTCCCAGAAGAACACAGGATTTTACAGCAGGAAAGTGTGACCAACGTCATATCAATACCCGAGGTTTTGGAATGAGATGTTGGACAAGCTGGTGTCCACATGCTTTTGGCCACATAGTGTGAGTTGCCCTCACTTCCACCTAGGTCCTGGAGTGCCCCCCTACAAACATAGGGGCGTAGCAGGGTTAGAAAGAGATCTGTACTGAGATTTCAGTAGTGCTTGTACATTTAACGTGTCCTGTACAGATATGGCACATCTGTGCTGAGCACCAGAGAACTTAATAGCAACATACACAGCCTTGGGACACGTCAGCACGAAATCTGGGTCGTCTCTCCCATCTTCTCCCAAACAATGGGGGCATGCAAAGTGCATATGCTGTTTTCTCCACACGAGGGCCAATCCAGAGGGGACCTTCCCAAGGGGAGATCACGTGCGGCTCCCACTCCACGTATGGAACCGACTCATCCTCCAGTCTGTTCCCAAAGCTGTCATCAATCTAGGATTATCTCATGCTGCAGTTTGGATTAATGCTTAATACCTCGGCCATGGCGCTTTGGCACAGTGGGCACTAGGATATACCGCACGCCACTAGGTTAACATACTGGCAATGACATGTTCTTGAAATTCCCCAAAGGTACAGCGTGGCTGCATTTTAAAAGTACAGGATCAGAATAACCCTCCACCGTTAGCCTTTGAATGAACAACAGCAACAAAAGCTCTAGTGAACTACGTTACAGTAGGTAGCTAATGTTTTACTAGTTCGAAGGGAGTACACCATGCTCTCCACGCGCAAACCGCAGTGGAGAAACCCTCAGCTAGTCTGATGTAAACCTAATTTCTCGAAGCCACGACAAGAGAAATCATATTAAAGCTCCTGCTATTCCCCAACGGCCCCGAGGGTAACTGCTGATTTATTAGTCATCCTACTCAATTTTTCTGGTTATTGTTTTTTTTTATCGGATTTTACATACATCTCATTCTGCTGATTTAATCACGTTTCAGTTCAATATATTCAGATAAAGACCTCATACAGTACACATTTACACTGGTGCAAGTAAAAAGAACTCTGTTCACAGCCCGGCTCGCACTACGCAGATATACACCCATTTCCCATCACCCAGCATCGCGGTTACATTCAAATCTAGTTTTTTCTGCAGGCAGAAAGGGGGGGTGGTCTGCTTGTAACCGAGCCAGCGGTGTTTAAGACCCACCCCCCCCAAAAAAAAAAAAAACATGCGGCAGACCTCAGCCGCCCACCTCTCTCCATGTGCTGCACTCATGGCCCCCATGTCACACCCCCTCCTGCCACTTAAACCATGTTCATGGCATCCTCCGTCAGGAAGGAGTGGATGTAGTTGAAGGAGGGCCGCAGCTTGCAGTCCCGGTTCCAGCAGCTCAGCATCAGCTCATAGAGGCCCTGCGGGCACACGGCCGGCCGGTTCAGGTACACCTGAGATGGGGGAGAGCAAGGCAGGGCTCAGTGAGCATGCCCAGGACCGGGGAGGCAGAGACACCTAAAGGTATCCACCAATTAGGATGCAATATCTTAATTGGGGTGCTGGGTTTACCTGTCGGCCTTGGTCCCTGAAGAACTCGCCTGCATTGTCGATGACCTGCTCGTCTGTAAGGGTGGGGTAGGGCTGTGCCTGGCACACATTCAGCATCTCCCACAGGGTCACGCCGAATGCCCACACATCACTGGCTGTTGTGAACTTTCCCTGGGGGGGAGGGGGTGGTCAGCATCAACCAGCAACTCAACTCATGAGCACATACACACCCCCCCCATGATGAAACACACTCTTCTTCTGAATATCCTTCTGTAATATCTCTCTCTCTGTCTCTCTCTGTCACACACACACACATCCAGGATCCAGGGGCCTGTTTCACAAAGAAGGATTTCTTGCTTAGCTGGATAACTTGTCAGATATAAGGTATCCCAGACTTTATCTTCCTTCACTTACATTTAGCCCAGAGTACCTTAAATCCACATATTTATCTGGCTAAGCTTGTGAAACAGCCCCCTGACTTGAACCACATGAGACCAAACATTAGTTCTCATTGAATGCGCTAATTCCTAAGCGTATCCCAACGAAACTGAAATTCCCATAATCCAGGCGCCTCTCACCATGAGGATGCACTCCCAGGCCATCCAGCGGATCGGGAGCACGGCTCTCCCCTGGATCCTGTAGTAATCCCCAGCATACAGGTTCCTGCTCATCCCAAAGTCTGCGATTTTAATCTCGCGCTCGCCCCCGACCTGGTCGCGCTCCCCGCCCACAAGGCAGTTTCTGGTGGCCAGGTCGCGGTGCACGAAGTTCAGGGAGGAGAGGAACTTCATGCCGGAGGCAATCTGACTGGCCATGGAGATGAGAGCGGGGTAACTGGCAGAAAGGAACAAAGACATTATACTGGTCAGCATCAAGCAGCTACAGTACATGGTCCAGTCTGCCATCCACATGTGAAACTCAGACCTATACACACATCTATACATCCACCCACCCACACACACACACAACAAAGGTTCAGCAGTAACATTACAGACTCTGACCTCCAGGGGTGCAGGTTCGATTCCCACCCCCCTGGCTCTGCAATTGAAGTTGGCACATTTTCCCCATGTTCATATGGAGTATAGCAGCCCAATGACGTGTGGATAAATGCAGAAGGACTGTATGTGGCATGCAATGCATGCCCTGCAGGAGCCTGGGGTGTCCCGAGAGACTTCAGACCCACTACTGCCTCACACTGGCTGGGCAGCTATGGAAGGCGGAAGGAACGATATGTGAAGGGAATCATTTCAGGAAGATGGCCAGTTCCCACAGAAGGGCGCTCGCTACCTAATGGTTGGGGCATGGTGGGAGGGTCCTGCCTTGTCCAGCAGGACTCTGCTGGAGAGATACTGGTTGAGATCCCCGCTCTCCATGTACTCAGTCACCATGCATAGCGGGTCACTGCTGACGCACACACCAAGCAGCCGGATGATGTTCGGGTCCTTCAGTCGAGACAGGATCTTAACCTCTTTCAAAAAGTCATTTCTAGGAGACGAAAAAAGTAAACAACAACTCTGTAAATAGCTAGTGTGGCAACCAGAGGCTTCAAAAACAGAGAGTGGCGCAGTAAGTGTTCTGTCCTGCCCTCTGCCCTGCCAAGCTCGCCGCTGTGTTTACTCAATGCAGCTCATTGTGCTGTGTGCTGGAGAACAGCCAGCCTGGCCTTACTATGTCTTTGGCTGACATTCTAATCCGGAGCTGATACTATTAAAATCCAGGAATTAAAAGTAGCCTTAAGGAAGTCTGGGCAGAACATTGCCACTGTGTTTCATGACAGAGTGCTGAAATCGCCGTAATTAAAACCAAGTGGCCCGATTTCACCCTGATCCGGTTTTTATGGCGAGCCACTAACAGGAATGTATTGGTGACAGCCCACAGGCTTGGCAATGGCACACAAAGATGGTATTATTTATGGGCAAGGAATGCTGCTGCAGTGATCCCTAAGGATCCCCACTGGTTTGAGATGCTACACAAACAGCGCCAAGGATCCTCACTGGCTCACACAGTCAGCACAAACACAGACCTGGCGTTCTTGGAGGCGTCGGGCCGCAGTATCTTCACCGCCACCAGCAGAGGTCGCCCTTTCCTTACGTTAAAGGGAAACTCCAGGCTGGGCAGGTCTTGCGGGTTCTCGATCTCACACAGGTGGACCTGCGGAGGACACAGGCAGCACCATGCAGGTACACCGGGCTAAAACATGACACACTAGAACCGTGAGGAGTAAGTCTGTTGCCAGGAAAAACTCTAGAAAAGGACAGAACGATTAATAACGATAATGATGGTACTAGTAGTAATAAGAATAACACAGCCGAAGCCTGTGTAATTAACAATGTACCTCTCCAAACTGCCCCTCTCCCAGCTTCTCCTTGAACACGAGATACTGACGGGGCAGCTCGGGAAGCGGGTGGCAGTCCGTTGGGGCAGAAAGGGCAGGGACGGCATAGGTATTGTTCCCACTGACACCCTGGAGGCTAACAATGTCGGCCTCGGCGTAGTGGGGCACGCTGGCGGCACCCAGGGGCAGTGAGAGAGGTGGGGGAACTGAGGGTAACTGAGGGTGGGGCGGGGCTCCAGGGTAAGGGGGTGGATCCTCCTGCGTGGGCACAGCCTTCTCATCCCGGTCAAACCCACAGCCTGGGGGAGAGTGAAAATCAGTCACTGACACACATACTCTGACACAGCAGGCTACTAATACTGCAAGAAGAGTGGTGCCATCACACACATATTAATGGGGGTGGGGGGGGGGTCCATGCCTCTTACCCTGCTTTACATTGTGCATCTTTTCCGGCACACTCGTGCATCCGTGCGGCCAGCTCTTGGCATGCCTCTGGTCAGACAGTAGGACGTGATAGGCTGGGTTGTTTAACAGCAGGGCTAGGGAGGTCGGGGGGGTGGTCACAGCACACAGTGCAGGGCGAATACACGGCAGTTAGCATCGCACTACGATACTGTTACGCTATGCCAGGGGTCTCCAACTCCAGTGCTGGAGAGCTACTATCCAGTAGGTTTTCTATCCTACTTGAGTTCTGATGAGCCACACCTGGCCCTGGTATTTACCTGAGAACAGGTGTGGCTCATCAGAACCTACTGGATAGTAGCTCTCCAGGACCGCAGTTGGAGACCCCTGTGCTATGCTAACATACAGCAGTTAGCATCCCACCACAGGACTGTTACGCTATGTTAACACAGCATTAAGAGGACACACTCCATCTAACTGACGCTGGTAGCAACAGACAGACCATGCAGATGCTGGCTCACAGACTCGGCATTTTCCGTACCCTTACCTGTGCTGTCGCGGTCCCCCCTGGACCGGAGCAGTGCACTGGGCTCCTGGTACTCGGCGTCACCGTCGCGGTCCCGGTCATCGGGGAAGGTGTGTATGCGCTGGTAGCGACTGGAGTAGCTGTGCGTGTTGTTGATGACCACATTGTCTGCGGGGACTGAGAGGTGCACGCGCAGCTCGTCACCAGAGAGGCTACCCTGGGCCTGAAAGGGATGGCATGTCTGCTATAACACAAGCTCGTACACTCACTCAATATAGTATGCTCACTTCAGTACAGTATGCTCAATTCAGTATGCTCATTTCAGTATAGCATGCTCACTTCAGTACAGTATTTTCACTTTAGTATAGCATGTTCACATTATTATATTGACTTCAGTGCAGTATAAATGCTTCAGTACACTAATGACTTGGTACACTAAACTCATTTCTGTCCATCATTCTCACAATAAAAAAAAACACTCACTACTCTATAATCACCACACCAAAGCCAGCCCACTGAAGTATACCTACTGCAGTGCAAGACACCATTACAATGCATGATTCAGTACTCCTACTCCACTACTCCCTCTTACATTAGTAAGCCCACAGGTACACTCAATGTTACACAGTACAGTACATCAACTACAGTATATTATACTGAAGAAGACACGTGCATTACAGTATAATATACTCAGTACAGTACTCAATGCAGTATACCAACTACAGTATAGTATTCCAATTAAGGTGTAATCATTACAGTGCAGCATATTCACTACAATACTCAGTATGCTATGGTTTACTCATCACAGTACAGCATAGGCACATTTAAGTTCCCTAATGTAAACATTATGACTGGAACAGAAGCTAAACAGTCATCAGAAACAGTTCTCACACACCTTAGGTTAGAGACTCCCACTTCCCTCACCTACCTTGCCCAGTATTTTCTTCCAGTACTGCCTCCAAAGAATGACAACGATTACAGCCAGTAACAGTAAGATGATTCCCACCAGGCAGCCAATCAGGATGGAAGTGTCGCTGCTGTCGTCCTTGGCAACGGGCATGCCGGGTCTTGGGGATTTTCCCATCTCTGTTAAAAAACAAACAAACAAGTGAGTGAGTCAGTCAGGGTTTTTTCTGGTGACACTGCTTCTGAGAGTCACCACCGGTCGACGATGTCACACCAGCATCATGTCCACGGTCAATGAGTCGCTAAAGAAGTGACCCTGCGGTCAAATGGGAGGACTGATAATAGCATTTTCCAGCAATGGATGTCGTGTGGTGTCTGATACCTCAAACAGGAAGTGCACACTTCACACAGAACAACATTTAAGGGGCGAAGTCAGTACAACAATGAGAGCGGCACGGCGGCCACATGCAGGCATGCCGTCGAATGCTCCTGCAGGATTATGACTCCACTTGGTCAATCATGCCGGACATGAGGTCACAAGAGCGGAAGCACCAACCCGCTCTCCCTGTCTCTCACCTGACAGCGTGCTGTTGTCTGTGGTGCTGTTCACAGCGTGCGTGGTGGGGGGGTCTAGAGGAAAAAGTGGGGGGCAATGGGGTAAACGTGAAGAGAAAGGGGGAGAGGGTATGCCATGGAACGTGTGTGGGATGCCCCCCTAGACACACACACATGCAGACTGCCTTTCTGCCCCCAAGACACCGTGCAGGACTCACCAGTGCGGAGTCCGGTGCTTGCAGGGCTGGGGGCAGTGGTGGGTGGCCAAGAGGGACCAGGGTCCACAGTCGTTGGCACCTCATAGGGTTCTAAGGAAAAGTAAAAACCATGACTAAGGTCAAACAAATACATAGATCCCTATAACTCAATTACAGACTGTACCCGTCAGGCGTATACAGGGGGTACAGCAGTACATCAAACTCCCACAATCCTCTGCTACAACAGAAAACCTCTAATTAATCTAATTAGAGGCCAGCTCCAATCCTGCACATTGTGCTGCTTATGAATTCAGATCTAGCATACCTTGGGTAACACATATGACTGTAACAGAAGCTGTCTGCAGACAGTGTGAACCCCCCCGCAAGCTTATTGGCTGAAGCCACCTTAACTGCGTGGGTGCCCCAGTGCTGCTGAGCTCCAGTGCCATGCTAATAGTCTGTAAGCGTATTGCAGTGGCATCACGTCACCATGCGCCTCCACTCGTGCCTCCTCCCACATGCCCCCTCCCCCGTCACCCCGGGTGGCTCCACGCACCAGAGTAGAATGAGATCTCGCTGATGAGGAGCCAGCGGTCCGAGAACGAGAACTGGCAGCGCAGGAACTGGGCCGGGCGACCTCCCAGGGGCAGGGTGATGGGTCGAGACGAGGGGTCCTTCAGATCCGACAGGGGCACAGGGAAGGACAGGGGCGGGACCAGCCACGGACGCAGCACCCCAGGCTTGAAATAGCATTCCACCTTGTTGAAGACTCTCACCCCCTGGGTGTGTCGGTTGTTACTGTGCACCTGAGGGAGAACAGAGAGAGACACTTACAAGGTGTGGCTGACAAGCTGAAACAGGGAGAAACCTAATGCTCAGCTGGTATAAATGACCTCAGATAAAAGAAAATGAGTTTTATTAAAATAAGACTAATGGCTTAAAATTCACACACACACATACACTTCAGATGAGACTCCTGCATCTATTCAGCAAATACTTCCTGTCAGACTATGTAGAACAGGAGCGGCTAGCCACAAACACCCCGGAGACCTGTAATAGTCTTCATTCTAGCTGGGATTTAATTTCTAGGGGGTGGGGATGCACTACAACAGCCTAAACCGACAATCCAAAACAGCCCGGGTAAGGAAAAAAAAAAAAGACGACACAAGCACATTGGGCAACATTTAGGCGGTTTTTAAACAATGCATTTTAAAACAACAATGGGAAAACAAAGAGTTTCACGGAGTAAGGAAAACCAAGGGAGGGACAGGCATCCGTAGAGCTCGACCCGCAGAGAAGCACATTACCGGCTTATTAAACAACCCGCTTAATTACAGCTTACTAACTACTTGTTGCAGACAAGATAATCATCTTCAGATGCAGAATTTGATTTCCGTTGTGGGAAGGGGAAAGGGTTAATTCAAATGATGATTCAAAATAAATTCCTTTATGATGCATAAAACTTTGTGCAAACTGGCCTTCTTATTGTGACCATCCAGTAACTCACAACATGTGTCCTAAGAGGGATTTTTCTCTGCACAGTACATTTCCACGGCACAAGCTCAGCATTGGCAGGACATGCTGGTATGACCGGCACCTCGCATCTCCCATGACCCCAGTTACAGGTCGAGATCGGTGCTGTGCACCTGCATGCGTGTGACTCGAATGATGTCATCACGCTGTGCTCATTCACCCCCATCGGCCTGATGGTGCTCTCAGATACCCTGAGGTCTTTCCTGGCAAAGATGATAAACAGTCCCACTTGGGTATTGAGTTACTGAAACAGCATGACTTTGTTCCAAGGATCATGCTGCAGGTTTACGGGAGAAACAAGACAAACTCACAGTCGGTGAAGTTACGTGTACAATCAGCTGAAAGAGCCGTGAGTGAGAATCCTGCCCATACGGCGTTCCAAAGCCTCTTTTCCCCACCCACTTGGTTTCCACTCAATCTCCTATGCACTGACCTGCATGCTGTGGAAGACGCGTGGTCTCTCGAAGTGGAATTCCACCTCCACGCTACCCTGGCCCAGCGCATCACGACTCCATCCCAGGTAGTCATAGCCAGGCCACACACGGAGCTCCTTGCTCTGGATGAAGTCGTCACCCCCCAGGATGCCATCGCACAGCTGGCCCAGGCCCCCGAACTGCATCCTGACAAGAGACGGCACTGAGCGCTCCGCTCACACGCCACCACCCTAAGCTGCAGACCCTGAGTTTGATCTGTACATGTGTCTATGACTCTCCTTCGTGTTTATAAACAGTAATAATGATCAGTACCCTCCCTCTGTGCTACCATCGTAGGTGGAGTCGTTCAGATAGACCAGCGACCCGGAGAGGTTCATGACATGTCCAACCGGGGCCGTGTAGGCCTTCAGGCCATCTGAGAGAGAGAGAGAGACACACACACACACAGTTACACACACATTCTTCCACTGCTCCAGAACACAATTCGTAGATGGTCATAATGTCCAAGGGAAACCTGCAGAAGAGTCACGTTCACTCACCGTTCCACAGGCATCCGTAGAGCTCGACCCGCAGACAGACGCTCATCACGCGGTCGGCCAAGGGGTAGAAGCGCACCATCCGAGCCACAATGGGCGGGCCCAAGTCCTTTAGCACCACGTCATACGTATTCTCGTTCCCTGACACCACCTGGCCGAGAAGGCACAGGGTTTACTCATACCGCATCTGGCAGCACACCGTGAAGGTAAGAGGGTGATTACAGTCACAGCACCACGCAAAATATGCTTTTTATTGCTTGCAGAGAGCACAATAGGTCTGGTTATGGTTGTAAAATGAAACTGCTTTCCAGAACAAACTAGGCGCTTAACCCCAATGTGGTAAAATGGGGGAGCTGGAGGGAAAATATTATGCATTTTTTTAATGTGTTGTGAAATAGAAAAACTGCAATGAAAAAAATGGTGTCCTTGGTTTTATTGACTTATTTACTCCGCAGGGTGGTGTTAAACTGGTTTCTGACCAATCAGATAAGTGCATGATAAATAGAGTATAGGTCACCTATGAAATACTGTTTAAAAAACAGAAGCACATTCATTAGAAAACACATGGGGGACACAGGCACCCCAGGGGAGGGGGGGTCAAAGTCAGGTGAATGCTGACTTCATTCCATTCATTTCACCTGGGCTTCACTACTAGCCTGATGAAGTCCTGCTTCCTCTGCCAGCCCAGAACACACCCCCAGGGCCCCCTGCATGAGCCTGACACCCAAAACCGGTCCCTGTTCCCTGTTGCCTGCTAGACCACATGCTCCCTAACAGTCTGTGACATGATAATTGGGGGGGGGCTCCATGCATGGTGGTGAAGTGACTCCTGGAAAACACTATCATCTCTAGTGTGCTTCCCCATGGTCGCCGAGAGTCCCCTAGTGAAGTAGCGCTAATTAAAAAGCTCTGCGGACCCCAGCTGCTCCCAGATGGGGCCTCAACTGACGGACTCAAAGCCACCTCATGCGGGTCTGAGCCCCGGCGTCACTGGGGGCCGGTACAGTTTACTGCCAGGATGAAGAGGAGAGACACAGAGGGGCTAAGACATACAGAAAGAAAAACTAACTGTGATTAAGCCTCAGACGAGGAAGCCGTCCATTGCATTGCATTGTTCAGGCCCGTGTCCTCCCCCCTCAGGCCCCATGTCCCCCCCCATCCCCACTCCCTCACAGGCCTCGTGTGTCCCCCACCCCCCCCACCCCACTCCCTCTCAGGCCCTGTGCCTCCTCTTCCATCTTGTTTTTGCAAATTATATATCTCCATTGAGAAATATTTTTCGTTAACAAAATCAGCACTGTTCAGACTCTGGCCCCCCTCCCCCATCATGCCTTCTCACACCCCATGCTCCACCCCCCCATCGCGTCCTCTCGGTTACGGCTGGCTGAGATATTGATTTCAAATCCCTGCAGCCAGCATGCATGAGAGTGTCTCAGACGACAGCGTCTCCGGTCCTTCCGGCAGCATTACGGCATGGCAGGTGACAAGTGTGGCCACATGTCACTCTGCCGATTCAAGGACACCAGAGGCAAAGATGTGACGACGGGAGACCACAGCTTAAGGAGGAAAAAAGAGGGGGGCTGTATGACTCAGTGGGTTAGCCCCCTGCACCTCTGATCAGAAGGTCGCTGGTTCTAAACCCATCCTTGGCAGAATAGTCACATGCTCATGGTGATTTTCAGCAAGGCCCTTAAAGCACCAAGGGGAGCCTGAGCTCAGACCCCTAGCTTCACTCCCCATTGCATGTGTCTGTACTCACACGTCTCAAAGGAGAGCATGATGGGATATGTGACAAAAAGCATTCCAATGTATTGGTGCTCATACTTGTGCGAATGGCAACTAAAACATTTGAAAGAGTTTTGAGGAAGAATCTCACAACAGAACGGTGCCCCAGTGGCAGGGGGCAGCACTGCGGCAGCTGGTACCTCCTGCCCCCAGCGGTCCTTCCAGGTGATCCACTGGTGCCCGTCGCGGGAGTAGCGCAGCCGATAGCTGCGGGCAAACTCGCGGCCGTGGCCCTCGGCGTGCCGGCCCTGCGTGCCCACCAGCGACAGGAAGTGCAGCGTGCGCAGGTCCACCTGCAGGTACTCGGAGCCGCTGGGATAGACGGAGCCGGCCGGGCACCAGGCCCCGTCACCCTCCCCTGTGCTCAGCCTGACGGAGGCGGCAGCCAGGAAGGAGACGGAGGTCAGCAGTCGTGTTTACATCCCTCTCTACCTTCTGGCTTTTATAAATGTCTTTCATCTGAATGCTTTGGCGAGACAGGGACTGCCGCCATGTTGATAATGAATGCACAGCCTGCCGCTAACAATTTAAACCTCCCAGGCTGCAGATAGTATCATCTGTTCTGAGGACAGAGATATTAATCTCGTATGTCATCACTGCCAGCCTTACTGTGTTCTACAGTGCCCCCCTCATGTGATGCGAGATTTATGGAAGCTGAGCGAGATGGACGGCCAGGCAGAGGGGTGTGGAGCGTACCTTCCATGCTTGGCCTCTGTTGAGTCCGACCAGGCACTCGAGGCAGTGATGTCGGAGTCGGGGATGGTGCCGTCCTCCATGCCAAGGGCGTAGCGGCACTGAGCTGCAGAGTGGGATGGCGCACAGGGTGGGTCACCTTGATACAAGATACTTTATTCGTCACATACATGGTTATACAAGTACAACATGTACCCTGAACAACCCTTAGACTGTGCAAGACAAAAACAGGATGTGAGTGAGGCAAAACAGTTACAATAACCAAAGTTACAATAACTAACTAAAATATATACATAAAATGGAGAAGTACAAAATAATATGCAGTGCAATACAGGATAATATACAGAACTACAGAAGTTGTTCTAATATAGAAAATAATAAAGGTTAAACTGTACGTGTGCATGTGATGCTAGAACAGTGTGCCTTTTCACAGATGACATAAGTACAAATATAAATGTACGTAAGCAGCAAGGGTGGATGGAAATGTAGTTCACAGATTATTGAAAACAGCAGGTACAGCAGGTTGATTAGGAAGAGATGACATGAGTTGTGTATATTAGGGATGTATATTAAGGATATAGTGGTGGCATGTCCTGATTGAGAAGTCTTACGGCGTGGGGATAGAAGCTTCTCCTGAGTCTCTCAGTTTTTGCCGTAATGCTCCTAAAGCGCTTGTCTTATTTCAGCGCCACCATGGTGTCACCATGCCAGGCTCACCAAACTGCGGGGGCACCTCAGTCACTAGGAAGCCCGCTGTCCAATAGCCAGACAGATTACACTACAAGCCTGACCTTCAGCAGAGCCCTGAGACGTGGTGAATCACATGCATTAACCTCGGGTTCCGGTACAAGCTTAACTTCTCCTCACGCCATCACATAAAAACTCGCTCTTGCTGCCACGCTGACATTCCTTAATTACTGAGGCCCAGCAGACCCTAATGGGAAATCTTTTCTGTTGCACTTGTCTCCGTTTTCACTGGCCTGGGGGGGCGGTTTGCCTCGCCGCCCTCTTGGACAGATCCCGTGCCCCACAAAGCCCCTGTTGCCATGGAGCATGGTAAGCCTGCCCCGCGGTGACCCAGAGAGCACAGGACGGGGATGGAGACAGAGCTCGAATATCAGACATGAGGTCAGATATCAGCAAACATTATTTAATGTGACATTAACCGGACTGATCTCATAGTGTGGGGGGAGGGGGGTAGTCCTCTTATTTGCTGTCTGAGTCATTAGCTGGGAATTTGTGGCTGGAACACAAACACTAACCCCCCCCCCCCCCAACACTCTTCCCTCTTTTACAGACAGGTGCCAGTTTCATTACATCACCCTGCTGCCAGAAACGCCTCTCGGTTTCTCAGGCTGCCGGCCTCGCTCCCCCCGCCAGGACAGCATGACCCCCGTGTGGGTTTCATCAGCACAGCACGGTGACACCATTGGGTGTCACTGGGGACGCCCCTCACTGCAGCCACCCCGGGTGCAATCCTTTAACCACCTTTTTGGGCAACATCCTGTCCCATTGTATCTATTTCCTCCATGTGACTCCTGGCACCAGTGCAAAGTGATGCAAGCCAACCTGACAAGCCACTAGCACGTGGTCTCCTGAGACAGGAAGCATCAGGGCTGGGATGTGAGGGCACCCGAAAGCTGACCACATACTTCAAACGAAATCAGCGTTGTATGAGTGGTGATCACCTGTCTATGGCCCGCAAGGCAAACTTTATCGTTTGTTCTGATGCCACCCACTGTCCACATTTTCTACACAATACATGTGTGTTCTTGTGTCACTAGTGCCCTGAAAAGTTACAGAAAAAAATACAAAAGGCTTTACAATCATGCGTGCCTTAGTAGGAAGACTCAATGGACTTGGGCAATGTTATCCACATTTATGACTGGTCACCTCGAGATTTTAAAAGTGCAGACAACTTCCAATTCATGGGTAGAGATTGCAAATAAGCATACTGTATGTGGGTCCGCTGCATCGAGAACATTCTGCGTGTTATAGTGTTGTGGCATGAGACAGAACAAACAAGGCGGTGTCATTTTAAGTATGTGACAGACTGTTCTCGCCAGCGTGTTTGATTTCGTTCTATCTGGACATTGTCTGAAGTATGTGGTCAGCAGCTGGTATCCTAGACACGTGAGCAGAACGTACAAAGTAACAAGACAACTGCCCAATGACACACGCCTGGGGGAGGAGCCTATGAGCACAGAGATGCCCAAAGCTGCCCCAGCCACTCACCTGAGTTAAAGTGCCACTCGTTGTCCTGTGCAGTCGACGCAGCCACAAGGACGGCGACGACAGTGGTGAGTAGAGACCGCTTCATCGTCACCATGACGATTACAACACACCTAGTTACCTGTCTGGACCTACGCTGACTGCTACAGACATACCTGCCAGAAAGAGAAACATCAAAAATGAATTTACAAACGGTCTTTAAGACTCGTGAAATCCTCACTCATAAACCAGACTGATGCACTGTTAATTCATCAACAGGGTGACCGCGCGGTTTTCCCACGGCTGGAAGGGTGAGAGGCGTGAGAAGAGGCAGTGAAGGATGGATCAACATCTACGGTCATGTCAAGACAGGGCCATGTTCTTAGCTCTGGGGAAGGCAGGAGTGCCGGAGGACTGCTTCCAAGGCAGGAAGACGACAGCAAAAGAAAGGGAGGCGCCGAACGCCGAGCTCCCCAAAGGCACTCTCGCAACAGGCTGTTAGCGCTGCACTGAGGAGAGGCACAAAGGGGCCTGTTTTGCAGCTCTCCATCTGGGGGGGGGGGGGGGGGGGGGGCAGACAGCTGACACACATGAAAACACAGGGGAATAGGATGCCTGTGTGCTGACTGGGGCTGCATCAGCCATGGAGAAAGGGATGGGAAGGCAGCTCTATGTGTGTGTGTGTGTGTGGAGGGGGGGGGGGCAAGGTTTTGCATTTACCACATCATAAGGACCAAATGACCCCACAATATCATAAAAAAAACCTTTAGCTTGTGGGGACATTTTTGTGGGGACATTTTTCAGGTCCCTATAATACAAACCTGAATGAAGAGTCCCTGCAGAGATCTGAATACATACGTTGTGGTTTATAGGCATGTGTTTTTGTGTGTGTGCATGTGGAGTGAGGTGGGTGCCATTAATTTAACCGATTTTAAAAAAAGGCAATGCATGAAACTCATTTGTTGCTTCCACAGGTATCCACACAACTTTATTTTTCAACGTCACCAGTTTGTTAATTAAAGTAAAAGCTTTGTCCATGTTTGGCTTTCAGTGTCTAATATAGCTGAGGCACTAACCCCAGGTCCCGCTAACGCAGAAACGCGACTGTGTGCATGAATAGGACTCATCCGCGAGTCCTCGCCGTCCGCCTGCCGGGGCAGCTGTCCAGGGCAGGATGGACTCCGACACACAGGCCACCAGTGTGGGAGAGCTCTGGCAGGCTTTCAGAAAACAGATCACGCTTCAGAGTGAATGAACTCAGTCCACAGTGATGAAGGCAGGCTGAGTCAGAGGGGCACCCTGCATCCAAGCGCAGCACCCCGTACGGCCAGCCATTTAAACAGAGACTCTCTGCCAGCCCACGGCCGTATTGACACAACAGCTGCAGCACCCACAATCAAAAAAACGTCCATAACCCCACTTAATCTGCACAGATCCAACTCTGTCACAACAACCGAAGCATTTTTACTGCAAGCTGTTAGGTGGGAGGCCGGGGGGCTGCTAGCTCTGAATTCGTGGGTGAGAAAAACAGCGTGAGTAAGCGGGAGTAAATCTAACCATGGAAAAACAGCATCTTCGCATCCAAAGCTCTCAGCGAGTTACGGCTGCTTCTGGCGGACTTCCGCCGGCACTGAGTCACCCAGCGCCGGCCATTCCGGAAAATCCCAGCGACCATTGCACTCGAACGTGCACCTCATTGGGCCAGGCGTTCAAGGTCCTTCCCCACACAGCACTGCCACAGACCCACAATGCACAAATATTTGGGGAGGGGAGAGGCATAAATAATGATGGCCGGAGGCAGATGGGAAGCGGCTGAGTGTGAATGCTCTCTGCACGCATCCCCATCATGAGCGTCTGCCAAAACCTGCCCATCTTGTCTACTGGACGGCAGGTATTTCACACTTGGTGGGGATCCCACAACTTTGCTTATCGGTAAGCAGCCGAAATCAGGCCCCAGCCTGGCATCTGGGGTTTTGTCTTGGGTCCAGCTTTTTACTCCCGCGTGATGTTTTTCTGCGCCTGCCGAAGAGCCGCCCCACCCCTAGTGACCAGCGGTGTGGAGTACAATTGCGGGAAAACTCAGTGGTGTGCGAGCGTACAGCGGATCTGAGTCACGGCACCATGCTGCCGTGACGGATTAGAAGTGCAGCAAGCAGGACTCCAAGGAGCGAAGGCACACATCTGGAAAGTGGAAATGCCATTTTCTACTGAGACAGCTTAAAGGGGCTCCGGGGGGGTGGGGGGATGGTATACAGACACGAGATGCATACAAATTAAACACTTAGTGAGATGTGAACAAACAAAAAGCCTCAACAGAAAATAACTAAACCATAAACAAAACACCATAAAGAAATCCACTGCAATCTGTCTGTGCCACAGCAATGGCTGAGCCCGCCCCCCAGCCATGCGTGTCTGAGGCATTGTGTGCTTTCCACACAAAGACACCAGCAATGAACATTCCTCATGCCGTCTAGATGATGGGGGAGATCCTCCTAGTCGACTAACCACTTAAAGCAGAGGTGGGGAACCTGTTCCACGGAGGGCCAGTGTGGGTGCGCGTTTTTGGGATGACCTCTCAATCAGCCAATAATAAAACAGTGGTTACTGGCTGATTGAGAGGCGATACACACCGGGCCTCCAGTTGTGACCTGGGAACTTGGAGCTTTCGGTTCGGAGCACTTATCCCGGTAATTTATCATGCAGAACAAAACTTAGACCACAACTGACTGCTCTGTGTTCCTGCCGTTGGCCTTCTGTCATGAGTTTACTAGTTAAAGTTTCTCCTTGCCTGCAAGGGTTGCTATGAGCAGCAAATTTACGAGTCATGGGGGGGGGGAAGCAGGGAACAGTAGGGAGCAACGACTCCACCTTGGCACACCTTGGTGTGGTGCCATGCATTTCCTCTGTGGCCGCAGGCCAGACCTGTGCGTGCCCAGGACACACCCTGCCACTGCCTCTGGAACAAAGCACCAGGATGGGTGCCATTAACATCAACATTCTCTGAGGGCACAGAAAGGCTCAATCGCCCCTGTGCAACTGTGGGATTGGAGCCAGTCGACCCCAGTGAACCACACTAATAGATACAGGTGTTTAAGTGATTGGGGGGGGGGGCTCATGAAGTAAGGGCTCACCTGAAGTCATATCGGGGGGGGAGGGGGGGTAAAGAAATGTGGCAGCTCAGTGCAATTTTGACAGCCGTTAGCAAGGAGATGGCAGGGAAAGGGAGAACAGATCCCATATTTAGTACTCGGCGAGGGGGAGGGGGTTATGTGAAAAGTAAGGCAAGGCTGTTCACACACTGACTTATGGAGGGGGTGGGGTCTCCCAGTCAGGGCAGGTTAAGCAGGAATATGTCAAGCTAAGCTCAGCATTTCAAGTAGCACCGAGAAAGTGGTGACGGCCTCTCCATCGGCAGAGTGAAAAAAGAAACGAGAAGAAAACTGGGCCGACACCTGCCTGCCCCGGGGGCCCGAGCACTCTCACTTCATAAAACAGATTCCGGCCCGGACACCCGCGCTCACTCCTCCCACCCCCAGCTTCTGAGAGAAAAAAAAGACACTTCCTTTAATGTATTAATTACACAGACAGTTATTCCTACACACTCTTCTGACCTGAAAAGGAAAGATGATGTCACTTCTTATTTTGTGGGGGAGAAGGTAAAAAAAGGTCTTTGATGTGTGATTTAACCTTTGGAAAGTTCTTGGACGCCTTTGCCATGGCAGTAAACTGGGATAATTATTTGCAGGATGCCACAGGGGCTGCTGTGGACAGAGAGATCGAAGAAATACACAAGGAGTCGTGAAGCGTGACCTGAAAGCAAAAAAAAAAAATCACTGGGGGATGTCAGAATGGCCCCCGCCAGCAATTCAGCCCTGGAAGGGATGGAATCCAACACAAGCCACAGACAATACCACCAATTATGTTCAAGGCAGAAAAAATATATATATTTTATATTATATTATACCCTTAACCCCTTACCAGCCCTAACCTTAATCTTAAGTAACCAAACAAAATGAGACTTTTGCCATTTTTAGTTTTTTGATTGCATTCACAGATCATTATGGGGGAAGTGAAAAATGGTCCCCATAACGTCAAAATAACAGGTTTTTATTACATAATACGTATGCTTTGTTAAGTATTTGCATAGAAGTAACATGCATTCATTACCATCCTTGGAGCAATTAGAGGTTAAGAATCTTGGTCATGGGTAATGTGTCAAAATTACTCTTCCAATGGTGGAATCTGAACCGATGACCTTCTGATCTGTCCTGATCCACCAAATCGCACACTGGCCCCCTTGACAGCTGGCTCAACCGTGTTTAGCTTTACCTGGCTGTCACTTGTATGACCGGACCTTCTGATATCAATTCTCTTGCCACTGGCTCCATAGTACCCATCAAGCGCTTATGGAAAATAAATAGAGCATTTCAATCTGCCGGTATATAGTTTGGCAGACCCAAGAGCTACGTAAGCTTACATAAGCTTACAGTGTATGTATCCAAAGGTAATGGCACAGCATGTGCCTTTCACAGCAATATAGTACTATCAGGCCTCTGAGAATCATACCTGGCAGCTTTTTTGTCAGCCTTCAGCTTCTCAAACTACCACTCGTAAAAACCGAAACCCATAAGAACAGCTTCCCCGAACAATCTCGCACAAATGCTACATTTCTGCCATTTAATTTGTGAGGTGAGCTGCCCTGGGGGTTGGGTGGGTGGGCGATGTAGACAGCTGGGGGGGGGGAAAGACAGCTGAAAGACCGGTGGCGGCTTCAAAGCGGGAAAAACGGGATCAAGGGACAGAAAGTGGGAGTGGCAGAGGGATGAATGAAGATAACGTGAGGAAAGACAAATTGCTTAAACGATCAATTATGGCTTCAAAGATGAGCTGGGCGTAAAGAAACCAAAGTGGGGAATAGAGGGAAGGGGGAGCTGGGGCTGGGCCCTGGGTTATGTTTGCTAAACATCAGCACAAACAGAGGTAAACCTGCTTTTGGGCCAGTGTCCCTCACTTTCTGTTTATTGAAGTATGGTTATGTCAAACAAAGACCTACAGAATCCTTTGTGTGTAATAACATTCACGGTGAGGCGAGAGTATCACTGTCAGGGTCAGCCCCTGCTGTGGTCCTACCGTGTCCCTTCCCCGTTTGACCAGCAGGCGTTGCTGGTCATCCCGTTCTTTATGTTAGTCTTTGTTCTCCCCTGTTACCTGTCTGGTCATGTGGCTCAATGTGTTGAGCATGTGGTTGTCTATGTACCCTTCTGTCCTATGTTCGAATCCTGCCTCCTGTTTTTGTATGTTGCTCCTTAGTGTTTCTAGTTATTGTATCTGGTGGTTTTTGTATTTGGTTTTGTTCCTTGTGCCCCTGCTTGTCTTTACCTGTTTAATTCCCTAGTGTTGGTTTATGTTTCCTTGGTTAGTTCTTAGTTTCCCTGTTATTAGTTCCTTTGAGTTATTAGTTATACCTGTGCCCTGTTTCCCTGGTCTTTGTTAATTAGTCTCACCTGTCCTGTGTTAGTCTCGTTACCCCTTTAGTATTTTAGTTCCTGCTTCTGTTTCATTCCTTAGTGGTTCATTGTTCTGTAGTAGTTGGTGTGTCTATGAGTGTATTGTTGCTTGTCTTGGTTAGTTTTGGTTAGATCTGCATTCTGTTTTCCTTCCTAGTTTTTGTTTTGTAATATGTAGTCTTTATTTATCCCCTTTAGTTTTTTGACCCCGCGTGGTCCTTTTGGTTTTGTGTTTGTAGTGTTTTCTGTTTTGATTAAAACCCCATCTGTCTCGGAGCTGCCAGTGGGTCGTCTCACCCTTTTTGTACCTGATGCCACTTTTCCGTACCCGAGCCGCCCGCAATCATGACAATCACTGGCTGATAAAACTGCTGAACGTTTGCCGGGTTCGGGAATTCAGCTCCAATACAGATTCCAACAGAAATACGTCTCTCAGCATAACACAAAGCAGTTTGTTCGCTCTTTGAGGTGCACGCAATACAATGTCCTTCAGATATGCAGGAAATCAGCTGGTGATGAATAAAACGAGCGTAATATCACTTTTGGCAGATATTGGCTGCAACAGAAACCATGGTGACCGTAAAAACAAAATCCAAAGAAGTGACTCTTGTATTAAAGGTGAATTGCTGTGTTTCTTGTCCATCACTGCTCAGGAAGAGAGAAATATTTACAGAGAAACCCTTGCCTCTATTACACAGAAACTCAATTGAAATATTCTGCTGTGCTTGTACAACTAATGTTGCTACTACTAAGTAACTGAAAAGTAACAACAAAGAGACTTGCAGTGCCCTCCGTTCACAGGTAGGCCTACTCGATGTCATGGGAATGTGTTTATCACTGCACCTCATTCAGCTCTATTAAAATTTAATAGTAAAAAACAACCACTATTAAAATCAATGCACAATGCTGAACATGGTAGTTGCATAATGTTTTTTTTTTTTTTGCAACTCACACTTCATTGTCTGTAGAAAATACTTTGCTGTAACTTCACCTGAGACCTCATTTTGCCGCCTTGACACTGGCCAGACGTCTCATGAGTGTGAAACCTTTCACAACAACCCAAACAGCAGGTCCAGTGTATCAGCCCATAAAATATTTTTAAAAACCTAAAAAAAATATAACATTTTAAAAGTATAAGACTTTCAACACTATTTTCACCCAATAAATGGGGGAACATTCTTATGTTAAGAATCTTGCCACGGCCCTGCCCATGTTGATACACCCTGGGTAGATTAGATGTTTGGCACAACTTTGAATATATTAAACGACATCTTGCCTATCAGTCTTGAGTTGTGTGCATTTTTACACAACATAACTACATGGCTTTGTTTTCACTGTGAATAATAATGCTCAAAAAACGTAAAAAAATGAAGGGTCCTTTTCAAGTTTGAACTTTTACAAACGACAAACCTCATCTTGAAAAAACGCCTTTATTAGTCACACCTCAGCATACATTTTAACTCCAAAAAACGTATCATTACCTTCCTCCGAGGTAGACCCTTTGTACAGTTAGGCTTCTGCCCTGTGTTTTCAACCCCGCGATAAATAAGCGGCATCCAGCTTGGCAGGCCACAACTTGAACGCTGTAATTACTAATAAAGGTCCAACACTAAACTACAGCAAAACCACTTGCATCACTTGTTATTACAGTCGAGAAACGTAAACTTAGCATTACGATAACGGTAATTTAAAATGTCAAATAAAACGTCTACTGCAGATCACAGACTCTTCAAAACCGGCCGGGGCCGTATATAACATAAAATCCAATGATTACGATATAACTTTATAAAGTCAGTGTTTGGGACGCGGTAGGTAAGGGATCCGTGTTAGACAGACAAATAAACAGGCGCAACGTTACACCGCGCAGCGCGTCTTTCCCTGGTGCCAAGCAACTTTCCCTTATACAGATCCAGACACGCAGACGCCAATTCACAATGAGTTAGAGACCCCAACACGCTAACAAATCTATAGATTTGGAAAATATATATCTTTTTGCAGCGTTGCAATACACGTCTGAAACCCATTTAGAAACAACTGGCAGATACAAAAGGTTGCTGGACAAATGTTATATATGCACACAGACGACTGTACGCCGCTTACCTAAAAGACGAGGTCCCTCACAGATCCTTCTTGCTCCCCTTCGATTCCCTTGCAAAGATATTAACTGCGCTGCTACGCTTTTGTGCAAATCCGGAGATAGCCCGCGTTTACTGTACAGTCCAGAATATCGCTCGACCGCTGTCAACGTCAGAGAAGAAAATAAAAATATAAACAAAAAAATTAACTGAGAAAACAACCCAGGGGGAACAAAAAGTTATGTCCTATATGTGGCACAGTAAGTGAAAGGACTCGTACTTCAAAACGATATTTTAGAAAAGGAGAAAAAAAGACGTATAAAAGTTAAACGCGTTGGGACGCCTTTTTATTTTTCAATCAGAGCCCGGCTCTAAACCCCAGCTACCCGTGAGGCCAGCAAACACCACCAGGTGCTCATTTACATAGCCGCACCAGCCGTGACCAATCACGGTACTGATCCAGGTGTTTATTTGCATACCCTACCAGGCAACTGACCAATCAAGAATCTCTCTGGGCGGGACTCCGTGACCCAACTTGAAAGTATGAAATTCAATGAGAGCCCCGGAGACTAGTGGATTTTTTGTAAGTGGTGCGCTGTTATTTGAGGGAAGCGTAAAATAAAATGGAAGGAAGTAAATAATCTCTTTGTCAAATGTTTCACTGACATTCGACCTGATTTCTTCTTCTTCTAGGGGAATTGTGTTAATAGGCAAAAACTAGCTTGTCGTATGTATACATATTAGTTCTGTCCAGACTAGCCCTGAAGATTACACCATTACAGCTAGTATGATATTATATTACATTCATGAAGCATAATAACTGTTATTGAAAGCACTCCTATCTCAAAGTAGAGGGCATATGCCCAAACCAGTTTTTATTTCGTGGGCATATTGAAGGAATAGTTGAGTGAGAAGAAAAGGCGTTGTGGACAGTAGGAAAAAACTAATAAATGAACGCGTAATCCCAGATTGTCAGATTAAGACTAGTTGATATTATTGTTGTTATATAAAGTGTTTGGAATTAGTCAATATAAAGAAAATGTATAACCCTTTAATTGTCCAGTTGACTAACCATTCTCTTCGAAAAGTCGAATAGGGATACACTGGGTCGAAAAGATCCAAGGTTGCTGTCGGACACAGGCAGATAGTCTGTGGGTAGTGAAGGCATAGAAGTGAAGTGAAGCGAAAACTGCCGTGTCTTCATTTTTTTCTCTTCCCCAGTACTCCTTTGTTCACGTGAATACTAGCCACTGAAATGCTCTAGGGCTCTGCTTATCCTTGCATACTATTAACGACCAATCACTCGCTTCCAGTTTTCACTTAACTCGGATCGGGTGAGATACCAAATGACACCTGACATACCGTTAGCATGTCCATTCAGAAATTCATTTATTATTATTATTATTATTATTATTATTATTGATTTACAGCAATTGTTCAATAATTTTCATACAAACACATATAAATACTTAAAATGTCCCTTAATATGAATCTATAAAAAATTCTTTCTGGAAATTCCCTATTACATGCTTAACATTGTGAGGTTTGCATCCCTTATGTTATGTCACTCTCTCATTCTTTTCACTTCTCACTAGTCATGCTTTTTCGGTTGTCAAGGCAACTGAAAATCCCCCTTCTGAATGGCACCGCCACCCTTGGACGTCTTTTCATTTTTCTTTTTCTCTGTCACCTCCTTTGTTCTTCGCTTTTCTCTGGTCACTTTTGTCTGTCATTATTGTGCCTCTCCATGCCAGCATTTCGTTTTCACTTTTTCCTTTTTTGCTGGGTACACTTTCAGCCTCAAAAATTTCTCTGCCATTTATATATTGACTGAAAAGCGCACAGGCATAAAAAAGCAGGTCTGATCCTGTGAGGAATTCAGAGAGAGGGAGAGAGAAAGACAGAGCGTTAGGGTGTTAGTGAGAAGAGCGAGTCGTTGTTTTAACACATCCTTATTCACGAATGGATGAGAACAAGGTAAGATCATTTTGTAGAAAAGAGGAAAAACAACACGTGTTCAAAAAAATACAGCAGACGAGAGAACCAGAGGGTACATTATTAAAAAAAAAAAAAAAAATTACATTTTGTTGAGAAAAAAAACTGAACTTTAAATAACGCATGATCTTTTTTATTTTAGTAGGTTTACTGCAGCCGGAATCATTCATGCTGATTTAATTTCACAAGTAAATGCAGTCCAACGTCACTCAGAAGTCGATATTAAAGCAGTATGTGTGTTAGTTGTGGAACTGCTGTAGATTTATATAAACAATGAGAAATTAAAAAAGAATGACGATGAAACGCAGAAGAAAAAACAACCACTGACAAGTAAATGAGTGGCAAGGAGAACACATATCCAAACTATCCCACCCCACCCCCTGCCCCAATGGGGGCAAACAGCTGTGGGGATGGAGCAGGATTCTGACAAGGCAGATCGACTTCAGAATGCCATGCTTGCAGAGCGTTGGGAACTGACACAAACTCGCATTCCTCACATTCTCCAACTGAAACGCTCAATCTGTGCCCATCTCCCTCTCTCTTTCTACTATACCTATCAAGCTCATGACACCTTTCTCCATCTCAATCCATTTTATTTGCGAAAGACAAACATCAGAGGTTCCTTTCAACCCCCGCCAAAAACCTCATTGACTTCAAAAGCCTTTACTTTGAGCATATATAGGATTATCATGGAAGCCACTCAGTAAACAAAGAAACACATTCTTTTGAAGTTTTTTTTTTCCCAATTATAATGTGAATTGGCATAGTGATTGTACTTCAGAATTAAAGGGCAGGATTTGGCTGTACATAGTGGGGGATTTCATGAACGGTGAGGGGCGTTAGTGTGTGGCCCATGTGGAGAGCGAGGCGTGCACGGCGTACATGTGGGCCAAAGGTCGTCACCTTAAGCTTTGGTGGCCGCTTGGCATGTCTCAGGGATCTCTTTGGAATACAAAGAGGTGTCAGGGGTGAGCTATCATACTAGGCCCCACGAGGAGGTCATTGCTGGTATCAGGCTCATATATCTACCTCCAGGTTTCTTCAGTGATGGCTGATTTGCTTTGTTTCCACTGAACACAGTCCTCCCTTTTAAATTCAGTCCTACTTTCCTAACCCGATATATATCTGTTCACCTGTGTGACTATTAAACTGACCAGTTGTGATGTACTGTGACTTTAGTCACTCCAATAAAAACAGACACTCAGAGGGCAGTCTGCATTTCTCTGTTTCACCCTTCGATACGCTGGGGAGGAATGTGAATTTCTGATGGCATATTTCACTGCCTACAGCCCAGAATGATGTCAAGCCACAGGACCTGTGCACCTTTTCCATGGTGACTGACCACCCAGGAAAAAAAAGACCCTCCGTTCTGCTTGGAACTGGTTTGAGGGTGTGCAAACTGACGGCAACAGGGCCGTCACCTCTCAAAACTGTGCTGCAGGGGCTCGCTCTGTTTATATTGGGGGGCGTCTCACAGGAGATGGTGAGGTGCTGGGTGAAAAGCTGGTGCTCAGTCCAGTGCAGCCAGAGTGTCTCTGGGGACCACAGGCGGCTGCAAGGGGTGGGGTGGGGGTGCGGTGGGGTGGGGGGTTGGCCCAGCTGTACTGAGTCCTTGTCCTGCTTCTTCTCTGAAACAGAGCAGACCTCTGACTGGTATCCGGTTTCCACAGCCTGCTGACTGCAGAGGGACTTCTGTTGTCTCTCTGGCAGTTGTGCGACTCTCCCAACTGTTGCCCCATTCAGACATTTTCTCTGGCTGTTCTTTGTTTACCTTTTCTCTGGGAACACTAATATACTTATTTAGCTTTGCACCTGCAGCTTTCCATCTCTCTGTTCAGTCAACCACATTTTTTGTTAATGAAACATTGTACAACAGAAGGGTCACATGACTGTAAATTCTCCCAGACACTGACTGTCACTCTCCTGGTCATGTTACAGAATATGTTGGTTTCTGTTGTCTGCAGAGTGAGAGTGAATGAGCAGAAAGGGTGTGGGGGTGGTGTTGGGGGGGCGGTCAGTCAAATGAGTGCCATTACTATGCTGTGAGAGAACGTGCTAAAAATATACTTTGACATACAGACTCCGGCAGTCAGACACCATTGCAGAAGTCAGCTCACATCTCCCGCAGAGAAATGCATTCCATCATTCAGAAATTCAGACACAAACTACCCCACATACCTAACTTGACACAAAACAGACATAGAACACGAATACACAGACACATGCACCTGTAAACTCTGTATCCCATATCAGCATTGGATAAGATCCAAAAACACACTTTTAAACTTTGAATGAGCATTTGGTTATTAAAAAAAAAAAAGATGCTGCGCAATGGCGCCCTCTACAGTTCACGTATTATGATAACATACTTGAACGTCTTCTTGCTGTTTGCGATGAGCTGTCATTAACTTTGTTGAACTTGTAACTGACCCGGAGTTTTCAGGAGAGGGGGACAAGTGGCGTAAAGTTATGCTGGTCTCCTAAACAAATAGATGTCTTTATGGAGAGTACTCCAGTGCATATGATAAACTGCTTTCAAGGGATCTTTTTCCATAACCGCTTATCTAGTGCAGGGTCACTACACGTTCCATTTATGGAATATGAATTAATGGAGACATATACTGAGTACACAAAACATTAGGGACATTTCTAATCTTATTCTGCACCCCCTCTTGCCCTCAGAAACACTTCAATTCATCAAGGCATAGACTCAACAATGTGTCAGAAGCATTCCACGGGGATGCTAGTCCATGCTGACCCCTGCTCTGGCCACAGCTGAGCTGCCTGCTGCTGGATCTGCATTCCAAATAGCTTGTTCCAATTCGTTCCGCGGATGTTTAAATTGATTGAGATCTGGTGACTGGGGAGGTCAGTGCATTAAGCTGAATTCATTGTCATGTTCGTGGAACCATTACTGGGGAACCTTAGCCTTGCGGCACAGGGCATTACACTGCCGAATGCACTGGATGCTCTGCTGCCACAGAGCACTGCACCTGCTGGGCAGGCATGTTCAGATATCGTGCTTTCATCATGGGGCTCTGTGCCAGCCAGGACAACACAGCCCACACCAGCCCACTGTCAGCATCAGCCTGCAATGGTGACATGCAGCCTGATGGACGCATGAACTCGTGCTTTTCTGCATACCCTAGCCCACCCATCAACATTTAACAGCAGGAACTGCAAATCACCAACCAGCTGACACATTCCCCATCTTCCAGCATCCAATATATCCACCCTTTAGCCCAAATGCAACCTCACTTTCCTTCACTTACTGAAAAAAGTAGAATTATGTAAGGTTGTTGGCTGCAACACTCCATGTGTTAAAATGCAACATTTTTTAATGGGTCATGTGACCTCAGTGGTGTTCAGTGAACTGTATGCTGATCTGCAAAGTTCTGTCATCATTGAGCCAGAAGGACCGTTTTAGATATCAGGAACCCTGCTGAGCCCAGAAGAACCCAGCGACAGGGGCGCCGTAAGGGGGGGGGGGGCGGGGGTTGGTGGGTTAGAACGTTTCCAAGGGCCCCTGAGTGACAGAAACCCTAAAATATCTGGAACATAATTGGATTGGTCTGGGAGCAATATCATGTGCTTTCATGGGGCCCAAAATCTCCAGTGGCACCTGCCCAACAACACTGCAGTTCTGTTCAAAGGCACCTAGACCCCAAAGTCTACTATTTCCCTCATACAGACAACCTATAAAATACACTGAGTAGATTTAACAACTGAGATCAGTAAGGGAACAATGCTTTCATGCATTCATGAATTCATCTGATCAGTGTATTAGATGGAAAAGGCTGGCATCCCTTCTGTTCTGTACACTCAGTGTATATAGACAGGGTTGACTTAATTCTGTTAAGCATCCCTTTTTAGGATTTTAGCAGAGGGGAAAAAACCAACTGAAAGGAAGACTGGATAACCAGCGGCGTATCCAATGTGTCACTCCAGTGAATCTGGGGGTTGATCCATTTCACGTGCTGAAGTGTTGACCCACCACAAATTGTCTCTAGTTTCATGGCCACTCATTCATCAGTTCAGAAGGCAGGTGAGTCGCCTTTCCGAGAAGAGAGAGTTTCCAGACATCAGCTTACTGGTCCTCAAATGAAACAAACTCATTACAGCGGAGTCATACTCGTGGAGGGTGGGAGACGCCAGGGTCTTACATCATACGAAAAGCACTCATCTTTGACTCGCTCCAGCTAATGCAAACCACATGCAGTTCCAAACAGAGCACATTCAACCTTTCAGTGTGCCAGCAATTGATTAAATTCCATTTTTGACAATATTAAGATATAATCCCTGCTAAATTATCCATGTTTGGCACATTAAGTAACTTTCTAAGAATGCTATTATTTAGCAAAGAGCAAAAACCTAGAAGGTAAAAATTTGAATCAATCGAAACCATCAAACAAGGAAAAACTATTCTTTTACGAATCGTAGCAGATAAAATTCCAAAATAAAAAATGAAGGAAAAAGTACCATAAACCTTGCAGTCCTTGACTAGAGCTCCATTTGACAAATTAAAGGGGGCATTTTACAAAACTTAACTTCACATCAGTAAGCCCACTCTTTTGGATATAAATAAAGATCATTAACTGTAAACAGGAGAAATCAGAACACAGCACAAACACCCACAGTATTACCAGTACGTGCAAATTTCCCAGATGAAAGAGACAGAAACAAGAAATCATGCCAATGCATTCATTTTATTGCAGAAAATATCCAGTTCTTTCACTCAGGTATGTTAGGAATGCAATCATGAACGCTGAACCCAAACTCAGGTTAGTGTCACACTTCACACAGAGCATGACACCAGAGTAATGCGACTCAGATTTGAAAAGTAGGCCCAGCACAGCACTACTGTATGTTATACAGTGCAATACATTTCAGCAAATATCTGGTAATACAGGACTATATCATTGTAATATAGTACTGCATTGCAGTAAAAAATGTGCAAGGCACCACAGAACTACTGCTCGGTACTGCGGAAGTTCATACAAGACCTGTACAACCATGCACGAAAAGTTACATGGCATAATAAAGTCCTGTGGACAACAGAGAGCTATACAGTGCTGCTGTAGCTATAACACTACTTCAACTATAGAGTAAAGGACTAGAAGCCCCCACACCAGCATCCAGGGCTTCAGGAAACTGATCTGTCCCTGGAAAGCATCAAATGGGCCTTTGGCAAGATTACTGATTGTTAACCAATCAATGATTGCATCATCTGGGACTTTGTGAACCAAGAGGACAGACAAATTCATTAAATAATGCACAATACTGCAACGCGCCAAATCAAATGTGGAAAGCTGGAGATGTGGAAAGACACTGGGCAGATGCTAACATTTTTATGGGAAAAATAAGGGCTCGGTCTGGCAACTCAGCGTGATTCTTTCAGAATGGGAAGGAGTGTGTCTGAGGCGGGGGACAGAGACTGATTCATGGGAGTGAGCTTGGGATTTAAAAGGCATTTGTCAAACAGGAACACAACATGTGACAGGATGGGAATGTCTGAAAAATGTAGTCAGGAAAGCATCAGGAATGAATGTCAGAGTGGGGGGGAGATGAACTGGAAGCTAGATGAGAAAGGCCGTCCTTTGGTCCTCATTCACACTCATTCTCTCCCAGGACACTGAACATGTTGGCCTTCAGCTTGGCCTGGAGGCCTCCCTTCCACAAGGGATTCCTGAGGCTGTCATCCTCTTCATCGCTGTCATCATCATCTTCATCTGCATCCCGATCCCCTTCCTCTTCCGGCTCCGAGCTAGACTCACCATCCTCTTCATCCCTTTCTCCCAGCCCTTCTTCATCATTCCTACCTTGTAGAGTGATTATTTCTGAGAGATCCGGGTGGGACTCCCACGCAGCTGGAGGAAGACAGTGGAAAATGGTGCAGGACTGGGAATGAAAATCACTAGATTATACATTTACACCTAATTAACAAATTTAGTTTAGATTATAAGTAATGATTGTTTCACAAGTTGTGTTGGCATTTTTAATTCAACGAAAAACATACTAGGAAATTTAAATCTGCATGTTCTTTGGTTATTTTAGGGTTCATATTCATCCATTCTTCAAAGATAAATGAATGAGACAGAAGGAAAAAATAACCCTGATTTATGGTAAAAATCAGGTTTGACAGTTATGCATACAGATTCATGGTGCTGCATATTGATTGATAAATGAAAAAAATCCTTTATCTGCTCTTTGCACAAGTACGAATACAGGTACTTTGGAATTCTTGTCTTTGCCGACCCCATTGCGGCACCCCAGAAGCTGGGGGTTAAGGGCCTTGCTCAAGTGGAGCCTGACGCTCCTGCTCACCTCTCTGGACCGAGTACCCCGGGGGGGTGAGACAAAGGGAGATCCTGCCATCTATGGCCAGCCGCAGAAGGCTGTTTGCAGCTCGGTACACGTCGTTCCTGGCCGCCTTGGCTGTTTTGTACCCTCTCCTCTCAGCCCAGGCTGGGGAGGGAGTTGAGAAAGAAGGAGAGGACAGCATGGCAAGTATTATCTGGGGGCAGGAATGACACCAAAGGCTCCCCAGGTTTTGAAACACGCTCACCCGGAATCAGCAACTGGGATCCAATACAAAGGCAACAACCTCCAGTACCTTCACACACGTCCCAGGCTGTCCATTGGTCCTCTCCTCCTAAATCCCCCCCTTCCTGGTTGGGGTGTTTGAGCTTAAGGACAGAGTGGAAGGGGGTCCTTTCACACAGGTAGCCCACAGAGCTGTAGGGTTCCTGGAGTTGAGCCACCGGGTAAATGCCAGCCAAGATCTATGGGACAGAAGCAGAGAGGGTGCAACTGTGTCTGCTCATCCTGTCAGCAAGCGGTCAGTCGAGCGCAAAGACACAATGGCCAGCACAGTGACTGATTACCTGCAGTTGCTTGGTCACGAGCGAGGGGAAAACCAAGCCAGGACAGTCGCACAACTTGACGGTGGGGGTCAGATAGTAAGTCTGAAAGTACTTTGTGTGGCCTGGCGTGCGTGATACACTCACTACCTTCCTTCCCACAAGGCCATTTAACACAGAAGACTTTCCCACATTCGGGAATCCTGGAGTGAGAGGGACAGAGAAACAAAAATTCGGTCAGAGCAGAATCAAGCAAAGCAGCAGGATACATTCAGGCTGCTGTTTAAAAGCGTCAACAGATGGATACACTCGTACCAATACAGCCAAGGGTGAACACCCCATCTTTGTAGAGCTCATGGGAAGAGCTCTGCATCTCCATGGCAACATCGCTCTGGTGCTCCACCAACACAGTCTGCACGTCTTCTGGTACATCCTCATCCAGGCAGCTAGTAGAAACATCTCTCTGTATCTTCTGCTCCCAGCTACTTAGATCCACTGCAAGGAAGCATAGGGCCCTTGACACAGCAAATCAAATACAATGCACAGAACCACAAACAGAAGTCTGTGTTCCTGAACTTTACTGATCTATCATGAAAGGAACATCTTTATTTTCATAAATCTTTAGCCGAAATCTAGCATTTCCTTCAATTATCAATGTAGGCCACAAAACACACCAGTGTTGTCACCACCTGTGACTTTGTCGCCAACAGGGATCAAGGATATTTTCATGATCATTCTGAGGAGGAGTCCACAAGCCTCACCATACTGCCAAAGGGGTCCATAACAGCAAACAAGTTAAGATCCCCTGATCCATGAACTGTTAATTACCAGCCAAACTCTGTTACAGAGCGTTAAAGACTGCTGATATTTGAGTTATTACCCCTCTATCAGCTTAGTGCGTCAGTCAGTTCAGTCAGTATAAATCATGCCTTAGGACAGCTGTGTGCCTCAGCTCATCACTCGGACACGTCTCACCTCTCCCAGCAACGATGTCCTGACAGGCTCGCAGGATCTGTACAGGCCCTGCTGCTTGATTCCAGCCAAGCTTCTTCTTCCTCCTCCTCTTCTGAAGCACTTCACATGCAAAGCAAGATAACGTCACAGCTGAGTGAATGCGAGCTGAAATTTTTAGCCCCAGTGGGACACTGTAATTGAACTATTAACACTTATTAACACAGTATGAATGACAGGAACAAAGCTCCAAAACTCCGTTAATGCGGCAGCAAAAACATCCAAACTTTTGCCCTTGAAATCAGAAGTAATGAAATACACAAATAAAGTACTCTTTATTTGCATCAAACCAAATATGAATATAAATTTAGATAAAGCTTATACATGTTGGTTTTGTTTTTGCAGTCCTAGCATTACTCCATGGCTGCTAGGAGCTACGTGCACGCAGGTTAGCCCTGCCCTCCGAGCTCACCTGTGTCATAAGCCTGCCCTGGTTGAGAGGTGAAACAGACACAGTGCAGACTGGGGAAGCGGGACGACAGGTAGTGTCTCCAGGCCAGGACCAGAGGAGCGGGGCAAAGGTCCACTTTGTTCAGAACCAGGATCACCTGCTTGTGAAGCTCGTTGGTGACATAATTGTACAGAGCTGGAGGGAAGTGGAGAACCTGAAAAATCAGAGAGAGAAAACACAGTTTTTCCCAAGTACAACAACAACATATTTCTGCAGACTAACAGGATAGTGACAATGGGTACAGCAATAATACAATACTCAACTGGATATCTGATATCTACAATGAGCAGGACAACATCTGACATCTCCAACACTCTCCACAGCTGTCGCCATGTCTGTTAAAGAGACAGAATGATGTAAGGAAGCTGTCTTCCTTGTCATCTGACTTACCCCAGATGTACAGAAACCCGTACAGGATAGCTTATATGGCTGACCAGACTGCACTACATCCCTCTGACCTCTAGGTTGTGCTCAAAGTGGCTAAGGGATCTCAGCTCATTGCGACCATGTAGCGCTGTCAGGAACTCCCGGAATGACTTCTCTTCCTTCCTGAGGAGCTCTTCACGAGCCATCCCATAATGCCAGGAAGGTCTGCGTGGAAAATCCAGACCTTTGATGAATCCAGAACATGAGAGCATTAGGGTTGCTATGGCATGTGCTAAGGTTGCTAAGGTCCAGCAGAGGGCGACCTGCAGGTAAGTCAAGGTACCCGAACATCACGCACGTTTCTCTGCTGGATAGATGTCATTGATATCCATCTCTAGATCCTTCTCTGCCACCGAGCGAAGAATCCTCTCTCTGGCTACTCCCTTCCGTCTCTCGATCTCCTCCTTGCTCTCCCTCTCAAAGTGCAAGCGGAATCTAGACATGTGGAATGAATGTTTCAAAGACACTCTACTGCAAAGGCCTGAAGTATGGCTACTTGACTATGACAAAAATCATGATTATTTAATATGATTACTCATTGAATTTGGAAATATCATGCATTTATTGAACTTTAAAAAAACCCTGTAAATATAAATTCAACTGAGAAATAAACAAAAAGGGGCTAGAGAGGGGTGCACTGGATTTATAACAAGATAAAACAGAGGCACCATTGCAAAACTACATGCATCACAATAATAATTTTATTTTGAATATCGTTTTGAAATCCAAAATCATAACTGAAAATAAAATTTGATCAATTGCCCAGCCCTAGCCTGAAATATACAGGTTTTCTTTTAAAAGGAACAAAAACATCAAGCACATGTTATCCAGACTGACATTTGACATTAGATGGGGTACCTGGCTTAATAATACATTAAGTTCCACAACCCTTCCAATATAAAGCACAGGTAGCCAATGTGAAATACTTTTAAAAACTGAATACTGTAATAGGAAAGCCATAAACAATTATGACATATGTATGTATTGTGTAATATTTACCATGAAGTCAGTTATTTGTTGTAAATTCTTAATCAGGATAGCAATCACCTACATCTGCTTTAGGTTTCCCGCACCTGTTCAGGTCATAGGTCCCATCTCTCTCGGCTGGTTGCTGATTGATCCTCTTCACGTCCGTAGTCTCGCTATCTGTCGTGTCCGACTGTCCGTCTCTCTCCTTAACTCGTTCACAACTCGCATTTCGACTGTTGCCAATGAAGCCAGTGTCCCCTAGGACGAGAAAGGTACAACATGAGACATTTTTTGTACAAATTTCATACTTATAGACGGCTTCAAACTCAGCTAGTGGGCAGATTTATCAAACATAAATTTAAAACGTGCATCTTCACGTTTTGGCGCTTCTAGGGAGCATGCGCAGAACACATCAAAACAATACGGTCCTACACGGCTTTAGAAGTTGATAATCCTGCTTGATGTGGTGCTTAAATTTACTGTGCAGTTTAACATTAATAAGATATGAGCTTATATTTTGCCAGGTACAGCCGACACTGCTAATAGTTTTAGCTGCTAATTATATACCGCAGCAAATGACTTAGCATAGTAACAACTTAGCTAGTAAACACTATAAAATGCTATTTCAAAAACAGTTGCTATTTCAGAAAATGATCTCATATTTTGGTTTGACGTTTACCCAGAAATTCAGTTATCTAGCTCCTTCCTTGCTACAGTCATATTCAGCAATAAGTCGACATTTGCTATGCTAGCCTGTTAGCATCTGACTGTACTGCTGTCAAAAGACATAAATTGTGTTACTCGATTTCAACTAAGGTGTATATATAATAAACTATTCCACATTACTCAGGAAAATAGCCATTTTCCCTTTACGGGTGGTCCAAATAGGCGGAATATTATCACTAGCTAACCACAACGACATGTTTAACTGTAGCGTCATCCTAGTGTAAAAACAACGTGCTTAACTACATAACCAGGTAAATAGCCGCAGTTTGTATTCAACAATAAATCAATACTGCATTTTAAACATGCGACACATTTAGCTTGGAAGCTAAATGGCCCGTAGCAGCTCAAAACATGCTCTCGTGACTGTTGTTAGTCAGCCACCCAAAACTTACTCCGGACATTTCAATTTTAATTAAAAAATTATAGCTGCCAACCTTAACTACCAACCAATGACCATTAAAAATAATTGAGAGTCGGAGTAAGGTGTAAAGTGAAATGAGGTTTCCAAACGCTGTACGCAAAACGCGCTCGTATCAGTGGAGGCACGAAGTTGCGTTTGTCCTACGCGGAGAAAGTAAGTGTTAAACAGCTACCTCTTCTTCTCTCCCGCTTCACTTGAAGTTGCTTCTTCTTCTGTTTATTGCTAAACGGCTTCTTCCTGGGCATGATACTGCTATCAGTTATGAGTTACATCGGAAAGTTTTTATCTGTTTTTTTTAACATCTATCTAACCGAATTCGTGAAGTTTCTCGACTACCTCACGCTTCACATACGCAGTGTCAGATCATACCATCGAGTCGAGCATTTCACCTTTTTACTAAGTATATGATATATTTACTAGTCTCACAGCATTTCAGTTACATATGTTTTATATTTTATTATCTGTATATTATTATACTGAAAATTATACTGTAAATTTGAGCCAGTGAATTTAACATCCACAAAGTAATAACCCTACGTTTAGGAAATGGTATAGTCTGCAGCGTGACAGACATGTATTTGAACTGCTAGCGAAGCTCGGGAGTGCAGTTGGGGTGCTGGTTTGCTTGATAGTCTGGTCATGTAGTGTAGTATTTTACCGTGCCGTATGTAACGAGAAACGAGTTCTGCATTGAAAGCAATTCTTTTTCTAGGTTTTAGTTCACTCGATACTGGATACTAGTCTTTTAACACTGGAGGACCATGAGGCTGTATATTCTACTCCCATCTATGTTAGCATCTCTGAACAACTGTCAGATTCATCAAATCTGTAAATGACAACATGTTGCTGGTCTTATCTCAGAAGACAGAGTGGATCTCCGTACTGTTAGCAAGTGGACAGAACTGTCATTTGGTGTATCCCAATTAGTGTGGAGTAAAAGTCTGGGGTTCACCCTGAAAGGGATGCTACTCCATACTATGACAAGTACCCCCATGTACAACCATGCACTATGGGTACTTCAGACCTGCGTTTATCAACCCAGAACTCAGTGGCCCCCAGACAGTTCATATTTCTGTTCCCTCCATAGGAACGGGATCAGAACCCAAGCCTGGGGATGGACAATACCACTGATTGTCTTTTTGATCTGGTTCGATCCAAAACCCTTTCCCTAGTCAATTGTGTCAGGGACCCTGGACATTTTCCCCATTCTCCTCCAGTATGGGTGGTCCTGCTCCCTATAAGGATAAACATTTAAATTACCCATGTAAAAAATATTTAATTGTTAACAGTTTCTCAAAATTAAACATTCAGATCAAAATATCTACTGAGCTACCAAGCCACACACATTATATAACATAAAAATCGATGTACATGATGTGACAGGGACATGCTTACAAATGATGCCATAAAAGCTGCAGTGACTATAACTGTCAGACACACGAGGAGCCCCTGTGGAGCCTTCAGACATCGCCGCCGCTCTGCCAGACAGTGTCCTTGAAATCATTGTGGCCACAGGGGAGTTCAAACTTTCATTTTCTTTTTGAAAGAAACAAATGGTGTTTTAAAGGTCATATAATTAGATAGGTTTCAGACTACAGACGACCTCCTTAAAACTGAAACAAAAGACAGGAAAAAAAAGCAAAAAAATAAAAACAAACCTAGGTCGGTATCCATCTGTCTTTTATTGGTTTGTAAGGGGAAACAGTCAATTCAGATGCATCGGCTACACAGTATGGAGCATCGACATCATTATAACTGTAGTTCATTTCAGCAGACATAGTGAGCAATAATAATAGTAAGAATAATAATTTTGAAAACCATGTTATTTTTGACGCATAATGAAATACTACAAGGATTACACATAACAAGCACCAGCCAATCGAAACCATTCTCAAACATAACCATGGGCTAAATGTAGACTCTGTAACTGGTTGATGGCAGGATACATGTATTAGGATTTTTTTTTACGTGTGAATCTTTTTAACACACTAATATACAGGGTTTCCCCACAGTGCTCCGTCAGCACGGCGATCTGCACCATATGGGCAAGTCTGGGATAGTAAACAGTGCAACATTTAAAGAAACAAGGTGAAACTGAAGGGTCCTGTTGGCGGAATGTGCAGTTTACATTTTGTTACTGGTTTAAAATAACTCAACCAACTACCCCTCCCACAAGGGAAACCCTGATTTATTATATATATACATATATATATATATACATATACATATATATATATATATAACTTCTTTCTAATATATTTTTTATTTCCTAGAAGCATAACCTTCCCTTATCATTTTTTTGCCAGCTTATCTTACATTTTACAGTAACAGTTCAGACTATTTTTATCAAGAATAATTATAGAAACAATAAGCTACAGCTATCTGTATGAAAGTATAAAAACAGACTTTCACAGAGTGCTTGGCAACTGTTGTTATGAATACTATTGATATTCCATAGTTTTTATAGCCACCTTTGCCGATGTAGGTTTCCCAGGGAAGAGTGGAAAGATATAAAATATCCAAAAAAAAAAATTAACTTTACAAATCTCTCATCTTCATTTATTCCTTGTTCATCATTCATTCTCTTCTCAGTCGCTCACTTGGCTCACTCACTTCCTTCCACTTCCAAACTATCCCGATATAACAAGGAAAAACATTAAAATTAAACTAAGAACAATTAAAAAAAAAATGAAAAACTGATTAAAAAAAAAAGAACAAAAATGTAGGTCCCTCTCTCTCACAGCCTTTTGCTTGATGGTGCTCATCCTTCCACATCTATACTCCTCCATCACTGTCATTCTTCTCATGATTCTCCTTTCACTGCAAGGTGTGTGTGTGTGTGTGGGGGGGTGGTATGTCCAAACCCCCAAGACGCACCCGTCTTATCCTCTTCGTCAGTCTTTATTCCTATAAACACCACGCTCACAGTGGCACTCTCTGTACAGTTTGCGCATTCCTCCACGCCATTCCCCACCACTAGCTCTATGAGTTGAGGTGTTCCACCTGGATGGTTGAGGTTGAGACAGTCAGGCAGAGGTCCTTGTGGGCCGTCAGTTCAGCCACGCTCACTGGCTTGTACTGGATGTCCCCAGCTGACACTGTCTTGTACTGGTGGAGGTCAAAGGGGCAGGGCACGGCATCCGCCTGTGGGTAACTGCTGGGGGCGTGGTGGTTGCCTTGGTTCTGAGCCTGGCCACCCCCAGCCCCAGTGTTGGATCCCACTACTACTGCTCCACTCTCTCCTCGTTCCCCCCGGCTCTGCCCCCCACCCCCACCGCCTTGGGGCTGCTGCTGCGACTGCTGAGCAGAGACAACAGCAGCCGCGCTCAGGGGGTCAGGGTTGTGCTTCCTCATGTGTTTCATTAGGTACGTCTCCTGCGGGGGGGAGGAGTGAAGCTTACTGATCAGGCAAGCAGACGCAGCACAACATTCATACCGCAAGAGATGCAGCAAAAGTGATGAGATAAACACTGTGAACATCCACCCCTCAATCTATCTGTAACCTCTTACCCTGCATTGTACAATTAAACAATTCACAAGCAATTTCTAGAAATGACACAGAATTTGTCTGCAGAGGCATAGAAATATAGAACGAGGTACACATTCTGATTTAAAGCAAATCAATGCATTGGTACTGGGACATCCCATTCAGGGCGTTGCCTGTACTGGCTAAGTGGTGATGGATGGATGGATGGATGAGTTAGTGTTAGCTGGGAGAGGGGCCCGGTGCCGTTGCCACGGGAGCGTACCGAAGTGTACGTGCGGTTGCACAGGCCACAGGAGAACAGCTTGGCGTGCTTGACTGTGTGGGTGGACAGGTGCACCTCCAGGCTGGCTGAGTCCGTGTAGCCCCGGTTGCAGTTGTGACATTTAAACGGCTTGTCCTTGTTGTGCTGCCGCCGGTGGGACTGGGCATGCAAAGGGAAGAAGAGGGTCATGCAGAGCCCAGGGAGACACTGCATAACTCTGTCTCTGTAAAGAGTGTCACGGCTGGGTGCCCAGGCTCTACTCTGATGAGTAGGTGCGTTACCTGCAGGTTGGACAGCTGTGTGAAGGCTTTGTCGCATCCCGGGTGCACGCATTTATAAGGCCTGTCTCCAGTGTGGATCCTGCAAAGAGACAGACGTGATTGCCTGTACCCGTTCCCTCCCCCCCAAAATATATACCCAGGGAAACGCCCACCTCCCCAGGTGTTCCCAGAACTGGCTTCACCTGTTGTGTTGCTGCAGGTGACTGAGCTGCCTGAATGATTTCTGGCAGAAGGAGCAGGTGTAGGGCTTCACCCCGGTGTGGATGCGGATGTGCTGCGCCAGGTAGCTGGAGTTGGCGAAGGACTTGGAGCAATGCGGGCATTTGTGTGGTTTGGCCTCTGTATGGTTTCTGACCAGGAGGGAGAAATACGGAAGGTAAGAGGAGGGGGATAAGGGCTACTCGCCCAGGTTGGATCAAACCAACCAACATCTGGAGGTGAGTGGGCAGGCGGCAGAAGGTCCCTACAACATGGGACACCAACACACAGCCAGTTCGATCACCCTCAGCCCTCTCTTCCTCCCAGTGGGGCCTGAGACACTAGCTAATGCAGCACACATAAAGCTACGTGCAAAGTCATCTACAGACAGCTGCTCATTCTCTGAGAAGTATAAAACACTGAAATGCACACAAAGGGGGCAGGAAAGAGAGAATGTTAATACAAAATGTCAAAATTAAACAACAGGTGGGAAAAAACACATGTTTATTACTTAGCAGAATGATAAATGGCGAGAATTCCTATCGCTGGTTGTTTGGAGGGGACCAGGGTGACTGAGAAGCACAGGAGAGTAGAGGGAGGTCGGGAATGTGGGGAATGAGGGGAAGTGGCAGATGGGGGGGGGGGCTAAAGCAGCAAGGAAGCAGGAACGAGATGCTGGCAGTGCCACTCAGTCGCACCCCCAACCCACCCATTCACACACACCCCCCTCAGCCTGTGTGCCCGCTGCTGTGTGTCATCATGTTAATGTGCGAGGGAAGGAGGGAGGTAGAGCAGTGGACATGAATGGGAGTGGGAACACACAACGGCAGGCAGCAGACATATGGAAGGAGAGCCACAGAGAGGCTGCAGAGATGAACAAGCATGAGAGTGGCCATGCACTGAGCACCCAGATGAGCCCACCCGTCCTCAGCACGACCCAAAGGGCAGCTCCCTGTAGCCTTATTTCCACCTGTTATAGATGGGTCTTCGTAGGCCGTTTAGCCAGGATGACAGGCTCCCTCTAGGCTGCTAAAGCTTCACGTGGCCAGGCTCCCCCAGACCGGTCACATGACCAAACGCATACGCCACCCTAGGGCTGGGCAATATCATATCGATATTACATCGCACATGCGCAATAATCACCAGGGCTTCAGATGACAAAGCATTTGGCCGGACGCCAGCTTTTCAGTGCTATGTGGACATTTATTTACGCTCATAATTTGGTAAGAAGATTAGTAGTATGGCTTAAATATTAGTGAGATGTGTTTTGAGATACCCAAAAATTAGTAATCAGTATAAACTTTATGTTTCTTAAATTCGATTAACGGAGCACACCACATAATACTGTTTTGGAATACTACAGTTTGGTATACTAAGTCGCGGTGAAGAAGAGCAGCCACGATATCTTTTAAAAGATCTTGTGGATAAACAAGGTAAAAAGACGTCGGCGGTGTGGTGGTACTTTTTGCAGTTCAAAGTCTGACACATTTATTAAACATAAGGATATGCCGTATTTATACTAATAATGACTTCTGGACATCATACAAAGCCTTATTAATATTTTAGCCATACTACTAAACTGCTTAACAAATTGTGGGCGTAAATAAATGTCCATATAGCACCGAAAAGCTGGTGCTTGGCCAAATGTTGCGGCTGTCATCTGAAGCCCTAGTGATTATTGCACATGCGCAATGCAATATCGATATGATATCGCCCAGCCCTATGCCACCCCTAACCCACCCGTGTGACGGAAGCCCCACACACAGAGCCCCTCCCCCCACACCAGTCCATCCACAGGGGGCACGCCTCTGCACACACAGGCCAGGCCACACCCACACCCCAGCAGGCAGCGCGCCCGGGGGAGCTGCAGTACCGTGTGTGCTGCTGTAAGTGACTGAGCTGCCTGAACGATTTCTGGCAGAAGGAGCAGGTGTAGGGCTTGGCCCCGCTGTGGATGCGGATGTGCTGCGCCAGGTAGCTGGAGTTGGCGAAGGACTTGGAGCAATGCGGGCATTTGTGCGGTTTGGCCTCTGTGTGCGACTTGGCGTGGATCTGCATGTCTGACTTACTGAAGAAGGTCACTGCACACATCCGGCACCTAAAGGCGGAGAGACACAGAGACAGGAAGGCAGAGACGGGGGGTTGGGGGTGTGGAGAGAGAAAGGGGGGACAGCCGAAGTGCAGGAGGAGGAAGGCAGCAGAGGATGGAGAGGAGAAGCGGGATGGCAGACGGGCAACAAAACAGAAGCAAAACAACAAACCCAAAAACAGGTTGGAACATAACACAATGAAGCAGGGAGGGGCGACAGAACAGAAAGGAGAGAGACAGGGATGGAGAGGAGGGAGAAAGCCAGAGCGCTTGGTATTTGCAGGAGATGCAGTGGAGGGTGGGGGAGAGACAGTTCACTATGGTGACAGTGAGGGGGCTGGGGGGTGGGACAGTGCAGGCGTGTTGTCCAGCATGTGTGGCAAGCGCATGTGGCGGTGAGACGAGGACAGCGTGCATGCTCCAGCGCTCGGTCGCTAACGTGTGCGGGGGCCTGCCTGTGGCTGCAACGCGTGCTCGCTCCCGCATGCACTGCGACGCTGCTGTGCTCTGAGGCCATGCACCTTAACGACAGGGGTGCGAGCTCTACGCGTGCAGAGCGCTGCACTAGTACCAGCTCCGCTAGCAATCTGCAGGCTGCTGCCCCCCTACTCTAGGGAGACGCTACGCAAGGACATGACACTATCTGATCCTTCTGCCCTCCTACCTGTAAGACTTGCTGCTGTCTTTGCCGCCATGGTCGTCCTCATCATTCGAAAGGTCATATGGGTCAGCGGTGTGGTGCTGCAAAAACACATGCCCAGTCAAAAAGGGGAGGACTTCTCTTCATTCATTTTAATGTTGCATTATCCATCCACCCACCACTGCTTTTAGTATAGCCTATCCACTGCAGGACGTTTGGAGCAGGTCAGCAGAACAGGATGCCAGTCCATCCTGGCCTGAACACTAAGGGCAATTTAGGCATATTCATTCAAATCATTTTTGGACCGTAGGAGGAATCTAACACAAAATGAGGCAGAACCTGCAAATTCCACAGATCTGGGACAGGAATCGAACCCACAACCCCAGAGGCTACCATGAATGGACATGCTCATATCCAGCAGTTTGAGGGTCTGAATCCTATAGTCAGCAGAGTAAACATATCACTGTTGGGCCCTTGAGTAAAGCCCTTAAGCCAAGCTGCTCCAGGGCTGCTGCATGCTGGCTGACCCTGCACTCTGACCCCAAGCTTTCCTCACTTGTGCACTGCTTTGGGCAAAGGCATCTGCCCTGTGAAAGTAGCAAATTACCCAATAACCGAGCACAACTGTTGTGAATGGCAGGTAAACATAGTCATTGTACCTGCGCCTTGACTGGCCCAACCCAGTCACCTGACACAGTTTCATCAATGGAGCTGAATCTCTAGCAAATTACACTGCTCGTACAAAGCAAATGTGGCTCATTTACCTGCCCCCCTGCTGCCAGGTGTGCCAAGATGAGCGCGTCACTTCCTGCGGAGAGGGGGTGGCCGCCTGGGGTGGGGCCAGCACGAGACAGCTCCGTCTTCTTCTTCCGGCCCCGTTTAGAGGGTGTCGGCATGACGACAGCTGGGGAAATGCCGATGTCGTCTTTTTTATCTGGTGGGAAAACAGGAATGGATGTGTCAGGATAACTGAGGGAAGCAAATCTGGATAATCAGTAATCCAGGCTGTGTGATGATGCTGTCATACACGGTGCAAGAGAGCTCCCGTCGGCATAGTATCCCATGCTCATCCCTTTCAGAGACCCTAACAGTGCTAATACCGCAAGAGGATACCGTCCAGGCTAATGCTAGGACGGTACGGTCAAGGGCATGAGCCAGGGGTGCAGCCCACGGTTAAAATGTACTGTGCATGTATGCATATTACTGTGTTGATTAATGGTTAATAGCTGTCTGGTTTTAAAATTGTCCTGTTGCAGTTTGCATTTAGCGTGTCTCAATGCATTACATAACTCCTGTGCCTATAGGGATACAATTTTAAAAACTAGCTAATTAACCTATTTGCATTGCGGGTGACTGGGTGAAGTGAGTAAGTGTTAAATCATTGCAACGATGCATCACAACACCCGCATGTCTTCCTGTGGGTATCCGCTGCCATTCAGTAAACACACACCTCATGGAATTAATTCAACTCCCACTGAACTCATTTTAGAAATTAGAACAACAACTGTCAGTTCTTGAGGAACATTCCCGACTGAGAGACAGTCTTGGATGACACTTCAAGTAAGTTCTGAAGTGAGCAGACTCTGCAGAAAAAGATCTTGGTATACAGGATCCATAATTAGTAAAAGATCAACAGAAAAACTGAACAGAATTGCTATTGGATCATTTGTTGGTGCACTCAGGATTGCTGTTAATGTAAGGTTATTATTGGTGCTAACAGCGGTTTAGCTTAATTTTGCTATTAGGACACACATTCAGCCCAGCAAGGCCATCAGTACAGTGCCGGTTACACCATTACTCAACTGACTGCATAGCTGCAGTGATGCATTTGCAGCTGCATTGCTGGGACCTTCCACAGCAGAGCCATTGCTTGAAGCAAAGAGGAACCAAACTTTGCAGTTCAGTAAAATTACATCATTAGAATAAAAACACTGAAAAAAAATACTGAACATTTTCCTACAAAGCTATTAAATATTTTTCCACGTTATAAAAATTATTAAACATATTGCTGGTTCTCTAATGCTAATTGGATGCAGTTATGTTAAAAAAAAATAGAATTATTGCATTTCTGTAGCAAGGGAAACAATTTTGTCATGCTTTGGGATATGAGCAAATAATAAATGAAGGAACAACACTAAGAATCGTCTTCAAAGTTTGCCTTTAAAAAAGCTTCTTGTTAAATTGCTTGTTATGAAATCCATCAGGGGATTAAAAAAAACAGTCAGTGCAATTATCATCTTCACACAAAAAAGCCCATCAGGCAGCTTGCGAGGTAGTTTGGGTGCTTACTACGGTGCATTGGGGCTGCTTACCTGTACTCGGGGCATGTAGCGTTGACACTATCATGGTTGTCGTAGGATGTCCGGAGACAAAGGACTGCGATGAGGATGGAGGGGAGACCAGCGTACCTTGGGGAGTGGTGATTACCAGCCCAGCTGTAAGGTGAGAGATGAGCAGGGTCATGTGACTGGCACATGGATAAACACTGATAGGAGTTCCAAACCCTGTCCCTGCTACACAGGCTCTCATTATATCCAAGCACTACATACTTTTTTAAGTAGTTATGCACCTAACCAACTGTATAAATGTTTTGAAACTTTTATTGACAGAAGGATGGATGCAGTAAAATATCCTGAAAGGATTTTTTTGTTCATTTGAAGATAATTGGAAGACTTGAACATGTATCAGGTCTGGGAAGCTCACACTTATCCATCATATTTCCATTACAGTGGAATTAATTCAAAGTTTGCAAAAAATGCTAAAACACGAACTGTCGAACATTTCTTTTTTACATATTTAAACAACAATGTATTGTACAAATTATTATTTTTTTTATCTGTAACCCTGACCAGGATAAGATATTATAGGATGGGTGGATGGATGGATGATTTTCTTTTTTGGCAAAAACTGGAAAATATTTGAGGTGTTGTTTTTCAATATCCTAGACGCCTAAATATAGATGATAAAAAAATACTAGATCTCAAAGATGCTGAGTGAGATGGGAGAATGGGAAACCACTGGGAAGAGACAATGGTGAGCATCACCCCTGGAGACCAGGGCGTACCTGCCGCCATGATACCGGAAGAGGGCATTGGCAACACGGTGATGTTCTGGGTGGTATGCGGAGGGTGGAGGTGGCCACTGACTGCCAGTGAGGTGCCACCTCCTCCCTCCTGCTTAGGTGTCCGCCCTGCTGTGTCCATAGTGACTGAGCCTGGCACAGTGAGCACAGTGGTGGGGTAGTGGGAGGGGTGAGGGAAAGAGGGGTTCTTGTCAGGGCCCAGCTGCTCTTTCATCTTGTTCAGAAACATGGCGTTTTCGATCTGGTGGAGGGGGGAAGAGAAGTGAGTTCAAAGAAGTCAAAGACAATAAAAAATAAAACAAAACAGAGACGGCAATGACCCAAGACTGCCAGGACTGAGGAAGAAAATGTAAAAATGATTTATGCGATGAACCTTAACAGTTCTTTATCTCTAAAAAGTGTAATTGATTAAATCAATATTGATTAGTTTAATGTCAATATGTAACTCTCGTCCTCCAGACCAATAGGACATGTTGAATTTTGCAGCATTTTAGCTCTTAATTGTTTTTTTTTGTTTTTTTAAATGAATAATTTGGATAATGGATGACTTCTCCTTCAGGTTCAAGTGACAGGGTAATTAAACTTGATTCCAAAACCTGCAGGACACGAAGGTGCTGACCTCATATTTTCTACCTTATTTTGGTTTATAGTGGCTAATTAATTTCAGTATGAATGATAACCTTACCTGTCCTTGCACTGTTGGAACTGGAGACCAGAAGTACGAGGAGTTAAAATGGGAATCTTCCATCATTCCTACAATCATCAGTAACAACAAAATATTATTAAATGTGACATTAACTTAGCCGTTCTCAACAACCCAAGCTTAAAGCAAATAGAAAAGAGGCAAAGAAATCTTTTTTTTTACAGCAAAAAAGAAAAATACGGTCTGGTGGACTTACTTCCTAGACCACCGTGCATATAGTTAAGATCAAACATACTCCAAACGTTACATGAATGTGCATACATCTAGTACATCACCGAAAGCATTTCCCTAATAAATTCCCCTAAGAGTTGAGCAATTACTTCTTTCCGCTGGGGTTGGCGCCGTACGGGACACAACTTACGCTGAATTGTTCTCTATTAATTATAAAGCACTGCTAGCTGATGTATGAATTGTTTGCCTCAATAAAATATTATTATTATTAAATGTATCGATGCAGTTTCCACTTTCTGAAGATCTGCACGATAGAAAATTAGCATGCGCTAATATTTTGCTAACTGTAATGCAGACAATTGACTGCGATTAGATGCTTGGTAATTAATAAAGTGTACCGAATAATAGTTAGCTCGAAATTAGCTCGGTAATATATATTTTCCACATAAAATAGGGGGGAATTGCATGTTCGAAGTTTTTGTGAATCGGAAGCGCCGAACAACTGTCAAATATATGTTCCACGCAGGAAGACAGAATTAAAATAAGTATTTTTAAAATTTGTTTACAAGTGAACATTGCCAAAGAAAGAAGGATTTTCATCATAGCTAGACAGCTCTTTAGCTAGCTACAAACGAGTATTTAGTCTGAAAGAGGTGTGCCTTGAAAACATTATCTATGTCTCCCTCGCTCTCTCGTTCTTCGTCGCTGTGAAAATAAAAAAAAAAATCGAGGATTAAAAAAAAAAGAAGAAGAGGGGAGAAAAAAACTGTCAACGCCGAAGCCCCAGCGCGAGGCAGCCTCACGCAGACTTCCGGCTGTCGAGACAGCGAGGAGAAGCGGCTCGCACGACTCGCTAAAAATTAACAGACAATAATTAACAATCAAGAAGGAAATTGGAGATAATTACCGGTACTGGCGACTCTTTTCCCCTCCCCGGGACTCCCTCGGGCCGGGACAGTTCGGAAACTCAGTCCAAATCCACCCGAACCCACAAATTCGCCGAGTTTTTTTTTCCTCTTTCGGTTTTTTTCTATTTTTTTCCTCCTTGCTGGGCTGCCCAACTCATTTGCGCCACACTTCCGGCGAATACGGTCAAGAAAAAAAACAAAGGCAGCTCCGATACTGCATATGTAACTTCCGGGGAGTAAGGTCTCCGCGAAGAAGGACGCTGCATTATAAAGGGGAAGAAGAGGGGGGATAAAGTATTTCTTGCAAGAACACATTGCCTTACGTTTTAGGTTACCAGTGTTTCACATGTGTTATATATCGTTAGATTGTGCTTTGTGTCCTATTTTTGGAAAAATCTGACCTCGAACAGTGGAATTTCGTCATTTTAAGGAGGGTCTTTAGGTTTGTGGTACGTGTAGTGGCATATTACCTAGTACATCGTGATTTCTATAAATTATCCTGTTTTTGGCAAAATAATTTGTAGCAACTAGACAGAGCGCAATTAAATCATATGCAGAGGAAAAAGGTGATTCTTTGGAAATATTATACACATGTTGGTTAACGTTATCGCCAGTCCCCATATTTCACAACCATTTTCAATGTAAACGCGCCGTTACGTCGTCTATCGAACGCAGAAAATGGAGCGATTTCCGGTACAGGAGGTCAAATTGGTAACTTATACTTCCGGCCTGTGGGCGTTATTATTGTCAATAATGACACGTCCCGGGAAGTGTGTTCAGACAGCAGAGGAGCAAAATGCAACGATAAACCAGCAATCGCTGAATCTTGCTGAATGACTTCATGCATCAAAGAAACATGATACGATCAGCTCCGCAGAAAGGTACCGACTGGGACACAGGGAAAGTTGATTCCTTGCAGACAGAATAAATAGTAAGAAAATAGAGGTAGCACGATGGGGGAAGTGAGGAAACTGCACAAGAAGTTAAGGCAAATTGAGAATCTGGAGATTAAACCATTCCTCACTCAAGAGGAAAGAGAGAAGGTACACAAAAACCTTGCACAGTTGCATTTTATTGTGTGCGTTTGAAACCCTTATGACGATGTTGTATGTTGATACGAAATTGGTGTTTGTTTTACGGAGAATGTATTAAAATCGTTAGTCATAATAAATAATACTGTATCTCTTTTATATAAATTAACTAAACAAGTTCACGCATTTTTCTGACACGTTATGAAAATCAGATCCGGTGATTTTATTTGAAATAGTAGTGTTTTCCATAAATTGTAACAACAAAGACGCTTTGATGCTGATATATATTGACTGCATGTGGCTTTATTAGGACACCTGGCAGAATAAGAGCCACTTATTTAAACCACATCATAATATCTACATGCATTTTGATGCCAGTGAAAGTTCAGCTGGCTATCGCTACCCTGAGATCTGGTATTTCCTAAATTCCCTCCTTCACCTGGATATGCAGTTAAGACTTGGGTGGATGGATAACGGTTCTGATTGAGTGCATTTTAAAATGGCTCAAAAGTCAAATTATTCTACATATATTTCAAAGTTTGAGGTTTGAATGAACAACATTTGTACAAAGGTTGGTGTGCTTCTGAAAAGTGAATTGTAAGGAATCATACTGTTGCCCTGCCCTTCAGAGCAGTAGCTACATAGAAAGAGTTTCACTCACAAAATTGCTCCCGGTGGTGTCTGTTATTGTGTTACATTATTATGACCTTAATCATCATTGCCGTACTAAACTGATTATAGAGCCACGTGTTACAAAGTAGTAGCAACAGTTACAGTGGGTGTATTGGAATTAATATTTGCTCTCCCTCCTCTTGCCCCCCCTCCCAGATCTCAAGGAAGGTGGAGCTTCGTTCCAGATTGGCTGAGTTGCTGCTGCAGCTTTCTGCCCCCCAGCAAGGCCAAGGAACTGTGGGAGATGAGAAGGAAAGAATGAAAAGACAAGTGTAAGAGAGTGAGATCACAATAGGAAAGCAGGGCCATAAAGAAGTACAGAAACAGATTTAATATTCAGCATATGGGCAATACTAGCAAAGCATTCAGCCACACGTCTTTTAAAATGTCTGTTTTGCGTGGAGAGATCTGGAGAGACACTGAGACAGATTACCACAAAAGGCTTTCAATCAGTGTATTGTCATTTAAGGAGCTAAATTCAGTGTTGCCTAATCACAACACAAATTACTGAAAGTGATAGTTATTGCTGAGTATGTGCCATGCTCTTTGTCTCGGGAGGAATGACAAAGCGGGGTGATGCGTCTTGCAGGATCTTGATACTTCTTTTGTTCAATAAAATATACAAGGCACAGTTGATGTGTCTGGCATGAATGCTAATGCTGAGGAGAGGAATATGAACCAAAAGAAGTGGCTGGGTGTCACTCGGCAGTCCCTCACGGTGTTGTTAGCACTGGAAAGGCGAGCAACTGTTCAGTGCATAACATCCTTCTCCTGTGTGTATTTCTCTGTGCGTAGCGAGGACAGCTTGGAGGTCGTCGTGTCACAGAGCCCCCCTGCCAAAGTACCAAGGGAATCGAGTGATAGAGTTCCTAGTCAGAGGCGAGAAGTGGCGCCAGGGTACCCTGCCGAGTCCCAAACAGGCACTAGTGAACCTCAAGAAGGTAACACGCTTCTAACATACTGCTCTTATTTATTTTCAGTAGAGAGATTATTTGAGTAAAATGTCATCACCAAAAACCACCAGAACTGCCTCCTGCAGAAACCCAAACTTAGTAACCAAATAGTATTGATTAAGTACAATCAGCATATTATTTTCTATTTTAACTCATTCTTTTTGTTCCAGACCCTAAACACGATTGTCTCAGGGCATCCTGGGAAGGGGCGAGGTTTCGGTTACGGTTGCTGGAGGGTCACAGCGACATCGTCACCTGTGTCGTTGCCGTGGATAACCTGGTGATCTCTGGCAGGTACCCAGTGATTTGCCGTCTCTTAGTGATCAAGATGGAACTGTGCCTTTTTGGTAACTTTCCACGTGTTCTCTTTCTCTCTGACTCAGCCGTGACACAACAGTAAAGGTGTGGCATGTCCCCACAGCAAGCGAGCAGCGGAACCTTGGGGGGCACAGTGGGGGCATCACTGGTCTTTTGGCACCCCTCCCTGAATACTGCAGGAGGCTAGGTAACAAACAATCACAGTACCTGTACTCAGACTGCGTCTTACAGTCGAGTTTAACTTCCAGCTGAAATCAGGTTTGGAAGTAGGTTCTGGAAGCCAACACCCGTGTTGGGCCTGACTCATCACGGTGGGGGATGATGGGTCTCTGGTGATTCATACTGTACCATAAGCGGAGCTGTATTTCCCACCTGCGGCCCACCGTGTGCCAGTAGTTTACGGCACATTTGTAACCTGAAGGCTGCTGCCTCAGGTCTCGCATTCGGACATGTCCTGATTGGTCAGCTGCTGGTGCAGAGTCGGTCATGTGTCAGGTCTCGAGGGTCACGTGTGTAACGACACATTACCATGATGACACACATGTCTTGGAACTTTAGGTCTCAACATGGGTAATAACAGAAACAGGGACAAAGGACTTGATTGATTATGTGAATTTGGAGTAGCATGATGAGTGATGCCCTCTCCACTCACTCACTTTCTCCCCTCTCTCTCTCTCTCTCTACCCCCCCCCCCCCCCCCAGCAAAATCTTTGTCACTAAATGAGAGAGAGCAGTTTGTGCTCAGTGGTTCTGTGGACTGCACCATCAAAATCTGGGCCCTCAGTTCTGGTAGGTTCTCTGCCAAAGGCCTCCAGCGAAATGTGTTCCATTTGGGTCACGCCAGTATCATGTCAGTTTGGTGAGCAGACAATCATTACAAGTCCTGATTTTTATTTTTAGGCTGCTGTGTCAAGTCCATCTACACGTTCAATGCCATTTCTGCTCTGTGTTTTGTCCCCGACGGAGAAGGACTCATTGTCACAGGATCAGGTGGGTGTGGGGAGGAGGGGGATGTGTGAGTATGTAAGCACCCCTTTCTGGTATGCTCTCTCTCACTGTGTGCTAATGCTGTGAAATCTCTCGATTCCTAGATGGTGGCAAGGTGGAGGTTTGGAGCTGGGACACCATGGAAAATTGTCAGTCGATCAAGGCGCACGAGGACAGCGTGACCTCGCTGCAGGCAGGTTTCCATGTGCCGCCGAGCTCATAGCCTTTCAGATTTAGAATTTAGGCTGCCCTAGTGGCGCCGAGAATCATGGCCGTATTCTGAATTCCTCCACAGTCCCACGGTCCTCTGCTCTTCAGTGGCTCGGCCGAAGGGGGCGTGTCCGTGTGGGAGGCACAGTGCTCCAGGGCCGCCCCATTGCGGATGCTGCATCAGTGGAGCTCCGCCGTGACTGGTTGCGGTCGTCAGAACGGGGCCACGGTCAGTCAGCTGACCCTGAGTCCCCGTGGAGACCGCGTGTTCCTTGCCAACGGGAGAGCCAGCTTGAAGATTCTAAACTGGAGGACAGGTTGGGGGTGGTGCTGTTTTAATAACTGGTAACATACCGACCCTGCTAAGTGTCAGCAGAATAATTCTGCCAATTTTTAGTTCTCCACTGACTCCAAAGCCTTAAAACATCGATGAAATAAGACCCGATCCTCCAGATGAGTAGGTCGACACATACTTACAGCCCTGTTCTTAAGAATTGCACAAAGAAATCTAAAAAGACTGAGAGAATGTTAGTAATGTCTTGTTCAGGGAGTGATGAGCAAGTGTTAAGCCACATTGCTGGGATCCCAGGAATGGTGACTAAGTGAGTTTTCTGTCCCTGTCAAAGGAACTTTGCAGCTCTCACGGCTGTGCTCGGCTCGCCCAGCATGGGTGGGGGCGGCTCTCAGCAAGCGTCAGAGGAGTGGGGGTGCCGTGGCCTCTGACTGACTGTCCTGCGCTGAGGTGTTCAGCGGCACATAAAGGATGTGGCATGGGGAGGTGGGGGTGGGGATCAGTGTCGTTCTGTGTCGGGCAGATTGATACAGAGAGGAGGAGGGCGGTGAGGAGGACTGGGAGGGATGCGGACCGGGTGCAGCCCTGGGAGGCGGGATCAAGACAGCTTGATGAGAAGGGACTCTGAGGGAGAGGTTGGGGAGGAGCCATATGTAACGACGGAGAATCTCAGGAGGGTTTGGATTTGCCCAGAATGGCGGCAGCACACTTTTCGGCCGCTTTTTAGACCAGCTGGCAGAGGTGGTTAAAGGAAGAGGATACAGGGAGGTCAGTGTAGGCAGAACCATCTCATATTATATGCTATAAGCAGGTCTGGGGCAAGGAAACGCATGAACCCGCCTAACTGTCCCTTGATATTGTCCCTTTGCTGTTTGTCTGTCCCCACAGGCTCAGTGTCCAAAGTGGCAAATCACAGCAGCGTCGCTGGGGTGACGGACTGTGTCAGTCAGACAGGGGGAGTCCTGATTGGCTCCTGCTTTGATCTTGCAACTGGAGAGAGTACCCTCAACTGTTAGTGTGATAACTTATGACTTAAACATTGACTACAATTTAATCGCTATCCATTAACTGTAACCATTTTAGTGATTACAAGCCTCATGTGCTCTGTTGAATATATGCAGTAAGATTCTGCCTTTTTCTTTCAGTATTTTCCCTTCCTCTGTGCAAGTACCTGGTGTCACTGACGTGTCCGGAATATCCCAGAATCCTGTGCTTCACAGGATGGTTAACTGCAAGCGGGTGTCACCGCTGGGTTACGGGAGGTCGTGCCCTGACAGTCTGGGAGCAGCTTCCAGCCAATGGCAAGCAGAGGTGACGTATCTCCCCCCAAAACACAACTATTTGCCGCCCGTCCATCCATCCATCCTAAACCTGCTTACTCTGCTCAGGGTCATAGTGGGGAGGGGTGCTGGATCCCATCCCAGGCAACAGGGGCACAATGATAGTTACAGGGTGCACACACACACACATACAAATAGTATGTCCATGTGTTCATATCTTTATGGGGACTCTCATTTCTATGGGCTTAACCCTAACGTTAACTCTGATGACACTAAGCCCTACCCAGCCCTATCGTTAACCACAAGTAACCAAACAAAATACAAGACTTTTGGCATCTTTGTTGTTTGATTACATTAACACATTTTAATACAATTGAGGTTCCCATAAGGTAAAAACATGTTTTTATGAAACATTTTTGGGGAAATCTGGTCCCCACAATGTAATAACTATGCATGCACAGGCACACACACACACACTGAATTAGCCTAACTGCATGTCTTTTAATTGCAGGAGAAACTTGTATGACATTGAGAAAACAGTTAATTTTTATCTTAGTAATTTTAAATATTTTGTTTTGCACTGAGGATATAATTTAGATATCTGTAAGTTTGTAAGTATAATCATTCTTTAATACATACTGGATGTTGCTAAAGCTTTCAGGCATTTCATAATACAAAGCAATTTAGTGTGATTAACATTTGGTATTTCCCATGGATACTCACTTAAGCAATGCTGTCTGAAGTGAGCTCCGTGTTTTGTCAATTTAACAGAGGTGACGTCACCGCAAAGCGAAACTCACAGCTGGAAGCCTCTCTGGAGGAGTCTGGTACAGACACAGAGGAAGATAGTGATGGTAAGACAGACTCATGCTCTGCCTCCCACACTACAGACCTCTCTAATTACCCGTGCAGTAAAATGAGTGACACACCTCTTCCTGGCAGGTGAAAGTGAGGTAGACTACGTTTCCCACGATGCACCTGCAACCGGCCAGGAGCCCAGCTCTTCATGGGTCCGCTGTGTTCTTCAGTGACAGGACGATCGATCACGGTGCTGCCTGGCTGAAAATACGGTGCATCTGAGTGGCGCAAAGATGGAGAGAGAAACCAGTGTGACAGATCGAGGGAGGGGAGAGGTGCAGAGAGACCAAATTACCCGTTTTTGCATATGCAAATGTTGTTCTTGCAAGTCTGAAATAAATCTGCCAAATTTTGACCTTCTGCCTTGGCTGTTTATTATTCGTATCATGCCTGTCTATAAATATCTGTTCATTCATCTCTTTCACCTCCGTGCGGTTCAGCCTTTCAGCGAGGTAAATTAATGTATATTGATCATCTCACCCACTCTTCTGTTCTGCTAAAAATAATTTAATTGTCCTTCACCCCTCCCCCAAATTAGAATATTAATAAGCTCTTCTTAGCTTCTCGCTATTTCTGTCTTCGAATCCATTCCGTTCTTTCCTTCCTTCTCTGTCCATCTAATTGAACCTGTTAAAAAGCATAATTAGCATTTAAATCTCACCCACACTGTCTCCCTCACTCTCTCTCCCTTGGTCTCTACATGTCTCTGTCGCTAAGGCAACCAATGCTTTTTCCCTCTCTCTCTGCCTCTTTCCCTCACTCCCTCCTTTTGCACTGAGAGGTAGGCATGTTCCCTGATCTCATTCTGTGTGTGTGTGTGTGTGTGTGTGTGTGTGTATGTGTGTGTGTGGGGGGTATACGCCCCTCTTCACGTGTGAGGAAATCTAAAAAGACATAAGCCTGCCTGATGCCTGGTGTGTGTTTCCCACGGTAATCATTTAATTTCCAGATGTGATCACGGGTGCATGTGCGTTCACTTCGCTGTAATTTCCAAGTGAGTTCGTCCTGTGCCGTGCTTCGAGCTCTTGCGCGCAAATTTCTTTACTATAGCAAGACTCTGTTTATGTTTTTGAAATCTGTCATCGTCCAGAAAGCCCTGGCGCCCTCCCTCTGTCTCGTTTAAGGAAGATGATTAGTGAAGCAGCGGTTCTGTAAGCAGCCGAAGCAATGGAGAGATGGTAAGACGGCGTGAGAGAGACTCGAAAGACTGGCAAGTTGAAGGAGCTGTTGGACTTAGTGTGGTGTCGGTTCTGGGTGGCATGTGTGTGTGTGCACTTCAAATTATTAACCCTTCTCTTCCTCCATCTCAGCTCCAGCTCTCCTGTTACACGTCTGGCCGCCCTCTGTTGCCTCCTGGTCGCGTCGACACGCCATGTGTCGTGTGAGGGGGGTGAGAGGAAGGAGGAAAAGAGAGAAGGCGACGCGGAGCAGATGGAGGAGATGCAGATAGGCCCGTTCTCGCCTCATCTGTCCATCACCAGTCAAGCCACACCCACGCCACTCTGGGCGGTCATCTGGGGACCGACCCACACCTTTGAGGATGAGACACCACATTACCCCTCAGCCCAGGAGACAAGCGGCCATCGGCCGGCGACAGAGGCTTGGGAGCTGCATCAGAGCCCACCGACCACACAAACGCAGCAGCTCCTACAGGGCGAGAGGGAGGATGTGGGGCACGAGGAGGGACAGGGGGAGCTGGGCAGTGGGGTGGAGGAAGGTAGGTCAGCAGGCTGGGTGGCCCCAGTGAGACCTTCCCCTGGAAATTACCCCTCTGATGCTTTATGGCTTTTGAGTCATTTTTGTTCGTTTCTGTTACTCTCTTGCAGTTGATCCACAGTTTTACGTCACTGTGACCATCTCCTCGCTCTTAATTCTGACTGCGGTCATCATAACTGCAAAACTCTGGTAAGAACTCGACATTCTACCAGTTGGGAGCCACAGTCTCTGTATCGACACTGTATCAGACTTTACTCAGATGCAGAGAGCGTTATGGCCTAGGCTTTGGCTGTGCCTAAGCAAACACCATTTGTCTGTCGCTGCACAGACCCTCTGTATTAAGCAGCTTGCCAGTCTGTCAATGTTTATGCAATTACCCTCTCGTTGTATCAGCACTGAAAATACAGCCTGCACTCTGTGTAGCTTCATAGCAAGCGCAGTGCACCTAGCGCTGACCTTCTGCGACACACCACCTGCCCTCGATTGTTTGAGATGTACATCTTTGGCTGAACAGCATTTCACGGGTCATTCACAAGCATGGCATCAAGCTGTTGCACATTTTAGTAGTATGTAAATGTTTATACATGTTATTCTAAATGTTATAAATAACTGTAGATTGCCATGATACTCTATGAAAGGCTGTACATTTGAGCTCGTGATATGGTGCCTTTCCGGAAAAGTACTTTCCTAAGTGATACATGGCTTATGGGAGTGTTATTTAACAGGGTCTCCGTATCCGTGTACCGTATTGTACCGTACCCTTCCTGGCAGAGTTACATGGTACGCTTTTCTGTCATCTCCCCAGCTACGACCGCAGCTGCTCGCAGACCCCTCCCCCACTGTCCCGGGGGGTGGCGCCCCCGCTTTCGCTGGCCCTCCCGCGATCCCTCACTCCCGAGGACAGCAGGCAGACACTGCACAGCATCCCATCCTTTGGTGACAGGGAGAGGTGAGAGACTGACAGCCGGTGAGTGCGGCACTTTTTCCAGCGGCACCTCCAGCTCCGTGACTCGTAAAGCAGCACGTTCCGGTTCGCCTTGAGGAGCAGAAACATCGCACTCGCAAACCTGGAGAACAGCTCTCTGTCACCCATCGAGAAAGTTCTTAGATCTCTGTAATAACTGCGAGGCATTTCCAGGTATTAAATCAAACGATGCAATTTCATTTCCTTCTCTTCTCCTCCAGGATTCCCGTGGTGAACCTCTGAACGCAACTGTTGATCCTATTTCTACTGGACACAAGACGTTCAAGGTGTGACTTTTTCAGCCGTGAAATGAAATTTCAGATATCTAGCCCTTTATACCCCCCATGAGACCCATGTGTGTAGCCTCTCCCCTCACCCCCGTTTCACGTGGTTCTGTTGTGCGCCATGTTGTAGCTTCACTGTTAGGATATGCTGTTGTGTATACCAGTGTAGCTCGTTGAATCTACAAAAAATTCAGCTGACTCCCGATCGCGCAGGGCGAAACCGCCAACCTCTCAGACAGAGACATCGTTTACCTCTAGTAATGCATTATTCAGTAGCGGCCCCCTGTGCCGTACCGTGGGATACTCTGTAGCAGTATGAGATGTACCCACAATCCCCAGAGAGTAATCTACAGCTAAAGGGTTTTGACAATTATAACCAGTTAATCAATCCGAGTGTAAGTGTTGCCGTGGTATCCAGTGCAACCTGTGTCATATGGCGTGCCGTGAATGCTGGGAAGGCGCGGTAAGATGGCCAAGGAGACAATAAAATCCAGTCTGTGTTTTAAGACTCACGTTGTGCCTGGCATTTATTTTCGCGCCGAGGTGGGAACCCACACGAGCAAGACGCAAAACACGCAAGGAGTTCATGGCACCCATCTGCTCCGAGGAGAAGCTGTGAAGCAGCAAGTGAATCACGCTGGCTGGAATTACCGCCTCCCTGCACCACATACGAAGGCAGCGAGGACAGAAAATCAGCTTCTTTCCATGTAACCCCCCTCACCATCCAATTGGGAGCAAGAGGACTAAATTGCTAGCATTATCACTGGGAAAGAGGTAGTTAGACATGGACAGGATGGGCTCGACAAAGAAAATGAAGAGGGAGGTAACAGCTAATTGATGCTGGGGGAGAGCTTTTTATGGAGAGGTGCTGATCAAACCACATATTGTTGGTGAGGAAGCGATTATTCACTGACTTAACAATTGTGATTTTAATCCTAGATACAGGCCACTTAATTACTGGCCCCAAATCAAACAGGTGCGCTTGCTGGCCAAGGTCAAGGACGTGACAGGCCGGCAGCCAAAGGGATGTGGGGGAGGGGGGCAGACACAAAGCACGACACACTGCGAAGCGCTGAGGTTCAAGGAACTATTTATTGTCAACATTTCACAATTCGATATTCCTCATGACTCGCTGAGAAAATAAAAATTAAAATATCACACACGCAACGTTGGGCCAGGACTCGCTGCCTGGGGATTGGCCTGAGACACGCAGACATACATACAGACAGACACACGCACACGCAGCCCCTCTCTATACATGTCTGTACAGGTCCGTACAGGACCAACTCTAACACTATGTGTTAATGGGACCCCCTTATGTACACCATCAGCCCGTCGGTCAGCCTCTCTGTCTGTAAAGCTGTACGCCTGCGTGGTGAAGTGCTGCTTCATCCACCACTCAGCGTTTCCATCTTTAGTTTGACTTTGACCAGATCTTCCCACTTCCACGGAGTCTGTAGATGACATATGAATCATATTAGCATGGGAAACGTGCTAACTGAAACATACGCACAAGTATCCCGTAACACTCCAGGGTTTGGGGTGGAAGATACCTGTGAACGTGAAAATTCACAAATAATACTTGGGCATCCCTAATCTCAACCCATAACTGTCTGCCATAACATAAAAACCTATTTATTACCAATTTCTAAATAAACAGTACTGTACTTTGTCATTTCTATCTTTTTATACAATTATAAAACCCATCTAAATTATGTCCCTGTATATACAAAGTTACTACTGTATGCACTGGGAGCACTACATTTTGGACTCATTAAAAATGCAAAATTAACAGTGCTGAAAAGTTTAAAAGTTACTGCTAGAAACGTGAGATTCCACGGTTGCAAAAATGGCTAATGTGAGTGAGGCTGGTCAATGAGACAAAGATCAACCAAGTCACGACTCTAATATTAAAGATAGAGTACACACTTACATTAAGAAATATTTTTTTTCTTATATTTATATTTTACATGATTTTATGTGATCTGAATAATTTTCGTTATTGGATTTCTGCAAGTTTCTGCATTCTCGTTTAATTGATCACAGCTAACTCGTGAATAAGCTATACCATGAACATCAAATGCACAATGTGAATAGGTTACTGTATATTATATTTTGCTGGTAGTAACAGAACTATTTTCAGTCAGTGAAATTTCCTCCTTAATGTTCTCAGAATTACTAAATTGACATAAAATAGGTGACATTCATATAAAATATATTCAAACAGGGCAAACTGAGTAAAAAAGTATTACCATCAGTGGTAATGCTGCTATGAATGGAGGTTAAATACTGGTCAAATGAAAGGGTTTCATTTGCTCTTAATGTGATGCTTAACTACTTACCCCTTGACTTTAGAGCTCTTTTTTCCTGGTTGCCGTGGCTCCTGTGAGGATGCGGGGTCACGTGGCTCAGTGGGTTGGTCTGCATCCTGATTGGATGCTGCCCCAGCAGGGGAGGGGCCTGACGATGGGGAGGCGGAGCTAGCCTTGAGTGTTTTTTGGAGGTTTGAGACCTGGGTGAAAGAGAACAGCAGCCGTGACAATGATACAAATGTTATTTGAATCTACTAAAAAAACATTCATATGGATAATATATAATAGCCAACTATTTCATCTAAACAGATGTACAGTGGTACCTCGGTTCTCGAACTTAATCCGTTCTGGACTCCGGATCGAATCCTAAAAAGTTCGATTTCTGATCGAATTTTTCCCATAAAAAATATTGGAAAACCAGTAAGCATTGGTTCCCGGCCCCCCAAAATTACACCTAAATATGTTTTTTTTTTAATAGCATTTAAACACAAAATGAACAGGATAAAACAAGAGCATTTTTTTCTTAATGGCTTCAAAAACGATAAAGATCTTATCCCAACATTACCCCAGTCCTGGCCCGATTGTCCGCTCCTTCCGTGTGCCACGCCCCCTCGTTAACCTCGTGTGCGATCCCCATGTGATTAGCTGTTTCTGGTTGTTGTCATTAGTCCTCTGTATTAAGTCCACGTTTCAGTTTGTTTCCCCAGTCCGGTCATTGGGTGCGTTCGACTTGCTTACAGCGCTGGCTTAAAGCAACGCATTCTGATCCTGACGCAATGCATTACGGTTAGATGCATTGCGACCTCTCACCCAGCTGCACAAACTGGAACCGCCTCCGTGATGACACACCTTTACCCTTATTGGCTGAAGAGTTTAGTTACACGCATGACGTTTGTATCCCAGGCAGTTACGATGCGTAATCTGCTATTTCTCCCGAATATCACGTATAGCAATGAGAACTGGTTTTCAGTTAATTTAACTGGTAAAATAAAGTTTAAATAAATGACATAAATGCTCTAATAGTACACATAAGTTAGTGGTTTATTTATTGTTAGTTACTGTAATGTTGCGCTACTTTATTTGGTTAATCGTCCAGTCTATGAAGAAGGCATTCAAGTAAGAATTGCATTGTAGTATGACTCATTTCCTGGCGCGTACAATTTATATTAGGTAAGCGTTCACGGTAAGACTTCTGATATTCAGATCGAGTTCTAGGTCAAACTGGTTTGGTTGACTTTTAAGAAATTCGAGTTCTAGTGAGTTTGAGAACCGAGGTACTACTGTACACCTCATTGGGCAGCTGCTAAATACCATTGGTCTTGTTATACAAAAATAACACAGTTGTTATGAAGTTCTGTTACTTGCCCTCAAACTAACAAACAAAAAACCATTAGGTAATAATACAATCATCAAATACAGAAACAACAAACCATATAGACTCAATTATGCCTTTATATCAACAGCAAGCAATGATATGCAACACCATGGTGAACAGTTCAATTAAATCCAATTAGATGACTGGCTGGAACCAAGACAAGATTAGCATATGAGGGTCCCCAAGAAGAGTAAGGGAGAGTGAGGATGAAGAGAGAGAACAAGGATGAGGAAGAGGCTGCAGCCTCTGTGGTATATAAGGCTCCCCACGGGGAAGGACACACCTCTGTCTCCACCTGCACTTTGACCTTCAGCTGACTTTCTCTGTACTGATTGGCTCTGGACACTTGCTCTTCAATCCCACACAGCACAGCCTCACAGCCTGCACACCTGAGTGAGAAAGAGAACAATACAGAGGCTGGCAGGTGAAACCCCTCACAGCATCACAGGTGACCTCGCCAACTGGAAACACCGCAACAGGCATTCCATAACTCTATAATCGCTTGTCCTATGCAGGGTCGTAGGGGTACAGAGCCTATCCTGGAAGCTATAGGCAAAAGGCAACGAACAACCCAGAATGGAGTGCCAACTAACTCCAAGTCACCTTAGCAGGTTTTTTTTGGTGGGGGTAACCAGTGAACGCAGAGGGGAACATGCAAACTCCACACACCAGACGAGACTCAGACCCTGGTCCCACAGGTGTGAGGCAACAGTGCTAACCACTCTTTATTCTCTTATTTATAACTTTATGCTGCTATTTATTACTTCTATGCTGCTAAACAGAGAGCTGCTAAACTGTTTTTCACTATTTCTGTAATAGTGACAATAAAGATCTATCTATCTAACCACCGTACCACACCAAAACCATTTCAATAAATAAAATCTAACAAACTGAGAAAATTGGGGGCTTTGACAAGCTTTCTTCACATCCCGATAAATCGTGTTCACAGACTAAGAATAACTGCTACATGTGGGCAGTAACCTAGACTAGCCCCCAGTGATAAATCTTATACTTCATATCAGTAATCTGAAGACCAGTCAATTATGATTTGGGGATTTATTAATGATTAGACTTACTTTGTGATGAAGCATTATTCAGTATAATTAGGCTATAGGTTAGAGGGTGTGACTTGGGCCCAGACCACAGACGTGTGTGAAGGGTCTTTGCAGCCCTTTCTCATGCTCTTCTGTATTGCTTATCCTAGTCTATAATTGTACAGCCTTGAGTCTGGGTCAAATTCTGACCAGGCGGGGTCTCTAGGCCTAAGAATGGAGGCTGAGAATCCACTTTGTACTGCTTCAACAAGGTCAGTTGCATCTGAAAAAACTTATCTCCCATACCTGCAGGCTATAACCAGATGGACACCAGGTGATCACACCAGCTTTCTCTTTTCCGATTGGGTAATGCATCATATATATGAATGTGATTGGATGAGAGTTTTTTTAATCATGTTCTGAACATGATGTATGAAGACTATGTTAGTGTGGGGGAGACTTTTGTGGAGAGGGAGTGGTGCAGTGTAGTTTATCTTTTCATTTCACCTTTGTTTATTATTCAGTTTTTTGAGCCACTCAAACTATTCTTAGATTATCGGCTATCTGTGAGCGAATTCTTTAACACCAGTCTGTATGCCCTGTTTTTGTACAAGCTCAACTTTCAGTCCTTCATTCATCTTCCTATTTAATGACATAACCTTGCATCAAGAAATGTCTGTTTCCCACTCATTCTACAATGTGCCCTAATGGGAAGCCCATGGATCACCGATGGCTGCCGCCAGTAACCGCTCACCATTCCTGCAGCGTGTTGGCGATGTTGGGCAGCTCATTGGGCCCCAGGTCTCTGCCCACGCTGCAGTCTACTTCCACCTGCTGGTTGCGCTGGTCCAGCTTGCCCTGGATGATGTCACAGTAGACTGCTTCGATGAGCAGGTCCTCCAGCTCCCGCACGTTCTTCAGCTCCAGCTGCTGCAGGAGCAGTGAGTAGGGCAGGCACTGGGGGAAGGGACACAGCACACTGTCTCCGGGACACTGCAGAGAGGTCTGGTCATTTTACAACCCAGTTAGACCTAGCGTACAGCATTCTCCTTAAATCTCCCAGCCTGACTTCAAATGAGGTTACAGCCCTCTACTTCTCTTCCTCAGCCAGTAAGCAGACTAAACAAGAAGTTTGATCACAGAAAAATGACGTCACCTGACATTTTTTTAAAAACCATTTCAAGAGCACACAGCACACCATTAAAAGAAAAAACAGCTATAAATTAAGTAAAACATACAGCTACAAAATATGCTGAGAGGAATCATCTAAATGCAGCTGAATTTAATTAAACCAGGGGTGAAATCATCTAATGGGCACAAGGCAGCCTTCCCAGCCAGACAGGGCACTGCAGACCAAGCCAGTACCTTGAGGGTGGAAGCCAGGCTGATGATTGACAGGTGGCGGAGTTTGTTTTTCTGTGCGGGGGTTAACTCTGGGAGAGACGCCGCTCTCTCTGAGAAAAGAGGCTGTGTGTGAATCACATAACAGAGAGCCGCATGCCGGTCAAGGAGGCGTGGAGGCCCACACTTAATTACGTACGCCAACGTTTGTCACCTTTGTAGTCGCAGTATGTCCCATAGGCAAAAAGGTTGAGTAACTGATACACTGGTGCGTGAGGACCTGTCTCCAGCTGAATAACAGGACAGAGATGGACACAAACAGCAGTCTGTTAGGATCTGTCTACATATCCCCAATACCATGCATGTCAAAGGCATCCTCAGGTAAGCTTTATATACACACAACTATTCATATCATTAAAAAATACAGCATGGATAAGTGGCTCCTTTGAAATGCATTGTTTTTTGATATATTTATTATATCCATCCATTTTCCAACTATTAATACAGAACACGGCTGTGGCAAAGTTTGCATCCTGCCCCGGGCAGCATAGAGCAATTGGCAAGGGAACAGTTTGGACTGGATGCCAGTCGATCACAGCAACCACAATCACTCAGTATCAGCCATTCAAGTTGGGTCACAGGAAAAACATGCACGTAGGCACGCACACGCGCACGCAGACACACACACACACACACACACACACACACACACACACACACACACACACACACACACAGAGCGGGGAGGGGAACCAGACCCCCAGCCCTGGAGGTGTGAGGTAACAGCGCTACCTGCCGAGACACCATTCCGCCCTACATCTGTCACACTCAGTATTTTGGGCTGGCCTGTCTTTCTGGAGAGCTTGCTCAGAGCACATAATCTCCGTCATAAAATTAGGTAGAATGCAATACAGCATTTTATTGTTTATCCTCCTCGCCTGGGATGCAAACTCTCCTATTCATATGGATGGAGATTTTATGGGAGCAACTGCAGTTAAATGCCTTGCACAGGGACACAACAGGACACACTTATTAGCATGGATAGCCTCATTGCAAGAGTCACCCAAAAACAGGGGAAGAAAGAAGATGAAGAAGAAAAAAAAGAAAGAGGCTCAGATCTATGTCACCAGTCACCAGTTTTAGTACAGCACCAGATGGCTCCCAAATGCAATTCGGCTTTTAAGGCGTAAGGGTCATACTTGGAGGTCCACTTTCTATGCAAGGTCTGTTACGGATCCTGACTGCAATCCCCGATCAGATCCCTATCATCCCCAGCACAGCTTACTGCAGAGCTGTCCCTAACTGGGTTTCAGTCCTGGAGATTTACTTTGGCACCTCAAGTGGCATTTCTTGTTGGAAACAATTAAGATTGTCTTGGATGGTAGCAAGAAAGCAAACTGAAAGTGTATAACTGTTCAACATTCTGAAGCTCAGTGATCTGACTTCTATTAACTATTGAAAGGCAAACACTGTTTCTCTATGGCAGCCAGGGGGAGTTGTGTCATTTGGAGATTCAAAGTAATTAAGTGATCAGAACTGACGTTTAAATATATCAATATGAAACTGGCATATGGGTTGGCTAGCTGGCAACAGACCCTTGACTCTAGAGAAACAATCCGCACTGTGCAGGTCCAAAAAAGAAATCAGATCTGAGAAGGACTCTGGGCATCAATCGCGCTGACATGCAGCGCCCCCCTCCTAATTACCTGAGCCGCAGCAGTAATAGCTTTCCGCGGCGCTGCACAGAAGGCCTCCTGTTCGAGAATCAAATAATAAAGTCTGCAAACACTGTGGGTGGGGGGTGGGGATGGGGGGGGGGATGCGCTACAATTTCCTGCGGCACCTCGCATGTGTTTGCCTCCAGGCGGCTTCACCGAGCAGCGCTTTTACAGGACTGGAACACACTCAAAATCTCAATGTTATTAAAAGCAAAGAAATAAATGAGCGAATAGAAGGGAAGCGGTAAGGCCGCGTACCACAGACGGGAGTGAGGGTGGGCGGATGGCTCTTATGCTTCGCATATACATTAGCATATATATTATATCAGCATATGAACAGAGTATATGCACTTATTTACATTCAGTTGCTTAGTTACACTTTTGTCCAAGATGACTCACACTTTATACAGCTGTATAATTTACCAAAACTATTCAGGTTAAGTACCAAGGGTACCAAAGTAGGGCTTCTCCAGGGATTTGAATTATACTTACTCTAGATTTATTTATTTAGGAGACACTTTTGTCCAAAGTGACAGCAGGGTCAGCCAGAATCCAGTGCTCTTGGGGCAGTTGGGATTAGGGGCCTAGTTCAAGGCCCCAACAGTTAAATGATCACTCTGTAGTGATGGGATTCAAATCCATGACCTTCCAGAAACTGGCACAGATTCCTAGCCACTAAGCTACACAGGGAGTATGGCACACTCAAGCATAGAAGTGATACCATTCTGGGTCCATACCCCTAATACAGGTTGCACTAAATTTGTTGGCCATTTCAACAACAAACATACAAACTTTAAAAATAAGCAGTAAGAATATGTATATGTTATCTATTCAGTGAGATGTGCATGTTTTCCCCATCTACGTCATTTGAGGAGGTTGAAGATTTCAAAAAGCTGTTCAAAAGCAAACTAAAAAATCAGTACATAATTTCTTCCAACAAATCCTGGACTACTGTGCAACAAGTGGCAGAAAGCCCCTAAGTAAAATACAATTTAATACTTAATATAACAGAAACTAAATATAACCTAAAGAGTAACATACAGATACACAATACAGTGTAATCCTGTTTTGCTGCATGCTGTGTTCCACAGGTTTACTGACCTCTCTGACGTTGGGAAGCTCCAGGATGTCAGAGAATACATAAAGGCCTGGAGTTTCCAGCAGGGCACTGATCGCTTGAGCCAGAGCTGAGCCAGAGAGAGAGAGCAGCTGCTCCACCTCCATCTAAGAGATAGAAAGGGACGAAAGGGACACTTAAGCATAGAGGGATCAGTACAAAGGGAAAGGCGCACAAGGGGACCTGCACACGGAGAAGGGCGCACAAGGGGACCTGCACACGGAGAAGGGCGCATAAGGCGACCAGTACACGGGGAAGGGCGCACAAGGGGACCCGCACACGGAGAAGAGCGCACAAGTGGACCCGCACACGGGGAAGGGCGCACAAGGCGACCAGCACACGGGGAAGGGCGCACAAGGCGACCAGCACACGGGGAAGGGCGCAGAAGGCGACCAGCACACGGGGAAGGGCGCACAAGGCGACCAGCACACGGGGAAGGGCGCACAAGGCGACCAGCACACGGGGAAGGGCGCACAAGGGCACCCGCACACGGGGAAGGGCGCACAAGGGCACCCGCACACGGGGAAGGGCGCACAAGGTGACCCGCACACGGGGAAGGGCGCACAAGGTGACCCGCACACGGGGAAGGGGGCACAAGGGGACCCGCACACGGGGAAGGGCGCACAAGGGGACCCGCACACAGGGGAGGGCGCACAAGGGGACCCGTACACTGGAAGGGCACACAAGGGGATCAGTACACTTGGAAAGGCACACAAGGGGATCAGTAAACTGGGAAGGGCACACAAGGGGATCAGTAGACTGAGAAGGGCACACAAGGGGATCAGTAGACTGGGAAGGGCACACACGGGGATCAGTAGACTGGGAAGGGCACACACGGGGATCAGTAGTTCAGGGAAGGGCATACAAGATGATCGGTGTTCAGGGAAGGGTACACAAGGTGATCGGTACACAGGGAAGGGCACACAAGGTGATCAGTACACTGCGTAGGGTACACAAGGGGATCGGTACACAGGGAAGGGCACACAAGGTGATCGGTACACAGGGAAGGGCACACAAGGTGATTGGTACACAGGGAAGGGCACACAAGGTGATTGGTACACAGAGAAGGGCACACAAGGTGATTGGTACACAGGGAAGGGCACACAAGGTGATCGGTATACTGGGTAGGGTACACAAGGGGATCGGTACACTGGGTAGGGTACACAAGGTGATTGGTACACAGGGAAGGGCACACAAGGTGATTGGTACACAGGGAAGGGCACACAAGGTGATTGGTACACAGGGAAGGGCACACAAGGTGATTGGTACACAGGGAAAGGCACACAAGGTGATTGGTACACAGGGAAGGGCACACAAGGTGATTGGTACACAGGGAAGGGCACACAAGGTGATCGGTACACTGGGTAGGGTACACAAGGGGATCGGCACACTGGGTTGGATAGACAAGGGGATCGGCACACTGGGTTGGATAGACAAGGGGATCGGTACACTGGGTAGGGTACGCAAGTTGATTAGTACACGAGGACCAGTACACGGGATGGACACAAAAGGGGATCAGTGCACAAGGAAGGGCACAGAAGGGGATTATTACACAGGGAAAGACACACAAAGAGATCAGTACACATGAAGGCTGCACAACATCCCTTTGCCATATATAATCACGATTACCTGGGGCATGCGTAATAATCTCCAGGGCTTTAGATGACAGCAGTAATCTTTTTTTGGATGCCAACTTTTCCATACTAAAAGGACGTTTACTTATGCTCACGATTTGCTAAGCAGATTAGCAGTACAATTAAAATATTGAAATAAATAATGAGGCACATGACGATGCACAAAAGTGATCTGTATATATTATACACAACCTTATTTTTATTAAATTCAGTTAGAGGAGCATGCCACTATATAACATTTTGGTATATAATGGAAACGATTTAGGATCTTTGAAGTGTCAGTGAAGAAAGGGACAGCTCAACAACCACAACATCACTTGAAATCAGAGATACTGTATATTAACAAGCGGTGTGGCGGTACTTTTTTGCTTTAAAGTCCGATACATTTATCAAAAATAAGGATACACAGAATTTATACAGATTACTAGTTTTGGGTGTCACAATACACCTCTCATTAATATTTTATGCATACTGCTAATTTGCTTACCAAATTGTGGGTATAAGTAAACATCCTTACCGAAAAGCCAGGATCATCTGAAGCCCTGGTTATTATTGCACATAAGCTTTATTGTCGCGTTGTGATATTGTGCAACCCTAGTACACAGGGAAGGGCAAGTAAGAGAATCAGTACACGGGGGAGGGCATACATAGGGATCAGTACATGGAGAAGAGCACACAAGGGGATCAGTACATGGGGAAAAGGCACACAAGGGGATCAGCACACCGAGAAGGACACACGTGGGGATCAGCACACGGAGAAGAGCACACGGAGAAGGGCACACGCGGGGATCAGCACAAGGGAGAAGGGCACACATGGGGATCAGTACACGGAGAAGGACACGAATGGGGATCAGTACACTGCGAAGGGCACACGTGGGGATCAGTACACTGCGAAGGGCACACGTGGGGATCAGTACACTGCGAAGGGCACACGTGGGGATCAGTACACTGCGAAGGGCACACGTGGGGATCAGTACACTGCGAAGGGCACACGTGGGGATCAGTACACTGCGAAGGGCACACGTGGGGATCAGTACACTGCGAAGGGCACACGTGGGGATCAGTACACTGCGAAGGGCACACGTAGAGATCAGTACACTGCGAAGGGCACACGTGGGGATCAGTACGCTGCGAAGGGCACACGTGGGGATCAGTACGCTGCGAAGGGCACACGTGGGGATCAGTACGCTGCGAAGGGCACACGTGGGGATCAGTACAGTGCGAAGGGCACACGTGGGGATCAGTACAGTGCGAAGGGCACACGTGGGGATCAGTACACTGCGAAGGGCACACGTGGGGATCAGTACACTGTGAAGGGCACGTGTGGGGATCAGTACACTGCGAAGGGCACGTGTAGAGATCAGTACACTGCAAAGGGCACAGAGGGGGATCAGTGCATCAGGAAGGAAACACAAGGGGATCAGTATACAGGGAAGGAAACAAGGGGATCAGTACACTGGGAAGGGCACACGTGGGGATCAGTACACTGCGAAGGGCACACGTGGGGATCAGTACACTGCGAAGGGCACACGTGGGGATCAGTACACTGCGAAGGGCACACGTGGGGATCAGTACACTGTGAAGGGCACACGTGGGGATCAGTACACTGCGAAGGGCACAGGCGGGGATCAGTACACTGCGAAGGGCACATGCGGGGATCAGTACACTGCAAAGGGCACGTGTAGAGATCAGTACACTGCAAAGGACACAGAGGGGGATCAGTGCATCAGGAAGGAAACACAAGGGGATCAGTATACAGGGAAGGGCACACAAGGGGACCAGTACACTGAGCAGGGTACATTCAGGCTTAAGGGATGCAGTAGACGGTAAAAGAAAAAAGAAAATCACTAACATGACATAAACACACCACCAATACTTAAAACCAAATCAGAAATGTTATAGTTTACTATGGATACTAAACGATGTAATGATGTGTCCTTGACAATTACAAATATGAGAATGTACAGACACTAAAAAAGAACTCAGTATATTTAAGAGCTATGTCTTGTGTTTTGACCCGGTGATTCGTATTACATTACGATAATATGTAATAATATCAATTAACGATCAGGTCCCAAGATCCCCTGTCTAGACCAGCTAAGTTTAGAAGAAAAAAACACAAAAGGTTCTGATGCTGAAATTTAAATATTGATTTTTTAAAAAAGATTATATGAATAGTTAATAGCAATAAAACGGCGACTCCGTACAGGCGACTTAATCAGACTCGACCTTTTCGCTTATACGATAGACCAACATTATGATGTGCATGCTTTTCCTTTACTGACAATTTCATAAAATTGACTAAGACTATATTAAATTTAACTTAGTAGGTAAGTCGATCATCCCGTAGTACAAAAATCATAATTATTTAGCAACTGTCGACTAATCATTCTTTGCAACTGACCTAAACCAATATCGCGAAATTAATATGTCCAAAAATGAGTAACGTTTAAGATTGGAGTTACTTATTGCGTGTTGTTAAGAATACATTTTCAGTAAGACAATACAAGCCAAACTCCACGCAGAAGCTAGCTACTTGCCAAGTTTTATTTGGGAGTGGTAGTTTTATCAGTGACTGATTAAGACGCATATAGTTATTAGCTGAACTGGGTATCATAATGTAACTTAACAGCTTTCTGTGAGCATTCGCTTTCCGAAGTGAAGCGTTACAGCGGTCTGCCCGGTGAACGCAGCCCTGCTCACTCCAGACCGGCATGTCACTCGAGAGCGAGGCTGCAGGAGGTTGCAGTAGGCCCAGTAACTAATTTCCGACCTGCTCTTAAGACAAATGCGCAGAAAAACAGAAACAAATAAAAACGAAAACGCTCAGCTGTTCTTCATAAGTCTAATTAAAGTTATATGCACGTATTACCTTCTTCGGTTGAAATATTAACTTCTGTGTTTCCAGAATTATCCTGCTCTTCCCAGGAAGTCAGGTGTCTCTCTCTTCAACAACAAAGCTACCGTTCAGCCAATTGGATGGAAGGTGAATAGAGGCGGGAGTTGAGCTGTGATTGACAAGTTGGTGCGGTTGGATAACGCACACTGCCATCCAATGGTAGATTTACGTATTGCAAGAATTGAGTTCCTCTTCTGAGCAGTATCGCCCACATAATCCATTCCAGTGCATGAAAATCAAGATTTTATAGAAAAAAATCTCTTTGAGATGGATGAACACGCAGAAGTATATTTGTACATATATGTATATTCATAACAAGTTTATTAATATATATTTTTTACAGTTTAGCAATAACCAAATAACTGTGGAAACTAACGCCTTGGTATAATTTAATAGAAATGAAGAAGAATACTGCATGAAAAATAATCATAATTTGCAAAAACAATCTTGCCAATGTTTCATGATTAAAAAAATACGCACATCTTGTTGGCCCACAAATATATTGGCTCAGGTGGAACATTCAGCCAGTCCAGGCCTGGTCTGTAAAAATACTCATCTTAAAGGCTTATTTATTTAACACAGTGTATGAGGTGTGACCTTTCTGGAAGTTTAAGGAACAATACAAAGATTTCCCGTCCATTATCCTCAACCTAAAAGCAATTTCCTCTTGGATAATGCATTGCGTGACAGAGGAGGACCCTGTCTCTACAGGATATAAGTCAAGCTTCGATATGAGTTGTGCATGTGCGAGCATTGAAAACCAATTGCAAAAACAACTAAACACTAACTAAAATTAACTAAAAGCAAGCCAATTTCAAAAAAAGGTATGTGTCCTGTTCTTGTGAGGGGCTTTGCCTGGTTCAATACAGACAACTAATAGTAATCGACCATTTTATGAAAATGTATGCAAGTATATGAAAGGGACATTTGGTACTTTTTACAATTGGTAAGAGAGCAGGCCATGGCAGATGGTTTAAAGTCCTTTATTATGTCCTTATTTATCTAAATGAAGAAAACCACACTGCTATGGAATCAAAAGCCACAATTCTATGGAATCAATTTCAATTATACATGACAATTTAATATGACAGTTATATAAGCTTTATAACAGCCAATGTAGCAGGCCTAAAACAAAGTGCAACAAAGTCTAAAACAAACACTAAATGTGGGCTCAAAAATTTGACCACATTAAAACAAGCATTTAGGCAGTCAGTCTAACATCTATACAGCATGTGGGATATTATATATATTGTTTTGCAGTGTGCTTTTTGATACTGAATAGATAACACATTGCATTTCCTGAGAGGGGCACTGTTCAGTCAGTTATGTGTTGCTATTCTGGTTCTGGGCTTTTAGTATCCTCTAGGGGCCAGTAGTAGTCGCTATAAGTGAGACACCAGTGGCCTGTACTACCAAGCGGGGTTACTGGCTTATTGGGGTAACTTGTCGGACTTAAGGTAGTCTGCGCAAAATGTAAGTGAACAAATATGAAGTCCATTTAAACTGTGGTACCTTAAATCCGACAAGTTACCTCGATAAACCAGTAACCCCGCTTCGTAGTACCAGCCACAGGAAGCTTATGTTAGCGGCAGTGTCTTTGAGCAGTGTGCTCAAAGCCTTAACTGTGTCAGTATTCGCGCAAGAGGTAGAAGTACACCACAATCTTCTAACTTTGCCCCAGATAGTACAGTGTATTTCAGTCACATAGATCCTATATCAGCTGTTCGCGATGTACCTCTCCCAGCCTATTTTCTGTTTACGACATCCTCTTGGAAACTAAGCCACCCTCTAAATAGGAGTGTGTGGTTATTTTAGAGTATTTAAGGTTAAAGTAAATCACAGGGTATCTGGGTGGCCTGCTGAGTAACTGGGTGGTACTGTAGTTTTACAACTCAAAGCCCAGCCTTGGTTCTGTGTGGAGTTTGCATGTTCTGCCTGTGTTTGTGTATAAGATGAAGGGAACTAGTTCCTCTGGATTTCCTATACTGAATGACAGTGCAGAGTGCTTGACCTATGCAGGGTTGCAGGGGGTTCAGAGCCTATGCTGGAAACCATGTGCGCAAGGCAGGAAACAACCCAGGATGGGGCGCCAACCCATAGCAGGGCACAGTCACACACTACTCATATCTACAGGTGACTTGGCAAATCCAACTCACTCTGGCATGTTTTTGGACACAGGAGGGAAATATGAGAAGGAAACTGAAGGAAACCCCATGACAATATCTGGGGGGGGGCATGTAAGCTCCAGGAGCTGTGAGGTGACACTACTGACCACTATACTGCCCCCATATGAGAAACTCACATTTTTAATATTTCATTAAATTAATAATTGAACAAGTCTTTAATATTTCCTCATATTTTCTGCCTCAAACGAAGGTCCCTCTGCAATATTTTTCATTTAGTAACCAACAATGACTTTGCTTAATTTTTTGTTCTGCATGCTCATATACTGTGTTATTATAATGTTGTGTACGGGATTGTATACTAGTAAGACAATATGCAGCAATGTCCAGGGTGTGGTCAGTTTTTATTGTTCTTCACTGTTCTTCTGCTTTACACAGTTTGTAACATATGTCTCAGTTCGTCACATCCATGATTAAAAATCACCATCCATCTATACAAAGCTGTACCATTCTGTAACATCATACCTTCGCTAAGGTTTTTAGTGAAAGAATCATTTATTATATTCAGGAAACAGCCCTAAACACTTTTTAATTAGATTTGATTTAAGATAAAAGACCATGATAAAACATATCAAAAATCAAAATATCAAAAATCATTTTAAGCTAAATAACTAGATCCTTATTCCCAGTTGGGCTGTGGTAAAATCAATCAGTTCATCTTAACAGCGTTCATTTCGCAAATCCGTTTGTACAGGAAGTCGCAGGGCACATCAGCCCAGTATTTGTGGATTGAATTCAGAACCGCGCAGTCTTCTCCATGGATACCGCCAGACAGGTGGTTATCTGGCTGGGAATTCTCCACGTTCCAGTACCTGCAGGTCAGAGAGGGGATAACATGTCACTTCTGCTGAAGGATTTTAATACAGGAGTGAGAGGATGACAGTCAGGAGGAGAGCAAATGGAGGGAGAGTGAGGAAAGGAAGAGCATCCGTACGTGAAGTTGACAGGGGAGTTGTCCACCCATTTCCAGTCCCCTTCGGTCTCCCTGTCCGACAGACCAATCCAGAAGTGGTAGTCCAGCTCTCTGAGTCTCCGCACCTCCTGCTCCAGGGCCTCCTGATCGCACACAGTCAAATAGCAAGATTCAAGATTCAAGATTCAAGATCTTTATTTGTCACATGCGTAGTCATACAAGTACAACACACAGTGAAATGTAACCTGAGCCGCTCCTTGACTGTGCAAAAGAAGCACTCATCATTTTTAATAAATGATCTCAGTTTTTGGACGTCTTCCTCTAATACATTAAGTGGCAGCCGGTTTAGAGGGGACCGGCTGCCAGGAAGTCGGTAATCTCCTGCAAGTAGTGACGCTGTGGAACAGCACTGCATGCAGGAGTATGGTGCAGCTGGAAGGGGGCGCCAGAACTCACGTGTTGCCCATGACTGCGCAGGACAACCAGGTGGCTGCCCAGACTCTCACAGCTGGCCTTGCTGCTCTCCCAGTCCAGCTTGTCTTTGCTGAAGTAGTAACACTTGTCCTTGAACTCCACCCAGCTCGGGGGGCAGGGTGTGCAGTGCTTCACTGCCAGAGAGGTGAGATTGTGGGTTGGAGGAGGATTAGGAGGCAATAAGTCTTGTCATTAGAGATGCAAAGATTAATCAACTTAGTCGACTATAATCGATGACCAAATTTAACAGTTGATTAGTTGGTTACATCATCATGTCTGTTTCTCCCACTAACTTGAAATGATTTGATATTACCACTCACTAGAGAGAAGTTAACCAAAGCTAGATGGTAGATTCAAAAACAAAAACTCCGAAGTATGGGAGCATTTCACACTAAACTCCGAAAAAGGGGTTGTCAGTTGCACAATTTGTAAAGCTGACCTTAGCTGACATGGGAACACACATTCTGTACTCGAGCATCTGAAGAGGAAGCACATCGGCACACTCATCTCGGTAAGTCAGTTATACTAGTTAGCTAATGTAAAAAGCCATTCTACTTCATGTTATGAGCTGCAACATTTTCTATTTTGAAATGCATATTCTCTTGAATTGTTAATGGGATTGGATAATGCCGCCATTACACTGGACGAATTTTCAAGCAATGACAAAAATTCTCATTATTGGTCAAAATCATGAGAGTTTTATTGGAGTTGTAGCGTATTCCGGTCACCTTGATCGTTAGGTGTAAAGTGCTCAAAATAGCTGTCTTAAGTCAGTCTTGACGTTCCGATAAATCAAACGTGTTTAATATTATTATAAGTTTTAAGTCTCTGCCCATGCAAATAGTGACGTGGACATTGTCAACAGGACATCCTGCTTCTCCTGGATGTTCCAGGAGTCTCCCGCAGATGATACAGAGAATCCTGGTGTAGTTTTCATATATTTCATTGCTACTGCATTGCTTGGTTTTAAATTTTAACAGGAAAAATGGAAATTGGATTTATTAAAAGAGTGCATTTTTGATTGAAGTATTCAGCTTTCAAAAGCATGAAACAACCTCAAGCTAAATTTAAAAGCTGATAGATGATACCAAAATAAGAGTTATTTGGTAACTGGGTGATTCATCCTCTGACTAATCAATTATTCATTTCAATAATTGACAGATTATTCAACTATCAAAATAGTCGTTTGTTGCAACCCTATTTGTCATTATTACTTTGAAAGGTCACAGGAAGAAGGATATAGCGGCTTCTTCCAACCAGACCCTATCTCACCCGCACTTCCTGGTTCTGTGCAGTTCTGGACCAGGGTGTGGTAGTCCCCGCAGAGAGTGGTGTAGCGCTGGCTGAGAAGATTGTACTTTTGGGTGAGAGCAGATGTCTCTCCCACTATCCCTGCCCGAGAGCTGCCAGTATTCACAGGTCTGTTGTACACTATGAGAGGGGGGAGGGAGGGGGAAACCAGACGGGGGGGGGGGGCAGGAAGAGGTAGTTATAATTATAGCACATCATTATAGCCAGATTATTCAACACAGTCTTGTGACACTAAGAGTCAGGATGAAGGGCTAGCCTGATTATGAGGTATGAGGTGGCCAAATGGTTAGGGACATGCATTTTAAAAGTTGCTGGTTTGAATCCCCGATCAACAAGGTACCCTGAGCAAGGTACTACTCCCAAGCATTGCTCCTTGGGTGCTGCTTACTGCTGTGTCAGATATGGGTTAAATGCAGAGGACACATTTCGTTGTTGTATGTTGGGGTGCAGGGCTGGCAACATCGGTAAAGTACCCTCTACTGTAGCAAACAAAACACCGCTTTGGTTGCCCTTCACATGGCCCTATAAAGTGCCTTTACAATAGTCTAAATGGTCCATACAGGAACCCTTCCAATGGAAATGGGTGGTGTTATGAAGTCCCCCTATGCCACTCCAACATACTTAAGTTTCCCAAATGGTACCCTTTCTAGTAGAGCAAATGGGATGCAGTGCTGTAAAAGGAACTCCTAAATGGGAAAAAATATAGTGAACTGCCCAAATAGGTGCCCTTGCAGTTGATAAAATATAATGCAGTGCGGTTTAGGGTGTCCATCCTTTGGGGGAAAGGATGGAGTTGTCCTAATGGATGCACCTCCAGTGGGGAAATGTGATTTGGTGCCATATAAGGTGCCTTTACAATTGGGTAAACCTGAGGTGCCCCATGGTTGCATTTCTGGTGAAAACAACTCATAAAGTGCCGTCTCAAGTGCCCTCCTAAGTGAGAAAACACGATGAAGTGCCCTTGTGGTGGAGAGCAAAATATATTCAATGGGTGCCCTTCCAGTGAAGAAACTGAGACTGCTTCACCATACAGTACGTAGGAATTTCACACCGCAGACCAGTCTTTGTCGAGTGTGGGGGTGGGGGAGGATTCTCGACAATAACATTTCTTGAGCGGGGGCAGGAGGGCTGACATTGCAGTCCGAGTTAAGTTTTACACTATATCCGGTTGTTGAGTGCCCCTCCTATGGTGTTAGCATTAAATTATTCCTCAACCTTCGTCACCAACCCACAATTAGGCCGGCCTGTAGGAATTCTCCGGATTAGCCTCCCCCCCTAGCATTGGCTGGAATTGTCTAAAATGTGTGATGGTGAAGTCAGTCTGGGCTCCACAAATGTAAATATTTATAGGTTTCTCCTGAAATATATAAATTGTAGATATGTTTATGAAGAAGCGAGCCTTTTGGCAAATTAATCTAGAGAAGAACTAATGTCAAACTATGGAGTACTTTACAATACTGGCACAAAAAGATATATTTTACAATTTTTCAAAAGTTGAAAGAGATATGATAAGGAAAGGACCTGCTGTAGGTGTATGTAATGATGAGGGGCAGGAGGGTAAGTGTTCGAGTACCATGACAGTGGTGTCTTCACTTTGTTCAAATAAACAGTGGATAGAATTCTGTCAGTATGGGATTAAGATGTCATGTTGCTCGGAAGACTGGTTCTGAGGCTCACACACTGCGCTTTCCTGTTCTGCTCGTCTCACTAAGGCCAGAGAGGGTGCCGGGCAGCATGTGGGAGGCCGCCATTACTCACGCAGGACGCTCAGGGCGATGTTGGCACAGATGGAGAGCAGCAGGGAGATGACGAGAACAGCAGTGGCCCGGCTCCTCATGCATCCTGTCGCCTGCTTGGCCCCCACCCCTTCAGGTGACGACAGCCCGGCCATTTGTAAACAAACAAAGGGCAGAGTACGTGACCCGTGGGCGTGCTCTCTCCGGCACAGCAGCGTGCGTGCTCCCACGTCGCCCGGGGCAGCAGCCAACGCATTCATGCTAACATGCTAACATCAGACGCTGACTGAGATACGGTCAGTTATCATGACACAGCAAATGGAATTTAGTCACAAATACACTGCGAGTGGCCACATTATTAGATACATCTAGCTGCTACAGGATTGGGAGCTCTTTTTATCGGCAGAGTTGTGCATTCAGGGAAGCCATCCTACATATTTCCTGCTGTTAGTTTTGCATTTGTAGCTCTTCCTTTTAGCTTTGAAGAGTCTGACCATTCTCCTCTGACCTTCCTGTTAACATGGTGTTTTGAACCACGGAAATTACATTCAGTACATGTTTTTTGTCCAGCTATTCTCTGTAGACTCTAGACAATGTGCTGTGTGTACATCCAAGGAGGCTGGCTGTCTCACCATTTTCAAGATTACTTAGATCAGGGATCTTAACTGTACTAAAGCTTCGCCAAAGAGTAAATGAACTTCTTTATCCTGCCTGTGTACATATGTATTCAGTAGAAATACATAATTTGCTGTGTGGAGAACTGGACTGTCTTCCATGGCAAGAAAAGTGTACAGAAAAACTAGCCACTCAGTGTAAGATAAGTGAGCAATCGCCTGACTCCAACACATCAAACCTGCCTTAGGGAATTAATGAGAAATGACTCAACTATTATGTTAATCTATCTCACCTTTACAAAGGCAATTTCACATTTTTTGATGAATATGAAAGAATATGGCAGATTACCTGGACTGGCCTGGTTTTCCAGGAGACTGGGAGATTTGCCTCCGGGGGAGACGCTCTCACTGAAATCCTGCAAGCTGGTATAATTCTCCATGTTCTGCCTATAAAATCCGGCTTGCTTCCTTTTTTTTGTCCCTGAGCTGCTGACACCAATTTCTTTCTTGTTATCCACAATATTTTAAAGAATTTAAAGTTATTTTTTCCTCCCTTCTTCAGTTAGATCATAAGTTATTTAAAAAGCAGACAAAAGTGACCCCACAGTCTGAGAAATCCAAAGAATATCTGCTGTCAGAACATTCCAGAAGATAAAGGTTTTCTGTCCTGGAACACACACTTGACTTGAAAGTTGACTTGAAAGTTGTTGTTTTCACACAGGGACCTCTGGTTTTGCCTGATATTTCTTTGGCATGTGCCTGTGCTCCCCTGCTATTTTGTACTGTTCTGGGTGAGGGGTGAGGGGTGTACGTGTAGACTGAGGAGGTGGGCTTTGGCTCTGGGAACAGTGTGTATTTTAGAAAGAGAGAGACTCGGAACATACACTGTGGGCTGGGATCATGGCATCACGTTGCATAAAGACCTAAAACACCAGAGTTTCCACATCTGCAAACTTCCCGGCACCTCTGCCAAAATGCAGAGGACAGAATGTTATGTTTTCACCATTACAGACTCCTTGTATCCACTTTGATTGCAAAACATTAAACTTACAGTAAACTCCTATTTCCCAGTCCAACAAAAATCCCTTTCTTTCTGTCTTCAGCTATAACATCCAAAGGCCACAGAAAGAAAAAAGCAGATGGAAGTGAGTGAGCATAATGGTACAGTGTCCCTTTCAAAAAAATTATATACAGCGTCCTCCACAATTTTTGGCAACCCTGGTAAAGATTTGTAAAAAGGGTTAGAAAAATCTACCTTCCACTAAAGTAGCTTCATCTCACACTGAAAAAATGAGGAAAAATCCAACCTTTGTTTGAAATAAATTTAATCAAAGAAAAACAAATCCCTTCATCAATAAATTATTATTTTTAACAAAAACACATGTTCCACAATTATTGGCACCCTTGGAAATGATAGTGAACACAATGTAACTGAAGCATGTATCCCCTGTAAATTGTACATCTTTGAGTTGATTGGAGTGAATAGCAACCTTCAAGCTGAAATCTATGACTTCCTGATTAACTGGGGTACAAACATGACGTGACACAGAGCCCAAATTCCCTTAGCCATTCATCAACATGGAAAAGATCAGAAAACATGTGTTGACCTCTATAAGTTTATAATGAATGGGTATTAAAAAATAGCTACTTGCCTTAAAATGCTCATTTCTACTGTTAGGGCAATAATAAAAAAGTGGACAACAATTGTAACTGTTACAAACCTGCCTGGAAGAGGACCCAAGTTTATTTTCCCCCCAGGTACAGTGAGGAGGATCGTAAGAGAGGCAAAAAAAATCCCAAAGGATGACTGTTGGTGAATTACAAGACAAAGTAAAATCTTGGGGTTACCACATCTCCGGAAAAACCATCAGACGCCATGCTAACAGATTATTTGGGAGGTATGCCAGAAAAAAGCTTTATTTGACAGTTAACCACAAACGTAAGCACCTGAAGTTCGCGAAACACTACTACAACTTTCACTGGAACCAAATTCAATGGTCTGATGAAACAAAAATGGAGCTTTTTGGCAATACAGTGATCCCCCGGTATATCGCGGTTCAGCTATCGCGCCCCCGCTATATTGCGGATTTTTCCCAGACGCATCACAGTTCTCTGCATATGGCGTACGTTGCTTGTGGTCCGATTGTTTTCGTTGTTTTAAGCCCTACGATGGCTCCCGAGCGTCCCGAATCTTCTAAGCCTTTTGGTTGTAGTGAGCCTAAGCGCCAGAGGATGACCTTGACCATTCAGGAGAAGCTAAAACTCCTAGATATGCTTCGGGAAGAAAAGCGTCGCTCGCCATTATGGCTTGAATGAATCGACGGTACGCTACGTCAATTAAGAAGGATGAAAAGAAGAGCCACGGCATAATTTTCCTTTAGTCAAACAGGAAAGTGGGTGGCAACTCCTGGGAATAAACCCATCGTTAAAATGTAACCACATACATATATATTACACATTATTTATTATTATTATTATTATTACTAATAGTTGGCTGATTTGTCTGGAACGCATCTTCCGCAATAGACGGGGGATCACTGTAAAGCCGTAAATATACAGATACTGGTCACTTTATTAGATACACCTTGCTAGTACCCGGGTAGACCTCCTTTTGCCTTCAGAATTGCCTTAATTCTTCGTGGCATAGAATCAAGATTCCTCACAGGCTTTGGTTCTTGTTGACATGACAGCATCACCCGATTGCTGCGGATTAGTTACTTGGCAGTTTACGCAAATAGGTATCAAAAAAGGGGCGGGGTTTAAAGGGTGTATCGCGCACACCAGAGAGCGTGTGTAATAACAAAAATTACTTTAATGACTTCATATGTGTTATTTTAAATTTGTATAAAATATTTAGCCAATAGGTTTTAAGGAATAAAAATACTTGAACTTAAACATATTCTTTTAAATTAGTATAAATTAGACCTATAAATTGTCTGGGACCAGGAGTTTGCATATGTAAAGGGTTAAGGCTGATAATAGAAAAATAATTTCTTAAAATAGTAAAAATAAATAAATAAATAAATATAGAAGCCTGTAGAATTGGTAAAAGACTTAATTGTTCAAAAAGTTATTAAAATTAAAAGGAAGACCACGTTAATAAGTTTTCTTTTAAAAAAAAAAGAGATAACTAAAAATGGGAACCCACAAGTTTCGTTTCAATACGTTTAATTAACCACTAATGATATTGGAGGCAGTTTGCTCCCTTCCATTAGGGGACGCCAGGCTATGGAGAAATGTATGTGCAGAGGCGGAAACCACAGAATAAAACTGTGGTCAACCTGAACGCAATAGCCACGTCTCTGTCTGCTCATTTTCTCCAAATAGGTTAGTAAATGGCTCTGTCCCTAAATAATTGTAATTAAGTGCACGGGTGATACGTTTCAATTGGTGAATTAATGTATGTGCTGTGATGTAAATGTAATGTTAGACTGTGTTTTGCTAACATGCGCGAATCTCTAAAATGGCGTGAGTCGCGCCTTCATGGTGAATGCTTACTCTACAGCCGCGCGCCTCGGAGAGTTAGTAGCGTATGTGATGGCCGGTACACGTTTATGACTGTTTCAAGTCTGGTTGTTTCTTTTATTGTAATGTATAAAATAGTACCTTGGCGCTATGACATGTTAAAACCTGACATTTAATAGATAAGTGTTAAGAGTGTGAAAAACTTAATGCTGCGGCTAATGCTCAAAACAATCAATTGTTAAAAAGTTAATCAAATATGCTTAGATGGACTTGACTTAAAATGTAAACGGCTAACTGTGGCTGTGTGGTGTTTTGAGAGTGAAACATGGACTTTGAGTATTCTTCATATTAATTTATCTGTTGAAATAGACAGAATAAAACTGTGGTCAACCTGAACGCAATAGCCACGTCTCTGTCTGCTCATTTTCTCCAAATAGAGGTGACATCAGCCGGGGAGGGGCTACACATACTCTGCCCGTGTCATTTAGGGTTTCGTCTGGGTACATTGTCCCCCCCCCAGTCCAAAAACATGTTGCGGTTAATTGGAGTTACTAAATTGCCAGTAAGTGTGCATATGTGAGTGAATGGTGTGTTAGTGTGCACTGCCATGGGTTGGAGAACTTGGCGTCCCATCCTAGGTTGTTCCCTGCCTTTCTCCTGTAGCCTCCAGGATAGGCTCCGGACCCCCTGTGACACTGAACAGGACAAGCGGTTATAGGAAATGCGTGGATGGATGGATGGAAGTTTTAAATAGCAAATGTACTTGCACTCATCTGAGCATCTGTTGGCGTGTCAGTCTTAAAATGAGATGGAGTCTGGTGCAGTTTTGGAGCATTGCTATCTTGAGAGGGCATAAAACAAATGCAGTATCGACTAACAAAAACCTGGTCTAAAGTCAATGGTGCTTTATAAAAGGTGGATTATCAAGACAGTAACACACGCCTACATAGGTGCGTGCACAGGAACGCGTTGCTGTGCACAAACATGCAAAAAATGTAAAAATGAAAGGTTATAATATGAAAGTTCATTAATGTGTACGGCAAACTATTTTAAGAAATCAATGTCATAATGGTCTCAGGATCTTCAGCCAGTGGAGCTGCATTACATTTACGGTTCATTTATTGTATGGCTTTGTGGCAGATGTTAACTGTAAAATAATTAGACATTTTGTAAAATATTACCGGCATCGGTGAGCCAAGTGCCAACCAGTCAGTTTGCGTATTTCCCAGCACACCACGCTGCTCATGTAATTAGCCTGTGTCTGTGTCATGTATGTAGTTAATGTGCTTTGTTCCATATGTCATGTGTCCCTGTACTGTTTAGTTTCGTGCTCGATCCCCACGTGTTTAACTGCGTGTAGACTACCCACCATGTGTAGTTCCCACTGTTTGGGCAGTCACCTCCCCTCTGCTTCTCACTGCTATCCTCGTGGAGGTATTCTCATTCTCGCATACAGTGCTGCAGTTTTCAGTATTGTTATGTATGACTAAAAAGCAAGCAGTATCACCTTAGAGCTTTCTCACTGTATTATGTCTGAGTCTGGTAGATACCACAATGATGCCAGAATTAGGATTTGAAGGATGATCCAACTTTCTCTCAACCTTGGGCGTCCACCTTAGCCTGGTATTGCTTTTTGGCACCTGGAGGTGGTAGAGAGGGGAGTGGCTTGGAGTCCTTAGCCACTGGCATCAGTCTGTCAGACATATCCTGACTTCCCTTTGGTACTGCAGGCCTTCCTCTCGGCTATCCTACCAGACCACCTACAACAGCAAGTGCAGCTGTTAGTATGGGCTAGCTTAAAGCAGGCACTTAAAGAGGCGGAGAGGATGGAGGTGATCTTTAGTGCATCACCTCTTGAAGATGCTGTAGTGCACTCAGCGGCTCTGCAGGATAGCGACCATCGCCCCAGCAATGCATAGATCATCTGAGGGCCACTGGACTTGCTCCTTCCCCGAGCCTGCTAGGTCATTGAGAAATGACAGGAATGACACAGTGAGGGAGGCATCGCCCCAACCCCCTCAGAACCCTTCAGGTCAGTGGCTCCACCCCAAAAATCTACCCGTCGGATGGCTTGGCAACCTGAGAAGCCTCTTCCAGCCCTGTAACATCAATGGGGTGGCCTTCTGTGCCCAAATAGACAGTGGCTCCACGATCTCCACAGTGAGGGCAGGCCTTCTGCCAAGGACAGAGGGGCCCACTCTCTTGAACTGGAGAACTGCCACCGCCCAGCTGCACTCAGTGATGGGGGAGACTATCCCTGTGCAAGGTCGTTGCAAACTCCAGATCGAGCTGGGATGCAAGCTTGCCTCCCACAAGTTCTGGCTTGCCCTGGCTCTGAATCCTGTGACAGCCCTTCTCCAAGCCCCAGTCACCCAGGAAGTGACAGTGGAGGTGATCAAGTCCCTGTACCAATGGAGTAGTGAGGGTCTCGACAAGCGGGAGAGGGATCAGCTGCAATCACTGCTGGAGGAGTATGCTGACATCTTCAATGCCCATGATGAAGACTGCACCCTGCCCTGTATTGACGATACCCTTGATACCTTAGCCAACTTGCGGTGGTGCAGTTTGCTGGATCTCTGCATCAGCTACTAGTAGGTGGAGTTGTCCTTGGAGGTCTATGAGAAGACAGCCTTCAGCCTGGGGTGGGACAGGTTCTCCCTTTTGGGCTCTGTAACACCCCTGTGTTGGAGTGGATGCTTGAGGGGATACCAGAGAGCCGCTGCATCATCTACTTGGATGGCGTGCTCGTCCACACCCCCAACTTCGGCGACACAGCAGCCAAATTGCGGCAAGTGTTCAGGTCCATCTGGCAGGCGAATTTGCGGTACAGTCCCACCAAGTGCCGCCTCCTGCTCCAGTCTGTCAGTAGGGCCATGTTGTCGGTGAGAGAGGCTTGGCAATGGACCAGACAAGGTGAGGGCAGTGGAGACCTAGCTAATTTTGCACTCTGTTGAGGAGCTGCTGAGCTTTTGGGGCCTGGCCTCCTAATACAGAAGGTTAATCTGGGCCTTCACCGACATCACTGCCCCTCTGCACCAGTAGGAAGGAAGTTGCCTTCCAGGGAGGTCCCAATGAGTAGGCAGCCTTTGACTGATTGCAGACTGCGCCTGTCTCTGCTCCAGTCCTGGCATGCCCTCCCCGGTTCAAGCCATATGTCTATGGCAACCAGTTCCTCCTCAGAACTGACCATGCCTCACTCACCTGGCTCATGAGCTTCAAGGAGCCTGAGGGGCAGGTGGCAAGATGGCTGGAGAAACAGAGCTTCAGGTCCAGCACTGGCAGGGCTGGCTGCATGGTAATGCAGATGCTCTGTCATAGTGTCCCTGCAGAGGCGGCTGTGGGCACTGTGGGTGGCTAGAGGTGAGGCAGCTGATGGGGTCTGGACCAGGGGAGACCTTGGGAGCAGTGGAGACTCCTGGACCAGCACTGGTAAGCACCCTGATGCCAGACCAACCGACAGATGCCAACATAGACCCAGGGGCAGCTCAGTGGGGAGTGGTGCTGGAGGAGGTGAGGAGTGTGGCGTCTGACCAAACCGTTGCAGCCTGAGGGGCACCTGGCCTTCCACCAGAAGGAGCTAATGGAGGCACAGGCTAAGAATCTGATCCTGGCCTGTCTGCTGGGCTGACTCCAGCGAGGTGGGAAACCGGAGTGGTCAGAGCTGAGATCCCTCAGCACAGCCATGAGAGCATACTGCTCCCAATAAGACAACCTGGCCCTCCATGATAGGCTGTTGTATTGACACTGGCAGGGCCCTGTGCTGGAGCAGGTTGTGTAGCAACTACTGGTCCCTGAGTTGCTCAGGGAGGCAGTGCTGTGGAGAGTGCATGGGCCCCAGGGTGGGGTAATTCGGCATCACTAAAACCCTGCACAGGCTGGTGCAGTGGTTCCACTGGTTAGGCTACCACCTGGACATGAGGCTACATGTCCACTGCTACGACACCTGCACAATGCGCAAGGGCCCCCATGACCACTCCCAGGCACATCTCTAGTCTATGCAGTCCAGCAGACCCATTGAGTATGTCACCATGGACTTCCTGGACCACTTTTCTACCACTGACTCTGGCAACCAGTATGTCCTTGTGGTAATGGACTACTTTACAAGTGGCCAGAGGCGTATGTGTTGCCATAAGACAGTTCCACGGTAACTGCCACCAAGCTGATGGATGACTTCTTTTCCAGGTTCGGGCCCCAGAAGAGATCCATAGCGACAAGGTCACAATTTTGAGTCTGCTGTCATGGTGGAAGTCTGCCGGCTGCTGGGTGTGCACAAGACTCACACTACCCCACTGCACCAGGATGGGATGCCTGGATGGCTGACCCTTGAGGAGTGGGTTGTGTCGTGTTGGTGAGCCAAGCGGCGACCATTTGCAATCTGCATATTTATCAGTGCAACACACTGCTTGTGTAAATACCCCCTGTCTATGTCATGTATGTAGTTCATGTGCCTTGTTCTGTGTGTCATGGGTCCCTGTACTTGTGTTCTGTTTAGTTTTATGCTCGATCCCCACGTGCTTAACTGCATGTAGATTACCTACCATGTGCAATTCCCACTGTTTGTGCAATGACCTCCCCTCTGTTTCCCAGTTGGAAGGTAACCTTACAGAGGTACTGTAATTCTCGCATGCTTTATGTGTGAGTGAGTTTTGTTTGTGCCTACGCAGTTTTGAATCCTGTTAGACTACCAAAAAACAAGCACTTCATGTCAGCTCATCATTGCATCATGTCTGGGTCTGGCAGATACCACAATATTTTGCTGTGCTGCCAGATACAAAAGAAAATACTTTTCATTTGACTGCTTATTTTCAGGTGAAGAGTAAAGATAAACCTGTAGCCTCAACAAATGAGCTTTGTTCAACATTTAACAGTTAAAACAGGCTACGTTTTTCACATAATAGTAGACTGTTCATACATTTAGGCATATTTCACCTGCAACAATGTTTGCAATAACAGGTCATAGATTTGCACAAACAAAATTAACACATTGTGTGCTGGTTTACCTGATGTTGTGCGTCAATTAATATACCACACATCCATCTACATACCTGGCTTATTACTACTATTTGCTTCTATTACCCATTGTACTTCCTGACTCACAAGTTCCATTTAATACATTCTGCCTTAAAGTCATCCCATCTGGAGCCAGGTTCTTTGACCGGAGACTTGTCCATCTCTGCCAGCGTTAAACTCTCACGTCTGTGTAGCAGTGCTACCCTAACCCAACATGGTTCATTTTCTCATTATCTGCAGGAAATTCAGGTTTTACCATGAAGAATAGAAGGATTTAAATGTGGAATTCATTTCTGAAGGCTCTGTGTTTGTAAGTTAAGATGCTACTTATAAAATACAAGAGTTGGACTAACTGTGTGATGTTGATCAACTTCTTCGGTGGTGACTGCAAGTTCAGTAAGCTTTCTATGAAATTATCTGACCTCTCAAATAACATGCGAGTGATTCCCAAGTTATGAAATGGGAGATAGACTCAGTTTGGTTAAACAGACAAAAATCACTATCAGCAGTTGTAATGTATTCACAGAATTTACCATATGCAAGGAGAGGAGAATTAAACTTCAAGTGCTCAGCTGGTAGCATCAGAGATCAGAAAAGTGGAAAAGTCGGAGGAGCTTATACAGGTGTTTACAGGGCCATCCTTAAAAAAAATTCAGTTCTGGAGTTTGAGTTATAAATCTTGGAAAAGAGAGAATTTTTTTAGTTAAGGGGATGCTTTTAAAAATATTTTTCACAAGTGAGTATTCCTAATTTTTGGACATATTGATAAATAAGGATAACAGGCCTCTAGTGAAGTATTTTTGGTAAAATTTTACTCACAATAACAGAGAAAAATACAAAAAAAAACCCAAATTAATTATTTATACATATACATATATTTCCAATGCATGAAAAGTTGCTGGGTGCTTATAAAATCCATCAATCTCTTATGCAGAAAGGGATGTGGTATTTATCCAAGTTACATATAAACATATATACAAGTTATCATGAAATAAAAACGTGTCAGAATGTAGTACTGCTTTCCAGGTTTCATCGTTGCTCAGGTCTTATAAAATCCCTTCACCTGGGGACTGGAATGGAAGGGGTAGAAAATTAGGAGCAGGTACATGTGAGAAGAGTATTTAAGGTACAAGAATGTTCTGCAGCCACTGTCAGCAATGAAAAAAGCAAAATGTGAGGGGAAACCACAAGAGAATGAAGAATAACAACCGATAACACATGGAGTGTAACTTTCACCATCTTGCAACCACCTTCCCAAGAAGGTCAGGGCATAAGGCGCAAGACGGCCTGGGTACGGCGACACGCCTCAGGCACTCACTATCGACAATCTACAGTCACCAAGTCGTCTCATTGTGTGTTATTGGGCTGTGGGGGGGAGAACATGCAAACCCCAAACAGGAAGTCGGAAGTGGGATTCAAATCCTTAACCCTACAAGCGTGAGGCCGCTTAACCTGTGCAATATATATTATTTAAACACGTATACCTTCTGAACACATACTCAAGGGGGCAGTTTGTGGCTCAGCAAGGTAGGGTGCTGTGCCTGGGGTTGGAAGGTTGCTGGTTCAAATCCCAGGGCCAGCAGAATGATTTTATCATTCAAGGCCCTTAACTCCAACTGCACCAAGGACTGTCTGACCTTGCTTTCTCAACTGTATGTTGTTTTGGAAAAGAAATGTCTGCTAATAAATTAATGTAAGCTCTATCAGTTAAAAATATTTTTAAGGCGAAAGTTCTGAGATGATAGTAAAGACAGGATTTACAGTATAGCACACAAAGGGGGGGGGGGTGGGGGGGGGGGTTACTGACTTTTTGCAGCGGCAGTACTTCTTCTTGGGTCTCCTCCTGCAATGGACCCTCTGGATCACAGCAGAAGGACAGAAACATGGGTAAGCAAACAGCAGGTGTGTCATGACCACTGCACATGGTGGATAAGATGCCCCCCCGCCCCCGTATGAGACTCCTGGTCCCACTCTGTCACCAGCAAGGGACCCATTGCCAGGGGGGTGTACCTGTCTCAGCTTCAGAATGGCCATGATGATGAAGATGATGAGGATGCCTGCTCCGCAGAGGGACAGGCACAGAACCACGTTCACAGGGCGGCTCTCTGCAAGGCAGAAGGAATCTGAATCACTGTGCGGCCCCAACGCCCTCCATCCGCCGTCCCTCCTGCCTCAGGCCCCCCACTCTCCCAATAACCCCGTAGCTCTCATCCGTCAGCCCCAGGTATCCTGTGCCTCTCTGCTTACCGATTTTCAGATTCAATTCTGCCCAGACTAGTATTGTTTTCTTCTCCTTCAGATTGCACCTCCACCTCCCTTTGTCTTTCTCTGTTGCCTGGGGGATGGACAGCACAGCCGGGGAGGGGTCTGGCAGGGTATCCTTTATTGATGATTTCTCCGGCACTATCCAATTGATGGTCAAGTCAGAGCTCATTTCAGTGTCAACCAGAGAGCAGCTGATGTTGAACGGATCACCAATGTAATATATGGGGGAGTCAGGAGATGAATGAACTAAAGAAAGAATGCAGAAATTAAGGGTGATGGAGAAGACAAACATGCTTCTGGAATGCGCCTACAGAGAACACGAGTGACATGGTCACAAAAGTGAGTAAGCTACGCAATGGAGGGAGTAAAAGAAAAATGATGATGTAACTTTGGATTTATCTGTTTTTCTTATCCAGTAAAAGTATACTAGCTACAAATGAGAAGGATCCAGAATTCTTAGGACAGAATCAGCTTGGAATTTTAAGGGATGCAAATAAACAATAAATCTTTAATTCATGTTAAACAATTGTCACGCTAATTTTGCCTTATTTTTCTTATGGCTTCTAAATTGTTATATTTTATATTTAGTTTAGGGGTGCACCGATCGATCGGCGCACCGATCGATCGGCCTCGATCACGTTAATTTGAGGGGATCAGAAATCGACCATATCCCCATGAGATCCACCGATCTTAGTTATATGCTTTTAACTCTTTGTGGTCGAGTATGTCGTCGACGACATCGCGTACTTTTCGCGTCTATTTCAGTTTATAAATATCTTGCTGAAAACTTAATGTATAATCATGAAAAAAACGCTGGCTAAATCCGTAATCTGTCTTCTTTTCAAAACGTCCATTGTCGGAAGTATTAAAGTTTTAAAAATTAGGTTAAATCGGCAAAAAAGTAAACCATGTCATCTTACTTTGTTTTACCTACATCGGGGGCGTGTAGTACCGCTCTCACCCGAAGATCGCTATTCACATTCTAAATAGCCGCATTAGCGCGTATTCAAATCGCATTCGCATGGTAATTTGATTAACAGCGCAACGGTGAAACGCGATCCAGATACATCCCCTTCAGCGCCATAAAAGGGAGTTGGGGACGTGGCCAGGTGACAATGGCTCATTCATACACATGAAAGTTGCTACATATTCGATGAAAGGAGCCAGAAATAGTTACATGAGTTAGGTTTTTCTTATTTATTTATCCAAATTAATGTTGCATCTACACCATTTAGTCATCTTCATGTAGCCAAGACTTTGGTGATCAGATATCTGGGATCAAAACAAACTGCCAGCATTGCTTACTATGTACTTTTATAATGTTTCTGCAAGTGTTCCAAACTGCATTTTGCAATGTCTATACTTTGATGTCAAATTTCAAACTTAACAAAAATCTGACATATTTACAATATATATTAAAATAAAGATGAGTGTAATGGCAAAACAAATATATAAGAAATAATTTATTTGCCATGAATTAAGTGTGATGAAATGTGTGATCATGCCCCAGTCAGTGAAAGTGTGTTTCCTACCCCTAGGCCCCAGAGGGTTAAATCAGCCTTTTCTCCCATTCCCGAGAGAGGTGCAGTGCAGGCTGCCTCCCTCCCTATTTTTTGGACAAGTGTGTCATAACAGCTATATATATATTTTTTTTTTTTACAAAATTAGAGAAATTAAAGTCTGGAAGAAAAAATATGATTTTGTAGTTCAAACAGCAATGCTCATTTATATGTTCGTTTATATTTGAGGACACTACCTCATGTTTTGTGAGTATTCATATCAATTTACTCACTTCAATGTTTCCATTTTTATTAACTGTCTTTTAGTTATGAAAGAAACAAGATCGGCAAAAAAAAATCGAGATCGGCAGGTAAGGTTGCCTAAGGATCGGTGATCGTTGATCGGCCAGAAAACTGCAATCGGTGCACCCCTAATTTAGTTATGTTATATTCAGTTATTAATTGATTGAAGTGTTTAATTTCATGGGATGGGCGGGGCAGTGTCACAGCGGCTCACCTCTGAGCATGTTCACCTCGACTTCTCTTCTTATCGTGATGTCTCTAAGGGTTAGCTCGAAGCGGTAAGTCCCCACGTCTGCCTCCAGGACAGATGCAATATTCAAGGACAGGTTGTTTTTAAGCGGCCCAGTGTTCTGTATCCAATTTGAGTGACTGGTGACGACCTCCCACTGATGCTGGTCGGTAAATGAGGCGACCTTCTGGAAGTCCTTGTTGCCCACGTGAGGTTTAAAGGTCCAGCTACCTGTAATTGGCTTCAAACCTGAAAGTGCAGAGAGTTCCACACTGGTGATGTAACAGGGGATGTGAGGACTTGAGCCGTTGGTGGTGTATAATGCTTTGGAACAGTTGAGGTCTGAAGCAGAGGAAGGAAACAGGAAAAAATAAAATTAATAATGACATCAGAAAAAAAGTATCATGATCATCCATCCATCCATCCATCCATCCAGCTCTCTTCCATAGCTGTTTATCCAGTACTGGGTCATAGGGAACCTGAGGCCTGTAGCCTTAATGAGCAAAATCTTGTCCATTGAGACCAAGAGCCAAAGAGAAGCCCTGTAGATAGGCCCCCAGGAAACAATGAGTACTCTTCTACAGGGAGTCAGGCCAGAGATCTGTTTGCACTCACCCACCACGGTGATGGAGAATTTGATGAAGAATTCATTGGGGGATTTGCCATCAGACCTTTGTCCTTTGGGCGTGACGACACAAATCCAGGTGCCATGCTCCTCCACTGTGATCCCCTTAATTGTCAGATGTTTCTCATTGCTGTTCACACTATTCTGAGGGGACCTCCACTGAAAGTCCAGACCTTGATCAAAGTTCTCTACCTCACAAACCAAAGACAAGTCCTGGGAGGCCACAACCAGTGGGGCAAGGGAAGATGTGACTAGTTAAGGGAGACAGCAGGATGGGAAGGTGAAGAACGAGGCAAAATTAAGGTAAGGGTATAAGAAAAAGGTTAATATACATAACCCATGTGATTTCCCAGGAAAACCTGTTACTCCCAGCTCAGGAATTCCCAGCATACATTTTCAATGTATAATAAATAAGAATTATTACAATGAAGGGCAGTGTTTCTCATGCATAATTAAATGACACATAATTCTTTTGGAGAACCAGAGACTCCGCTGCTAAAATTAGTCTGCCCGGGGTAATTCAGTACACACAGCAGCACCCAAGAAACTGGACACACCTTCTCGCTGAGAACAGCTTCCCCCGCCACCCCCCTCCCCCCCGGTCATTCTGGCTTTCTCGTTGTATCGTCCCCATTTACCTTTGGCCCTGTAAAGTCTGTATAAGGTCTTCATCTGCCCCACTTCACACATATAGTAACCAAAATCGTTACTATTCAAGCTGCTGATGATAAGGGAAATGTTGCTTGTGGACAAAGACACGCGGCCCTTCATATCTGGACCTGCAGGAGATGAAAATTCAAGTTGAATGCATACCAGTAAGGCTGAGCATATACACACTTTAATGTTTTTACAATTACGAAGGGCAGAGAGTAAGGGTCATGGAGAAGACAAACATGCTTCTGGAATGCGCCTACAGAGACAGTAAAACAAAATGGCAAGAAAAAAAAAGTTCCCTGTTGTGAATAGACAGATGATTAATCTGGTCTTTGTTGGAATCTTCCACATTAACACAATAAATCTAAAGCTCTTGTTAGCAAAGTTTACAAAAAAAGAAAAGAACAAATAAAATGTGTCATAACTAGTGTTTGTTTTGGGGGCAAAAGGCAGCACTCACCTGTGTTTCAGGAATCAATATCCTGATAATACTACAAATATTGCATTTCCCCACACATACTGATAAAAATGTGCAGAACACAGACACAAACAAGCAGATACACGGACACCTGCTTGTACACAGAGACACAGGCATAAGCGCCCATAAATTCACATGGTTTGTACCACACATACCTGCACATGTCCAGATCATATTGGCCCCAACTCAGATCAATCCAATTATGATTCAAATTTTGGAATCACCCTAAACCCCCCTTTATCATGCCCCTGTGTCTAGGTACACAAAGGCATATAAACACCTACACTCACTCACAAAGAGAATCATACACACTGACATACAAACGTACGTTTACATGCTCAGAGGCTTTGCCCTACTCTCTCACCGTATGTTTGAGTCCCCCTTTGTATTATTATCACGGCTTGGTGTATGCTGTCTTTACTTCTTCCAAACCTCCAAGATACATCTTTCGCTTTATCTGCCCTGGGTAAAACGACTTGGTGTCCTTCTTGTCCGATCACCACCACCTCCTCCTGCTGACTCCCTGGCAAAACACATTATAATGCTGCATCAGCAAAGCAAGAATTTTTAAAGAAGCTGCCAGCTAAACATATCTGTCCTTAATTTCCCCATGAGAGCATTGCTTTAGTTTTAACCATATTTTTATTTTAAAACACTGGACATAATAGGGCGCAATGGTTAGTGCTGTTGCTTCACGCCTCTAGGACGAGGGTTTGAGTCTCCACCATGGCTCCATGTGTGTGGATTTTGCTTGTTCTCCCCATGTTGTCCTGGGGTTTCCTGCAGGTACTGCAGTTTCCCCCCACAGTCCAAAAACATGCTGAGGTTAATTGGAGCTGCTAAATTCCCCACAGGTCTGTAAGTGAATAGTGTGAGTGTGCCCTGTGGTGGGTTGGTGCCCCATCCTGGGTTGTTCCCTGCCTTGCGGCCAAGGTCTCTGGGATAGGCTCTGGACCCCCCGCGACCCTGAATAGGACAAGTGCTACAGAAAATGGATGAGAGGACGTAAAGGAATATAATGAAGAACAATAAACAGCTTTACAGAAAATGATTTTCACTCAGAGTGCTTTCAGAAAATGGATGGACGGATGGAGCAGAAAATATGCATAGAAACTAATTACATACACAGTGGTCGAATCGTGGTAAACGATCGTGGTAAACGATTCCACTAAAAACTTTACAGTTTAATAATTTTTTTTACTTTCAACATATATTTTGCTTTCAACTCAATATTTTGTACGGAGCCCCTAAGGTGAAAAGGGAGCAGGAAAAAAAACGGCAGAAGAAAAAAAAATGTCATGTTTTGCGTTATAACCCAAAACTTTTGCGATATAACCCAAAACCTTTGCGATATAACCCAAAACTTTTCCGTAGTAATGCAACAATAAAATCAGGTGACTAGCGTACTTTTGGTCATTCAAGTGCAACTTCCAAAGCCGCTGTTTTCATGATGTGGTTGATCCCCGCTTCGCTTATTAATCTAATTTAACGGTTAAAAAAAAACTTGAGTTCAGTGTGGTAAGATTTGATTGTTTAATTCATAATTAGTAATTTGTAAAGCAAGCCTTGGTAAAGTACGTTTCAGTAACATTGCTAATTAATGCTAATCTGTTGAGGTTGATTTAAGCCTAAAGAATTGTTCGTTTTTTGTTGTTGTTTCATGTTTATAATAAATTAATATAATTAATATAAATCAAACGCACATCCTCTTTTCTCACATGAAGTCCATTTATTCTGCATTTTGCATACATCCATCGATAACCATGAAGCTGCCCAGAGCGCAAAAGCTGCTCGCGAATAAAGTTAATTACATCACCCAAGTAGTTTTTCCGTTGGAATAATCCCCTTTCACATAAAATCCTCTTAATCTGCCTCAGACTAATGTGAACATCATGCCTATAGATCCGAGAACAAACTGAATGTCCATTTACAGTGGTATGAAAAAGTTTGGGCACCCATGATAATTTTGTGTTCCAATAATTAGGGCTAAAGGTATTCAAATCAATGAAATGACAAGGGTGCCCAAATTTATACACCTGTCTAATTTTGTTTAAATAATTATTGCACACTTTCTGTAAATCCTATAAACTTCATTTCACTTCTCAAATATCACTTTGTCTGCTATATGATATATTTAACTGAAATTGCTGATCCAAACAACCAGTGATTCATAAAGGAAAAGCATGAAAATGATCAGGGGTGCCCAAACTTTTTCATACCACTGTATTGTAGACCAAGATCAAAGTAAAATTCGATTAAACGCTATATGTTTTCCTATCCATTATGTTTACACTGACTACTCATATTTCCAGTTCCAATTAGTCACAACAGTTTTGTCTTATGTTGCAAAAGTTTTGAGTTATAACGCAAAGGTTTTGGGTTATATCGCAAAAGTTTTGGGTTATATCGCAAAGGTTTTGGGTTATAACGCAATGGTTTTGTGTTATAAAGCAAAGGTTTTGGGTTATATCGCAAAAGTTTTGGGTTATATCGCAAAAGTTTTGGGTTATAACGCAACGGTTTTGGGTTATAACACAAAACATGACTTCTTTTTTTTTTCTCTTTTGCCGTTTTTTTCTGCTCCTTTGTCACCTTAGGGGCTCCGTACGTTTCCGCCACCGGAGAAAAAAATAATATAAAATTAAGAAGTCGAAATTTCGACTTAGTATCTCGAAATAACGAGATAACTATAAGTCGAAATTTCGACTTAAATTTTATATTATTTTTTTCTTAGGTGACGGAAACGGGCTTCCATAGCTAGGACCAGCCCTGTAAGTAAAATAACCGTAGTGAAGTTAGCCTCATTTTCTACATTCAGTTTTGCAGTGTTAATATCAGCTTTGGACAGAAGCTAGTTAGGCAGTATTTCATGGCAGAATTTTGATGCCAATACACAGACAATGATGCACACCGATTATTTTTGAAGTTAGAGCCATTTCGCAATTTGTTCAAAATCTTGTCAATAGGTAAGAAAATAGGTATTTTCAGTTGTAATGAGATATTGGTTTAGTATTTTGGGTTTATGGCAACTGTTGCACACTGCATGGTTCACCAGATTTCTTTAAGGGCAAATTAAAATTTTTGGATGTTTGCATGTATCCATATAATGTGCAATACAGCAATACCTGAATGGGTTAATAACTCTAAAACCAAATGACTCAGCCGTGTCCTTTGAGGTGTGCATTGATCAGTGGCCCCTGGGGAACAATGCACACCCTTGGATTTTCAATGATGCATGTCTATAATGGTTATTATGTATTATATTGTATCAATATAATGCACAATGGGGCAATACACATGAATGGGTTAATAACTTTAAAACTAAATAAGATAGGCACATCTAGTAAAGTGAGTTTTGATAAGTGAATGGTGCGGGACAATGCACACCTCTTGGATTTTGAGGTTATCTATGTCTATAATATTAATTATTCTATTGCATCCATATAATATGCAATGGGGCAGTACAATAATAGGTTAATAACTTTAAAAGCAAATGACACATTAACCCTATTCATAGCATGCTTGTATGAAAATACTGATGTATCCCATTGCAGCAGGGAGCTCTATGTCAGTAATTTAATTTGATTTAGAAAATGAGATCACACAACAGATAGCAATAAAGTCATATCACAGAAAATCACTTTGCGTTGCAGGTGATGTCTGTGGTATTGCATCATTGCCTTTGTAGTGTCATGCTGATGTGTCATTCTATGACCCTTTAAACCCTGATATATTTCATCTTGCTGCAAGCCTGTGCTGGAGAAGCAGTTATGGATGGAAGGATGAATGGATGGAAGATTTAATCTCACTACTGTATGAGTGCCGTAGCTTTACCTAGGCATGAGCAAGGCATAATTTCCATATTATGTGAAAATTTGGTTGCCTTTGATAATCTGCGTATTTTAAACGGGATTGCTATATTACTATATAACCATGTAGTTGTACGTTTTATGATACTTCAGTACGTTGAGTAAAAATAAGCGTGATTTGACACTTACAGCCCATAGCGATGGTGGCCACTAAGATCACTAGCTCTCTTGGAAGATACTTCATTTTGTCTTCTAACCTGAAAAACAAGCAAAAAAAAAAAACTTAATGATGCGAAAGATGCAAATACTGCAAAAGACACTTAAAATATTATTTACAAGAAAATAAATCTTTTGCAGTATTTGTATCTTTCTTTTTTCGTGAGACATTTGCATTGTATTCATGTTTTTACAAACTATATCCCTGAAGTTTTTTCTTTTCAATCTACTGCCAGAAGTGGTTAGGAAATGAATGGATGCATTTCCTAAAAGTACAACTAAATATCTAAAGTAATCATAAAAATAAAAGAAAGTGTCATTTAGAAACAAAGTAGCAGACAAGTAACAGGATAGGTGAGGGGGGAAAATGAAAGGAATGAGAGATTTTGTTGCCTGAAAGAGATTTTCATTGCATAATATGCAGAGAGGGTGGGCTCTGTGGTGGGCTCTGATTTAGCGAGAAGCGCTGAGAGCGAGAAGGTGAGCGGGCTTTGAGGTGGGCTCTGATTTGAATCTTATCCCACTCTTTACCTCCCCCGCCCTTTCACGCCCCCCTCTTCCTCCGATGTTCCACGAAAGGCGGATCTCTCACCAAAAAGAAGAGAGAGAAAAAAACACCGTCACTGTGGCTACACTACGCCGTAGGTGGTGCCCGCATGGTGAGACGGTATAATTCAGGGCACATTTACACTGTGTCGCTCAGCTTTCCAGTCTTTATTGTCAAATAGGGTGTCAACGCCGCAGTGGACCAACACTGTGATCAAAATTAAATTTTCACCACAGGCATGGTATTTAAAAAACATCACCTATATAGTTAATTTTATCACAGGTAAGTCTTGCCATGTACAGGTAGACTGACTGTCCCTGGTGACAGGAAAATCCATATGACATTGGGGACGGGGTGCGTGGGGGCAGAAGACAACCAGACAAAACATGTGCAATACAAAAATAATTTAAAAATCTGATAATATACATGTGGTGCGAATGGGGATGCAGTAGCTTTGTGGGATGTACAAATGTGCATTTTTGTAATTATTACACCAGATTTCCCCACAGTGTGATAAAAACCCATAACTTTTTACCCTGTGGGGATGGTTTGTCGGTCCCCACAAAGATAACCTCTATTTTAATAAAACTGTGAATGCAATCAAAAAACAAAAAATGCCAGAAGTCTTGTATTTTGTTTGGTTACTTATGCTTAAGATTAGGGCTGTGTAGGGGTTAAGCTTGTCTCTGCTGGGATAAGAGGTATGCCGCTAGAAATGAACGAAGAGTCCCCATAAAGATCTTAATACAAACGTGTGTCTGTGTCTGTGTGCTAAAAAGATGGGCCCAGCTACTGTACATGTTTCATCCTGTAAGCTTATTAATGGTTGATTGTAAGTTTTATAAGATATATTATATATACATTCTAAAATTTAAGTGTTTCACACAAGTATCCTGGCTGCCTGATTGATGAGTCTAGTAGATGAATTTAACATTAATTGTTCGCCTTCTTTTCTAATTATCCATGGTCAAATTTAGAATATGGTTCACAAACACACATTAAACACAGAGATGGGTCTCAAGGTTTCGTGGCCATTTCGGAGTCAGTGTTTAAGACCAAGCCGCTGCTCACTGGAAGTGAACATGCCGTTTCGTACTTTTACTGTCGGACTTCAAATGTTCAGAATTCTAGATGTTCTCAAGAGAGTTTTTTCATGTTTTATATTTTATTACATGAATAAAAATACCTTATACATAGAGAAGCTGCCAATGCATTACTTACTAGTGCAGCAATATCTGTATGCATGGTGATGTCGTCTTATATCCCTTCATTTCCAGTGATCGCAGCTGGACGTCTCATTCAATAACTTGCTTTTGTTTCTTCATTGCCGTTTTATATTTTTAAGAATTTGTTACCTTTATGTGCTATTTTTGGAATCTTATATTAGGCATTTAAGATTTAAGGTAATTTAACAAAAAAGATTTTGTCTCTATAGACTCTCAGTCTTTGCTGTTGAACATAAGGAAAGACAAAAATAACAAAATAGTAAAAAAAAATAAAATAAGAAAGGTGCCCCTGAAATTAATATATTCCTATTCCCCTCTTTTCCTGTGTTCTGTTTCTGAAGTTGTAAGGAAGTTTATTTTAAACCTTAATTTGTCATTGATATTGATATCCACCCCAGAATTAAAAGATGGATGGATGACATTGAAATCCCTGTCAAGTAGTGATACAGAGAGAATTTGAGCCTTCTGTTCTTCCTCTGTAATCTACAGTATATCATTCATTTATGTCTTTGCTTACTTGTTTCCTCCCTCTAAAAATGCAGTATTATATAATACACTATCTTTTTTTAATTATTGTAAGGTGAACTGTAAATGATGCAGGAGAAGAAAGAGCCAGGGAGCGACGCAAAGGGGCTAAAAGCTGGGGAGAGGAAGGTGAGAACGACAGCAGATGGAGAGATGAAGAGATACAGCAGATGAGCGATAGCACCTGAGCAGCTAACCCAGAAAAGCTGGCTGATTGCACTTGTGGTTAGAGAGGAGGTTAAACAGAAAACAGAGAGTGCAGTAAAAAAAAAAAAAACTAAGGCGACACTCGCGCCGTATATCACAGGCGTGCACCAGCTGAAGTGTGTCGCTTTATAGGCACTTATACATACTCTTTATGCACACTGTATGTACTCTCACTGTAACGGGACTGTCATACCAAAGTTACACTTTCTTGTTTAAGATGCTATACTTTGTAGATACACATTTCTTGTGTTACATGATGAGTGTAGAGTCTGCAATAAATAATCACAACCTAACCAATGAAAATAACATAATACAAATGCTAATTACTACAACCTTGAATTGCATTAATGGTTGGATGAATGGAGGGATTGATGGAAACACCATCAAAATAACATTCCTGTTATAATAAATCCAGAAAGTACTGCTGTAAACTGAAGGCCTCAAATGCATAATTGTTATTATAATTATTGCTATGTATATTATTCTTTTCTATTTTTTTTGGTTTTCTTGTAGCACTTGCAATGTAGCATTGTATTTTAAACTTTTTAAATACTTCTTGTGTATCCCTGTGGTTTTGTTTTTGAAACATGAATAACTTAAGATCGCAAAGCCACTATTGATGTTTAACTATCAGAATTCCTGGACTGTGTATGTAACCGTGTAATTGGTTGCTTGCATTGCAGGGTAAATCAGACGGGTAAGTGCAAACAAATGAGTGCAAGATGCATTTTGTTAATTACGTGTTTCTCCTTTGTCCACGTCAGTCCTGCGATCCACAGATCCGGCCCTCAGCCGCCGAAGTCCTACAGGTTTGAAAATATAGTTCAGTTAGTACCTCATTTATATCTAAATGACCATAGAGGCCAGCAACCATACATCCATCCATCCATCCATCCATCCATATTTAAATTGTTTCTCCTGGCAGGCAACATACTATCCTATTTATTATTTCAGCTAAGGCTCCCAAAGGCTGAGGTCAGCAAGTTCAGGCCTAAGCAGAATGAATCCTGCAAACCCCATTTGGATGAGCGATTGCTGAAGCCCGCCCAAAAATGAAAGATGAACGTAATGTAAAATAAGCTGATAAATATATATAAGAAATCCTACACATATTTATACATAAGCGATATCTTTGGAGTGGTTTGACATTATCGTTTATTATTGCACTCGCTTATGTTCCAATGCTAGCAAATAAGCATAAAAAATTCTGAATGTAATATATAAATCATGGACTCAAACACATGTCATTTATGTTTATTCTTCTGTATTTCTTCTCTTGACCATGTTTGCAGGCTTTGTATTTATACCATATCACGCTGTATTTATACCATATCATGCTCGCAGTCCTGGAGAACAGAGGCCTCGTAAGACATCAGACAGGACTGATTACGTGAACAGGCCACTCCAAGTATATTCACACCATGAAGTGTGAGCATGAATATTTTACAATTTTATGAAGGCAATTCAAATCATTTTCTTGATATAACATGAGAGACGTGATTGTCATTCACATAACGGCAAAAAAATAGAAAGCAATACACCACTTGGTTCAATTCGGTTTAAGAATAAAACACAACCAGGTTGACAAAAATGAGAGTATTGTTGGCATACTCACTTCTGTTTTTTAGCTGTGCTTTATAGCTGTCCCTCAGTAACATATGAGCAATGAACTGATATTTCCACCGGATGAAGAACTGCGGCGTTTTTAAACTCTGCTGACCCCTCCCTCGTCTCTGATAGGCCACAAGTAATCAAAAGATGTTCTACGATTGGTTAAGTCGTTATGGACAGCAATTTTCTTAAAAAAAAATAGAAGTGACAGAATTTTATTAACGAATGCTATATGTTTTAATACTTAAATTGTTTTAATGGGATGCCAAATTATAGCAAAGTAGCACTAAAGTCACTTCTTTTTGTGGATTCAGGTACAGAGATAATAAAAATCACGCCAATTTTTGCGTGAGTCTCAGAGAAAGGTGAACCAATAAACGAAATATTAAAACTATATAAAAAACAGAAATGAAGTTACAAAAACAGGTTACGGTTAATATAACATCATCCCACATATGAGCCACAGCCCTCACCTATGAATTTATTGTTAGCGTCAAATGAGTGAACTTACGTGACGCAATAAAAAATCAGCTACAACAAAATGCCGATAGCTACATTCTATCACACGCCAATGTCGACTTTGACATTTTACATATTAAATGTGAACACTCATTACATGTAATTCATTATAAAAATATATCATGTATGACATTAGGTTACTCGTGGATAAGGAAAAACATATACATATCAATAGCAGTTTTTCATCATAGTCTTTTCAAACTATAGTCATTTCAAGAACCATTTAAGTCTTATGCACATAGTAGTCGGAAGCAATTATGTATAAAAACTTTGTTCTATTAGTTTGTTTAATTGGCGTTAATTTTCTTAAAAATGTTTTGTTGGTTTTCTTTGTGATAATGCCCCAGCTACCCTCTCCAAAGGAGAAATGCTGTGTGCGCAATGGGGATCCATTCTGGACAACGAGCATCGTGCTTCGTATTCATGAAATACAGCCATTAAAAATCTCTTTTGAGAGGTAAAGAACAAAGAGTATTGTGCCTTAAAGTGAGATGCCTATGTAGTCTGTGAGGTCTAATAAATAGCACACAAACATAGAAAAATCACAGATGAAAGTGTGATATTACAGATAAGATGTCCATATTGGCTTAAGTATCGACTGTAAAAATTAAAAGCAAAACATCTTTAAATATTTCTTGACCAATGAGAATAAACTTTATGTTCATTTTTTGTTTTCTATATGTTCTAAAAATCTATAAGTACACTAAATAAACCTAAATAAATAAAGGCATATGCCGATATCTAACAAATTCCTTAAAATAAATTATGGTAGCGTTGTACTCCTATAGTTAAACTCTGTGCCTTTTTGTCAATTGCAACTAAAATATGATATTTGATCTATATCTATAACATTTTAATTATAAATTCTGAAGATAAATATTCCCTTTTTAATAGTTTCCCACAGTCATGTATGGGTGTTAATCTCGTTCCAACTAATCCTTAATTAAAAAACTTTTCAGGAGCGGAATTAACCCCATCTTACTGAGGCTGGCCTCGTCAAAATCGCTGCTCTCTCTTCATAGACTTCTCGTCTGTGGCCTCAGAGTTCAGCATTTAGCAATTATTTATAATTTAATGATGTTTGCAAAGCCAGGATTTTAGTCGCATAACTTTATGATACAAATACGTACAGCGAGAAAATTCTGATATCATAAATCGGGATTCTCTCTGAGATACATTAAGGGAAAACTTTGTTACTGGATATCAGCAATTATATATATCTATAAAATAGTTTTTAAAAGCTCTTGTCCCACCATTTAACTACTGAGCTTACTGTTACTCCCAGTAATAATGTTCTTTTTTGATTGTGCGTAATTTTCAATCAGGGAATGTTCTTATGTAATTATTGTCAATTGACTTTTGAGTTAATAACTAAATCTAACACGATTACTTCTTGTTTTCCATGTAAAACAAAAAAATGTATAACGTATGTGACTGCAGTTTCGTTTGCGTTATAAACATGTTAGAACATACTGGCATTATGAGAGAAACTGTGTCCAGAAAGTGCAGATGAATTGCAAACAAAATAAGACATGTTTGTTGAATAGTAAGATAGTGATTTATTAAATCATGGGTAATACACCCTATGGACTGAAATACTTGTGTGTGTGGAAACGTATAAAAGGTCATGTGATGTCAATAGTGATTTTGAGTGGACAATGGAGGAGACATTAAATGAGAGAGAGAAAGAAAGAAAAAGGAGGTTTAAAACCAGGTCCCGACCCAAACCTGGCACGTGCTCCACACAGCCTGTTCTTCTCACTTTTACCAAGACAGGCAGCTGTACACCTGTCCCTGAACACACTCTTGATACCGGATTTCCCCCCCCCCCCGCCCCCCGCATCCAAATCGTGTCACTGTGCCCCCAGGGCAGCCTGCCACACACGCGAGTTGTAGGCCATGCCCACCCCACATCATTCTGACTGGCTTTCCTGGGTGAACCGTTGCTATGACAATATCTGTTGGCAGCTAAGGATTTCGCTGAAATCACCACTTTCTAAATACAGGCTTCTTCGCGTGGATCATTTACCTCCCACTCTCTTTGCTTGCCTCCGTGGCTCATTAATGTTAATGCTGACACATCCAGGCTCTCATTTCCTCATATGAGATGCCAGCTATGTTTACTTTAATTGCCGTTTAACCACACCGATAGCATTTGGCTGTGAAAGGGCTTGTTCCTCTCACCCTGGCAGATAATGCCGGACTCAGATAAGCACATCCCCCCTGAAGGAGACACAGCAGGGGGTCCTGAGGGCGTTGGTGTGGTTTGGAGCAGTGAACCACATGAAGGGCCGAACACACCTGTCACTCCCTTCACATCTGTCTGCCTGAGGTTTCCCCTCTTTCATGCTCTGTTTTTCTGTTTTACTTTCTTCTCAGTCTTAAAAAGAACCCAGCACTTGCTGAGCCAGTGCAGAGTTGGCTTAGCGCTTTGCCACTTGGCTCCTTAGCTTAGCGATCCGCATTCGGCTGATTTCCGTAGATGTTTCCACCTGAGCCATTCGGTACTAAGAACCTCAGTGGAGAGCATCTCCAGTCCACCTTCAGAGACTCAGACCTGTAGAGTAAAAGTCCTTTTTTCCTCCCTCGCTGCATGAGGAAAACACCCAGGCCCTCCTCCCCCCGGCACAAAGCCCTGCGGCCCACTCTTCCAGTCCAGCGGAAAAGCCCCGTGGCTGAGGGAAGCCGTATTACTCAGACACTCACAAGCCCGAAAGAGAGAACTGTGGTGGAGGAGTACGAAACAACTGAGACGTCCCTTGCTTTCATTTCGGCCTTCCCCCTAACTCCCACTCCCTAGCCGTGTCCCCCCCTGCCTCTCCAAAACAGTCCCATGGGCCATTGGTACGACAGCTAGCCAGCTATTCGGGAGACAGAGACACAAGCGGAAAAGAACAGAAAGCAAAACACAGGGACCCCATTCCTTTCAGAGCCTTTGGTTTTACATGATTTCTCTCTTTCTGTAATTCCCCTGCACCATTTTTTGTTTCATAAAGGCATGAAAAATACATATAGTTAAATGTCAGTGGAAAGAGAAACACAGCCAATCTGACATTTAGTTCACTGGCAATACTGTCTAACATCGTAAATAGAGAAAACTTGCTCAATACATCTTTCAACACAAGGGCATTGTGCAATTGTGTACCACTCTCCCTTTAAGCACCTGTTTCCAAAACTCACATGGGTCCTTTGGTGCAAAACATTGCTTGTCCCTGGTATTTTGAAAGATCTGGCTTCCTACCTGCCCCCGCCTGCCATTTGTTTGCGTCTATTATTGAGAAATGAGCAAGTCCACAATGACGACTGTAGTGATGCTGCTTTATATTTTCCCATAAGCAATGATTATGTTGGTGGTTGAGCACTAATTTACATGAATTTTGTCACAAATTGCAATCACTAGATTAGTGCCTAAGATGTTTGCCAGGGCTAAAATGGATTCCGGGCAGAGCAGGTACCACAGAGGAGTGTTTGCAAGCCACCAAAAACATAACAAAGGACTTTAAACTGCCTCTGTCACTGAAACTATCATACAGAACCGACACCCAGTAGCAGAGAAAATAACTGCTAAATACACAGTTGTAGCACAAATAAAATTAATTAAGCCATCAATATTCAAAGCATCAAAACAAGCCACATTCAAGCTGCAGCTTGTTTAAGGTCCTTCATTTTGTTTTTGGTAGCTTGTAAACCCTCTTCTGTGGCACTTGATCTATCGTTACGAGTTCCTGACTGTGTTTTGTGAAACCCGCAGTCTGTTTAAAACTGTACCATACGCTGCTCTGTCAAAGCTGCAGGTCTACTCTGTTTTCCTGAAACATTAAATTCACGTAGTTGGTGTAACGACCGTGTGCACGAACCTCATTATATTCACGTACAAGTGTGAATATCTATAATAAGAATTAGCTGTTTGTCAGAAGTGTGTGGGATGCTCAGTGGAAATATAAGAGGGAGGAATAAGCATCAGAGAACCTCTCAGGTTCTCTCAGAAAACAAGAAAAACTGAGAAATGCATTTGTTTCCGAAAGTAAGTACTAGGGAATCCTTGCCTCTCGTTTTGAAAAGCACTTCTTAGTTTAATGACTGAAACAAGACTGTCATTTTCAAGTCAAAGCAAGGAAAGACCTCAGCCCAAATTGAGTAGCTATTGATTTTGTTTTTTTTTCGAAGATGCTCTCAGCGAAGTCTTTCTGTTCATAATGGTGGGCTCACACAGAACTCTCAAAGATGTTTTCAAAGAAAGAACCGGCATTTTGATAGTGAGAGACGGGCCGCAAGCTCCAATTGCCTGTTTCGGCAAAAAGCGACGTTCAATGAGGCTGCACTGTTCTCGAAATGAACGCCGGAAGGGAACTGAGAACTTCATTGACGCCCAGGGGAACTCCAGACCTCTATGCAAGCCTTATGATAGTTATCAGAATTCAGTGCAATTAATAAAAAATCATGACCAGAGTCATCACATTTAATGAATGAAAATAAAAAGTTGGTCATTATATAGATACATCCCAGTGATAATTTTTAGAGGAAGATGCAAAGGTATATAGTGAAATACTCGTTAAGCCAGATGACAGAGAATGTTAGAGTTTGCAATCAAAGTTCAAATATTTAAGCTACATGTAACTGTGACTAACTTCCAAATAGTTTTTTATTAAAATGTGAAAAAGTTAACAAATCAGCACAACACACAAATCTACGTATACTTAAAATACATACAGTATACACACAGTAATAAAGTTATCAGCTATTTTCATGGTGCTTTATGATAAATGTCCTTCATGATAAACATGCATTAAATAATGCATTGCAACCAACTCATGACACGTGGGCAAGAAACTTGAGATGAAGCAACGGACGCCCATCATGTTCTTAGTCAAATCCAAAATTTGTGAGAGGGAAGTTAATGAACATTGAATTCCTGCCTCTGAGCTGAAATGCACAATGTTATGTACAGCTACAGGCTACATATAAAGAAATGCTACACCAAATGGCAGAGTATAGCTTTAAGTCTATTCTTAATCACATGGAGGAAAACACAACACAAGATTGCATTATATACATACACAAACATTTTAACTGTAATATGACCAATCGTCATTTATCATCTGCATATAATTTGTATCCCAACATTATTTTAACTGTAACCACTTTTGTCTGAAATTGTTAAAGATTTTTAATATCACATTAATTCTGCATGGGGGTGAAGTTTGCCATTTGTCAACCAAAAAATCAGAAGAAATTAAATCATTACTTTACAACGTTGTGCAAGAGCATAACTTTGGAGATAGACTTGTTGATATAATTACTATTATACAACACGCACATCATAGATCATACATGCATACATCATACAAAATTTTAATAATGTAGTGAACATAAGTATCCTATTGGTATGTTTGTATATTTTCTCAACCGGTAAAATAACTGCATGCATTTCTTGGCATAATTATTATTTCTGAATTATACATTTATTTAACATGTATTCAGAAATAACTGAAAATCAACTTTGTGGTGTTTTGCAAACATATATCTTTTTTTATGATATTATACATTAAGTATTCTGGTGGCTATGATTATGGCCAGATGTAAGTTATAAAAAAAACAGAATCATAATCAGAAGACTTCATTAATCCCGGAGGAAAGTGCTTACATTAAAATCCCATACAATATATAATATTCAAATGTTAATAGAAGTAAAGTCAGTGGAAATTGCCGTGAAGCATGATGGCTTCCAACAGATCTCCACAGTATTATGCAGTGGGGTCTGGGTTGATATTTACAATGTCGTCAAGTAGAATTTGCTCTGATCGCAACTATGTTATGCAGTGGAGTTTGTGTCACACTTTATGTGGATATTTACAGCATTTTTAAAGTAGAATTCACGCTGATCTTTATAGCATTATGGATTACAGTTCTTGCTGACCTTTACAGCGTTATGAATTAACGTTCACGCTAATCTTTATGGTGTTATTGATTAGCGTTCATGCTGATCATTACAGCCTTATGGATGAGAGTTCACGCTAATCTTTAAGGCGCTTGGAGTTGACTTTACGCTGATCATTACGTAAGATGCCCATGTATGTGAAGAGCAGGTATATAACTACTTTCAATGTCAATGCTGAAAAGCAGCGGGAGACATCATTGTCTGGCATGAATTTGCTGCACAGCGTTTGACTTCGCTGATCTGCCCTGCCATACTGTGCCCCTAAAGATGCCTTAGGACTACTGGCACCTTTTGTTCCTTAGTCATCCATAATAATTGTTAGTGCTGGGCGTAGTCACTTGTTAAACTTGGTGCCATTCTAGTTAATCTTTGGTGATGTGGTCCACAATAATTCCTGCACATTATGATGAAGTAGAGAAGAACAGAGTTTATTTGTAAATATTTATAAAATATGCCTACAATCCAACTCTTGAATATGAGAAAAGCCCAAATATTCACTCATATTTTATTTACAGTCTATATACATTACATTTTAAATTTCCATGGCCTACTTCACCAGCAACAGTATGAGTCAATATAAACTTTCAGATTTTGCCATCTGATTGCTTCTTGCCAAAACAGCTGAAATGTTTATATCTTGCACATAATAGGTAAACTGTGTTCATCCACCTATTTACAATGCAGCGCCTACCTTAACACATTAAAAAATGACAATAAAGAACAATTGTAGACCATTTATTGACGCAGCGGCTCAACTTGCTATGCAACAGCAAGCACATATTGCTACTATAATAGATACTACAATAGACCCTGAAAAAACAAAAATACATACCATAATTTTATGTAATTCATATGCACGTCATCGTGAATGCATTCATGCCTGAAACTGTGAGAACTACATATATTTTGTATTAAATTATGTAGTATCCTGTCTAGTCAGAGCTGTTTTATTTTTGTTTCATAACAATTGAGATTGCTAACTACTTAAGCCAAATTTGAATTTTTTTATTGAGGGGTAATGATTTTATTGCGACAGTAGCTTTAGATTTGTACCTCCTGTTTCCTGTCCTGCTCTTTGGAGACCCTTGCGGAAAAAGCAGACAGACCCGTAGGCCGCTTTTTAAAGCTGTTTCTGGCATTTTGCAGACAGAGATGGTGGGGCTAGACTGCAAAGATTACTGCTTGCTTGAAGCGGTTAGTCGCTGAAATATTAAGTATATTTTATAGAACATTGAGAGAATGAAGCACCCCGTTTTGGTTTAATATGTACTCCACACACTATGGTTATCACGATACACCAGAATGTTAAATTATGTTATTACACGGCTCTCAGGAATGCCTGATTCTGATTGGTCAGTTGAGACATTTGCAGGTTCATTCTTTTCAAATAGTAACCGCTCCAAAGTAATAACGCATAGCCAGTACTACTTGTATGTTTAAAATCCCTCCGCGCCAACAAAGATTACCGTTTAAAAATGTTAATTTAAAACAAATATGCCAATAAAATGTTTCAAATTCATATTCATGTCCAGTTTTTTTCCTTATGTGGCAAGTAGCCGTGTAATAAGCGGGATAATGTACAGGCAGCCGGTAGTTATCGCGAAATAAGCCCCTTCAGTGTGATACAAGACCCTCCGCTTCGCGTCGGGTCCTGATCACACTGTCGGGGCTTATTTCTGCGATAACTACCGGCTGCCTGTATATTATCCCTTACTTAAAACTGCATTTTATTCTATCAAGCAAACAGGGCACAAAACTAGTAATACTAAGATTTTTAAGAATAAAATACACCAATATAAATAAGAAATCAATTCTTTAGAGTGCCCATTAATTGTGGAAATGAGATCTTGCTGTGTTTCTAAGCGAGAGGCCTTCTGTGGAGATTGACAAAGCACTCGTTTGAAGGTTGTGAAGGGAGCCGGCTACACTGATATTGAATGAATACCGATCAATTCTAAATCAACTCACGTAATTCACATAAGTATTAGTTGAAGGCCTTTGGTCCAAATACATTCATTATATCGTCATGCTAACTCTTGACATCTACTGTTACATTAATCAGGGAAAATGGGTTGAGTGTATCCAAAAACGTAGCATATTGTATAGATGTATCTATGTTGTATATTTGCATCTATAGTAGCATGCATTTATGTATATATAATGTATATAGAATATATATATTATATTACACAGAAGTTCACTGAGTGCTGAAGATTTTGACGCTAATCATGAACAAACAGAAGCATTACCAGGATATCATCAGGCTACTGTACATCTGGCCTACCTGCCTAATCACCCTCATCCATCTGGGCCTCTCCACACACTCCCATTAACAGCTATGCCCGCACAGAAAAACGGCCATAAATTTCACTTTGTCCTTGCGTTGTCTGTCTCATCTTACAGCCAACTGCAGTGTCCACAAAAGAATACAATATAAACCGTGAATGGAGAGTTAGCGAAAGACCCCTGTGAAATCCTATGTCAAATACACTTCTTTATCATTCTCTGTAAAACACATTACCTTACCGTTCCCCATACCTGAACACAGCTCATGTCATCCATCAGGCATTTTCAGATATTTCACTATAATTGCTATATCTGTTTTTCTGAGGAAAGCGTCCTTATAGCATATTAATTACTGTGCTACATTGTGTATAATTCAGCAAATGCATTTTTGTGATATGCCTTGATGATTCACGACACTGAAATATAAATAAATGTAGCTGTACATTATATTTTAATTTATGAATTCCATGTAAAGCAAAAAAATTTGTGGTAAGGTGAGAAGCAGATGAGAGCAGCTCAGCGGCATTGACAAGCTGCTAACCTGGCTGCTAGTTGGCTTAGTCCTCTGCTGCTGCACTTTTATTCATTATCTAGTCATTTTTTGTTCTCTTTTCCCCCCTTTTCACTCATTTTAAAATCTGATTTCTCTCCCTTCTGAACCCCCTGCTATTAACGCTCCATCCTTTCCCCAGGCGTGTTCATGATGTCAGGTACCATGTTAACGGCTGCTCTGACCTCGGTCATATATCAGCGGGGTGGATAGTCTGGCCTTTGCTCGACGCGTGTGTTGACGTCTCAGTTGTAAATGTGTTTGCTCTCAGAAAGTTAGAGAAAAAGACAAGCAGAGCTGTACTTACCAGGCTGATGTGCCCTGTGCTGTTTAGAGTCCTGAACTGACAGCAGTCACCACATACAGTAGCACACATTCACAGGAAACCATTTTATCTGAAGCATAACTCTCTCTCTCTCTTTCTCTCTCGCTCGCTCACATGCACACAACACACAAAAGACACGTATTCTATGAAAATGCATTTCCAAAATATAATAATATGTATCATAATTATAATAATAAAAATTATAAATTTTAATGGGAGAGTATGTATATATATATATATCTTGTACATATATAGTGTATGTACATACTCTCCCATTCTATTTATGCCTTGAATCTATTTAATTATAAATATACATGTTCCAAACTAAATCTCATAGTACTTACAATGACAATAAAGCATTTATCTTATCTTATCTTATCTTTATAACAATTTAATTGTGGGTGTATTTATGGAACCCTTTTAGGGTCATTGTAGACTTGTTTATTATTAAAAAGGTTTGATTGCAACTTTAATATGTAAAAACATTTATCATTTCCAGTATGTTGGACAGGAAATAATTTTTCAAATAAATGGCAAATTCTCCATGTATCTGAAAGTAATGGGGTTCTAAAAAGAATTTGTTTGCTGAGATGTAAAGTCACTGTGTGGAGTGCAGATTCACCAGCCATGATACAAAGTAGAGGGGAGAGCAGGGTTCAGCCTGTCACAAACAACCTTGTAATTCAAGACGAGGTTAAAGGCAAGGCAAAGGCAAATACTAGAATTAAAACACATACAATGTACTCCTGTGGGCCCACCACCTGCAGGAGGGGCCGGTGATTGAACAACAGTCGAAGGCAGAGGCCTTGCTAGAGCGAAACCCGGCTACCAAAACTGGCTTGGTGTGAAAGGAGCCTGAGCTGGTTTGGGAGGTAGAGATACACTCGGGCTCCGCTCAATGCATGGCTCCTGGAGAGGAGCTGGACTCTATTCCACTCTGGAGTTGCCCTTGCTGAGAGGCGCTGGGCAGGGGTGGGGCTACTTATAGCCCCTACAACTTAGAGTTGGGAGACATACTCTAACTGTTGTCTGCTTATGCACCAAACATTATGTCAGAGTATTGGGCCTTCTTAGAAAGTTTGGGTGGGGTGCTGGAAGATGCCCCCTCTGGGGACTGGTTTACTGGGGGACTTCCTGATCTGAACCTGAGTAGTGCTTTGTTATTAGAATTCTATGTCAAGCAGATTTTTGTCCGTAACATATGCCATGTTCGAGATTAATGATGTTAATGTGCATCGGGCACCAGAACACACTAGGCTATAGACTGATGATCAATTTTGTAGTCATATCATCGGATCTGTGACCGTTTTTGCTTGTTGGTCACAGCAGCAGCCCCACCAATAGTAAAGGGAGCTGTCAGGCTGAAGAAGGAGGTCTTCCAAGCTTGGCTAGCTTGTGGGACTCTGGAGACGGCAGACATGCTCTTTACTCTCAGAAGGATACTGGGGGTTTGTGGGAGTTTGCATAACCAATCTATATGTGTTTTGTGGATTTGAAAAAGGTATACCTCCATTACAGCTGCACCTACTTTGAGCACTTTGAAATCGACATTGAAGCCTTATCTCTTCTCCCTGGCTTTTCACTAGTGTCAGTGTTTGATATTGTATTATTGGCTCTATTTCTGTTGTTCCCATTTCTTATGTCTCATCTCCTGTCTTTTTTACAGGTTTTTATTCTGTTTTTGTTCCTGTTCCTGTTTGTCTTGGTTCGGTTTGTTTTTGAGCAGCATTTCCTCTAAAAATACATTTTCACTGATTGATTGACATAATATGATGAGGTGTTGATTAGGTAAATATGGTATGCCAGTGGTCAGGTGAATGAATACGTGGGTATATTGGATGGGGATAATACTGTGGTGAGTTTCGGAGAGGTTTTAACATGGCTAAGATGAGACACTTTGACATACAGACAATGATAGTCTTCATCAACAGGAAGATCATTTAAATATTTTCTTTGACTGCATAAGACTTTTGCACAGTACTGTATTTGCAAATTACTATTGTACTATTGTAATAGTAACATGGTATCAAGATGATACAAGATACATTTCAGAAAATAAGAGAACAAGGGACAAGTAGAAAACTTAAAATTTATTTTAGTTAAACAATGAATTTTCCCTACATACATTACAATACATGTGTTCCTGTTGCCTGCAGTAAAGATTCCCAGCCTTTCTTTGATTAACTGACACTCCAGCCACAGATGGTCCATTGTTGCGGGTACTATGTGACTTTTGCACGCTGTGTGTCATTTGCAAATATTTTCTGCAGATTTTGTAATTCCTTTTCTGAAAGTTGCTGCTTGGATAAACCTCAAGAACTGCTGCTGTTGCTGCTTTTCTTTACCGCTCCCCTTGCTCTGCTTCTCCTGGTGGTTTGGTGGGGGAGACGGATAGCCAGATTTTTCAGAGAAAGAGGGAACTGGTGGTTAAAGCAGAATGAACACAGAAAGAGGAAGAGACATGAGAAGCATGAAACAGTAGTTTTGTATAACTTGCCATTTTTCTGATTTAAACTTTTAAACAGCGGAACAAGGAGACTGACAAAGCTTCTGCTACTTGTTTGGAATTTAACCATGCTTTTAATTTGCTAATATTATTCACTTTACGTTTATATCGATTATGTTCATGCATATTATGATATGTGGTCTATGGTCTGTACTGGACTGGCATCCCGTCCAGGGGTCTTGTGTTCTTTTCTGCCTGGAACAGGCTCCAGTAACCGCCAACCCTGACTAGGAAAATGATAGATATAGATACGTAGACACTGCATTTACTGATTTTTAGAATTTATTGATTAATTGTCATTGTTGACACACCACAGCACACAGTGCACAACAACGAAATGTGTCCTCTGTATTTAACCCATATATGACATAGCAGGGGGCAGCTAATTCAGCACCCGGGGAGCAGTGCTTGGGGGTGGTACCTTGCTCAGGGCCATATTGATCCCGGTAATACTAGCCGATGTGAATAGGGTGCTGCTTTTTTCTGGATGAAAAATGTGCTATAATGTACATATTCTCAATGGATATTCATACGTTTCAAAAACGACATTCAAAAAATTGTATACATATTCTGTAAACTGAATAACTTATGTGATGGTAATTTTCTTGAGGAATTAATAAAAGCGATAAAAACTGATTTTGTTTTTTGTTTATTTCAATCTAGACATAAATACATAATTGTTATTAAAGGGATTACAATACCCAGCTGATATGTGTACACATGTATAACAGGCAAATATATTCCTATTTAAAAATAAACATTAGCACTTTATTTAGATAGTGCACCTACAGAAGGTATACAAAGTATTTGTAATATTTCAACAACTTATTAGCTGAGATTCAACAATTCATGCTTGAGTGGGTGGTCAAATTCAATTTAATTATGCTATGAATATGTAGGAATGTTCATAAATCGTTACATATACTCAATTTATTGTATATTCTGTTAGACATCTACAGACAAGGAAACAGCTGAATTGTTGAACCCTCTATAGACGGATTATCCAAATAAAGTGTTACCAAATAAACAATTAAATGTTCATGCCAATCATGTAATTTTTTAAAAATGAACTTAACAAAAAGGCCTAAATAACATATAGTTAAATAACATAAAAAGGAACGTATTCAACTAAGACTAAAACCCTTTGAACAGAACTGCTTTGCACAGCTTTTTTCCTTTGGTTCCACTCTGTAATTTATGGTGCAGCCTTAGTATGTAGAAAGGAGACATAAGTAACGAAGAGCAAAAAATTATGTTTGGCAAATTCAAACTGTTTTTCTTGAATGTGCCCTGTAAGACACACTCTGACGGCTCGCCCCGACGATGCGTTTCATTGGGGACTAAAGCATTCTGCTGATCCAACCACCTGCACTATATTTTTGGAAGGAATCATCAGCACTCCTTTGCTTATTAGGACAAGAACACGGTATCTCTGATCAAATGATAGGATCAGTGCGTAATTTGTGCCGCAGCCCAGCTCCAGGATCTCTGGCTCTTGCACAGTCTGCGCTCTGGCACCTCAAACGCTACAGCCAATACAATTTAACTTAAAATTAATTTTACTCAAACTTTGGAATAAATACATATTCAACTGAAGAAATTAATATTTATAGAATTGTTTATGTTGATTTTATGACATACATCCGTCTAAATTAGTATGTTTTGCTTATCTGACTTTTGATTTGAAAGCAATGCAGAAATAAACCAAAAAATCTGACAGGAGAACAAGCAGAGACAGGGAGGAGAGGAGCAGTGCTTGTGGATGCTAATGCTAATGAGTAGGACTGCAAAAAGCAGCATGAAGAGTGCAACACACAAAGTTTGATGTAACTAACTGCATGGTGTCACTAGAAAATAGTGCATTGTTACATGTCTAAGCAATCAATAGCACATTATCATTGCTAAAGACCAATTGGTAATAATTTTTTGAGGGGCACTCCGTTGCTCATTTACTACTCAAGTACAAATCATGAACAAATATAGTAACTGCATGAAACACATGAACTGTTATAATTGATTAATGATGAACCAACATGGGATCAGTACATAACTAACAGTTTCTTGTTGATTAATACATTAAATAAGATTGTACTGCTACATTATTTGTAACCCCTGAAGTACAGTGTTACCCACCAATTTGTGTGCGATGTCCTTGTCTTATGAGTTCCAGCACAATTTATGAGTTCTGGCTTACAAATTAAGCCCTGGTCTGGGTACAGCACCTGTCAGCAAGCTACATTGGCACACATCAGAGGAAAGCTTTCCCAAAATGTGTCAAACAACAAACCCTGATATATACACAAGGGCACTATCCACAAGACTACCAAATTTGGTTGGTAGGAAGCTATGATCTGAGACAATTGCAGTGATGTTAACAAAAGAGGATGGAGTCTCTGCTGTCTTCTGCTGCTAGAGCTGAGGACATCTCTACAGCAACTACAGACACTGTCTTACCCTGTGCCTCTACATTGCCTGAAGTATCCAGAGACTCATCACACTGAACCATTAGATGAAGAAAACTGCCATGGAAGGGGGGGGGGTGCAGTTTGGTTGGTATTCCAGCCACCTAAAACACACATACACACAGGTTTGTAATTATATCTTTCTGGGGACTCTCCATTCATTTCTAAGGGGAAAACTCTAATCTGTAATGTCAACCTCATCCACACACACACACACACACACACAGGCACGTTGGCTAATTACCTCCGGAAAATTTCTAGACACATGATGCAGATATTACCAGAAAGCTGATACCTTTGTTTTATATATATTTAAAAGTGAAATTTGCAACTAACAAATTATTTTGGCAGAACATATCACATATAAAAATACGTATTACTCTAGTTAACATTAACATGTTCACTAAACTGGTTATAATTCCACAATATAAGCAAAAGTTGATTATGCATTCTTATCTATGAAAGGTAATTCTGATACATCATGTTTTTAATGTACGGCAATTGGTACACCCACATGCTGTGCAAATTTCTGGCATATTTTCATTGACTTCCACTCAGAGTACAACATTCCCTTTTTGTTTTCCACTGAAAAGATGCCTGGACCAATATGGCGGCGCTGCTGAAGTTTGCATCAGAGATCAATGCGGCATCTATGTATCTATGTCTATGAGGATAAGTGGATAGTTAGAGGATAGATAATATATGGTCTACAAAAATATCAAATATGTGTGATGTAAGAGCGCCATACCAGCAGCTACATCACCTGCAGCTCAGACTGGATAATCCACCTGAAGCTGAGCAGGTTTGGGCCTGGCCAGTACTTGGATGGAAGACCAACTAGGAAAGTTGGGTTGCTGCTGGGGGAGGTGTTGGTGTGGCCAACAGGTTAGCCAATCCTGTGGTCTGTGTGGATCCCAATACCTCAGAACAGCGATGGGGACACTGTGCTGTAAAAATGGTGCCGTCCTTTGGATGAGACTTAAGCCGAGGTCATCTAAGATACCTCGGTGTCCTTTGAAAGAATATGGGTCGTACCCTGATGTCCTGACTGAAATTGCCCACTGTGACCCTATCAGATCTGATTTCCTAAGCATCCTCTATGTCTAACTGGTGAATTCTCTACCATCCCTTCACCACCTTAGCTACTGTGTGGTGAGTGTACTGGTGCAGAATGGCTGCTGTGGCATGATCCAGGTGGGTGCTACACAATGGTTCTATAATGCGCTGTGGGTGGGAGGAAAAGTGCTATATAAACGCAACATTCACTCATATAAAATTCTGTAGGATTAATTTTCAAGAATTTCTGGCCTAGTTCTTCTAGACGTACTTGTGGCTTTGAATGTATTCTAATTGCCTGTCATTTTCAGGCATTACGTTAAACACCTACGAACTGGATACAAGACCTAATTTTAAAATAAACCCCTTTATGGAAGAAGACTCATGAAAGACACATAAAAGTATCATCTTTATGTGAGAAAATCATAATTTTCTACAATGAGTTGTGGACTGACTGGCATCCCATTCAAAGCGCTCTCCTGATTCATGCACTGCGCTTTCTGCACTGACTTAAAGGAGGGATGGTGACAAGGGCATGTGTTTATAGTAAAGGTGGGGCGGGGGGGGCAGGGACAGATCTATTAAGTGGATAGGTCCATACTGCCTAATTTTCCTTTAAGAATGCAAAAACTGAGACTTTTGCAAATGTTCTCACGGCTGTATACTTCAGAAAACTCCCTTTTAGATTCACAGTGTGGATGACTGAAAACAAGTTTTGAAAATGTAGACTCTAAAAGTTCCCTAATTGGCCCCTACTCATCATGTAGCCCATCCGTGAATTGACCCCACTAGTTACACCCTCTCATTGTCTGATTGGTCTCCTGGTCACCCTACACAAAAGTAAACAGTATTCCAATATGGCAGATATGGAGGAGCTGCGTTCAGTGACGATTTCCTTGTTGCTGACCAGTATGCAGCTAAATAGCATGATATACAGTATCACTGCTGCATATTTGTGCAAAAAAAAAAAAAACTAATTTACTGGTCAATATGTTGTTGCTTGTATGGCTAATGTAGGCTAATAGGTACAGCCAGTGTTGGGGAGTAACGAGTTACATGTAACGGCGTTACGTAATTTAATTACAAAAAAAATGTAATTGTAATCCGTTACAGATACTAGAGAAAAAAGTGTAATTATTAGTTACTTATGGACATATTCATGATTACAATTTTAGTTACATCATAAGATTGCATGCAAGGCCTTGCTAATATCTTTAGTAACAGCATTTTAATTGCTTTTTTATGTTTTTCTTATGCAAACCATCCTCCTTTGCTATTTCCCTCCACAGCCAAAAGTTTGAAACAATTTGATGCTTCTGATTGGTTATGCTGTCGCATCTACATTTGCAGCGCCAATTCTGCTAATTAACTTGTCTGAGCGGTCTGAGTTTCTGTTGCAGGCAATGGCAGACAAGGAAAGGAATGCATTCCATTGCTGGAAAAATAAAAAAAACATTTCCGATACATTACGGAAGAAGGCACAAATTTAACTGTGTAATGCAGTGCGTGTTTACCGGCTGTAAAGATTTTGTCGACATCTAAACAGTCCATGTCCAACCTGAAACATCTAGAGGTAAGTGCAGCTTACTGTAAATGCAAACACTCATATTAAACAAAGCACAGAAGACATGCATGCCACACCATGCTTCTAAAGCAGGGGTCTCCAACTCCGGTCCTGGAGAGCTACCATCCAGTAGGTTTTCTATCCTACCCGGTTTCTGATGAGCCACACCTGTTCTCAGGTAAATACCAGGAACAGGTGTGGCTCATCAGAAGCCAAGTGGGACAGAAAACCTACTGGATAATAGCTCTCCAGGACCAGAGTTGGAGACCCCTGTTCTAAAGTGTAAAGTGTAAAGTGTAATCACTGTGTGATTTTGGCAATCTTATAAAATCATTACCGATCACACTGTGCGATATGGATCTAGTAATCTTGGCTATGACAGGTATGCAGACTGTACGACGACAACACCAACTCAATCATAAGATACGGCGCATAGGACAACAAAACAAAATGTAAACAATGAGAGCATGCGTAAACACTTCTGATCCCCTTGACAGAAAATGTGCCATCCTCTTTCAATATGCTAATGTTATTGGGAATTTATGTTAGGTCTGTTATTAGCACTCCCGACATGCTATGTTGTATTGAGTTTTGAAAATTCACTAACTAGCTAACCCCTGGGCGATGCAGCCTTACCACTCTGCTAACCCATTTTATTTTACAGTGCTGCGAAGACACTGTTTTAGGCTACTCCGTGATTTGTGATTGAAAAATTTACTTAAACAGAGTAATTAAGTGATTACACAATCAGCTGAAATTTCATATCCTGTCTGATACAAGAACTGTTCAGATCAGATGTAAAATGGAACCATTTATTTTCACAATTATATAAAATGCTTGTATCATAAAGTAATCCTGAAGCGTCACGGAGTGGTCAAATCACTCGTAGTTTATCTTGTTTTGACTCCCAAAAAGTTTTTATTATGAACACACATTAAAATTTAATAACTGAAGGCTGATTTTTAACAATTTTTAAAACATTTTAGTATATTTTATGTAACATTAATGTTATGACTGGGTTTTCACTGAGTATGAAGGATCTATTCTTACCCGTTGTTTAAAATCATTATTAGGCCTATATGGTATGTATGGTATGTTTGGTATTTTTTATTAAATTGATCAATTATAATCATGTTAATTCATGTATTGAAAGGAGTAATCAGTGTTTAGTACTGCTGTAAGGTAAACACTGCCAGGTTACAAAATTTCAAAATGGTTAATGGTTGAGAATATTCATTCATAATTTAGAAAAGTAATCAAAAAGTAATCAAATGTAGTTAAATTACTTTCATATAGTAATTGAAATAGTTACACTACTATTACATTTTAAATAGAGTAACTTGTAATTGTAATGAATTACATTTCCAAAGTAATCTTCCCAACACTGGGTACAGCATATACATTTTCACTAGTTTCAGTGTGTATGGAAATACTTTCAAAAACGATGTGAAAATGCCTGAGTGAATGGAGATTGATAAAGAAAACATGGCAGTGTGGACTTTGATAAATGTTGCCATACATGTTCACGCAACTGAAATCATTTGCAAAAAAATGTTTCCCCCTCAGTCAGTAGGTGAGATGAGAACAGAATTCTCCTGACAAATTTATCCCTATTTTTAAAGGCCAAGGAAAGTATTGTGTGGGACAAACACCACTGTTTTAGTTATTCAGTAGGATGTGTCCCACCCATCTTCCCCATGAGTAACACCTAAGGACAGGGAGCTTTGGCAACCTTCTTAATGGATATTTCACAGGTGAGTGAAACTGTCTCCTAGAAGACAGAAGAACACCATCTTCAAATATTGATCTCTGAAGCAGAATGTTCTGGGCAACAGAATTTCACTTCAGCTGCTGTTTTGAAAATGTTAAAGAAGGCTTTTCACCTGGGTAAGTGACACAGATGTCAGGACATTACAGTTCTCCTGGAACACCTGCATGCAGTCCCCTGCACCAGTTCGACGGGGCGAGAGAGAGCCCGCAAACGTGGGGAGGATGGCGACGGCAGGATTAGCGGCAAAAACACCCAAGGGGTAAACAAAGTTCTGAGAATGAGAAAACTGCCAGCATGCAATAGCTGACTGGGTCTCCTCTGTGTGTCTGTATGTGAAGCCGCACGACATCCATGCAAATGACTTAAAAAGGAAACATTCATTCCTAACTGCAACATCGTAACATCGACTGGACTCAAATTTGGAGTACATGTGTTTATTTTTGAAAGCAGTCAGAATGGAAAATACATGCATTATAAATGTCCTTTTGCCAAAAAAAAAACCACATTTATGAGACAAACTTTGTGAACAAAATAAAAAGAATGAATGAAATAGACAAATTACATGAATTCAAGCTGAGGCCATTTGCTCTGACAAAGACATGCACATTATTTGAAGTGTTTAATTAAAACTAAGAATGTAAATGCAGGTGTACAGAGCTTACACCCGTTGTTGACACGCTGAGGCGCACTTCCTGCCTCATGACACCTTCTCTTGCCTTTCTCGGTTCCTCTGCTGAGCCGGCCTGCTCTCCTTGCTGCTTCTGGCGTCTGAGGTGTGACGGTGCTCCCTCTGCTTCCCGTTCGGTTGCCCCGACTCACCGCTGTGGCGAGTGACATGTGTGGCAGGTTAGTCTGCTGTTACCGTCAGCGTGGCCGAGTGCCTGCCCCAACCCCTGAGGAGCGTTACCGGTTACAATGGCAGTAGTCTCTGGGCATCAGCGGGTGCTTCGTAGACCTCATGTTCTTCGCCTTCCTCTGTAAGAAGGAAATGGCACCGTGAGGAACTCCTAATTAGTGAACCTAACCCTCACCTGTGTCCGTGTGTCTGCGTGAGGCTGCTTTTGTGTGCGTGCACCTGCGTCTGTCTCTTCGCATTTTCCTCTCTTCTGAAACTATACTCATAGTCAGCCAGTAACCAGTTTAAAAAGCATGCAAGTACAGCAAATAAACAGAAAATTGGCCCTGTGAGGACCCCCCCCCCAGAAATATATGCTAATTATAAATGGGCCATTGTTAAGGAATCAAGATCAGGATTGCTTTATTTGGGAAGCGTACAGTGTGCCATTTTTATGCTCCTCCCTTTTCCGTTCATGTTTACTGCCGTTACATTTTCATCAAGATCTTTATCTACCTCATATATGATGCACATCAGCACCAGCCCTGTGCCCCGTTTACAATTAATGCTCATTCATTAAACCTACCACAGCCTCTATTGTTAACTTTGACAGGCAAGTTACAGAAATGAATGGAATGAATATCTTTGTGTTTGCTGTTGAACTAGTTCATTTTGCACTGAACAGAGTCTCTCACCTTGATTCTCTTTCTTTTCTGATACAGAATGACAGCAGTGCTGACAAGAATGATCAGGACCACACATCCAACCCCAGTCGCAATCCATATCCACAGCTCAATGCCCAACATGAACGTTGCCTTGGATTGGACCCCTGGCAGAAGATCTGATGGTGAAGGAAATTCACACACCATCTATGTGAGAATGACGGTCTTGCTATGTTTATACCTGAACCATTATTGCTGTTTCCTGGGTAAATTCCTTGGGGTGCATCCTGATCCATGATGACTAACATCATCTCGTGGATGATGGTTTTTTCATTGTCAAATTTCACAGAGCACATGTAGGTGCCTGCCTGTGATGCCTTCACCTGCACAGGCCGAGACAGAAATGTTAAGTTCTTTCAGGCTGTTGTCTTTTTGCTCATAAGTGCCACCTCATCCAATTGAATCCCAGATATGAATGCTCAAAGATGGCCCACTCATCTGAGCCTGGTCCATTTCCAAAACGGAATTAGGTTATGATTAGGTTATCAGATCTGTGGTCCAAACACTAAGGGTGATACATTATTAGTTAAACCAGTTTAGGTTTTAGTTAAATATCAGTATAGATCTGAGAAGTGATACCTCCATAACCATATCTTATTATCCATACTGCTCATTTTCAACATGTTATTTTCCTTCAAAGGTATATGGTCAGCTTCTAAGTTAGTTTTACCTCTACAAACACCTGGATATTTTCCTGATGCGATTTAAATGATGTTAGAACTTTTCACCTGCTTGTATTTAATAACAACAGCTGGAATTAGTAGAGTCTAATTTCTTATTCAATACGCCGCTTGACCCTCTACACCAAAAACTTGGCCTGCAAGAGGAATTAATTTTTTCAAAGTAAACTATAAATTTTGACCAAAACCAGTGCCTTGGATTTTTAAAAGCTCAGTTAATAAAAGGGGCAGGAATGGAGGATTTTGTCAATTAAATGGAAACTCACATTGGTCAACGTCACAGAAAAGTTATAGTTCAGATTCTCTGCGGAAAACTTCACATTTTTGAAGTCTCCAGGAGAGTTGGTGGGTTTCTTTTTAAGTGCACCCTCTTTTGATGACTCTGCCTCCAAAAACGGGGACGAGTTAGGGCTGAGTCTCTTCCAAATTATATTTTTTGGCTTTAAGTTGATTCCTGGCTTGGATTGCAGAGCACAAGGGAGAATGGGTGACTCTCCCTCTTGGACTGTCACGTTTCCACTTGGCATCAGACCTGAGGGAGAGGGAGACACAAGCTACTCATACCTGAAAAGTTGCCATCTGCCAGTCTCATGTGACACATCACCCAAGCAGGGGTCATGGGAGAACACCAAGGCGGTGACTCATTGGTTAACCAAACCAGGAAATGCACAAGAATTGCCACACGTACCTATGATGGTAATCTCCAGGGAATAAATGGGTTTCTGTCCATTTTCCTCAAAGAAACACTCCCATTTCCCTCCGTCACTTATATTTACAAGGGTCACTTTAACAGAACCCGAGTCAGAGGCCATATGTGAATGCCCACTGGGACTTTTGCAAGTCCATTTGACTTTGGCCCCGTCCATCACATTACACTGAATGTTCACTGCTTCATTCAGAAAGAAAGGCCCAGTGGGCTGAGCCGAGCCTGAACAAGAAGAATAGAGTGATGAGTAGTTGGATATTTGCTCCTGTAGTGCATTGAAAGGAGGTTCTTACATTTATATGTCATCGCGCTCAGCTCTTGAGTCTTCCATTGCACTTTGCAGCTGTATTTTCCAGCATCTGACTCTTCCACCTTCTTGATGGATAGAGATCCACGGGAAAACCAACTTCGTGAACTCATTGGTGCCGCCCCTACCATCAAATAAAGATTGAATGAAAAACACGCATGCAGAAAACACGCCAAGATGAAGCCATCACTGCCACTTCAACCACAAATTACACCTCAATTCAGAAATCTTCAATGGAAAACTTGTAAAAAGCCATTGGAAGGGAGATAAGTCTGTGTCTTGTTTGTGAACTGATGGTAAGAGAACATTTTTTTTTATAATACAATATTTATTCACCCATCCATCATATAACCCTCCCCCCTATCCTGGTCAGTCACAGGGGGGCACTGTAATGTTTTTCTTACATGGAGTTTGAAAACTCTTTTCAATTAAATATAACTATGTTTGTGTCCTCGCTGCATATAGGTGAGGTAACATAACAAGAATACTATATGTGAGCATGTCTAAGGCTTGCACATCAGTCACTTCCTGCTCCTTCACCTCTCTCTGATGCCCCAGTCTTAGATTCACGGCCAATGAGCTGGGAGTTGAATGTCCATGATACCTCTTGTTTCTCAGTGTAGTATTTGCAGGAAAGCTTGCCTTGTTCTCCCACTTTCATGTAGACCACATCACAGTTCACGGTGCAAAGAGACAGCACTGACGGAGACAGATAAAGACAGCACTTCCTGTATAAAAGATGCTTTAAATGTTGACATTATTATGCATCAGGAAAATGAAGAAAGTTTCATTGATATGAATAAGTCAGTATAATATAAATGGGAAAACATACTAACCAAATGTATTAAGCATAAACAAAACCTCATGAAGGGGAGTCAGCAGGATTATTTAGGCCTTTGTTTTTTATTCAAGTCTACATCTGCTGGTGTTAAAACGGGAGTATGACGCTTCTTATCAGCATATGTTCATATTACTCACCAAGGAAACTCCACAGGCAGGTGGTTCTATGTGACATTTTCATTAATATGTCTTTCAGGTCTAAAAACACTGACAATTAACATATGACAAATGAAAAAAAAAGGAAAGTTAAAGTTAAAATGGAGATCATTTAAGAAAACACTATATGTGTGTACTATAAGTACTATACGTGTATACACACACGCACGCGCACACACGACCGCTTTATAGGCATGTTTGTTTTTTTGTATTTAACTTAGTTAAGTATTAACCTACCAACCCCCAGCCCAAAACACACTACACAAATAAGAAAATACGATTAAATACAAAGAGAAATATTTAAATTAGGTGCAGAATTAAAAGTGAGCCACATGTGCGTTACGAATTAAAGTTATATTCGATTTACAAAAAAAGACGCATTTTCAAACTTCTGCGGCTTTTTCAAAAACCTCAAAGCTAATTCCGAACGTTTCGACTATCTTCTCACTTGTCTCTGTTAAACCTTTACAAGTAGGCCTATTTACTATGTCAATAAATGAATTGCTTCATTTATTGACAAACAAATTTAAAATTACAAACGACAATTTCAGTAATAATCACCTCTGTAAAACTAATATATGACAAAATTTTTCAGTTTCCAATTATAATTTAGTTTGTATTAGACATAAGTAAAACATCTACTCTGCCTTTATATAACGCGACATGTTCGTGTTGCGATATATACAGTAAGCTGACGACGTAGCAGTCAAATCATGTAATCCCATTGAAATCAGTTCATTCATATATTATGACTTGTATTGTCTACTAATAAGTAAACAATTATTTAAAATTTATGCAAAGACTATGAATACAAAAAGATACCACTTCACGTGACCTATACACATGCAGATGTGCAAAAAAACTTACATAAATTCCGGTATCATGCCATTGAAAAACATGACTTACCGCCGATTAGAGGCGCTCAGCCGTAGCCTTGGAATGATATAAAATCACTTTATAATACAATCTTGTGGTGATATAACCATGACAAATCGTCAGTTTCATACTTCCAAAAGTCTCTCAGGAATTGATTCAGTGTCAAATTCCCATTGGCAAATAATAAAAAGATTTAATACATTTATTTTATTAAATAAATAAAACATATATCGTCAGTGACGAAGGACGTGAATCAGACTGTAGACGTACTCCCAGTATTATTTACATAATATTTTATTTTCCGTTGATTCACTCCATGGGTCTGTGTTCCGTGAATGATTGTTTCTCGCATTTTTTTTAGCCCTTCTCGATAAGAAAAAGTGAAACAATATTTATGACGTTAAAACACATTTCCTGAAGTATTTTTTCTACCCTTCACACAAATAAAATCATTCAATAGCCTATGCCTACTTAAACTTTTCTATTTGAATCTATAGCCTATTCATACTGTTTAAAAGACGCCTGTTAGTGTTCAATATAAAGTACTATGTTTTGTGGTTTCTATCACGGCTTCTTCATTTTCAAAGAAGTTACTGCTGAGAATCGAAATCAATTGACAAACCAGCTAGGCCTACATATATCATTTATCCTGATATAAAATACAAAATCAACAAGCTTATTGTTATCATTATCATTAAAAATAAATCATTACCCACTCATCGCCCAACAGCTTATATTCAGTACTAGGCGATGGTCCTTATAAACGTCAATAAATTCAAGCTAGTTTCCCAAAACGATCACCAAGTGAAGGTTGCAATTCTGTAATATATTATTAAGTATAGGCCGACTGGTGCAACAACGCATGAAAACGCAGCAGCATATAGACTGCGGGAAAAGCAAATCCGTGTACCATTTCCGTTCGGTCTTTTTCGATCTTTTGCAATGGCTTTAAAAGTAAACGCACGAATTATGTTGCTTTGGTAAATATTGTCAGTGTATTTTAAAATATCACCTTCAAACAACAACGTTTTGCACAGTTTCTCAGATGTGGCCCTCGTGCTCGGAGTGTCAGATAAAGGCCTATACTGTGGATGCTGATCTTTAATACCATCATGTTGAAGGACTAGATACATTTTCGTTAATTACTCATTTATTAGGTGGCATAGTCAATGTTTACAATATAGTGGTGAACAAAGAAAATACTTTTAAATTTGTGAAAACTGTTTGCTATTAATTACACTGATCGATGTTCTTTTCGTCTTCGTAATAATTTTGGTTACTGATACTACTAAATTTATTTAAATTCCTGTTGGGTACTTTACGGCATTTCAATAGTTTCTGCCAATAAAATTAATTATCGATGTTTTCCGTTTCATAAAATAGTTTTATGAAGCACGCTTCCCAGCGTCCATAGCCTATGTGTCTACCTAATGAAATCGAGTTAATCAAGTCATAATTTCCAGATGAACGACAGATCACCAGACATACACCCTAGGGTGACCGTGCTATCATTTCAGCATACCTCAGGAAAAAAGCTGTCCTACCTTTATTTTTGTTGCAATTAAAATTACTGCAAATATACCAATCAAGCTTAAATTTACACAAATTCTTTGTGGTATTCTACTGATGATCCATTTAGGCATTTATCATTATATTCATTAAATATAGTTTAATACATATGGCATCCTTGAAAAATATTAAATGGAATACTTACATAAGAAGTACTTGCAAGAAAAAAGACACAAGCGACGACTGTGAGCCGCTGCTGGTCCTGAGAGGAAGTCTTCGATTGAGGGTGGGAGGGAGACGCACGGAAGATGCTGAAGATGCGGAAGAACGACGCACATCGTACCGGGGCACATAAGGTAATGTAATGAAAGGCATTACATTAAAATAACTAATATGTGCCGTTTTAAAGTTTGGCCGACAGATAGCGGGAGCCTGACCCAACAACACACCCACTTAACTTTGAACGCTGAATGTTGACTTCTGCAGCATGAATAAATTACATGGTACATTAATAATAAAAAGGGTGTTATTCCAATTCTGAGTGACGGAAAGTACATTTAGGGCAAGTAAAAAAAGTGAAAGACATACGACTGGAAGCAGGGAAAATCCAACATAGATTTGGTGCTGCGTGTAAAGTGTATATGCCTACAATTAAAAGGCTGGAGAAAATTTGTACAGTTCAGTTAACAAGATATCAGGCGTGAAATAAGCTACTTGGCGCTCATCTGTTCGCGACCAGTAGCCTACTTCTGCTTTTTAACTTTTGTAATGCTGAATTAAGCATACGTTGAAAATCCACTGACGTATAGTTCATCATGATGTTTTTAGCATTGGTGGGCAAATTAGCGGGCCAAATCACCGGGGTCATATTCAAATTTGGAAACGAGTAAATACGGGCTACGATCGCCAGACGACTGCGACACCTTGGGATATTCTATTCGTTTCATATAGTGCCTTTTACAAAATAGCTATCCCAAGGCACTTAAAGAACCTGTGGCAATGAATTTGTCGCCTGTGGCCTGTACTACGAAGCGGGGTTACTGGCTTATCGGGGTAACTTGTCGGATTTAAGGTACCACAGTTTAAATGGACTTCATATTCGTTCACTTACATTTTGCAGAGGGGAAATAACTTAGGTATAACCGTGATTCGCGAGGCATTAGTGATGTCTAAAACAGTTTAACATATACAATCTCCATGACATACATATAACTTTTGATATATAAAATACGTATCGTAAGTATATGAACTCCTCTGACGGTTCTAGAGTTGATACAGTACGACCTCTAGTGGTAGTAAATGATTTATGAAGCACAGTTAAACCGCAGGTTCGAGATAACAGTACAGTACTCATGTTAACTATATAGGCAGAATTGCATTCAGTAATTCAGCCATCCAAAGCAGCATATGTACCCTGGTTGGTACGCAGATCTGTCATAGGGCACATACTTAGACACACACACACACACACACACATTCCAGGGGTGTCATACCACCTCTTACACCAAAAAAGCAAACAGCCAGTTTCTCCAGTGGGCAGCTGTAGCAAGTGTGTAACCCTAATGTCACATGACCACTAGAGCCAGGTGCTTTAGTATAAGCTCTAGTGCAGTGTTTCCCAGTCCGGTCCTCGGGGAGCCCCAGACAGTCTGTTTTTGCTCCATTACAGCTCTCTATTAAACAGTCCTCATTTTTGTTCCCAATCAGGTACTGGGAGGGAGCAAAAACATGGATAAGGAAACACTGCCCTAGAGCGACTGTACTACCTGCACCCCAAGCCGTAGATGATGTCACAGCCTGGCCCCAAACATGACGGATGCTCCACCATCTAAGGGTGCCTTTAAAAGGGCAGCTGTGCCTAGATTCATCTCTGCACTGAGCATAGTATATGAATCCCTGTGACGGACAGGCATCCCTGCCAGTCGCCCTGCCCTGTGCCCTGTGCTGCATCCTACACACTTACACATGGGATGAACTGGTTTGGAAGACAGATGGATAGAGAGAATCTATTTTATCAGGGGGGTATTCCATGAAGCAGGATTAAGGGAAAGTCTGGCTTATTTCGATAAGTCTGTCTTATTTAAGTGAGAGTTCCGTTCCATCAACGTGTCTTAAATGAATCCCCGCTGAGTTGCCATGGTAACTTGCACCTCCGAACAAGTCTGCTCGGGACCAGGCTAACTGTCTGAGAAAGGTCTGGCTGCAGACCTCCACCAGGAGGATCTCCACTAGAGGGACAGAAACACGTAATCTCCACAAGCGAATCCGAACATGACGTTATGCAAACATGCATGGAGGTGGTACCAGATATCACATAATCGTCACACACAGCCCGGACTTTAACTCAACCGAACAGTAATCGAGTCTTTTGAAGTACATACTTATTATTTTGGTGATCGATTTAAATTATATTATTAACATTGGAAACGGACTTTAATAATGTATTTTAATTCTACAAGAAGGGATGTTAATAGCATGTGTTATTTTTATTATTTCGGTACGTGTGAAATTCTCACTTTAATACGGAGCCCCCTTAGTCCCATAGGGTGATTTTTTTTTTTTAAATCGTGTGGCACAAGTTATTTTCTTGTGCTCACAAGTTATTCTGTGCGCACAAGATAACCCAGCAAACATTTGTCCGACGGCGACGTTGTGTCCCCGGCCAAAAACAGTCGAGGTAAGACGGCATAAATCGGTAAAAATATGTGACACAGAACATTGCCTAAAAATGCATTCAGATACATTTGTACATGTCTACAGTTGTCTGGGGTTGCATGTATAGCTGTCACTTTGAGTTTTAGCTAAGTGCATTTTAATAGTGAGTGCATGTGTGAGCGAAGGTCCACTATGTGACGTCCTTTACACGAGCATTTACAGTCCATCATGATCCTTTATTAAATCCACTGTGAAATTGAGCACGAAACATGCAAATGCGATTGTGCTTACACCTTGGTTAATACTGCAATAAAAAGTAAGTGCCCCGAGTAGTTTTTAAGAGGTTGTGAAAAGACGGCCACTGACGTCCTTTACACGTACGTCTATTCAAACAAGACTCATTGTGGGGGGAAAATGATATATTTTTTTAATGAAATGCACAATAATGTTTATTTACATATTGTTTTATGACAAATTATTCACAAAGTGCTCTGTGATTGTGAAGCCACTGCATTTGGCATTATTATGCGCCCCGTGTTTTCGAATATTAAAAAATTATTTTATTATTTTTATGAAATTTATGCATTTAGATATGAACAGGTATATACCTGGTTACCATTTAAAGTCCGAATTGGTTGTGGATTGTCAAATAAAAAAAAAGTTTACTCGCTTTACTCTGCGTGCGTTTTATTTCCCCATGTGGATACATAAAGTTTTTTAATTTGAATTTGGAAACAGTTGGCAGTCTCGCGATATACCGCGATATTCCAGATTATCTTGAGAGAGGGAGAGGAAAAGTTAACGCATTTTCACGAGTCTTATTTACTGACAAGGAGAGAGGAGGGTGAAAGTTAATATATCTATATAAAAAAACTACTGTTGGGTAAGTCCATTTTGTATTGTTTTATAAATTTTACGTTTGACACGAAGGAACTAAAATGTAGTTTGAGTTTGGCTAAAATTAACTAGCAGGCTAAAAGTTAGTAGTGTTAACGTTAGGCTGAGGGCAGTGAGGGGGTTCAGTCTTGAAACGGCAGCTGGCAGGAGGAAGTGACGTCACAGACACCCGCCAAGGCAGGTAGCGGCAGCTGCCACTTCTGTCCGTCGCTAGTGGCGCTTAACAGTGGCAGGTCCCGTTCGAATACAGGTCCTGCCGGGGTACAGAGACAGCCCCCGCCGCTCGTGGAAGTAAACCAGAGATTCTGTGAATCGGCTAGGATAAACTGGGATACGGAAATAAATTGAGGACTTGTTTAATCTTTATATGACTACGAATTATATTATTGTTGCTGACTGTACATCTCTTTAAGATAATATTTGAGAAAGCAATGATTGTACTGTCGCTAGTGGCGCTAAACAGTGACAGGAGCTGTTCGGGAACAGTGCCTGCCGGTAGTGGCAGCTCTAGTGGCAGCTCTAGTGGCAGGTGCCGTTCAGATACAGTAGAGAGGCACCTACCCGCCAATCCTGGAAGTAGCTTAAACCAGAGATTCTGTACATCGGCTAAATGATCAAAAGCAATGATTGTGCTGTCGCTATCATTATTATTAAATAAAATGCAATAACTTTGCTCCTATCAATTGTACTACCACCAAAATCACTCTACACATCTAGGGTGTCATCATGGTCATTCTACAGGACTTAGTTTGGGGAAATGTACCTTAGTCTGTTTTTAATGATTTTTTTAATTATTTTTATTAGGAATAACTTTCAATAACTTTGTGACAGTTAAGTGTAGTGTCACCAAAATCACTACAGAACTCGACAGTGTCATCATGGTCATACTACAACACTTAGTTTGGGGAAATGTCCCCATTTACCCTTTAAGTGGCATACCCAGAAAAAGCCATTGAAAAAAATATTTTTTATCAGTTCTTTGCTCTTTAGGCCAATATAAACAAAAATAAATAGTTTTTTCAAACATTGATCATGCAATTTGTTAATTACAGAGGTCTACTAAATGGTAGAGGAAGCTGTTAAAGGTAAAAGTAAAAGTAACATTTATGAAATGTTTCCAAAATATCAAAGCAACATCTTTGTGTTTTTATTTTATTTTTTTATTTGTTTTATTGTTAAACAAATATATTATACCATGATGACACACTAGATGAGCAGAGTGATTTTGGTGGAACTACAGTGTATAGGAAGAAAGTTATTGAATTTTATTGGCAATAAAAATTCTTTAACAATAAACTAAGCCACATTTTCCCAACCTAAGTGGTGCAGTCCTACCATAATTAAATTGCAAAAGTATATAGTAATTTTTAGAGATGGGCGATCCACGTTTTTTCAGTTCCGATCCGATTTCGATACACAACTGCCGATACCGATACAGATTCCGATACAAGAGCTCTTTTTACTTTGTTATACTTTACATATTATTTTTTTTAAGCTAGTAAATACAGATGGAAAAAATGTATGACAAAAAATATTTAATTAGGCTACTACAAACATACATAACGTACTGTTCCACTTCATTTGTTTTAAGCGTTTTTGACGCATTTGCAGTTCAATATGAATATCTTCAAAGCAAATATACACAAGTGGCGAATGCTTAAAATTTTAACAGTTTTTCTCCCATTGGCATCAGCGCAGTTACACTTTTGTTGCAATGGCAGCCCCTCTTGTATCACAAGCAACGAGTTCGCAAAACAGTCCAATTAAGTTAGCGACTCCCAAATCATCCATTGCTTTGTTTTGTCTCGCAGTTGGGATTTTCCATTAAACGCTATTCCCACCTCAAAACCTTATTTTACATAGATTGCAAAACGCTGTGCTTCCGGTTTCTGTTAAAAGCCTAATGGTGCGTTCGTTTTTCTCTCGGAACTCGGAAATTCCGAGTTGAGTGACATCACGTCCGACAATCTCCCGTTCGAGCTACCCACATCTCGGAACAAACATGGCTGCCTCCATGAACACGTTGCTGTGTGTTGTTGCTTTATATTTTAGCAGATTTGGAGTTTTCCAAATGAAGAAAATGGAGAAATTTAGATTTTTCCGAGAGACAAACAAGAAACACGAACTAGCCAAACCACATTAAAAGCTTTATAAAATATTTTAGTACATTCATAGCGATATTCTTTTTTCGAACAGTAAATAAACTACAAACAAACCAAGTCGCCATGTTGAAATTACGTCACAAGGGCAACTCGGGCAACAAAATCTTATCCGACTTCAACGTCATAAAAGGGGCGTGTTTCTGACGGGAAGTGATGTTTTTCGTGACGTATCGTGACGTTTTCATCCGAGTTCCGACTTGGAGAGAAATAATCGAACGCACCATAAAATACTCCCAGATCGTCACGTCTTATCTTACGCTCCTCGTACTGCGAAGGGTATGCGCATGACCTCACAGCAGGCGGAAGTCACTGTACTCACACCCACTGAGTAGCAAAAAAGACTTAGGGGCAGTGATAGCGTTCGATTTGAATTCCGCAAAAACACACATATAAAATGGGAAAGAGCTGTCGTGCGATTGATTGCCAAAAACTAAATAAGTAAGTATAGGACGTGGATCGGTCACGCATGGCCGATTCCCGATCCGTCAAATAGGTCTGGATCGGCGCCGATACCGATCCGAATATCGGTATCGGTGCATCTCTAGTCTCTACTGCTAGTTGGGGTTGTAAAGTTTAGATTTTTTTTATTAATTACTTTCTCTAGTTCTAGACATAATTGGTCAGATTGTTTTTTTCAGTGTCTGATTAGCTACAAGTGTTCTTTTTAAGTAACAACAATAAAAAAAAGCTAAATATATTAGCATAAGGAGTCTTTTTTGATGGCTCTCAGTTTTCACCGAATTGTACAAGTTTTCTGTTGCCCAAATCCATGTTTTCATTGCAGATGGTTTGACATGTATGTTGAACACATATGAGATATAAGCTTGTGTCATTTATAGATAATGGGAGGTTCTAAGGAGCCCGATTTCTTAGGACAAAAATTCCTTAAGAATTCATGACTTTGGGAAAGTTGATGTTTGGCCATCCCTTTGGTGTCTGAGTGTTCACTTACCTATGGAATCTCCCAGGTGGGCGGTATCAACAGGCTTGAGCACCTGCAGACCATGGAGGCCTATGACCCTACAACAAACCGCTGGCATGCTGTGGCCCCCATGTCCACACCACGTAGTGATTTTGGCATCGCAGTGGTGGATAACCTCCTGTTTGTGATGGGCGGCAGCGACGGGTTTAGGATCACGAACAAGGTGGAGTGTTTTGATCCGAAGACAGGCAGCTGGTACCGTGCGCAGGACATGAGCAGACCCAAAAAACACTTCAGCTGCTGTGTAGTGCCTGCGCACCCCAACATCATAAAGTACGCTGCACCTCGTTAATCCCTGATGGCCACCCAGGAGGAAATAAACCCATTTGCCCCCAACAGTCTGTATGTAACCTCATTGACACCCCCACCCCGAATTCTTTCCCTATAACGGTTAAATCAATGACATACGCACATACTGGTGCATGCAGGCATTTTAAAGAACACAAACAATTAAAACGGTGTGATGCTACAATCTGGGAAGGCGGGATCCTGCACCCGATCAGCGAAAATCAAATTTACGGTTAGATTATTTTATATTTTAGGCTCTAACCAGTTTGATTGTGAAGCTTTTCTGCAGTGGTATATTTACAAAGAACAGCATATTCTCTCATACCGCAGTCATGCAAGCAGTTTCTGCACAGAGGGAATAACCTCAAACCATCGATGTAACCCAGTCAAGTGTTCGATCAGGGGCCTGGTAACCTCGCGCTTAATCAGCCTCTTATGGGATTGTTCTGGAAGCATGCCTAGAAAAGTAAACATGTTGTAAGGTATACCTCTCAAGTCTTCGCAAGACGCTAAGAGGCACCGTTACCAGCAAACCCAGCCCAGAATTCAATAGATTGTAATGTAACAGCAATTTCCTTTTTTTAACCGGTCCAGTCGTCGTTCCCAGATTGCCCACAAAAACCCACACAGAACATACTTGACTTTCCTTTATTCTTTACAAAATATACTGTTCATAAAAAATACCAGGTTTAGGTGAATGCAGGCAGGAATACGTGTATGCTATCTAACCCACGGAACACCAAGCCAGCAACTAGCGCCACCCACCATCACGCAGTATTGCACATCCCCAAAAGGTCTAAAGTAGGGATAGGTTAGACTTTAACACACCTGATTATTATGCATAAATAATCACCACCCCGATTCAGTAACACAAGGCACAGCAAATCGTCACTATATTAGGCTTAAATGCTCAATACATAAAACATTCCCAATAAGCCACCCACTTTCCACGCTAAGCCATTGTAAATATACCTCCCTAATTTCCCCACTCTCACCAAAAACGCACAAAAAAACAATACGCCGCACATAAGGGCATCCAGTTTTTAAGCAGTATCAAGTGAGCTGGATGATTTTTTTCTTTTACTCTTCCAAATATCGCCTACCGTAGATTCCAAAATGGTCTGCAACAACTCTGTACCGATATCGAGCTTCTGGAGGAACATGAAACTACGCCATGGATTTTGCACAGTGTTACGCGCCACTCTAAGTTCAGCTCCGCCCACAGCCTCGTCCTCCAGCTTGCCCTCCATTCGACGATCGCTCCGCCTCCACGTGCAGACTCCGCCCACAGCCTCGTCCTCTAGCTCGCTCTCCATTGCAGGTGCATAGGGAGTGATTCCCATTTTGTTTTGCGAGCTTATGTTATATGCATAGGGAGTAAGGTGTAGAATTTGTCGCTCTGTTTTTGTTTTCTCTACACTTCGGTAAATTAGCTTTGGGTTGCGTTTCGAAGATGGGTTTTGTTTATTGTTTTCTCCCTTTTGCACCGGGTGTATTTTTTCTGTGTCCATGGCTTGTCAATAAAACCAGAAAAATATATATATAAAAAAATACTCCTTTGTCCACGTGTATTCCCTTGTCCATCGGACCCTGTCCTTCCCTTACTTCACGTCCCCTTTCAAACTGTTACACCCCAACCCTAGACTGGTGCTCGTAACAACAGCTGCTGGTTGTGTAAAATTAATTTGCCCACGAGCGTGCCTAGAGCTGCCCGGTACAGGGAGGTGCCCGTATATTGGAGGTCCGGATAAGGGTACGCTCTAAAACGCTTAATGTGAAAAAGCTTAATGCACGTGGTTTAATGTACCAAAATAGCAACCAATAATCACCAAATTTCGCACACACACATCTGGTCATAAAGACTTTCACCTGACAAAGAATCTAAACCTAAATGCTAAGAATATGGACTTTATCTTACGTTAAGCGTTTTCCCCTCCATTGACGCCCATTATATGGGGAAAAAGCATTTAAAAAGACAATAAAAAATGTAATGGAGTATAAGATTTTCACATGGGATTATTTATTTATATATATATATATATAAATAAATAAATAAAAAATATTTGCAACAGCCCTGTTCTGAATACAGCAACCTCTATGTAGGAATTAAAACCCCTGGACTTGTGCCAAGCTCCAGTTGGTACCCCAGTTGACGTCCATCCAATGGCCGTCCTCAACTACTTATTGTTCGATTGCGTAAGAGACGGCTAATGTAACCGACAGCCCCTGGAAACTAACGCGTTGGATAAGCAGTTTTTTAGTCGGCAGAAGGGGTGAACGTTGTTGGACTACATAAGATTTATGATTTAAGAAGTGCGTTCTTAGGTAAGTAAGGTTATAAAATTCTGTGACTGTGAAATTATTTGGGATATAGGCCTACCGTTTGTGATTTGTTTTTAATTGCACTTTATGTGGAATACTGTTTCCCGAGTAGTCAGTTAATGCGTCAATCCGTGCACTATGAAAAACAAAAAGTTAAGGCAACATAAAATTTAAGCCAACTTATTGCACTAGATTTTGAAAACCACCTATTGTTCTGCTGAGTAATTATTTTTCCATCCATCCATCCATCCATCCATCCATCATCTTCCGCTTGTCCGGGGTTCGGGTCGCGGGGGTAGCAGCTTCAGTAGAGGCACCCAGGCCTCCCTCTCCCCAGCTAACCCCACCAGCTCCTCGGGGGGGACACCGAGGCGTTCCCAGGCCAGCCGAGAGATATAATCCCTCCAGCGAGTCCTGGGCCTGCCTCGGGGCCTCCTCCCTGTAGGACAGGCATGGAAAACCTCCCTGGGTACCCGCCCAGGAGGCATCCGCACCAGATGTCCAAACCACCTCAACTGGCTCCTTTCGACGTGAAGAAGCAGCGGTTCTACTCCGAGGCCCTCCCGGATATCCGAACTTCTCACCCTATCCCTAAGGGAGAGCCCAGACACCCTGCGGAGAAACCTCATTTCGGCCGCTTGTATTCGCGATCTCGTTCTTTCGGTCATTACCCATAGCTCATGACCATAGGTGAGGGTAGGGACAAAGATGGACCAATAGATCGAGAGTTTGGCTTTTTGGCTCAGTTCTTTCTTAGCCACGACGGACCGGTTAAGCGCCTGCAGAACTGCAGACGCCGCTCTGATCCGTCTATCCAACTCCCGATCCCGCCTACCCTCACTCGTGAACAAGACCCCGAGATACTTAAACTCCTCCACTTGAGGCAGTACGTCTTCCCCAACCCGAAGAGGGCAAACCACCCGTTTCCGGCTGAGAACCATGGTCTCGGACTTGGAGGTGCTAATCCTCATCCCTGCCGCTTCGCACTCGGCTGCGAACCGCCCCAGTGCCTGCTGGAGATCCCCAGCAGATGAAGCCAACAGGACGACATCGTCTGCAAAAAGCAGCGAGGCAATCCTGAGGTCACCAAACTGGACACCCTCAACGCCTTGGCTGCGCCTAGAAATCCTGTCCATAAATATGATAAACAGGACCGATGACAAAGGGCAGCCCTGGCGGAGCCCAACACGCACCTGGAACACGTCCGACTTATTGCCGGCAATGCGGACCAAGCTTCTGCTCCGTTCGTACAGGGACCGGATCGCCCACAACAGTGGACCCCGGACCCCATACTCTCGAAGCACCCCCCACAGAGCACCTCGGGGAACCCGGTCGTAAGCCTTTTCCAAATCTACAAAACACATGTAGACTGGATAGGCAAACTCCCAGGCCCCCTCCAGTACCCCTGCAAGGGTATAAAGCTGGTCCAGTGTTCCACGACCAGGACGAAAACCGCATTGTTCCTCCTGAATCCGAGATTCGACTATCGATCTCACCCTCCTCTCCAGTACCCTGGAATAGACCTTCCCAGGGAGGCTGAGAAGTGTGATCCCCCTGTAGTTGGAACACACCCTCCGGTCCCCTTTCTTAAATAAGGGGACCACCACCCCAGTCTGCCAATCCAGCGGCACTGTCCCTGACCTCCACGCACTGTTGAGAAGGCGTGTCAGCCACGACAGCCCCACAACATCTAGAGCCTTCAGGTACTCCGGGCGGATCTCGTCCACCCCCGGCCACCACGGAGTTGTTTAACCGCCGCGGCCACCTCAGCCTCAGTGATGGGCAAGCCCCCCCCAGCACCCTCGGGCTCTGCGCCCTCAGATGTCTCAAAGGCAGTATGCGTAGATGTATCGGAGGCAGGGTTGAGGAGGTCCTCAAAGTATTCCTTCCACCTCCGGATGATGTCCCCAGGTGAGGTCAACAGCCCCCCCCCCCACTATAAATAGTAGGAACCAGGAGCTGCTTCCCCCTCCTGATACTCCGTATGGTTTGCCAGAACCTTTTTGAGGCCGACCGAAAGTCACTTTCCATGGCCTCACCGAACTCCTCCCACGCCCGGGTTTTTGCTTCTGCGACCGCCCGAGCCGCGTTCCGCCTGGCCCGCCGGTACCCATCAGCTGCGTCCGGAGACCCCCGGGCTAATAATTCCCGGTAAGCCTCCTTCTTCAGCTTCACGGCCCCCCTCACCTCTGGTGTCCACCATCAGGTACGGGGGTTACCGCCACGACAGGCACCGACCACCCTGCAGCCACAGCTCCGTACGGCCGCTTCCACAATGGAGGTCCGGAACAGTGTCCATTCGGACTCAATGTCCCCTACCTCCCCCGGCATGCAGTCGGAATTCTGCCGGAGGCACGAGTTAAAGCTCCAGCGAACAGGAGCCTCTGCCAGACGTTCCCAGCAGACCCTCACTATACGCTTGGGCCTACCAGGTCTGACCGGCTTCCTCCCCCGCCACCTGAGCCAACTCATCACCAGGTGGTGATCAGTTGACAGCTCTGCCCCTCTCTTTACCCGAGTGTCCAAGACAGAGGGCCGCAGATCAGTTGATACGATTATAAAATCGATCATCGACCTGTAGCCCCGGGCATGTTCGTACCATGTCCACTTATGGACACCCTTATGCTCGAACATGGTGTTCGTTATGGACAAACCATGCATTGCACAGAAGTCCAATAACTGAACACCACTCGGATTCAGATCAGGGAGGCCGTTCCTCCCAATCACCCCCTTCCAGGTCACACTGTCATTGCCCACGTGAGCGTTGAAGTCCCCCAGCAAAACGATGGGATCCCCCCGCGGCACACCAAATAGCATACCGCTAAGGGAATCCAAGAAGGCCGGGTACTCCGAACTGACATTCGGCGCATAAGCGCAGATGACAGTCAGAGACCTATCCCCGACCCGAAGGCGCAGGGAAACAGCCCTCTCGTTCACCGGGGTAAACTCCGATGTTAATGCACCGAACTGTGGGGCCACCAATAGCCCTACCCCAGCCCGGCGTCGCTCACCCGCCGCAACTCCAGAGTAAAAGAGCGTCCAGCCCCTCTCCAGGAGATTGGTTCCAGAACCCAAGCTATGTGTTGAGGTGAGCCCGACTATATCTAGTCGATACCTCTCAACCTCACGCACAAGCTCAGGCTCCTTCCCCACCAGAGAGGTGACATTCCATGTCCCGAAAGCCAGTTTTGTCAGCCGGGGATCGGACCGCCAGGGCCTCCCTTGGCCGCCACCCGATCCACAATGCACCGAACCCCTGACATTCCCCTTGCGGGTGGTGGGCCCACCTGGGGACAGTCCCGCGTGCCTCTTTCGGGCTGTGCCCGGCCGGGCCCCACGGGCCAAGGCCCGGCCACCAGGCGCTCGCCAACGGGCCCCTCCCCCAGGCCTGGCTCCAGGGTGGGGCCCCGGTGACCCTAGTCCGGGCGAGGGAAACAGGACTTTGATTGATAACTTTTTCATAGGGTTCTTTTGGATTGCTCTTTGTCTGGCCCCTCCCCTGGGACCTTTTTGCCTTGGGAGACCCTACCAGGGGCTATTGCCCCCGACAACCTAGCCCCCAGGTTCACGGAGGCACACAAACCCCTCCACCACGATAAGGTGGCAATCCAAGGAGGAGACAAGACTTTAAACGAATTATTTTTCATTCAGATAATTTATATTTCATCTCCATAGTTGTACATACTTAGATCGAATTGCTAACAAAAAAACTTGTTCAAACCTATTGACTTTTCTTAAGACTTATCTTTCATATGTGTAAAGACTTTAAAATTTCAGTTTAGCATGCTAAGGCTTCACCCATTGCAGTGCCCAGGGGTACAAAAACAGAGCCCAAAGATGTGCTGGTCGGGCTTGAACAGTCAATCTTTGGGTCAGAGGCACAGAGGTTTAACCCACTGAGCTGCCACTTGTGGACACTGCCAAAACTCTGTGAACAGCGTTTTTGTGTTAGGAACTTATTCAGCTTATGTTCCATACACCTGAGCATGTGGCTGTGTGAGCTAAGCCTCTCTACTCATGGTTCAAAGGTCACCTGTTCAAGCCCAGTGTCAGCACATGTGGGGCCCCTTGAGCAAGGCCTGTGACCCCCAGCTCTCTATAGGTGGCACAACTGGTAGCTACACTTCACAGTCAAGTTTGTTTTCATTCCCCACTGGGATCCTCAAAATCTGTCTGCTATTATTTATTACTATCATGTTGTAAATAAACATGCTAAATGACTGTTTTGTTATCTTCATTTATAAATATTAGATGGCACACATTTTTTTGAATTCTTAGCAAAACCCTAAGCCTAACCCTAACCCTAACCTATATAACCTATTTTCACCTATATGAAACATAAATCATCTGAACAAAAGAGAATAAGTTGGCACAACTTTTGTTGTTTGTAACTCCTAGTATGTAAAACTAATATTCATATTTTTTTATAGATGTGAAAGATTGCCAGTCAAAATTCCACATTCACTGGTTTAGCTAGAACACATTAAACATTTGTGGTAGTCGGTACAAGTAACGACTAAACGGTCAGTTGACTTTATACACTTAAGGTGAAACCACCACCTACAAATGACACACAAAATGTACTCATCCCTGTACTCTGGGTCACTCTTACATTTTGATGAGTAGCACAGGGTCCAGTTCTTAGCTTTTGTGTGGCTTAGCTTTCGCCTTTGCAAGGTGGAGTTGTACTCTGTTTCTCTTATAGGTACAGCCTTCATCTCTGCAGCATATGACTGCACCTTTCTCCTGTGGCATAAAAGCTTCTTTTGTGAGAGGCCTGATCGTCTGGTTTTCACACTCTCATCCCCCAGGTAGTGAATCAAAAATAAATTTGTCGCCAAATTATCTTCTTCTTGCTGTACTAAACAGTACACATTCTTTTTAAATTCTGATGATCCCTTGTCATATTGAGGTGTCCTAATATGGTAATACCGCTTCATCACTCTTCCACCGTATTTTTTAATGTTGTTATAATTTGACCCTTTCTGTTTCCACAGCATTTGGTCAAAACAAAAATCCATGCTAGATCTTCCTCCCTTCAGACTCCTATATAGGTATACATCACCCCCCTTTGGCTCCAGGGGTGGTTCATTGGAAATGAAACCTTTGTACCTTTCGGCATTAAGAAGAATGGCCTCTATTTCAGCCAGAGCAAACTCGGACTGTTTTCGCATGAAAGACATAATTTCTCAGTTCGTCACCACAACTACCACAATTATTGAGAGATTAGCCTTGAGAGTGGCTGTTGAATGACAGTATTTTGAGAATATGTCTGTTATGAAGGACACTATGGTAAAATATTACCCTAGTAGCCTCTTAAAAGGCTGTTGAGAGATGAGCCTTGAAAAAGGCCGTTGCATGACAGATTTTGACGAATTACAAGAATAGAACTATGACAATATTGTAATATTATGGTATATATGTATAATGTTTGAATAAATAAATGTGTGTATATATATAAAATGACTACAATTATTATATTATAATTATTATAACTACTATAAATGGCACCAATAAAATGTAAATCTAAAGTGGTTGTTAAGAGATGAGCCTTGAAAAAGACTGTTGGATTGAAATTGAATTTGCACTACTAATTTGTAAAGAATTTCGGGACGCTGCGAACAAGACGACTGTGCCTTATCGCTGCTGGCGAAGTCTTAAATAGTTGAGTCCGTTATTTCGCTTAATTTCATTGGCCCGTTTGTGTCCTTTATTTTTTGTGATTGGCCATTTCCTTACTTCACCTAAAATTAAGCATTTTTCCCTACCTGGAAAATATAGGGAAGCAAAGTAAACTTATATTAGAATTTTAATGGTGAAAGTGTTTATGACCAGATATATGTGTGAGAAGTTTGGTGAATTTTCATGGCTGTCTTGGTACTTTAAATCACATTAAGCCTTTTCTTCATAATGGGCGCCAATGGAGGGGAAAACGCGTAACGTAAAATAAATCCATATTCCTTGTATTTCGGTTTTGATATTTTGTCAGGTGAAAGTGTTTATGACCAGATTTGTGTGTGCGAAATATAGTGATTTTTGGTGGTTGTCTTTGTAGTTTAAGTTACATTAAGCCTTTTCTTTATAATCATAATGGGCGTCAATGGAGGGGAAAACGCTTAACGTAAAATAAAGTCCATATTCCTTGTATTTCGGTTTTGATATTTTGTCAGGTGAAAGTGTTTATGACCAGATATATGCGTGAGAAGGTTGGTGATCTTTGGTGGCTTTCTTGGTAGTTTAAATTACATTAAGCCTTCTCCTTATAATAGGCGCCAATGCAGGGAAACGGTTAACGTAAAATAAAGTCCATATTCCTTGTATTTCGGATTTGATATTTTGTCAGGTGAAAGTGTTTATGACCAGATATATGCGTGAGAAGGTTGGTGATTTTTGGTGGCTTTCTTGGTAGTTTAAATTACATTAAGCCTTTTCCTTATAATGGGCGCTAATGGAGGGGAAAACGCTTAACGTAAAATAGAGTCCATATTCCTTGTATTTCGGTTTTGATATTTTGTCAGGTGAAAGTGTTTATAACCAGCTTTGTGTGTGCGAAATATGGTGATTTTTGGTGACTGTCTTGGTAATTTAAGTTACATTAAGCCTTTTCCTTATAACAGGCGCCAATTGAGGGAAAACGGTTAACGTAAAATAAAGTCCATATTCCTTGTATTTCGGTTTTGATATTTTGTGAGGTGAAAGTGTTTATGACCAGATATATGTGTGAGAAGGTTGGTGATTTTTGGTGGCTTTCTTGGTAGTTTAAATTACATTATGCCTTTTCCTTATAATGGGCGCTAATGGAGGGGGAAACGCTTAACGTAAAATAGAGTCCATATTCCTTGTATTTCGGTTTTTATATTTTGTCAGTTGAAAGTGTTTATGACCAGATTTGTTTGTGCGAAATATAGTGATTTTTGGTGACTGTCTTGGTAATTTAAGTTACATTAAGCCTTTTCCTTATAACAGGCGCCAATTGAGGGAAAACGGTTAACGTAAAATAAAGTCCATATTCCTTGTATTTCGGTTTTGATATTTTGTCAGGTGAAAGTGTTTATGACCAGATTTGTGTTGGTAGTTTAAATTACATTAAGCTTTTTCTTTATAATGGGAGTCAATGGAGGGGAAAACGCTTAACGTAGTATAAAGTCCATATTCTTAGCATTTAGGTTTAGATTCTTTGTCAGGTGAAAGTCTTTATGACCCGATGTGGGTAACACTTTATAATACTGTTCCGTAGTTAACAGGTAAATATGCAGGAAGTAAGCAGCAACAAAGGAGTAATGCTTCATTAACACCTAAATTGGTACTATTAACTACTAAGGAGTTATGCTAATAATTTCACTATTACCTATTAACTCAATAGGTAATAGTGAAATAATTATTATCGTACTTCGCTATTACTTCATTAGGAACTATTGAGTATTGCTGGTCTCATTGGGAATTAAGTAGCCTACTAACTATGGATTATTTCTAATAACTACTAGTTCATTACTCATCAAATGAACAGTGCTTTTTTTTTGGACTAACAGGAACTTACAGGCTACTGCTCTCAATGGTTTTTGCCATTTTTTTCCTTTTGGAATAACAGGCTTCTTTCTTCCTACTTGTTTGTATGACATACAACTTAATCTACAAAATATTACTGCCTAAAATATGTATACAGTACCTACATTTTAATTATTTACCTCACTTCCGTCCGTGTGCCAGCGTTCTTCAAACTGTGCTTTGAAGTCCAACTGAAGGGATGGTCAATCAGAGACTCGTGTTTTGCCACAAGATGTGCTCCACCACATATTGTTGATCTTTTCTAAACATTAAGAAATTAATGTATGCATTTTAAATAAGGAATGGAGTCTTACTAATGATCTAAATAAAACTAATTGTAACTCATTAGTAATGAATTTGGCATTACTGACTTCTTCCATAGGAGCTACTAAAGAACTAGAACAGTATTATAAAGTGAAACACACTGTAACTCATTAGTAATGAATGTGGTGTTACTGAGTAAGCTTCTATTTCTTTCACTTAAACATTTACCTAGTTCTTTTTAAGGGGTTAATAAGAACAATGAATGTTAACATAGCTTATTTGTTTCACTTAAACATTCATGTAACACTTCATGACACAACAGCATAAGTTCATTTTAAACATTTAATTTGAAGCATGTTTAATTTGAAGCATGAAGAATGTTTAAGTGAAACAAATAAGCTATATTAACATTCATTGTTCTTATTAACCCCTTAAAAAGAACTCAGTAAATGTTTAAGTGAAATAGAATTAGTTCACTATTACCTATTGAGTAATTAACCATAATTCCTTAGTAGTTAATAGTACCGATTTACAGTAGGTGTTAATGAAGCACTACTCCTTTGCTGCTGCTTACTTCTTGCATATTTACCTGTTAACTACGGAACAGTATTATAAAGTGTTACCCCGGATGTGTGTGTGCGAAATTTGGTGATTATTGGTCGTTATTTTGGTACATTAAACCACATTAAGCTTTTTCACATTAAGCGTTTTAGAATGTACCCGGATAAGGGAGGTTTGACTGTATCAGTGTGGTTTTTAAATTCTTTATAGAACTGTAGTTTTATTGCGTATACATTACCTGCAGTGGCATAAAACGCATCTTTAATAGCCTGCACTCACAGGTGTTCGGGAAAAACAATTTCGAATTGCCCCGCAAACTGTACTCTTTGATATATTATCCGCATCGCCTGCAGTATACAAAAAAAAATGCCGCTTGCAAAATATCTCAAGGCAATGCACATTGTCTGTGTGGCTGCGAGAGCCCGACTTCGCTTATTTGGACTTCTACTATTCGGAGCCAATAAACGTTTAAGATATGATATTCCATCTCGGCCGAAGCAGTATCGTTCGAAAAGAATATCATCCGGCAACATTAATAAAGGATCTTGCCGATCGCGCAGAAAACCCTTTCAATTTGAAATTCCCTTCTTATTATTAGTGTACCGATTGCAATTGGTCGCACATCCATGAATGGCGAGGCCATGACTGAACGGATTTCCATGCACGGACACTGATTACGTGTGTGAGCTAATCATTGTTTACACAGAACAAACCTGCTCCGAGCAGGTTTGAGGATTTGGATGTGTTGCTATGACAACACATCCAGCAAGAGTTTCCAAAAACCGACAGATTCAGGATCATGCCAAATCGTAAACAATTATGATCAGGCTAAATTTACGAGTAATCCACGTACGAAAAATACCCCCCCCCCCCCACCACAACAAACACACACACGCACACACACACGTAGATTTCTCCCTCCTACTTATGCTGCCATAGCCATATCTGCCGGAGCATTGCACTTCATATTGCACTCATCTAACTTTTAGCACTGCCTATAGTCTCCCTTACTTTGACTAATTGCATTTTTTTTCCACCACCTTCTCCTGGGTGGTGCTACCTGGAGCCTTCAATCTATCAAGATGTCCAGCACACCCTGCAACATGTGACGTCGCCACTGCCAATGACGACCGTGCATCCAGCTCGCCGTTCTGCCAGTGTCATCTTCCTTGTACGACCCGCTCCCTGCCTTCTGGCTGCCTGGCGATTGGAGGAAGTGTTGGCACCGGCTTGTCATCTCCCCCCTACTCTGCGTTTGTGTTTCAGACTACACTGTATTTGACTCTCCCTGCCGGCCCCTGGAGGATGGGCTCCCCCTTTGAGTCTGGTCCCTCCCAAGGTTTCTTCCTTCTAGGGAGTTTTTCCTTGCCACTGTCGCCTATGGCTTACTCACTGGGGGCTTTGGGTGGGGATGCTGTAAAGCGCTTTGGGACAATGTAATGTTGTGATAATGCGCTATACAAAAATAAATTTGTTGTTGTTGTTGTATTTGAAAGTAAACAAAACTAAATACTGAACATTTTGACGTAAAAACGGAGTCGTTGCGTATTTAGAACGTATAGTCATCATACGTATATAAGTCAGTTGCTGGTCATTTCGAGGGAAATAAGCAAGAGAAATGGAAGAGACATTGGCTTTTGGGAAAATGATGAGACACAACATGGAGAGAAAGAAGTCTTTCCAAAAATTCAACGAGCTGCGGCTGGCCGGAAAGCTCTGTGACGTGGTCCTTGTCGCGGACAACGTAAAATTCGAAGCCCACAGAGTAGTTCTGTGTGGCTGCAGCACCTATTTCGAGTAAGTAGCTGTGACCCATATATGCTGATGATGTCAAAACAACAAGGTGTCAGATTTTTCTCTCTTTTTCCGGTGACTTCTACCTGGCAATGAGCTTCTGTGATAACAGAAAGTTTTTAAATGCATTATTGTGTTATGTTAGTGTAGGTCAGGGCTAATAAGAAATATTTCTGAGCCACCTTACATTCTGACATATAGTAATAATAGTAACAATAACTGTATGATATACATAGGGGACCATGTCAATTAGAGGCAAAAAAAAATATTCCAGTGGACCTGCCCTCCAGTCCAAGTGAAAAATATTTAGGGGGAGCCACTGCTGGAAAAATACGATTAAAGGCCTTCCTGACCAGATGCCTAGTTTTTAAGTACCTATGTGATCATCTGTGGCAGGGGGTTTTTAGCTCTCGCCAATATTCATTTTGGGGTCCCTGGTTCAAAAGTTAGAAAACCCCTTATTTAACTTTGCCTGCAAAACCCATATTTGTTAAATGAGTCACATCTGGATTGTTTTTCAGGGCTTTGTTCACCAGTGACTGGAATGATTCAGGAAATCGGGAATACCAATTCCCAGGCATTTTCCCAGAAACACTGAGGCAGATCATCGAGTACGCCTACACGCACTCTGTGCTTGTCACGGCTGACAATGTGGAGGACCTCCTGTTAGCCGCTGACCAGCTAAACATCCTGGGCATTGTACAGCGATGCTGCGATTTTCTGCATGACCAGCTCTGCCCCCAGAACTGCATTGGCATTTTTCAAATCGCAGACATCTACTGCCTCAATGAGCTGCGCCAGTCTGCCTTCCATTCAATCCTGAGGAACTTCAAGGAGGTTGCCACCACCTCAGTGGAGTTCCCGGAGCTCACCTTGCAACAGCTGTGTGACATCATTGAGAAGGATGAGCTGAATGTCACACAGGAGGATGTGGTGTTTGACGCCATCCTCCGATGGATCAAGCACGAGCCTGTCAGCAGAGAGGCCCATATTTCAGTCCTGTTACCAAAGGTGACTGTAATTATCCAACATTCTTGCGGACGTGGACATAACAATAGAATACTCTTTCAGTGAAGTCCTTATTGTAGTAGCTAGAGACTGAACCTCCATTTCCATGTCCCATAAGTCTACAACCTGGGCTTCTAAGTCATAAAACCAACAGTAGAGTCTAACAAACAAATAAATGGAAAACAACACACTCAAATGTCTTACATTAAACAAGTGTTAGCTGTCACATCTCCAGAGATGCACAGAAAGCACTAAGGAACTCATGGGAATTCCCTCCTTCTTGTTTCCTGTGTAGGTCCGGATGGCTCGCATGGATCCGGAATATTTCATGAAGATCGTGAAAAACAACGATTTAGTGAAGACCAATGCGGCATGCAGGCCCATTGTCAATGATGTCTTGAAGGTCATGTATGATCTCGACGTTGAAAGTCCAAGCTCTGACTTTGAAAACCCTCTGATCCGCCCACGCCTGCCATCTGACATCTTGCTGGCTGTTGGGGGCTGGAATATGCGTACAAACAACTGGATCGACGCGTACGACACACAGGCCGACCGTTGGGTGGATGTTACGCAAGAGGAGCAGAGCTACCTAGCCGGCCATGGCACCGTGTATGTCGATGGATTTGTGTACTGTATTGGGGGGTTTGATGGCCAAAACTTCACCAATACCGTGCGCAGATTCAACCCCATGACACGGACATGGCAGGAGATGGCCCCAATGCACTGGCACCGCTGTAATGTTAGCGTAGCCGTGCTTGATGGCTTTATCTACGCCATGGGTGGCCATATTGGTTTCAGGCCCCTCAACAAAGTTGAGCGGTATGACCCAGAAACCAACGAATGGACCCTGATCGAGCCCATGAATGAGTGGCGGAACAATGCCAGTGCCACCACCCTGAATGGCAAGGTAGTTTAATGGGAGGCCGTCTGACTGTGTTTACCCTCATTTTCCCCTTGAAATTGAGTATTTTGCACAGTCACGAGCTCTCTTTCTCTTCAGATTGCTGATTTTAATCCATAATTATTAAGTTAAACTTAAGTGTTTGGATAAATGCATTATTGGTCTGCATTAGTGGCACATTGGGTAGTGCTGTGTGTGTCATTGTCCAAGACCTGTGAAATAGAGAGAGGGCAATTTCAGGTCCAGAAAGTAAAAATCCAGACCATGATTTACTTTCAACCAACCAGTTGAGTATAAAGAGTCACAGTCACAGAGTACTCAACTGGTTGGTTGAAACAAAATCTCGGTCTGGAGTTTTACTTTCTGGACCCGAAATTGCCACCTCTGGTGAAATAGATGAAATGGTGTTCCCACGCCAGGTTTCCATTATTCCGTTCCTAAGGGGCCAGAATCAAAAACAGTTTGCAGGTTTCCCTTTTCAAACACCTATACTACACCTGAAAATTAGCTGATTATGGTGTGTTTGAGAAGGGAAATCTGCAAACTGCGTTGGACTCTGGCCACCAGGACCTGAACTGGGGAACCCTGTCATACACTATCCATATCACATGTTTTTATTTTTGAGTCACAGCGAACTTTATTTGTAACCTCCAACCCCAATTATATACAGCATAACGGTCTTCACAGTTAAACTGGTTTTCATAGATATACATCTGTGGGGGTCACAACGGAACGGAGACCCTTTTCTCAGCAGAGTGCTATGATCCACTCACTGAGGAATGGACCATGATCGCTCCAATGAGCACTCCCCGTCATAGCCTTGGAGTCACTGCATATCATGGGAAGATCTATGCGGTGAGTGATTCCTTTCTGTGTCAAATCTCACATTTTACCTGTGAGACTTTGTCTTTTTTTGTCTTTGCTGCTGTGTCTTTGATTGTGATGCATTTAGACCAAACAAAACAGTTCAATTCCAGAAATAGCTGCTTCAAAGGCTTATCTTAATACACATAAAAACGTATATGCTACCCTGCATTCATTTCTGGGTTATAAATGAATCTACTGGGGGAGATGGGCACTACTAGAGATGGGCGATCCACGTTTTTTCAGTTCCGATCCGATTTGGATACACAACTGCCGATACCGATACAGATTCCGATACAAGAGCTCTTTTTACTTTGTTATACTTTACATATTATTTTTTTTTAAGCTAGTAAATACAGATGGAAAAAATGTATGACAAAAAATATTTAACTAGGCTACTTCAAACATACATAACTTACTGTTCCACCTCATTTGTTTTAAGCGTTGAGGCATATTGAGGCATTTGCAGTTCAATATGAATATCTTCAAAGCAAAAACACACAAGTGGCGAATGCTTAAAATTTTAACAGTTTTTCTCCCATTGGCACCAGCGCAGTTACACTTTTGATTGTTTTTTCAGTGTCTGATTAGCTACAAGTGTTCTTTTTAAGTAATAACAACAACAAAAAGCTAAATATATTAGCATAAGGAGTCTTTTTTGATGGCTCTCAGTTTTCACCGAATTGTACAAGTTTTCTGTTGCCCAAATCCATGTTTTCATTGCAGATGGGTTGACATGTATGTTGAACACATATGAGATATAAGCTTGTGTCATTTATAGATAATGGGAGGTTCTAAGGAGCCCGGTTTCTTAGGACAAAAATTCCTTAAGAATTTATGACTTTGGGAAAGTTGATGTTTGCCCATCCCTTTGGTGTCTGAGTGTTCACTTACCTATGGATTCTCCCAGGTGGGCGGTATCAACAGGCCTGATCACCTGCAGACCATGGAGGCCTATGACCCTACAACAAACCGCTGGCATGCTGTGGCCCCCATGTCCACACCGCGCAGTGATTTTGGCATCGCAGTGGTGGATAACCTCCTGTTTGTGATGGGTGGCAGCGACGAGTTTAGGATCACGAACAAGGTGGAGTGTTTTGATCCGGAGACAGGCAGCTGGTACCGCGCGCAGGACATGAGCAGACCCAAAAAACACTTCAGCTGCTGTGTAGTGCCTGCGCACCCCAACATCATAAAGTACGCTGCACCTCGTTAATCCCTGATGGCCACCCAGGAGGAAATAAACCCATTTGCCCCCAACAGTCTGTATGTAACCTCATTGACACCCCCACCCCGAATTCTTTCCCTATAACGGTTAAATCAATGACATACGCACATACTGGTGCATGCAGGCATTTTAAAGAACACAAACAATTAAAACGGTGTGATGCTACAATCTGGGAAGGCGGGATCCTGCACCCGATCAGCGAAAATCAAATTTACGGTTAGATTATTTTATATTTTAGGCTCTAACCAGTTTGATTGTGAAGCTTTTCTGCAGTGGTATATTTACAAAGAACAGCATATTCTCTCATACCGCAGTCAAGCAGTTTCTGCACAGAGGGAATAACCTCAAACCATCGATGTAACCCAGTCAAGTGTTCGATCAGTGGCCTGGTAACCTCGCGCTTAATCAGCCTCTTATGGGATTGTTCTGGAAGCATGCCTAGAAAAGTAAACATGTTGTAAGGTATACCTCTCAAGTCTTCGCAAGATGCTAAGAGGCACCGTTACCAGCAAACCCAGCCCAGAATTCAATAGATTGTAATGTAACAGCAATTTCCTTTTTTTAACCGGTCCAGTCGTCGTTCCCAGATTCCCCACAAAAACCCACACAGAACATACTTGACTTTCCTTTATTCTTTACAAAATATACTGTTCATAAAAAATACCAGGTTTAGGTGAATGCAGGCAGGAATACGGGTATGCTATCTAACCCACGGAACACCAAGCCAGCAACTAGCGCCACCCACCATCACGCAGTATTGCACATCCCCAAAAGGTCTAAAGTACGGATAGGTTAGACTTTAACACACCTGATTATTATGCATAAATAATCACCACCCCGATTCAGTAACACAAGGCACAGCAAATCGTCACTATACTAGGCTTAAATGCTCAATACATAAAACATTGCCAATAAGCCACCCACTTTCCACGCTAAGCCATTGTAAATATACCTCCCTAATTTCCCCACTCTCACCTTTTACTCCTCCAAATATCGCCTACTGTAGACTTAGCCACTCCAAAATGGTCTGCAACAGCTCTGTGTGATTTTCTTTTTCGTATCTCTGTACCGATATCGAGCTTCTGGAGGAACTTCTTCTTCTTCTTCTTTGGAGTTTAACGGCGGCTTGCATCCGTCAGTGTTGCACTACCGCCACCTTCTGGATGATTCTCCTTCGTAGTTTCTCCCCTCCATTTCCAGATCATTTCCTCCACACCTTATATTCTACCCAGCAAACCAGTAGTAGCTAGGAAATTCCGAAGGCTTTTCTTGCCTTGCCCATTCATCCCACTTTTCATTACATCTTTTATCCCTGCTCCACCCAATCCTCCTTTTCTTAATTCTCCCATCATTTTCCTCCTTTGTGCTTCATATCTTCTGCAATTTATAAGCACATGTTGTATGGTTTCTGGTGTCTTACACACCTCACAAAAACCAGTAGGATGCTTCCCTATAATATGTAATGAACTATTCAGGTTACTGTGTCCAATTCTTAATCTTGTCATTACCATTTCCTCTCTTCTAGGCCCTCCCCAGTTCCTTGTCGTTCCAACTTTATTTTGAAGGCCATATAGATGTCTCCCTTTAGATTCCCTATCCCACTGCTGTTGCCATTCTCTCACAGCTTCTTTCCAAACTATACTTTTCCCTTCAGCTTTTGACATTTTTACATATACTTCAATATCATCTTTTTTAGTGGCTTGCTTGGCTAGCTTATCCACCCTCTCGTTACCCAAAATACCTATATGAGCTGGGACCCAAATAAGTTGAATCTGTTTACCTTTTCCTTTTATACTCATATATGTCAGCAATATTGCATACACCAGATCCTGACGGCTATTGGACACCCCTGAACTGAGACTGTACAGTGCAGACAACGAATCACTTCCAATCAAGATTTTACTTACTTTTTCTTCCTTTCCAACCCATTCTAATGCCATCATGATGGCATATAGTTCAACTGTATACACACTCAGTTCATTCGATGTTCGTTTGCTTTCTTCACCTTCTGGAGGAACATGACACTACGCCATGGATATTGCAAATTTGCACAGTGTTACGCGCCGCCGTAAGTTAAGCTCCGCCCACAGCCTCGTCCTCCAGCTTGCCCTCCTTTCGACGTTCGCTCCGCCTCCACCTGCAGATACCGCCCACAACCTCGTCCTCTAGCTCGCTCTCCATTGCAGGTGCATAGGGATTAGGGATTGACCCCCATTTTGTTTTGCGAGCTTGTACGTAAGGTGTAGAATTTGTCGCTGTGTTTTTGTTTTCTCTACACTTCGGTAAATTAGCTTTGAGTTGCGTTCGGAAGATGGGTTTTGTTTATTGTTTTCTCTACAGTCACTCCTGAGTCCTTTTGCACCGGGTGTATTTTTTCTGTGTCCATGGCTTGTCAATAAAACCAGAAAAATATATATAAAAAATACTCCTTTGTCCACGTGTATTCCCTTGTCCATCGCACCCTGTCCTTCCCTTACTCCACGTCACCTTTCACACTGTTACACCCCAACCCTAGACTGGTGCTCGTAACAACAGCTGCTGGTTGTGTAAAATTAATTTGCCCACGAGCGTGCCTAGAGCTGCCCGGTACAGGGAGGTGCCCGTATATTGGAGGTCCGGATAAGGGAGGTTTGACTGTATTAGTGTGGTTTTTAAATTCTTTATAGAACTGTAGTTTTATTGCGTATACATTACCTGCAGTGGCATAAAACGCATCTTTAATAGCCTGCACTCACAGGTGTTCGGGAAAAACAATTGCGAATTGCCCGGCAAACTGTACTCTTTGATATATTATCCGCAACGCCTGCAGTATTATAGTATACCAAAAAAAATGCCGCCTGTAAAATATCTCAAGGCGATGCACATTGTCTGTGTGGCTGCGAGAGCCCGACTTCGCCTAGTTGGACTTCTATTATTCGGAGCTAATAAACGTTTAAGATATGATATTCCATCTGAGGGAATAATTAATAAAATAAAGGGAATGATTCTATAAGGCTGTAACTAGTCAAAACAAGAACTGACTGGCGCGCCGGCAAGCCAAGGCTACCTAATTGGAACAGATAGGGGGGGGCGACAGAGAACATCAGCGGCCCCTACTTATCTTTTAGCCTTCCAGAAGGCCAAGAACAGTACGAGCCGGCTGGAACCACACATGTGGTTGTCACGTACACGGAAGGTACCGAGAAAGGGGGGGGAGATGCCCAAAGGGCTTTAAAAGGGATACAGCTGATACATATGGCAGAGCCTCCTCCTGTACATGCTGAATGTATGTCAGACGGCCGCTCCCGGATTGCAATCTGTCAGACAATAAACCGGTGATTTGCAACTTCTCCCCGTGTCAGCTGTGAATCTCTTCTCATCCACGGACCCGGTGGAGATGCAGTGCTCCAACAATTTGGGGGCTCGTCCGGGATCCCCAGGAGATTCGCAAGATTCGGCTAAGGGTTGACGCGGCCTACTTGGACACAGATAACTGCGAGGCGCCGACTAGAAGAGGTGAGCAGAGCCTGTTATATCAAAATCTGCACATTGGATATGTCAAATTCAGCAGTTTGAAGTGTCCAGGGGCCCGTCGGTAAATAAAGACGGAGGAGAGGTTGCACGCACTGTGTTTATACAGTATATTGTGTTGTCTATGTGTTGTGTATGCATTGTGTCTAGGTATCGTGCGCAGAGAAATAGAACCTTAAGGAGCGGAGGGTACGGGAACCCCCGCAGGGAAATAGAATTATAAGGAGCGGAGGGTACGGGAACCCCCGCAGGGAAATAGAATTATAAGGAGCGGAGGGTACAGGAACCCCCGCAGGGAAATAGAATTATAAGGAGCGGAGGGTACGGGAACCCCCGCAGGGAAATAGAATTTTACGAGCGGTAGAAAAGCTGGGTGGGAGACCCAGGGAATTCAGGACCCCGAACTCTAGATTGGGAGGAGGGAATAAGGTCCCCCTCTCTAACTAAGGAAAAAAAAAAAAAAAAGAAGGGGTGAATCAAAGCACCAGCTTGGGTGCAGTTGTACTGGTTTGTGTGTGAGCAGTGTTGTGGGTTCTTCCTGTCCTGGGTGCGTGTCGCTTGCTCTCTGTTGGTTGAACTTGCCCGTGGCTCTGCTGTTACTGCTTGCGGTCTTACAGTTTGTCAGAACCGAAGGGGAGTTCTCAAAGAACACCCCCTTCCAAGTTGGCATTGCTGGGGATCGGGGGGGTTTCGGCTGGGGGCGGGCCTGTTTGACTGGGATTGAGCTTGTGTGACGTGCCCTGTTCAGGAGGGACACAACAGTAAGCTGCTCTGAATATAGTCTTATTATTTTAGAAGTTGTTGATTTATGTATTGGTGGTGTTTGTTGGTAGGACATTCAACTAAGATAAGGAGGTGTACTGAGTGTGGGTGGCTGAACCCACATCCGGAGGCAGAAGGGCTGCTAGACGAGGAATTAAAACAGTCAGGACTGATTAAAAATGGACCGCGAGTTTGATTGGAAGCTAGATGACGGGGGATGGGAGCCCCCGGAAAATGCAGTGTGGAAGCCACTAGTAAAGCAGATCCAGGTGGTGAAGGAAGCCATAGAAGGGGCAAGTGGTGAAGGAGATAAAGAGAAGGAGGTAGCTGACGCCTGGGAGCGTATGTGAGCAGTGGTCCGGGGTGCCGGACAACAGATAGGAGACAGGCGCTCATTGGGAGAGCTATTGTGGAAAACGGAGAGAGAGCATGCTAGGCAGAGGGACGAAGCAGCACGTAAGAGAGAGAGCGCTAATTTGATGCAGAAGTGGGGAAAATAATTACGTACGCAGTTTTGGGCTAAATCGGGGGAAGCCCACGTATATGTTCAACAGATAAGTTGCAAGTAAAGATGTATAAAGCAGAAATAAGTACAAAGTAGAAGAGATCAAGTTAGCAGGGGTCAGGATAGAGCATTTTTGCATTTCCATAAAACGTCATTGACAGTAGTGGAAGTGCGGGTTGGTAAAGTTTAGAACTTTGATAAATCTTAAAATAATGTATTTGAATAAAATATTGTGATTAATAGATTTTATGGATTATAGAGACTAAGTTTAGAGATAAAGGGTATTAAACCACATCTTTGTGAGAAAAATAACAGTTTATAGACAAGAGGTTTTAGTATATGTGTGCCCGTAGATAATTGGGTGCAGTGTTAGGGATTTTAGTTAGGAGAGGAAATAAGTAGAAAATAAATAATAATAATAATAATAATAAAAAAATAAAATAATAAATAATTTAGAGCCACACATCAAGGTGAAGTAGCTACAGTCAGGGAGAGAATTCGAAAAAAAAAAAGAAGAAGAATAGAGCATGGGTTGACTGTGAGGAACTCTGTTCATTTTAGACAGGAAAACAGTTCAAGTGACAGTAGAGTGCAGAAAAGCATTAAAATGCAGGCCCCGGTAAAGGCAGCAGAAACACCAGTACAGCAGTTGGGGAGAGAGCACCCCCTGCTTAAAGCGAGGATAGAAAAGATGTCTAAAAAGTGGGGGAATAGAACAAAGGCCCTGGTAACTAAGTGGCCTAAAGGGGGCACATGGGATGTGGCAGTGTGTGAGGAGATGGAGACTCTGATAAAGTATCATAAGGCTAATAAGAACACAGAAAGGCGTAAAAAGAAAAGGAGTGAGGAACTGGAGGTACTGAGGTTATTTAAAGCAAAGGGAGAGGCCTGGAGAAGGGAGCAGAAAGCCATGAGAAAGGCAATAAATGAGAAGAAGGGGGGTGAGAAAGAAGAGATGAGACAGGAAGAAATATGGCCACTGTCATATCAAAGTCAGTGTCCGTTAGTGGAAGCCCCCCCTCCTTCATACAAGGGTCAGTTTCCAGTAATAGAGGGGAAGGTAGAATTCAGAGGTGAGGTGACACAGAAGGATGAAGGAAGTAGGGAGCAGAACGGAACGGCAAGTTGTTTAGATGGATACAGGGAAGTCAGTGCATTGCTGCGGCAGGCAGTGCAGGAAGGACTGCGAGGGAGTGAGAGAAGAACAGAAGGCCAGGCATGTGGGCCTGAGAAACAAGGGAGTGAGATAAAGGTGGGGTACGGAGCAAGTGGTAGTAATGCAGAAGGGCTGGTGCATCTGCTGGACACCCCTAACCCTCCATCTAAAGCATGGAGTCAGTTTCAGGAGAAGGAGACAGAAACAGAGAGTGAGGAAGGAGTAGAGGAGGATAATGCAGATCATAGAATAGTGAGAAGCAGGAGGGCTGTGAAGCCCCCACCAGGGACACTCCGATGCTTCCGCTGAGGGTGAACGGAGCACAGACACAATATGTGCCGTGGGCAGGACAGGATCTGGAGGGCCTGATTCTCAGACTCCCAGTTCTGGCAGAAGGGGCCGGAAAATGGATAAAAGCATTTGAGGAGGAAACTATGGGTCGGCTCCTGGCGATAGGGGACATAAAGGTGGTTCTGGCTTGCGTTTTTGGGGTAGACGGAATGGAGAGACTGCTGCGAAGCAGTGGCCTGGCAGCGGCGACAGGGACTCCTGTGAATGAGTCATGTCACTTTGACGGTTACCGTGCTAACTGCTGGCATCAGCTGCGACTAATGTTTCCTCCACGGCTGAGTGTGGTTGAAATGAAGGTGGAGCCCATCAAGGAGGGGGAGAGCCCAGCTGCCTATCTGCAAGCTCAAGAAAAGCGGTGGCGCACTGAGACGGAGCAGGACCTGCAGAATCCGGCATTCAGAGAGAGGAGGACTTTGCTAAAGAGCGTGAGAGGGAACTGACAAAGAAATGGAATCAGATGCAGCTGGAGGAGCTGACCGCTAAAAAGAAAAAGTCCAGGCACCAGTGGTCTCTCCGGACCCAAGCCCCGGGGGCAGCCTGTGGACAGCCGACAGTCTCCTGTCGCTGGGGCCCCCCATGATACTAATTGGCCTCAGGTCCCTAATTGGAACAGAGTGAGTAGATACAATGGATGGGGGTTTCCTCAAAGGGCACCCATTTACCCACAAATTTGATGATCCCAGACTCTGGAGAGACTGGGGAACAGGGTGGTTCAGCTGGTGTGCTGGAGCTGTGATCAGCCAGGACACACCTGTATGTTCCAAAATCTTGTTTAGTGGAAGTTCAGATAGGTTACAAACATGTAAATATGCCCATACTAATATTAGAGCATATCCCAGTGAATTTGTTTGCTTTGTGTCAGCTGCAGATAGACATAAAATGTACAGAGGGGGGCGTAGAGGTGCTCAGTGGACAGTACAGCCTTCTGCGACAAAATTTAGGGGACAGCATAGTTCATACGGGATTGAAGATGTTACTGATAAAGTTGGGGAAATTCTAGAACAGTGGGGCCCATTTATACAGGAACAATATAGCAATAGGCTGAATTGGACATAGAACAAACATACTTGTTTGTTGCGATGGAGAGATTTCAGTGTGAGGGAATGCAGGCTGCTACTGAAGGTGAGTTGGTGAGAGTCAGTGGAGTGAGCAGAGTATGTAGGAGACTTAAGAGGTTTGTGGCTGTGGAGCATGATAGGAGTGCAGTGTGAAGGGAAATAAAGTTTAGAGGAATGTTGGCAGGAGACAAAATGTGGAGGTTATCAATCAGTGGGAGATCCCAGTCCTCACACCCTGCTAACAGATGTGCCACCCAGTGCAGAGTGGCTCACAGTTGTGGATTTGTAGATGGCATTTTTCAGTGTGTCCCTAACACAACAGTCACAGTTTTTGTTTGCGATCATCTATAGGGGTCAGCAGTTCATCCACGTGAGGATACTGCAAGGATGTGAACACATGCTTAGGGCAGATTTGGATGGATTGAATCACATTGCTACAGTATGTGGGTGATCTGCTCTGTGTTATATGCACAGGCACTGAAGCCGCCGTTGCTGAAGGTCTTAGCGAAAGGGGGGCTTGAGGTGCACAAAGCTAAGCTGCAATACTGATAAGAACAGGCTGCATGCTTGGGGTGTGAGTTCAGCCACGGGAGGGGCCTTATGAGGCCTCTGTGTGGAAACAAAGGGGATGCTAAGGACTCTGATGGTCTGTTTTACGACCGTGATGGATTTTTGGTTGTGCCTTTGTCGTGTGGTTGACACCTTAATAATGCATGCGCATGGTCTTGACCATTGCGCAAGGGGGGAGTGCTATGGAAAAAAAAAAAAAAAAAAAAAAACAAGGTTTATGAGTTGAAGTTGTACATGGGGTGTCTAACTCAAATATGCAAAGTTATTTTCAAGCAGGAAGAGGGGAAAGCAAGACGGCAAGAGAAGAACAGACACAGGAGGTTTGCAGGCAGGGTATGCAGTGGTGGCCAGACAAGGCCAGGATTATGTAACCTTGAAGGCAGACAGACTGGGGGGAGCCCAGTCAGCCCAGAGAGCCGAGGTGATAGCGGTTATCGAGGCCCTGAAATTAGCAGAAGGGAAAGAAGTTACCATAGACTTAGACTCAGCATATGCTGTAGGCGCAGTGCATGTGGAACTCAGCCAATGGCTGAGGGCAGGATTCTTGACCGCGGGAAACAAGCCAATAAAACACGAAGCAGAAATGAGGGAATTTGCAAAGGCCTTGATGCTTCCAAAAAAAGTGGCAGTGGTCAAGTGCAAGGGACATGAAGGGTCAGGAACAATGGTAGCGAAAGGAAATCAGGCTGCAGATGAGGAAGCAAAGAGGGTTGCAGGATACGTGGTGTCCAAACAGATGATCACGGTAGAGGAGGAAGTTCACTCGAATTACCGACTGACCCTAGAGAAAGCGTTGGGATTGAGACATGCGTTCGGAACTGTGTATCATCCGCAGTCCCAGGGAAAAGTGGAGCGAATGAACCAAACAATAAAACAAAAATTGGCAGAAATCTGCGCGCAGACCAAAATGAATTGGGTTGACGCTTTACCACTGGCAATGATGTCAGTGAGGTGTTCCATAAACAGGGGGACCGGGTTCACCCCCTTTGAGCTCCAGACAGGCAGGCAGTTCCCAGGACCCCAGAAAGGGTTAACCTGGACCCCCGACGAGGAGGGGGAGCAAAATCCAAGGGCATATTATGATTGTTTGCAAGGTCTCGTTGCAGATTTCTCTAAACAGATCCAGGAGGCGAGACCAGAGAACCAGCCAGCCAAACCACACACGGCGGAGTGGGTCCTCCTGAAAGTCATCAAACGGACGTGGTCAGAGCCCAGGTGGACGGGCCCCTTCCAGGTTACGGAGAGGACGTCACATGCGGTTCGTCTGAAAGGCAAACGCGACACGTGGTTTCACTGGAGCCAGTGCGCGGCTGCAGAGGACCCAGGGAGAACCACAGCAGAGATCCAGGAGGCCCTGAGGGAAGGAATCCAGAACGTCAGTTCGGCTGAACTAGACGCAACTCAGGTCTCAACAGAAGGGGCAGAATAATCCTCTGACCTGAGCAACCAGAGCAGGGTAGTCCACCCCTGCTCCAACGACCAGAAAGAACAAAAGCACCTCATCCACCGCCAGACAACACTAGGACCAGGATGGAGATCAAGATAAAAAGGGGAATGTTGGGGGAAACAAGTGTGTTATGTGTGATGCTTAAAATGCTTAAAATGTTAATGATTAGTGGTTTGTGAGCCATGCCAGCCATGGACCCCGAAGGGGGGCCGCGCCTGTGGCGGGCTGGGAGTGGAATTTCCCTGAAGCTCAGGGTTTTTGCCCTCCTTCCTAGGCTGGATGGACAGATTGTGTGTGGAACTCTTTGGAGTCCTAAAGGGGGGAGTGTGCGCTATGTTTGGGGAAGTATGCTGTACTTACATTCCCAACAACACAGCACCAGACGGCTCAGTGACCAGGGCACTCGAGGGTCTCCGGACCCTCTCCAAAACAATGCATACACACTCCGGGATCAATAACATCTGGGATGCTTGGCTGACCTCAGCGTTCGGACAGTGGAAAGGCTTAATGGGCTCGCTTTTATTATCCATTGCTACTTTTGCTGCAATTTTAGTTACTTGCGGGTGTTGTTGTATTCCCTGCCTGCGCGCACTATCAGTTCGTCTCATCACTACCGTGATAGAGAAGCAGGATGGCACCTATGCGCAGATGATGCCTCTCCTGCCTGTCGGGCCGGAGAGGGGCAAAGGTAATTTGGACAGCTTTGAACTACAACTCCCCCGCCAATAGGGTGATCTCCTTGTGGAGACCAAAAGGGGGAATGCAAAATTTCATAAATAAGGGAAAATATTACTAATCAGCATAATCAGGGTGATCTCCTTGCGGAGATCAAAAGGGGGAATTGAGGGAATAATTAATAAAATAAAGGGAATGATTCTATAAGGCTGTAACTAGTCAAAACAAGAACTGACTGGCGCGCCGGCAAGCCAAGGCTACCTAATTGGAACAGATAGGGGGGGCGACAGAGAACATCAGCGGCCCCTACTTATCTTTTAGCCTTCCAGAAGGCCAAGAACAGTACGAGCCGGCTGGAACCACACATGTGGTTGTCACGTACACGGAAGGTACCGAGAAAGGGGGGGGAGATGCCCAAAGGGCTTTAAAAGGGATACAGCTGATACATATGGCAGAGCCTCCTCCTGTACATGCTGAATGTATGTCAGACGGCCGCTCCCGGATTGCAATCTGTCAGACAATAAACCGGTGATTTGCAACTTCTCCCCGTGTCAGCTGTGAATCTCTTCTCATCCACGGACCCGGTGGAGACGCCGTGCTCCAACACATCTCGGCCGAAGCAGTATCTTTCGAAAAGAATATCATCCGGCAACATTAATAAAGGATCTTGCCGATCGCGCAGAAAACCCTCTCAATTTGAAATTCCCTTCTTATTATTAGTGCACCGATTGCAATTGGTCGCACATCCATGAATGGCGAGGCCATGACTGAACGGATTTCTATGCACGGACACTGATTACGTGTGTGAGCTAATCATTGTTTACACAGAACAAACCTGCTCCGAGCAGGTTTGAGGATTTGGATGTGTTGCTATGACAACACATCCAGCAAGAGTTTCCAAAAACCGACAGATTCAGGATCATGCCAAATCGTCAACAATTACATCAGGCTAAATTTACGAGTAATCCACGTACGAAAAATACCCCCCCCCACCACAACAAACACACACACGCACACACACACGTAGATTTGAAAGTAAACAAAACTAAATACTGAACATTTTGACGTAAAAACGGAGTCGTTGCGTATTTAGAACGTATAGTCATCATACGTATATAAGTCAGTTGCTGGTCATTTCGAGGGAAATAAGCAAGAGAAATGGAAGAGACATTGGCTTTTGGGAAAATGATGAGACACAACATGGAGAGAAAGAAGTCTTTCCAAAAATTCAACGAGCTGCGGCTGGCCGGAAAGCTCTGTGACGTGGTCCTTGTCGCGGACAACGTAAAATTCGAAGCCCACAGAGTAGTTCTGTGTGGCTGCAGCACCTATTTCGAGTAAGTATAGCTGTGACCCATATATGCTGATGATGTCAAAACAACAAGGTGTCAGATTTTTCTCTCTTTTTCCGGTGACTTCTACCTGGCAATGAGCTTCTGTTATAACAGAAAGTTTTTAAATGCATTATTGTGTTATGTTAGTGTAGGTCAGGGCTAATAAGAAATATTTCTGAGCCACCTTACATTCTGACATATAGTAATAATAGTAACAATAACTGTATGATATACATAGGGGACCATGTCAATTAGAGGGTAAAAAAATATTCCAGTGGACCTGCCCTCCAGTCCAAGTGAAAAATATTTAGGGGGAACCACTGCTGGAAAAATACGATTAAAGCCCTTCCTGACCAGATGCCTAGTTTTTAAGTACCTATGTGATCATCTGTGGCAGGGGGTTTTTAGCTCTCGCCAATATTCATTTTGGGGTCCCTGGTTCAAAAGTTAGAAAAGCCCTTATTTAACTTTGTCTGCAAAACCCATATTTGTTAACACTAGAAAGACTGACTGGGTCAATTGACCCAAATCAAACAAAATCACTGCTATTTCTCATTGAAGTTCTTGCTACAAAAATCTGAAAAAAGTTAGCTTCAGTTAGCTTTCGTTTGACAGCTCATGCACATTTTGGCCAAGCATTTGCCGCAAACAGGACGCTTGCACGTGTCACAGGTAGTGACAGTTTTGTTGCGTTTACAAGCGACCGTGACTTGATAGCTGACTCTTCTCTCAAGTTGCCCTGTCGGTGATGGTGTTATGACTATTATGTTATTGTTATTATGACTTGGTTATCTAATTCATTTGCATGACATTACGTCAATTGACCCAGTCAGTCTTTCTAGGTATATACTGCTGTAAAATACTAATTTCACCAGCAACTTCATTTGTGTTACCATGTTCTGTTCAAGAATGATAAAAAAATAAAAGTCAGATTTTTTCAGATTTTTGTAGCAAGAACTTCAATGAGAAATAGCAGTGATTTTGCTTGATTTGGGTCAATTGACCCAGTCAGTCTTTCTAGTGTTAAATGAGTCACATCTGGATTGTTTTTCAGGGCTCTGTTCACCAGTGACTGGAATGATTCAGGAAATCGGGAATACCAATTCCCAGGCATTTTCCCAGAAACACTGAGGCAGATCATCGAGTACGCCTATACGTACTCTGTGCTTGTCACGGCTGACAATGTGGAGAACCTCCTGTTAGCCGCTGACCAGCTTAACATCCTGGGCATTGTACAGCGATGCTGCGATTTTCTGCATGACCAGCTCTGCCCCCAGAACTGCATTGGCATTTTTCAAATCGCAGACATCTACTGCCTCAATGAGCTGCGCCAGTCTGCCTTCCATTCAATCCTGAGGAACTTCAAGGAGGTTGCCACCACTTCAGTGGAGTTCCCGGAGCTCACCTTGCAACAGCTGTGTGACATCATTGAGAAGGATGAGCTGAATGTCACACAGGAGGATGTGGTGTTTGACGCCATCCTCCGATGGATCAAGCACGAGCCTGTCAGCCGAGAGGCCCATATTTCAGTCCTGTTACCAAAGGTGACTATAATTATCCAACATTCTTGCTGACGTGGACATAACAATAGAATACTCTTTCAGTGAAGTCCTTATTATTGTAGCTAGAGACTGAACCTCCATTTCCATGTCCCATAAGTCTACAACCTCAGCTTCTAAGTCATAAAACCAGCAGTAGAGTCTAACAAACAAATAAATGGAAAACAACACACTCAAATGTCTTACATTAAACAAGTGTTAGCTGTCACATCTCCAGAGATGCAGAGAAAGCACTAAGGAACTCATGGGAATTCCCTCATTCTTGTTTCCTGTGTAGGTCCGGATGGCTCGCATGGATCCGGAATATTTCATGAAGATCGTCAAAAACAATGATCTAGTGAAGACCAATGCGGCGTGCAGGCCCATTGTCAATGACGTCTTGAAGGTCATGTATGACCTCGACGTTGAAAGTCCAAGCTCTGACTTTGATAACCCTCTGATCCGCTCACGCCTGCCATCTGACATCTTGCTGGCTGTTGGGGGCTGGAATTTCCGTACAAAGAACTGGATCGACGCGTACGACACACAGGCCGACCGCTGGGTGGATATTACGCAAGAGGAGCAGAGCTACCTAGCCGGACATGGCACCGTGTACTGCGATGGATTTGTGTACTGTATTGGGGGGGTTGATGGCCAAAACTTCACCAATACCGTGCGCAGATTCAACCCCATGACACGGACATGGCAGGAGATGGCTCCAATGCACTGGCACCGCTGTAATGTTAGCGTAGCCGTGCTTGATGGTTTTATCTACGCCATGGGTGGCCATATTGGTTTCAGGCCCCTCAACAAAGTTGAGCGGTATAATCCAAAAACCAACGAATGGACCCTGATCGATCCCATGAATGAGTGGCGGAACAAGGCCAGTGCCACCACCCTGAATGGCAAGGTAGGTTAATGGGAGGCCGTCTGACTGTGTTTACCCTCATTTTCCCCTTGAAATTGAGTATTTTGCACAGTCACGAGCTCTCTTTCTCTTCAGATTGCTGATTTTAATCCATAATTATTAAGTTAAATTTAAGTGTTTGGATAAATGGATTATTGGTCAGCATTAGTGGCACATTGGGTAGTGCTGTGGTGTCATAGACCAAGACCTGTGAAATAGAGAGAGGGCAATTTCAGGTCCAGAAAGTAAAAATCCAGACCATGATTTACTTTCAACCAACCAGTTGACTATAAAGAGTCACAGTCACAGAGTACTCAACTGGTTGGTTGAAACAAAATCTCGGTCTGGAGTTTTACTTTCTGGACCTGAAATTGCCACCTCTGGTGAAATAGATGAAATGGTGTTCCCACGCCAGGTTTCCATTATTCCGTTCCTAAGGGGCCAGAATCAAAAACAGTTTGCAGATTTCCCTTTTCAAACACCCATACTACACCTGAAAATTAGCTGATTATGGTGTGTTTGAGAAGGGAAATCTGCAAACTGCGTTGGACTCTGGCCACCAGGACCTGAACTGGGGAACCCTGTCATACACTATCCATATCACATGTTTTTATTTTTGAGTCACAGCGAACTTTATTTGTAACCTCCAACCCCAATTATATACAGCATAACGGTCTTCACAGTTAAACTGGTTTTCATAGATATACATCTGTGGGGGTCACAATGGAACGGAGACCCTTTTCTCAGCAGAGTGCTATGATCCACTCACTGAGGAATGGACCATGATCGCTCCAATGAGCACTCCCCGTCATAGCCTTGGAGTCACTGCATATCATGGGAAGATCTATGCGGTGAGTGATTCCTTTCTGTGTCAAATCTCACATTTTACCTGTGAGACTTTGTCTTTTTTTGTCTTTGCTGCTGTGTCTTTGATTGTGATGCATTTAGACCAAACAAAACAGTTCAATTCCAGAAATAGCTGCTTCAAAGGCTTATCTTAATACACATAAAAACGTATATGCTACCCTGCATTCATTTCTGGGTTATAAATGAATCTACTGGGGGAGATGGGCACTACTAGAGATGGGCGATCCACGTTTTTTCAGTTCCGATCCGATTTGGATACACAACTGCCGATACCGATACAGATTCCGATACAAGAGCTCTTTTTACTTTGTTATACTTTACATATTATTTTTTTTTAAGCTAGTAAATACAGATGGAAAAAATGTATGACAAAAAATATTTAATTAGGCTACTACAAACATACATAACGTACTGTTCCACCGTGATTGCAAAACGCTGATTTGTTTTAAGCGTTTTTGATGCATTTGCAGTTCAATATGAATATCTTCAAAGCAAATATACACAAGTGGCGAATGCTTAAAATTTTAACAGTTTTTCTCCCATTGGCATCAGCGCAGTTACACTTTTGTTGCGATGGCAGCCCCTCTTGTATCACAAGTAACGAGTTCGCAAAACAGTCCAATTAAGTTAGCGACTCCCAAATCATCCATTGCTTTGTTTTGTCTCGCAGTTGCGTGCGCTTTGTTAAATGGGATTTTCCATTAAACGCTATTCCCACCTCAAAACCTTATTTTACATAGATTGCAAAACGCTGTGCTTCCGGTTTCTGTTAAAAGCCTAAAATACTCCCAGATCGTCACGTCTTATCTTACGCTCCTCGTACTGCGAAGGGTATGCGCATGACCTCACAGCAGGCGGAAGTCACTGTACTCACACCCACTGAGTAGCAAAAAAGACTTAGGGGCAGTGATAGCGTTCGATTTGAATTCCGCAAAAACACACATGTAAAATGGGAAAGAGCTGTCGTGCGATTGATTGCCAAAAACTAAATAAGTAAGTATAGGACGTGGATCGGTCACGCATGGCCGATTCCCGATCCGTCAAATAGGTCTGGATCGGCGCCGATACCGATCCGAATATCGGTATCGGTGCATCTCTAGTCTCTACTGCTAGCTGGGGTTGTAAAGTTTAGATTTTTTTTATTAATTATTTTCTCTAGTTCTAGACATAATTGGTCAGATTGTTTTTTCAGTGTCTGATTAGCTACAAGTGTTCTTTTTAAGTAATAACAACAATAAAAAAAGAAAAATATATTAGCATAAGGAGTCTTTTTTGATGGCTCTCAGTTTTCACCGAATTGTACAAGTTTTCTGTTGCCCAAATCCATGTTTTCATTGCAGATGGGTTGACATGTATGTTGAACACATATGAGATATAAGCTTGTGTCATTTATAGATAATGGGAGGTTCTAAGGAGCCCGATTTCTTAGGACAAAAATTCCTTAAGAATTCATGACTTTGGGAAAGTTGATGTTTGCCCATCCCTTTGGTGTCTGAGTGTTCACTTACCTATGGAATCTCCCAGGTGGGCGGTATCAACAGGCTTGAGCACCTGCAGACCATGGAGGTCTATGACGCTACAACAAACCGCTGGCATGCTGTGGCCCCCATGTCCACACCACGCAGTGATTTTGGCATCGCAGTGGTGGATAACCTCCTGTTTGTGATGGGCGGCAGCGACGGGTTTAGGATCACGAACAAGGTGGAGTGTTTTGATCCGAAGACAGGCAGCTGGTACCGCGCGCAGGACATGAGCAGACCCAAAAAACACTTCAGCTGCTGTGTAGTGCCTGCGCACCCCAACGTCATAAAGTACGCTGCACCTCGTTAATCCCTGATGGCCACCCAGGAGGAAATAAACCCATTTGCCCCCAACAGTCTGTATGTAACCTCATTGACACCCCCACCCCGAATTCTTTCCCTATAACGGTTAAATCAATGACATACGCACATACTGGTGCATGCAGGCATTTTAAAGAACACAAACAATTAAAACGGTGTGATGCTACAATCTGGGAAGGCGGGATCCTGCACCCGATCAGCGAAAATCAAATTTACGGTTAGATTATTTTATATTTTAGGCTCTAACCAGTTTGATTGTGAAGCTTTTCTGCAGTGGTATATTTACAAAGAACAGCATATTCTCTCATACCGCAGTCAAGCAGTTTCTGCACAGAGGGAATAACCTCAAACCATCGATGTAACCCAGTCAAGTGTTCGATCAGTGGCCTGGTAACCTCGCGCTTAATCAGCCTCTTATGGGATTGTTCTGGAAGCATGCCTAGAAAAGTAAACATGTTGTAAGGTATACCTCTCAAGTCTTCGCAAGATGCTAAGAGGCACCGTTACCAGCAAACCCAGCCCAGAATTCAATAGATTGTAATGTAACAGCAATTTCCTTTTTTTAACCGGTCCAGTCGTCGTTCCCAGATTCCCCACAAAAACCCACACAGAACATACTTGACTTTCCTTTATTCTTTACAAAATATACTGTTCATAAAAAATACCAGGTTTAGGTGAATGCAGGCAGGAATACGGGTATGCTATCTAACCCACGGAACACCAAGCCAGCAACTAGCGCCACCCACCATCACGCAGTATTGCACATCCCCAAAAGGTCTAAAGTACGGATAGGTTAGACTTTAACACACCTGATTATTATGCATAAATAATCACCACCCCGATTCAGTAACACAAGGCACAGCAAATCGTCACTATACTAGGCTTAAATGCTCAATACATAAAACATTGCCAATAAGCCACCCACTTTCCACGCTAAGCCATTGTAAATATACCTCCCTAATTTCCCCACTCTCACCTTTTACTCCTCCAAATATCGCCTACTGTAGACTTAGCCACTCCAAAATGGTCTGCAACAGCTCTGTGTGATTTTCTTTTTCGTATCTCTGTACCGATATCGAGCTTCTGGAGGAACTTCTTCTTCTTCTTCTTTGGAGTTTAACGGCGGCTTGCATCCGTCAGTGTTGCACTACCGCCACCTTCTGGATGATTCTCCTTCGTAGTTTCTCCCCTCCATTTCCAGATCATTTCCTCCACACCTTATATTCTACCCAGCAAACCAGTAGTAGCTAGGAAATTCCGAAGGCTTTTCTTGCCTTGCCCATTCATCCCACTTTTCATTACATCTTTTATCCCTGCTCCACCCAATCCTCCTTTTCTTAATTCTCCCATCATTTTCCTCCTTTGTGCTTCATATCTTCTGCAATTTATAAGCACATGTTGTATGGTTTCTGGTGTCTTACACACCTCACAAAAACCAGTAGGATGCTTCCCTATAATATGTAATGAACTATTCAGGTTACTGTGTCCAATTCTTAATCTTGTCATTACCATTTCCTCTCTTCTAGGCCCTCCCCAGTTCCTTGTCGTTCCAACTTTATTTTGAAGGCCATATAGATGTCTCCCTTTAGATTCCCTATCCCACTGCTGTTGCCATTCTCTCACAGCTTCTTTCCAAACTATACTTTTCCCTTCAGCTTTTGACATTTTTACATATACTTCAATATCATCTTTTTTAGTGGCTTGCTTGGCTAGCTTATCCACCCTCTCGTTACCCAAAATACCTATATGAGCTGGGACCCAAATAAGTTGAATCTGTTTACCTTTTCCTTTTATACTCATATATGTCAGCAATATTGCATACACCAGATCCTGACGGCTATTGGACACCCCTGAACTGAGACTGTACAGTGCAGACAACGAATCACTTCCAATCAAGATTTTACTTACTTTTTCTTCCTTTCCAACCCATTCTAATGCCATCATGATGGCATATAGTTCAACTGTATACACACTCAGTTCATTCGATGTTCGTTTGCTTTCTTCACCTTCTGGAGGAACATGACACTACGCCATGGATATTGCAAATTTGCACAGTGTTACGCGCCGCCGTAAATTAAGCTCCGCCCACAGCCTCGTCCTCCAGCTTGCCCTCCTTTCGACGTTCGCTCCGCCTCCACCTGCAGATACCGCCCACAACCTCGTCCTCTAGCTCGCTCTCCATTGCAGGTGCATAGGGATTAGGGATTGACCCCCATTTTGTTTTGCGAGCTTGTACGTAAGGTGTAGAATTTGTCGCTGTGTTTTTGTTTTCTCTACACTTCGGTAAATTAGCTTTGAGTTGCGTTCGGAAGATGGGTTTTGTTTATTGTTTTCTCTACAGTCACTCCTGAGTCCTTTTGCACCGGGTGTATTTTTTCTGTGTCCATGGCTTGTCAATAAAACCAGAAAAATATATATAAAAAATACTCCTTTGTCCACGTGTATTCCCTTGTCCATCGCACCCTGTCCTTCCCTTACTCCACGTCACCTTTCACACTGTTACACCCCAACCCTAGACTGGTGCTCGTAACAACAGCTGCTGGTTGTGTAAAATTAATTTGCCCACGAGCGTGCCTAGAGCTGCCCGGTACAGGGAGGTGCCCGTATATTGGAGGTCCGGATAAGGGAGGTTTGACTGTATTAGTGTGGTTTTTAAATTCTTTATAGAACTGTAGTTTTATTGCGTATACATTACCTGCAGTGGCATAAAACGCATCTTTAATAGCCTGCACTCACAGGTGTTCGGGAAAAACAATTGCGAATTGCCCGGCAAACTGTACTCTTTGATATATTATCCGCAACGCCTGCAGTATTATAGTATACCAAAAAAAATGCCGCCTGTAAAATATCTCAAGGCGATGCACATTGTCTGTGTGGCTGCGAGAGCCCGACTTCGCCTAGTTGGACTTCTATTATTCGGAGCTAATAAACGTTTAAGATATGATATTCCATCTCGGCCGAAGCAGTATCTTTCGAAAAGAATATCATCCGGCAACATTAATAAAGGATCTTGCCGATCGCGCAGAAAACCCTCTCAATTTGAAATTCCCTTCTTATTATTAGTGCACCGATTGCAATTGGTCGCACATCCATGAATGGCGAGGCCATGACTGAACGGATTTCTATGCACGGACACTGATTACGTGTGTGAGCTAATCATTGTTTACACAGAACAAACCTGCTCCGAGCAGGTTTGAGGATTTGGATGTGTTGCTATGACAACACATCCAGCAAGAGTTTCCAAAAACCGACAGATTCAGGATCATGCCAAATCGTCAACAATTACATCAGGCTAAATTTACGAGTAATCCACGTACGAAAAATACCCCCCCCCCACCACAACAAACACACACACGCACACACACACGTAGATTTGAAAGTAAACAAAACTAAATACTGAACATTTTGACGTAAAAACGGAGTCGTTGCGTATTTAGAACGTATAGTCATCATACGTATATAAGTCAGTTGCTGGTCATTTCGAGGGAAATAAGCAAGAGAAATGGAAGAGACATTGGCTTTTGGGAAAATGATGAGACACAACATGGAGAGAAAGAAGTCTTTCCAAAAATTCAACGAGCTGCGGCTGGCCGGAAAGCTCTGTGACGTGGTCCTTGTCGCGGACAACGTAAAATTCGAAGCCCACAGAGTAGTTCTGTGTGGCTGCAGCACCTATTTCGAGTAAGTATAGCTGTGACCCATATATGCTGATGATGTCAAAACAACAAGGTGTCAGATTTTTCTCTCTTTTTCCGGTGACTTCTACCTGGCAATGAGCTTCTGTTATAACAGAAAGTTTTTAAATGCATTATTGTGTTATGTTAGTGTAGGTCAGGGCTAATAAGAAATATTTCTGAGCCACCTTACATTCTGACATATAGTAATAATAGTAACAATAACTGTATGATATACATAGGGGACCATGTCAATTAGAGGGTAAAAAAATATTCCAGTGGACCTGCCCTCCAGTCCAAGTGAAAAATATTTAGGGGGAACCACTGCTGGAAAAATACGATTAAAGCCCTTCCTGACCAGATGCCTAGTTTTTAAGTACCTATGTGATCATCTGTGGCAGGGGGTTTTTAGCTCTCGCCAATATTCATTTTGGGGTCCCTGGTTCAAAAGTTAGAAAAGCCCTTATTTAACTTTGTCTGCAAAACCCATATTTGTTAACACTAGAAAGACTGACTGGGTCAATTGACCCAAATCAAACAAAATCACTGCTATTTCTCATTGAAGTTCTTGCTACAAAAATCTGAAAAAAGTTAGCTTCAGTTAGCTTTCGTTTGACAGCTCATGCACATTTTGGCCAAGCATTTGCCGCAAACAGGACGCTTGCACGTGTCACAGGTAGTGACAGTTTTGTTGCGTTTACAAGCGACCGTGACTTGATAGCTGACTCTTCTCTCAAGTTGCCCTGTCGGTGATGGTGTTATGACTATTATGTTATTGTTATTATGACTTGGTTATCTAATTCATTTGCATGACATTACGTCAATTGACCCAGTCAGTCTTTCTAGGTATATACTGCTGTAAAATACTAATTTCACCAGCAACTTCATTTGTGTTACCATGTTCTGTTCAAGAATGATAAAAAAATAAAAGTCAGATTTTTTCAGATTTTTGTAGCAAGAACTTCAATGAGAAATAGCAGTGATTTTGCTTGATTTGGGTCAATTGACCCAGTCAGTCTTTCTAGTGTTAAATGAGTCACATCTGGATTGTTTTTCAGGGCTCTGTTCACCAGTGACTGGAATGATTCAGGAAATCGGGAATACCAATTCCCAGGCATTTTCCCAGAAACACTGAGGCAGATCATCGAGTACGCCTATACGTACTCTGTGCTTGTCACGGCTGACAATGTGGAGAACCTCCTGTTAGCCGCTGACCAGCTTAACATCCTGGGCATTGTACAGCGATGCTGCGATTTTCTGCATGACCAGCTCTGCCCCCAGAACTGCATTGGCATTTTTCAAATCGCAGACATCTACTGCCTCAATGAGCTGCGCCAGTCTGCCTTCCATTCAATCCTGAGGAACTTCAAGGAGGTTGCCACCACTTCAGTGGAGTTCCCGGAGCTCACCTTGCAACAGCTGTGTGACATCATTGAGAAGGATGAGCTGAATGTCACACAGGAGGATGTGGTGTTTGACGCCATCCTCCGATGGATCAAGCACGAGCCTGTCAGCCGAGAGGCCCATATTTCAGTCCTGTTACCAAAGGTGACTATAATTATCCAACATTCTTGCTGACGTGGACATAACAATAGAATACTCTTTCAGTGAAGTCCTTATTATTGTAGCTAGAGACTGAACCTCCATTTCCATGTCCCATAAGTCTACAACCTCAGCTTCTAAGTCATAAAACCAGCAGTAGAGTCTAACAAACAAATAAATGGAAAACAACACACTCAAATGTCTTACATTAAACAAGTGTTAGCTGTCACATCTCCAGAGATGCAGAGAAAGCACTAAGGAACTCATGGGAATTCCCTCATTCTTGTTTCCTGTGTAGGTCCGGATGGCTCGCATGGATCCGGAATATTTCATGAAGATCGTCAAAAACAATGATCTAGTGAAGACCAATGCGGCGTGCAGGCCCATTGTCAATGACGTCTTGAAGGTCATGTATGACCTCGACGTTGAAAGTCCAAGCTCTGACTTTGATAACCCTCTGATCCGCTCACGCCTGCCATCTGACATCTTGCTGGCTGTTGGGGGCTGGAATTTCCGTACAAAGAACTGGATCGACGCGTACGACACACAGGCCGACCGTTGGGTGGATATTACGCAAGAGGAGCAGAGCTACCTAGCCGGACATGGCACCGTGTACTGCGATGGATTTGTGTACTGTATTGGGGGGGTTGATGGCCAAAACTTCACCAATACCGTGCGCAGATTCAACCCCATGACACGGACATGGCAGGAGATGGCTCCAATGCACTGGCACCGCTGTAATGTTAGCGTAGCCGTGCTTGATGGTTTTATCTACGCCATGGGTGGCCATATTGGTTTCAGGCCCCTCAACAAAGTTGAGCGGTATAATCCAAAAACCAACGAATGGACCCTGATCGATCCCATGAATGAGTGGCGGAACAAGGCCAGTGCCACCACCCTGAATGGCAAGGTAGGTTAATGGGAGGCCGTCTGACTGTGTTTACCCTCATTTTCCCCTTGAAATTGAGTATTTTGCACAGTCACGAGCTCTCTTTCTCTTCAGATTGCTGATTTTAATCCATAATTATTAAGTTAAATTTAAGTGTTTGGATAAATGGATTATTGGTCAGCATTAGTGGCACATTGGGTAGTGCTGTGGTGTCATAGACCAAGACCTGTGAAATAGAGAGAGGGCAATTTCAGGTCCAGAAAGTAAAAATCCAGACCATGATTTACTTTCAACCAACCAGTTGACTATAAAGAGTCACAGTCACAGAGTACTCAACTGGTTGGTTGAAACAAAATCTCGGTCTGGAGTTTTACTTTCTGGACCTGAAATTGCCACCTCTGGTGAAATAGATGAAATGGTGTTCCCACGCCAGGTTTCCATTATTCCGTTCCTAAGGGGCCAGAATCAAAAACAGTTTGCAGATTTCCCTTTTCAAACACCCATACTACACCTGAAAATTAGCTGATTATGGTGTGTTTGAGAAGGGAAATCTGCAAACTGCGTTGGACTCTGGCCACCAGGACCTGAACTGGGGAACCCTGTCATACACTATCCATATCACATGTTTTTATTTTTGAGTCACAGCGAACTTTATTTGTAACCTCCAACCCCAATTATATACAGCATAACGGTCTTCACAGTTAAACTGGTTTTCATAGATATACATCTGTGGGGGTCACAATGGAACGGAGACCCTTTTCTCAGCAGAGTGCTATGATCCACTCACTGAGGAATGGACCATGATCGCTCCAATGAGCACTCCCCGTCATAGCCTTGGAGTCACTGCATATCATGGGAAGATCTATGCGGTGAGTGATTCCTTTCTGTGTCAAATCTCACATTTTACCTGTGAGACTTTGTCTTTTTTTGTCTTTGCTGCTGTGTCTTTGATTGTGATGCATTTAGACCAAACAAAACAGTTCAATTCCAGAAATAGCTGCTTCAAAGGCTTATCTTAATACACATAAAAACGTATATGCTACCCTGCATTCATTTCTGGGTTATAAATGAATCTACTGGGGGAGATGGGCACTACTAGAGATGGGCGATCCACGTTTTTTCAGTTCCGATCCGATTTGGATACACAACTGCCGATACCGATACAGATTCCGATACAAGAGCTCTTTTTACTTTGTTATACTTTACATATAATTTTTTTTTAAGCTAGTAAATACAGATGGAAAAAATGTATGACAAAAAATATTTAATTAGGCTACTACAAACATACATAACGTACTGTTCCACCGTGATTGCAAAACGCTGATTTGTTTTAAGCGTTTTTGATGCATTTGCAGTTCAATATGAATATCTTCAAAGCAAATATACACAAGTGGCGAATGCTTAAAATTTTAACAGTTTTTCTCCCATTGGCATCAGCGCAGTTACACTTTTGTTGCGATGGCAGCCCCTCTTGTATCACAAGTAACGAGTTCGCAAAACAGTCCAATTAAGTTAGCGACTCCCAAATCATCCATTGCTTTGTTTTGTCTCGCAGTTGCGTGCGCTTTGTTAAATGGGATTTTCCATTAAACGCTATTCCCACCTCAAAACCTTATTTTACATAGATTGCAAAACGCTGTGCTTCCGGTTTCTGTTAAAAGCCTAAAATACTCCCAGATCGTCACGTCTTATCTTACGCTCCTCGTACTGCGAAGGGTATGCGCATGACCTCACAGCAGGCGGAAGTCACTGTACTCACACCCACTGAGTAGCAAAAAAGACTTAGGGGCAGTGATAGCGTTCGATTTGAATTCCGCAAAAACACACATGTAAAATGGGAAAGAGCTGTCGTGCGATTGATTGCCAAAAACTAAATAAGTAAGTATAGGACGTGGATCGGTCACGCATGGCCGATTCCCGATCCGTCAAATAGGTCTGGATCGGCGCCGATACCGATCCGAATATCGGTATCGGTGCATCTCTAGTCTCTACTGCTAGCTGGGGTTGTAAAGTTTAGATTTTTTTTATTAATTATTTTCTCTAGTTCTAGACATAATTGGTCAGATTGTTTTTTCAGTGTCTGATTAGCTACAAGTGTTCTTTTTAAGTAATAACAACAATAAAAAAAGAAAAATATATTAGCATAAGGAGTCTTTTTTGATGGCTCTCAGTTTTCACCGAATTGTACAAGTTTTCTGTTGCCCAAATCCATGTTTTCATTGCAGATGGGTTGACATGTATGTTGAACACATATGAGATATAAGCTTGTGTCATTTATAGATAATGGGAGGTTCTAAGGAGCCCGATTTCTTAGGACAAAAATTCCTTAAGAATTCATGACTTTGGGAAAGTTGATGTTTGCCCATCCCTTTGGTGTCTGAGTGTTCACTTACCTATGGAATCTCCCAGGTGGGCGGTATCAACAGGCTTGAGCACCTGCAGACCATGGAGGTCTATGACGCTACAACAAACCGCTGGCATGCTGTGGCCCCCATGTCCACACCACGCAGTGATTTTGGCATCGCAGTGGTGGATAACCTCCTGTTTGTGATGGGCGGCAGCGACGGGTTTAGGATCACGAACAAGGTGGAGTGTTTTGATCCGAAGACAGGCAGCTGGTACCGCGCGCAGGACATGAGCAGACCCAAAAAACACTTCAGCTGCTGTGTAGTGCCTGCGCACCCCAACGTCATAAAGTACGCTGCACCTCGTTAATCCCTGATGGCCACCCAGGAGGAAATAAACCCATTTGCCCCCAACAGTCTGTATGTAACCTCATTGACACCCCCACCCCGAATTCTTTCCCTATAACGGTTAAATCAATGACATACGCACATACTGGTGCATGCAGGCATTTTAAAGAACACAAACAATTAAAACGGTGTGATGCTACAATCTGGGAAGGCGGGATCCTGCACCCGATCAGCGAAAATCAAATTTACGGTTAGATTATTTTATATTTTAGGCTCTAACCAGTTTGATTGTGAAGCTTTTCTGCAGTGGTATATTTACAAAGAACAGCATATTCTCTCATACCGCAGTCAAGCAGTTTCTGCACAGAGGGAATAACCTCAAACCATCGATGTAACCCAGTCAAGTGTTCGATCAGTGGCCTGGTAACCTCGCGCTTAATCAGCCTCTTATGGGATTGTTCTGGAAGCATGCCTAGAAAAGTAAACATGTTGTAAGGTATACCTCTCAAGTCTTCGCAAGATGCTAAGAGGCACCGTTACCAGCAAACCCAGCCCAGAATTCAATAGATTGTAATGTAACAGCAATTTCCTTTTTTTAACCGGTCCAGTCGTCGTTCCCAGATTCCCCACAAAAACCCACACAGAACATACTTGACTTTCCTTTATTCTTTACAAAATATACTGTTCATAAAAAATACCAGGTTTAGGTGAATGCAGGCAGGAATACGGGTATGCTATCTAACCCACGGAACACCAAGCCAGCAACTAGCGCCACCCACCATCACGCAGTATTGCACATCCCCAAAAGGTCTAAAGTACGGATAGGTTAGACTTTAACACACCTGATTATTATGCATAAATAATCACCACCCCGATTCAGTAACACAAGGCACAGCAAATCGTCACTATACTAGGCTTAAATGCTCAATACATAAAACATTGCCAATAAGCCACCCACTTTCCACGCTAAGCCATTGTAAATATACCTCCCTAATTTCCCCACTCTCACCTTTTACTCCTCCAAATATCGCCTACTGTAGACTTAGCCACTCCAAAATGGTCTGCAACAGCTCTGTGTGATTTTCTTTTTCGTATCTCTGTACCGATATCGAGCTTCTGGAGGAACTTCTTCTTCTTCTTCTTTGGAGTTTAACGGCGGCTTGCATCCGTCAGTGTTGCACTACCGCCACCTTCTGGATGATTCTCCTTCGTAGTTTCTCCCCTCCATTTCCAGATCATTTCCTCCACACCTTATATTCTACCCAGCAAACCAGTAGTAGCTAGGAAATTCCGAAGGCTTTTCTTGCCTTGCCCATTCATCCCACTTTTCATTACATCTTTTATCCCTGCTCCACCCAATCCTCCTTTTCTTAATTCTCCCATCATTTTCCTCCTTTGTGCTTCATATCTTCTGCAATTTATAAGCACATGTTGTATGGTTTCTGGTGTCTTACACACCTCACAAAAACCAGTAGGATGCTTCCCTATAATATGTAATGAACTATTCAGGTTACTGTGTCCAATTCTTAATCTTGTCATTACCATTTCCTCTCTTCTAGGCCCTCCCCAGTTCCTTGTCGTTCCAACTTTATTTTGAAGGCCATATAGATGTCTCCCTTTAGATTCCCTATCCCACTGCTGTTGCCATTCTCTCACAGCTTCTTTCCAAACTATACTTTTCCCTTCAGCTTTTGACATTTTTACATATACTTCAATATCATCTTTTTTAGTGGCTTGCTTGGCTAGCTTATCCACCCTCTCGTTACCCAAAATACCTATATGAGCTGGGACCCAAATAAGTTGAATCTGTTTACCTTTTCCTTTTATACTCATATATGTCAGCAATATTGCATACACCAGATCCTGACGGCTATTGGACACCCCTGAACTGAGACTGTACAGTGCAGACAACGAATCACTTCCAATCAAGATTTTACTTACTTTTTCTTCCTTTCCAACCCATTCTAATGCCATCATGATGGCATATAGTTCAACTGTATACACACTCAGTTCATTCGATGTTCGTTTGCTTTCTTCACCTTCTGGAGGAACATGACACTACGCCATGGATATTGCAAATTTGCACAGTGTTACGCGCCGCCGTAAGTTAAGCTCCGCCCACAGCCTCGTCCTCCAGCTTGCCCTCCTTTCGACGTTCGCTCCGCCTCCACCTGCAGATACCGCCCACAACCTCGTCCTCTAGCTCGCTCTCCATTGCAGGTGCATAGGGATTAGGGATTGACCCCCATTTTGTTTTGCGAGCTTGTACGTAAGGTGTAGAATTTGTCGCTGTGTTTTTGTTTTCTCTACACTTCGGTAAATTAGCTTTGAGTTGCGTTCGGAAGATGGGTTTTGTTTATTGTTTTCTCTACAGTCACTCCTGAGTCCTTTTGCACCGGGTGTATTTTTTCTGTGTCCATGGCTTGTCAATAAAACCAGAAAACATGTTCTTATGTTCTTATGTAAAAATATATATAAAAAATACTCCTTTGTCCACGTGTATTCCCTTGTCCATCGCACCCTGTCCTTCCCTTACTCCACGTCACCTTTCACACTGTTACACCCCAACCCTAGACTGGTGCTCGTAACAACAGCTGCTGGTTGTGTAAAATTAATTTGCCCACGAGCGTGCCTAGAGCTGCCCGGTACAGGGAGGTGCCCGTATATTGGAGGTCCGGATAAGGGAGGTTTGACTGTATTAGTGTGGTTTTTAAATTCTTTATAGAACTGTAGTTTTATTGCGTATACATTACCTGCAGTGGCATAAAACGCATCTTTAATAGCCTGCACTCACAGGTGTTCGGGAAAAACAATTGCGAATTGCCCGGCAAACTGTACTCTTTGATATATTATCCGCAACGCCTGCAGTATTATAGTATACCAAAAAAAATGCCGCCTGTAAAATATCTCAAGGCGATGCACATTGTCTGTGTGGCTGCGAGAGCCCGACTTCGCCTAGTTGGACTTCTATTATTCGGAGCTAATAAACGTTTAAGATATGATATTCCATCTCGGCCGAAGCAGTATCTTTCGAAAAGAATATCATCCGGCAACATTAATAAAGGATCTTGCCGATCGCGCAGAAAACCCTCTCAATTTGAAATTCCCTTCTTATTATTAGTGCACCGATTGCAATTGGTCGCACATCCATGAATGGCGAGGCCATGACTGAACGGATTTCTATGCACGGACACTGATTACGTGTGTGAGCTAATCATTGTTTACACAGAACAAACCTGCTCCGAGCAGGTTTGAGGATTTGGATGTGTTGCTATGACAACACATCCAGCAAGAGTTTCCAAAAACCGACAGATTCAGGATCATGCCAAATCGTCAACAATTACATCAGGATAAATTTACGAGTAATCCACGTACGAAAAATACCCCCCCCCCCCCACCACAACAAACACACACACGCACACACACACGTAGATTTGAAAGTAAACAAAACTAAATACTGAACATTTTGACGTAAAAACGGAGTCGTTGCGTATTTAGAACGTATAGTCATCATACGTATATAAGTCAGTTGCTGGTCATTTCGAGGGAAATAAGCAAGAGAAATGGAAGAGACATTGGCTTTTGGGAAAATGATGAGACACAACATGGAGAGAAAGAAGTCTTTCCAAAAATTCAACGAGCTGCGGCTGGCCGGAAAGCTCTGTGACGTGGTCCTTGTCGCGGACAACGTAAAATTCGAAGCCCACAGAGTAGTTCTGTGTGGCTGCAGCACCTATTTCGAGTAAGTATAGCTGTGACCCATATATGCTGATGATGTCAAAACAACAAGGTGTCAGATTTTTCTCTCTTTTTCCGGTGACTTCTACCTGGCAATGAGCTTCTGTTATAACAGAAAGTTTTGAAATGCATTATTGTGTTATGTTAGTGTAGGTCAGGGCTAATAAGAAATATTTCTGAGCCACCTTACATTCTGACATATAGTAATAATAGTAACAATAACTGTATGATATACATAGGGGACCATGTCAATTAGAGGGTAAAAAAATATTCCAGTGGACCTGCCCTCCAGTCCAAGTGAAAAATATTTAGGGGGAACCACTGCTGGAAAAATACGATTAAAGCCCTTCCTGACCAGATGCCTAGTTTTTAAGTACCTATGTGATCATCTGTGGCAGGGGGTTTTTAGCTCTCGCCAATATTCATTTTGGGGTCCCTGGTTCAAAAGTTAGAAAAGCCCTTATTTAACTTTGTCTGCAAAACCCATATTTGTTAACACTAGAAAGACTGACTGGGTCAATTGACCCAAATCAAACAAAATCACTGCTATTTCTCATTGAAGTTCTTGCTACAAAAATCTGAAAAAAGTTAGCTTCAGTTAGCTTTCGTTTGACAGCTCATGCACATTTTGGCCAAGCATTTGCCGCAAACAGGACGCTTGCACGTGTCACAGGTAGTGACAGTTTTGTTGCGTTTACAAGCGACCGTGACTTGATAGCTGACTCTTCTCTCAAGATGCCCTGTCGGTGATGGTGTTATGACTATTATGTTATTGTTATTATGACTTGGTTATCTAATTCATTTGCATGACATTACGTCAATTGACCCAGTCAGTCTTTCTAGGTATATACTGCTGTAAAATACTAATTTCACCAGCAACTTCATTTGTGTTACCATGTTCTGTTCAAGAATGATAAAAAAATAAAAGTCAGATTTTTTCAGATTTTTGTAGCAAGAACTTCAATGAGAAATAGCAGTGATTTTGCTTGATTTGGGTCAATTGACCCAGTCAGTCTTTCTAGTGTTAAATGAGTCACATCTGGATTGTTTTTCAGGGCTCTGTTCACCAGTGACTGGAATGATTCAGGAAATCGGGAATACCAATTCCCAGGCATTTTCCCAGAAACACTGAGGCAGATCATCGAGTACGCCTATACGTACTCTGTGCTTGTCACGGCTGACAATGTGGAGAACCTCCTGTTAGCCGCTGACCAGCTTAACATCCTGGGCATTGTACAGCGATGCTGCGATTTTCTGCATGACCAGCTCTGCCCCCAGAACTGCATTGGCATTTTTCAAATCGCAGACATCTACTGCCTCAATGAGCTGCGCCAGTCTGCCTTCCATTCAATCCTGAGGAACTTCAAGGAGGTTGCCACCACTTCAGTGGAGTTCCCGGAGCTCACCTTGCAACAGCTGTGTGACATCATTGAGAAGGATGAGCTGAATGTCACACAGGAGGATGTGGTGTTTGACGCCATCCTCCGATGGATCAAGCACGAGCCTGTCAGCCGAGAGGCCCATATTTCAGTCCTGTTACCAAAGGTGACTATAATTATCCAACATTCTTGCTGACGTGGACATAACAATAGAATACTCTTTCAGTGAAGTCCTTATTATAGTAGCTAGAGACTGAACCTCCATTTCCATGTCCCATAAGTCTACAACCTCAGCTTCTAAGTCATAAAACCAGCAGTAGAGTCTAACAAACAAATAAATGGAAAACAACACACTCAAATGTCTTACATTAAACAAGTGTTAGCTGTCACATCTCCAGAGATGCAGAGAAAGCACTAAGGAACTCATGGGAATTCCCTCATTCTTGTTTCCTGTGTAGGTCCGGATGGCTCGCATGGATCCGGAATATTTCATGAAGATCGTCAAAAACAATGATCTAGTGAAGACCAATGCGGCGTGCAGGCCCATTGTCAATGACGTCTTGAAGGTCATGTATGACCTCGACGTTGAAAGTCCAAGCTCTGACTTTGATAACCCTCTGATCCGCTCACGCCTGCCATCTGACATCTTGCTGGCTGTTGGGGGCTGGAATTTCCGTACAAAGAACTGGATCGACGCGTACGACACACAGGCCGACCGCTGGGTGGATATTACGCAAGAGGAGCAGAGCTACCTAGCCGGACATGGCACCGTGTACTGCGATGGATTTGTGTACTGTATTGGGGGGGTTGATGGCCAAAACTTCACCAATACCGTGCGCAGATTCAACCCCATGACACGGACATGGCAGGAGATGGCTCCAATGCACTGGCACCGCTGTAATGTTAGCGTAGCCGTGCTTGATGGTTTTATCTACGCCATGGGTGGCCATATTGGTTTCAGGCCCCTCAACAAAGTTGAGCGGTATAATCCAAAAACCAACGAATGGACCCTGATCGATCCCATGAATGAGTGGCGGAACAAGGCCAGTGCCACCACCCTGAATGGCAAGGTAGGTTAATGGGAGGCCGTCTGACTGTGTTTACCCTCATTTTCCCCTTGAAATTGAGTATTTTGCACAGTCACGAGCTCTCTTTCTCTTCAGATTGCTGATTTTAATCCATAATTATTAAGTTAAATTTAAGTGTTTGGATAAATGCATTATTGGTCAGCATTAGTGGCACATTGGGTAGTGCTGTGGTGTCATAGACCAAGACCTGTGAAATAGAGAGAGGGCAATTTCAGGTCCAGAAAGTAAAAATCCAGACCATGATTTACTTTCAACCAACCAGTTGAGTATAAAGAGTCACAGTCACAGAGTACTCAACTGGTTGGTTGAAACAAAATCTCGGTCTGGAGTTTTACTTTCTGGACCTGAAATTGCCACCTCTGGTGAAATAGATGAAATGGTGTTCCCACGCCAGGTTTCCCTTATTCCGTTCCTAAGGGGCCAGAATCAAAAACAGTTTGCAGATTTCCCTTTTCAAACACCCATACTACACCTGAAAATTAGCTGATTATGGTGTGTTTGAGAAGGGAAATCTGCAAACTGCGTTGGACTCTGGCCACCAGGACCTGAACTGGGGAACCCTGTCATACACTATCCATATCACATGTTTTTATTTTTGAGTCACAGCGAACTTTATTTGTAACCTCCAACCCCAATTATATACAGCATAACGGTCTTCACAGTTAAACTGGTTTTCATAGATATACATCTGTGGGGGTCACAACGGAACGGAGACCCTTTTCTCAGCAGAGTGCTATGATCCACTCACTGAGGAATGGACCATGATCGCTCCAATGAGCACTCCCCGTCATAGCCTTGGAGTCACTGCATATCATGGGAAGATCTATGCGGTGAGTGATTCCTTTCTGTGTCAAATCTCACATTTTACCTGTGAGACTTTGTCTTTTTTTGTCTTTGCTGCTGTGTCTTTGATTGTGATGCATTTAGACCAAACAAAACAGTTCAATTCCAGAAATAGCTGCTTCAAAGGCTTATCTTAATACACATAAAAACGTATATGCTATCCTGCATTCATTTCTGGGTTATAAATGAATCTACTGGGGGAGATGGGCACTACTAGAGATGGGCGATCCACGTTTTTTCAGTTCCGATCCGATTTGGATACACAACTGCCGATACCGATACAGATTCCGATACAAGAGCTCTTTTTACTTTGTTATACTTTACATATTATTTTTTTTTAAGCTAGTAAATACAGATGGAAAAAATGTATGACAAAAAATATTTAATTAGGCTACTACAAACATACATAACGTACTGTTCCACCTGATTTGTTTTAAGCGTTTTTGATGCATTTGCAGTTCAATACGAATATCTTCAAAGCAAATATACACAAGTGGCGAATGCTTAAAATTTTAACAGTTTTTCTCCCATTGGCATCAGCGCAGTTACACTTTTGTTGCGATGGCAGCCCCTCTTGTATCACAAGTAACGAGTTCGCAAAACAGTCCAATTAAGTTAGCGACTCCCAAATCATCCATTGCTTTGTTTTGTCTCGCAGTTGCGTGCGCTTTGTTAAATGGGATTTTCCATTAAACGCTATTCCCACCTCAAAACCTTATTTTACATAGATTGCAAAACGCTGTGCTTCCGGTTTCTGTTAAAAGCCTAAAATACTCCCAGATCGTCACGTCTTATCTTACGCTCCTCGTACTGCGAAGGGTATGCGCATGACCTCACAGCAGGCGGAAGTCACTGTACTCACACCCACTGAGTAGCAAAAAAGACTTAGGGGCAGTGATAGCGTTCGATTTGAATTCCGCAAAAACACACATGTAAAATGGGAAAGAGCTGTCGTGCGATTGATTGCCAAAAACTAAATAAGTAAGTATAGGACGTGGATCGGTCACGCATGGCCGATTCCCGATCCGTCAAATAGGTCTGGATCGGCGCCGATACCGATCCGAATATCGGTATCGGTGCATCTCTAGTCTCTACTGCTAGCTGGGGTTGTAAAGTTTAGATTTTTTTTATTAATTATTTTCTCTAGTTCTAGACATAATTGGTCAGATTGTTTTTTCAGTGTCTGATTAGCTACAAGTGTTCTTTTTAAGTAATAACAACAATAAAAAAAGAAAAATATATTAGCATAAGGAGTCTTTTTTGATGGCTCTCAGTTTTCACCGAATTGTACAAGTTTTCTGTTGCCCAAATCCATGTTTTCATTGCAGATGGGTTGACATGTATGTTGAACACATATGAGATATAAGCTTGTGTCATTTATAGATAATGGGAGGTTCTAAGGAGCCCGATTTCTTAGGACAAAAATTCCTTAAGAATTCATGACTTTGGGAAAGTTGATGTTTGCCCATCCCTTTGGTGTCTGAGTGTTCACTTACCTATGGAATCTCCCAGGTGGGCGGTATCAACAGGCTTGAGCACCTGCAGACCATGGAGGTCTATGACGCTACAACAAACCGCTGGCATGCTGTGGCCCCCATGTCCACACCACGCAGTGATTTTGGCATCGCAGTGGTGGATAACCTCCTGTTTGTGATGGGCGGCAGCGACGGGTTTAGGATCACGAACAAGGTGGAGTGTTTTGATCCGAAGACAGGCAGCTGGTACCGCGCGCAGGACATGAGCAGACCCAAAAAACACTTCAGCTGCTGTGTAGTGCCTGCGCACCCCAACGTCATAAAGTACGCTGCACCTCGTTAATCCCTGATGGCCACCCAGGAGGAAATAAACCCATTTGCCCCCAACAGTCTGTATGTAACCTCATTGACACCCCCACCCCGAATTCTTTCCCTTTAACATACAGTGCAGAAAGTCTTGCTTAATTTTGTAAGAATGTTGTAAGCCACTCAGTGGAAACATCAAGCATGTTCAATCTAACACTGATTTGCAGCCGTGTCTCTATGGCGTGTATATGTGTGGGTGCTTTGTGTTGTATCTGCCTAAAATGTCACATTGCACACGTGTTGTCATGCTCATGGAGCTGCTCAGCTTGTTGACTTTGTACAGCGGTGCTTTCTGCCTTTTAACGAAGTGCCTGCAGTTGCACACACTCGCAATCTGTTGCTCAGACATCAGCAAGGTTATTATCGTCAACGAAAACGAACGAAATAACGAAAACTAGAATTGAAAAAACATTTTCGTTAACTGAAATAAATAAAAACGACAATTAAAAGAAAAAACGATAACTAACTATAACTGTATTGTGCGTTGACAAAACTAACTAAAACGTACTGAAATTATAGATGAAATGTCCTTCGTTTTCGTCTTTGTCAATTTATTTATAAGTCGATTTATTTCGCTCTAGCAGTTTTACGTGAGCTTGCAGCACCGTACGGCACCTCTCTGTCCGTCACTTCTTGTTTACAGTCGGCTTTTGCTCACCGCGTTACCTGGAAAAATGGTGACGACAAAAGTTGGGAGACGGCGGCAGAGTCCTATCTGGAATTTCTTTGACTATGACAGCGAGACAGTTAAGAGCAGGTGCATTGTAGAAACAGGTGACAAAATCTGAAAGTCCACTTGAGAAGCTCGCATAAGACGGCTAATCGCGAGTACCTTGACCAAGTAGCCTCTCTGATTAGCTCCCCCGAAAAAGAAGCAACATCCCGGCCAGGTAGCACCGGGAAGGAGGAGACAACCATAATGAACTGCTTTCACCGACGACCAAACAGCTGCTGGTTAGTAAATACGCAGGAACACCACAAGACTTCATTTCCTTTTTGTTTATAATATTGGACGTATGGTTAACATAGAAAAGCAAAGCACATCAGCATCAAGCCCCCGGGGAAGACCCAGGACACGCTGGAGAGACTATATGTCTCGGCTGGGCTGGGAACGCCTCGGGATTTCCCCAGAGGAGCTGGAGGAAGTGGCCGGAGAGAGGGAAGTCTGGGTTTCCATGCTGAGACAATCCTGTTGTGCAATGGTTTTTGAGTTTGTTAATGTTTTTCTCAGATTGAGCTCCCTGAGACTCCTGGCTGTCAAGAAATGTGACATGTGCCTCGTGAATGGGTTTATATTCTTATGTTCATGTGTGTCTTTAGTCTATTGGCTATTTTGATTTGTACCAGGCACGCTACCTGTATCCAACATCAGAAGCAGTATCACACACATTTTGCACATAAGCTGCTATCTTGTAGAGTGTTGGTTGTTGTGGATGGTTGGTTGTTCAAAAGTAACTGAATACACTTTTTGAAATGGTTTCCTTTGTTGAGTTTTATTACACAATACTTACTGATCTTTTTGAATCCTGCACCTGACAAATAACCCAAAGTATGAAAAAATGAAAACTAATACTAAAACTAATAAAAACTAAACTAAAACTAAGCATTTAGAAAAAATTAAAACTAACTAAAACTAGCAAACCTGCTCTAAAAACTAATTAAAACTAACTAAATTAGAGGGAAAAAAGGTCAAAACTAAATAAAACTAAACTATAATGAAAAATCCAAAACTAAATAATAAATAATAATAATACATTTTATTTATAAAGCGCTTTTCAAGACACTCAAAGACGCTTCACAACACATTAGAATAAAATAGCACACAATTTATAACATAAAAACAAACATTAAAAGCAATTTTAAACAGGTGAGTTTTGAGTTCTTTCTTAAAAGTAGGGAGATCAGAGCAGTCGCGGAGGGATTTGGGCAGTGAGTTCCAAAGGGTGGGGGCAGCGATGGAGAAGGCTCTGTCCCCCCAGGTTCGGAGCTTGGTCCTACAGGGCAGGGACAGGAGGTTCGAGCTGGATGAGCGTAGGGAGCGAGATGGAGTGTGGTGATGGAGCAGGTCTGTGAGGTAAGAAGGGGCCAGGTTGTGGAGTGCTTTGAATGTGATGAGAAGGATTTTGAAGTGGATGCGCTGAGGGACGGGGAGCCAGTGAAGCTTTTGGAGGACAGGGGTGATGTGTTCACGTGAGCGGGTTTGGGTAAGGAGCCGGGCAGCGGAATTCTGAATATACTGTAGTCTGTTGAGAGTTTTGGATGGTGAACCGTAGAGGATGCTATTGCAGTAATCGATTCTGGATGTGATGAAGGCGTGGATGAGAGTTTCAGCGGCAGAGAAGGTGAGTGATGGGCGGAGACGGGCTATGTTTTTAAGGTGAAAGAATGTAGTCCGGGTTATGTGCTTGACATGGGGTTCAAATGAAAGAGTGGGATCTAGGAGTACACCGAGGTTACGGATGAGTGGGGATAGAGAGAGTATGGTGTTATCAAAGTGCACAGTGAAATGTAGTGAGGATTTGGTGATGTTGTGTGGACCGATGATGATGAAGTCTGTTTTGTCGCTGTTTAGTTTGAGGAAATTATGATTCATCCAGTTTTTAATGTCTGTTAGACAGTGGGAGAGAGTGGAGTGGATGCTGGGGTTGATGGATGTTGTGGAGATGTAAAGTTGGATGTCGTCAGCGTAGCAATGAAAGCGGAGACCGTGACGACGAATGATATTGCCGAGGGGGAGGATGTAGAGAATGAAAAGGAGAGGACCAAGCACCGAACCCTGGGGAACCCCCTGCTGCACGGGGGCTATGGTAGATGAGCAATGATTGATGTGGATAAACTGTTGCCGATTTGTGAGATAGGACTGGAGCCAGAAGAGAGCAGAGCCGGTGATGTTCAGTAAATTTCTGAGGCGAGACAGGAGGATGGAGTGACTGATAGTGTCGAAGGCTGCAGTGAGGTCCAGGAGGATGAGGATGGAGAGGTGGCCAGAGTCAGAGGAGAGGAGAAGGTCATTAGTGATTTTGAGTAGAGCTGTTTCGGTGCTGTGTTTAGGACGGAATCCAGACTGGAATGGTTCATAGAGACTGTTGAAAGTAAGGTGGGTTTGGAGTTGGGCGGCAACTACACGTTCCAGGATTTTAGACAGAAAGGGGAGGTTGGATATGGGACGGAAATTAGCACAGTTGTCGGGGTCGAGGGTAGGTTTTTTGAGAATGGGGGTAATAGCAGCCAGCTTGAGAGACTGTGGAACAGAACCGGAGGAAAGGGAGGAGTTTATAATTTGGGTGATCAGTGGAGAGAGAACAGGAAGACAGGCTTTGATGAGAGGAGAGGGAATAGGGTCCAAGGAACATGTGGAAGTTTTAATGCCAGAAAAAAGTTTTGTCAGGTGAGCAGGGGAAATGGGTGTGAAATGAGAGAGCTGTTGATGGGGCGGAGGAGGATCAGGTGGAACAGCGTGGGAGGAGGAAAGGTCAATTGAACTGTAAACAGAATCTATTTTGGACTGAAAAAATTATTGAAATTGATTGCATTTGTCAGTGGTGAAGGAAGATGAGGTAGTATTGTTAGGCTTTAGGAGTGTGTTTATTATGGAAAAGAGAGCTTTAGGGTTATTGGAACCTGAGTAGATGAGGTTGGAGTAGTATTTGGACCGGGCAGAGTTTAATGTGTCTTTGTATTGCTGTATGTAGTCTGTGTAAATTTGGAGATGAACAGTTAAACAAGATTTCTTGTACAGTCTCTCAAGCTGGCGCTTACGAGCTCAGGAGTGTACCAGGGGGCAGTATAAGTGAAAGAGACGGTTTTAGTTTTGGTGGGGGCCAGTTCGTCAAGACAGTAGGAGAGGGTATTATTGTATTATACAGAAGTCACTGTACTCACACCCACTGAATAGCAAAAAAGACTTAGGGGCAGTGATAGCGTTCGATTTGAATTCCGCAAAAACACACATGTAAAATGGGAAAGAGCTGTCGTGCGATTGATTGCCAAAAACTAAGGCCCAATCCCAAACTATACCCTCGACACTCCGCCTTCATTTCGAGTCACACTCCCGCCGAGTCACCCTCACAACACGCCCTATACACTTAAACTGAAGGAAATTGTCACAAGAAAGATTTGAGACAGACTTGCCCTCGCAGCGCCTTTTTACAGTCTTCATTACCGGAAAGAGGAAATGCATTACCTAGTGATTTGACGAAATGGATCCATCAAGAAGCTGTATTGTATTTTCTTTAATGACATATCAGTTATTTTAAAAAAGTACATTTTATCTAATGCGAGAAGACGACGGCTACGTCGTCTTATTGCACTGAGCAATTTTAAGTATGTACATGTGTCATATTGACGATTGTACAATTTCTACCATAGCTAACTTAGTTTACACGCATAAAACATTACGCATTACTTCTGTACCAAATACCAGATCCAGATATGTAGAGGAAAAAACAGGCAAATATGAAACATAAATTGTTATTGCTGGTGTGATGTTGATCGAGTTTGCGTACGAATGTTTCTTCGCGTGGTTTCTAGTTTGAAAAGTACACAAAATCTCTCGTAATCGGATCACGATAAAATCTACCTGTACTGACCAGCTATAAATAACTGCTTTCCTAATTTTTTTCTGCAGCGATGAATTATAACATGTAACATAGACTTTCTATGTGTATTTCACTGTGCTGTTAGAATCCAATTATTAAATTATCGCGCTGTTCTGTTTCCTGTGCGCTAGGAATTATGGGATATGGAAGTGGTAGTGAAATCGCGCGAGCCACCATCGTTGCCGACTCGCTAAAGGAGGGCATAATCGACCACTCCCCCTTAGCCCTTGCTGCTTTGAGACACACTTCAACATGGCGACGGGTCTCGGGAACGCGCAAACGAAGGCGGAGTGGTGAGGCGGAGTGTGTAGGGACCGGTTTGGGATTGGGCCTATATAAGTAAGTATAGGACGTGGATCGGTCACGCATGGCCGATTCCCGATCCGTCAAATAGGTCTGGATCGGCGCCGATACCGATCCGAATATCGGTATCGGTGCATCTCTATTAATTTTGGTTGCGCTACAATTGATAGGAGCAAAGTTATTGCATTTTATTTAATAATAATGATTTTTTTTCCCCAAACTAAGTCCTGTAGAATGACCATGATGACACCCTAGATGTGTAGAGTGATTTTGGTGGTAGTACAGTTGATAGGAGCAAAGTTATTGAATGTTATTCCTAATATAAATTCTTTAGAAATAGACTTAGGTACATTTCACCAAACTAAGGGGTGTAGTATGACCATGATAACATTCCAAAAGGGGTGTAGTGATTTTGGTGGCTCTTCACTCTTTGGAAGCGAAGTTATTGACATTATCCGTTGTCGATTTGCACTTTGTAGACGGTCCCTTTGCACTTTGTAGACTCTCCTCAGACAGCGGACTGCTCATAGGGAGCAATGTTATCCGTATATCTGTAAATACATATTGTTTGGACGAAAATCCGGTTGTAGCTCATTGTCTACCTTACCACTGTTAAACAGACCCGTATATTGTGTTGTAAGAACGTTTTGTTTAAGATTTATTGAGCCGCGAAGTTCGAATCTGCCGGTCTTTGTCAGTCACGTGTCTGCACTGTCTGACACGCCCCCATTCGCCATTTTGAAGGTATTCGCGGACGCAAACACTAGGAAGAAAGGATAAGAAAAAGCAGAACGAGAAAATTCCTTACAGAGAAAAACTTACGAAGGACGCCAGGGATCAGTATTTGGCTAAATTGTCAACAATCAGCAATATAGATCCGTATGATCTCACATAAAAAAGTGGAATTCCGACGCGACATTGTTGCCTCTAACTTCATCTCTGGATATAACAAACTACCTTGTTTATGGTATCAGCGCTTACACATATGAATAGTTCAAGAACTATAAACCTCTTGAAGCCCACGGACATTTCATCAATGACTGGGTGTAGGATCTGTTCACATTTGCAGGACTGCGACAACACAATCGTCACTGCAAAGGTACGCTAACTTGTAATCAAGTTGCAAACAAATCTGTACAGCCTCGAACAAATTAGACTAAGGGGGGACATGGTCCAGGCATATTAGATTCTAACAGGTCTGGATGCAGCCAAATGGCTACTTCAAAAAATTTCTTATGTTCTTATGTTCAAGTTAAGTTATTAGTAATTATATGATGAAGTTAACTGTAATCATGTAGAGAGCCGTACAAATGCATAATAAATAATAATACATGGAATAATTTAACACCTCCTCTACCTGCCGTCCATATCCTTTTTTCCAAGTGGGAATCCGAAAAACTCTTATGTTGTGGTCCACCTTTCTGTGATTTAGTATGACAGCCTTTCACACAGCACGAGTATCCCATCTTTCGAAGGATAAAGGCGGATGCAAACGCTTGCTCTTGAGTTATATACCTGCAAAATGGCGATTTGACCCAGAATACACTGCGACTTTAGCGAGTGTGACATCAACTGTCAAAGACCGATATCGTTCCAACTTTACCGAACTATTGCAGTTGATCATTTAGCCGATGTACAGAATCTCTGGTTTAAGCTACTTCCAGGATTGGCGGGTAGGTGCCTCTCTACTGTATCTGAACGGCACCTGCCACTAGAGCTGCCACTAGAGCTGCCACTACCGGCAGGCACTGTTCCCGAACAGCTCCTGTCACTGTTTAGCGCCACTAGCGACAGTACAATCATTGCTTTCTCAAATATTATCTTAAAGAGATGTACAGTCAGCAACAATAATATAATTCGTAGTCATATAAAGATTAAACAAGTCCTCAATTTATTTCCGTATCCCAGTTTATCCTAGCCGATTCACAGAATCTCTGGTTTACTTCCATGAGCGGTTGGTAGGTGCCTCTCTACTGTATCTGAACGGCACCTGCCACTAGACCTGCCACTAGACCTGCCACGTGACCTGCCACTAGACCTGCCACTACCGGCAGGCACTGTTCCCGAACGGCTCCTGTCACTGTTTAGCGCCACTAGCGACAGCACAATCATTGCTTTTGATCATTTAGCCGATGTACAGAATCTCTGGTTTAGGCTACTTCCAGGAGTGGCGGGTAGGTGCCTCTCTACTGTATCTGAACGGCACCTGCCACTAGACCTGCCACTAGAGCTGCCACTACCGGCAGGCACTGTTCCCGAACAGCTCCTGTCACTGTTTAGCGCCACTAGCGACAGTACAATCATTGCTTTCTCAAATATTATCTTAGAGATGTACAGTCAGCAACAATAATATAATTCGTAGTCATACAAAGATTAAACAAGTCCTCAATTTATTTCCGTATTCCAGTTTATCGTAGCCGTGCACAGCATCTCGGGTTTACTTCCACGAGCGGCGGGGGCTGTCTCTGTACCCCGGCAGGACCTGTATTCGAACGGGACCTGCCACTGTTAAGCGCCACTAGCGACGGACAGAAGTGGCAGCTGCCACTAAGAACTGGCAGCTGCCGCTAAGAAGTGGCAGCTGCCGCTACCTGCCTTGACGGGTGCCTGTGACGTCACTTCCTCCTGCCAGCTGCCTTTTTGGGACTGAACCCTTACTGACGTTAGGCTGCTCCTAAAAGCAAACTCTGTTAGCATGAGTTCGCAGGTATAAAGCCCCATGCGGTCTCTACACTTAAGTTGAGCTATTTTATGCAGTTGAGCAAACGTCTTGGTGGAAAACTGATAGCAAAATGACCTAGTCCCCAAAATATTAAGTTTGCTGGATTTTGTTTCACTGCCTTAAAAAATTATTACAAATGAGCAGAGCAGTTTCATGCTACTGCAGGAACATGGTGTAATAGATATGCGGTTCCCAACCCTGGTCCTCAAGGACACCTGGCCTATTTGTTTTCTAATTATCCCTGCCCTACCCACTGCTGGTTACCTGGATCAGGTGTGTTCAGTCAATCAGAAGCTGGAAGATATCATTTCAGATAAGATTGGAGTGGGGGAGGGCAAATCAGTAGTGCGTTTGGTAGGGCAAGAAGTGCTGTTGTAACTGCTTAAATTGACTTTAAAGCGAGATGTTTAGTGAAAGATCTTTTAAATAAAGTAAAAAAAATTAATTTGTTAAAACCCAAGCAAATGGTAAATATTGTAGTAGCTATGAAATTCAGTCGATAGTAGCATACCAGTATGTTTTAATGATCCAGTAAGTTTTACTGTTCAATGTAGCCTTTTGAGATTTTTCAAAAAGTAAATTACCTGAAAGAGACTGTGAAATGTTGAGCAAAATGTAGGAAGAGCTCAAGAATAACATGGGCTGGCGTCTGTAAATGAATTTTAACATGGATGTTTTCAGTAACTACTTTAAAATAATTTTGTAATTTTAGATTTGCTAAACATGTCCTCTGAGTACCAGATGAAGTGGAGACGACGAAGGACAAAGGTTGATTCCTTAGTGGAATATGATAGCAGCTCTGATTGTGAGGGGTCAGTGGAGCCAGCCTTGGCGGGAGAGGGCAGTCCCCTCACGGAGGGATCAACACACGACGAAATACATCCTATGGTGGCCTGTAGTTCTTCTGTTAGCACAGCAGTGGTGTCAATTAGACATGAAGAAGAATACAATTATGATACTGATTCTACTGAAACTGAGTCTGAGCAGTTGGATGAGGCTTCACGTTCAATTGTTGAAACACCATCTCTTCACAAGGACTTGGCTAGTTGGGCTACTGCTACAAACCAGACCCACAAGGCATTAAATGAGCTTCTGGATGTGCTCAGACGTCATGGCCATAGACTTCCCAAAGACGCTAGAACTCTTCTTGAAACTCCACAAGGAGTGCCAGTTCAAAATAAATGCAATGGACAGTATATTTATTATGGTATTGAGTGTTATGTTCTTGAACACTTTTCAAAAGACACTGCCAGGGAAAGTTGAACTGTGCTTTAATATCATATTACAGATTGTGATGTCACATTTAGGTTCAGCAACTGTCCAGAGTTGGGGGATCTTCTCTCAGGGACTGTGTCAATAAAGTCATGAACAGGTATGTATTTTACCTTGCATTGTTTGTATTGCTGCATAATTCAGAAATAAAATGTATATGTAAATGTATATTCTGGCCAAAATAAGAAACCCAGCTTTGGGTATTATTATTTTTTTTATTATTACAGATTTAATCTTTGACACATTATATCTCCTCACATACATGCCTATTTTCTAGTTCAGAAGGTTTTAGATGTCTACTGACTTAGTCTGCCAGACTGAAAACCAAAAAATCAAAACATAATTTCAGTGTAAGCCATTAATGACTAATTAGTTGTCTCAAAAAATGTGGATATGGATAAGAACATAGTTCAGGGAACTTGTTACCTGACAGATGAGTGGTTGTTAAAGTGTATGATTTAACATTGCATGCAAGTAACATGCTGATAATATTACAACTACAATAATTGTAATATTGACCTTACATGTAAATTTTCCTGATGGTGAAGTAATCCTGAGTAATTTCTTTCACAGAATCATGTCGAATGCCTTAATGGCAAAATTCAACATGAGGGGTGGTGGCCAACTGCAAAAGAAGCCATTTAGAGATACAATCATATGCAATATAATTCAAGGTAATTTTGGCCTTATGACATGAAATTTTGTACTTTTTTTAAAAAATTTTTTATTGGTACCTATCTATTGAAGGAATATTGTCTTAAATACCACAGAAATGTCCTGTTTGCTTTCACACAGTTACACACCTACTTATGGAACTTGCTCAACCACAGTGGTTTTGAAGGGGGAGGGGACATGCTATTTTTTCATTCACCTAGCACACATTTAATGCAGAACATCTTTTATTAACCAAAGATTATTCAACAGAAAAATGTCGTGTAATGCATGTTGATTACTTTTTTCTAATGTTTCGTTAATGAAACTGATAATGTTGTTCCAAGATGTATTTTTAATGTCGTTGTAGGATCATAAAGACAATTTTGCCCTTTTGTAATTTTTTTTTTTTATATTCAATTCCCTCAGATAAAAAGATGGAGCGCAAATGCAACAGACTCCGAGATTGAGGCAGCAATGGCTGAACACCTAAAACATGCTCCAGGAAGAGCTGGGGGTGGGGGATATAGGAAATGAGCCCGTTGACAGAAATAATTCATGTGTGTGTTCATGTTCTTGTTCTTTTCATTCTTGTTTAATGTTTAATTGTTACTATTTACAGTTCTACTGTATATTTAGCCTTTGTTTAAAAATGTTGTATACTTTTTATATTTGTATGTGTGTATGTATGTATGTGTTTATATATAATGCACACAAATATTTAAATATATTATATATATTTATTTGTATATTTATATGTATATATATGTTATATAAATATATCTTTTTTACTTATTTAATACAAATAAGAAATGTTTTGTAATGTAAACGTCGATTAAACGTTGTATAGACGTTGAGGTCTGACTGGACTGATTTTGGACGTTTTTTGAACCATTTATATTCTGATGTGCATTTCACAATAAGGACGTTTATATTCAGGCTAATAAGTACACTGACATAACGCAGAAACACATCTTAAAAAACATCCAGACGACGACACATTAGACGTCCAGAAAAGACGTCGAATACACGGCAAGTTGACGTCAAAGACGTCCGTTCAACTTTCATTTCGGAACTATTTTTCAACCATGACGGGACGTGTCGGAGGGACGTCATTTCAACGGTCATCAAACGTCCAAATGTTTGCTGGGATGTCATCTCACATTATACACTCACCTAAAGGATTATTAGGAACACCTGTTCAATTTCTCATTAATGCAATTATCTAATCAACCAATCACATGGCAGTTGCTTCAATGCATTTAGGGGTGTGGTCCTGGTCAAGACAATCTCCTGAACTCCAAACTGAATGTCAGAATGGGAAAGAAAGGTGATTTAAGCAATTTTGAGCGTGGCATGGTTGTTGGTGCCAGACGGGCCGGTCTGAGTATTTCACAATCTGCTCAGTTACTGGGATTTTCACGCACAACCATTTCTAGGGTTTACAAAGAATGGTGTGCAAAGGGAAAAACATCCAGTATGCGGCAGTCCTGTGGGCGAAAATGCCTTGTTGATGCTAGAGGTCAGAGGAGAATGGGCCGACTGATTCAAGCTGATAGAAGAGCAACTTTGACTGAAATAACCACTCGTTACAACCGAGGTATGCACCAAAGCATTTGTGAAACCACAAAACGCACAACCTTGAGGCGGATGGGCTACAACAGCAGAAGACCCCACCGGGTACCACTCATCTCCACTACAAATAGGAAAAAGAGGCTACAATTTGCACGAGCTCACCAAAATTGGACAGTTGAAGACTGGAAAAATGTTGCCTGGTCTGATGAGTCTCGATTTCTGTTGAGACATTCAAATGGTAGAGTCAGAATTTGGCGTAAACAGAACGAGAACATGGATCCATCATGCCTTGTTACCACTGTGCAGGCTGCTGGTGGTGGTGTAATGGTGTGGGGGATGTTTTCTTGGCACACTTTAGGCTCCTTAGTGCCAATTGGGCATCGTTTAAATGCCATGGCCTACCTGAGCATTGTTTCTGACCATGTCCATCCCTTTATGACCACCATGTACCCATCCTCTGATGGGTACTTCCAGCAGGATAATGCACCATGTCACAAAGCTCGAATCATTTCAAATTGGTTTCTTGAACATGACAATGAGTTCACTGTACTAAAATGGCCCCCACAGTCACCAGATATCAACCCAATAGAGCATCTTTGGGATGTGGTGGAACGGGAGCTTCGTGCCCTGGATGTGCGTCCCACAAATCTCCATCAACTGCAAGATGCTATCCTATCAATATGGGACAACATTTCTAAAGAATGCTTTCAGCACCTTGTTGAATCAATGCCACGTAGAATTAAGGCAGTTCTGAAGGCGAAAGGGGGTCAAACACCGTATTAGTATGGTGTTCCTAATAATCCTTTAGGTGAGTGTATTTTACATTATCTGATTGATTTTTTTGTTAATTTGTAAGGTGTACCAAAATGACATGATTTTGTTTGAGTTAGCGGGATAATGAGTCTTGTATATACGTATATTAAAAAATGGAAGCTTGTAGTCAGTGCTGTGAGTAAAAGCAAGACGAGAAAGCAGAGAATAAAAACCATCTTCTCTGAAGTAAAGCTCTGCGTGATACTTTCATAATATGGAGAACAGAGCTGAGATTGCTACATAATCAATATAATAAAGCCTATAAAATCACGTCTTAGCATTCCAATTAATTCCAAAATAATTACAGTAAAATCCCGTTATAGTGGACTCGCTTATAACGGAATATCGTCTATTATTGACGAGGTCCGCTGGTCCCGGCCGTGCGCCTTTACGAACATGCAGAAAAAGCATCGGATATAGCGAACTCGCATATAAAGGAATTTCGCTTATAATGGACAGACAATTTCGTCTCCAGGGCTGCTTTTAGATGTGGTTCTGTTCGGCTATAACGGACATGCAGTTCCGCCTACAAGGCGAGTGGCGTGCCGGTAATATCCAGCGCAGATACGTACGTAGTCGGGATTATTAATAGTCACGTATCTGGTTAGGTAAAGTTGGATTACTACATGTACAATATAATAATCTATACCACAAGTGTGTCTGCTGGGGTGTGGCATGAGTAAATGGTGTCGTGTAGTTGTGTTCTGGGCATACAGCAACTCTGGATATAACGGACTGTTTTGCCAGGTCCCTTGAAGTCCGTTATAACGGTATTTTACTGTAAAATAAAAGCGTACGCTTTTACAAAGGTCAAACATGAAATGCAATGACTGAAATTGAAAGAAAATCTGTTAAAATAATACGAACAGGAATATATTTTTATATTTTTCACAGTCTACTTTGAAAGTCTATAAGTGAAAAGCAAAGACAAGATACGTTTATTTGTGCAGAACATTTCACACGGATGTGCCTGAAAGTATTTTACGGAGATCAAATAATATTATACAATAACAATGACACGGGAACTCAACGCAGCTGGTTCCCAGTTGGCTATGGGAATCGAACCAGCAACTTTCGCATTATAAGGCGACAGCATAAACCACTGTACCACCGTGCCAAGCACTTGCAACATTTACGTAACTTGTGCATTTAATCTGTCTGTAATGCATTGCCAAGCCAACTCTCTGGCTGTGTTTATGGGCACAGTACTGCCTTTTTTAACGATTACATCTTTGTGTTTTTCATACAGCTCCATCAGCAGCGTTTGTTCTGCGGCGGAAAGAAACACCGATCTCATTTTAAACACTTTCCGACTCATTTGGTCGATCTATCGTTCATCCATTAATTTGGGCTTCTTAAATATCACGGGTGTGCGCACTAAGTGAGACTATGCAAGTCTGCCTTGAATAAGCCTCGATTAGTTAAAGCTGAACTGCGTTCGTGGAACGACATGAGGCTAAGTTTAGAGATGGAGCTAATTTGAGTCTCACTTTTTCGCGTAAGTCTGGCTTTATTTAGCTACTTTCATGGAATACCCCCCAGGTTGAAGCAGAAATACCCAGTTTACCAAAAGCACGACCATATCACAGGCAGAAACACGCAGCTTTATTTATCATCATAGCAGAAGATACTTTATTTTCACAAAATCTCACCCCATTAATCGATTCAACCTCACACCTCCACGGCAGAAGAACCGCCAGTTTGGTTCCATTTCACTTTCCCCATTTTAAATATTCAGCCCTCTTCTGTTCGACGTTGTCAGGCTTATTCTGTCTGCGCCTGGTTAAAACGTTTGTAAACCAAGGGGAGGGCAGGAAGCTGCTTGGGCGGAGGAAGCTGTAACGTCACAGAAGCCACGAGCCAATGGGGACAAAGGGGGCGGGAAGTCACGTCCAATCAGAGGGCGACATCAGTGTGGACCAAGTGCTTCTAATTTGTGGAGAACACTGAAGCTCCCCTCGAAAACAATGCATGGGTCACTCACTTTGGGATATATGTGTGTCTGTGTGCAGACCCAACCCCCCCCCCCCCCCCAATCTGCCCATTCGTGTCAATACAGAAGCGTTTGCATGGGTGTCCCATGGCGTGTGAATGACCCATCCCCCCCTCCCCTCCCCTCCCCCACACCCTATGCGCCTGTCACTCAACCACTCTCCTGTAGAAGTACAAGTAGCCGAGGTCCTTAGGGGGCTTCTCAGAGGCACACACTTTCTGATCATTAAAAATGACCCACCTGCGGGATGGGAGAGACAGGCAGGAAGTCATTATACCACACATCACCCTGTAAACAAATATAAGCAGATAACCGCAATGCCTGCACAGTAGGAAAGCCTGACTGAAACACTGGCACCAGCTCTGTCAGCGCATGAGCCGTGTGACTGAATCATGTCAGTTGGTCAATTCATAAGCATTTCAAACTGCAACGATAGCAGTTCAACCAGGAAGCTATCCACAAGAGAAACAGGACTTACTGCTGGTCTTTCTTGATGTGGCAGACGTAGTGCCCACACATTGTGCTTGTGCCCATGTGACTGATGAAGGCGAACAGCTCATACTCTGGGGGGGGGGGGGAGAGCTCATTAAGCACAGGCATGTCCCCCCACAGCCCAGCACTGAGGAGCGCCTCACTCACTTCCAGGCCCATCCCGCACACGGGGTCCCGGTGGGGGCTCCCTGTTGCCTTCGCTCTCGCCAGCTGAACGCCCCCCCTCGGACACCTCCATGGACTCCAGGTCGTCCAGGTGGGAGAAGATCCAGTCGACAGCCCTCTCCAGAACGTTGCTCTGAGGGATGTGTCACAGAAATGCGGCAGAAGCGTGGAAAGGGAGCAGGGATATTTTCAGAAAGTCAGAAACACTACCGCAAGAAACACAACCAATTTCAGACAAAATGCTAGCAGCAATATTAAATTATACTTTTTCGGTAACTTATTATTAAGCATTGTGTGTTTAATAACAACCAAACCAATGTCAGCTTATTTGTCATTTGGGCCATTGCTAAAGGATCCTTTACTCCCTGAGATGCATAAGCGCCCCCATGTGGCAGAACAGTATAAAATATTTTTGAAAGTTTCAACACAGTACAATGGTGCAGTGACCTCTTTTGCCCATAGACATTAGGGCCTGAAAGAATGAATTACAGTTACACACTGCAACTGACCGTGGCTCGCAGCGCACGAGTGGCCTGATCTCGGCTGAAACCCATGGAAACGATGGTTGCTAGGTGCTCCTCAGATACTGCTTCTGTGGGTGTGGTCCCAGGGGTTGAGCTACAGCTTGGTAGTACCAGGGGTGCAGAGAAGTCTACAGGCAGTTAGGAACCGAAGGTAAGGCAGAGGGTCTGTGTCAATTTAAACAACAGCACAATAGCTGCATTATATTAATACAGTCTCCACAGGTACCCAACAAACCTGCATCATCCATGTGGCCCATGACCCAGTTCATTGCAGCATCGATCCCGGTATTCCCAGTGTAGTAAACGGCCTTCCTGCATGCCTCTAGCGGGAAGCCCATCTCACAAAGCTGCGAGACTGTGGAGTCATCCAGGACTGGGGCTGTAATTGCACAGCAATGCATGAAGAACGAATCGGACTACGCCAGGACGACTGCGAAGAACTGACAGCAAGACTAAACACCACAAACCCAGAGACTGATGGTCTGGATGCTACACTAAGAGTCGCTGAACCTCAGTTCTGCAGGGGTGCAGAATTCAAATTAGATCGTTAGCGCCACCTGGAGGTCAGAATATTATAACAGCTCGTTACCTCTCACTTTCAATGCACTACTTTGTATGAATTTTAACATACAAGTAGGAACACAGCAGAAATTTACAGACCCACTTGAGAAGACTCAGTAAGCCTTTAACTCCTAAAACATGACAGAACCGTGACACAGAGGGAACCCATACAGCCTCTGCATACAAAACATCCCAAGCACTGGAAAACCACTGGACGACGGCAAGCAAGGAAAACGGCGATGGGAGGAGAAACAAAAAGGGGGACGGCGGAGCCAACATAGAGGATGGGGTCAGAGAGGGGCAGGGCCAGGGAGAGAGGGGGGAAAAGACAGACAGACTGACACAGCAGTGGGGAGTAGAGTGAGTCGTCTTCCTCGTTGCCGTGGGAACCCAGGATACCTTTGACCTCCACGTCAGGGGTCACAAGAGGGGGCGGAGCCACCTCTGGGAGCAGCTCCTCGCCTGGCTGCTGGCCGGTCCCACGGAGGGCACTCAGGTCCAGCGTGTCAGGCATGTCGATGCTCACGTCTGAAAGGACAGGGAGGTACAGATAGCTGCCTACTGCTGCCACAACCCAAGGACCCAAATTCAACTGCATGCCCTAAAACCAGCAACACTTTAACCCCCAGAAAAGCACATATCCCCACTGGCATCTGTGATCTTTGATACAGGCATGATATTCAATACAGTTCTAAATGATATTTAAATAAACTCCCATTACAAAAAGTCACTGGAAACGACAAATCTCGATAAGCTTTAAGCAGGCTTTTAACACCTTGTAATGGTTTTTGCTTGTTGATCTCAAATAACCATAAAAATTATATAAATTCAGAAGACATGTAGCTTTCATGGTAACTAGTATAACTATCCAACAAAGACAAAAAAACAAGTACAGCTAAATGAATGGGTAATTCTGGTGTCAAAGTTGGCAAATGCCCCCAGAAGACACAACGTACAAGCACACGATCCTTATTACAGATGGCAAGAAGTGTTTGATATTATATCTGCATGACACACATGCTAACCCGGACATGCGGAGGCTGGGGGAGACCGGAATGTGCCGCGGCCCAACTTACCCAGTTTCTTAGGAACCCAATCCAGGCCGAAAGTAAACTTCTTGATCTGAATCACCAGATGGTCAGGAAAGGAGGCAAAGCGGGTGGTCCTACAGGGAGGGGGGTATACACTGGTCACTCCTCTGACAGCCGGTATCACCCCAGCCCCAGTTTCTGGTTGCATGTGACCGGGGAGCACCGCGTGTCAGCGAGCCGTACTTGCTGGCGGTGGTCTTGGCCTGGACCGCAGAGCTCCAAAAGTCAGTCAGGGTCTCAGGTTCACTCAGGGCCGCCAGACAGGCAGAGAAGGGGATGCAGGCTCGGGGCATGGGGGGTGGAGGAGCGCCAGCTGCCTCAGCCTCCTCACGCCGGTGCTCCGCCTCTTGCAGTTCCTCTGCTCAACAGATAGCGGGTGCAGTGATGCACAGGATCATGACCAAAACTTAACTACAACAGATTACAATTAGCCTAGGCATTGGAGATGAGCTCCGGGGCTCCTTTCCCAGCTCTTCAGCATCCTCACCCGTGTTGGTGGCCTGGTCCATGGGCACCGGCACCTGCACAATGTAATCCACCCTCTGTGTGTACTTAGCCTTGAGCGACTGCTGGCACACGATGCGCTCCTCTACCAGGAAGCGGAAGGCCTCCGACGGGTTCTGCCCCGAGCGGCAGTTCCTCTGAGAGGGGAGCGACAATTAGGGCTGGAAACCGCTGGAATCTGAGCCTATGGGCCCCAAGCGGACGGCAGCTACCTCCACCATGTTAATGAAGTGCAGTAAGTACTCCTGGGCATCTTGCTGCCGATTGGTGGAGAACTCAGGGTGTCCGCGCCCAATCAGAGCTTTGAACATGCGTGGCGCTATGCCAACTTGGTCTCCCTGGAAGCAACAGGATCATCTAATTAATCAATTAATTAAACGTCTGATTGAATGATTAGAAAAAACACACAACTGGTTCATTAATTTAGCAAAAGAATTCCTGGATCATACTCTGGGTTCAGGGGTCAAGCTGGGGTCATCTCCAGGGTCAGGTGCAGGCTTGGAGTATTCTCCTGACAACAAGCCATAGCCCAGTTTGGCACTGCAGACACGAGGGTATATTTGGATATGTGAGAGGTGCAAGAACAGGACCCCTGCAGAGACGTGCAACCAGCTGCACGCAACGAGAACCCCAATAATATATCTGACAGATCCTGCTGAAGACAGCCTCCGATTCAATACAATGAAAGCATTTTCATGCACAATGACAAGACAGAACTCAACCCAGCATGCAGGGAACGGAGGGACCCGAGCCAGAGATGTTCACGAGTCACAAAATTAGAGTCTGAGTCAAGTCTCAAGTCTCCATCGTGGTTTCAATTTGACATAACTATTTATCAAAAATGTAACATTATTTTTTTTTCTATTAGTAACTGATGTGGCTAAATGGGAATCACCACTTGAACAGTTCAAAAACTGCTAATGTAGATTTTGAACAGTTACAAACATAGCCGAAAGAGGGTCCAAACTTGGCAACAACAATCAACTATGTACGTACACACACACACACACACACACACACACACCCCCACACCACAGGTTTGTAATTATATCTTTGTGGGGACTCTCCATTCATTTCTATGGGGAAGACTAATCCCAACATGACGACTTTAACCTCTACCCAGCCCTAACCTTAACCATATGTAACCAAAAACAATACAGTGGTACCTCAGAACTTGAATTGAATCCGTTCAGAACTCCGGATCGAATCCTAAAAAGTTCGAGTTGTGATCGAATTTTCCCCATAAGAAATAATGGAAAACCAATTAATTGGTTCCCGGCCCCAAAAAATTACACCTAAATGATTTTTTTTAGCACTTAAACACAAAATGAACCGGATAAAACAAAAAGAGCATACTGTACTAAACACATCTAAGCCCCGATCGTCTGCTCCTTCCATGTGCCACGCCCCCTCATTAACTCCGTGTGGAATTCCCATGTGATCGGCTGTTTCTGGTTGTTGTCATTTAAATACACAGTCCTCTGTATTTAGTCCACGTTTCAGTTTGTTTCCCTAGTCCAGTCATTGTATTGTCCGTCTGCGTTTTGCCTGCCTTACCTGTAATTAAACCCCGGATTCCCCGATACCCTGATGTCTGCGCCTTTGTCTCCGTTCCATCCCGCTCGGCACGACAATATTATTATAATTAAATGTATTTATGGTTTGTTATTAATATTAAAATAAGAAATCTTTATTTTTAAATGTATTTTTTTCTATAATAATGATTACTGTTAGTCTATCATTTTCTACATTTATTTTTACTGTCTAAATATATGTATTCAGCTAGTATAAACATGCGCGATGCTATCACAGCGAATGCGAGGCTGAGACTGAAGCGTTACCCTTTGTTTCTGCTGAGACACGTGCTGCGTGACTCATTTCCCCGCACGAACAAGTTCTTAGGTCGGCATTCACGATTTGACTCGAACTGGTTGGTTCAACTTTTAAGAAATTCGAGTTCTAATGAGTTCGAGAACTGAGGTACCACTGTACAAGACTTATGGTATTTTTAGTTTTTGTTAAATTGAATTTCCCCGTATGGGGACTGAAATAAGTGGTTTTTATAACATTGTGGGGGCCAAATGTCCCCAAAATGTAAAGCATACTTGGACCATACACACGCACACACACGACTGAAACCTTTCCCGATATGATTAACAAAAAGCTTCCTGTGTATGAGGCAGCCAGACCAAACCATGCCAGACTCCGCCCTCAACTACATTAAAATGATGTGATTGGTTAATGAATGAGTATGACCAAGACCCCATTTGTCGTGCCGCTGAAATAAATGCATGTTAAAGTAAATCGCGATTTTCATTTTTACACATGAATACAATGAATAAAATTGATTTGTCTCTCAGATCGTGTGTTTGCACAAGTAAATAAATGATCATGACCACAAACTCCATGTTAAAATTAATGTGTAGGTTATATATAATTTACGGTAAAGGTTAAGCAATGCCTATTTCTAAGAGGTGCCTTATAATGTGAAATAACACTCGGAATAACAATCAAAATAACCCACACTTTGTCAGATCGGGTCCACAATTTGAACTAGCGGCAAAATAGAAAAAGCATGTTAGAGATTGTTGACACCGCCTGACGTCACGCTTCTCCACTCCAGTTCCTGTGAGAAGCACATGGATTCGACCGGAGACACTCACACTTGTGTTTTGAAGTCCTGGGTGGGGTCAGCTGGCGCATCGTCAAAGATCTTCTCAATGTTGGAGACGTACCTGAGACCCAGAGACAGATCAGGATCATCTCGCAGGGTGGCGTTTAGAGGGACAATGTGAGCTCTCCAGGAAGTGCAGAGGCGGCCTCCGACCACAAGGGGGCAGTGCGAGGAGGCCGGGACTGACGGGGTACTGACTTGCGCTGGAAATCCGGGACAGTGAAGAGCACTTGCATGACGGAGTTGAGGTAGCAGCTGTTTCCCAAGTTCTTCATGCCTGTGAGGCCGGGACCTGACAGAGGCCGAAGTGTGGCCCCTGACTCCTGAATCACCTCCCACTCTCCCACACGCTGGTTCACCGCGATCTCCAGCTCCGTCATTGTGCGCTCCGTCTGCACAAGTGAGGAGAGACTGTCACTTCCCCCAAGACCCAAGGAACATAGGGTCAAGTTGTGGTCATGTGACCCTGGCGACCACGTGACCATTTCTTTACAGCAAATCACAGCGTAACCACAATGCGCGGTCGATCTGTTGGGCACGACCCCCACACCTTTTCCATGGTCATCATGTCGATCCCAAAGTGGGCGAGGTGCTCCGGAAGCTTGGCGTCCAGCACCATGTCATCCTCGTCATAGGAGTACACATCTGTGGAGGAATGGATACCACGGCTGACGGCTATTACCCGTAACAAACAGCAGCCCCTAATCTCAGGAGGAATCCGTTAGTGCCCCAGGAGTGCTGTAAGCCAGCCAAAGCCCGCCAAACATTGGTTTGCTGCCAGAACTCAAATATTCCCAACATATGAACCTGACAGGTGACTCATCTGATCCAGCATGTGTTTACACAGTGGGAGAAAAGTCATGTGACAAGGGGGGCGGGGGGGACGCGCAAAAGTAATAGTGTCAGCATTACATCTTGGATATACACAACACAAATATTAACACTAAAAAGTTATTATCAGATTTACTGCCACATTATCTACAGAACAGGATGACTACATTACAGCTTGTTTTTCTGCCCAACAGCCTGGTCGAATATGTACAATGCCTAACTAAAAACCAACAGAAAGACACCATTATTCGCATGATTATTCGCTGTCTTCATCTCGGAGACAGATCACTCAGGTCCATCCACTGAGGCATAATGCACAGCGAAAAGCTGGCATGAATGCTGAATTACGCTCAGATAAAAATGGTCACCTGGCAGCTATTTTAAAGGACATTTGTAATAACAGGAATAAATATGCAGCTGGCTTGTTTTCAGCTCAGTGCCGTGATGAATGCACGTTTCAGCCGCTTATTATGGTATGAGAATCGGCACCATGGAAACGTTGTGACATCAGTGCTTCATGTGACTCTCTCCCATGCCAACACTACGGTGCCAATCCTGGCTAACAGCCCCCATTGCCCTCACCCGCCCCATCCGGGGTGATGGTGCCCAGCTTCACCGCCAGCGGGTAGCCCGTCTGCTGGTAGTGTAGCAGGGCATGGTTGTTGCCCCCGGAACCATCGAAGTACCGCCGGCCGCACAGCACCTTCCCGTCCGTCAGGTTCATCCACAGGTTCTCCTGGAGATCGCACACCTCACACTTCCACCCACTGAGGGGGAGATGGAGGACATGTGACAGGAGGCAGCCAATCAGACGCGGCAGAGCGGAGAAGGTCTGCCCTACTGTCAACTACATGTCAGGGAATGGATGTCGAGCCAAAAAAAAAAACAAAACATAAATAACCCTGACAAGGAAACAGGAGGGAAAAGGAGGCTCCATGTGAAATCATCAAATTACATTTAGGATTAGGGTGCCATGCTAGCAGTTCCCTAGGTTTGGACTGAATCTGATTCTTCGATTCTAGACTGTCCCCACGATGCATTACTCTGTTCATCACATGGCATTACAAACCCCACATGTGCTTTTTATGTCCTTGAATAAAGCTGGTAGATTAAAAAGCAAAAGAAGTTCTACTTCTAGCCTATGATAGGAGGCTGCAGGCACAGGGCTGGGTGCACCCAGAATGCGATGCCAGGCCATCACAGGGCGCGTACACACACACTCACACGCGCGTAAACACACACACACACACGCGCAAACACACACGCGTACACACACACACACACACGCGTACACACACACACACACACGCGTACACACACACACACACGCGTACACACACACACACACGCGTACACACACACACACTCTTAAGGGGTGGCTGATGCACGTAAGCACATGTTTTTGGACTGCGTAACAAATCTGTGGGAGTTCCCGGAGGAGATCCACATTAAAGCGAAGGTAACATGCAAATCCCAAATAAACAGCTGGACTGGGAACCAAACCCGCAGCCCTGGAGGCGGGAGACCACAATGCTATCCAGTGAGCCACAGCGTAAAAGCAGCATAATTACGTCTAAAGTGTAGGTAATACCCGCTGTATTTTCTTCCATAAGCAGTATCAGCTATATGCTATTACCATTCACACTAATTAAAATAAAGAGAATAGTAGCTACTGATTGCTTTGCATATTTGTTCCAAATTCCCAACACAATATCTCTTAACTTGCCTTTAAAAGGGCTGCACAGGCCAACATCCAAACTGCTAAACTGCACATGCAGAGCTGGAGTGTAAATCTAAGCCACGACCCTGGATGTGTGAGGCGACAGCACTGCTCACTAAAGCAGCATGTCACCTGCCTGGGTAAGTACTACAGTGCCCATAATGCCCTGGGCACGGTGACGACACACGTCCCCATCTGCACTTCACAAAGTGATCACAGTTCACCATGGTACATTAAAATCAAGCAAAAACTATAGCACATAAATAGATTAATAATTCAGGACTGCACAGGTAAGGCGGACATTAACATTTATGCTGTTACCTATGGAGAGGCAGGGGACCCACGATGGACAGAGGCTCACCTGGGAGGGATTTTGATCCCGTTGTCTAGCTGCTTCAGGTCTGCAGCGTGTTTGGACTCCTGACGGACCTCGCCATCCCACTGCTGCACCTGCAGAGTGTGGGACACTGAGTCGGCAGCCATCAAACCAGCCATAGACAGGGACACCTGGGGGAGGGGAGAGACAGGCATTAAGCACCATCGGTGGATCGATCTCGGAGCTGCAGGGAACAGCCGTCGACAACCCCCCCTAGAGGGGACCTGACGGAGCCTCACCCGCTCTCTCACTACATCAGGCATGGTCGCCAGGTCCTCTGATGTCACTTCCAGCCGGTCCGGGAGGATGACAACCTTCACCTCCTCCTCATAATGCTCTTGCTCCACGTCGAAACCGCCCTCAATTCCTGAGAGAGAGAGAGAAAGACAGAGAGAGTTAAGAAAGGTACTGTCCCACAGGGTAACTGACAAGCCTTCAAGCCTTTCATACACTTCAAGCAGTGTATTAAAGCCTTACTAGGTAAACAGCACAGAGTACAAACAATTCACTTCCAGTCCTACCTATAGCCAGTCGAGTGGGCTTCTTCTTAGGGGGGTCCCCGGACCCAGAGCCATTGTCATCCTCCTTCTGAGTAACACAATCATTGCAACTTCAATAAATCAAAATCAATGCCCATTCGCAAACAATACAATTACCAGGAACGTGGAATATATTGATCGACAAACTCAAACACTGGGAAATCGTATTTCTTATTTGAAGCCACATGCAATTTCTGTACCTAAAGCAACCACACGCAGGTCTTAAGATGCCGCTCCGCATGACTTACCTGTGTCTTTCGGGTACGGCTGATGTGCAGGTAGGCTCTCTGGCCGGTCTTTTTGTAGTGTCTATCCACGTACTGGGATCCAAATCCCAGGAAGGTGTTCATGCACACGTAGAGCCCCCCCTCGCTTTCCTAAGACGGGCAAAAATAAAATGAAGTGATCACGGTGTGGGCCAATCTGCAGGTGCACCGACAGACAACAAAGATGGCAAAACAAGATAATAATAATAACAACAAACCATCCATAAAAGGCCAAAGAGAAGATCCCGAATTGGTGCCGGAGACTTTAGTCACAAAGAAAGTGATCGGTAAGTTGGCGATCGGTACAAATGAACCGAAAGGGAAATTAAGAAGTAGAGACGGAGAAAAGAATGAAAGAGGCGCAAAGGGAGAGAATGACAGAATGTATGGACGGACGGAACCAGACGAGGAAGCACAGAGAAACTACGGAGACAGATCGGCAGGTGGGATGAGCTCACCGGAGTAGCGAAAGACAAGGCGCACTCGTCTTTGTGGACGCGATCCCCGGGCCTGGGAACCCGAATCGTGGACAGGACCGACATCAAAACCTCGCTCGCCTCCGCCATCTCTCACTGCCTCTATTTCTGCCTTCTGGTCGTACACTGGTGTCTCGCTTTCGCACTGTGCGCCTCCTTGGTTTTTACCTAAAGCCGGCTCTGTAATTCGTCCTCCGTTAGATCTTCCCTACAGCCCGTCTTTCTCACTGAGAATCTCCCTCACTGTTTCTCAGCCTGGTCCAGCGAGTTTCAGTCGGTGCAAGGCCGGACGTGCTTAAGACTCACCACACACACATTGGATGGTAGCCACTGGTCGTATTACAGAGAATATAAACGCCATTCGACGCACACATTGGACGAGAATTGTTAGTGTACTACAAGTATAGAATCCACACTAATAAAAATAAACTTTAACTTAACCCTAGAAAAATTATACGAAGGTATGTTACAGGTTTTTATATGCTCTGTTTTTGTAGACCAATACAATTATGTACGACTGTAACTTGTATAGTTATAAATGATAACACATCATATAGTTTCAAAAAACAATTACACTACTTTAACTTTAACAGACATATCACATAAGTTGAAGAATGAGAATGGCAGCAGTCATATTTAAATATATATATTTAATAAAAAATTTAACTTATATGTAATGGCGCATTTACCATAGCATCTACGGTAAGGTCATAGAACTCCATGATGAGAAGGCGGAATTTGGATTTGTCTTTCGGTAAAACTCAATATCGCGACCTTGTGAAGTGGAGTACTAATTACAGCTGCAGCAATAATCCCCGTTACTTAAGTAACTAAACTATGTTACCTTTGGATTTGTCTAACAATTCCCTTTATAAGTATACAAGTTTTATGTTGACATTTTGCAAAAATCATATCTTGATGTATTCCTTCTGGAAGTCACCATTTCAGGACTGGTACCATTTCACATCACTTTTGCTAAGAAGCGACACCACACTCCTACTTACCTCATGGAATGGGTTAGCCCTGCTGAATATCTTTCGGTTAATCCATGATGACAAAGTAAAATAACGGCAAGAATAAAGACTAACAAAAACAGAATATAACAAATCACCATCTGAGCACAAATATAGTTAAGTAATAATTGTTTTATTTCTCAAGTTGTCTTTGCAGTAAAACATTTACAACAGATAAACTGTGGTGATGTCACCTAAAATAATTTACTTCATCACAATAAACTTGTTTCAATACATTTCCTAAAATGACTTGCCCATTTCTTTTCCAGCTGTAAACTTTAAATGTTATTCACAAGGTATTTATACATAGAGAACTCATCAGTCTAACAATAAATGCCAATTTATCAAATATAATATTCATAAAGCATGCATTATATGCATAAGAATATGCATTCAAAAACATATTGATTTCAGTGGCAGAAGCTGTAGGTTCCAATGGTTGTTTTTGCTTTTAAGACAAGCAAACCATCCCTTCATCCATCCATCTGCCAACCACTGGCCAAAGACACTAGGAGCACATCCCAAGCAGAACAGGGCACTGGGCTCTAATCTCTAATCTCAACATGACGACCTTAACCCATACCCAGTTCTAACCTTAACCATATGAAACCAAACACAATATAAGACTTATGGCATTTTTACTTTTTTGATTGCAGTCACAAATCTTTGTGGAGACCCAAAAAACAGACTGCACAATGTCAAAATAACAGGTTTTTATTACATATTACATTTGGTTCCCATCAATGTAATATAAACCTAATCTACGCACAAACACACAAACACACACACACGCACACACACATATGCGTTTGTCTTCTCTGTGGGGACTCTCCATTCAGTTCTATGGGAAAATCCGTAATCCCAACAATGACAACCTTAACCCCTACCAGCCCTGATCTTAACCATAAGTTACACCATTAGTGTGTGTGAGTGTTACCTGTGATGGACTGATACTGCAGCCCCACTCTGCCTGGGATATAAGACTACAATACTTCCACCATTTTTAGTTTTTCTAAAATTGAGTTTACACTTGTGGAGATTGAAAAGGTGGTCCCCACAATATCAAAATCACAGGCTTTTATCATTTTCTGGAGACATTTGGGCCTCACAATGCAATATACACATAACCCCCAACACCACCCCCCCCCCCTACCTCCACCACACACACACACACACACACACACACACAAAACATTTAACCCATGCCCAGCCAAACCAACGGATTGTAAAAGGGTAAAGGAATACTGTATATAAACAGGGAGAACATCCACAAAATCCACAAACAGAACAAAAGGATGCAAGTTGAACAGCCAACCCTGACAGTTTACTGTATACTGAGGTAATGAAAATGGTAACATAGTAACTACAACGTGGTATTTTGCATTCTATTTTATTCTTTAAATGTGCTTCCTGCGCTTACTATGATTTTTCACAGTTTAAAACGACTGAACGTTTGTCTGTGCTTTCCGAATTCTTTCCTTATCATGTCTGTAAAGGGGGTGCACACATGTCCCCAAACCACGGGAGCAGCGCAAGATAACCAGCTATTTGACTTTGGCAGCCAGATTGCACTATTTGTACGCATTGACTGCTCTCTCACTGCACGTAGGCCATGGAGAATTACCTTTATGTGAGCTGATAGAATTCAAATGTGTCATGTGCATTTTGCGTCGCATCCAAAACCGAGATATACTGTCTTTTGTCGGCTGCTTAGTTTCCCGTTGCGTTGCTGATACCTCAGCATTACACAGGGTTAATGTGATTTGTTCGCTACCTCCCCCCATCCCTTTAACTCTGACCCTCCCACTATTCGCGAGTACTGTTGAACCCCCATGCATTTCACCGCACATTCCTCCTTACGCCCTCCTCTTAGACCTCCTCTTCCACTCCCCTCTCCTTCTCCCTCCTTCTTCTCTAGGGCGTATTATGGCGCTCCACTCAAAAACTGCAATTGTATACGTGGCGCTGTTTTTCGCTCATGTTTCGTTACCATTTTTCTCAACGAAAACTGCAGCCAGCGGTGCAGGATCAACGAGTGGCCCTATAGACCCTTATGATGCCCTGTATTATACGGGGGTCCGGGCTTATTTCAGGAAAGAGTGGGAGAAAGCGGCGGAGCTGATAGAGAAGTCGATCGCATCCCGGGAGTCACTTTTCCAGACACGTCGAAAATGTCACGACAGCTGTGTCACAGCTGGACACGACCGGCTGCCTAAACTGGGTATTTGATGTGTGTGTGCATGTGTATGCCTGTGAATTCAGGTTGCAGAAAATCGTTTTCATTTACCTGCTGTTACAACACTCGTATGGTTCACGGATAACTTACATGGATATTTATACACAAAACAACGCATGCAAGATACAACTTAACTCACTTTTTAATGTTTTAATGTTATAATAAGATGAGGAGAGCTGCAGCTTTGGAGTAGGTTTCAGTGAATGGTGATTTGCAATGAATTTTGGATTTGTGACTAATGTAGCACTTAGATAATTTATTTCTTACATATACCCCTTCAGATGCTGAGAAGGGCAGTTTGTGGGACTTATGGGCTCTGGACTGGGTCCAGCAGAGGGCAGAGTGTGTCCAATACTGTCTCGCTCAAGCCATCAGCCCAGCAGCCCTGCTCCCTGTCTCTGAGGACATCCTGTATGAGTTTGGCATCCGCAACCCCTATAACTTCCTGCAGGTCACGTACTACAAGGTAGCCACTAGTTCAGGCCTGCATATGTGTGTAATGTATCTTCTGCCCTTCAGCACAACCCCCTCCACCCAGTTACCTCTCCACACCCATCTAATCAAATTGAATTACTCAACAAGTTTATGGGGACACACAGCTGCTAATTTCCATTTCTTCACTGAAAACACTGGTCCACCACCCTTTGCAGAAGAATAAATCCATTGTAAGAAAATCTGTGCAAACCTGTGGGCCTGTCAGTCTTAGCCAGTTAGATCATACAGCTCGATAAGAGGTCATTACGTGTACATTGGTATCATTTGCACATATTGCTGAAAAGACATTAAATACAGTATTGTAGGGCAATTAAGCTCAGTAGTGCACATGATGAACTCTACACTCTTGATTGACTCTATATTTCTGTAAAATCAGTTGTGTGTTGCGCCCCCAGCTGGGGAGGGTGCAGAGGGCCGTGTCTGCAGCTCACACATTCTTTGTGGCCAACCCAAACCACCTTGAGATGAGGAACAACTTGGAGAAGTACAGGCGAATGAAGGGAGTGACAGAGGAGGCCTTTCAGGACAGGGAGAGAGAAAAGAAGAAGCACTGGGTGAGGCAGGAGCTGGGGGGGGGGGGGGGGCACTGGAGTGATACGCTGTGGGACACAGAATGACAGAGATTCTCTGAATTTCCTTTTTTTAAATGCACACTCAGGGAAACCCTGCACTCATTAGTTCTGCTAGTTTGTTGTGTAGACTATCTAATATTTTCACTCAATAAGAAATTAACTGCTAATGCATGAGCTATCAGCCGCTATCACAGAATTCCAACCGGCGTAATTGGATATAAACTAATTTATATTGCTGGTAAATGTAATTAAATCATGTTCCACCAGGGGGCAGATAGCAACCACTTAACCTTAATAACCCAATTACCTGAAATAATCATTCTTAAACTGCTGTACATTGCTAAGATGGCAGTTTTATTTAAAAACACCAACAGATTATTGTATTATGACACAAAGCTCTCTCCCTTACCGGCTGCCTTGCTTAGTCACTGTATGACATGGCAGTGCTTTCGGAATCCTCCTCTGAATGGCCCCGCACGGTGGAGGAATGGAGGGAGTGCCTGAAGGAAACACTGAAGCAGACAGAGGAGTGCCGGGTGCAGTGTGTCGTGGAGGGGCAGCGTTTCCCTGAAAGAGAGCCGGAAGCCTCGGAAGGCGTGTTTGAGAGGGCTGCAGGTAGAGGGCGCTCTTAACTAGGCCTGTTATTTCTATGTCATTGAAGATGTGCCTGCAATAGTGCTGTTTGCTTATAACCATATTTCTCTCCTTAAACGTTATATTGTAATGATGTCACTAAAGTCACTAATTACACATACAACTTCCTATGCAGCTCTCTCCCTTTCCTTGCTGGCCTGTCAGCAGTCGTGTGTGTCCGTCGTGTCAACACGACCCGGAAGGATCTCTCCTCATGAGGACCTCCTTCCAACGATCCTGGAGCACTTACATATCGCCCAGTTCAAAGGTCAGAGTGATTCATTGCCTTCCTGGGTTGTGTTCGAAATGTCCACTCGTCCACTATATAGTGAGTCAACTATATTTTAATGCTGCCTGAATTCTGAACTATGAATGTAATCCACTATATAGTGCACTACAAATCAGCGTGAAGCACACCAAAATGGAGTTTACAGAAGCTGGACCCTACCTTGGTCGACTTAGACCATCATACATTGCGGTCTGTCACATGAGTGTTTGAACCATATTTGAGAAACTTTGTTCAGTCTATACTGTAACTGTTAACCATTTTAAGTAGCTCAGTTATAAAATACTTGGACATGAGCTATAACAACAGTGGCAGGGCTACCGCTGCTTTGAAACAAATGGTTATTTTAATGTATTTGGATGCTTTACGTGGGTAATGTTAACACAAAATTAATGCAGTATATTGAAGATTAGTATAAAACACCATAGTTACTGCTACAGTCCCCATTTTGCTTGCATAGGTGAATACAGTACAGTCAAGTATGTTGTAAATAAAGTTACATGTAGACGGATTTCTATTGTAAAGCTCTGTTTAATTTTTGTTTCAATGTTGTGAAGATGTGTCAATTACTACATGTACTTATCCAAGAATAGCAACATTGGTGCCCATGTTGTGTCATGTTTTTTTATTACAATAATAAACAACAAAATATATAACAAAGAAAAAAGTAAATTTTTCAACATTATACTTTAATGCTAGAGCAGATGTTCTGGCATCTGTTTATGCAGCAAAGATAACAATTATAAATATCTGGCGCATAATTATACAGCAGCGTAACATCCAACAAGTGTCCAAAATGCATGAATCTCTGTCTGCCCTTATCCCCTAGTGCATTTCAAACACAACCCTGTTTTGCAGTTATAAAGAAGAAATGGTGTGCTTGTATTGGAAATAAGTTCGATCTTATTAATATTAAGATTGACTTTATTGATGCCAGGGGAAATTTGGGTGCATACAAAAGCAAGAGACTAGTGCACAAATAAATGTGGTGCAAACAAATTTTAAAAGTACACAGTACTAAGTACATTTTCTACATTTTTGTCTGTCCTAACCTTTCCCTTTTTATTTCTGCCCTGACAGCGGGAGACCTGAAGGGGGCAGTGCAGACCATTCGCTCTCTCCTCCTCTTCTATCCATCCGATTCAGATTCTCTCTCCAACTTGCAGCTCTACTTTGAGAAACTAGGGGGTGACACTGAGTCCCAAGAGGCACAGCCCTCAGAGGTCGGTTGTTGGTGATGTGGGGATATAATCTGTTTTCTCATATTCTGGTGTGAATGCTGTGCTTGCCTTTGCTTTGACGCTCCTCTGCCTCATCTGGTTGTAATGATTTTGTTATCTGGTGATCTTTTCTCCTCAGGAAATTTCCAGCTATGTTAAGAGATCATTACTAGAGAAGAAGTTGCTGTTTTTTGGAGCTGAAAACCTGGATTTCAGTTTCATCGACCCAGTATGACTACTGTTTTTGTAGTGGCTGTGACCACAGTTACACAGTACAGTGGTGGGAGTCACATGTCACATATTTAGTGACGGGATTCCAGTCAGAACTGTTTACTTGTGATTTCCTACCCCAGGACTTATGGACCCCAGAAGAGGTTGTTCCCGAGTCCTTGAGAAAGGCTTGGAGGTGAGTCATTGGCCTGTGTATATGTTCACAGCTTTGGTTTCTAGTGGTTGATTTTAAAGGATACTTACTACAGGACTCAGGATGTAGTTTTTCATGCTGATGTCTAAATTTCTTGCTTCCCAGAGCAGAGAGGGAGAAACTGCAGGAGAGAGAAAAGGAGGGACAAAGAGAGGAAGAGATGGATGACAGCGGTTTCTATGCAGGTAAAAATCCTCTCCCTTCTTCCGCTAGAATTAACGCTGCGCAAGAGCTCTGATAACCATTTCTTTAATCTGGCCACCAGGGGGCCACGTTCCTCTTGTTGGGGTGGATATTGTCATGGACAGTGCTGCCCTGAATGGGACCAATCGCGTTGTGCTGGATGGAGTCCTGTCGCCAAAAGAATGTCAGAACCTGCTGCAGCTTGCCACCGTAAGCCCCGGAAACGGAGGAGGGAGAGAACTGCACCCGGTGCCTGTTAACCGACGCACAGGTTTGAGCTGCTCTCTCCTTCTGTGGCCTGACAGGCCGCTGCCTCGGCAGGAGATGGCTATCGGGGCCGGAGGTCCCCCCACACGCCACATGAGAAGTTTGAGGGTCTCACCATCCTCAGGGCTCTAAAGGTGAGCGGCCCTCCACACGCGGCGTGTCACCTTCGCCAGCCGGATGCCACGTGACCGTGCCTGTTATCCTTTCCCCCAAGATGGCACAAGATGGGGTCCTAAACCAGACAGATGTTAAGCTGCTGCATGAGATCGGGGAGCGGGTGCGCACCCTTCTGCATTCCTACTTCAGGAGCCCCTCCCCCCTTTACTTCTCCTTCACCCACCTGGTCTGCCGCACTGCCATCACAGGTACTCTATCTATCTATCTATCTATCTATCTATCTATCTATCTATCTATCTATCTATCTCTTAGCCAGACTGGCTCCAACAACTCGTCTCTAAGGTGTAGTGGTGGCTTAATGGTCAGGGAAGTGCACTTATAATTGAAAGATTGCAGGTTTGAATCCCTGACCAGGAAGGCACCACTGAGGTACCCTGAGCAAGGTACTGCTCCCTGGGTGCTAAAATAGTTGCTCCCTACTATGTCACATATGGGTTAAATGCAGAGGACACATTTCATTGTTGTGTGCTGTGGTGCCCTGATCACTAAATTCTGTGAGCCCCCTGCTGGCACAGCTCTGTCATTGCATGCATGTTGGGATGTCCATGCAGGTCAGCAGGAGGGAAGGCAGGACCTCTCCCATCCAGTTCATGTGGACAACTGTCTGTTGGAGGCTGAGACACGGCAGTGCTGGAGGGAGCCGCCTGCCTTCACCCACAGGGACCTCAGGTTTGGGGGCTGCAGCGGGTGCAGAAACATGCAGTTATAAAGGCACTTTCAGCAATCTGTCCCAAAACCATTTAGATCTTATTCCATGGGGAGTATCAAATATGCTTTGGACGTACAGAGTATGAATCATCAGCACTGTTTGCTTACTTAGGATCCTGTTCATTATCGCACTTGCCAGTGAAGGGGCTTTATGGTCTGTTATTCACCAATTCTTTGTCTTTACAGTGCCTTGCTGTATTTGAACGATGACTTTGAGGGTGGGGATCTCTTCTTCACAGGCAGAGATGCTAAGACTGTTTCGGTAAGGAGCGGAATGCCCTGATGTCTTATGAACACTCTGCTGCAGGTGGCAGCCTCTGAGATGGTCTGGCATTTTGGCTCCTTTTCATTTAAGAGTGTCATTCCTCTTTGCTCCCCTGCAGACTACAGTGAGGCCCGCTTGTGGACGCCTCGTGGGGTTCTCCTCTGGACCCGTAAACCCCCATGGGGTTACCGCAGTGACCGCCGGACAGAGATGCTCATTGGCTCTCTGGTTCACTAAGGAGAAGCTCCACAGAGACATGGTGAGATGGACCATGAGGTTCGCGAAAGGGAGACGTACAGTGTGATTGGATGTGTAACAAGCACTCACACTCTCACTCACTCTATGAATAGCAAGAGTGAGAGAGATATCATGTAGAATAATTAAAACTATCTAGGAATAGTGGGAGAACGGATATGAATGCCTGATAAAACAGAAGAAAGTCATCAGTAAGGTGTTTATAGCACTTTGTAATATCAGCCTGTATTAATCCATAATGCTTTCCAAAAGTATGTAAGATATGTGTGGTAGGTTGCTGGTTCAGTATGGTGTTGGGTTTGTCACACAAGCTGTATGTAGTTGGTTTGGATTGGGTTGGCCTCGAACCTTGTTAACCGGTTGGTTGTTGGTTCAGTTTGGGTTTGGGTTGGCCTTGTGCCTCATTAACTGGTTGGTCTTCCCTTAGGAGCGGGAGGAGGCTGAAGCTCTGTGGGCAGCAGAAGGACAGAATGTGAAGAAGGCCGACGATGAGGACGAAGATGAGGCCCGCGGCACCCGGCGCTTGGCACAGAGGCAGGGCTCCAGGGAAAAGAGCAAATCCAAGGACAGAGTGATAGGGGCGCGAGACGAGCTGTGACCTAACAGCAGGAGTGGCGCCAAAGAGCCAGCGCTTAGGACTGGATCACAGCTTGCCTTGTTTCCTGTTTTGGCGTCTGTGTTTGGCTGACTTCCTGCACATTGCAGATGTGTATAGTGGTTTCACTTGCCCATATGACCCCCCCCCCCCACCCTGGCCAGGGTGGTCCATCCTGGATCCTGCAGTCCATCCCCTCAATGTCCACAAAAACCTGGGATCTGTGGCTTAACCTATGCCTTGGAGTCAGGAGGTTAACCTTCATTAACTAGTCGTGATGTTCCTTTCCTTCACCACATCCATGTTACAGTGGGGGGGGGCATTAACTGTGGGGTCAAGCTCGCCCACGCCTTAACACTGATGCTTTGAGAGAGAGGAAAGAGGGATAGAGGAATATAAAGGGAGAGAGGGATTGCGGTTAATCCCTCATAAATAAGTGAATTTGTTTATGAAGATTAAAATCTCCATTTAGAATATGGAATTGTAATCCAGGAGTAATCATTCAGTCGCTCACATATAACACCCCTCCCCCATCACAACCTGATCCATGTCACGTTTAACCCTTTCTAATTAACCCACGCCCTTCCATCAATCTCATTGTTCTTTGTGTATTACCAGACCATTTGCAGGAGATCCCTGTTTGTATAGCATGATAACCCTCTCAGTTCCTCTCTTTACCATAATCCATGTTTAGCAGTGGAATGAGTTCAGTGGGATAACGCTTGTGCAATTAAGTGGATGTTAATTTCTTCTGATGCAAAACAATGTGTATATAGTGCAAACAGTTGCTTTCACTTGCTACATTTTGAATATATTTCTGTGCCAACAATTTACCACTTTTCTTCCACCAGGAAATAAAATGAGAAATTATCAGATAATTTATATACTTTAGGTACTGTGCCAGTAAAGCACCACACATAGGGCACATAGTATAGGGCATTTAGAGGAAGAGCAAGGATCAGCATCCATCTTGGGTAGAAAATCACACTGCAGGTCGGTCTCCGTGCAGATCTGGTAGGTCACTTCAGTTTGTGCTCTTCTTTCAGTCTTAGCTCAGCATAACATGGCTGCCCTGATCTAGTGCGTGATGCCAATAAGAGGAGCTCCCATCAATACAGGAGATCAGATCATGGCCTTCCCTGATCCCGATCTCCTTTGCTGCCCCACTACATTCACTTGCTCTTTCACCCTACTTCTTCCTCCATGACCTGATGCAAAGTGGGCCGTATTAAGAGTCAGGGACAACTCTTTTGAAAGTTGCTGAGCATGTGATGTTCTGCACTGCTCTATAGCTCAGCTCTCGTCACACTCGAGGTCCTTCTGTTGGTTTCAGTTTCAAAGTGTTCAAGGATTCAAACCATTCAAAGGAGCTGTCACTGCCACATACTCCAAGTACAGTGTAATTCTCACTTGTGTGAGAGTATGAGAGACTCAAGACACCGTATTTACAGAGAATAATAAGGAAAGCACTGCAGCCTGATGGGTCGATCCTGTATTCTGGGCAGCAGTTTTGGAGAGCAGTCACACTGGAGGAGATGCTGACCTTCTGCACCAACCACTGAATACACCAATCCTCTGGAACTTGGAGCCCAGATCTGCATCCTCATCCATGACATCCTCCATGTGGGCAGGAGGTGAGGGATGGGTCTGCCGTCCTCCGTGTGGGCAGGAGGTGTGGAATGGCTCTGCCGTCCCTCTCTCTCCATGTAGGCAGGAGGTGACAGATGGATGTACTGTCCTCCATCTGGGCAGGAGGTGAGGAATGGCTCTACCATCCTCCTCTCTCCATGTAGGCAGGAGGTGAGGGATGGCTCTGCCATCCTCCGTCTGAGCAGGGGGTAAGGGATAGTTCAGCCATCCTCCTCCCTTTACCTGGCCAGGAGGTGAGGTATTATTATTATTTTGCCAATGTGCTAAAGCCCTGGTCCTCCTGTCAGTCATGGCTCTGTTTCTGGGCCCCTCAGCATTATACCACATAATAATAATTGATACTTTATTGATCCCTGTGGGGAAATTGTCTTTACATCTCCTTCAACTTGCTCTGTTGTAGAGTAATTTGTCCACGAAGAGCAGCCACCCATAGCAGCACCCAGGGAGCTGGGGGTTAAGGGCCTTGCTCAAGGACCCACAGACATGCTGAGGCTGGGTTTGAACCAGCAACCTTCTGGGGAGGTCAGATCTCCTTGCACTGTCTGCCCCTTGGTGCTTCTTGTCTGCTGAGCCTCAGCCTTGTTTGAGCAGTATGGCTATTTCCCCTCGCCATGTCTTCGATGAAGTGCAGCCCCAGCCACATTACGTAACGGCACTCTATCCTTCCCTCAATATCCAAGCCCCTGCTTTACCTTAACTTATTTCCATCCAACTATCCTCCATCATTGCTCACCGCACCCACTTTTGTGCTTTGCCCATGCTGCATCTGCTCTGCCATTGGTTTTCCTTGAGCGACTCCCTATTCGCCCTCATCCCCATCACTCTGTCCATTTCTGGGCTTATCCCTTCATCCCTGATCTCCCTTCATCTCCTCCAATCCTCATTTGCTTATCACAGGAGTGACAGAGAAGGAGGGAAAAACGGAGCGACATTTCTGTTGCCGTGTGAGAGGAAAAAGTGAAAGACAGAAGGAGTGTGGGATGATAGGAGAGGGTCCTCGGCAGCAGCGCGGCTTGTAAAGAGGAAACTCTGCATTGTGGGTGACAAGGTGAGTGAGTGATCACATGGTTACTGTGTGTCTGTCATCGTCCTCAACAGCAGATCAGCAGAGTCACATTACACCGTAGAGTCTGTGCTCATCCTAGTAGTTGTTTTCACCACATACAAAATGACAATCAAATACTGCACCAGCCATAATATCAACATAGTATATTTCACATTAGAGGAGTGGACTTTAAGAGTACATACTGCATTTTTTATTACTAGTAATAGTCCAGCAACTCCAACTTTTAGTATTACTAATAGTTCTGCTATAACTACAGATACTACTAATAAATCAACTACGCATAGAGCATTAGAAATTATTAGTATTGCAAAATGTTGACATAATTCTGCCTTAAAGTGTATAAATGTTTGAAATCTTCAAACTATGAATTTGAAATTTGAGCATTAAGCGTTCAGGCACAAACAGGTGTGAGACGTAGCTGGTGGCCCTATTTCGAGGAGAGCAGCCAAGTATCTCATCTGATCAGAGAACAGCAGTAGATGCCACAATGTGCCACATACAGCGGCTGTGCCATGCCAGTCTCCATGGCAACAGACAGCCAGCGGTACGCTTCCTCAATGCTCCCATTACCAACTTTCACAGTTGGACCCATTCAATTACATGGTTCTAACAATGTAAGTTTGCTTTTGGGAAACGCAGCCCAGGAGCACTGGGAATGGGATGCAAACCTGGGGATACTGGGGACAGGTGCCCCGAAACACCACCGCAGTTTGGAGGTGGGGCCTCAGGGTGAATTTTGCCAAGGAAGCCCAAGATTTCCCTATTACAAATAGTTACAGACAGCAGCATCACCGTCGAGACGGGGGCCATTAGGCGATTGACAGGTGCATTGGCCGTTGTTTAATTAAAGAGTGGGATCAAGCGATTAAAGTTCCAGGTCGAGATCATCATCGTTACCTGATGTATTTTCACGGCGTGGCAGGAGAGTTCTGGGTAAACAAAACTGCACTAACGGCCCGCATTTATGGGAGTGTTTCACTATCAGCAGGACGTTAGCATAATCACTTACACACCATTTCAGAAATACAATATCCTTCTCATTTGAACAGAAGCCTGGACATCTGAATTACCATAAACATCTACAAAGACGATAGTCGCAGACAATCCTACATAGAGAAGTGGAATTTGAGAGCCCTGTAGGTTTAATTAAAGTGTTTCCATTTACAGTCTTTACTTCAGTATGCTGAATATAAATTGACCTGCTTCGCTGGACACTATGGTTAAATCTAGCAAATAATGAACACAGCATTCAGTTCTGAATAGAACAAGTGAAATGTAACAGAGACCAAAGCAGCCATTTTGACTTATTACACTTCAAACAGTAGACACTCGATCACCCAGGGTGCAGTGATGGGAGGGGTGACAGAGTGAGTCAGAGCTAGATGATCGCACCCTGTACACCATGGAAGGGCGAGACCTGCATTGGCCAGCCACACCCTGGCTCTGTCTCTCTGTTCCAGCACTTATCCAGATATAAAGAGCAGTCAGTAAGCCGATGACAGCAGATTTGATTCAGGCTTCCCTAAAAAGCTCTGCTGGGATTTAAGCCCCTCTGTTCCCTCTACAGGAGGGCCATTCTGCCGCTTTTGGGCTTTCTTCTTCCATCACAGTTAATGGTTTTGTCTAGCATCATGCATTGAACCCTATTAGGGTACATCATTGTTATAAGCAGTAAGCAATATGTTACTGAGGCCTATGCCATCATTTTACATCTCTTTCATTATGATAGAGACCATATATATTTAATATATATTTTTATATGTCAAAAGTCCAGAAGAAATTTGTAGGAATCTCTCCCTTCCACTCAGTCACCCAGTCACTCTCTTGTCGCTCTCCACAAACAAATTTTAGTCAAATTCAGCTGGTCATGAGATTTGATAGACACAGACAAACAAAAAGAAAGCAATAGAACGAGAGCAGAGGAGAGCATCACAAAGGGCAAGATAAAACAGGTGTGATACAAAACATCTAAAGAACACAGTGTACATCGTTTCTGCATTTTAAGGTGAGTCCAGAGAACTCCACACCATACTTTTTGCTTGAAACTATTTGACAGTTTGGATGCGGCAATAGTATAGTCTGTGTATGATGACACAGTAAATTATGAAAAGAACATTTTAAACACACTTTTTTTGTTTGAGAGAAGAGTTAAGTAGCTGTACCATCATGAGTTTCCAGATGCTGCTTGGATAAGGAGAGAGAAAATATGTATTAAACTTGATTCAATAAATTAGATTTAAATTAGATATTTAATTTAAAATATATCTAGAAAATAAATTGCACCAGTTTTTTCGTTACTTTTGTTCTGAGGTAATCAAAAGGGAATTTGTTAAGATGACAAATGAATGGAATATAAAACAAACTGCAAAAATACTCAAAAGTTCAGCAATTCATAAAATGAACAGGTTAACTGTCGTGTTTATGGTTGAAGTGGGTAAGAGTACATGTTAAATATCTATGTATTTCTACGTATGGCCCACTGTTGTGTATGTTGAGATAAATCGCAAGTTTTGTGAACATCTTGCAGTGTTACTGCATGGGTGTGCGCATGCTTTTCTGAGCATGTGCAACTTTGCAAAGGTGCATTTGCAAAGCAGTTGAGGGACATTTGAATTGCAAATGCCTGCTCAAACGAAAAACTTAGCTAGAAAGTCATTAGGGGCAAACAAGATAAGCAAAATAACCTTGAATAAAATTACTTAAAATGCTGACAAATTTAGATCATATAATGCGATTAATAATGAGAAACATTGGTACTAGCATAAAGCCAGTTATTATTTTTATCTTTTTCTACCTAGCATTTTTTCTGTCAGCTTGAAGTCACTTCCTGTCTGTTGCCATCGGTAACAGCACCTCCACCAGTTGCCATGGGTGAAATGGATCAGCTGCGCAAAGAGGCCGATAGCCTCAAGGAGCAGATTACCGTCAGTGTTGCAATCTACATCTGATACACTGTTTCTCAGCACAACTTTAGTCACTTTCCAGCATCTATTAATTTTTGCTGGTTTAACTATTTAAAACATAAAGTTATTTCTACAGAATAACAATTTGTGGTCCCTAATGTATTTCCTGTACTAATATTGTAATTTGTGACGGGGCACTGGATGATTACACAGCTGAATGTTTTTGTGGCCCTGAGTTTCCACCTGGCTCAGCTACAGTGTCTGCTTTCCCCCGGGGCAGGCCGCTCGCAAGTCGGTCCACGATTCCACCCTGGGGGAGGTGGTGGCATCAACGTCTGTGGTCGGCCGTGTCCAAATGAAGACCAGGAAGACTCTGAGGGGTCACCTGGCCAAGATCTATGCCGTGCACTGGTCCACTGACTCCAAGTAGCTGTCATTTTTAATTACTGCACCCTACACACTGGCAATCTGTGCTGATCACTGACTTTTATGGACATTTCATAAACATCACAGCCAGAATGTTACAGTATAAAAATCAATGTTATAAATTACGTAAACTGTGCATGTTATATACTGTAAAATAGTGTATTATTTAAAAAAAGTAAATATATCAGGCAAGGGATTTTAATACCATTATATTATTAGAAACCAATTTTATTTACTCTAAAATGATATTTTATAGTGTGTTGTAAATAGCTAATTGTGCTTGGTTACTGAACCCTGTCCACCCATCCTTCCATCCATAACTGTTCATCCAGTGCGGGCCACTGAGCCATTCTTCATATTCAGTTCTCAGACTCAGGAGACATTTCCCTCCCCCAGACAGAGACCTACAGAATAGGGGGCATCAGTGATCAGGCTGTACTCAGCATGTCATGCTAACAAGAAATCAGCAGCATTTGACTTTTTATTCTTCATTTTTCCTCCACACTGATGGCCACCTGTCTCCACGCTCTAGGCTGTGCGTCAGCGCGTCGCAGGATGGCAAACTCATCGTGTGGGATAGCTACTCCACAAACAAGGTACAGACACTCACGTCAACCACACGATCGATTACGATTCCAAATACTGTTGCTATCATTAAATAAGACCCCATACATTTCATAAATGTTAGGAAACAAAGGAAAAAGACATTAGTTTATCAAAAATGTTTAACGATATTTTTCTGTAGTTCTTAAGTACTTAGAGTATTCTTAATGAAGCACAAACAATAAGATTATTTCCTGTCTGCCCAGGAAGTGAGCTCAAAGCCTTTGTTCCTCTTTTTGCCCTCCCTTCCCAGGTGCACGCCATCCCTCTCAAGTCATCATGGGTGATGACATGTGCTTATGCTCCTTCTGGAAACATGGTGGCATGCGGCGGCCTGGACAACATGTGTTCCATCTACAACCTTAAGGGCAAAGACGGCAACGTCAAGGTCATGCGTGAGCTGGCCGCACACAACGGTAAATGCCCACAGACTTCAAACATTTATGAATAGAAATGAAAGGTTAATATAATTTTTATGGTAGTTCCTAAGTGTTCACTGCGAGTGCATGAGGTCCAAAAGAGCTAAGCATTGTGTTTTACCTGAAATTAACAGCTGGTAAATGTATGTGTACAATCATTGCTCTTATGAACAGTATATATTTTTGCACACTAACATTATTCAGTTGCTTAAATGTCTGAGAGAAATCAGCATTTTTCCTAAGCTCAGATGAAATTAAAGTGCGAGTCTTTCAAGAGTGACCCTGAAAATAGCCAGACAAGCACTTCCTGCACCCACCAGAACTGCAAGCTCATTGGTCAGAAATCCCTTGTAAAGCAGCCAGTCAAAACACCTGATATTGTCACTTCTCTAGGATACCTGTCTTGCTGCCGATTCCTGAATGACAGTGAGATCATAACTAGCTCTGGTGACTGCACCTGGTAAGAAGTTATCATCACCCAGTAACTAGCCTCATCACCCATGCATCTCCTTAGACCACTACAGTGGTACCTCATTTCTCGAACTTAATCCATTCAGAACTCCGGATCGAATCCTAAAAAGTTTGAGTTCTGATCGAATTTTCCCCATAAGAAGTAATGGAAAACCAATTAATTGGTTCCCGGTCCCAAAAAATTACACCTAAATATGTTTTTTTAGCATTTAAACACAAAATGAACCGGATAAAACAAGAAGAGCACACATCTAAGCACATTTATCAAAACAGTCATTTGTAAAGTTAACCCTGTGTGGAATCCCCGTGTGATCAGCTGTTTCTGGTTGTTGTCATTAGCCCTCTGTATTTCGTCCGCGTTTCAGGTTGTTTCCCCAGCCAGGTCATTGTATTGTCCGTCTGCGTTTTGCCTGCCTTACCTGTAATTAAACCCCGTATTCCCCGATACCCTGACGTCTGCGCCTTTGTCTCCGTTCCGTCCCCGCTCGGCACGACAATATTATTATAATTACATGTATTAATGGTTTATTATTAATATTAAAATAATTTATAAGAAATCTTTATTTTTAAATGTATTTTATTATATAATAATAATTACTGTTACTGTCTATCATTGTCTAAATGTATTTTTACTGTCTAAATATATGTATTCAGTTAGTGTAAACATGCATGATGCTATCGCAGCGAATGCGAGGCTGAGACTGAAGCTTTACCCTTTGTTTCCGCTGAGAGAGATGCCGCGTGACTCATTTCCCTGCGCATACAAGTTAGGTCGGCGTTCACGGTTTGACTTCTGAGAATCAGATCGAGTTCTAGGTAATTTTTTTCGAACTGGTTGTTTCGACTTTTAAGAAATTCGAGTTCTAATGAGTTTGAAAACTGAGGTACCACTGTATTTCCCAACCCGGTCCTCGGAGACCCCCAGACAGGCTATGTTTTTGCTCCTTCCCAGCTCCTGCTATTACTAATTATTATTGTACTGCTGCCATGCTACATTGCTGATGATCTACAACATCAAAGAATCTTACTGTAATACTTCTGAGCAACCTGAAATGCTTCATTAAAGTCATCTACAATACTACTTGGCTAAACATACTACAACATTTAGATAGCAGACACTTTTATACAAAGTGACATACATTTTTAAGAAGGCAGGGTCAGCCAGTCCCTGGAGCAATGGGGGTTAAGGGCCCTTGCTCAAGGGCCCAACAGTGGCATTATTCTGCCAAGCTTGGGATTTGAACTGGCAAACTTCCAATCAAAGGCACAGCATCATAACCTACTGAGCTCTGCTCCTTTCTCATGTGTGGGTTCCCTCTGATGTCACGGTGCAGCCCTTAATTTTCCACTCCTCTCCAGCGTGCTATGGGACATCGAGACAGGCACTCAGAAAACCATTTTCAGCGGCCACATGGGCGACTGCATGTCCCTGGCTGTGTCACCAGACTTCAACCTGTTCATCTCTGGGGCATGCGATTACACGGCCAAGCTGTGGGACATCCGGGAAGGTGCCTGCAGACAGACCTTCTCAGGACATGAGAGTGACATCAATGCCATCGGGGTGAGGTCTCAGTGCCGGTGTGCTTATGCACAGGACTGGGTCGTGCTTTGCGATGCTCCTTTATGTCAGTGCTTCTCAACCCGGTCCTCAAGGACTCCAAGAGGGTCCAGGTTTTTGCTCCCTCCCAGATAGTTCCCAGTACCAGGAGCTGGGGGGAGCAAAAATGTGGAATGTGTGGGGGTCCTAAAGTACCGGTTTGAGAAAACTGCTTTATATGGTTGAGGTCATACTTTGATCCCCATCCTTTATGATCAGTTGTTCACACACCTTTGCTTCCTCAGTTTTTCCCGAATGGAGATGCTGTACTGACAGGCTCCGATGATGCCACCTGCAAGATGTACGACCTACGGGCCGACCAGGAGCTCATCACCTACCAGGATCCCAGCATCATGTGTGGTGTCACCTCAATATCACCCTCCCTGTCCGGACGCCTCATCCTGGCCGGCTACGATGACTTCAACTGCAACATCTGGGACTCGCTGAAGGCTGAGAGAGTCGGTGAGTTCAATGGGGGCAACCTGGATGGACGCAACAGACAGGGGGCCCTGTTCACTATAGCCAGTCACCATGACTTTGTCCCACAGGAGTGCTGGCTGGTCATGACAACAGGGTGAGCTGCATTGGGGTGACACCTGACGGAATGGCAGCCTGCACAGGATCCTGGGACAGCTTCCTGAAGGTCTGGAACTGAATTGGGCCTCCAGAGAGCAACAGAAATGTCCTGGAAAGTGTTCTAAGAGGGGGTGATACAAATTAATAATAAAAGCAGATGGATCTAATGGGTATAGCCACATGGAAACAGAGGGGAAAAGGGGGCATTTCATCCTTAGTATCATTTTGGGAGACTGACCCAGAGGGAGATATTTTTCTTTCCTTCACACCTTTTTCTCTCCCTCCTCCCAATTTACATGTGGGAGAAATAGAATCAGACATAAGTTCCTAATGCTTCCAGGCAGTAAGTAACAGAACGATACCTGCAGCATAGCCTCAGAAACTAGCTATTGCACATTAAAACCATTTAAGGAACATGAATATTAACTTTAATTTTTCCCAGCTATTAATTGTGCATATTATTTTTCATGCAGTGGATCTTCAAATCCATTTTAAAAAGCAAATGTGCAACTTCTGCACCTTTAGTCTCACCCTTGGGCACAAAAACAGGGGCAATGACACAGAACTTCCTCCAGGAAGGCGATCAGGTTGAAAATGCTCAGAGCACTACTCTGAAAAACCTGGACCCCCCCCCCCCAATTCTGTCTTAGAGATTTGGCACCATATTCTGTATAGAGCAAAGAAACCCTTTAAAATAACCCACTTTCTCATTAAGTCACTAATTTCAGTACACCCTGTTCTTCAGATTTCTCATCCTAGGATCTTACACCTACCTAATATATATATATAATCTAATCAGTCTTACTTGCCTTTGTAGTAATTTATACACCTTTCTAATAAATACAAAATTCTAAACTGAATTTTACTGTGTCTGTCATCAAGTATTCAGTGGTTCTTAAATATGCACAAAAACATCCAATTTTTAAAGTAATTTTATTTACATATAAAACAAAAACAAATAAAAAAGTGACAAGACAGCGTTATTCAGAAAAGATCAAGAGAAGGAGTACAGATTAGTGTGAATTCCAGCAAAGCCACCTGCTGGCCAAGGGGAGAAGTGAACTTCCTGCGCTCCAAAGCAGTTTCAAAGCAGTTCTGGCTGGGGGTGAGGCCACACCTGCGAGCCTATCACTGGTTCTCCTTGTCCACAGACACAGACAGGATACGTCTTGGTCTGTCAGGAGTGGTCATCTTCACCTTCATCTGGCCAATCAGAGGAAGCAAAACATGAAGAACAGCCAATAGACTTGACTCACAATCCATTATGGGGGAAAAAAAAAAAAAAGTCACTGTTGATTTATGACCTATGCAACTTATAACCAATCGATTTTGACTGGTCCAAGACCACAAATGTGGCCATGACTTCACTGCCGGCAGCACCAGCATCCCCGCAAGACGGTCATTCATTCGTCTTGTGCTCAGACTAGAACCAATTACAGTCGAATGTTGACAACGACCTGTACTGAATCCATTTTCCCATTAAACGTTATGGACAAAAAGTTACTATATAGCTGTAATCTGACTACTAAAAAGCAATGCTTTACCCGTCTGAAAATAATCATGATTTGACAATTCATCCTTAATAAAATGTAAATTAGTCATAATGGCCTTAGCTTGGGTAGCACAGAGTATAAGTACCTGTGAGGCATGGTCACGAGTGGAGTTGTTCTCCTTGAGGATTTGCAGAGGGGAGCGGCCTTCAACTCCCAAACCCTTGCCACACCTCTCTGAGAGTGGAGAGAGGCAGTAAACCATGAGATATGACAGCATGCTAATGTCAGGCAGTACCAATTCACCCATCACTGCTTATCCAGTACAGGCATATAAATGAACCTGGAGTCCATCTTAGGAAGCACAGGGCACATGCTCACACAATCTGTGCCCCTAGAGATGGACACTCATCCAAGCAGCATGTTTTTGGACATGGAGGACACACACAATTAATGAGATGATCAGAAAGCACTTTGAAGAACAAAGTGTCACTAACCCCTCTGCTTCTGTTTGGTCATCTGTCCTCTGTTCTCGCTTCCGGGATTCTGTCCATTTCGGAGAGAGAGGGGGGAGGCACCACTCCTGCCTCGGCTTTGAAGCCCCCTGGCCCTCACTCCAGCGACGCCAAACCCCACCCCCAGCCACTGGGGCTTAAACACCACCTGACTGGGACTTTGGGTATTAAAGACAGGCAGTCTTATCCTATTCTCCCCAGAAGCAGGCTGGTTTTGGGGGGCCTGGACCCGACTGGCAGGGGACAGGCAATGAGGCTTTTCGGTCTCTGGTTGGCATTCAGCTGTGCAAGTAGAGGATTTGGCCTCACTGCTAACAAGTGGTGCAGAAGGGATGAAAGGTTCTGCACTTGAAGGCCTTGCATCTTTGGGAAATACTGACTGAGCATCCTCAGCGACAAGGTCGTTGAGGGTGTCAGAGTCAAGGGGAGAATTACAAGACAGATGAAGATCATCTGCAAGGGACAGAGATGAAACCACCCCTTCATGGCAAGTGAGAAGGCTGGAGCTCAGCTCGACATCTAGAGGTGGGGAGTCATCCATCTCATTTTCCAGAAACTGGCTAGCCTCTATCCCCATTTCCACCTCAACGTCCGATTCTGAGTTTGGAGATGTAGTGGGATCCAAGGAGGGGTTAAGGGGAAGAAGGGGCTCCGTGGAATCCACTTCCCCTTCCACATCCCCAGTGAGGTCTTTTGGTTTAGGAATAGTGTGGGAAGGCGGAAGTTTAACTACTTCCTCCCCATCATTAAGGAGGAGCATACCAATGCGGCGAGAGAAGGAACGGACTGTGGCTAGAAACAGGAAAACCAGAGGTTAGTACCAGTTTAAGAGAAGCTACTACAAGCAAGAAATATTCATAAAACCAGGCAGAACATTAAGTCAGCAAAGTTCCATATAAAAGTAGCAGAATCCCACCCCTACCTCTCACCACGTCCTTCATCGGCGTGCGGGAGATTCCCGGGGAGGGTGAACGGGGGTCACTTATGGGAGCAGGACGCCCACACGCGACCTCAACGGGACCTTGCGACGCAACGCCCACCTGTGGCGGACAGATGTTACGCACTTCAAAATCAACTTCGACAGATAAACGGCAGTGATACAGGTTAACAAGATGCGCACTAACCTGTATGGGTGTACGGTCGATGCCAGTGGTGGGAGATCGGGGGTCGACAAGGCGGCAGACTCGCTCGTTCCTCACTCGCCCACAGGGCTCCGGCTTTGAGGGGGTCACTGCAGTCTTACTGTTTCTGGTACCCATGTTTTCACCGACAAATCTTCAAAAACCAAAGAGCTGTTTTGTGGAAAATGGCTTTGGATAAAATACAACGCACAGCAGTGTCTTACACAACCATTTAAAACGAAATCTAGCTGAAAACGCTCCCCGTTTATGCTGTTACTCAGTCTGAAAACGGTCGTGTTCACGGTAAAAACAAATTGTCGTATTTTGTTATTCTCAAGCGAAATCATATACGCTATCACGTGGCTTGCTAAACCACTACGAATTTAGTTAACCATCCAACCACGCAACCCCATGATCAAAAACAGACTAACGTAGTCATTAACTAGCCATAGTGATAGCCATTTAGTTATGCTTCTACCAGCTAGATTAACTGTACAACTGGTAATAAGTTCTTTAACATATTTCCCCGACACGCTTCCTCCGTAGATCTTTCGTTTTTGCTTACCTTATCGCACAGATGCACTTTTGATAGCACACGTGCTAAACTCCTTATATATTTAGGAATCGTCGCTTCTCAGGGCAGTTTAATCCTTGTTATATGCGACCAATATTTAAATGTGCTGCAGCGTGCTTCCAGCGATTTTCAAACCAGCCAATCGGCGAGCTCCTCCAGGATGGCATGCGAGGCGCTGATTGGCCATCGCTGGACGACGCTACGCTGGCAGGACCTGCCGCCGACGTTTGAAAAACATTTTTTTTTGGTAGTAAATAGGCGTACCTGCGTTATGCCCCACCCGTTTAAAATGCAATTTCTGCACACCCTTAACCACCACTTGTACTTCCCAACTGACGTTAGACTTTGAGACATACAATTTTGGTCCAGAAGAATGTTATATTGTAGTGACCAATTGCTGTAATTTATATGTAACAAATAACATATGTACACACACACATACACACAGGGTTACCAGCTTTGGTTCTTCATAAAGGAATAATATATTTGCAGGGCTGTCAACTTTGGTCAGCCGGTTGGCGTGAGATTTTCGATTTCAGACAAGTCCGCACATGCATTTACACCTTTGTGACAGTTTTATTCCCTTGTAAATGGTCTGTAGGGTTTGCAAATTACCCCAACGCTTTTGCTGCAGCTAATTTTAGGTTTATAATGTAATAATATAAATTTGCTGTCCGAAAGCGTGAGTGTCACGCCAGATGCGTGAGAGTTGGCAGCCCTGCATTTGCCATAAGATTTCTTACGTGAGTTTGAGAGTCTGAAAGCATGAGTATCACACCAGATGCGTGAGAGCTGGCAACTGTTGGAATACGCCGTCTCCACCGGGTCCGTGGATGAGAAGAGATTCACAGCTGACACGGGGAGAAGTTGCAAATCACCGGTTTATTCTCTTGACTGATTATAATCAGGGAGCGACCATCTGACATACATTCATCATGTACAGGAGGGGGCTCTGCCATATGTATGAGCTGTATCCCTTTTAAAGTCCTTTGGGCATCTCCCCCCCTCTCTCGGTACCTTCCATCTACGTGACAACCACATGTTTGACATTTGCTCTACTTAGTCAGTTAGTAGGCCTACTTGTCCTTGTGGAAGGCTACAGATACGTAAGGGCCGCTGGCATTTTCAGTCGCTCCCTCTATCGGCCCCGATTAGGTAACCTTGCCCTGCCGGCGCCAGTCAGTTCTCGTTTCAGTTAACTGCATTTTTTAGAATGAACCCCCCCCTTTTCATCATGCCCTGCTTTAAGCTATATTCTCCTTTTCCTCTATTCATTGTATGTTCTTTATAATTCTATTGAATCCCACACAACCCTGTATATAAAACAAATGGTATAAACCTGTTACAGACATGATTTCAAAGCTTTATTGCTTTAGATCACAGACACCATTACAGCCAACTTTACTGTTGTTAAAACAATAGCACACAATTGTGGTACAGTACAATTAATGTATAGAAGCATTTACAAATTATTTTACATCATCGGCGATGCCTGGATAAGGATGAACACAAAGTGTGGCCTGCTCCTTATTCCCTTCTGGTCGTAGTGTTTCAGCAGGCACTGTACTGTTGCCATTGGCACTTACCCATATCCTTTTCCACATCCTCATCCAAAGTGAACTGCTTTCCTAGCTATCCAAGTATATGAATAAGGACAAACTATGTGCTAAACTGAATAAAGAGCTAAAGTGGACAATGCTGCATACTTGACCCCATGTGCCCTAAAGTCGTTCATTTTTATTGGACAGAGGTGATGTAAGGCAGCATTAAATAGTCGCCCCTGTGCATGAAAAATGGAGAACCTCGTACTGGTAGCTAAGTTCAGCCAGACAGCATGTCTGCTAGTTCTGTCCATCACTCAGCCTAAGTCACTATATCATATATTTCCATGTGCTGTTGTAGCTCAGTGTTCCATTCTGCCCCCTGCCTGCTCACCGTCACCCTCTCTAATGCCTGCCAGTCACTCCCACTCCTAAACAGCGATCCCCCCTTTCTTTTATAGTGCATTCACACGCGATGTCCCCCCTCCCCCCCAGCAGCTCATCTCAGTCTGGCCCAGCCTCTCCCTCCCCTTCTTGTCGTGCAAAGTGGGCCAGCAGCGTGTCCAGGTCGCGGCGGTCAGCCGCGGCGTACAGCGAACTCTCTCCCATCATGCTCAGCGCCATGCGCAGTGTGGACCAGATGTTGTCTGACATGGCGACTGCCGCTCTGCCTCCCCTGGTGTCGCCGTCGCCGGCCGCCTGTCTCTGAAGAGATAAGGCCTCCAGGAAGTGCTCCACTGCCTCTCTGCATGGGACAGGGCGGAAACATTAATAAATAAGCTAATCACTCCGAGCGAGCCGATATCAACCCAGCTATATCCACACCTGTCCATCATATTGTCTTCTAATATTTAATCAGGACACTATAAACACCAGGCAACATCCATCTTATTATTTTTCTATTTTTATTTAGCAGACACTTTTATCCAAAGCAACTTACATTTTTGAGAAGGCAGTCCCTGGAGCAATGATACAACAATAAACAGACACAACAATAAACAACAATGAACCCACTCAGCCAACAACAGGATTTGAGCCGGCGAGCTTCCAATCACCTGAGCCACACACTGCACCCCCATCATCCATAACCTCTTATTCCAGCACCGGGTTATGGGCCCAGTGTCTATCCTAGCAACCGGGTTATGGGCCCAGTGTCTATCCTAGCAACCGGGTTATGGGCCCAGTGTCTATCCTAGCAACCGGGTTATGTGCCCAGTGTCTATCCCAGCACCGGGTTATGGGCCCAGAGTCTATCCCAGCACCAGATTATGGGCCTGAAGCCTATTTCAGCACCGGGTTATGGGCCTGGAGCCTATCCCTGGAAACCCTACGTATAAGGCATGGGATGCCCTGGATTGGATGCCAGTCTGTTGCAGGGCATGCACTAAATACTCAAATGTATTTAAATAATATTTAAATCTAATTTGTAAGACTATACATTATCTGGATACCCTACTGTCTCTGGAAGAGAAGGTAAAGCTTTGGCTAATAACTAATTTGAAATATAATAATTTCCTTAGTCATCAGTGTGCCCTATGATAATAATGATGCAATTTATCAACTGATATCTCACCTGTGAGCCCCCAGGTTGACGCAGCTTATGCCCAGATTGTATCGACTGCGGACGAAGCCCGGTTGCAATTCCAGAGCTCTCCTGTAGGCGGCGACAGCCTCTTCTGAGCGGCTCCCATTTGCGAGGGTAGCACCAAGCTTATTCCACAGAAGGTAATCCTGGTGCCGGGAAAGTGAGGAGCAACACAAAACTGGCAAGTCAGTCAGCTGTCGAACACCTAAACACGAATAAAAAGGACGGAGACGGCAAGGGGGGGTCACCTGTGGGGTGACAGAGAGGGCAGCACTGAAGCAGTCCACGGCCTTGTCGTACTCTCCACTCAGGTTGAACAAGACGCCCAGGCCGCACTGGAGTTGTGGGTCAACGTGGGTTGGGTCAGAGGTGGCCGCGTTCAAGAACAGGGACTGCACCTCCATGAAAAGGGACCTGGGAGGAAGGCGAGGCGGGTGGAACACTCCTGAGCACTGGAGGATTCCTTAGGATTCAGCGCCGTACTGCAGGATGCTGACTATTCAGTAAGTCTTACTGGGACATGTGACCAGCTGGGGCTTGCCATCACAGCGAATGAGCTGCAAAGAGCTCTCTAAGCCCAGGCCTTCTGCAGCCTGAGAGGTGACCCATGCCCCACGCTCCCCCTTTGGCCTCCTGCATCTTATAATGGAGGCTGAATGTCTCTGCTTAGCCACACATCATAATAAAGTTTTGCTCAATCAGACTCCCAAGGCAACCGCATGAGCAAAAGCTAAATCCATCCAAACACTCTGAGGATCAAAGCCAAAAATTCAGGAGACTCCTCACTGCTTAGGGGTTAGACCACCTAATGTAGCTGTGTGATGTCATTTCCTGACTAAGAGACACCCCTTCCCCAGAGACAACGGGAGGCGGGAGGGTACTCACACACGTATCAGATATATCTAGACAGTAACAGCAGAGTCAGACTCACTCCGGCAGCAATGATCCAAATCGTTCCCTTTCCTTCTCTCTTTCCCTGACTCCCTCCTTTTCCTGCTCCTGTTCATGTTGCTCTAGGATTGGCCGGTACTTGGGATTGTGCCTCAGCCAATCGCGTAGCGTCTCGCAGGCCTGCCTGTGCAGCGTTTCGTTGGTAAAGCTGACGGCCAGGGCCATCAAGGCCGTCAGATTGTCATTCTTCAGCTCTATGCATCTAAAAAATTAAAAATCAGCACAGTTTGAACTGAGTCATAGGCATGTGAATGGTTTGGTGACGCATAAAGTCAGTAAAAAGCCTGTTAAATATGTATGCAAACACTCTGTAAACACCCAAAACGTGTGAGCAACAGGACAGACACACCCTGCTAACTCCACATTCACAGCTTAAGACTGAGATTCATATGTAGATCTCTCAGTATCACAAATGAAATTAAGCTTGATGAGAATTTTTCAGTTAAAATGTGCCGTTCTACATGTTGCAAGAGGCACCTGCGGAGGGCACTGATGGCGGCGAACTCTTGCTCGTTTTCTGCCTGGCACGTGCCCAAATACTGCCAAGCCTGGGGAAAGAAACACATTGAGAAATAGAAGCGTATGGGAAGCTGAACTGGCATGCGGCCATGACACTGACGGCAGACGTGAGCACTGCCTCACTAGGTGGTTGTCAGGTTCTCTCTGCACAGCACTTTCGAACAGCCGCACTGCCCCCGGGATGTCCCCCGCCTCCATCCGGCGCAGCCCCTCGCTCAGGGGGTCCTGGTGTGACAGGTATGGGTTGTCTTCCTCGAACTGGTAACCCTTAGGGCCAGAGGGAACGAGAACATTTTTTGCTGTATTTCATTTATCCGAAGAGAGCTGGGTCAAATTGTCCCTAGAGCAAAAGACCAAACTGTGAGATCTGCTGACCACGGGATCTGAACCCATGACCTTCCGATCAAAGACACAGTGTCCTAACCCACAGAGCCACACACTTTAGAAATGCTAAATAGGGATCTCTCAGTACATCACGGGAGAGGAGTTCTCCATAAAGGGAGACCCTGGAGCAGCCAGCCCGACCCCCACCCTCTGACGTTCCGTCAGGGTCAGGCACCTTATCATACGAGGTGCTCATCAGCTGGTCGAAGTCGGACAGCCAGGGGTGACTCTCTGCGTCCCTCTTGGCCATTTCCTCCCACTCCTCCTGCAGCTTCTCCCAGAAGTCCACGTCGCTCTGGACGTGCGAGGGTACAGACTCACTGACATGCCTCATCAGAAGGCAGCTCATCACACACCCTATGCACACCGTAGCCACTGCTACATAGCAAGGGGGAAACAAAGGCTCGCCTGTCGGCCCAGTTCACTCACTTCCACTGCAGCTTTGGCCTGCTGGAAGTCTTGTCCCGAAGTAGTGAACTCGTCTACCCAGGATTCAGCCGACTCTCCCGACACCTGGGAAAAAGACACAGAAGCACAGCTCCAGTGCTACAGCAGAAACACACTCGTCCATCAGACATCAGCTGAGAGAGAAATGAGACACACGGATGAAAGAATAAAGGGAACAGAAAATGTAAGGTGATGGTGTCCTGCTCTTTCCCTCCGCTTCCTATGAGCGCACAGGCGCTGAGGTCTTTCCCGAGAGCAGCCACGCGCTCGCTAGCATGTCCTGCACTCACAATGCGGCCCAACTGCAGCTACATGAACGTAAGCACTGTATCGTTCCTTAAGAATATGCCCCTTTCATAACAAGGGTAAAGTCAGGCATAATGAAGCAGTCATCGGCACTGGATACACATACGCTACTGGTATTTGTACGCAGCGTGTGAGGCAGCGCGCCCTGCTGGCCGGAGCCTCAGGCCTACCTGCCTCAGGATGGCAGCCCAGTCAAACGCAAGCTTAGCATTAGTCCTGTCAGTCTTCTCTTTGCCCTCTCGAGTTTCCACTTGCACAGCCCCTCCCCCTGTCTCCTCCAAGGACTTCGAGGTTGTGATCATGGGGGGGGGGGGGGTGGCACGGAGGGATGTCATTCGATTGAAGGGCAGGGGGGGGGGTCGTATGCATTTTTTTTAATGGTCGGGGATTAACGGGGAAGGGTGTGATGCAGGAGTGCATGACGGGTAAGGAGAGAGGATGAAGGAAGGGCAGACCAGAAGGCAGTTTATCACTGGGGTATGATTACAGGCGTAATGACCTGAATGTGCTACAGACAGCCTCTGCCATTCTCTGTGCAATGCCGCCCTATTTACACCCATACAGTGCATCACATGTATACAACAAGAATTCACTTACATATTTCACATATAAATTCTTAGAAAAACAGCACAGCACTTCACATAAGTGAAACTGAATCATCTGAACAAACTAGAACTTCCCCTGGACATACAGATTAGCAATAAGTCATATGTGCTACAACACTATAGCCTTAAACATTAAAATAAACGGATTACAATTACATTTATCGCTGGCCTAGCAACTACACAATGATAATCTTGTCCCATAGACACAGGCTGTATTTAACTAGCTCACCAATGGTTAGAAAACCAGGTGCAGTCAGTTAACATTTGCTTACTAATTATCACCATTCTCTAACTAGAATTTTCAACTTTCTATGTTTCTATGTACCTGATAGCTAGGTAAATGGACTTATTAATAACATGACATGCTCGCTTAATCTCAGGGCGGGGCCCTCTGACAGCGGGCGGCCATGGCGTGGGGTCCTACCTGGTTGATCTTAGTTGCCCAATGCTGTGCCAGCTGGGCCTGTGCTCTATCTGTGTGCTCCCTGCCTGCTCTGTCCTCCACTGTCACACTGCCCTCGCCAATCTGCCTAATGAACCGCAGGAACTACACAACAGACAACAACAACAACACAGCAGTGATTACTCTGCTAGCTAAGGACTCTGCACTTCAGCACGGCGCATTGCTACAGCACAGTCACACGACACTGAGAAGAGGGAGAAAGGCAAAATTAATCACTGCTACCAAACGTGGCGACGGCAACACAAAGACACGAAAACAATAACGGCGACCACAGCGAGCAAATAATATATACAAGAAAGGGAGCAAAATCACATGGCACAACAGAGGCACGCTCCTACGGGCAGACACGTAACCTACTTCAGTATTCTGCAGTTTGGGGTCGTCGACTTTGGCCAGAAGCTCATTGGCTGCTTCCTTAAGCTCCTCCCCCGGCTGGTATTCCTGGGTCCTGGTCGATTCACAGGGGTAAAGGACTTTTATGAATCAACATTATGATACAGCACTGAAGTATGTACCCTGCTGACTGGTGTACACTGGTGACTTCCATCCATATTCAATACGTTTAATGTTCCTAAGCTGTTCATTCAGTCTGTTCCAGTAAAATCAGCGTTAAATAATGCCTCTTTCATGTTACAGTGTTTTGCGGAAGGGACTAGGTTGCATTTTTACATGTATATTTAAAAAAATACAACTTCCAGAGCACATTTTAATAATGTAGACTACTCTTAGCAAGGATTCATGGGAAATGAACCATTAAGTGACCATAAGATACATAAGCTGGCACTCCAGGCTGGATATTGAGGTTTAAAACGGTGCCGCTGCACTGAACACTCATTTCCGCAGAATGTGGACATTGTTCTCGGTGAAGAAAAGCAAGCGATACACTCCAGCAGGCTGAATCAGAGTCGAGTCGCTCATATATTTCTGTGAAACAACCGCAATCCTCAGAAATGGGGCTGCTACCACTATCCCGAATGATCATACATAACCCAGCAGTCTGTCACAGTAAAGCCAAGAAACTGCCCAGTCACTCTACCAGAAATGTAATTTAGGTATTACGCATAAATATAATCATTGGCTTTTGTGCATTTCCAGTATATGGAGGTTCTAGGAAAATGCTGGCCCATTCATGGCATTCATCATCCTTGCAGTGCAATTTCCTTTGAATTTGTAGGCCATTGTCATTGAACAAAAAGAACAAATCGTTTTTTTCTGGAATTCACCTTTGAGCATCACGAATAATGGCTGTTCTGCTGTTCTTTATCCTCACACTCTTAAGGACTCCTGTCTGTTATGCCCCCGCTGACTGCACCTCCATTGTACCCTCTCCACCCCCATGCTCCTCCCTAACCCACTGCCTCTCCATCATACCCTCTCCACCCCCCTTACGCTTCTCCCAAATCCATCTCTCACCACTCTCGATCCTGCTCCCTCTCTCCCAGGTCTCCAAGCCACAGCTTCTCCTCAGATTGCTCCAGGTACTCCTCTGCCCAGCGCCCAGGGTCTGAGGGAGGGAGGGAGAAGCAGGTCACAGACTCCACCAGAATGGGGGGCTGGGAGAGAGGCAGAAAGCCTAAACGCGATGTGGCACACCTGTCACGTCCGCAATGAATTCTCGAGTCCAGTCGGCTTCGGCGGCGTCCTCGGGCCCTACTTGCCCGGGCGTGGAGGCCGATTCGGGGGAGGACAGGAACTCGGCCGCCCAGTCTCCAGATAGTGCCAGGGCCGCTACACCAGGAGCTAAGCACAACCAGCACGAGGAGGCACGTGAGGGTGTGAGGTGCCTGAGTGCCAAGAGTCAGAGCAGCCGGTGGCTGCTGCTGATGTTGATTTGGACTGGGGTACAGTCTGAGGCAGGGTTCACCTCTCTGTGGGGCCTGTCTATAGCTTTGCTGGTCAATCTGCTGCATCTCCTCCAGCAGCTGGCCCATGTCGAAGCTGTGCGGGGGCCTGGGAGGCGCCTGCAGGAACTCGCTCACCAGCTGTGGCGTGGATATCGTCACGAATCAGCCCTCCACGTCAGTGCGAGGGGGGCTCACCAATACCAGGGCCTCTATCAGAACTACGTGGCTGACATTTCGGAAACGGTAAGCACAATCAGGGAGCTATCTTCACGAGGGAGACCTACCTCTTCCTCTGTGGCTATTTCAATGGGAGTCGGAGGGATCTAAGAGAATCAAAGGAAACAGAAGCCATGCATGTTGTTGGTCAGCCTACAAACACATTGCATCCCCGCAAAGACCCCTGTCCCCTATATTACTCAAAATGCCCAAATCGCAAGAGTTGTGCCATTAACCATCATTGTTACCAAAATAAATTATAATTACTTACAGTGGGCGTGGCCCTGTGCCGCCAAGCTCCTCCTTCTTGAGTCATGTGACTTGTCAGCTTCATCAGAGGGTTGGCGGCCCCACACTCCGCTTCGACAAGATCCCGCATTGCCATGGCAACTGATGATAGGGGCAAATCGCAGGGAATAACTCGGTTGGCAGCGCCAACCAGCAAGAGTGTATCATTTAAAGAGAAAATAAGTGCATATTACCTGACTAATTCATTATATATCCCAAAATATGCGTTAACAGCCTCAGAATAATCGGCCTAGCTCATTGACATGCATATCTTGTCATTTAGTTGTTACATTGAGTACATTACCCAAAGGCAACAATCACACACAATAATGCAAAAAACAAAACAGGCCAATAAACAGAGGGGCTGTAAGCCAGCCTGCTGGGGATAAGACATATTCAACTGACAAGAAGAAATCCTGTAAACATGAAGCCAGGTTAATAAGATCATCTGGAGGCATTTAATAATGAACATCAGGAGACTAACAGGATTACAAGCCCTCTTAGAAGCCAAAAATAACCCTTAAATGAGCAATGATGGACATGACTGCACGCAGGTGTAAAGTTAAAATCTCATTACAGATACATGTCCCATGACATCCCAGCTTAAGTATGATGACGCTGTTGTGATTTTATGTCACTCACAATAAATTCTTAATATGGTTTTATTTCAAACACACAGTGAATAAATATTTGGGTAGATGACTTTATTAATAAAGAACAGCAGGGAACTTTTGTACCGGATGTATGTATAACATTGTATATTTGAGTCTGGCATTCTGTCATTTGAGGCTGCACTGTAAATATCTACAACTCCACAGTTCACCCTAAGGAGGATTAGTGCAATTACAAAATATACCAAAGCGGACTAGATTTTATGCATTATTTAGTTGCAAATTATTGCAACTGCAAATCAGAGTTATTGATTTACATAAAAACATTTTAGGGAAGTTTCAGGGAAGCGTGGAAGGGCTTTGTACTGTAAAAGTTTCTATGGTCATGAGAATTACAGCATGCATCACTATACTGCACTGGGGAATCGTAATTTGACACTAACCAATAACCTCGACTGGATTCTAAAGCCTGTGTTAGTAATCAATGGACCCAAGGTTTATTATTTATCCAAACACGGTTTGTGCATTAACATGTAGCCAGCTCTAAGCTAACACTAGCTGTCACATGTCATTGGAGGCGCTTAATAAAATATCACTTGGCATGCAGACCGTACATACCCTGATCATTAATACTAGAAAGAAAGGAGATACAAATGCAAAGGTCATTTAGTAACTGTAAGCGCAAAACAGACCCAGAACACCAGAACTGGTCCGCAGATGTACCTCGGAAATGAAAGGAATGCCAAACAACTCACAATGTCGGTGAACGTTCCGTCCTTCCTCTATTAGCCTTAGCCAGCTGGAAAATTACACTCCCCCCCGGCAAACAGGCTACACTTATCTAGGGGGATAACATGTCTAGCAAGGCAAATGCCGACGTATTAACAGTGATCCCTGTTTACATGTGTCTTTTTCCCCCACGTCGCGGTCCCGGCGGAGACAAAAAATTGTAAGGACGTAAATGTACGTTAATCTTGCTGGCCGAATTCACGGAAGATGTTTACGCAGTTGTGGCTGCACGTTCTGAATGTAGCGGGTACGAAATTTACGTAGCTGACGTTGTAGCTGACGTCAGCGGAGGAATGGCTCACTGATTTCCAGGCTAGAGACAAGATAAAAATCGCTGGAAGCAGAGAAGACATTAAGGTTTTAAGTCTCTGGTGTGGACTTACCTACCAAAACTATAAATTAATGGTTGTTAGTAGTTGCATGCCCTTGGAATAACCTGCTATGCTAAAGAGATCAGGCTGTCAGCAAAGCTTGGCTGTATTTGCATAGTACGTTGCGAAAGATGTGAATGCAAAGTCCAGCTTCGGTGCGCCGGTACGGTCATTAGAGTTCACTTGAATTTGCGCTTTGAATTGGCAAGTAAAATATATTGTTACTAACAGCAGTACGTTTTTTTTTTTGATAGGCCTATTAACGGTACATTTTTTGGACTGATGGTGTCACATTTTGAACAGTATAACCCACTGGTATTACACATTAAAATAAAAGGGAGTAGAGTAATATAGTGGTAGATATTGGGAATGAACAAAATAATGGACCACATGAACATCAAAAAGTTACCAGTCAAACGTTTTTACACACTCTGAGATTTTCCACATTAGCATGTTATTCACTAAACATTTACTAAAAAGAAACACTATTTGCTAACAAATAAATTTACAGTAATTTCATTAGCAAGAAAATGACATATTTTTGATTAATCAAAGTAACCTCCTCTAGCAGTTATAACAGCAGAGAAAAGTCAATGCATTCTTTCTACAAGGGACATTAAATATTGTTGTTCAATGGGAAGAAACAGCTAACTAGTGCATTAAAGTTAAAGGAAAGCCTAGAATATGACTATGCCATTACCACACAACCAGTTAATAGGATGTCAGACATGCAGTGTTACATACTCTTTCCATGTTACAAAGGAAATTTATTTGATATATTTGACACATTTTCAACTTTCCATTGCTTAACAAGAATAAAAAATCTGCAGTTTATTAAATAAGTGGAAAATGGTAAAAACTTGTGGTGTGCAAAAACATTTGACTGATAGTGTAACTACAAAGGTGAATTGTATTAGGCTGAGTATCAATTAATAGTATTTGTCAGTTATAAAACATGTATGGAACTCTGAGTTACAAAACATCCAGAGGCTAAATAACTGGTGTCTGAATTGCTGGTGCGTCAAAATAAATCTAAAATGATTTAATGTGTCAGTGAGAGCTGTAAATCATTACATCACATGCTAAACATGGATAAACTCCATCAGGAGAGCTGAACAGTGGTCACAAGTAGAGGATCATGGACGAGGATGGACAGACACTTCATGCTTTTATACACGGTCAAAGTACAAAGACATCTGACCTGGTGTGAGGAGCTGAAATCCTGGACCCTTATACAAGGAAAGAAAGTAATGTGGCCTGACGAGTCAGCCTCGTCCCATGACCATTCCCATCCCATGCGAGCCTCAGCAGCAGCATGCAAGGAAAACTTAAATATTTAATACTGGCAAAGCATCTGTCCCGATGTCCGACACATTCTGAGAGCCTGCAAATCCCAGCTTGCTGGTGTTTACAGACGTTCATCTCTCTGTCTCTCAAGTAGTCCACAGCTCCCACCTGTTTAAAATAAAAAAAAAAAACAATGAAATCATTATGGTCCTAAAGAAACACAAAATGGACAATCTAAACTAGGGCTCAAGGTCTGAGCACAGCTGATTTTCTAGCCTTCCTTTACCCGTAAGGATGTAAAGTCTCTGGCCCATCAGAAAATTATTAAACTAACTGCCTGGGAGAACTAAAAATAAGTCCTGCATTTGGAATCGAGGTCTAGATATGAAGAGCCCTGATCTAAAACCAGCGGTTCTCAGCTGGCTTAAATGTTTCTCCTTGGTTGTTATGTCACAGCCGAAAAAGATGGTGCGGGGTGGGGGGGAGTTGTCAGCTGGGGTGGGGATGGTGACTGTGGGCTCTCTGTCAGAGCCGGACGTGTGGCTGGGATGGGACATGATCCTTAATGCAGGCACGCCCAGGGTGGTGCAACGGGCCTGTCGCTCTGCTCCCTGTTCATGTGACTCCATCATTATGGAGCAGAGGTTAAGATCCTGGAAGGGTGGCGCCGGAACAGCAGCCTCTCCTTTAATGTCAGCAGGAGCACAAAACTGGTCGCTTCATTCGTCCGAAAGCAGGCCACACCCCAATTCACGTCAGACGGGGATGCTGCTGACAGGTTGAGCAGCTTCAAGTTCCCAGAGGTCATATTAGATACAACCTTCAATGGACATAACACAAATGCAGTCACTAGGGTACAGTGGCATCTTTGCTTCCTCAGATGGTCAGAGAGCAGCGTGCAGCACAGTGCATTCGGACACTGATCACTGGTTCAAATCTTGTGGTCAGCAGAGTGCTTTAACTGTTGGGCCTTTGAGCAAGACCCTTAACTGAAGCTGCTGAACCTACTTTCTCAAGAAATGGCATCACTTTACAGTCTCCCTTTTGCTACTTATAAATGGTAAAATCTCATTAATAAAATAAAAACCTGTTTTTGAACTTGTTTATACACTCACCTAAAGGATTATTAGGAACACCTGTTCAATTTCTCATTAATGCAATTATCTAATCAACCAATCACATGGCAGTTGCTTCAATGCATTTAGGGGTGTGGTCCTGGTCAAGACAATCTCCTGAACTCCAAACTGAGTGTCAGAATGGGAAAGAAAGGTGATTTAAGCAATTTTGAGCGTGGCATGGTTGTTGGTGCCAGACGGGCCGGTCTGAGTATTTCACAATCTGCTCAGTTACTGGGATTTTCATGCACAACCATTTCTAGGGTTTACAAAGAATGGTGTGCAAAGGGAAAAACATCCAGTATGCGGCAGTCCTGTGGGCGAAAATGCCTTGTTGATGCTAGAGGACAGAGGAGAATGGGCCGACTGATTCAAGCTGATAGAAGAGCAACTTTGACTGAAATAACCACTCGTTACAACCGAGGTATGCAGCAAATCATTTGTGAAGCCACAACACGCACAACCTTGAGGCGGATGGGCTACAACAGCAGAAGACCCCACCGGGTACCACTCATCTCCACTACAAATAGGAAAAAGAGGCTATAATTTGCACGAGCTCACCAAAATTGGACAGTTGAAGACTGGAAAAATGTTGCCTGGTCTGATGAGTCTCGATTTCTGTTGAGACATTGTTGAGTCAGAATTTGGCGTAAACAGAATGAGAACATGGATCCATCATGCCTTGTTATCACTGTGCAGGCTGGTGGTGGTGGTGTAATGGTGTGGGGGATGTTTTCTTGGCACACTTTAGGCCCCTTAGTGCCAATTGGGCATCGTTTAAATGCCACGGCCTACCTGAGCATTGTTTCTGACCATGTCCATCCCTTTATGACCACCATGTACCCATCCTCTGATGGCTACTTCCAGCAGGATAATGCACCATGTCACAAAGCTCGAATCATTTCAAATTGGTTTCTTGAACATGACAATGAGTTCACTGTACTAAAATGGCCCCCACAGTCACCAGATCTCAACCCAATAGAGCATCTTTGGGATGTGGTGGAACGGGAGCTTCGTGCCCTGGATGTGCATCCCACAAATCTCCATCAACTGCAAGATGCTATCCTATCAATATGGGCCAACATTTCTAAAGAATGCTTTCAGCACCTTGTTGAATCAATGCCACGTAGAATTAAGGCAGTTCTGAAGGCGAAAGGGGGTCAAACACCGTATTAGTATGGTGTTCCTAATAATCCTTTAGGTGAGTGTAATTGTCTATTAATGATTTACAAAGTATTACAACCTAATTAATAACCTCATCACAAACCATTCATAATAAGGGTAGTCTTATTATAAAGTGGTATCCAAACAAATATATGTCATTTTATATTAAAAAGTGTGCTAAACAGAGGTGGATAGTTCAGGTCCAGAAAGTAAAAATCCAAAAGATTTTGTTTCAACCAACCAGTTGAGTATAAAGAGTCACTGTCACAGAGTACTCAGCTGGTTGAAATAAAATCTTAGAATTTGATATATTAGAATTAGGTGATCAGTGATGACACACCACAGCTCAACAACAAAATGTGTCCTCTGCATACAGTATGTGACATAGCAGGGGACAGCTAATTCAGCAGTACCTTGCTCAGGGTACCTCAGTGGTGTCTGCACCTGAACTATCCACATCTGGTGCTAAATTAATATAATGTAGAAATGGAAGGTCCAGAGGATGCCAAAAGCTCATTCCAACTGCATCCTCACAGCCTTCGCTTCATTTTCAGCACGTGCCGTCTCTGAAAGGCAGGCGACATCATCAGGGATTCTTGGCACCCTGCACAGCCACTTCTCTCCCTCTTCATTTCTGGCAGGAGACACAAAAACATCGGTATTCAAACCAGAAGGTTCAATAACCATTTTGACCCTTGAGCCATAAGCCGATTCAATAGCTGCCAAGCATAAAACATAAGAGCTCTCTAAATTACTTGTTCACCCTATAATCACCACCCATTTGCTATCTGTTTTTGTCATGCATCTTTCTGTGTTGTTTATTGCTTTGTCTTATGCATTGTGTACATTGCTGTTCTTATTGTTATGGTCTGATGCTGTTGCTCTTATTCTTTAAAGATCTCTTAGTTTACAGGAGGCCTATAAGATTCTCATTGTACTCTCAGTGTTTTTCTCAAGCACACATCACAATATGGACAGATTTACATTTAGAGACAGCCAAAGAATGCTTTCCCACAATGTGGGACATGTAACGCTATGGCACCCAGTCAGCCCAGTGCTGTTCCCTCAGGGGTCCTCATATTCCCCAATGGTAACGCTCCCAAACACACTGCCAGCCAATCTTGTGTGCTTTCAGAGCCCGCTGACTCAGATGCCCCTTAATTACCAGACTTAAACTTAGTTGGATGTTTATAATAGAAGGTTCTGTAGTGCTGAGTACAAAACAATGACATCCACCATCATTGTGCAATGAACTGGATGCTTTTCTTAAATAATGGTATAATATCCTATTGCACAAAGCTCAGGATGTGTGATAGCATTCCAAGGAAGAAACTTTCCTCGTCTGACGCCAAAGGGTATCCCTAATCCTTATTAAAGCCTTCATTTTAATGTCAGGTGTTTCTGCTGTTTTGTCTGTTCTGGTATTTAATGGCACATATGACTGTAATATTGTAATATTGTAGTAATGAATTGTAACGTTCAATACAGACTGAAGGGGGGGCTGGTGATATACCACTTTGTATCATAATGAATGACTGTATCTGGGTTTCTAGTTTTCACTCACACGCAGACACACAGAAACACACCTGTATTCATATGTTTGTGGAGACCATCCACCTGTTTCTATGGGCAAAGACCTAATCCTAAATCCTAAATTTTCATCTACCTTAGGAACATTACATCCGAAAATGGTTCAGTCATTCTGCAAGGTATTCTTTAAGGGCTGTCACTCTCCAGGGAATATTTTTATCTGAATACAGTTTTTTCCTTTGAAGCAGAAGTGTGACCATTATTTGCTCAATTAGCCAACAACACTTTGACATCATCCTAATGTTTTATTATGAATATTGTCTTTTTTGACAGTTTTCAATAATAACTGGTCATCATAATCCATGTCACAATCATTACTGTATCAATAATTACAGTTAATGTTCCGATAATAATCATAGTAATAATAAGTTATTAATGCAATTGTATCATTCTTAATATTACACTTAAAAACAACAGGCGTTAACTGACAGTTTTCTCACTGTATACTAACACATGAACAGAGAGATAGAGACAGAGGAGAAGAGAGAGAGTAGGAAGAGGAGGAGAGTAAAACCACAAGGAAGAAGGAGACAAAGAACAAAGGAGATGGAGGGGAAGGGGAGGAAAAGACGGTAAGGACAGAGGGACCGAGTGAAAGTGAGCCGGACAGGACAGAAGAGCAATTGAGATATAAAGACCCGGCATGTGAGAGCGAGTGAGAGAATGAGAGAGAGAGAGAGAGAGAGAGGAAAGAATACTAATTATCACTACAATGTGCCTTCCAGTTCACTGTGATCCCAATATTAACACATTTTTTAAAGTACAGAGTTCAACACACAAATTAATCGACACTTAACAAGCTAATCATTATTATCATTATTACTTTTATCACCATTGTGGCTTAAACAGAGCGGCGTTAATTAAAAAAAAGCTATAATTAACAATCATGTAAGAAATGATCGATATTGAACCCCTTTGATTTGCAAGCACAACTGGAGAACTGAAGCTTACGGTAATAATAATAATAATAATCATAGTAGTTTATATTTACAGGAATTTCAGTACAATCAAAGGTGTCCAAGCAGAGGAGACATTCTGGATGTAAGTGGGGGTTCTGGATGCGTGGTGCGCGCATCTCAGTTGATGTGCAGACTGCGTAGGCCGGGCGTGCACTGCCGCCGCGCCCGGGAGGGGATGTGTCAAGAGTGTGCACTTCAGGCCACCCAGCCAGCAGCCATGTTGGACAGAGCAGGTAACAGCCACCCAGTGTCTGAGTGACACAGCATGTCTGGGTGGCTGCATGGCCAAAGCACGCTTCTGTTGCGCTTAAATTTTACTTTGTGATGGGCCGTGAAGTATATATGTGGCATTTCTCTGATTTATTCTTGTTAGAATTTTTTTTTGTGTCATCGTCAAGGTCATGTGAGGAACACGAAGTTCACCCGCTTAGTGCAACAGCATGTGGTGTAAACCTCCACCCGGTTCTGTGTAATGAGACATAACGCCCTGCAGGGGGCGCTGCGTCTCAGTGAGATGCATGTGGTGCGCGGTGTTGCAGAGCATACATTCTACAGACATTCCTGGAGTAGTTCATAAATACATAGAGCTTTGTGTTTGAATTCATCGGGGGGTGGGGGGGGGGGGGTTGGAACACGACGGGTGGTTCAGTAACGCCGGGGGGCGCTGTCCCTCCCTTCCTTCCTGATGATGATTCTCTGATCATCGCTGGCATCTCCTGGTGAATCCACCCCCTCTTCGTCTTCCTCACCTTCTCCCTCCGTGTCCATAGACACGCCCATGCGAGACTCGTAGGACTGAGGGCAATAGAAATTGAGAATTAGCAAGTAGCATATAAGTGAGACTCCTGGGGGTGGCATCCTTAAGCTGGATTCTTGCCCTGGCTTTCCTTGATAGAACATCCAACTTCATGCAAATTGAGATTATTCAGTTATTTTCTACAGGCTAGACTTAGGACCTCGTTAGAAATTTAATTACTCCCCAGACTGGGATATGTACCTCCATGGGGTTCACAATGATGGTCAGGGCAGAATCGTCCCACTGGCTGGAACCTTCCTTGGCAACATTCCGGGCCCCGTCACCACGGCGATGGATGGAGCGAATTCGGAACACACCGAGGATCACCATGACGACCAAGAACCCCACGCACACCATGATTATCACCGTGGCAGCTCCCGGCACCACTGAGAACAGAGACGCAATATTTAGAAAATTATAATCACCCGCCAGAAGGGGGCACTACAGGATGATTGCGATGTGATGACAGATAGAGGGATGCTGGGCGTGAGAGACAGTACCGGAGTTACGGTGCGGGTTGGGGAGGGTGTGTCCACCCAGCTCTCCGGAGTGGTGTGAGGGGTGCAGAAACTGCTGCTGCGAGGCCAGGAGGTGCGAGGGGTGGTACAGACTCTCCAGAGAGTGCAGGAAGTTCACCTACAAAGGCATGATCAATATCCTTATTTAGCAAGGAGACACAAAAGCAGGGATCAGAGTGCAAGGTCAGCCAGGTCCTGGAGCAATAGGGGTTAGGGCCTTGCTCAAGCACCCAACAGTGACATCAGCCTGCCAGTAACGGGATTTAACCCGGTGACCTTCCATCCAGAGAGTCACATACCACCCACACATAATCAATAACATTCACCTACTAATGTAAATAAAACACAGATAGAGTGATCACAACATATATATGTTTTGAAATGTCCTCTGGGCATTCCGCTTCCCTCATGCAGGCCAAAAACATGCTATCAGGCTTGTCTCAATTTGCCCACAGTGTGTGACTGTGTATCTGTGTGTATTCCTGCCCCATGCCTTGTGTCCAGTGCATTCTGGGATATACTCCAGGCTCACTGTGAGCCTGCACCATTCTGGATGACGGCCGGAGAGACATATGGGACTGACTGCAGGTGGCAGTCAGACAAGTGCTAAAACATCAGGATATCGCGATCATCTCGACATCATCAATCCGAATTATCATCTGGCCATCCAGCGGACGCCATACTTGTAAGCTAGCACGGCAGATGACGGACTTACCTCTAGCGTGAGCTCATTGCTGGTATACCTCCCGTTCATCTCCGAGCAGGAAAGGCGGAATCGGCGCTCAAAACGGGCTGAGCCCTTGGCGAGCCGGTAGCGGATGGATCGCAGGATGTCCTCGTACACCGAGATGGACTCGGCTCCTGTGAGATGCAGCCAGACAAAAAGACAATCATATTACATCTATTTTCTGACCAATCAAATGCTAATGTCTCACTTAGGGTTTGTCCAGACTATATTAAAGAGTCAGTTAAAGGTCACTCTGATGCTGAGACGCCCCTCCTGTAGCACCTGTGATGGCGATATAAGCTGTTGTGTTGATGATGTCCAGCCCCCTTTCTTTTAAGGATTCCATGTCCACCAGAAGCTCCTCCCTCTCCGGGTTTAGCTCCTCCCCCAGCGGCTGGACCTCACAGCCATCCAGGGTGTGGGCCACGGCGTCTGACATGAGCGCTGAGCAAAGGAGAGAGGGTGGCTTCCGTAAAAATGTCAACGGGGACCCATCAGAGGTCTTAACAAAGCTTGCAGATTCCACAGTACCACTCCGACGCTCAAGGGACTTGGGGGGGAGGCTTACGAACAATGACAAAGAACCCATCCCGCAGTCTGCAGTTATTACGCAGGCGGCAGAACCCAGGTTCACATGTCCGGCTGCAGAATCATGATGTATGAGGGGGCTCTTTGTGGCGAGATGGAGCACCTTCACGCTGGTGACCTCGCATTTCGCATTCCAGAAGAGAGACTGTTTTTATCTGCCGGATAGGGTTACAGCGGAACGCATGCAGTCGCGGCGGGGCGCAGACCCATGCCTAGAGAATGCAGCCAACCTCCTGCCTGCAGCACTGTGCTGAGGAGAATCCCCCCCTGTAATGTCTCTATATAGGGCCGGCTCAAGCTACAGGCACAATGAAATGGAAGTGAAATGATCATCGGTTTTCTCGGTAGGGGGGCCTCCCAAGTAAAGCTTTGCCTAGAGTCCTTATAAAGGAAATGCCAGCCCTATCTACAGACCCCCGAGCCCGTGAAGCACATAGCCCATGCTGATCTTCAAATTCTCCATTATTTAAGCACTGGACTAAACTATCACGTGGGATCTGTAAGACGCAGAGTCAGGTGCGAGGTGCCGAGTGACGTACCCCCTCCCTCCATGCCCTGCGCCGCTGTGTTGACGGCGTGGGACAGCGAGCACACGATCCTCAGCTCCGGGAACAGCGGCACCCCCCGCAGGCCCTCGAACTCGGCAGCCGGCCGTGCCAGGTGGGGGCCCACACCGGACAGGGAGATTTGAGGGGCGTCGGGCTGGAGCACCACCAGGTAGCCCTCCAGCTGCTTCAGGGACAGGCAGCCCTCCTCATTGAAGCACCTGGGGTAAGAGGAAAGCCACAGAGAGATGGAACATGGGAAGAAAGATAGATATCAGCTCCCTTAGCATCGAACCCAAAGCAAACTGAGGATGACAGCTTCCAAAGACTGTAACTTCATAACAACTGAGGCCCAAGATCTGATTTTACAATTACTTGTGGGCAAGAGCGGGCCCCAAAACCTCAGGGGGCCCACAGCCATGTGCAGCGTGAATGGTGGAGAACACCAGTGCTGTGCAACTGGGCCACCAACAGCCCCCCCCCCACCTGAGGGAGGTGGTGAGCTTGAGGGGCCGAACGCCGGGGGTGGCGAAGCGGAGCGAGTTCCTGTAGGTGACCTGCTGCACGGCCCGGTTGAAGCTCTCAATGTCATCCCCCTCCAGAACCAGCACGGACTGACTGGGGTTCACGTGTACCTGAGAGAGGGAGGGAGATGAGGGGAGGGAGAGAGAGACAGAGAGAGAGAGAGGAGGGAGAGGGAGAGAAACAATCAGAGACAAGGAGAGAGGGTGAGAGGGAGAGAGGGAGAGGAAGAAGAGAGTGAGGGAGCGGGGCGAGAGAGACAGACAGAGACAGTAAGAGAGGGGAGGGGGGAAAGAGAGGAGGGAGAGGGAGGGAGGGAAAGAGAGGGACAGAAGAGAGAGAGGGAAGGAGGGGGAGAGGGAAAAAGAGAGGGAGGGAGGGTAGGAGAGAAGGAAGAAAAGAGAGGGAGGGAAAGAGGGAGGGAGGGAAATTGCATAAGAGAATTCACTGTAACACAGACAGGTCTCTTCCCCTCTCTCTTTTGCTCCCTCTCTGTCCCTCTGCCTCTCTCACCCTCTCCCTCCCTCTCAGACGCCGCCTACCTTCATTCCCGATCCCAGGGTCTCCAGGTCCCCAAAATCGAGCCCCTCCCTGCAGGCATACAGGCACTCCACCACGCTGTGGGGTTCCACACTGCCTGGACGCACCGTCACCCCTGACAGCAGCCCCCGGTAACCGCCAATGTATCTCCCTGAGGGGGGGAGGGGGTTCAGCCGCTGAGCACTGGTGGCTGCCTGGCTGGGACATTGACCCAGTACAACCTCCCTGCCCTCCTCACCCCCCACAGGTCAATATGGCCCTGCCACTCACCTGTGTCTTTTCCCTCAGGGATGGTGTTGTTCAGCAGGTCCTTCTGCTTTTCCTCGGGCTCTGTCAGAGACACGCGTATCAACGTTTTAATTACCCGTCATGGCACGTTACACACAAACAAATAATAAACAAACATCCACTGGCACCTGTTGTGCCGAATGATCGATAACAGCTGAAAACTCCAATATGACATTGCATCTCGCTAAATAAATTGTTAAATACAAGTATCAGATCCAGAGAAATTAAACATTAACTCAGTTTCCCAACCTATCGTTCTGATTTGCCATCTGATGGAGGTGCCATTTTATTCGTTGAGCCCCTTGGCTAATTAGACTAGCATTAACAGATGGTCACCCCCACCCCCATCCGGAAGCCCTTGTTTGGCCGGTAGGTACCCCAGCACGCTCCAATGACCAATCGCTGGCGAGGGGCGGGACTCGGGATGGCACCACTGTCATGTATGAGCGCAGGGTCGAAGGTCACTCCGTCCACATAGAGAGTGACCGAGGGGAACTGCACACTGAGGGAGAGGTGATGCCATTCGCTGTCGCACACCTGGACAGGAGGGAGCGAGGGCAGGCCATTTCACACACTCCGTCCCAAAGCCTCCAGCAACCTCACCTCATGTTCAGGCCCTACCCCCTTTCCGCTTCCACATGCCACTGACTCCCAAAATACCTGCTCCAGTTTCCAGAGAAACTTGACGGGACGAGCGGCGCTGACGTCGGGCCAGTAGAAGAGAGAGAGTCGGCAGCCGTGCACTGACAGGGAGTAGTGGGAGTACGAGTCGTCTGCGGGGGGGACAGTATATTCAGACAGTTATGGCTTCGTTTCAGAAAAATGCAGTGTCACATACCGCAAGATTTACATTCAACGCACCACCCAGCCACATGCACCCCGAACCCTAATTGATTTTTTGCCACTGACCATTCCTGACAGTGCTGCAGACGATGAACTCCTCCTCCCTGCGGCTTCCCCTGGCTTGATTGGACGGTGGCTGCATATTGGCTCCTCCTCTCCGCATCCACAATTGGAGGGTGAAGTGGTCCCCAGACACTGCAGCAGCCACCGAATCGGGTACCACGGCGACGTGGCTCGAGCCGTTGAAGGAAAACACAAGCGACGAATCAGATGAAGGGAGGGTGGGGAGAGCTGATGTCCAATTGGCCGCCGGGGAAGGGGGTGGGAGCAGGTCCACCTCCCCCCTCACTGCACCTGGAGGAGGCAGAATGTGAAAATTGGATGAAGAATAAAAATAGTACAAACACCTAGTCAGAATCTCTGAATTAGTCACACTCAGCACTGGCCGGCTTATTTTTCATATTCTCCAGCTGGCTGTTTAAAAGTGAATATTTACGCTGTTTTTCAGAAGTTCTTGATCCGTTTGGGTGACTCACCACACAGCCTGCGCACGGATCGGTCCGAGTAGCTGTCCCGGTCGCAGCCCTTGCCGATGTGGCCCGTCTGCAGCTCCACGGTGGCCTGGATGTTCCACACCCTCTCCTCACACGTCTCCAGGTGGAGGTTGGGGAACAGTGGGATGCTGCCTGAGCCTGGGGTGTACTCCACACGCTTAGACCACCCTGAGGGAGAGAGAGGGGCCTCTGAAAGCTGATTATTATCATGATTATTACTAGTGTTATAATGATTATTCTCGTTATGATTATGATTATTACCTATCCAGCCAGGTTTGCAGGAGGGCTTGACGGTGATGATGACCTGGGCGTCAGCCTGCGCTCGATTCTTGCCGCAGTCGAAAGCCGTCACCCAGAAACTATGCACCCTCTGCCTCTTTGAGTCCAAGGGCTCCGTGTTCTTAATGTTACCTGCAGAACGGGAATAAACCCGCTGATGTCATGCAGAGGAAATCTCACTCGGAGAGGGGAATGCAAGGCGTGAGTCCAGCCTGACCCTCCACAGCAGTGTTTCCCAATATGCTTCTTGGGGACCCCCAGACAGTCTACATTTTTTCTAGCTGGGAGCTGGGAGGGAGCAAAAATGTAGACTGTCTGGCAGGGAGGTGGGAGAGAGCAAAAATGTAGACTGGCTAGGGGTCCCCAAAGACCGGGTTGGGAAACACTGTTCTACATGGAAAACGTCTGCAGATATTGAATACATGAAAGTTATTTGATAGCTTTTTGGGGCTTAAATTTCAGGCTCTGTAATTTAGAGATTTTTGCTGTTTAATGATTATGAGGAAAATGGCAGCACATCTCTGGCTGGCCACCATGCTATGGTCTCACCGTCGTTGTCAATGGCGAAGGGTACGTTGGGCGTGATGATGTCATAGAAGCAGATCTGGCTGTACTGCGGCGAGCAGTCAGCATCCAACGCCTCCACCCTCACGATGCGGTCAAAGAGTCGGCCCTCGGGGACGGAGGCCTCATACCGCCGCTCCACGAACACAGGAGAGAACTCATTCACATCATTGACACGCACGTGCACTGTCGCCCTGCGAGAACAAGACAAGGAGGGCAACAGCCGCCAGGGAGGAGTGATTTTCAAGCAGAACATTCATCCATCTTGCAAATACTTATCCAGTACAGGATTATGCACCAATATAAAACATGATCAACACAAACAAAGGTAAACAAAGGCTGAAAACACTAGAGGAACACTGACTGACTAATACACTATGTTGGGTGGGAACGCTGGCTCCCCCTGGTGGCCGGAGGCTCACTTATGTGACTTCTTGCTGTTGGCGCCATCTGGTCCCTCTCCACAGTCGTAGGCCTGGATGGTGAAGCTGTGCTCCCGCTGGCTCTCGCAGTCCAGCGGCTCCTTGGAGCGGACAAGCCCCTCGCCTGTGGAGCGGTCCAGGACCACAGCCTCAAACTGGGGCGCCCCTGACCCAGCAGTACCGCTGTGGACCCTGAAGCCACAGATCTCCCCTGAAAGGTTCAGAATAGCAGGGGGTTAGGGTCACTGAGCTCTTAAAGGGCAACTGTTTCAGAGAAAAGCCTTTCATATTATTGTATAAAACACCAGGCCAGCATATTGTCTCTAAATTTCCCATTAGACTTTTCTACAAAACGCTAATGAACAGATAATTAAATTCTGTTTGTAAGGTTGACGATGAGAGCAGTGATAGAGAAATGAATGGTGTTTCTCTTCACGACAAGATCTGTGAAACACTACCTCCCAAAAGACATGAGACCCTTCCAAGGTGTCTGTAATCCTGTAAGACGTCACGTCTGAGCGGCTCTACTATTTTCAGGATCAGTGTTTCTACAGATATTGTACCGTATGACACCTAGAGGAGCACTTCTGTGCGTCTGTTTCTTGGCAGCTGGGAACAATGCGAGAATCTCAAAAGCACGTAATCCGAAGACACAAAGAGAGAAAGATATAAGACAGTCAGGGGAGGCGGGGGTGAAAGAGAGACAGAAAAGTCATGCCGGGGGTAGGCAGGAGCAGGGAGGCGCATGAGCAGGCATGGGGGGGTGGGGGATGGCCAGTCACAGACAGACCGGGGCCAGGGACAGGTGAGCGGCACCAGGGCTGGTTACCTGCATAGTGTAACGGTGCATCCTTGTCCAGGGCAAAGAGTGGTGGATTGAGCAGCACCGTGTTGTCGTTCTCCATCACGATGCCCTGGTACTCGGTCTCGATCCATGGCTTGTGCTTATTGGCTGGCCGGTGAGGGACATCCAGTGAGTTTATGTCTCATTTAGTCATGAACAGGGACGTAAACAGGACATCCTTATGCATGTAGTGACACGTTCTGGGCAAAGCCGCAAGCGGGCCACACCCGAGAGGAAACAAGGTGACGAACACTTCGCTTAACGATGGGATCTCCCACACAAAAAATATATGGCATTTAATGGACATAACTATCCAGTAACTACCCATCAAACCCATGAAAATGATTGCTCATGCACAAAATAAAAACCAAGGAACTCAAACTTATTCCAAATCACTAGTTGGATCACTAAAATAATGACCTTCTGAAGAATTCCATCACCCTACACGTCATTAAAGATCATTCCAAACCATCCCTCTATGGCACTGAATAGATTTATGTAATGGATTCAGTGTTTAAGTAAAAACACTAAAGCTATAGTTTGCAGTAGGACAGAGCAGCTTTGAGGCCCCAGAGTTACACCCCTATGGCTGTTTTCTTGCAGCCTATCATGCTTCACCTTGGGCGTGTGTTCAGCTCAGCTCACTGCAGCTCAGCCTAACCACAACAGCATGGACGTGTAAGTCAGGGCAAAAGCAAACGCCTCTCCAGTCGCCGGTGACCTGTCTCTCCATCTGTCACCATCCCCTCTCTAATCTCGCTCTCTCTCTGCTGTCCACTCACTATTTTCGACATTCATCCTCTTGTTCTCACAGTAATACAGCACTAATCTGAACATCAGGCCCAAAGGATTATATGGTGGATTACAGACCGAGACACGTTACTTTTGGTCTCACTCTGTGTCCCTGTCCCTCCCTCTCTGCTGTCTCTGTCACACTCAGAGTATCCCCCTAGTCTTGGGGAAACATCCTTTCCCCTGCTCACTGCCTGTTTCTCCCCCTTTCTTTGCATTTCTCTTGTATTCCCCTTGCCAATGTCCATTTTTGTGCCCCGCACAGATTTTCAGCAAGCAGCCAAACACAAATGCAGGCACCTTTCACTCGTTCACTGGTAACACACGTATATAGACGTGCTGTATTCTGCTGACGCGCAAAAATGCCTTAATTTGAACTACAAACTAAATCACGAATACTGCTATAATTCACACGAAAAGAAGAAAAAAAAAAGAGGACAACTCACCTTTGTTGCCATAGGAGACCGAAGTAAAACACAAGATGAGAAAGGAGAGAAGACGCATTCTGTTCATCTTGGGGAGGAAGGGAGAGGTAGAGGGGAGAGGAGATCGGGATATACATGCATTAAACTGAACAATTTTAGAAACAGGTAGATGAGTTGAGAGGAAGAAGGAAAGACAAACGGAAAAAAGACGTTAGTGAAAAACAGTATCCGGGTTACTTGCGAATTAGCGATTCCAGGGGATATTCAGGACTCCAAAGCCATTTCCTAAGGGGCATATATTTGCCCCCAAAATAAAATGATAGTATGACGCTTGGTTCAAATTCAGTATCTTGGATGCTTCACAGGGTCGGCGTTTTTTACTGCAGGGCCCATTGCTCCCATACAGTTTAAATACGCTAACACACGTTTATGGATAAACAGCAAAAAAGACACATTCGAATATTCAGAACCACATGGTTAATAGTTGCATTAATGGTATCAGAAGCGATACCAGATAATTTACAGTACAGTACCATTATAATTATGATATATCACGGATCTGCAAACAGCCTACCCATATGCATGTGGATATTCATGTAGTCTGCGTGTAGGCTGAAATTTACGTACCTTATAATGCAAATCGCATTTAAAAGTACGCTTCTGTGCCACGGATGCCTTAACATCATGGCTTTAATTTGTATAAATTGCATTTTCACATATACAAACGCGTCAACATATGATGCCATATGTAAAATGGGAGACGGAAAGTGCGTCTACGTAAGACATTTAAATACATTTCGATATTTTGATAAATTTACAAATTCTGATATGCTCAAATGCGACAGTAATGAGTCAATTTTCAAAAACACAATTTACAGATATGGCGCAAAGCCGATTTCTACAACACGATCCTTCATGAACGAGCTATATAGGCTGCTGATTATTATTTTTTATCATTAAGGGAAGGATGAAGATTTGGTTTCGCAGTACCGTGTTGAGACGCTTTCGGTACCCAGTGATCGTCCCTCTCACAGCATCCGTGACTCTCCCCCCCGGCCGCGTCTCGCCTTCTTTCGCGGAGGCAAATCGGACTCACAAGGCAAACCTCTTTCTTTTTCAACACAACCTCTATTTTTTATAATTTTAATATGTAGGTCCTGTAATAAGCGCAGCCAAATGGATGCCCTTATTTTCCAGCAGGCGTCGGGTGAGAAAGCGGCGATGCTATTACACCGATGTCCCCTCCCTCTCCGCTTCTCATCCCGCCCACACTGCGTCCTTCTCTCTCTCCATCCCTCCCTGTCACCCCACTCCAGTCTCTCTCTTCACGGGCAGTATCAGAATTCAGACTGGCCGACAGTACGTTGAACCCTACAAGGCAGCGCTAATATATTATACAATTAATTAATCGGCTGATCGGATAATATTAATTTCCAATATTTGTACTCGCCGACTGGCATCAAGGAACTATACCCCGACTTCTCCACCGTACCTAACTACCCCCACCCTCTGTACTTTCCCCACCCAGACTGCAAAATGACGTCACCCCGCCAGAAAGAAGGGAGCGCAGGTACACCCAGAACCAGAAGGGCACAGGCATCGATTTTATAAATCCAGCATTTTAATGAACATTACAAAAGTCTGTTTAAAACGGTGTTCTTTATACATTTTGGTAGCAGTAAGGCAAAAGTAGTTCTCCAGAATAATAATCAACACATCAATAATCACCACAAGTATATAAATATTATCAAAATACTATCATCGTTACAGTGAGTTACAGTCCTCCACCTTTTGAGCATGTAGGCAAGAGGGGTCCCAGCTCACTAGTTATGGATGGATGGCACTATTATCATACTTCCATTCAATAGCAAATGTGGTGTTTTTTCCTTTCCCGCACTTCTCGTTCAATCACAGGCAGCCCAAAGGAGCGTAACGGAGGGAGGGAAGGGAAAGAAATATGGACATGGGGGGTTAACTTTTTCAAGGCCGAAGAAATGAGGACAGACAGAAGCAGTACTGAACCGAACTTCCAAAGCATTTCAACCACCATAACCGTTAAAACATTCGTTTATAATATTCAAGGCATTTTTTAAATCACATGTATACTGTAATACAGTGCAGCGTACTGTAGTGTTTTCGGCAGTAATTTCGTGAACGGCTTCGTCTGCACAATCTTCTATGACATCAGCGTCATTTGACTCGATCATAGAAACCAACTGTATTGTGCATCGGGTCGGAGCCTCATTGGGTTTTACTTAACTGGAACGAACCCGAGGCTAACTTTTTTTTTTTCTTTTTTTTTTAAAAAAAACAGTATTAACCTGTAAATCACATGTGCACTTGTCAACACAACTTTCGGGATCTGCATTTTAGTAAACCTCCCCTTTAACTGACATTCAGGAACTTAATTTCAGTAAACCTCCCCCTCACTTAACTCGATGGATTTATAGTTATGAAGTGGAACAATGGACATTTAAATGACAACTTCTTGCCTCCCCTCCCCCAAAATCTGCCCCTCGTTTAATAATTTCCCCCATTCTCATCCACCCAAAACAAAATATATAGAAACAAAAATTGTACACATAAATATTACTAAAGGCATTAAAATATGTTCTGATCTTTTCATCTTTAAAAGTCAGTTCCCTTCAGGTGAACTCAGATCAAAAGTCCAAACTTGATACCTAAAAAGAGAGAAACAAGTGGGAAAAAAAAACATTTTTATACTACATCCAGATCAGGTACAGAATGTATATGAAGACAGAAACAACAGTCACAGATCCCAGGTAATTTAAGTGCAAGAAATTATTGCTGGGAACATACCTTTATATCTATGCATCTTTTTTCACATCCTCGCCTTTCCGAGGCACTAACCCCTTACGGAGGTATGGTAGGATGAGATAGATGGTGAAGAAGAAGACATGACCACAGAAATAGACGGACGAGTACACCTGAAAGACATGATCAAAGCATGTGTGAATGAAAACTTTCTCACGGCCAAAGGCAGTTCTGAAATAATTCAGGGCTAGCCTGCTTTTAAAGGGACGTGCGTTTAAAGGGGCGGCCTCGCTCATACCTTGAGCCACTTATCGTAAGTGAAGAGACAGAAGGGAACGAGGGGATACGCCATGAAGAGCCAGTGCAGGAGCTGCTGTACGCCATAGATGAGGGGGTAGAGAGGGCTGGTGGCAAGTCGCATCAGCAGTGGACTGTCTCTGACCACAGCCATGACCTGCAGCAGACAAACATGGCCAGAGGGGCATGGCTGAGTGTCAGGGGCGTCGACTTACAGCCATCCAGATCACGGTGGGCTCTGTCTGCCTGCCTGTCTCTCTGTCTGCCTGTCTGTGTCTCCTACCAGCTCAAGCTACTACTGCAAAGGAGAAGTCATGCATCCATATCTCTGACTGCGATCTGCTATTTAATACATTATATTTCCATTATGTTTCTACAGCTTCAGATACAAGCTGTTCACAAAAGATTAAGGAGAGAAAGAAAACACTCAAATATCCTTACAATGTACTGCTGCAATGCCTTACGCTCCCTCCCTGCTAGACGAGAGATCTGAAAGCCCGCAGTGACGGCTGTAACCAGAACCAGCTACAGGTCACATGACACCGGGCCTTATCCCGCTCCCGCTGGCTTCCGTTTAAGGTGAGGACAGACTTCACAATGAATCCTCTCACTTAAAAGCCTCAGAAAGGTCTGGCCCCCACTCATCTCACGACAAGCTGGAACAGGCTCTTTGACCGCAGGATGAGGGATCTTCTTTTAATTCCTAGGATAAATTCAACTTATTTTCATTCAGGGCTTCAGCTAAAGATCCGCTGACTTGCAGACTGCGCTGCCAACCAGGGAACCGGACTGAATCTGGCCTGAAAATGCACCATTTTATCATAGCCCTTTATACAGGGCTACTGCTAACATCCAAGTCACTTCCAGTCACATTTCAATAATTGAACTGATCTCTTCATCCCTCTGGTTCCTAAGGTCTGCACCCAAGGTCATCACTGACTGTCTTGTGCGCACTCAGAATATCAGAGGTTTGTCCAGCAAACTGGCCTGCACACCAAAAAAATACCCCCCCCATACATTTTGGGGAACCCCCCCCCCCCCCCCAGCCCCTGTCTCCTGGGTTTTTCCACAGTGACTCACATTCCATCCGGACAGAATGTTGCGCAACACAAAGCACCACCACCTTCTGAATCCAAAATCCACACACTGCTATGGTGCAATATGTCGGAACGGAACTAAAGTGTGTATATATAAAACACACACACACACACACACACACACACACACACACACACATATATATATACACTCACCTAAAGGATTATTAGGAACACCATACTAATACGGTGTTTGACCCCCTTTCGCCTTCAGAACTGCCTTAATTCTACGTGGCATTGATTCAACAAGGTGCTGAAAGCATTCTTTAGAAATGTTGGCCCATATTGATAGGATAGCATCTTGCAGTTGATGGAGATTTGTGGGATGCACATCCAGGGCACGAAGCTCCCGTTCCACCACATCCCAAAGATGCTCTGTTTTGTTGAGATCTGGTGACTGTGGGGGCCATTTTAGTACAGTGAACTCATTGTCATGTTCAAGAAACCAATTTGAAATAATTCAAGCTTTGTGACATGGTGCATTATTCTGCTGGAAGTAGCCATCAGAGGATGGGTACATGGTGGTCATAAAGGGATGGACATGGTCAGAAACAATGCTCAGGTAGGCCGTGGCATTTAAACGATGCCCAATTGGCACTAAGGGGCCTAAAGTGTGCCAAGAAAACATCCCCCACACCATTACACCACCACCACCAGCCTGCAGAATGGTAACAAGGCATGATGGATCCATGTTCTCATTCTGTTTACGCCAAATTCTGACTCTACCATTTGAATGTCTCAACAGAAATCGAGACTCATCAGACCAGGCAACATTTTTCCAGTCTTCAACTGTCCAATTTTGGTGAGCTCGTGCAAATTGTAGCCTCTTTTTCCTATTTGTAGTGGAGATGAGTGGTACCCGGTGGGGTCTTCTGCTGTTGTAGCCCATCCGCCTCAAGGTTGTGCGTGTTGTGGCTTCACAAATGCTTTGCTGCATACCTCGGTTGTAACAAGTGGTTATTTCAGTCAAAGTTGCTCTTCTATCAGCTTGAATCAGTCGGCCCATTCTCCTCTGACCTCTAGCATCAACAAGGCATTTTCGCCCACAGGACTGCCGCATACTGGATGCTTTTCCCTTTGCACACCATTCTTTGTAAACCCTAGAAATGGTTGTGTGTGAAAATCCCAGTAACTGAGCAGATTGTGAAATACTCAGACCGGCCCGTCTGGCACCAACAACCATGCCACGCTCAAAATTGCTTAAATCACCTTTCTTTCCCATTCTGACATTCAGTTTGGAGTTCAGGAGATTGTCTTGACCAGGACCACACCCCTAAATGCATTGAAGCAACTGCCATGTGATTGGTTGATTAGATAATTGCATTAATGAGAAATTGAACAGGTGTTCCTAATAATCCTTTAGGTGAGTGTATATACACATACATACATACATATATATATATATATATATATATAGACAGAGAGAGAGAGAATTTGGCGATCAGTGATCATTGTTGACACACCACAGCACACAGTGCACAACAACGAAAAGTGTTCTCTGCATTTAACCCATATGTGACATCATGACATAGCAGGGGGCAGCTAATTCAGCGCCCGGGGAGCAGTGCTTGGGGGCGGTACCTTGCTCAGGGTACCTCAGTGGTGCCTTCCTGGTCGGGGATTCAAACCAGCAATCTTTCAATTACAAGTGCGCTTCCATAACCATTGAAACACTCCTGAGATGAGTGAAGCAGCAGCAGGACCGGTGCTTACCTTCCGCTCCACGTTGACGATTATGAACTCCAGGGAGAAGCAGACCAAGTAGCCGGAGTGGAGGCCATGCCAGACGGCCAGGAAGAGCAATGTCAGCAGCTGGGAGGCCATCTTGTTACCCAGGAACTTCAACCGCTTAAAAACATGCCTGTCAGATCATGTCAGGGTGAGGCGGGGGCAGGGTAGGGGAGATACCGTCAGCCTGATACGGATAAACCACATGCAAGGAAAATGGCTACTTGTCAGAGAGGGTGAGATGCTGACCTGGCCACCCATGCATTGGTGTTGATATTGAATGAGGCAATAGTGCCAGTGAAGAGGGGCGTGGTCTCATAGTGCCACACCCTCATGTTGGCACAGGCATCCCATTGGTGCACGCCCTTCTCATCTTTTCCATTGTAGCCCATCCCACAAAGGATACACACTCCTTCCTATTGGCCAAAGGAAACACCTCAGTAAATATATTGTTTTCCCCTTTCGAAATACCCAAGAGAAAAGAAAAGGCCTGTTATGCATTTCCTCATAATCCAAGAAAGACAGAGAGGATCTAAGCCGGGTGGGTTTCACAGGACACCATGCAGAGGGTGTGCAGCGGATACTCACAGCGATGACCCAGCAGCTGACGTATTTGTACAGAGTGATTTTAGCCCAAATCAGCATGTATAAACAGCGGAACCAGAAGGGCTGAGCCTGACACAGACAAAGAATCATTCGATAAGAACACTGCATGCACTCGGCACTGGCCATGAATGTCGGTGACACCCCAACAGGGGTGGCTCATACTGCAGCACCACTCACCTCATATTCTTCCGTGAGGAAGTAGCTGTCTGGGAAATAGGGACCTCCCACAGTGAAAATCGTCAGGCAGACAAGACCCAAGAAGAAGCGCTTCATGGCCGGAAGCACACTGAGCGAAGGATTGAAAACGGAAATAAAATTTAGAAAAAAAAAATCCAAGACTCGCTGAACTCATTCATCATACAAATCTGAATGTGCAGGTCCCACCAGTATCAGTGAGATACTGCAGGGACCCGTCCGACCCCCCCCACCGCCATCCCCCCTGACTGCATCAAACAAGATAAACCAGACGCCAGCTCCAGCACGATGACCCACAATCCCCCCCATGCACTGTGCTGCTGTCGCCATGCAATCCCCCTGGAGGAGTCAGCGAAAGGCTGAAGCTCAGCCGGCTGGGTGGGACGGTGCCTCGAGAATCATTTCAGAATTATCCTAGCAGCAGAAATCAGCCAAGAGGACATCGGTCCTGGACGCCTAAATTAAAATCACACTGCACCACAGCCGCGATGTGTCTTAGATGGATAAAAAAAAAAAAACAGACACTGGATGGGGGCCACTGTGGTCTGGGTCAGTTTGTTAGCGGGAGTTTGATTTCAGTCAGGCTGCCAAGAGGCACACGTGTGAGAGGAAGGGGGGCAAAAAAGGGGGACAAAGACTAATCCTTAACGAAAAAGCTACAGAGCAAGAATAATGTGTTCAGACGGGTTAGATAAGCCTCTAACAGACGGATGAGGGTCTCTGCAGGGGAGGACAATTCGAGCCTTAGGATCCTCGAATAAACAAAAAGCACAAGTGAGAGACGTATGCGAAGCTCACAAAAATGGTTCGTTGTTCTGATAGGAGCCACTGGCGTAAAAGTGGGCTGCGATCACAGCACATCCTGGGTGCTGTAATGTGATGTGTGCCAATCACCTGCTGGGTGGCTGTCCAGGACAGTCAGTCAGCTCCCCGGAGACCAGCCTCTGGTAGCTGCGAAGTGTGAACTGCGGACCCACTAGGAAGCCACCGTAAAAGTAGGAGAAGCCACAGACCTCCAGGAGAGATGGGACGGCAGACAGGGCGGAGCTCTGCTGCTCTGCGCTGAGCTGCGACTGGCGGGGGAGGGAGCGACAGCTGTCACAGTGCGGCCATGCCCACCGCATTCCCACTCATAAACACTTCAGCTGTTAGAATGATCCGAGAACACTGCAGCCAATCATGGTGCCGGGATTAGCCAACAAGCCGACCTCTGCCAGGCCTACTGAGAGTTATACAGCCGACACGGAGCCGAAACGGTGAAAAGTCACAGACAGCTCGAGATCCAGTCATGTGGAGCATTTTGGTGTTAAGAGACTGCGCCAAGCGAGAGCACCGGCTTCTAATGTCGTGCGACACATGGATGACCTCACACTCCACAGAAAAGAAGCACAGTGCTAAGGGTTTAGAAGCAAGAACATTTGTTTATCAACTAACACACTGGACGACAGAGAAGAGCAGAGTAACAAGAAATGGGCAGAATATAGCACATCACATGCATGACCAGTGACAGGTTACATTCACAAATCACAGATACACTGCAGACTCTGTATGCTACTTCACCAAAACAGTCCCATAGCAAAGACTAGCCTTCCCTTTAACCAAGAAATTAGTCTGTGTCCTAAAGCTACTTCACCAGTTGATCAGTTACCTGTCCTTCCAGTCACTCACACACACACACACACACACACACACACACACACACACAGACACGCTTGAGTGAGCAGGAGAATGAGAAAAGAGCAAGAGTTAGGAAAGGGAGGGAAAGAAACAGATTACAAATCACAACAGCCAATCATTAACCGAACTGACGGGTGAACAGTCAATCGACGGACGGGACAGATCGACTCACTCGTTCTTTCCCACCGTCATAGTAATCGAATGATAAACCTGAAAGAGAAAAACAGTCCAATGATAACGTTCTTCACAGGGCCCCCCACCCCCACACCCCAAAATAAGGGCCTAAATGAGAACCTCACTCTTATTGTTAAAATTGACTGAAAGGAACGGCAATCAAGAGGAGAGATGAGAGGAAAAAAAGAGAAATTATTGAAAAAACAAATAACAGTGTAGGAGGCAAGAAGAGACATACCAATAAGCTTGAGTGTGAGCACACAGTGGGGCATGGTCCATTTGATATCATACTGATCTGTCGCTGTGTAGTAATATCCACACAGGAGGTAAGTCTGAGAAGAGAAGAGAGTAAAGAGAAGAGGGGAGAGAGAGAGGGAGAGAGAGAGGAAGATGATGCATAGAGCGATATACAGGAATGGGTCGGGCAGAACACAAAATAAAAATACTGTGATGATCCACAACTGGGGATGTTGGGACCAATCCTTCATTGAAGCTGCACCACAGCAGCACGGGGGCAGAGAAAGAGAGTGACCTCACCATCTGAAATAGAAAGCTGCTTAAAACGGCTGTCACTGTCCTTCCCATTAGCCTCAGCAACAGGAACTGGACAACAACACACACTGCGGAGTGATAAAGCTGAGAGCCTGAGAGAGGGGTAGAGAGAGACGGCGTTAGTGCACCAGAGTGCTGCCCGTGCCGTGGACACCACAGTACGGTCACAACGCACTGGCCGGGGAGGGGATGGGGTGGGAACAAAGATGGAGAAAAGGGCAGAAGTGAGATGAAGACAAGCACACTCAGGGGTCACAGACCTGCTGTTAAATCCAAGGGCAGCCATAATTGTGGAAACAGAAATGTTAAGTCAACGTTATTGTCATGCATGGCAATTGGGGTCTTTAGTCATCATGCTTCCTGCACACATAAGGGCCAATACCCTGTTTCCAGTCACGTTACCCTTGAAATACTAAACAGCAGACGATCGACCAGGCTCCCAAAATACTACAAACCGTGGCACCGAAGTAGCATTAACATATATACTCTTAACAGTTATATATACACTCTTAATCGTTGCTGTAAAGAAAAACTCAGTGACAAAAACTAGGTAACAGTATAAATGCCAGCAGTGGTTGGATCCAGCTGTGCTTTGATGCCCTCTATCTCACCAAAGTTGAAGGCTGCCAGAGCGAGCCCCGACAGCGTGTGGAACAGGTGGACGGCGCAGGGGGGCCGGCGGAAGAAGCATTTCCGGTATATCAGGGCAAATGGGTAACCTGGGCAAGCAGAGAGCAAGAAGCATTTATTTCCATAAGCACAAACTGTTAGCTCTACTGTTTCCTAAGCGCTAAAATTAGTCCCTCTAAGTCTATCTAGGACTGACAGCAGGAGGAGGGCATGTGTATTCGCCAAAAGCTGCCAGTGGTCAGAGTACATCATACTCACGGGGCTCAAAATAAATTCATTCATTTAAACTACGCAAAAAAATGAACAATTAATGTTTATTAAACTGACTGACAGTATGTACGCCGGACTTGTCAATACCTGCAACGTGAGCCACTCTCAGGCTGCACGTCACTTTGAGAGTTTATTGAAAATGTGTTCGTGTTAGGGCAAAGTCCGAGGTGATCGCTTTGCCTCGCCCAGCATATAAAAAGCGGAGATCGGCTGATGACCACGTCCAGGGCACATTAGACATTCAACCAACACCACACCCCATCAAAACGACACGTACGCTATGTATCTAATGGTCTATGCTGGCAGCGACTCAGAAGAATGACTTAAGCCATCACTTGAACTTAGTCTGCCAGCAGTTAAACATGGCAGCTATCATCTTCCCCATTGCTTTTTAGACTACTATACATCAACGAAAGCGCGCGTTCCCCTCACCAAACGTGTCCCTTCGGCGCTGAAATCAATCCCCATACTCAATATTTAGTGCAGATGTAGGGAAACGATTAACTATATCTGACAATCTGGCAGCCTTATACAGAGCTGCACGTGTTTTTTTTCCCCTTTTTGCTGTGAAAGGAGTTCGGAGTGTGGCCCGGGATGCCAGCATGGATCGGGTCCTTCTTACCGATTAGGACGGACAAGATCAACCTGACCGCAGGTTCTGAAGAGCCCAACGATTCCGATAACTTCTCCATCCAGGGAGCCGCCATGTTTCGCGGGCCGGAAGTTCTCAGCTGCGGCGTTTCCGTGAAATGTGCACGCCGCGGACCATGCGACACTCCTTTACCCGTCCTTTCGCTCACTCCATCTCCGTCTTCCTCCTACCCCTCCTGACAGCCTGTAGCTTTCACCCGATTTCGCAACATCTGATCTTATAAGGGATATAGCCCACTCTAAACGAAAAACACATAGCAAGAGATAAGATACTGATGAGGCTACCTAATATTTCAGGAAGAAATCTGAATGAGACTTTTTCCAATATATATTATAGACATACTGCTAGATATTTCGCCGGATGTTTTTGCATTGCTATTTATTCTTTATTTATCTAGTGGTGATAAATGTGAAAACTTTATACCTAAAGATTTTTCTTGGTTTCAGCAATATATCAAGCTTGTAAGTGGAATATTAAGAATACATTGGCAAAGTTTTTCCGCCCCCTAGTGGTAAGCCTAGCAATCAACAACAACTATATTAAAAACTTAGAGGCTGTTTGCAGCAGTGACATACTAACACTAATGTTAAAAAAATAAATTTTGATGTTTGACACATAAACTCATTTAAAAAAAATGAAATGTATCAACATAGAAGAAACCTTTCAGACAAATACTAAAACGAAGAGCACACAGTTTATATGCACAGTGATTCCAGCAAAGAACCAACGCTCAAATGACACATTCGGAATTTAGCGAAACTATGCATCATTTAAAATGTGCATAGTTCTTACATAAATATATCCGCTAAAATGACATTTAAAATATGTATCTCCTTGCTAAAAAATATTCATCGTATACTCGAAAGGGATGATGGGTATGCAAATTATTTCAAGTACGTTCAGTCAAAACTGCTTGCGTTCTTGTCTGTAAGCGTATTTACTCAGACTGTATTTTAGGAAATAAAATCAGCAGATTCACCGAGGGAATCATTTTGCTCAACGTTTCTAAAACCGATTTTATTACAAGAAAGTTTCTTCTTATGTGAACTCTGCTTATGCGGTTATCATAGGTGTTGGGCTGCATCGGTATACACACACTTCTACCCAAGCGTGAATTCAGAAGATGGCTGCGAAATGGAGTTGCGTCGGACGTCACGTTGCCTCACCCATATCATACCATATAAGGAAGTGATGGTGGGCGTGCCTCGTCTCGGCCAATGGAAACATAAAACGGCGGAGACGGAGGCAGGACGTTCATATAAGCTGCGGTCTTGCAGTCAGCATCCGCTCTGTCTTACGCTGGGTTATCGGGTACCGGCACGTTTAACGTCAAACGCAGGCCGCATTTACCTTTAGTATCGTGTCAACCATGTCGCCGAGGAAATTCTTCGTTGGTGGAAACTGGAAGATGAATGGTGACAAGAAAAGCTTAGGCGAACTCATAAATACCCTCAACACAGCCACACTTAACCCTGACACCGGTATGTAGAATATGTACAGCTTGATTCTGGTGATGGCGTATCTGGTGGGAATGTATGGGTCAGTAGCCTGGCTGATGTATAACGGGAAGTTGCATCTCCAGTTGAGATGGCGTGTGTGTCCCGGATCACGTAGTGAACCGCGTACGACGCTCTTACGCTGTGATCGTAGGATACGCCACTTACGCCACTCATGCTGCTCCTCCGTATTTGAGCGTTTTCTTTTCGAACATTCATTGTATTTTACTGCATGCTTCGACGGCAAAAAATTATGTAGCGATATGCATTGTTGCATTTTTTCTTTTATTATTAATTGAAGCCTCGATCTTCGCGATCGAAATTTCATGATCTTAACGGTGTCCGCATCTTTTGGATCTCTAACCTAAGTTTTGGAGATGTACTTGTGTGTACTGCTTTTTCGATCTTGACAGCTGCACACGATAAAAGTAGCGGCAAGAATTAGACATGGAGCGCAGGATTGAACTTTGACCGGCTATTTCGGTCCTGACTTTTCGTGGGTCCCTACCCAGCTGCCCGTAGGCGTTTGTGTGAGATACGGCACAAACGTTGAATAACCTTCAGCGTTCGCATGTTTTGTATTGTAGGTCGTAGCATTGTGTGGGGAATTGGTTAAGTTTTTAGATTAAAACTTTCGTTTTGTTCTTTGGCCCTGGCTAAATGTAGCTTCTGGGATGACATTTCCGTATTGAACTCTCCCCTTTTTTGCCAAGGGAGCTGGATGAATGACCTTTACAGAGATGTCAAACGTACATGGTTTAATATAGACTCACTTGACCCAAGACTCCGTCATATTGACAGTGTCAGTCTGGCACAGGACTGAAATAGTGTGGTACTGTAATCTATTCAGGCATATTGTTGGATTCCTATGCGCAGCTGAACGGCTGCCATAATTCCTTTTTCTACCGGTAAAAAACGTCTGGCAAAGCTATTGCCATTCCAGTACTGTGCATGCTTGTTTTTCCCCTTTTTGTTTTAGTAAAATCAGCCGCATCACAAACGCATGTAATATCTTTAATTTAATTGACATCCCCCAATCCATGTGACTAGTGGTGCAGGTTGTATTGAAATGTACTCATAGTCAGAACATAATCAGTTATAGATTTTCTGTTGGATAATACTCTGCTCTCTCTGTAGGTTATTAAACTGATTTCTAAATCTGTTCCAAAGCCAATGTGAAAGTAATGAAATTGCTTTATTCTGTATTTGTACTTGATTTTGATATTAAAGCCAGCTTTCTTTAACACTTGCATGTGCTCTTGGCCATCATTGGAGAATGTAGTTAATCAGAGCTGTTAAGCACTGCCTGGTTGCATTGGACATTGACAGTAATATGTGTTTCAGCGCTGGAAATGTTAGTGGAGCTTGTAGACCTGGCACTGATGTGTGATCTCATGGTGTGTCTGTCTCATGTCTGTAGAGGTGGTCTGTGGTGCTCCGTCGATCTACCTTGACTTTGCTAGGTCGAAGCTGGACTCAAAGATTGGTGTCGCCGCACAAAACTGCTACAAGGTTGCCAAGGGCGCCTTCACTGGGGAGATCAGGTGCGATGTCTGTACCGCTCATCAATGTCTATTGTTTAACCACTCACGCCCCTAAACTCTGAGCTTCCCTTGTCTTGCTTTCAGCCCTGCGATGATTAAGGACTGTGGCGTGGAGTGGGTGATCTTGGGCCACTCCGAGAGACGCCATGTGTTTGGCGAGAGCGATGAGGTACGGACTGCATGGGCGGCCTTTTTAACCTTGTACTGTAAGGGGCTTTTTGTTTATGCACTCTAATACTATTCATGTGTTACAGCTGATTGGCCAGAAGGTGGCCCATGCATTGGAGAGTAGCCTGGGTGTGATTGCTTGCATCGGCGAGAAACTGGATGAGAGAGAGGCTGGAATAACCGAGAAGGTCGTCTTTGCACAGACCAAGGTCATCGCAGGTACTGGAGGAAATGCTAATGGTTGCTCGCGTTTTATATGGTTCAGGCTATAGGGTCCCCAAACCTCCTCCTTGGACACTGAAACATTCTGCTGCAACTTGCCAATTCATTGTAATTTGAGGAGTATCAGACTTGAATATAAAGTGGTTCTGATCTTTTTGGAGCTCCAGGTAACAATGGTACTACTGACCCAGACTGTCAATAAAATTTACACCCCACCCCCACACCCCATTCCTGCTGATTTTAGGATTTTATTCTGACCTGTTAACCTTATGTGTTTTAGACAATGTCAAGGACTGGAGCAAAGTGGTCATTGCCTATGAACCAGTCTGGGCCATTGGAACCGGGAAAACTGCCTCACCACAACAGGTAAACATGAAGCACGTCTTTACTGTGAGATTGCATGCATGCTTTTGTCATGCAGATCAAAAAGTCATCTTGCGGTACATAATCATGAAGATGTTTAGATTTGAATCACTAGTGTCAAATTTTCAGTAGTCAATGGTTCCCTGACCTGCTTCTCTAACCTTCCCAATGCCTTATGCTCAGGCCCAGGAGGTCCACGAAAAGCTCAGGCAGTGGATGGCTACAAATATCTCTGAGGCTGTGGCCAACTCTGTCAGGATCATCTATGGAGGTCAACACGTGGCTCTCGTCTTGATGTTTTTGGGTTTTCTGTATACTTGTCTCTAAACCCCAAATTTGAAAGCATGTTGGAACATGGAATGTACTAGTATGCCAAAGTGGATGCATATCTTTATTACTCTGTCAGTGACAATTTAATATTGCAGAACGTTCCTCATAAGCACCATAGTTTGCTTAGTCAGCCGCCGGACACTCTGAACTTGAGTATTGTCATTTGGAAACAAAATTGCTGTAATACTGTCTTGGGAGTAGGACTTAGATTTTTGAAGATGCGCTGTAGAACCAGTTCTTATGCTTCAGTTCGACGATTATGCTTCCAGCCCTTTAAGCATCTGGGTGATGCGGATTCTTTTGCCAGAAAACTTGTGTTCCTTTCAGATTGCAGCTAATACTAATGGCACACATTAAGACATGCTGTGACCAAGCTACAGTCAGCTCCAGAATTATTGGCACCCTTTATGAAAATGAGCTAAAATTAATATATGAAAAGATCTACACATGCAATAGGTGATTTTTTTGGGATTAAACAACTGGGTAAGTCTCATGCTTTTATTTTCAAACAGATTTTTGGAACAGAATAATGTTTTCCTTTAGTAGCATTTATTTTTATTAAAAAATGCAAATTCCAAAATCATTAGCACCTCAAATGTCAGTTTTTGGTGGAGCCTCCCCTGGTGAGAATGACAGCACTCTACCTCTTTCTCCAGTGTTTAATTAACAAGGTTGGAGAACACATGTGCAGGGATCTTGGACCACTCTTCCACACAGAACATTTCCAACTCATGGAGATTCATAGGTTTTCTCTTGTGAACTGTCCCTCAAAATTGCGACCGCAGATTTTCAGTTCAAGTCTGGAGACTGAGAAGGCCGTTATAATACCTTAATTCAAAAAGCTTCTGGACGTGGAGGGTGGTGACTCACTGATTTTTAAACCATGAAACCCCCCCCCCCAAGATTCAGTTAAACACTGCAGTTGTGAAACTGATCTCTGGGCTTTGCTTTGCCTCTCAGAATCCTCCTCACTGTGCGTGAGGGTAATATGCAGGTAATATAATGGTCATGGACAACAAAGAAACATTTTTTCCCCTTTTTTTTCTTTTGTGTTTTTTTGTTTTATTTATAGTATTCTTGGTGCCAACAGTTCTGCCACGTATTTTTGACAGAGTAAACCATTCTGAAGATAAAACAACACTTTTGCAGGAATAATTTTTATTAAATGAATAGTTAGCAGTTTCTCCAAACATTGTGTTTTGCTCACTTTCTTGGGGGGTGCCAGATTTTCTCTAGTTGACTGTACCAACGCCAGACTCCTCAGAACTACAGTGCCTATCAGAGTAATTCTTTGTCTTTCTTTAACGAGTTAGTGAAACTTTCAAATGTAAGATCGAGCCTCATGGTCGTTTGAACCGTGATTGTGCTGTAGCATGTCACTCACCCTTGCTGCCGTTTCAGGTTCTGTCACTGGGGGCACCTGCAAAGAGCTGGCCTCCCAGAAGGACGTGGATGGCTTCCTTGTAGGTGGGGCTTCCCTCAAGGCCGAGTTTGTCGACATCATCAACGCCCATGCCTGAAAATCAGAAAATGCGGGACACCCGACGGTTCTGTCACATGATCACCTGCGGCACTTAGTCGTTCCCCACCCCCCCGCCAGACCAGTTACTCCCAGTGTTTTGTGTGATTCCTCCATTTCTGTGGTGTGCTTTAAGGGACATCCTGACACTGGTGCACTATAGTGTAGAAATATAAGAACAAAATGTTCACATCGAGCACTGAAATGTCACGCGTAGAATACACGCAAAGTGCAAACTTGCTGTATGTGTATGTCTTAATATTTTGGATCTGTATAATTTTTGTTACCGTGACCCTCCCATGTACTAGTGCATGTCCCTCTATCCCACTGGCCGTGAGGACTGTCCCCATGGTCAATGGTTAGTCGAACTACTTGAGAAACGGTTTTAATAAATGGTTGAGACTCAATTCTTGCCTAATTCATTTACGTGGTGTTTAGGAAATGCCTAGTGAGTTGTGATGTAATCTGTTTCTGAAATGCGTGATAAATTTGATACTTCACACCACTGTTACATTCCTGTATCATAATTGGCACAAAGCTGTCTTTGACTGAGCCTTTCACCTTCAATATCACTCTTCCAGGCAAAGCAAACCTGGGACCTGTAGCAGGGAGCACTGGGCACAGGGCAGGCCCACCAGAACTGGATGTCAGTCTGTTGTAGGGTACTTTTTTAGAGACACCCCAGTTCACCTGAGCTCGTGTGTCGTGGCTGTTGGAGACACAATGCAATACCTCGATGCTCTAGGGCAGAAATCAAGCCTGCAACACAAAGTGTGAGGACACTCTCATATCACCTGCCATGTTTGTGGACTGCGGCTGGAAGCCCACAAAGTGTGGAGAACCTCCAGCCTTGTGCACACGGTCCAGAGAGCTGCTTTGAACGCCCAGCCCTGCAGATGTGAATGAATCTCACTTCTTACTGAGTCACCAAAGGGGGGAACTCATGCGAAAGATCAACTCATACAACAGAACATTTGGTATGTGTCAGCTTAAGGTTTAAAATGCAGGGAAACGTTATAATCTTTGTTTACCTCTTTTGTTTGAGTTGTGTAGCTATTTGATAATAGTTGAAGCATGACAAAAAGGTTTACTTTACAGTTAAGATAAAATATCCATCCATCTTTGTGCTGTTTATCCTGGACTGAGACACAGGGCCCTGGAGTCTATCCCAGGCCACATAAGGTACAAGGAAGGGATAAAGTGGTACAGTCTGGACAGGATTCCAGTCCAGCACAGGACACACAGACACACTACAGCCAGGTAGAGACACTAGTTAGCCTGACTGCATGGCTTTGGACTGTAGGGGTCCGCCAGAGTACTTGCAGGAAATCCACGTGATCCACTAGAGCAGGGGTCACCAGCCTTTTTGAAACTGAGCTACTCGAAGGGCTACCAGTTTGAAACACCCTCCTAAACTTCATATATAATAAACATGTTTTAAATGCTATATATATATATACACTCACCTAAAGGATTATTAGGAACACCATACTAATACGGTGTTTGACCCCCTTTCGCCTTCAGAACTGCCTTAATTCTACGTGGCATTGATTCAACAAGGTGCTGAAAGCATTCTTTAGAAATGTTGGCCCATATTGATAGGATAGCATCTTGCAGTTGATGGAGATTTGTGGGATGCACATCCAGGGCACGAAGCTCCCGTTATATATATGTATGTATATGTATATATATATATATATATATTTATGTATGTATGTGTATATATATATATATTTATGTATGTATGTATATGTATGTATATATATGTATGTATATGTATATATGTATGTTATTTTCAAATCTATGTAAATGAAAATGTGGTTAAAGAACAGCAACGGGATAAAATGAATTGTGCTATTTTTAGAATAGGTCCACGGGCGACTCTTGTGGTCCCTGGGGGCATCCTTTTGCCCGCGGGCACCATGGTGGTGCGCCCTGCACTAGAGAATGGAATTCAAACCCTCAACCCTGGATGTGTGAGGCAATAATTCAAGATCAAATATGTACAAAATACAAGATTATGGATTAATGTGCCCTGTTACCTTTTAAACTTTATTTATTTATTCCATTTCACGTAAGTTCTTAACCTTTCATGATTATTTTCTATAGAGTAACTTTAAAACATATAAATTGTCTTATAACTATTAGAATTTGGCAGTCTGGTGCAGTGCTGGGTAGTTGCTAACTACAATTAGCGACGCTACTAACTTTACTTTTCTAAGTAAAGTTTTTTTTTTTTTTTTACAAATAGCGACGTGGCGTGGCAAAATGCTACATCATTAAAAAAATATACTACAAGTCGTCGACCTATGCGATTTACGACTGGTCGACTTCACGACCATTCCGAGACCGTAGATATGTGGCCGCGACTGCGCCATACTGCCCCGCATGAATGATAGTTTTCGCTCCGACTGGCGGCAGCGCGAACGAGACACATTCATTAATTTCGTGCTCAGGTTACTGTTCTCGGCGCCAGTCTACATTCCTATCAGTTTGTGTCTTAGCAGCTTAAATGGTGATATAAAGCTTATAACAATAATGAACTAAGGAAATGGTGATAAAATGGCTAAAAACACGGTTTTTTCAACATCACGTCATGCAGTATACGCTACATATGATAATTTTTGTATATAAAATAAAGGGCCGACTTACGACCGGTGAGTTGGAACAGATCGCTGTCCTAAGTCGATTTTTGGTTTATAATGTCTTTCTGATTAATACTTCAGTACGACCTGTATTGTTTTTTTCTCTTTACAAAGACGGTTTATTTTCAGGTACCATGGTATTTCTGATTGGTGTTTTTTGCTTGAAAACTCTGGGGATGGATGTTAAATTGTTCGAAAATACTAAACGGCAAGCAATATTCTAGAGACGTTCATTAAAATGAATGTTTTTTTGCAACGTTTCTAATTGTCACACAACACTTAAGTACTGTTGGCTTACACCAAACAAAGAAACTTTTTGAGACCTTATTTTGATTTGACATGGGAAAAATAGATTTTCATATTATTTTTGCATATATATTACATTAAACCTGTTATTTTGACGTCATGTTTCACATTTTTAAAATTAATTTGCTTTAAGAGTATCCTACAGTGCAAATATTAAGTACTACCAGATGAAATAACTTTGATGTAGTTAGCTACTTTTTCTCTGTAGGTTGTGGTATAGCTAGTAGAGGTCGACCGATATGGGTTTTTCAATAGCCGATGCCGATGACGATATTTAGGAGTCAGGGTCAGCCGATGGCCGATATATGCTGCCGATATTTTTTGGCCGAAAATTGGACGTTTTCCCCTCTATTTGCATGATAAAATATCACATTAATAATAACAAACGATACACAAAATTTCTCAACTTAGCATTTATTGAATACTGACTTGTGTAAATTTAAATATAAACTTAAATAACAAAAACACAATACAACTTATAAACAACTTAAACTTATAAACAATAAAGATAGCAGCATCAGAATCTCTTTAGCAGCAAACTCATTCTTCAGCTCCCAAGCTCACCAGTCTGCTGCATATATTGCACCTGGCTTTGTGAAATGCTGCCATACAGGATTAGATTTTTGTTCAGCCATCAGACAGCAATTACTAAAACAGAAGAATAAATGCAAGGTTAGAATTTTTATTATAGTACCTTCATCTTCAATTCATTCTACAATTCCAGTATTCCATGCACATTAAAACAATTACACTCTAATACATTTTGAAGAAAAAAAAACACTAAGTGCATCATAGTATGATGAGTAGTGTACACTAACATGTTGTTTCTGTTGTTAGCAGACAGATAGCTTAAAGCCAAATTCACAATCAGAATCTAGTGATCCCGGAAAATAAAATAAAATAACTGTAGTATTGCACAGCCTTGTATGCAAGGACAACATAAGCCCCTAGTGATTGTGACGTTGTCTACGTATAAGCCCGTATAAAGGATAGACATGTTTAATGAGGAAACTAACTGCGCAAAGTCATGCACTTTTTATCTAGACGTCTGACAAATTGTTTGAATCTCCGGTCTCAAATGAAAAAAAGTTGCACAGAAGGACCATTGTCAGCATCAGCTCAAGTAAATGGTAACCACGCTTTCGAACAAACACTTTTCTCCCATACATTGTTCTTAGCAGCTCTGTGTCTCCGAGGACGGCGCTGTCTGTGATCAGGGCAGAGTAACGCAACTCTCACACACGCTGCAGTATTTGAGAGCTGCCTGCTCCGCCCCACACACTCACAGAGTGAAACTCTCCGACACAAGAAAAAAAGCATAACTGATAACATCGGGCTTATATGGTAATAATTAAAATGTTAACAATTAAAATGATTTTTAACGATTAAAAAACGTCTGTGAGCCCACCAATAAGCGCACAAAACGAACTCTATTAGAATCAATGATCCTTAATGTTACCTGTAAGCTACAGTTGGTTGAAGGCTCATTATCATTACCCCAGTTCCCAATAGCGTAATTCGCGTTTTCTTTTAAAGCAACATTTCATAGCAAACTACTTAAATAAACAGGTCATTGAAAGATCAGAATTTAAGCCTTACCGTTTTATCCCAGGACTCTTCCAAAACTTCTGGCTGTGGTCCTGCACAAGGCAGCATGGGTCACGTGTTCCACAGCAACAATAACACTGGGCTGCCCGTAGACGTGCCTGTCTGAAAATCGGCGTAGTGCACTCGGATATCGGCCGATGCCGATACATTAAAAAATGCTAAATATCGGCCCGATATATCGGCCGGCCGATATATCGGTCGACCTCTAATAGCTAGCTATTACATTTAAACACTAGTAGCTTGAATGTAGCTTAGCTACTTTCAATCATAAGCTTGAAAAATTTATGAAAAGCTTGAAATTTTAAAGTAGTTTCACCAACACTGCTAAATCCATAAAATGGGGACACGATGGCCAAATTGATATCCACAAAGTCTGTTCATGTGTAGCTAATAGATTCAGGCCATGTTATTGCAGCCATTTTGCATGCAATGCTAATTACTTAACATGCTTGAACATTTCCACACTGCAGGCCCCTTTCATTACACAAACCCTTTCCTATTTCAGCAGGCCTGTCTACCTGAAACTCCTGAGTGCTTACATCTGCTCGGGCCTCAGAGGGCCCTAGCAGGAGCCCCTAGCCAAAGTCAGAGAAGGCCAGCCTTAACAGGCACAGAGACTGATCCCAGAAAAGGGGGCACTCGACTCAATGGGCCACAGCGGAGTAATTATCCACGTGCCATTACGGTAAGAATGAGCTGCATACAGGTTGTTTATTAAAGGAGACTGGAAATAAAGGCACATTGGGTCCAGAAGCATCCTTACTTGTCAACTTGTCCCTAATGCACTGCACATAATTAGAGGAGTATTTACAGATAGCTCGCATGGGACTCTGGGACCAAGGCTGGAAAACTTGAAAACTCTTCGGTTGCCATCTAGTGTTAGATTATGGAAATGCTCTGTCCAATAACACCAAAGGTGGTCTTCTTGGTGTATCTAGCATGGAGCTGAAGGTCATTTTCATGTATCCTCCATAAACACACAGTCCCCTTGGTGTAAATCTAGATCTTTATTTATAAATGCGAGCTTAGTTATTGTTAACATGGCATTTGCTGGCCCATCCATCCATCTTCCATCCCAGTTTGTGGACAGACCCTTGGTGGGGCCTGGAGCACAAGGCAGGGCCGCACCTTGAATGAGATGCCAGTATACCGCTGAGCCACTGAGCAAAACTCTTAACCCCAGTTGCTCCAGGGGCTTGCTGACCCTGCTACATAAGTAAATGTGAACTAAGTAGAAGGGTAGGACAAGGATAAATAAGTCTGATTGCTAATGAGTGAAAAGTGTTACAGTTTAAAATAGCAGAATATTAGATCTTGTTATTAAGGGGACTGATAAAACATACTTTTCCTGAATACTTCATGCATCATATACAGAACATCAAACTAAACCGCAGTGATAAAGGATGTGACTCTATGTATTTTACCCTTCTGAAAGTTACAGTTTCCCACTGAAATGGTCAATCCACAATCCTATTTAAATGAATCTCTTTTATATACAAAGCAGAAGTACAGAAGTTTAAAAGAGAACAAGAACGGAACAAATCGAAATATGGTGTGGAAGGTTCCTGGTAGCTCTGAATAGAAGTGATACAATCTGACGCCTAACCTTAATGGACCGTTTACTGACTAATGCTGATCTGCTGGCTGAACAAACAGGTCACTCCATACTATGTGTTCAAGAAATTTCCAGTCCATTTTTGAAACCCATTTGTGTAGTGCAGGGTGATGGATAGTATGGAACCTATCTCAAGATGCACACAGACATCCATTTGTATTCTTATCTTTGTGGGGTCTCTCCATTTCTATGGGAAAAACCATAATCCCAACAATGACAACCTTAGCCCCTACCCAGCCCTGACCTTATCGACAAGTAAACAAGCAAAATACAAGTCTTTAGCATTGTTAGTTTTTTATCGCAGTCACAGATCTTTATACAACTGATTTTCCCCTTGTGGGGACCGAAAAAAATTGTCCCTGCAACGTCAAAATAACAGGTTTAATGTAATATATATGCAATATATAATGTAGACTCACCTAAAGGATTATTAGGAACACCATACTAATACGGTGTTTGACCCCCTTTCGCCTTAAGAACTGCCTTAATTCTACGTGGCATTGATTCAACGAGGTGCTGAAAGATGCTGAACAAGGTGTTGGCCCATATTGATAGGATAGCATCTTGCAGTTGATGGAGATTTGTGGGATGCACATCCAGGGCACGAAGCTCCCGTTCCACCACATCCCAAAGATGCTCTATTGGGTTGAGATCTGGTGACTGTGGGGGCCATTTTAGTACAGTGAACTCATTGTCATGTTCAAGAAACCAATTTGAAATGATTCGAGCTTTGTGACATGGTGCATTATCCTGCTGGAAGTAGCCATCAGAGGATGGGTACATGGTGGTCATAAAGGGATGGACATGGTCAGAAACAATGCTCAGGTAGGCCGTGGCATTTAAACGATGCCCAATTGGCACTAAGGGGCCTAAAGTGTGCCAAGAAAACATTCCCCACACCATTACACCACTGTTACGTCCTGCTGCTGCTCGCTCCGCCCCCTCGACCAGGACGCCGCCCACCAGACATCGCTCCGCCTGCTCATTTCCGGTTCCCGGACTGAAAAGCCCGGAAGCAAGAGTATTCGAGAGCTCTGCTCATATTTTGGATTGTTTTTGGTTTGCTTATTGATTGATTATTGTGTATGACGGTTTTGGTTTCTCGGTTTACGATTTCTCGCTTTGCCCCTTCTCGGTACTTCTGCCCTGGTTTTGTTTGCTTTCTGGTTTTCGATCATTTGCCTGGTTTTTGGTTACGACTTCGCGCGCCCCTCGGACTCTGACGCTTTGCTCTGTATATGTGCTGTGTATGTGTGTCTGGTGCGTAGGGAGTGGTTGCCGTTTTGTTTGATATACTTTGTGTGCACTAATTTGTTTAGGGAGTTAGGTATAGGTTTTGTTGTTTCTGTGTTCTTTGGTAGTTCAGTTAGATTTGGGTTTCGTTCGGTAGTTGGGGTTTTGTTTATTGTTTTGGCCATAATCACTCCTGAAGCTCTTGCACCAGGTTTGCTGTTCTGTGTCTGTTGTGTGTAAATAAAATAAGAAAAAAAAATATAAAAAAATACCCCTTTGTCCACGTGTGTTCCCTTGTGCACCACACCCTGTGTTTCCCTTATTCCCCTTTCCCTTCCTCTGTTACGCCCCAACCCTATACTGGGGTTCGTAACACCACCACCACCAGCCTGTACAGTGGTAACAAGGCATGATGGATCCATGTTCTCATTCTGTTTACGCCAAATTCTGACTCTACCATTTGAATGTCTCAACAGAAATCGAGACTCAGCAGCAATTGTAGCCTCTTTTTCCTATTTGTAGTGGAGATGAGTGGTACCCGGTGGGGTCTTCTGCTGTTGTAGCCCATCCGCCTCAAGGTTGTGCGTGTTGTGGCTTCACAAATGCTTTGCTGCATACCTCGGTTGTAACGAGTGGTTATTTCAGTCAAAGTTGCTCTTCTATCAGCTTGAATCAGTCGGCCCATTCTCCTCTGACCTCTAGCATCAACAAGGCATTTTCGCCCACAGGACTGCCGCATACTGGATGTTTTCCCCTTTGCACACCATTCTTTGTAAACCCTAGAAATGGTTGTGCGCGAAAATCCCAGTAACTGAGCAGATTGTGAAATACTCAGACTGGCCCGTCTGGCACCAACAACCATGACACGCTCAAAATTGCTTAAATCACCTTTCTTTCCCATTCTGAAATTCAGTTTGGAGTTCAGGAGATTGTCTTGACCAGGACCACACCCCTAAATGCATTGAAGCAACTGCCATGTGATTGGTTGATTAGATAATTGCATTAATGAGAAATTGAACAGGTGTTCCTAATAATCCTTTAGGTGAATGTATATACACACAGATTAGGCATCTATATCTTTGTGGGGACCTTCCATTCATTTCCATGGGAAAAACCCTAATCCCAACAATGAGAACCGTAACACCTATCCAGCCCTTACTTTAACCAACAAAATACAGTGGTACCTCAGAACTCGAATTTAATCCATTCAGAACTCCGGATCGAATCCTAAAAAGTTCGAGTTCCCCATAAGAAATAATGGAAAACCAATTCATTGGTTCCCGGCCCCAAAAAATTACACCGAAATATGTTTTTTTTTTAGCATTTAAACACAAAATGAACCGGATAAAACAAGAAGAGCATATACTGTACTAAACACATCTAAGCACATTTATCAAAACAGTAATTTGTAAAGTAAGAAAATAAGTGTATCCAAACAATGTGTCCTGCCCCGATCATCCGCTCCTTCCATGTGCCACGCCCCCTCGTTAACCCCGTGTGGAATCCCTGTGTGATCAGCTGTTTCTGGTTGTTGTCATTAGTCCTCTGTATTTCCTCCGCGTTTCAGTTTGTTTCCCCAGTCCAGTCATTGTATTGTCCGTCTGCGTTTTGCCTGCCTTACCTGTAATTAAACCCCACATTCCCCGATACCCTGACGTCTGCGCCTTTGTCTCCGTTCAGTCCCCGCTCGGCACAACAATATTATTATAATTAAACATATTAATGGTTTATTATTAATATTAAAATAATGAATAAGAAATCTAAGAAATTTTATTATTAGGGCTGTCAAAATTAACAGGGTTAATGCGGATTAATCCATCATCATGATTAATCTGATAAAAAATTTTAACGCAATTAATCTGTCATGATTAGCGAGTGGCGAGCAGGTGAGAGAGGCGAGAGCAGCCAGGTTGAACGGAAGAACGGGGTTTTATTAAGGACGAACCGACAGGACAGGTACTCACACGCAGTATCGACGATGACAGATCTGACGAGACGGAACTTAGACGCGGACTAAATACACATGACAAGCTGGCATTAACAAGAAACAGGTGAGAACAATCAGGTATTAACACGAGGTAAGAAAGGGGCGTGGCACACACGAGGATCGGACGGAGCTGGACGTGACAGAACCCCCCCCCGACGGACGAGAGGAGAGAACTGGACCTGGAAGACAAAAGGCAAGACGTTAACGGGGGAACCGGAAACAGAACGGAAACACTGAACAGGAACAGGGACCAGAAGAAAGACAAAACCCGACAAAGAACAGGAAACGATGACAGACAAACCAGAAAAGGAGACCCAGGAGAAGGGGAGAAAGACGGAACAAAAGGGCCAGGAGTGAACGGAGGAACGACAGGAGGAGAAGGAGCAGGAACAGGCGGGATGAAAGGACGAGGAACAGACAGGGGGGAACAGACAGGGGAGACCAGACAGGAACGGACGGGGGACAAAAGGGAGCCCGAGGGAGCCCAGACGGGCGGCGGCCGGAGGGGCCACAGGCGACAGGAAGGAGGTAGCAGGAGGGGACCACGAAGGGATCAAGGAGACAGGGCGAGGGACAGACGGAGGAGACAAGGAGGGAGTCGGAGGGGCCAACAGCAAAGGGAAGGAGAAGGGGGAAGTTGCAGCCAGCGAAAGCGCCACCACAGCAGGCGAAGGCACCGTCCGCCGACACGCCGGCGCAGGGGGACCCGCAGGCGGGCCCCGAGCCCCAGCCAAAGCGAGCGAGGGCGAGCCAGGGGGCAGGGCGGGCGGGGTCCTAGTTGGGGTCGCCCTCGTTGAGGCGAGGGAGGAGAAGTCACAAAAAAGGTCCCTGAGGGGTCCCATTCGAGCTCCTCCTCTATGGAGGTGGGAGTGGCAGTCAGGCTGTCCGGGACCTCCTCAGGGACTAGGACCTGAGCTGGGGGGACTGGAGTCAAGGCCTCTAACGAGGCAGCAAGCGGTGCAGCCGGAGCCACGGGTGTGGCCGCAGACGGTGTAGCCGAAGCCGCGGGCAGGACAGGCTGGACGGGCAGGACAGGAGAGCCGGGCTGGACGGGCAGGACAGGAGAGCCGGGCTGGACGGGCAGGACTGGAGAGCCAGGCTGGATGGGCAGGACAGAAGAGGCAGCCTCAGGCAGGGCCGCGGGCAGAAAAACGGCCTCAGGCAGGGCCGCGGGCGTGCGGCCAGCAGGGGGCACCTTGGTGGGCGACGCCGGCACATGGCCAACAGGGGGCGCCTTAGTGGGCACAGCGGTGGCAGCAGGCTGCAAATGGAGCAGCTGCCTCAGGGTCTCCTCCACCTGGGCTAGCTGCTGGAGCGGGGAATCAGGGGCGGCGGTGGCAAACTCCCTCCGGAGCTGCTCCAGTAGCGGAGCTGCCTCTTGGGAGTCTTTCACGGCGGGTTCCCCAACCACCCGCCAGTTCAGCTCCTGCAGGAGGCGAAACCTCCTCACGGTCTCCAGGCAAGGTTGTGGCTCAGGAACCCTGGGGGGTGCTGCAGCAGGCACCTCGGGCGTGTGGCCAGCAGGGGGCGCTTCCGCGGGCGCCGCTGACACGTGGCCAGCAGGTGGCGCCTCAGCAAGCACCTTGGGCATGTGGCCAGCAAGGGCCGCCTCCGCGGGCGCCGCCGACACGTGGCCAGCAGGGGGCGCCGCAGCAGGTACCTCAGGCAAAGCGGAGACTGCAGCTGCAACAGGCGGTGCCGCGGGCAGAGCGGTGGCAGCAGCAGCAGGCGGAGCCGCGGGCAGTGCGGCGGCAGCAGCAGCAGGCGGGACTGGAGCAGGCAGGTCCGAAACGGGCGCCAGGATGGGCGCCGGGCGAGCAAGCGCTGCCCCTTTAAGGGATCTAGGGACCCGGGGAATAGCGTCCCTTACGGCGCGTATCCTGCCTAGACCAAGGCGCGCCGGCCGGTAGTTGTATGCCTCCAAGGGAGGCGGCTGCTCGTCCGCCGGGCTGGCAGCATGAGTGACCTCCTCACTTATCGGGAAGTCCCTGTGCCCGCCGGCCGGGAGGAAAGCGGGGCGCAGAGAGCAAGCCCCCAAGAAGATTGTTGGGGCGGCTTCTTCTCCTTTCCCTCTGCGCTTCTTCTTTTTGCGATGCCCGGAACCTGTAGGAGGAGGCGGGGTTGCCTCCACGCAGGCGAGGGGCTGGAGCCGCTTCTCTTTGAACCGGCGGCTGAGCTGCTGTAGAAGGGATTGTACCTCCACTATGACATATTCCTCTGTCCGTGGGGTAACCCCCTGGAGGAGATCCCAGCTCTGCTCTACCAAGCCGAACAGAGCTGGGTCGTCTTGGATCTCTTGCTGCTCTCTCCAGAACGCTACCTCATGCAGCAGGACGAGCCAGAGGTCCTCGCCCTGCTGCGGTGCGTCTTTCGGGAGATCTGTCATTCTGTCATGATTAGCGAGTGGCGAGCAGGTGAGAGAGGCGAGAGCAGCCAGGTTGAATGGAAGAACAGGGTTTTATTAAGGACGAACCGACAGGACAGGTACTCACACGCAGTATCGACGATGACAGATCTGACGAGACGGAACTTAGACGCGGACTAAATACACATGACAAGCTGGCATTAACAAGAAACAGGTGAGAACAATCAGGTATTAACACGAGGTAAGAAGGGCATGGCACACACGAGGATCGGACGGAGCTGGACGTAACATAACCCATCTACAGCGCAGAATGAAAAATGTCTCTGTCAACCCATTTCGGGCAGTTTTGGTGTGTTCCATTTGCCCTGGGAACTTGTATTTCCGAGTCGGATTCCGAGGTTTGAAGCCGGAAGTGACGACATGCGTGCTCCCATTTCTTGGAGATCTGGAGCAGCACAGAGGATCCCGAGTTCAGAATCCAAGATGGCTGCTTCTTTTATCAACAGAAGGGAAAGTTGTAGTTTTATACTGTTTAAGCACTACTTCTCATTTGTGGCTCATTAAATTGGTCGCACACACTATACCGTCCAACTTATCTGTGGACGTGTTTTATACGTAAAGCACCGCGCGTAATGTGTTATCAACAGATATTGCTAACAACGGCAATTAACCAGGTTAGAATTGGATTTCATGATTAGTCAGATTATTTGTCAGATTTACGGTAGTTCGGGCTAATTTTTAAGTGAACGAAGATAAAGACCATTTAAACTGAGGTACCTTAAATCTGACAAGTTGTGATTTTTTGATAGGATCCATGATATTGCACTTCTGTGGCAGATGGAATGCATCCGACTCATGTTCACGATGTTCAATAAACATGTTAAGTGCATATATAATCCCTCTTGCAAAATGAAATGCGATTAATAAAGATTAAAAATGAATGATATTTAATCGTGATTAATTGAAATTAGTCCACAGCAACCCTGTGATTAATCTGATTAAAAATTTGAATCGTTTGACAGCACTATTTATTATATAATAATTACTGTTACTGTCATTGTCTAAATGTATTTTTACTGTCTAAATATGTGTATTCAGCTAGTGTAAACATGCACAATGCTATCACAGTGAACGCGAGGCTGAGACTGAAGCCTTACCCTTTGTTTCCACTGAGAGACGTGCCGCGTGACTCAAGGTTAGCTAACTCATACAAGTTATCTTAGGTCGGCGTTCACGGTTTGACTTCTGAGATTCATATCGAGCTCTAGGTAATTTTTTTTCGAACTGGTTGGTTCGACTTTTAAGAAATTCGAGTTCTAATGAGTCTGAGAACTGAGGTACCACTGTACAAGACTTTGGCATTTTTAGTTTTTTCGCATTTACAGATTTTTTTTAAAACTGAATTTTCCCTTATGGGGAGTGAAAAAATGTCCCCACAACATCAAAATAACAGGTTTTTATCACATGATGTAATATACACATGCCCAATCAGTAGAGTTGTATGTCTCGAGACCGGTCTTGGTCTCGAGACCTTTTATGCTGTCTTGGTCTTGTCACAGTCTCGACGGTCTATTGTCTTGGTCTTGTCTTGGTCTCGGATCCCTCGGTCTTGTCTTGGTCTCGCTGTCTTGTCTTGTCTCAGATCGACACGCAACGTAACAATTGATAGTGCAACATTATTATTATTTCGCCTTTAGCGCCCTTCAAATGCAACCAATCGATAACATACATGCATTTTGTTGTGATTCAGACATTGGCGCTCATCCAATCAAAATACGCGTTATACACGCAAAATAATTGTAGCGATAGTTAAATGTTAGATGCAGCATCACAGTGAGTAGTAAACCTCGTCAGTTAAAGTACAGAAAAAAATGTCAGCGAATTCTTCTGTCATAAAGTTTGCGTTCATAGAACACAGAGTTTTTTTGCAGCACAGGTAAAAAAAAAAAAGCATTCGGCAAAATGCAGATTTTGCAGAGTTTCCTTGACCGAGACAGCCGGGACTACCTCAACCTTCACCAGGCACCTAGAGCGTAAACACCCTGAAAGGTTAGCTAGCCAGTATACCATCTACCCATCTTCAAAGTCTTTTACGTACCTTTCCAACCTCAGATGATCAGATCACGTATATGTATTATTGTTATTTATTATGAGTTCTTCTGACACGTGCCGTATAAATTATTTAGGGACAGATTTTTTTTGCAAGCTTCTCTGCAGACTTAACTGGTGAAGAGTGTAACTACATGCTAAGTACAGGTAGGCTAGCTAGCTCTATCATGTAGTGGCAATCGGCTACTTAAACATTAACAGTTTTCACTAACTTTAGATATTTTGGCGAATTCACTGAGAGTGTAACTTCAGACTTTATTGAGTAGTTTTTTCTCTTTCACTTCTTGTCAATACAGCTATGTCTGATAGCTGGCTGACATAAGGAGGCTTAATGCAATATGTAAAGTTAATGTACACCAGAGCATGTGAGCGGAGTGGAGCGGTGAGAATTTCCGCTCCTCGCTCACGAGGCTGCTGGCTCCGCCGCTCCTGTGCTCTAATTCGCACTAAGCCGCTCCGCTGAACACCGCTCCTCGCTCCCCCAAAATTTCCTCCCGCTCCAGTCAAATCGCTCCAGTCTCGCTTCAATTTGACAAATAATCTGCATGCCTAACAAATGTCACCTTAAACCGAAGCATTATATCATAAAGAAATATGAGCAACAGCAACATTGCCATTCACATAATATTTATTTTTAAGCAACATATAGGCAACAACGGACACGTTTTGGCAACGGCATTCCACACAAAAATAGGCTTAAAAATAAAGGAATCAGTGGGTTTAATAGTCTAAAGAATATACAGGCTAAGCATCCACGTTTTAAATTCCTCAGTTTTTTTCTGTTGATGCTGCTTTGTTTTCAGCTCTCTATAAAATAAAGTTTCAATGACAGCGTTAAGTTAAATTTAAAAAATCCTATTAGACCTACTTTGAATGACAAAACGAATTTGATTACCGATGCTTACTTTATAGGCTTTTATACTTTAATTTGCTTTATAGACTTGATATACTACAACTATATATAAAACTCGTTTTGCTCTGGCTTCCGCCTGTTCGCGTAGCACACTCATGTTTCTGAGAAAAATGATTCCAAAGTGAATCTTTACTCACTGGAACAGTTTCACCACATTGTTGTTCTTGCTCTACATTATTGTCATCTATACGTTTGATAAGAATATTACACTTGTATGATCTACCCAGGGACGGATTATGGGTTGTGTGGGCCCCTGGGCAAAACGTTCGCGAGGGCCCCCCCCCACCACCAGCACCACCACCACAACCACCACAATTCAAGGGCCCTTGGCAGCCAAACGCCCTCCCTCCATGTTTCCATCAGAGGCCCTATAGGGTCAGGGGCCCTTGTAGGCAGAGGATCAAAGAATGTAGGCCCTCTAAAATAGACAAACGAAAATACATTGTTGATAAGCGTTGCAAATTGTTTTGGGCTAGGGGCCCTACGGGCCCCCTGCAGCCCAAGGGCCCCTGGGCAGCGGCCCCGATGGCCCGGTCCGTAATCCGTCCCTGGATCTACAAATTTACTTTGTGAAATACTTTGCGAATTCCATCTCGGCCAATTTGTGTAACAGTCTTGATTATTGTACAGATGAATTCTGGGTAGAGCGTTTCCCCAGTCTACACAGTGTTGCCTTGAAAGTCCTCTCAGTCCCTGCATCTTCTGCCCCAGTTGAGAGAGTTTTTAGTAGAGGAGGCATTCTAATGAGACCCCACCGTGCACGGCTAGGCTATAAGATGTTGCAGTCTTTAGTTTTCCTGAAGTGCAATCAACCACTGCTTTAAAATGTGAACTGTTTTCTCTCTCCTCCCTGTTTGACTAAATAAATGTGACCATTGACCTTTAAATAACATCTGCATATCACATTGTGTTGACTTAACAGGCCTAATCCATTTCAGGGAAGTTTATATCATACAGTGTCATTTGGCTAGTACTACTACAATGGGACATGATGCAATTTCAAGTTTATAATTGTGTATCTTCAATTTGATGTTACAATTTTATCTACAAATTAAGTATCATTGAAATCAGTTACATATTTCCCATCCCTTAGACAGTTGTTGGAGGTGTTAGCTGTTTTGTTAGAGACTTTGGGACCAGTCAGTACCCGTCATGTCAGTCCTCAACAGCACACAAAAGTTAAGGGAGTCTCGGTCTCGTCTCGACTTTATCTTGGTCTTGACTCGGTCTATCTTGGTCTTGGTCTTGTCTTGGTCTCGATACCCTCTGGTCTTGGTAGTGTCTTGGTCTTGATTTAGGCGGTCTTGACTACAAGTCTACCAATCAGTCACACAGACTATCACAGTTCATATATTTCTACTATTGAGGGGGCTTTGCATTAATATCTATGGGCATAACCCTGGTGCTAAGTCTGATGACGCTAACCCCTACCCAGCCCTAACCTTAACCATGAGTAACCAAACAAAATACAACACTTTTGTTTGTTTTGGTTTTTTGATTGCAGTCATAGATTTTTAGAAAATCAAGGTTCATATTATATTATGCTCATTTACACTCGGTAACACACTCTCACTTACACACACACTAGCTCACACTCACTCATATGCACTCATACAAACTCATGCCCACTCACATACTGTACACAGTCACACACACATTTACATGCACTTACACTCATTCACATTCACACACGCTCCCACACTCACACATTTGGCTCCACAATGTGGTAAATACAAACCTGCACACACACACTAGTACACACTTGCACACTCCCAGACACTCTCACACATTCACACACACTTGCACACATTCATTCACACTCGCACGTTACACATACTCATGTACATACTTGCCAACACGCACACCCACACAAACTCGCCCATACTCACACACACTTGCACTCACTCATGCACACAATCACACATACTCTCACATACTCACGCACACTAACATGCTATGTGCAGGTTGCAGCTTTGTTCTCTAGTGAGTCTGCTGCCTGTCTCTCTGTAGGTGTTTTCGTTCTGCACTAAAGTAGCTGTTGTGTCAGAGGCAGGGGTCAGTTCTTGATTATATTCAGATGTTCGCTGTAACATCTCGGTGTGTGTGTGAATGTGCCTGCATGTGCTGCAGTAAGGCAGATCTGTGCCGACCAAGTGACACCCCCCTCCCTGCCAAAATAAAAAGAATGAAGCAGCTCACAAGTAAAAAGACATATACATATGCTGCATGCTCTCAAGGGGCATTATGGGGGCTAGCATTGGCTACAGGGGTGGATCAGAATCAAATGCATGATTACATCCTGGTATACCTAGATGACGCCGCTCTCACACACCCCTGCAAGCCCCCCCCCCCATCCATCTTACAATCCCAGCTCAGCTGCAGGTCAGCCAGTCAGAGTGGGGGTCCAATCTGCATTCCAGATGCTGAGCTGCTCCCCCTCCCCCTCCCCCTTAGGACCTTGAAGGATCTCAGAGTGTGTGCAGCATACGTCTTGCCACTCCTGCTTTTAGCTGGGGGGTGGGGGGTGGGGGGGGTGGCACTGTGAGGCTTACAGCATGTGCCTTGCCACCATGGGGTCCACAATCCCACCCCTTGGGCCGATTCTGCACTGCTGGGCTGCCCTTCCTTCACCAGCCGTCACCGGAGGAACTCATAAAAAGATCACTCGAGCATTTGGAGACTAATGCTGAGTGTTTATCCAGATGACGCTTCCCTCCGCAGCCTCAGCCATCACCCCTGTCCAAGGCCGGCTCGATGACCGCCATATTGTGGGCAGGGTTTGTCCAGCAGAAGCTGGACACCAGGCACAGGTAGACTCGGCTCTCGTCAGCAGAGGCGCTGTTGTGCTGATGTTTTGTTGTGCTGTAATGCGGCTTTTTCTGCTACCCTGCAGCTCCTGTCTTCCAGATGTGAATCCGATTCCTAGGTGTGGATGTTTCGTCTGGGTGCTCTGATTCCCCCCCAGCATCTGAATATATATGATAAGTCATTGATGTGAAATCCTATCCAAGGTGTCAGTTACTTCCAGTCAATGCATCCTGGGACAGGTGTGAACTTGTGCTGGTTTTCAGTATATCTCAGACAGTTTCTTGAACATGCTTGTTATGTATTATTTTCCTCACTGGCTTTGGACAAAAGCGTCTGCCACATAAATACACAAACACATAACTATCTTTATATGCATAACAATTTCACTGGATAGGGCTGTATACATCAAACTGGCAGCTATAGACCAAAACACCTTCCACTAATCCAAGTATTTTTGCACAGAACAAACATACTATCATAGTGACAGTAAGCTATGGAGTGCCCCCCATACACAGCGCTGAGATGAGTCACTCTCTTAATAAATTCGTATATCGTCTTGTTAAACAGTCCCTGCTTTCAGAGACGTTTATTAAGCTTCTTCTCTCTAATCGGCGATCTCTGTAATCGCCCATCGGACTGTCGTTTGTCGACGGTCCCCGATCTGCGATTGTCCCGAACACGAAAAAAGTCAGGGTCCAACATCAAGGAGACTTCCTATGGACGAATCCATTTCAGATTAAACTTCATAATAACAGCTAGTATCTCTTAGGATGCTTTGGCAACAAAAAAGACACGAAGGAAACGACACAATACACTCACTGTCAGCGGTCGCCCCGGGAACGCACTCGCCGTCTGCCTGAGCAGCGCGTCCCGCAAGCGCCGGATCCGCTCCGGGATCATCAATTCGTGCTGCGCTTGGCTGCGGCATCCGCGCAGACTGTTTACTTTGGCTGCCTGCTGTGTTAGACAAACTTGTTACTTATAGAAAAAAAATGCCAGCAACGTGCTGAGAGCCTTAAAGTCACCGACGGACAGATCAGACGTTTCATTTCAGAACAACAAGACAGCAGAACTGCGCCAACCTGTGTAATATTGCAGTTCAAAAAAATTCCCGGGCATTTGCAACGAAGGTAAGGACATTAAGCCCAGCTAATGGACAGCAATGAAACAGAAGTAACTCTCATATGAGAACAGAGGATAACATATATTCTCGATATAAATAATTATTAACCTTTCATCATTGTATCTGGGTGGTAAAGCGATTCAGTGATTTAGTACTTTTGCCTTACACAGCTAGGGTTGTGTGTGTGTGTGTGTGTTTTCCATGATGTGCCCTGTGCTGCCTGTAATCATGTCCAGGATGTCCAGAGTTTAGAAAAAAGGTGGTTGTATAAGCATTTAATCCCATTTTTATTTAGTTTTTTAAATAACTATTGAGTCAAATATGTTAAAAGCAGCCGCTTCCTGAAGTTAACAGGCCGGATTTTGGAAAACATGCTAACAGGGTGACAAGATCTTCCCCGCAAATAGGACCCATGGGAGCATTAGGTATTCTGCCCGGGAGGCGGCCGTCACAGCTGGCAGGAAGGCGCGTAGTGACACTGACACCGGGCTCAATGGGCACCCCAAGCTCATCGTGGCCTAGCTGTCTGCGCTTGCTGCCTGCCTGCCTGTCTGTTGGTCTGCGCTTGCTGTCTGTCTCTCTGTCTGTCTGCGCTTGCTGTCTGCTTATCTATCTGTCTGTCTGTGCTTCCTGCCTGCCTGTCTATCTGTGCTTGCTGCCTGTCTGTCTGCGCTTGCGGTCTGCCTGTCTGTCTGCCTGTGCTTCCTGCCTGCCTGTCTATCTGTGTTTGCTGCTTGCCTGTCTGTCTGCACTTGTTGCCTGTCTGTCGGTCTGTGCTTGCTGTCTGTCTGTCTGCACTTGCTGTCTGCCTGTCTGTCTGTCTGTGCTTCCTGCCTGCCTGCCTGCCTGTCTATCTGTGTTTGCTGCCTGCCTGTCTGTGCTTGCTGCCTGCCTGTCTGTTGGTCTGCACTTGCTGTCTGCCTGTCTGTCTGTCTGTGCTTGCTGCCTGCCTGCTTGTCTATCTGTGCTTGCTGCCTACCTGTCTGCACTTGCTGTATGCCTGTCTGTCTGCCTGTCTGTGCTTACTGCCTACCTGTCTGTCTGTGCTTGCTGTCTGCTTGTCCGAGATTTTTAAACATTCAGATGTGTGTAGGTTTCACACATAAAGGGCAAACGCGCGTTCACCGGTCAGTACCCAAGCTTTATGATTTTCACTCATCAACGGAATAATCTGTAAAAATCCTCTTTCAGAAGACTTCATAAAAATGGCAAGAAAGCTTGTTTATCTGTCTGTTGATGAGGGAAGTGAATATTCTGCTGTCCGCACTAGAGCAGAAAGAGCAGGAAAATAAGCAGGTAAACAGCCAGGGGGCTGCTGTTGGTTTTGATTATGCTGTTCCACATCAGCAAGGTGTGACGCGAGATGTGTGATCTCTCTGGGGGACTTTGGCAGACATGTTTGTTCTCTTCTGCTTACCGTGACCATTGCGTAAGAGGTGATCAGACTGGCGTCCCATTTGGAGAGCCTCTGCCGCTTCTGGACATCACACGGCACCCAGTGTATTATGGGTGCTATAAATATATGTTTTCCTAATAGCAAGATACTCCTTCTGTCCCGGTGCATGCTGGAACTCTGCAATTATGCCTTCTGCTCATCCCATGTGTCCCCAATTAGCTGCGCTCTCCCAGCAGTGTCTGGGCTGGCATTAAGGGCCCTCTGGAGAGACGCAGCACGCATGTCTGTGTGTGTGTGTGTGTGTGTGTGTGTGTGTGATTCAGGAGAGTGCCTCCAGGGGGTGATATCACATCACCATCTATAATGGTCTCATTATAGCTATCAGCCCGAAGGTGGCTGAAGCACTAATGACAATGAAACATTTGGTTTTTATCGGCAGGTCAGAGCAGCGGGGTAACTGGGGGTCTTCAGGGGTCTATGTCGGCATAGCGATGGCTCATTGTTTGCAGGGAGCCACCCCCTCGTCTTGATCTCCTTGGAGTGAAGCAGAAGGGCCCCGCTACCTCTGAGGCTTCCTTCACTGGTCTTTTTGGTTGGGAGCTCACTCTGTAGCTGGTGTTGTTTATTGGGAAGATGTCAGGGCTGGTGTCATGCTGGGGTGGGGGTGGGGGCGCGGGGGGGACACACTGCTGCCCATTGATACATGCCAGCTTGCAGCCTTTGATTATGGTCTTATGGGTGCCATGATATTACCCAGGTAATATGGAGAGATGGGGGGCTCCGGAATGGTTTATGTACTGGGAGGGTTTCCTGTGCAAAACATGCAGGTGAATCGCTGCCTGGACTGACAGCCCATTTGGGGTTTGTCCTGTACTGCATTGGTCAGTTATAAAAAATGGATGGAGGGATGGGTGAAGGGATGGATGGATGGATGGACAGATGGATAGAAGAGACCAATGATCCAAATGCCCCTTAATAGAATTAAATGTGTAAGAGGTGACATTGTGTGCGTGCTACACAGTCCTGCTGAATGTGGAGCAATTAGTGCTATTTGGGTCGTGGGGGGGGTGGTGGTCACAGAGCCTGGGCTCACAAATGCATTTGAGCCGACCGGTAACGGCAACGTAAAAACTCACTTAATGGTGACCTTTGTACACGTGCGAGAAGATAAATCGCTGCTTGAACAAACAGATGCAGGGAACAGTGTGAACTCCACTTAAAATGATGAATTAGAGCTGAACACCCCTTCTCCGCGCATCGTTAGGCCTATGGCGGCTCGATGGCCAAGACAAAGGCAGCAGTGTGTGCGTGATGACTGTGCTCCATTCGGACACACCCCCAGCCAATCTGCATATAAAGCTGCCCGTAATTTCAGCTTTGTCAATTATCTTTTTATAATTAAATGACCGGGTTTAATTTGTAGATCCGCATATTACAGCTTAATTTGACATAAGCGGCTCTGTAATGTGGCTGGTGGTGGACCTGTAGAGCTCTGCTGTAGGTGTGTGTTCTCTGGAGGGGGCAAAACAGATCGGCAGCTTTCTGCACACAGAAAACATGAACTCCTGTGTCCATGCCGATGCCCTCTGATCGTCTGTGGCGGTCCCCACAGTGCTCCCCCCCACCTGAGGCAGGGGTCAGTATGGGTCAGCTTTTTCACAAGTCATCTGCGTCAGACGAGCTGCACTTCTGCGCTCCGGGGTCGAGGCCATCAGGCCTACCCAAGTTGCGAGGCTTTAGCATATTTTTGCGCATTTAGCCTTTTTCTGCATTACTGCTTTTGCTCCATGCTAGAAATGCGGCGAACTCAGTCGCTGCTCCTGATGCTCTCCTCCCGGGTGGCTTCCTTTTCCCCGTCGCCTGATGATTTCAGATTTATGACCTTATTTTAGCACATAGCGCATAGGACCGCACTCTTTATCAAACCAATTCAGAAACATGACCTTTGCTATCACATGTAATTAAAATAACATGAACACGGCCTAGTCTGCACAGCGACTCACTTACAGTTAAATTAACCAGCGACCCGTTATGACATAATGCAATTGGCGTAGTGTGTTTACTGTCTGTTATGAACAGGTTAACCCATGTAAACCTGAATGAGCGTTCAACCAATCATCCGTATTATCCTAATTAATGAAAAACATTGTGTCCGAATGGACATTTTGGGGAGGATCAGCTCGCTGGAGACAAACCTGGAGACGATACAATGCACCCAAAGATGCTCACACCTCCTTTTTAACATGTATAGAAAAGAGTCCATTTCATTTATTATCATTAGATTTCCTTACCTTCAATTTGAATTCATTTTTTCACGGGGAGATTCAAAATAAAAATTAAAAATAAAACTGCTCATACCATGAAAATGTAAAAAAATAATAAAAAATAATATGTATATATAATTATATAATTATTAACAAACAACATTAAGAATAACACTATTAATAATCAAAATAATATGACACTAAACTGTAGGTCTGAAGCATGCTTATTAAATGGGGTTTGCTAAAAAGATCTGCACCAGTTAAAATTCAGCATCTAGCTACATGCAGTGACAATAAAACAAAACTTTATTTACAATTTTCCTGGCATGATGTATAGTACACGTCCTATATGTCAGTCCTTGGCCTACTGTACAGGATATATTACACAGGCTCTGCCCTGCGCTGTCCCACGTAGCTGCCCTTCCTCGTTTTTCACTCTTCCTGACAGTGCCCTCCTTGTGCTCTTCTCATCAGGCCCAGATCTGCTGTCCTTCTCTATGTCCCGTGTCGCTGGGCCTCTGTGCTGCTAATGTGTCCCTCTTCCCCCAGTCAGTGCATTCCGGATTCCACTCATGTCCCGCCCTCAGAGATTTCATTGGGTTGTGTGCGCATCTTCCTCACTGCCGATTCGCCCAGGGACTGGTGGTGTCTCCCTCTCTCTCTCCGCCCCTCCCCCGTCACAAAGTCTTGTCACTCTCTTTCTTCAGGTGACTAAAAGAGAAAGACTGAATTGAGTGGATATGGGGAAGCCTGTCAACCAGTAGTTTAGACTTTGTTTGTGTCAGAGAGGCTGATGTGAGGAAAAATGCCCATGAAAGATATAACTCTTATTAATTTCACATTTACGTGATAGTTATCTAATGGAATTTTTAATTCTCTTTATAGCTGAGGTGTGTTTTAATCACATTATTAGGATGGACACACACACATACATATACTGAAATTCAGCATTCAGTTACAGCAAGTTTCACTTTGGCTCATCAGAAACAGTCACATGCTGTAAGTTGACCCTCTCCTGGATGCTGTAGGGTGAGGGGTAGGGTTTAGAATTTAAGAGGAATTTAAGAATTTAAGAGGATAGAATTAGGGTTTAGGTTTGGGTTGCAGGTTGAGGTTTAGGGTTTAGAATTAGGGATTAAGGTCTAGGGTTGGGGTTTACGGTATAGGGTTCAAGGCTTAGGAATTGTGGTTAGGGTTTAAGGTACAGGGCAAGGATTTAGGGTTAGGATTTAAGGTTCAGGGTTAGCATTTAGAATTAGGGATTAAGGATTAGGGTTGAGGTTTAACATATAGAGTTTATGGATATGGTTAGGGTTTAGGATTTAAGATATGGGTTTAAGGTTAGGATGTAAGGTTGGGTTTAGGTTATGGTTTAAGGTTCAGGTTAGGGTTTAGGGATTAAGATTTATGGTTGGGGTTTAAGGTTAGAATTAGGGTTTAGCATTTAAGATATGCCTTGCACCCATAGCCTTTGGGATAGGCTCTGGAACCCCTACGACCCTGGATGAGATGGATTTAAGATGTGGGTTTAGGGATAGGATTTAAGGTTGGGTTTAGGTTAGTTTTTAAGATTCAGGGTTAGGGTTTAGGATTTAAGATATTGGTTTATGGTTAGGATTTAAGGTACAGGATTTAGGTTCGGATTTAAGGTTAGGGTGTAATGTTCAGGGTTAGGTTTTAGGATCACCTGTAGTACTCGTCCTGTGTGAGAGAGTGGTGGTGATGGTGGAGCCACTGCTGCTCCAGCGCCAGCCTCTGGATCTGGATTTCGGCGCTCTGGGCTTGCTGCATGGCCTGGAGCTGGTGGGCCGCAGACACGGGGCCGGTCAGGGAGGAAGGCTGGGGCAAATCGCGGAACGGAGCACCTGGGGGGCAGCGAGCCAGGGGCACGAGGGCAACAGTGGGACCGTAAGCTTAGTGCTGCTTGCGAAACTCAAAGGATGAAGATTCCTTTATAAAAATCATCCCATAATGGCTATGTGACACGAGGTATGAGAATCCCCTCCCAGATTTCCATATCTGAGTGAGATGCCACGTGTCATGTGTGAAGGCAGTCGGACTGCAGACTGTGATCACACGGGTACAGCCCCGGTGGGCGGGCAGGCAGTGACGCAAGGACGGCTAGGGAGTGGGCCATTTCTCACCGAAGAGCTGCTGCCGGAGGACCTCGCTGTCAGTGAGGGGGTGTGCCAGGATGGGGGGGCCCAGGGCCGCCCCAGGGTAGGGTAGCCGGGCAAGCGGGGACCCCGAGGCAAGGGGGTCCATCAGGGGGTGCACCCCGCCCGCTGCTGAGGGACAGAGATGTAACAGAAACACAACAATATAATACAGGCAACAACTGACTTTCAACTTTCCAGCTGTTTGGCTGTGAAGACAAACAGTAATAAAAGTCAATGATTTAAAACTTAAATTAAAGCTTTAATACCTGTGATGTTACTGTGGATTTGATATAGAAACAATTAAAGAACTATTGCTATGGGTCTGAAATTTTAGTAGGAATATGGAGGATTATCCATTCCTTTTGTAATTGCGACAGTGATGCCAGTATCTGCCCCTTGGTGGCACTGCAAGTGACGGCGGTGGTAAGAGGTACCTGTGTCCTGCTGGTGCAGGTGCAGGTGGGAGTGGATGTGGGAGTGCTGGTGGTGATGTGGTGTCACGTTCAGCATCTGCAGCCTCCCCAGGGATTCCCCCCCTCCTCCTGCTCCTCCTCGCTCCCGCTCTCTCTCCCTCTCCCTCTCCCGCTCTCCCGAAGAAGGTGCCGTCCTGCTCCTCTCCCTCTCTCTCTCCCTCTCGCCCCCCGGTACTCTCTCAGCAGCGCCAGGCGAGCGGGCCTGCAGGGGGTAGTTCTCAGCCGGGGCAGGGGCGCCTGGTGCTGGCTGGGGGTGTGAAGAGAGGGACTGGGGGAAGGAGGAGTGTGCGGAGGGGTGATGGAGCGATGGGATGGGATTGGATGGAGGTGGAGGAGGTGGGGCCGGGGCGGGCGGGGCAGGAGCCACGGGGGGAGTAGGGTGGTTGGGGAGAGAGGGTGGGAGCACAGAAGATGGCGGGAGGGCTGAGATGGACTGGGAGGCGGGGTTTGAGGCACGATTTGACGCAGCCAGGGCTGTGTTTTGGAGCGGGGGCGGGGCTGGGGCTGGCGGTGGCGGGGTGCCATACAGAGAAATGTCAGCGGCAGCCCCCCCTGCCCTACTGAAGAGCAGGGAGTGGGCGTCGGAGTGGGACAGAGTCAGCCCCGGGTCCGGCATGACCCCCGCCTGGTACACCCGCTCCTCGCTCTTAAACTCAAACCCTGTTTTCATGCGGTCCCTATGCGCCATGGCGTGGGGAAAGCCCATCCCTCCCAGGCCACCGGCCATGCCTCCCGGGCCCGGCCCTGGGCCCCCATGTGTCCCAACCCCAGGTCCCCCTTCCAGGCCGCCCCCATACAGGAAGCCCAAAATAGCGGCAGCCGTGTCAGCTGGGAGATGGTGGGGGTGGCCCAGTGCTGGGTTCTGGAACTGGGGCAGGAAGAAGGAGGGGTGCACGTGGGGGTGGGCGTGTGGGTGCAGATGGGGGTGGTGGGCCGGGGCCCGGCCGGCAGCTCCCAGGGGTGACATGGTGTGTGGGCGTGCATACTCGCTCAGAGTCCTCAGAGCTGGTGTGTCAGGCCCCAGGTAGGGCCCCCCTAACCCCACACTCAGGGCCCCCTGGGGATTGGCCACCACGGCAGAGGCCCCGCCCATGGAAGGCAGCAGCAGGGAGTGCGGCAGTGGGTGGGGTAGCGTGGGATGCAGCGCATGGGGGGGGTGCAGTGGGTGAGAGTGCGGAGGGTGGTGGGGTGGGGCGTGGTGGTGAGGCTGTGGTCCTGGGTGCGAGGAGGAAGAGGATGAGGATGAGGAAGGATCCAGGAGGATGGAGGAGGACGGTGGGAAGAAGAGCGAGGACCCAGAGCGCCCCGCACTGGCTCCTCCACTGCCGCTGTCCTTCTGTGAAAGAAAGCACAAAGGTAAACACTCAGTGGTGTGACGAGGAGCCAGTCTGCCCCCCTCCTCTGGCCTGCACCCACCTGCAGGTGCCTTTCGAGGTCCCTTTCCCGCTCCCTCTCCCGCTCCCTCTCCTTCTCCCTGAGGTCCCGGGCGCGCTGCTCCCCCTCCCTCCTGGCACGCTCTATGGCCTCGTTTCTCTTCTTCCACAGCTTAGAGCCATCCAGGGGCACGAACAGCACGTCACTGCGGGCGCATGAGTTGCCGGTGCCCCTATCCAGCACTCTGTGAAACCTGTGGGTGGGATGCCAGCAGCCATGCATGAGATGTGGCAGCGACACGGCCCATGAGTAGCACCCATGTGGGCAGGGCAAGGCAGCCAGGTTTACCGTGCTGATTGGCTGGCATGGATCGGGACGTCCACCGGCTTAGGCTCTGGGGATGGGCTCCTCAGGACAGGGGCCGGGCTCTCGGCTTCCTCTCTCTCCTCCGCTGGCTCCTCCTTAATGACGGGTGGAGGCGGGGCAGCCGAGGATGAATCAGTGAGCCCCTCGCTGGGTGGGGGAGCACCAGCAGCAGGTAGTGAGAGGCCAGTAGCGTCCCCTACTGGCGGGAGGACCTTGGATGCACTCTGAGGCGACAAAGAGTGGGAGTGAGAGCCGCTGCTACTATTTTTACTGCTGTTGCTGCTGCTGCTAATGGCTCCGCTGCTGTTAGTGCTGCCACCGTTGGGCTGATAGGTGGAACCACTGAACTGGGTGTGGCTCAGGTAGTGAGGGGGGCGGCACCCTGGTGAACAGGCGGTCGCCGCAGCAGATGCGGGGAGCGGGACACTAGCTGTGGAGGAGGAGCCCGACGTGAAGGAGGGGAATCCCGTCATCTGATTGGATGAGGGACTGGGGAGTGGTGAAAGGGGAACGGGAGGAGTCAAAGTCTGGTTGGAGGACTGGTACGGCCCTGGGCGGGCGTGATTGGCTCCAAGACTGGATGGTGGGAGTGGCTGTGCGAGGGAGGATGGTGGGAGAGGGGGAGGTGGGGGTGGAGGGTACGGTGCAGATGGGGGGCGAGGGTGAGAGGAGGACGAAGGGGACAGGGTAGGGGGCTGCGGGCCAGAGCGGCTGGGGTACAGAGTTGAGGGGGGGGGCTCCCTTTCTCTGTCCCTATCTCTTGGCTGCGCCGGGCCCGTCTGGCCCGGGTAGTGGGGGTGAGAATAATCACGACCCAGGGCAACAGCTGTGCTGGGGGGGCTGTGATACTCTCTGGAGGGGGTTGGCAGGGCAGCAGTGGATGGGGGCAACGCTGGGGGATAATCTTTTGCCCCAGCTGGAGGGTACTCTCTGAGGAAGTGGGGCGTGTGAGAGTCAGAGCCAGACGAGGATGTTTGGGAGGAAGGCAGTGGCTGCTGCTGCAGGGCGCCAAAGTCCACAGGCGGCGGGTACTCTCTGTTTGTGGAGGCCAGGGGCTCTGCCAGTGGCGCCAGAGAGGGTGGCTGGGTGGGGGCACCCCCTTGTGGCGAAGTTTGGGCATCCCGGCCCAGGTGTGGAGTCATGGGAACCCCGCCTGCTGACACCGCGGCACCCGATGGCGCAGCGTTACCCCCCCCTGGGTTATTCCCTCCCACCTCCCGCAGCTGCCCCGAAAAATCGCCCCACCGGCCCTCCTTCTCACGTAGACGCCCCGCCCCCCCAGAGCTGAACTCACATGTCTGTGACTGGCTCGGGGTCGGCAGATATTCTCTTCCGGTTTCCCTGTCCCTGGTTGCAAAGCTCGACCCGAATTCACGGCCCCCTGACCCGGAGCCCTCCCTGCTGGAGCCCTGCGAGCCCATTCTGGAATAATCTCGGCTCTGACCCACTGGCAAATTCCCAAAATCCCTTGCTTGGCTGCCATTGGGACCGCCGACGCTCATGTTACCGCTGTTAGCCATTCCAGTCCCAGAGCTTCCAATGCTGACAGAGAATTCCCGATTGATCTCCCTCCCCCCGAACTCCCGGAGCCCCCGCTCTCTCTCGCCACCCCGCTCCCGCTCCCCACCTCCTCCATACCTGGGGAGGTACTCTCTGTGTGGGTGGGGGTGGGGCAGATAGGGGGGGTGGGAGGAATGTCTGGAGGAGGGGGGGTTGTACACTGAGGGCAATTGTTGCTGCACCGGAGGCTGTTGCTGGTGAGAGTGGTGGTTACCCGGGTAACGGGAGAAGCCCCAGCTCCCTGGGCAACTGGAAGCAGCTCCTCCCCATCCAGTGGGACTGTAGTGATGGGGGTGGGGCGGGGGCGGTGGCTGGGCTATGGTGGCAGCTTGGGGCAGCAGGGAGGGGGGGGCACTCCTGTCAGTTAATTTGTCACTCTTCTCCGGTTTGTCCGCCTTGGGGTCCATTTGTAAATTTTGGCCCAGTTCCAGGGGCTTCAAAGCGGGGGGCGGGGGCAGTGAGGCTGGCAGGGAGGTGCCGAGGTTACTATGGGGGTACTCCGGCGCGGCCGCCTCGCCCTTCAACACACACTGGCTGCTGGCTTTGGCACTGGCGCGATGGGAGTTCGGGGCGCCATCCACACTGCTGGGGACGCTGTACTCCATCTTGTTCAGGAGCTTGGAGTCCAGGGGGAAGTATGCCTTCCGGTTAGCCCCACCCTCACCTGCCAAATCGGCCGCTCCCCTGAGGGAGGGGGCCAGGGTGGGGGCCTTCAGCACGCCGCCTTCCTCCGCTCCACCTTCCACATCTCTCCTGTCCCCAGCACACTCCTCCCCCCTCAGCACGCTTCTCCGGTCCTCCCCTCCAGATTTCGGGGGAGTCCCCTCCCTCCCCCTGTCCCTCTCTCCTTGTTTGGGCGAGTCAGGGGAATCGGATTCAGAATCCAAGCTGGCCAAGGGAGACGCAGAGAGGCTCGGTGAAGAGGAACGGTTATCCTGGTCAATGTCCCGCCCACTGCTCAAACTGCTGCTGCTATTAGCCAAGCTCCCACCAACCGAGCTTCTGCTGCCTTGAGATTGGCCGTCTTCATTATCACTCTCCTGTGATTGGCTGGTACCAGAGGGTGGGGGTGGGACGGTTGTAGACGTGTCAATTGAGTGAGTAGAGGCTGGTGGGTTTGAAGCGGAGGAATCCTGACAAAAAAAGAGACAAATCATGCCTTTTAACTGGTACCTAAACTTCATAATGACTACTGCACTCGTCAGAAGAGCACAGTAATTCAGTACTGACCTGCACTTTCTGTCTCTTGGGTGGAGGCACAAGTCCCTCCCCCTCACTCTCTGACGAATCATGTCCATGGGACCGGCGACTGACACGTCCAACCGGCAAATCCTCTCCAGCGGCTCTCTGCCGACGTGAACAGCAAAATCACACGCCAAGTTGCTCTCAAGCCATTCTATGTGTGTTTGCCACATACACATTACATGTTACACATGTGGCTTGACATATTTTCCGACGGATATGATAGTAAACCGTAGACTTACTAGACTTTCCCCAGCACAGACACACGTGGTCAGAGCGCAGATGTCTGACAGCAGTGCATGACGGCTGAGAGACGCGGAGTCTCACCGCTCATACGCACACCTGAGCACGCACACAGCGACAGGGAGGGACACTTACTGGCTGTCTGTCACTGCGCTCAATGCGCGAGGGGCTGGGGTGAGGGCGCCTACCCCTCCTCTCCTCACTGCCCCCCCGCCTGCGCCCACTGCGCATGGGCATCTGGAGAGAGAGGTAGTGAGGGCAGGAAGGGGGCGATAAAGAAAGGGATTAGCAATAGGTGCAGGCGCGGCAGCCCACCTGAGAGCGGAGGCCTACCGACCTCGCATACTTCCTCACAATCCACTCAATCCACATGCACACTCCCCTGGCGCCCAGGCTGTGTCCTGCTTATCCCTGGGCTCCCAAACAGCAGCTAAAGGGAGGGCCGAACAGCCAGGCCCAGGCAGTGGCACATCTCACCGATTCTTTCTGAGTTCGCGTTTTCATTGTCGATGCTCTGCCGGGTCCATTTCCCCTCTCTAGTGATCAGAACTATATTTGGGGCCTCGGGGTTCCGTGCACGTCTTGCACAAGGTCGCCCACTCGTGAAAAACACCTGAAAGAGGGGGGTACAGGGAAAGAGCAGCAGTCAGGACCCATCCCCATGCGGCTACCCGGCCGCCTTCAGCGCTTACAGGAGAGATGTGTCCTTTCTGCTGGATTAATATCCAGCTCAGAATTTCGAGGCGATTCCCAAATACCATTTCTAATAAGTTACAGACGTAAGCCACATATTGGCGAGGAACACTTCACTGCAGTGCAGGGAGACAGAGAGGCAGGCGCCGGCTCAGTGTGTTCAACGCAGGGCCTTCACCTGGAGACAGGTGTGATTCCAGCCTGTGAGCAGCACACTGTGTTCGAACAGGACGGCAAACCACCCCCCCATGTCAAGGCAGCTGGGGAACACGCCCTGTGCCCCCAGACACGGCAGAGGGCATGCTGAACGTGTGCGTCCATTACACCCCGTGTCCAGAGATCCACATGCCTCCAGTGTTGCATGAAAGTTCATCACAACTAATCAGAGATACCCTTTATTCTTATCTGAAGCTGTATATACTTTTGTGGTCCTGCTGTACAGTGTGAAGATTAATAGGCAGGAAATGTAACCAAAGATAGCAAGACTTACATTGTCCATAAATAATATCTGTACACAGCCAGGAACATAAAACACATATTTACATTCTATTCAGGTGCTGTGTAACTGATGATCGGAGGCAAAATACATCTTTTCACTTCAAATGATCCACTCGGCTGCCGTACTAATAAGTCCTCTTTATACATATTGTTGCAGATCCATAGCCACGCACACAGGACATTTCACAATGACACAGTGCAGCAATAGCCTCCAGGTCTTGGCTTGCACACAGCTTAAGACAATACAGTGTTTCATGCAACGCGGGGCAAGGTCTGCACATACCAGCAGCCAACGGCAGTCTGCCGTTACACGGGATCAACATATACACAGAAATGCAGCGCACAAGACACACATGCACACAAACAAACACTCACACACACAATGCATGCGTCCACACACGTTAGCCAGCTCTCCCAGTACATTAAACAGCAAAAAACAAATCCAATGCATCACACCGTGCCTTTTCCGACCAAATAAGACTGCAGCTGATCGCAGCCCCCAAAGCAACGCAGCGCCTCGTTTTCTTCTTTAGCTTATTATTAACACACATGCATAATAGATCAGCCTGTGCTATACAGTATGCCTGCCTGCATTTGACTTTACTGTACCGAGCGTAGCAGCACTGTGCAACAAGGCACTTGTGTTTCAGAGGGAGGGATCGGGTGCGTTTACTATACCTCTTTGACCGCTTTCCACCTTAAAGAGGAAATTGCAATAGCGGAATAGGGTGGCGAAATTCACGGAAACGTCTTGATGTCTGGAATGCGTGTCTGTGTTGTACATACGGTTACACCACCTATTCATCGGGGGGCCCGTTTTGGACGTGCATCGCATATATTCAATCTGCACACCAAAGGAGGCGAAGACACAAACGTGGCCACACACGGGCAACAAAAAAAAAGCATATGCATCAGATTTCCCTCTTTCTTACCTGTGATATCCACCGATGCGTGTCCCTTTTCTCCCCCTCTCCTTTCCTCTTTCTTTCTGTCTCTCGCTTTGCACCGCGCGTCGACATATATACACGCAGAGAAACACGCAGCGCTCGCTATCGCATCGTACGGATGCCGCAAGTAATGCACATTTTCCCTTTTTCTTAACTCGGCGCAAGGGGAAAGCGGGGTGCCGCCGAAGACTGTACAAATTGATGCGTACGATTGCCTCCCCCACCCCCTTCTCTCCCCCCACCCTCCTCCCCTCTTTTTCTTCTTTCTCCCCCTCTCCCTCTCTGTCAAGACGACTTGCACTTTTTTGCGGTCGGTACAGGCACAATCAAATGGGGGTGGTAGGGGTGCACTCCTTGTACAGGCAGAAAGAGAGAAAACCGACAAGGCAATGAGCGATTTGCCTGGGTTTTCAAGGAAAAGTGGCAGGGAAAGGGGGAAAGGACGAAGATATCTTATGGGGAACCTGAAAGACTATAGCCAAAACGGGGAGGGGGGGGGGGGGTGAGACTGAGACTTTGTCTTTATTTTTATCAGTGCCGGTTAGCACCGTATAAAACGTGTCTCTGTGTCCCAGCCCCTTTTACAGTACCTCCTTCTTCCCTCCATTTTACTGTACCTAGCTTTGGACACATGGAGTGCCCTTACACCGTGGGCTTGCAATCCAACCATAAAAAAACTTTGTTATGTGTTACATGCATTATAATCCACCAACAGAAGTGTAACTTTCAGATGCACGGTAGCTACTTCTCATACGCACCCGGAGATCGCTAAATTGTTACTTTTATTGGATATTTTCTTTTCTTATCCATAAGCAGTGCGTTTCCTCTACCTGCTGCGCTGAGCTGCATGGCAGCCTTTGCATGCATTAGGCAATGCGACACACCTCTCTGTTTCTGCACACTATGGATACGTGTGTCTATGCAGGCTGTATTTTGACCCAGCCCTCTCCCTCTCTCACTCCAGCCCTTTTTCCCTTCCAAACAGCCTCCTGTCCCGTCTCCTTTTGTGCTGTATCCATAGTAACCAGAAGAGGAAAAATGGGGAGCGCGTGCGTCAGGAGAAAGTGTCCAGCGCGCCCTCTGCCGGCGGTGTTAAGTACTGTAATATTTGCGGGGAGTTCAGTGCCCGGCGCCACATGCTGGTAGTAGGGAGTCTACGCCAAGACTGGGCTTAGTGATAATTTAACCATTGTCAATGTCACCTGAGCAAATTAAAGTAGATTACACTAATAGTATTACTAATAAGACCATGTGAACGGAATTATGTGTTATGTCGTTAAAAGAGTCGATGGCACTGTGACTTAGTGGGTACCGGTGTTGCTCATACCTCCAATGCACTGGGTTTGAATTCTGTTGCGGGTCTCTGTGAAGCTCGTACGTTTTATCCAGTATTGCACTTTTTCTTCTGTTTGCTGCTGCTTACTCCCTCAGTTCAAAAACACGCATTTAAACTGACCGTAGTGGGTGTGGGTGTCTTTCCCTTCTACGATAAACCAGCACACCATCTTGGGTTGTACCCCTGCCTGGGATCCGCTCCAAGGTAAGGGGAAGTCCTTATGAATAGTCATTGACACAAATTGAACAAATTAATTTTATCCAGATAAAAAAAGTAAGATTTAAACCAAGATTTTGATGTTTAACAGCTGCCAGATAAAAACAGGGATTATAACTTCTATCTTAAGTTAAAAAGAATTTCCCCATGAGGGACAAAAAGGATTGATTATTATTATTATTATTAAAACATTTTGCCGATAAGCATCAGACATAATTTTAGACATAGACCTAACTATAAGATTTTAATAATGTAATTATTTTAAGATTTTAATTATTGTGCTGCAGAAATGAATTTGTGCAGGATTAGGAAAGATAATGTTCCCTCTATAATATGTTCTCATTCGGCAGAACTTTTTTTTTTTAACCTGTGAGCTCATCAACAGCTGAGTAACTCATAGTGTTAGCAAAATAACACCTACATTTAGCACAACGTGAGGCTGCACAGGTCTTTAACCCAGATAAATATAAGTTTTCATGCAATAATTCTTTTGGAAACTTGCGTGCTGGTGTGTTCCAGGACACCTCGAAACTGCAGGCAGGTATATACATAAGCTTTAGCTCTTATTATATTACTCATAATGCTGGGTATAATTATATCTTCTCAAATAACTTCCAAGTAGAACTTTCAAAGGTTGTCCAATAGTAAAGCAGTGACAAAAATAGCTATGATTGTTGTCGGGATAAACCCTGAATGCAACCGAATTATTTCTGAAGGCTACACAATTTCTCAAGTATCAAGAGTTTTTGATGTGAGATCAAACAATCAAACCTTTAATTGTAGTTTGACATTGTATCGTTATGTTAGTCTTGTGGGAAAATATTTCCTATTATGACACTGAAATTTCAGAGTCACTGTCGCTAAATGGTATTTATACTATGAAACACTGAATCACTGAATTCTCTCCTTTATATACTGTATATATATATATATATATATATATATATATATACACACACACATTATATAAAACTATTTTAAAACACTTTATTATGTATGACCTGTTGTCATACGGTTCAGCATAGCCTTGATACTCTAAACATGTACTCTAAACATTACCTTACACATAAATATATTCATAATAACGATAATGAAACTTATGTACAAGGTATAAGTGCAGGTAACTGAAGACCATTAAAAAAATCCCTTCACATCAATAATAGAAGCTGATAAGTGGAACCACTGCACATATGCATTTCAGACTTAGAAAAGACAAACTCTGTTCCCCACAGGAAAAGGCAGGGCTCTGTGGATGAAGTTGCAATCTCTTTATTTGCGGGGTCATTCTGTGGCAAGCTTTGTATTTCAATAGTATCTCTAATGACATTAGGAACATTGGCAAAGGGTGACAGGCAGTATGAGGACAGGAGAGGGTAAAGGGATCAGAAAAAAGAGATAAGATGGGGATTTGCAGGGAGGGCAATGGAGAGAAAGGAAGTGGAAGAGAGAGAGGGAGGCCAAGGATGTAAGGAGGGGCTGAAAGAGTCAGTGTGCGAATGAGAGGGAGAGAGAGAGAGTGTGCTGCTTACTGAGATTTCCATGTTTGTAGGTAAAGCTGTCAATCTGTCACTGTCGGCCATTCAGCCTGTCACTGAGTCCGTGTTTTTGTTTGTATCAGTATGTGATCCAGCCTCTGTTTGTTGATGTGCAGTTGTGTGAGTCAGACTATCAGTCTTTCAGCATCTGGGCATCCCAGTCCATGTCTTTCTCACATTCTCAGTCAATTTCCTTACCGTCTGTGTGTACATCTATTAATCTCCTGTGTGCGTATTGCGCGTGCGTGTCATGTGTCTGTGTGTATGTGTGCGTCTCTCTCTCCCCCCCCACATCTGAGTGCCGGTCTCAGAGAGCGCTGGGATTTCGGAAGTTGTGCCCGGCAAAACGAGCCTGGTCACCAAGCTCCTCCTCGATTCTAAGGAGAGAGAGTGTGGCGGATCGTTTGACGTGATAGAACAGGAATATATAAGCAAAAAGGAGACCTACATCAGGGCATGCATGTGCGTATAAGAGGTCTTTAGGGCCCAATCTGTAATGACATTGACACTGGGTGAAAGGGATATATAAATAATACCAACCTCATCAGCTGGTTATACTTGGCTAGACGTTCTGATCTACACGGAGCTCCAGTCTTGATCTGATTAGGGGTGACACAGAGAGGAAATCCAAGTGACATCATAATGTCACATGAGGATACAGCCTGAAATGCCTTGGCTCAGCTGATGCAGAGTCCAATGAGTGTAAAGGGCTGCTTGGCATGAGGGCTGTGTTTTTGCATGTTTGTTATTCATGGTCATGCTCACCTGCCCGGTACAGAGCCCAACCACCAGGTCAGCGATGAAGGTGTCCTCAGTCTCCCCTGAGCGATGGCTCACCATCACCCCCCAGCCATTCTCCTGGGCCAGCTTGCACCTGAAATAGAGGGAAGGTGATGGTCATGCATGCATTAATACAATTATAGGTGTCTGGGTCATATCGATGATATCGGAGTAGAGATCAAAGCAGCCATCACGTTTGTCAACCAGCTTACTGACGTAAATGCCTAGCTGAACCGAGCTATTGCTAAGTGGACAGAGTCCCAATCAATCATTGCAGTTAATACGGGATTTGCTGACACGATGAGCGAATGAGAGTGTTAGAGGCGGGCCACTTACGCCTGTATGGCCTCAGTGACAGAACCAATCTGGTTGACTTTGAGCAGCAGGCAGTTGCAGGATCTCTCCTCCACAGCCTTCTCTATCCGCCGCGGGTTGGTCACTGTCAGGTCATCACCCACCACCTGAATCCCCATCGAGGCGGTGAACCTCGACCATGCTGGCCAGTCATCCTGGTCGAACGGGTCCTCTATGGACACCACTGTGGGGAGGATGGTTGTGCAGTCAGGCACACAGCTCATGCCACATGGCTCTACTCTGCTCAGCCCTGTTTTTTGTTAATCTATCCTCTTGGCTCTTCAGTGACTCCCAATGACATGACAGCACAAGTTCAGAGATGGAAAGTTCAGGTTCAGAAAGTACAAATCTAGACCAAGATTTTGTTTCAACCAACCAGACGAGTTTAAAGAGCCACAGTCACAGAGTACCCAACTTGTTAGCTGAAACAAAATCTTGGTCTGGATTTGTACTTTCTGAACCTGAACTTTCCACCTCTGTAAAAGGCTCTTATTTGCTCCTGTTAGTCAGATTACCAGCTTGTTTCAACCAGTTTTATGAGGATGATATTATCCCCATCAGTCAAAAGATGTAGACTACATCTATCCAACCATTTATCTTGGACAGAGTGACACGGGGACCTGGAGCCTACCCCAGGCAGTGTAGGGCTGGGCTGCACCCTGGATGGGTGCCAGCCTCTAGACCATGTGGACCTGCAGACACTATATTTTTGCTCAATCCCAGTTGGGATTAGCAAAAACATGGACTGTCTGGCAGGGAGCTGGGAGGGAGAAAAAACCTGGACCGTCTCCGGGTCACCAAATCTACTGAAAAATATATACGAGCCATTATGGCATTGAGGACTATACACAGCATAAATCAGGGTTATTCATATTACGGTCCTCGAGGTCCGAGCACTGCTGGTTTTCCGGCCTTCCTTTACCTGTCAGTCAGGTGTGAAGCCTCTGACCAATCAGAATCAGTAATTATTAAATTAACTACCTGGGAGAACTGAAAACAAGGCCTGGATTTGGAATTGAGGTCCAGATTTGAAGAACCCTGGCATAAATAATAGACTGTGAACAGGTGGAAGGGATGATGGAGGCCCACCAGGATAATCATTGACAAAGCTCTGGTATATATCAGACAGCTCCTCAGCAGTAATGTGTCTGTCTGGGTTGGGAGGAGATTTGAAATCCAGGTCGTATTTGCCGTCACGGTAGAACTCGGAGGCGGCCACGTCCATCCCCACCACCACTTTGTCGGTGAAGCCTGCCTGGTCTATAGCTGTCTTCAGGAGCTCCAGCGCTGCAAGGGGAGTGGAAAAGGAAGAGGTGCCCTTCACTGGTGCCAGCGCGTCGTACATATATGAGAAACAGGAAAAGCCATGGTGTGGGGTAACAGCCAGCTGACCAATCAGGTGGCCAGTTGCCTGTCAGGTGTGTCAGCGGCTCATAGCTTACCCTCGCTGTTCTCCAAGATGTTTGGGGCGAAGCCACCTTCATCACCCACGTTGGTGGCATCCTGGCCATACTTCTTCTGTATCACCCCCCTCAGGGTGTGGTACAGCTCTGCCCCGATGCGCAGGGCCTCCCGAAAGGACTCGGCCCCCACAGGAAGCACCATGAACTCCTGCATGGCCAGCTTGTTGCCCGCATGGGAGCCTCCATTGATCACATTAAAGGCCTTAAGAGGAAGGAGAGAGACCAGAACATCAGATTAAAATGGAGACCGGGTACCGGTAAATGTCTTGCAGATCCATCTGGACTTAAACGGTGCAGATTGGAGTCTCACAGGCACAGGCAGCACCAGTTCAGTGTTCCCGGCCAGGTCGGCAATGTGGCGGTACAGGGGCACGCCTTTCTCCGCTGCGCCCGCCTTGCACACTGCCAGGGAGACGCCCAGGATCGCATTGGCCCCAAACTTTGCTGAAGAATGAGCGTCAGACGAACAATTCAATAAGCGTGATACAAGCATAGATATATACACAAATCTATGTTGGAATCAATGAACCTAACAGAGAATCACTCAACAAATTTCTCTACACTACTCTACTCAGGTCTACTCTGCTCTACTCCATTATAAATATCTGGTTATAGTCATAGCTTATAAAATAGCTCTCCATTTTATTAGGAATGCTGCTTTTGCCTATTAGCCATTTTTATAATTAAGTTATTCCATTTTATAGTACAACCTCATTAAAACAGTCACACATTCTAGTATTATTTTTAAGATGCATTATACTGCTGATAATCACACATGACCCAGACCTGAAGGAGTGCTTCATGTGGATGGACAGTGAAAAAGTGGTAAATACTGAGCGGACAGGCAGTGAAATGCTTCCTGTTTAGGTCACACTTGGGCCCTTTGTGGGCTGAGGACTGAGGCACTTACACTTGTTCTCAGTGCCGTCCATCTCAATCATCATGTTGTCCAGCTTCTCCTGCTCAACGACGCTGATCCCCTGGAAAAAAGGGGCAGCGATGGGGGGGTTACAGCCTGCATGACCACTCTGTCATCTCACTCGTCCCCCACCTTCCACGGCCACACACCGTCACCTTGGCTGGGGAAGGCGACTCACCGACTGGATGAGGGCGGGTCTGATGGTGTCGTTGATGTGAGATACAGCCTGCAGCACGCCTGGAGCAGGAAGGGAGCGCGTGATGCAGAGGCTCTTCCAGAAGGTTCCGAATCAGCACATTCTCTCATTAGGAACAGGGTCCCTCACCTTTTCCCTTGTACCGGTGTTTGTCCCCGTCTCTCAGCTCCAGAGCCTCATAGATGCCAGTGGATGCTCCGCTTGGCACCGCGGCCCTGAAGAGACCTGAACACACCAGGAGGGGGCACAATGAGATGGAGGAGTAAAAACAGAGACACATGGCACTGGCTCTCAGGGCAAACTGTGTACGATATGCTTCCCAGCGTCGCTGCTCCTTAAACAGCTCAGCGAATCACGCGTAGTGATGATTGTTGGTGCTTACCGAGTGCCAGGGGCCCTGCTTACCTTTTGCGGTGTACAGGTCTACCTCCACCGTGGGGTTTCCCCGCGAGTCCAGGATTTCTCGGGCCACGATGTTCACTATGGACATCCTGCGAGCAAAGACAGACCATGAATAAAAACACGCGAAGAGATGTGGATAAACTTCCCTCCGGTCAGTGTGCCAGAGGGCATGCAGGCAGTGACAATGGCTGTCTGTTTATAGCAGGACTCGGGAACTACTCTTAAAACTCAAGTCACCTGATAGGTCACCGTTCACTGTGTCACATCATTCCAAGTAAAAATAATGCGTTGCAATTAAACCCAAATCACAGGCACAGACTGAATATCCTGCACAAATATACACTATAGCACAGACCTGGAATAATACATAGATAAAAATTCACATCACGCATTGCAAAACAGTATATTTCAAAGAGAGTTTGAAAACATGACCCTCTAGTCTTCATATTCTATATATAATGTACAGCATGTACTGTGATATCCCTCCCTCCTACCCAACACAAATCCTCTCTCTCACTCTCTCTCTCTCTGCAGGAAACTAACACAATAGGCCTAAATACTGAAAGACCCTGAGATGGAGGAAGAGGAAAAGATGCAGGGAAATAGGACACAGTGGCCAGAGATTATTCAATTATTGAAGCCCCCCACCCCCACCACTACCACCACCACCTCTTTTAGAAGAAAAAAATAGATGACAGGCAGAGGGAGCAAAGGTTGTTCAAGGAGTATAAGTGACCTCTCCGCTGTCATCAAAACAGAACAGGGGGACAGGCGAAAATCCGTCCGGTTTTAAGGGAAAAGAGCAGATGCTCGGACACACGCTGACACAAACAAGCGCCGCCAGGCACGCAGAAGCGCGCACCGGAGGAACACTGACGCATTAGCGCAGAACCAAAACATGCACGAAGGTGTACACGGAGCCCCGCACACGGAGGCACGCAGAACCGTACGGTGACATGCAGGGACACGGGTCCGAGGAGCGCGCACACCGAAAACGCGCACTCCTGCACGCACACGCACCGACAGGTTACCGCACCTGGCGTTTGATTCTAAAACGACGGCGGAGCGGAGCCGAAACAGGAAAAAAATACTGACAGACTACCAAAGACGACGAAGGACAGAATGACAAATGCGGAGAGGAAGACAGAACAGATTCGGGGTTTTTAATTTCCATTACCTGCCGTCGTTGCTTGGTCTTGTAGGAAAAGCGAGAGAGTGTGAGAGAATGAGGGATAGAACTGCGCAGGGGAGGACGGGGGGGTAAAATGTGTGACGGGGAGGGGGAGGGGGACATGTGAGTCATTGAAAGATGCAGAGAAGGAAGGGAGGGAGAGTAGGTCAAGGAGACATAGAGATGAGAGAGAAAAAGAGATGCAGCACGACTAAGGGAAAGAGAGGATTGGTGTGTTTCAGAGAAAAATGACAGGGCAGTTTGGGGAGGTACAGAGGGAAATGCAGCACTGATCGCTTCATGTTAAAAGACAGGGGCTTGACGTAACGAAGCAACGTTAGTCATGATTCAGCATGATTCAAATAACCTTCTTAAATTTTTGTATTTCAGGTCATCTATAAAACAACGTTTAAAAGATTTTTTTTTTGTTATATGATTTTCTTCCAAATTATCATCTGGTCGAATTTATGGAAATTAAATTATATTATTGTATATTGTATCTTTGTACATAGAGATAAAAACAGAGGTACTGGTGTCATACAGGGAGGACAGCACAGGGAATATACTTAAGAGGGATCTAGGATTGTAAGTGCCTGAGGAGGGAAGAGACATAATCTGACAGCATCATCTGGGTTTAAAGTGATTATCCCAATGAAGAACTAGATACACACTGCGCCCAATGCCAAGATAAGGAAGCAAACTACTGGGCGAAAGCAAAAAGGTGACGGAGAAAGAAAACAACCAGCACATCAAGGGATGACAAATGCAAAGGGGAGAGACAGGCTCTCATTGGCTACTTTTCTGGTGTGTTCTAGCTGGAGGTCATGTGACCATCTGCTGGCATTCTCTCCCTGGGCAGAAGATGGAGCCACTGAGCCACAGCACTGTGGACATTTCTCATATAAACTGCAGATGTAGCCAAAGCAAAAGGAAGGGGGAGTTCCCCAAGATGGCCCCTGTTTGCAGTGTTTCCCATACCAGTCCTCGGGACCCCCAGACAGTCCACATTTTTGTTCCAGGAGCTGGGATGAAGCAAGAACGTGGACTGTCTGGAGGTCCCCAAGGACCAAGTTGGGCAACACTGGCTTACAGGATGGATTTCACGTTCAGAAAAACACATACACACACACACACAATGATTATCAATGAATTTTATTATGTAGTTTCATCAATGGTGTACAATTTAACCCACACACACTACTACCTTACACAAACATATATGCACTGTACAGTGTACCGCATAGCATTAATGTATAGTGCCAGTGTCTATATACAAAACGTGTGAGTGGCATACGTGTTTGGATGCATGTCAAATGTCGCGTCGTTCTGTTAACCGTAAGCGTGTGTGCTAGTTGGAGGATACGCATAGTTTATATGTATAAACAGCCCAGTTATATCAAACATCTTAAACATCAGGAAGTTCCTTAATGCGTCCCTGGTTATGCATTCACAGCATCACCTCATGATCCCATTTAACGTTTTTCACCTGCAAAGGAAAAATAAAAACAAATGGTTATAAACGAACATGACAGCGTGAGGCAACAGCAGTTTTTGACGACGGCGTCACTCCTGTTGTTCTCTTACTTCGCCTGTCCCGCATTCACCAGTCACAGCGTGGGCGGGTGCTGGATGAGGGGTGTCGTGGAGAGTCGTGGTGAGAGCCCGGTGAGGAGGAGCTGGAGGGGCCAGTAAGGGCCAGATGCTGCCTGGCCCCTGCCCTCCTGTCCCTGCCGTAGTCCAAGCCACGAACACTGGGGTGCGGATACCTCAATGTCTCCCGTCTCCATTCCTCGTCAAAGGCCGAGGCCTCACCTGGAGGGACAGGGCACCCAGATCAGACCCGCTATCCCCTGTCTGTTCACAGCTGCTGTCTCGGAGGGGTAACCGCCCCCCCCCCCCACACTAACCCTTGCCCATCCATTATTACACAATCAAGCTGAGTAGGGAGCAGCCAAGTCTACACTGCTGGGAAAACACCAGCTGAAGTCCCAGAGTGGGCAAGTGCGAAGGCAGAGCGGCTCTCACACTCCTCCAGGTTGATGAAATCCTGCCGCTCCTCGTGATCGCCGGTATTGCGGTTGCGCGAACGCTCCATCACGTGACCCCGTTCTCCGATGTGGTGTCCAATGGCCATGCGCTCCAACCCAGTCTCGCTGTCCCGCATGGTTTGACGCGTCTCCCTTATCTGTGGGTGTGGACATGGCCCAGTCAATCTATCCCTGTTTATTTCTACTCTTCCACAAGAGAACGCTCTCCATCCCATTCACAACAAGGTAATCAATTTTACAGAGAATTCTTTCAAAATGTTCCAGACCTGTAGATACTGACCAGTTCTTTGCACCTGTTTGATGCAATTCATAAACACAAAACATCCTAGGCTAATCATTATTAGTGTCCGAACTCACAAGTTAAGTATACTGGTAGATATTTCACATAAACAATGCAGGTCAACCATGTTACGGAAAAGTCCATTCCTATCAGGACTAAGGGTCCACATTGTTAACCATGATGCTACACATCACCAACTAGTGAAGACAATAATTTTTAGGCCTTCTCTTACCCCTCCGGGTGCAGTCCTGAGCTCACTGGTCTGCTGGTAGACCTTAGGCACTCCAGAGTCTGTAGAGGAGTAGGATATGACTGTGGAGGAAGAGAAGGTCTGGCAGCTGGGAGACCCTGACAACCGCTCCTAGGCAAAGGGAACAAGGGTTGAGAGAAGCCCAGGGGCACATAGCTGCACATCACACAGCTAGTGGAGAGACTCAAGTATCACGCACCATGTTCCCCATCATTCCTTCCATCATCCCGAACATGTCTGTGAATCCGCCTCCCTAGGAGAAAGGGGCCATCAGCATACTCGAATGAGAAAGCAGCATGCAACAAGCAAAACCATAAAAGAATGCTCACCATTCCCAGCATCCCAAAGGGGGCCAAGGCACCAGCCTATGAAAGAAACGTGTCAGAAGGACAATTGCTTTATTAAACAACAGGAGAGAAAGCGAAGTTAAAGACAAATACTACATTGTGAAGTAACTGGTGAATGGAAAAGAAAGTGCAGTGTGGATGGCTACCTGGAGGTGAGGGGCACGAGGTGGTTGAATCTGGGGGCCGAGGGGAAACGGCTCGAAGCCAAACGACCCAAACAAACTCCGCATCTGCCGCCTGTGGGCCGCAAATGGATCCCTGCAAAGAATGCAAGGACACCACTCCACTCAGACATAATATACAGGTCACAGAGAGAAAATTCTAGAACCAGGGAAGAAAGCAACCTTTAAGAAGACCAGAGAGCTGAGCGTTAATACCTAAACACTATATTAATCATTATATTAAAGGCATTAAAAAATACCTGGTTTTTCCCTTAAACTCCCCACCCCCACCATACACCAATCCAGGATATTGCATATAATGCACTAATCACATATTAATTTCTGTAAATTCACGTACTGGCCTACTGTACTGGATAAAAGAGGCAAGCACAGTCCATAAAAACATACAGGTTAGAGATACAATTTCACTATGGCAGAATGACTATGTGGGCCAAATACAAAATTAAAATCCTTAAAAACGTGGGAAACTTCCTACAATACTTACATCATGAATGGGCTTTCGTCCACGTCACTCAAATACCGAAACATTTTTTCGAAGTTTGTTCAGTTTCGCTTCTTCCCTTTAAACAATAAGTTACATAAAGGTACGATCACGCAGAAACCGAGTGATATATAATCAGCAGGGAGAATTACGAAGATCCCCGCAGGAAATACATACAGATATAAGCACCGTGACTAACAAAAGAGCAACAAATCGCAGGTCAGCTCGTTTAAATAGTTAGCAACCCAATGAGGGTCAGCTTAAATCTAGTTTATTGACCGGATCGCACGTCACACATGAATCTGATAACGACGTTAGCTGACCATAAATAAACACGAAAAAAACGCAATTTAAAAAAGAAACTGACAGGATCCAGGTGAGGGTCTGCCGAGCACGTACCCCACCAAAACAGCTAACGAGCCCGACCGCTTTACTAATGCTCAATCTCCAAATCTGTTATTTTCCAGTATTCTTATGGAAAAGCTACGCCGCCGTATCCCCTTATTGTAAAATTAAATATATACTGACTGAGGAGCGTATGGTTTCTTAATAAACGAATCCCGATAGGTTAGCATGAGTGTAAATATTTGCAGCTCTAGCCTGGCTAGCTAATCGCAGACTGAAGCGGAAGTCGAGATGACAAAGGAAGCCAGGGCGACACAACGGAGACGCTCTTCCTTCGTTTCTCTTTTCCTGAATCCGCGCACACTCCGACACTATTCACATCAAAACAAGATGACAGTGCCCTTTTCTTATTTTCCTTTTCAAGGTAAAACCGGTTAACAAACAAGCTGTACTTGGTACCGATAATAAATAACACGCAATACGGAAAGAAGAGAGGGAGGACGGCTGTTCTACAACCCCGTGACCCGCCGGAAATGGCGTCAATCGCTGCGGCGATGCAGTGTATCTTTTCCTATATAATTATTATTATTAGTAGTAGTAGTAGAAATAGTAGTAGTGGTGGTGGTACTAATATGCATAATCAGTGTAATTTCATATTTTAAGTTGGATACAGTGCGCTTAAATATTTTGGTTACTTATTTCTATATGAGATATGTAATCTCAACATAACGACTGCATTTGCGAAAACCATAAGGTTTATGAGTATAATTAGTCATAACAGTTCATAAAAAAATGATACATGCAGTTGAGAGAGGTATTTATAAAATATAAAATGAGACACTACAAAGTCTGCCGCCAGGCCAGCTCAGATAGCCTCTTTATCATGTTATAAAATCTGTCGCTAATTATATTTGCACAACTACTACATCTAATAATAATGATCCTAAAAAGAGGCAAAAGAGATTTTATTTTAATTATAGTAACAGGGGAAAGAAATGTTATATGAAGGTCTGAAATTTATTTTTAAATGTAGGCCTACTCCTTTTTCCCCACAAAAAACTTATCATGAACACCTCTCACGTTATATAAATAAGAAAGATTTTCTTTAATGGTTTGATTATACTTTCAAGAAGGTGACATGATATGTGGGTGATTCCAGTATTTTCCCATCCTCCAATGTAAGCCTGAAAGAGATGTAAGTGAAATCGGCGAAAGCGTAATTTGTTCCCTAGCTATCAAGCTCCAAGTATGGTTTAGCGTCTGCTTGAACTTACTTTTATCATTGTTTAGTAAGGGTTTTATCATTTTTAGAAATTAGATTGGAAATCCCACATTGAAAATGGGAACAAATACTTCGAGTGATCCAGATCCATCACTTCGTTTCGGGATGTTAGAACACAACAAATAAACAAAATATGACTTGTTAATGTCAGTTCCTATAATCGATCACAACTTTTTGATAAAGGTGTATGACTTTAATTCCAATTGTTCATTAAGTTAGATGATATATAAGGATAAACCCATAATAAATTTGAATAGCAGAAATAGCAAGAAACCCCTAAATGTTATCCAGTAATAATGTGGTTGAGGACAGTTGAATATTTATTTGTGTAAAATGTAAATGTTAAAGCGAAATAATTATTAACCTCCGGAACTACAATACGGAATCCCAACACCGTCTCTTTGGATATTGCATGATCAGCCTTAGTTTTCCTATTCTTTTCAGGCAAATTGTTCTTAATTAGTCTGTAACTGTGGGGAAACTGTGGAGAAAGTGTGTGAGTAACTATAGCAATCAGCTGGCTAGATCCAGCGATTGCCAAGACAGGCTAGACTGGATAACCGTTCTTTGAAATTTCCCCTCAAGCGATAAAAGTCTCTCTAAAATGCTTTTTGTCAAGTATTATTCGCCAGAAATTGTAAAAGATAATATAGTGGTGCTGCAACATAAATGTGTGTAATTTTTTGAGCAAGTCGTACAAATGGTAGGCTAATTAAAAAAAAAAAAAAACATGGATTAATTATTCTTTAACACATTTCATGTAATTTACATACTAATGCAATATTTTCATAATTTCGTAATATTTTCATTGTGCAACATTCTCTTAATACTATTCTTGGAAACCGAAACATGTCATGGTATTTACGTGAGTTTGCCATACTCTTCAAGCTACAGTCACAACCATGAGGGCGGTGCCTCAATAGACTGCCCCCCTCATTGTGACGTCAGAGCGGCGCTGGCTAACCCGGATGTAACCAACGCCTAACTTGGGGTGAGACGGTAAGTTATAGCCTGTTAACTTTTAAATTTTTTCCCAACATCAAATTAACTTAATATTATGAGTTGCTTGATCGCTACTTAAGCTGTAAGACAAGCGACGGTGATGAATTATGCCAGGTATTATAGCTGTGACTGTACAGGCAGTTTTACTTTTAGCTAGCTATCGAAATTCGGCACTAGCGGCTTGCTAACTCATTATATGGCTGTGAAATTTCCGTAGCTTTTTAAAAGTTTCTTTGGCTGTGTCGCTAATGTGTTTTGTAACCAAGGTTGCGTATTTGTTTATTTGAGGTGTCCTACAGCTTGGTAGCTTGCTCGATAGTCGATTCGGTTAAATGAGCCGGGTAGCGCCGTTTGGTATGGAGAGTACTGAAAGGGACATTGGCGCTGCCGGCCAGCCGTCTTCACGCTACTACTACTACTAGTTTTCCGTGGTTGTCCAGGTTATTTGCTTGCAACAAGTTCACTTAATCGATGCCTAGCAAGTTAGCAATTCTTTGACAGCGGTTTTTCTTCCCCAAAGTCGTCTTCACGTAATATGCGGAAGTCAAGGGTTAATTGTTACTGTCATCAACATTTTTCATTTAGGAAACTTAAGTGTGCCTCTTTTCGATCGTGTGTATGTTTTAAGCGGAAATCTAATTGTGTTACCTAATTAACTGGATGTATCCAGAACTTCTTTCTTTGCCTGCTCTTCCACTGACACTAGACATTTCCAGTACGACTGCCTGTTTTGTGTTCCTCTAATGATTTTCAGCTATTTTGTTTAACTTACATTTTGATTATGCCCAGTATTTTCATTTACATTGAAGCCAGTTTCAGATTCTCATATTCTTGCAAATAAATGTCTTAACTCCTTGGCCCATCTTGACGGAGCCTATGTATTGCTTTTAACAAGACGGAACACTGAAATTTGGCCTGTTAGGTTATTTCCGGTGTGTTAGCGGTGTGATCCGTCATATACGTCTTTTGGTGTAACATTTAGATTGTAATCTATCTGAGCGTCATTATAACTGCACATGCAAATTAACTTCCCGAGAACCCTCGATAAATAATTATATATGAATATGATGTCAGAATCTCGGTAATCTCGCTGCTGTCCGGTATTGTGTATTACCTATTATTTTAAACAGAAAAAAACCCGTTGTTCTCATTAACACTTCAGGCACAGACGCAGGCTCACGGCGACACGCAGTGCCATCACAGCCCTCTCTCCAGCAAGCCTTCTCTTCCTGTTGTGTTTTCTGGCGCCTTCTCACCCTGCAGATGCAGACCATAAAGTGTGTGGTGGTGGGGGATGGTGCAGTGGGGAAGACCTGCCTGTTGATTTCATATACAACCAACAAGTTTCCTTCTGAATATGTCCCTACGGTAAGGATGCTAGTGGGTACGTTCCACTTGTACTTTGACAAATAAACAAAATTCAGTGGAAGGTTTGCATTCTGTGTGTCTAATTGCTACTCATTGACACACTTGCTCTTTTGGGTGGTACCAATAGACTAATAGGATTTTTTTTTTTTATTATGTCATGGGTAGACTGCACGTACGACAGGAGCCATAGAGTAGTGATTGGTGTTATGGGTGTTTTAATCCTTCGTGCTGCTGTTGATCTATCAGCTGGGGAGAGAGAGAGAGCTTGCAGTTTTTGAGCCTGTTACTATCTTTTATCCAGGTGTTTGACAATTATGCTGTGACAGTGATGATTGGAGGGGAGCCCTACACTCTGGGACTGTTCGACACAGCAGGTAACCTGCAGTGCTGTCACCATCTGCTTGTCTTGATGTTGAAATCTAGTGCCCTGGTTACGCACCCGCCACTTAGACTGGCTTCTTCGCCTGTGTGCTCTGCACATCATCACATCAGCCTTTCCTCTCACAGGTCAGGAGGATTATGACCGGCTTCGGCCCCTAAGCTACCCTCAGACGGACGTCTTTCTCGTCTGCTTCTCCGTCGTATCCCCTTCCTCCTTTGAGAATGTTCGCGAGAAGGTCAGTCTCTTCCTCCTTGCACTTTCTATCTGTCTGTCCTCTGTGTTTCCTTGCAGATCTTTCCATTTTCTCTGTAATTTTAGTGAGTTTTCACTGTACCATTTTGTATGAGCTAAACATCGGTGTCTGTATGGATACATAAATATATGCCGCACATTAATACATTATCCAGTGCATCTGCATTATTAGCTGTGATATGTGGGTCATTACAATGCCCTCTGTACCTTTTGTTCTTTCCCCCTTCTAGTGGGTGCCAGAGATCTCCCACCACTGCCCACGAACCCCCTTCCTACTGGTGGGAACCCAGGTGGATCTAAGGGACGACAGCAACACAGTTGAGAAGCTAGCCAAGAACAAGCAGCGCCCCCTGTCACCTGAGAGTGGGGACAAACTTGCTCGGGACCTGCGTGCTGTCAAATACGTGGAATGCTCTGCCCTCACACAGGTATGAGCCGTGATGCGTCTCTGAGCGAGGTGCTTTCTGTTTTGATAGCTGCATCGTGCTGACAGACGTCATATGTGGGAGTTCTCTGATGTATCATGGGGCAGCGCTCATTCAGGCACATTCTTTGGGAAATGAGCACAAATTTGGTGGTGTCGGCAAATATGTGGAAAAATTCCAGGCCTGCCTGGGCTGCAACTCCTATGAAGTCTTCTAAGGGGGTTTACGCTTTGTAATATTAAATGGCCCATATGTTAAATGTGATATTATTATTTTTGTTGTTGTTATTATATATTGCGGTACATTTATATACTGGCTTTCATTGTCTTATGGAACTAGGTGCTATAACCGCTGTTGATGTGTGGAAACTGCTAGGATAATGTTTAGTAGACATATCGCCGGCCATCAGCTTTTTGCAGTGATTTAGTCAGTTCTGCACAGGGAGATGATTATATGGGCTTTGGCTTTTCTGAATGGGAATATGTCCCAGTGCTGAATTCCCTCTTTCAGTATGTGCCGTGGGACCTTTTAATGACCACAGCAAGTCTCTGAATTGTCTAAAAAGCTGGTTTGTCTGTAAGACAGCGTTTCCTTCACTGCTCTGGCCCCGTTGACATTTTTTGAATCGTTTCTAAATGAACCATGCCCCCTGCTGGCAGTAGTTTGCATTCGTGATGAACGACAGTTTGATGACTCACTGGCTTCCAAATGAAATGTATGCGAGAGCAAGGATTTAGCCTGAGAATTTGCAGCTTGTCCAACATGATCTGTTCTGAAGATAAAGCAAACTGTGGCTAAATTTATTTATAACATTGTATTGAATATGCTCATCTCAAAATGGGAGCTTGAACTGACCTTGGTCCAATTTCAGTTTAATCCCATCTTAAAAATAATTACAATAATAATAATAATAATAATACATACAATTTACCAAATTTCAGCCACTCATTGTATTTCCTTTTTTGGACATCTTTCTTTGGATTATTAAAAGAACAGTTAAGACATTTAACGTTTTAAATTAACCTAATGTCTACTGAGGAGTGTTACTTATCAGGACCGTTACCATAACCTGTTACCTCTCATCGTCCTGGTAATAGATTTATTTGCATAAATGCATGTAGATGGTGCCCATGGCAGAAATCGTTTAATCTCTGGTTGCAAACACAGCATAGACAACTTGCAATTAGAGCTACCGAAATTACACTCTGTGCTGTATAGTTGGAATAAGGAAGCGAAAAGATCGTTCTTAGCAAAGTTTTAGTTTGCATCTATGCTGAATGCATATTTGCAGCATGCTCTGAAAATACGTTTCCTTCTGCATGTTCTTTTAGGGTTTTAGTTCTGTTTGTACTATATTTGTTATTATATTGACACATAACTTTGTGTTTTTATAATGTTGTTATGCAAATCAAGGGCTGGGCAAGCACACAAAATTTATCAATATCACTACCAGAACAATACCTGGATTTTGATACCAGTTCCTGAACAATACTTTTTTCGATGCCAGTTTGTGGCTGTTATGTTGACAACAAGATACATTAAACATTACAGCACTAATCTTTTATTTGAACAAGTTATTTTGTTAGTTATTGGTTTGTTACTGGGGGGATCGATTGCAATCATAAAGGGACTCCGCTTTTTATGTATATTTTACCAGGGCTGTCAAGTTGCATCAGAAGTCTGGATTTTGATTACACCTGTTAGGGATGGAGTGTGTGTCTCACGAACAATGCGTGACACTTTAGAGCTCTGCCTACCGCTTTCATTGGGTCTTGCTCTGTCAGTTCCACCTTGTCTGCACTTCGTATGTGCGCGCATTAGGGCTGGGCGATATCATATCGATATTGCATTGTGCATGTGCAATAATCACCAGAGCTTCAGAATTCAGATGACAGGCGCAACATTTGGCCAAGTGTCAGCTTTTCGGTGCTATACGGACATTTATTTACGCCCACAATTTGTTAAGCAGTTTACTAGAATGGCTAAAATATTAATGAGGCTTTTTATGATCCCCAAAAGTCATTATTAGTATAAATATGGCATATCCTAATGTTTAATAAATGTGTCAGACTTTGAACTGCAAAAAGTACCACTTTTTACCTTGTTTATCCACAAGATCTTTTAAAAGATGTCGTGGCTCCACTTCTTCACCGCGACTTCAGTGCATATTGCACTGAGGTATACCAAACCGTAGTATTCCAAAACAGTATTATGTGGTGTGCTTTGCTAATCGAATTTAAGAAACATAAAGTTTATACAGATTAGAAGTAGTTTTGGGTATCACAAAATGCATCTCATTAATATTTAAGCCATACTACTAATCTTCTTACCAAATTATGGGCGTAAATAAGTGTCCATATAGCACCGAAAAGGTGGCATCCAACCAAATGCTTCGTCTGTCATTTGAAGCCCTGGTGATTTTTGCGCATGTGCGATATAATATCGAAATTATATTACCCAGCCCTAGCGCGCATCCATGAAATAACATGCTTATAGCGGGATCACATGCAACAAATTCTATTTTCTGATTGGCTGGTAGGTGGCTATTAATTCAGCCTAACTCGATTGGGACAGCTGAAAACTCCACTCCGTATGCCTGCATCTCATCCATTAATTCCATATAACAAAACACCTCGGTGGGCGTTATCCCTTACTTGTGTAAGTGTGTGAACTGGTTGAAATGTATGTCTCTCATGGTCAATGCGTGAGATTTGAGAGCCATGATTTTACTTATATGACCCGCGTCATGTTTATAATTCATAAATAAATCTGGCCAGCAGATGAATCTTTCATTTTCCACAGAGTAAAAAACGATGTAACATTATCACACTAATAAGCACTGGGAAGTTTCACCTCCAGCTTTGGCTGGAGACACAGGCAAAAGGTATTCAATCATATTGAGGTACAAAAATAATTTAATCTACTGTCTTTTTTTTTCTGCACTTCTGCATAACTTCCATGTTAGCGCTGTTGCTTGTGGTCAACCAATTAGCAAGTTTATCACTGTAAGCCTCTTCACAGCAGTGCCTCTGACGAACTGCAATGAAACTGAGTTCCGATGATCTTGTTCACACACACACACACACACACACACACACACACACACACACACGCACCAATTCTCACTCTCTCCGGGTGTGATGCGCGACAATGCAGTCAGCCACTATATGGGGGCATATATTGGGCATTTAGTCGCACTGTCTCCAAAAATGGTTGCAAAATGTGACTAAATGGTTGCAGGCTGGAACTCTGTGGAGCCACACTTTTGATTTCTTAGACATTTTTTTTACACCACGCGACAAACAAAAACCACAACATGCACATGCAAACCAGTTGGCAACTTTGTTTCAGGGTGTGTGTTTTTCCTCCGGCCTCTTTGATGTGCCCGTGAAGTGTTACGTTAGACAGCCAATCACCTGCGACTTTAGATCTTTACACAAGTATGCTGCATGCTTATTACCTCACAGGTGCTGAGATCGACTGTTTGGGAATTTTGCAACAAAAGAAAATTAATTTTTGGATCCTTCATAGGATTATAGCATTTTGGTCGGTACCACAAAAGTACTGAAGTCCGGTACCCGGCCCTATGCAAATCATATTAATGTTACACCAATTTTAAGTTTTAAACCCAATTTCAAAGGGAAATTTACCTCAGGTATACATGACAGTGATCCCTGATTCTGCCGTAATGCTGTAGGCATAGATTACCTTTGTGTTTTGTTTCCTGGTTCAGGGCCTGCAGTTATAACTGGGAGTTTCCGGGTTCCCTGTCAGCATTGTATCACTGTCTGAACCACCATGTTGAGCATAGTGTGAACGGGCCAGGGAGGGAACCTTTAAATATTTCCCCATCTTTTTAACATACTTTAAGGCACACAAGAGGAGGAACGTGCACTGCACATCATTACCAGTGGTTTTCTGTGCTGATTGACTCCATTGTTTCTTTTGAATGTGTGGGGATTCTTAATGTGTATGTGATGAATTTCCCTTTTAAAGAGCGCTGAATAGCTTGCCTTCTGCTGAATCCACTTTGGCTGCCCTTTACAGTGTTAGTGTTAAGTGCCCTGTGCTGTTTTATCTCTGTCTCTCAGCGAGGACTGAAGAACGTGTTTGACGAGGCCATCCTGGCGGCACTGGAGCCCCCCGAGACCAAACCCAAGAAGCGCTGCACCCTGCTATAAGGGGGGGGGGGGGTAGCTCGACCAAGGGCTGGTCGTTCAGAAGAGCAGAGCAGGGTAGGGCATGTAATATCTGACTGGGGGGGGGGGGGGGGGGGGGGAAGCAATAGTTATTAAACTTCACTGTAATTCATACACAAACATTCATACACTGTGCCTTCCACAACTGCCAAATGGAGTCACGCCTCATTACTCTATTCCTCAACATGTCTGTTCTCCCTTGTCACCGATATGTCTGTATGGGATGCACCAATACCTGTGGTCGTCCTTGAACCAGAATTTTGGTGACTTACTAGCATACTGTAGGTGAACTGGTGGGGCACATTATCCCCTGCCCCCAAGGTCGTGACTGGGAACTTCAAGTGCATTTAAAGAAAAATCTCAGTGTGCTGCCCTCTGCAGGGAACTGAATTTATATTTTCCATTGAGTATGATGTATAAAAAAAATGAATATTATATTTTTTGTTTTGGGGGATTTATAGAGGATATACAAATTGAAACTTGAGTTTTTATTTTATTTTGTGATTTTGTTTTTGTGTTTTCTATTTTCTAGTGTCTGTGTGTTAGAAAACCATTTTGGCTGTGCTTTATTAATAATGTAACATCTAGCTATGTTATTTTAGATCTTTATTACTGATCTTTATTATTAATGATGCAAGAACCATTTAGTACATTTTTTGGGTGTTTGTAATCAGATTTGTAATAAAATTGGTTTAACTGACATGGAAATGCTTTTGTTCCACTGAAGTGACACATAGTTCATGTTAGGGAAAATTAGTGCAGTCGATCACATGACACGGTGCTGCTGTGAAAGCTGTTTATTTAAACAAATCGTCTATAAAATGCTGGAATCCAGGAAAAAACAGTAGATGTCAAAGCTGCAGAGGGGCCCAGGATTATGAGAGTGTGAGGAGCTCTCCTCTTGGGCATAGACTGCCACCTATCTACGGGGGGGGGGGGGGGGGGCATGTTATCCGAGACACAAATAAATACAAACACGAAGGATGCTGGGCGTAAAAATAAATAGTGGACGGTAACAGGCTGAACAGTGGGTTTGAATATGAAACAATCAAACAAGCTATGCGCTAAATGATAGTACAGCTGTATGTAGTGATACTTTTTACTAGCAGCTCGTTGGTTTGCATATCATCAGCGCAGAGCCTAGCTGGCTGTCTGTTAGTGCTAATGCGGGATGTGCCGTATGCACAGATGCCTCCCGCCTGCCTGCCCGGCCACCTGTCCGCTCACTCCTGGCATGTGTGGATCAGCACCGTGTTCTTACACTGCTGGCAGCGCACCGAGCAGCACCAGGAGAACTTGCAGGAGCAGCGCTGCACCACCTCCGCCCGGCCCACCTGGAAGCCGGGGCCACAGCACACCAGCTCGCAGCCGTCCGGGGCCAGTCTGGAGGTGCCTGGGGGTGGGAGAGGCGCTGGGGTTAAAGGCAGCCCTGCCTAAACTCCTGTGAGCGTAACACCTATCTCCATAACGGCTTGTGCAGAGTTTCTGTGAGCCTGCAGCCAAACAGCAAGAACTACAGTGACATTAATGAGGCTCACTGATTTTATCACACAGTCACAGTATTGAACAGTTATAATCCCTGAAAGTGAAATGCAGCCAGTTCTAAATGTCCGAAATGCTGTGGCTTGAGGTATAGTATGTAAATTTCTAGAGAGATGAACAAACTACTAAATTACTCCCAAAGCCAGCTTCACATCCATCCTCCGTGTGGCTTATTTAGGCTGGAACCCTGAACAGCATGATAGCCCACACAAACACTGACTAAGCACTGTTCAGAGACCCCCATGCACCAAACTGCATGCTTTAGACTGCAGGGGGAATCTGGAGTCTCCAGATGAAAGTGAGCCTGATGTCATGGTTATAATCTAAGCAGTGCACTGCTGGCCTCAGCTTACAACCACGCAGCATGAAAAAGGGAGCTCTCTGCATACTCACCGTTACAACGCCTCCCAGCAGTGCCTGGGATCCCATTGTCCGGGTCCAGGCTGCAGAAGTCCGGGGAAGGTGCCAGATATACCAAGTCGCGGGCTGCAGGTGGTTTCACGTGGGGGTCACGGGGCAGCAGTGCTGTCCTGGAGCCCACCCGAGACAGGCGCACCTGCGGGGGCCCAGAGACCTTTATTAGGAGCACTACTTCGCCCTATGTGCGCACTGTGCTCGGCTGTACAGCTTGTTCACGCTGCTCTTTCATGTTCTTTGGGGGAAACTGTGATGGGCCTAGGCTTGTCCTGATTGGCTTGGAGCCCCCCTCCCCACCCCCAAAGGTGGGCGCATACCTCCGTGGCCCCGTCGAAGCGCTCCTTCAGCACAGTGCCCACCCGGCGGAAAGGTGGCATCACCTTCCAGCAAGTCCTGAGCTCGCAGGAGCCCGACACGCCATGGCACTTACACTCCACCTGCATGTTGTGCAGGATTGCCTGTGAGTGCAGCAAGGGGCAAAGTGAGTCAGCAATGGGGGACGTTCCTCCATACATCTGTCAGCCTTGCGAGTGCTGAGCAGGGGGGACCTGGTGGTTGCCCCAGGAAGCACAGAATCGAGGCAACACCCCGGATGGGATTCTAGTCCACAGGGTACATATGCTCTAAAGGGAATTTAGGGATACCAATACACCAAATCAGGTTTTTGGACTAAAGGAAAAATTGGTAGTCTGTAGAATACCTGCCCAAATATAGACAGAACATGAAAACTCTACACACTGGTATCAGGCAGAGCTACACACCGACCCGGTACTACACTGTCCAGAGCGTGTGTAATCGCTCCTTGCAAAGGATTGCTGTCCCATCCTGATTCCTGGGACAAGCTTGCCGTGACCCCGAAAGAACCCTTGCATCACAATGAAACGCACGAACGCACCTTCCTGCCAGCTTCATTGTTGTGAATGTTCATCAGTGGCCTCCCTGACGACAGGCCCTTGGCACGCTCTGGCTCATCAACGAAGGTCTGGGAGAAGGCCACCCCATAGGACAGATTATCTGAGCAGCCAGACCACTGGAATCCTGGGAAACGGAGTCCAGGTTAACACGCTGCGCGCAAGCTGGCGGACAAGTTTCTGTGAATAATAGCTGCAGTAATGGCATGGCAGAGTGGTGAGGGAATACAAAGTCATTCACAGAAGGCCAGAAAATCGAGGGAGGGTATGGTTATGATAAGATCATTTAAAATAAACATTAACTGGAAAGGTGCAGGTAAGTGAAGGGCAACTGTAGACAAGTGTGGTGTTATTCTTTATCAGCATCTAACTGTCGTTCTTCCTGTAGTACACTGGCATTTAGTGCTTTCAAATCATTATTTCAAGATTGTTTTAGCTGTTTGTATAAGTTAGAGCAGAATACAGTAAAAAGACCATAACAAGACTGCCTTCCTGTGACAATGAAAGTGGGTGAGGGGCATGACTCACCTTCAGGACTGACTCCTCTGACCTTCCGATCACAGCCACACCTCTCCAGCTCCCCCCGGCTGCAGCCCCGAGTCACTGCAACAGCCACTGCCGCTGACGACAGGGCATGTACGAAGGCTGCCTCACGTGTGCCTGACCAGAAATGGAGTCAGCACTGTTAGGGCAGCCACTGTTTGGGGGTGGGGCTGTAGTGTTGTTATGGCAACATTCATAGATGCTCAACCGTCACCGTGGCGGGATGTTTGGCTATGAGGGCACTGTAGCTCACCTTGGGTCATAACTCTCCCGAACACGTTGACCCCACGTGGGGTGGTGGAGCAGTTCCATCGCCGGTTGCGGAACTGGTGCTGGCACTAGCCCCACACCGGCATCCATTTTTGGGGAAAAAGATGAGAGCCGCATTAGCCAGCTGACCTGCCTTGTGCCTGGACGACCTGTAGGGAGTGCCCTAACTGGGGCCGAAAGACAGAAAGGCTCTTCTCTCACCTCCTCTATCACCATCTCTGCAGCCCTGCGCACAGACTCCATCACCTCTCCCCTGGCCCGGCATACCCCCACCTGCCCCACAGACAGGCCCCGCAGCCGCCCACAGGGGGCAGCACCAGACACGGGCCGGTTGTGTGGCATCCTCACCAGCGAGCTGTGGGCACACCATGGGGTGAGATTTGGATCTGGGGTGGTCGCATAGTTCTAAGAGCGTGACCTCTGACCCACGGAGTGACTTACAGCCAGTTGGTTGCCATGGTAGGGTGGGTGGCCCATAGCAACAGCAGGAGGAGTTGTCCAGTTAGATTTGCAGTAGAGACAGTTGGCATCAGACTGTCTTGTCTGTCTATATTTATTTCCGTGGCTGTGACTAAGTGTGCAAGAGTCTGACTCTCTGCCTCTGCTTGTGTCCTGGAGTAAGTCAGACTGTCTATGCGGACACCCTCATCTCCCTGTCAGGTGCAGTGCAGACGTGCCTCCCTGCTTCTCTTGCCTGGGATTATCCTCTCAAATCTGTGGATTGAATCAACATTAATCACTTGTTGAACTCCTCTGAACTGGAATGATAATTATCATCACAAACATGTAATTATAACGTGTAACATTATAATTAGCTACCTTTACTCATATTTCTATAGTTTATATTGCTCTCTCCACTTTAAAATAATGTCTCAATCTGCCTCTGTGGGATAAAATTGTTTTGACAGTATACAAATATTTAGCTATATTATTGTAATTATTTTACATACTATCTGTGCTCCCTGATTAAATTAATTCTACATATATACTATGTAAATTAGTATTATCTAGTATTTTAACCATGTTAAAATCTGCAGTGTTCAACTGTGTAAGTACGGTATACAGCAGGTAGGCAAATAAATGATTGCACTAATTTTACACGATTTTACACAAGATTCTACTAGTTATGCATCATTGCCTATGACAAAAATATTTAGACATATTTATACATTTTATATCCATCCAAAGTGGACCATTATGCAATAGTCCAGCACTGACCAATGAGAAATAAGGTTGTGTCACGTTGTTAACTGAATTTGTTTATTTACAAACAGCAGGGGGTGCTGTTTTATTTGCTGTGCTGTAAAAGGACTGGAGATTTGATGGTCATTATAAGGCACTTCACCATAAAAGGATTAAAATAATAAAATAATTACTTACCAATTCATTCTATGATAATGTCCAAATATTATCTTCAGAAACACAACGGTGCTATCATGAAAGTTAAAAGTCCAACTTTGCCAGGATTTTGAATAATTTACTTCTAACCTGTTTTGTGGTAATGTAAAATAACCAATTTTTGTAACTATATCAAAAATTACTCTTTTTTTCTGTTACTGATTTTTAAATATTACTTATACAATTCTTCATCCTATGCAGTAAATTAATATGAAATTTCTAAAATAATGTTAGTAAAATAAGAATTATTTCAAGAATTATTGCTGTCTAGTCGAACTTTTGTCAATATTCATTTATCCTCTCTCTCTTTCTCTCCCGTTACCATCAGCTGTGCATTTATAGAGAGAGAAAGAGAGAGAGCGAGAGAGAGAGAGAGAGAGAGAGAGAGAGAGAGTGACCCTAAGGCTTCCTCAGCCTAAGTTTAACTTCCATAAATCTGCACTTTAAAATTTACCCAGAATCTTACAGGACACGGCTGTACGTGGCACAGTGTATTTATTTTCTAAAAATCCTCCAAAGTTGATTGGACAAAGACGCTAAGAGCATTGTAATTTCCGCCGGGCTGAAAAGTTTCCTCGGATTTGCCCTACAGAAAACAGCGCTAATAAGATTTGGTGAGTCCAGCAGAAAGTGTGGGAGTGAGGATGGCAAGGCTGAAGAGGGGTTATAAAGAGGAGAAGGGCAGGGTGGGAGGGAGTGATATAGGGTGAGAGCAGAGGGAGGTGGCCAGTGGGTCACGCAGCCCTGCATTAGCCATGACACTGAGAGATGGCCACTGTCTGTCGCGTCGCCTTTGCACAAGTCATAAAAAGTGACGCGCATTGAATTTCAGCGCCAGTGTTTATGGCTGGGACCATGGCCGCTTGCCCCAGGTGCGCATAGGGCATCTTTGGGGGGACCCAGAGCCAGGACGTCGGGCGATGACCTCATGCAAAAACTCAAAAGGTCACACGGCAGGCCGGGCACGTCGCGTCATCGGGATAGCGTGCCTTGAGGCGTCACATGTGCGTGGGACCTCTGCAGAGACCATAACACGAACACGGGCCAGCCTACGTGGTCCTTACCTAATGTTTGATTTTCCCAAACTTTGTTGCTCTTTTTATGAGTGCCCCCCACCCCCTTCTCCATCTTCTTTACTCCCCCTCTCGCTTTCTCTCCTTCTCCTGGCATTGTCTTAGAAGAAGGGGTGACATTTAGACAAGGAGGGGAAAACAGTGACGACAAATATTGGAACTGGGGCAAATAAATCACGGCAAAGTAGATAGGAGAGAGAATGGGGAGATGGTGGGCAGGTGGGTGATGGAGGAGGAGAGAAGGAGGGAGGGAGAGAGAGCGGGAGAGTGGGAGAGAGGGAGAGAGAGAGAGGAGAGGGGTCTCCCAGCCTACGAGTGAGCACCATTGAAGAATCAATGAAATATGGACTGAGGTAAGACAGAAAACAGTGAGACTCTGAATTAGTGTGCCGTAAACGAGAAGCAACTACGTCGTTAAAGGAATGACATTTGAATTTGGGATTTCCCCAGTGTTTTGTCTCAAGCAGGCGGGAGAGGTCTGGCCGCCGCCCACTCCTTCCTGCTCTCTCAGACTCTGCAGTCTCTCACTTCTTTCACATCCAGATGTCCTCGATCTCCCCCTGCTCTCAGAAATATATCATGTCTCCTTTAAATGTATAGAGTGACTCAACATAACCTCTTTTTTTTTGTTTTCCAGATCAGGGCCTGAGATGGACAGAAGCACAGCAGGCCCGTGTCCTGCTCAGGGGGCTATATTAATACCATGGTCAGCTGTTACGTGGCACCAGGGCTCCATCACAGACAGAACAAGCACCTTCTCGTACTGTACCCAGACGGATCAGCCGCAGATGTGGGCACCACTATAGTGTCATTAAAGCAATATATATACCATATACCATAGATACTTTTGGTGATGTGATTTTTGAGGGTCAGGTACAAAAAGGAACACCAGTCAAATAACGACAAAGGTACAGTTGCATTCATCCATTGTCTATATCCGCTTAC